>NC_082646.1:57815154-59138488 GCF_028023285.1 Balaenoptera ricei | reverse complement strand
GTTCTCCCCATTTTACAGATAAGGAAGTTGAGGCTGTGGAAGTAGAGTGACTTGCCCAAGGCACTTAGCTAGTACTTGTTGGAATTGGGGTCATTCATTTATTCAACTGACTCCTGATGCCAGACCCATTATTACGGGCTGAAGATTCAAAGTGAAGAGCATGAAGCCTCTCCCTCTGGGATTTTACTAGTATCTGGGTCTGTCTGATCTGGCATCAAGAGCTCTTTCTACCACACCACAACCTTTGAAAAACTGCTTTGCACTCCCCTCTATGAGGCACATATGCTGTCAGTCTAGTTCATTCCTTGCTTCCCCAGCCACACCTATGGACTCCCTCTCTAGTTCCTCTCATTCAAACAATTCTGGAAATGCCACCTCCTGCACGAAGTCTTCCTTGACTTCTCCAGCCCACAGTCCCCTACCCCTCCTCCTTCTTTCTTATTGCTCTCCTTTACATGCACTTTTTCCTGGCCACTTCAGACAAGGAGCCCTTGAAGGCAGAGAGTGTGGCCAGTTCCTCTCTGGGTCCTCTATGTCAGGCTAAGTGCTTGGAAAAGGTCGGCCGATTGATCAGCAATGGCTGAGTGAGAGAGAGGATGAGAACTGGGAAAGACTTCGGAATATGGAGTGAGACAGACACAGTCTGTGTCTTTCTGTGTCTTTGGGCAAATCACTGCCTCTCTCTGACCCTCAGTTCTCTGTTTGTAAAATGGGGATCATGATCCCTGCCTCCCTCACAGCCTACAGGGAGGGTTGGGGTGAGGACGGATGTGAAAGCTACATCCTTTACGGAGTGGTCTGCTCTGTGTCCTGAAATTCACTGTGTGTCCTTGGGCAAGACATGGCCCTCTCTGGCACCTTTTCCCCTCTGATGGCCCAGATGACCACTATGGTCACACCTGGCTCTGCCTTAGCTACAGCACATGAAAGCTGGGTGTTGAAGCCCTCAGTCTTCCCAGTGTCTCAACCTACAGAGGCCCTGGCAGGCCCAGGCCTCTCCCTCTGGCCAGCCCAGGCCAGGGACCTTCCTGGGAGTCTGCAGGGCTCCAGACTTCCTGGAGTCTGGAAGGGAGAGGCTGGGAATGGGTCAGGCCTGGAGCCCCACCGAGGCTGCTGCTGTCCTACCAACCACACAGGAGGTCACGAGGGCATCCTGGGAAGTAGGGCAGGACGTCTAGACACACAGGCCCAGCTGAGGGGCTGAAGACAGAGCTCTGACTTGCCTCAGAACCCTGCTAGACCCCTGATTTGTTGCTGGGTGACCTCAGTTTTCCCCTCTGTAGGATAGGGGCTGTTGGGACATGACAAATGTCACTCCCTCTGAGAGTCGCCCAGCTCGGGCCACATCGCCTCTCCCCCGGGCCACGCCGAGGGCCACCCCGCTGACCTCCTGATTCTCAGGTCATGCCTTTGGGCGCGTACGGTTAAGTAGCCACCACTGCCCTCCGCCTAAGATGAAGGCAGAGCCATGAGGCCCTACCGTCAGGCTGCCAGAGCCAGGAGCCGGCTGGGCACTTCGTGCACATTATCTCAATTAGCTTTGCCCGTGGCCTTGGGAGGTTGGGATTCTCATCACCCCCAGTCTGCAGACGGGGAAGCAAAGGCTCAGAGAGGCAAAGCTGCTGTCCCGATCTAGTGTGTGCTCCATCTCCTGTGCTGTGGTGACAGTAGCAGGAGAAGGCATTTACTGAGCACCTGCTGGGTGCCAACACCCATCCAGCCAGATTGTCTGAGCCTCTTTATGTGTGTGTATGTGTGTGTGTGGGGGGGGCTCTTCTTCCCATCCCCCGTCTCCCGGGCTGGCCTGAGAGAAGGTAGATGTCTGTAGAGGTGGAGCTGAGGGCGGGAGAGAGGGGACTGCTGTGAGCCGGCTCTCCTGTCAGATGGGGAAAGCAGTGGTACTGGCAGCATCCTGTAAAGCCCCACAGAGGCTGGGCGGCCAGAAGAGCAGGTGCAGGGTAGGGGACCCAAAGAAGAGAAGGGGAGAGGACAGAGGAGGGAGGGGAGGGGAGAGGAAAGGAAGGGAGGGGAGTAACTTGCTTGTGGCCACCAGGTCGTGCTGGTGGTCGTCCTGGCCACCACGTCGGGGACCTCCTCTGCCTGAAGCACCCCTCACTCCAGGGGCCAAGAGCTAAGTGAGATCCTTGGGCTCTCAGATGCTGCACCTCTCGGAGGCGCTGAGGTGTCCATGCCAGGACTCCCTGATTCCTCCTAAGATTTCCACGCCTCTGCGTGTCCAGTTCCAGGAGTTTGGGTGGATTGTGTGACAAGGTGAGGACTTTTGAAAGCCAGCCCTTTCTGAAAGCTGCCTTCAGGGTAGGATGTAGAGGCCTGGGTAGACTCTTTTGTCCCCAGATATCACTGCTTTATCATACTCTCGCACTGACTAAATTACCTCCGTTAAATCACTTCTTGGGGTGAAGGTATCGAAAGCCTCTGTTAAAATGAAAATCTACTGTTTTCTAGACTTCTCATAAAATATCAGCTGAGCAGTGTCTTTATCTGTTAAGGGTTAAGATGGACAAAATCAGTTGTTTTAAACTCTTTTTTTTTTTTTTAAACCGTTGGACCCTTTTAACCAAACTATTTATTGAACATAGCTGCTCTGATCAAGAAGGGAGAGAGACATTTGTTAAAGTCCCCGCATCAGTGGTGGGCTCAGAAGGACTCCAAGGAGGGGTGGCCCCTGAGTGGTCCCTAATGAATGGCTGGAATTTTGCCAGGAGGAAACGTGGTGAGGGCGTTTCAGGTAGAGGAACATTCTTGATGAAAGCATGGTGGTGAAAGGCTAGGTGGGCTGATGGCAGAGGCAGGTCTGTGGGGAGGGCCCTAGAGTGTCTGTGGGAGGCAGCCGTGGCTGGGGAGCAAGCTTCAGTGGGCCCAACTCCTTGCCAGGCTGGAGAGCGTGGGTCTGGGGCAAGTCCTGACGACACGGGGGTCTCCACCATCAAAACACGTCCAGTCTAGTTGGGGGACAGACCTGCATTTACACAAGATACTCAGGGCTCTGATGGGGGCAGGGGGTGAAGCACAGGGGCTGAAGGGTACTGAGCCTGGCTGGGGGGACCCCAACAAGCTGGGGTCAGGAAAGGCTTCCTGAAAGAGTTATGTGCTACCCATGTTGCATCTTAAAGTGGGTGTCAGCACCTCAAGGAGGGCGCTCCGCCAGAGGGGCCAGCATGGGCAGAGCCTGCGTGCAGTCCTTGAGGAGGGTTTGAAGCAGAGGAACGTGGCACCCGCCCTGCCTTATCCCAGTGGGATCCCTGAGTGCAGCCAGCTCCCTCCCTGCACTGCCTCCCACCCTCCCTACCTCAAGCCTTACCCCTCCCAGTTCATCCTTGACTCGCCCAGGTCTTCTTTGCTGAAACCCAGCTGAGAACCCCAGCCCCGCCAAGCTGCACCCTCCGTGGAGCCCCCTGACCCTCAGGTGATGTCTAGACTTCTCAGGGGGAGTGGGAGGGCATGCATCAAGCCTGCATGATCCCAGCCCTGCCAAGCTCTCCAGCCTCCAAGAGGCAAAGAAAGGTGAGGCCGGGGCCGGAGGGGCCCCAGTGCCTCCTCCGGATGCAGCCAGCGGAACTTCCCGAGATAAGGGCCGCCAACAATGGGGGGCTGTGTGGTGCGGCCTATCTCCAGAGGAAATGAGTGGCCTCTGCACCATTAATCCGCTGCGGCCCACAGCACCCTCTGGAAGAGGGACCCAGGTTGGGGGAGGTGTTCCCAACCCCCAGCCGCTGTCCCTGCCGTTCTAGGCCCTCCTGCTTCCAGGACCATACATATAAGTAAGGGCCTGGGGCAGGGGCAGAAGGAGGGGGCTACTTGGGCTGGGGAAGCAGAGCCTGGATTGGCTGCCTGACTGAGCTCAACCCTCTGTGGGCCCCAGCAAGCGCCTGTCCCCTTTTGGATCCCTTGTCCCCCACTAATCCCTGGGCTTCCTTCTTTCTTGGCTGTCCTCAGAGTCTGAGGATACCACATGCCTGTAATGCTTTTCTGTCTTCTGCGCCTCTCAGCACATGGGTCTCAGGACACATGCTTTATTTACCCAATTACGGGGGCTCTGATAGGGGATTTTAGACAGCAAGCAAGGCTGCTAGAGAAGACGTTTGGGCTTTGTGGACTGTCACAGCCACTGCAACTAAGGTCAGTGGTGAGAGTGCACGGCTCTGCTCTCTTCTGGGCCTCAGTTTCCTCCCCTGCACCGTGAGGGGTGGCACTCAATGGCCATCCTATGGAGGATGGGCCGCTGTAGCCAGTGATGAGGGGTGTGAAGCCATGGAGTTTCCATAAGTTTCCTCCCAGCCCCCCACCCCCTGCTGCCAAATTCCACCTTAGCCACTGACCAGCCATGTGACTCTGGGCAAATGCCTTTCTGCCTTGGGGTCTTGGTCTTCCTATCTGTAAAATGGGGCCCCTGGCCAGCTAGCTCACGGGAATTCTGTGACAGGGGGTGTAGGGGGGCTCTATATGCTACATAGGGAGGGGTCACTGTCCCTGAAGTGGCCTGGGCTGGGGCTCCACATCCAGGGCCCCATCTCCAGGCCCCAGAGTCCAGCCTTCTCTGCCCCCTCCCCTCCCCACTTCCCATCTCTCACTCTTACCCCAACCTCTTGGATGGCCACACTCAGGGAAAGAGGTCAAGAATGCCACCCCAGGAGATATTCAAAACAATGCACAGGACCCATGAGGTCCTTATATCACCAAGGTCAGTCCACTCATTGTTCAGACAGGGAAACTGAGGAGACAGAGGCTGAGAGTCTCCCAAAGCCAAGTGGGTGGCAGAGAAAAGCCTGGAATGCAGATTTGCTCTCCCACACCCTGGCTCTGGAATGTTAGGGCTGGAAGGATCTTCGGGCTCAGGTTGTCCAAATCCTCTCTGTTGCTGAGGCCTAGAAAGGAGGAAAGCTAAGCCCAAGGTCTCCCCAGGAGCAGTCTGAAGCCCTGACCTCCCAAGTCCAGGACCCCTTCCAGGCCTAGTGTCCCAGTGGCCCATCTAGGTTGGGGTATCCCTGCCTGTGCCCAAGCTTGCAGTCAGTAACAGCAGCTCAGAGATCAAAAGAGAAGGAACCACCACCAAAACATATTGGTGTGAGCCCTTTCCACCCACCCCACCGTGCCGCCTTCTCCACTTCCCACGGCTCCTTCTCCCTCCCAAGGGGCCTTTCTTTCAGAAAGGAAAACTGTTGGAATGAGGAGGAGGAAGCAGGTGGCCTTGTCCCAGGAACGGCTTGCCTCGGTCCTGGGGTCCCTGACATCAGTGTCCTCCCCACCCGGCTGCTCAGGCTGCCATCACTCCCCAGGACATTGTGTCCTGGGCGTGGTCCAGCTCTCTCAGAGCAAAGAAAGAAAAGTGAAGTTTGCTGAATCTCTACGCTATGCTTAGCCCTGTGCCAGTGCATCCATATGCATGATCTCTGTTCATCCTTAACACAGCCCTGGAGGTGGGAATGAATGCTCCCACTTTATAGATGAAAAAGTTGTGGTCCAGAGAGGGAGAGTGACTTCCCCAGGGTCACACAGATGGTACATGGCAGAGTCAGGGCTAGGCCCGGCCTGAGCTCATTGTACTGAACCCTGATGCCCCTTCCCCACCCCGCCTTTAGAGAATCAACCTTATAGACGTGAAAGTATAATCTGGCTCCGTGACCCTCTCTGGTCCATTAAGACAGGGGTCCCCAACCCCCGGGCCACAGACGGGTACCGGTCCGTGGCCTGTTAGGAACCGGGCCGCACAGCAGGAGGTGAGTGGCAGGCAAGGGAGCGAAGCTTCATCTGTATTTACAGCCACTCCCCATCACTCGTATTACCGCCTGAGTCCCGCCTCCTGTCAGATCAGCAGCAGCATTAGATTCTCATAGGAGCACGAACCCGACTGTGAGCTGCGCATGCGAGGGATCTAGGTTGCGCGTTCCTTATGAGAATCTAATACATGATCATCTCGAAACCAACCCACCTCCCCACCCCCTGTCCGTGGAAAATTGTCTTCCACAAAACCCGTCCCTGGTGCCACAAGGGTTGGGGACCGCTGCATTAAGGGATTCACTGATGAGATGAATCTGGCAGAACAAGTGGGTTTCATGGTGTCATCCACACCTCCCCACCCCGCCCGCACGTCCTGTTGATACCCAGCAATGGGACCACACCTCATTGCCTCCTCTTGGTGCTCAGAAAGCCTCACATATTTTGGATCTGGGTTCTTTTTTTTGGCCGCACTCGTGGCTCGCGGGATCTTAGCTGGACCAGGGATTGAACCTGGGCCTCCCCGCAGTGGAAGTGCTGAGTCCTAACCACTGGACCGTCAGGGAATTCCCAGGATCTGGGTTCTTAAGTTCCCTATTTCTTGGGATCTGTGAGTCTGTGCTAGCTTCTCTGGAATCTCCCAGGCCGGGCTCCCACGACCCCAGGCTTCCTTCTGTCCCAGCTGTGACCACCTTGAGGGTTATTTTTCTGTTTACATGTGCTTCTTCGCACCAATCCATAAGCTTTCCTCAGGGATAGTGGGTCTGGTGGATCTCTGAGTCAGCGCCCAGCACAGGGCCGTGCATGCAGTACCAGACAGGGAAAGTTTGTTCAATGAATAGATATGATTCCTTGATTTTGTTTGGCACCTGCTCTCTGCCCTTGGCATGAAAAAGACTTTCAAGGCGGCAACAGAGGACTCAAGATTGTGCAGTGAGGTGGCCTTTGACATTTTTAACCCTGGATCAAGTCCTGGATGTCAGTGCAGCAGCCCTGGGACACATATGGCAAGGGGCAGCTAATGGCCCTGCCTTCTGCCCAGCTGTTTTGAAATCCTGCCACCTTCCCAGTCACTGGATGCCTGTTCTGTTCCAAGGCCCAGGCCAAACATTGTCCCCATAATGAGGTAGGTGGTATGTCCCCACTGACAGGTAAGGTGACGGAGTTCAGAGAGTGGCAAGAACTTTCCCAAGGCCACCTAGCTTGGAAGGGGTGACGCAGCACTTCCAACCATCCTGTCCGGTGTGGCTCTGCCTCTCCAGTCTCTGGTGCACTGGGGGCAGCTCTAGAGGATGACTTTCTTCCAGGCAGAGAGAGGGATTCTCTCAGTGTGAGAGAGTGAGCCCCCATCCCACGTGGAATGCAAGACGGGCAAGATGGACACTTGGTGAAGATGCACGGAGAGGATGGCACACTCCATAAAAGCCTGCGGAGACTTGAGTGGGAGTCAGTCTGTCCCAGGCTTCAAACCCTGTCCTCCCCAGAGCAGCTGGGCCTGGGGCCACCAGATACAGGTGAATGGAGCCCAGAAGAGCTGGCCAGGCAGCAGAGGCCATGTGTGGATTGGCACTTGGCTGCCGGAGCCAGAACAGGCTGGAGCAGACAGCGTGAGAGCAGCTAGGCGTGGAACATGGAGGGGGGACACTGACAACTCTGGCAGGAGAAGCGGCTCCTGTGACCCAAGAGATGGGAGGGAGCCAGGGAAAGGGGTGTCTGGAGAGCAGGGCAGGGGTGGGGGTGGGGTGGGGGAGGTGGGGGCACTGGTGAGCCGGGCCTGAGGCTCAGGGTGGAGGGGAGGCAGGGGGGCCTGCTGATCCGAGGGGGTGGGGAGGAAGTTGAACGTGTTTCCACGGGGATGGAAGCGGGTGAGGACAAAGCGGGGAGGTGCTGGGTGGAGAAGGGATCTGCCAGAGGTAGGAGCACGCAGGGAGCCCAGAGATGGGACGCAGGAAGTCTCTTCCATGGGACAGGCCAGGAGGAAGACAGAGTGAGAATGGGAACGGACTCTGGTGAGTTTGAGGGGCAGGAAGTTTCAGTGCATTCCCTTTGCAGCAAGAGCATCCTGTCTGATGAGAGTGGAGTGCCTCGAGGGAGAAAGACTTGCTGCCAACGATGGGGAGAGAGCTGAGCAGAGCATTTGGAAATGCTGCCGCTGAGGACCAAACACAGGTGGTCACAGACCCACAGTAACCCGCAGTGCTGACTGTCGCTGACACCTAGTGACCCAGGCAGCCTGACTCCAGAGTTGGGCTCTTTCCCATTATACTCTCCCCTTCATCATGGAGAACTTAGGAATATTTATATTTATAGGGAACTTAGGAAGTGCCAGGCCCTGCACCAAGCCTTTTACGAAGTGTTAACTTGTTTAAGCCTCATAACAATCATAAGAGGCAGGTACATTGATTACACACGCAGACACACAGACACGCGCAGATATACAGACATGCACTGGTTCGCGTTCAACCTGGGATGGAGCATGCGGTGGAGGAGGGACGGCGCTGTGGTTGAGAGACCCCTCCTGTCCGGCTCTCAACCCCTCTTCACCTCCCCACCCACCTTTTCCTGCAGGGGCCATGCACCTCTGCTCTGTGTCTCCCTTGGACTGAACATTCTCTGTTAATGGTTTTCAGACTATCCTTCCTCATCCTGCAAAGCCCTGACTCATACCCACTTTGGCAGTTGGGAAGACTGAGAAATCTAAGTCCCAGGCCCCTATGATGGACAATTCCAGGCCCTCACCTCTAGGGTAGACTGCCTGGTGTTGAAAGTTCCCCCACCCCCGCTTACCCCACCTGCAGCCCAAGCACTCCTGGGAAAGGGCCCCCAGAGCTGGATGTGGGCAGCTGGAGTAGAGAGAGGCCCCTCTAGCATATGACTGGGGTGGCTTGGGGAATCACCAAGTTCATTATCCCTGGGCAGTGCCTGACTAGCCAGAAAGAGAAAGGGGGCCTCTGCAGCTGCTGCCTGCCTCCCATCATGCCCTGCACCTTCATGGAGGTCCTTCCTCCCCTCCCTAGTCCCAGAGATCATTGGCTGCCTCCCTCCCCACCCCCAGTTCTGCGTAAACTAGAACTCCTTCCAGGAGGTCCCCTGGGCTGCACAAATTTTACCACATTTCAAATTCTTCCTGCCCTGTCTCCAGATCCAGTCTCTGCCCACCCATCAAGCCATCCAGTCATTCACCCATCTGCCCACTGTGTCCATCCTTCCTTCATCCAGCATCTAAAATGACTATGTTGCTAGATGCCAAAGACATAAAATCCTTGCCCTACCCTCTCAACAGGGCTATGGTGAGGTTCAAAGGAGCTAATGGTTGTGAACGTTCTGGGTAAACTGCTGGGATCCGTGCCGTGGGGCAAGCTTCTAGCTCATTTCCAGAGCAGGGGAGCACTGGGAGGCAAGTACCCTGAAAGCTGGAAGCCACCTGGTGCCTTCTGGGAATGAAAAGATTCTGTCAGCCGGGAACCCAGAGGTGAGGAGGGGAGGGCCTTGTAGTGAGGCTGAAGGTAAAGACAGGGCTGGGCTGTGAGGACCTTGGGGGTTGGGGGAAGGAGTTCCAATTTTGTTCTGTGGGTGTTGGGGGGCAGAGATAGGATTTCCCGGGGAAGTTGTAGGACCAGATCTGCAGGGCAGCTGGTACGGACAGCCCATGCTATCTCCATGGAGAATATAGAGACCTTCAAAGAAGAGGAGGCCACTGGAAGTGAGGGTTGAGTCCCATCAGTGGAAGGAGAGGGAGCTCTGGTGCTTCCTCACAATTGGAGTCTGAAGCCATAAGCCAAGAGTTAAGCTGGAGAATTCTAGAAGCTTCATAAATTTGGGCATCGTCCTTCCCCCTGCCTGGGTCCCATGGAGCATCCTGACACAGGAGGGGTGTCTGGTTGGTCCTGGAAAGGAAGAAAAGGAGACTGGGGAGAGGGTTTCCCCTGCCAGGCACTCCAGGGGAGCCCCAAGAATAGAGTAGGCCCAGCTGGGAGGGGAGAGCAGAGGGGGCTGGGCAGGGCCAGTTGTGCAGGGTGTTCACTGCACAAGGGCAGCCCACTGAGGGCATGAATGGGTGGTGAAATCCTGGCATGGGGCTGTATCTGCTCAAACAGGAGCCTTTTTTCTAACTTTCATAAAGGTACCATAGAGCCTTACTGGGGCCCTTGGGCCATAGGAGAGCAAAGGGGGCCTTGGAGCAAATTCAGGAGTTGAGAATCCAGGAGCCTAGTAGGGCCTATCACTATCTATCTCTTGCTCTTTCAAAACACCACCTAGTTTTCCCCTGGGCAACGAGGGAAATGAGGCTTCACTGGCTTGCTGAGGACCCAGCCTGAGGAAATGGGGCAGGCTGATTCTGGAATCTCCAGCTGATTCAGGCACAGTGTGTCCTCATGGCAGACCTGTGTGGCTTGGCCAGGAGAGGGGAGGTATGGCAGGGCGACCCCGAGTTCTGCTGCTGCTATACCGGGCACTGTCGGGCAGTTTCCCGAAGACCCATCTGAAAAGTGAGGCATCAAATGAGATGGTGGCCACACTTGAGCTGGCCTCCAGGAGGCTGTGAGGCCCGGCAGGGGAAGGCCTGCTGGGGGCTGAGCTCAGCGTCCATCACGGCCGGGCCATGTGGGGTCACTTTGTGGCAGTGGCACATCACTGTCCCCTCTGCAGCTCAGTGTCCTCGTCTACACAGAGATAGTGTCTGAGGCCTGCCCTGAGGTATCTTCTAACTCTCAGACCTGAATCCCTTACCTGTGCACATGCCTTTCTCCCCCATCACCTCACCTGATTTCATTTCCGTCTGAATTAGGCAGATGGCATTAGACCTATTTGACTAGGGGAAAAACTGAGGCTCCATCACGGAGGCCCAAGATCCCACAGTGGGCAAGTGATGAAGCCAGAATTGGCTCCTGGAGCCTGAGGTCATCGTCTCCCTGCCCTGGGGTGCCTGGTGGCTGCTGTGAGCTGGGACGGACACCCTCCTGCCCACAGGAGGGGGTGTGGTCGGGAAGCTCAGTCAGGCCAGGGGGCAAGAGATCCCTCAACACGAACGGGGGTGCTTTCTCCCGTGACTTCCGGAGAGCCCCTACCTCTCCAGCCCTCCCTCTCTCCCAGCCGCCCATCTTCTCCACACCCCAGACTCCAGAGGCCCGGTCTGGGTGCCGGAGTGATGGCTACCATTTGGGAGCACAGACCTCGCCAAACCCACCGCTCAGCACCATACACACATCAACTCATTTGGGCCTCTCAACAGCTCTGCAAGGTACAGGAGTTTTATTCCCAGTTTACAGATGTGGAAACAGAAACCCAAAGAGGATAAATCACTGCCTCAAGTCACAGCTAGCAAATGCCAGCCCTGGGAGCAGAGTCCGTTCCTAACAGCTCTATCGTCCTACGTTCTGGCCAACGTGGCCTATTGTTCGGGCTCGGCGTCTGACTCTCGGAGCGGATGGGCCAGCCCTGGCCCTGCAGGGCTCGCCCAGCACAGAGCCAGCACCCGCTGCCTTCTGGAGCCACACGGGGTTGTGGCCGTCAGGAGGCCCGCCCCGCCGGCTTTACGTCAGGGGTGTTTTCTGGAGCTCTAAAGACAGAAAGAGAAGCTCCTGCCAGACCTGGCACGAGGCCTTAGCCTGGAGGGGCCACAGCGCCCAGGCTGTCCCTGGGGACCCTGGGGTTTCGGGCCTCCTGTCCTGTCCCACGGGACTCCATCTGCACACTCGGAGCTATATCCCTCTGGTTCCTGGGGAGCAGCTTTGCACGAATGGACACGAATAGCTCCAATGAGGGAGAGTTTCTAGTTTGGTCCTCCCCCAGTCCTCCCTGCTCCAGCCCTGTTTCACACCCCACGTCAGGGCATCCCCGAGTGCAACCCCACTGCCAGAAGGGGAAACTGAAGCTCTGCAGGGGGCCCTGACTGGCGCAAAGCTGTACAGCCTGGGGACCCTGCTCTATTCCCCTTCTCTGCCAAGCCCTCCTGCCCCAGCTCAGCACGATGGGGCCCAGCCTGGTTTTAGCGCCTGGATTATTACGGGCCTTCCACTTCTCCCGGACAAAGTTCCAGCTCCTCGGCCTGGCAGGTCAGGTCCAGACAGAAGAAACAGTGTCTGCAAAAGCCTAGAGGTGTGAGCAGGGGGAGCTGGGTGTTGTATGTTAATCAGACCCCATGGGTCAGACCCGGAGAACTGTGTGAACTTCGGCTCTGAAGCCAAAATCAACAGAGGTGCAGTGGACACCCCTGGGCAACCTCCCTGCCACCTTTCCTGCCCTGACGCCCACCATCACCTGGGGCCTTCTCAGCCTATCAATCAAGAGCCTAACCGGGTAACCAAGACTGAGCCCTGAACTTTCTCTCACTTCTCACCCACCAAGGAAAGATGCACGGCCTCTGAGGGGGCATCTACTTCAGCCTCTGAGGACCCCCAGGACACACGACACACTGCTCTGAAGGTGCTGCTCTGTGGCGAGTGGGGGTACCAGGGGCTTTGCATCTCGGAGGCCTCAGTGCTACAGAGTCAGTGGGAGGCAGGTGGGAAAAAAAGGTGGAAAGAAGTGAGAAAATTTATTCGTTCAAGAAGTTTTTTACTGATTGCTTACTACACACCTCGTACAGAGTGAACGAGTACAGAATGAATGAGTGAGAAAATCAGTGGGTGGGCGTGCATGCTGGCAGCTGGCCCTTGGTGAACCTGGGGGCGGGGGGAGGGGGCTGCCAGGTGGGGCTGAGGACCTGGCAGGAGACCCTGGGTGGGCATATCAGTGAGTGGTCCTGGCTCGATCACAAGGGCGTCCACTGGCATTCTCTCTCAGAGGCCAGGCAGGGGGTCTGGGCCCTGACAGGCCACTCGCCCCATAAAAGCCCTGATTTACGCTGCAGCCGCCTGCTGGCCGTGATGTCGCCTGCGCCTTGTTTATTTGTGAGAGCCAGGTTAGGGTCTGGCTCCTCTGTCCTTCCCGGCTCCATGTGTTCTAACCCCACATGGTGAGGAAGACGGATGCCTTGGAATTATTTTGCATGAAATGGCTGTGGAAAACTATTTGGCCGGCATTTGATTTCACCTCTTGTTACAGCATAATTTGTTATCCTGAAACATGAGCAGCTGGAGGCCTGGAAGAGCAGATGTTCCTGGGGAAGGTGAGGGCTCCCCAGGCAGGGGTGGTAGTGACACGGGGCAGCGGCAGAGCACAGCTTCTGCCACGCAGGCCTGTGCCCCTTATGACTGTGGGAAGCTCACAGAGGCCTTTCTGGGGCTTGCTTTCCCCCATCTGTAAAATGGGGATGAGGACACCTCTCTCTCAGAGGTGTTGTGAGGACTCGATGAAACAATTCACAGAAAGCACTTAGCATAGTGCGTGACCCACAGTAAGATTCAATAAATGTTTGCTATTATTCCTGGAAGAGATGAATGTCTAAGACAGGCTTTTTTTTTTTTTTTTCCAAGAGAGGCTTTTAAAGCGTGAGTAGAAGTGAACCTGGTGAAAAGATGTGTTTTCTGGCACAGCATGAGAAAAGACATGGAAGGGAAAATGGGAACAATTATTTGATGTGGCTGAAACAGAAAGAAGGAGGCAGGCAGCAGTGGGAGAGGGCGCCTCGGGCTGGGAGGAAAGCTGGGTAAAGTCCACAGAGTTAGCTGAAAGGCCCCCCATATGTGTTTCTTAGGACCACCATAAGCAAGCACCACAACTGGGGGGCTTAAAACAAGAGCAATTTATTCTCTCACGGTTCTGGAGGATAGAAGTCCAAATCCAAGTTTGGGCAGGCCCATGCTCTCTCTGCAGGTTCTAGAGAAGAAGACTTCCTCGCCTCTTTCTAGCATCTGGTGGTGGCCAGCAAGCCTTGGCATGTCCTGGTTTGCAGCTGCATTACTCCAATCTCTGCCCCTGTTGTCACATGGCATTCTACCCCATGCCTGTGTTTGTGTCTCCTCTTCTTCTTATAAGGACAACAGTCATACTGGATTTAGGGCCCACTCTTTGGAAGACCCTAGGCCTCCACTCTGCAGCCTTAAAAGCAGAGTCATCCAGACTTGACTTCTATCTGTGCCAGGGCAGAGTCCCAGAGAGGACAAAGACCTCCCTCAAGGTCGCACATGGGCCCACAGCAGATGGGGGGCTGGACCTCAAGCCTCCTGCCTCCCAACCCACGCTCTCCCATCACCCCAGCTGCACAGGTGCTCCCTGCTCTGGACCAAGAATTTCAAGGGTTATAGGAGATAAGGATGGGAGTGGGAGGTGGTATTGAGTTTGGAGCCCTCTGGAAGGGTGGGGAGCATCAGGTGAAGAGGGTACATCTGGGTGGAAAGGCAAAGTGAGGGGCTTAGGGCAGTGGGGACGGGTTTGTGTGTGTGTGTGTGTGTAGACTACATGGCCCTGAAGGGACGGTGGCACCAAGAGAAAAAGGAGGGCTTTATTTGTGGGGAAGACTGATAATGCCCCTCTGGAGAGAGGAGGTCTCAGAACTGTGGACAAAGCTGAGGGTGGGTGCTGCTGCCCTGAACTCAGAGACAAGGTCTAGTTGGATTAAGTGGTTCTCCCAGTTTTACGTTGCAATAAATCAGCTGTTCTGTGAAGACTTTCAGGTGCCCTCAGGCCAAAAGGGTTATTCACTCTAAGGACACGCTGTCCCGTGCAACCCCTGTCAGGAGTGAGGGCCAGCCTTGGTCCCGTGAGGACTAGGAAAGCAGCCAGGGGCTGAGGAGGCAGAGCCAGGGTGCTTCTTATCACTGCCTCTCTCTGCAGATGCTTTCCTGGACTCATGGGGGAGGACACACCCCCCGCAGTCCTCCCTTCATCTGTCCCTCAATATGGGCCACACCAGGAGACTGACTGAGGGCCAGAGCTGACTCTCAACACCAAACCCCCAGTTCAGCAAGGGAACATGTGATTGGGCCAGCCTGGGTCACGTGCTCACGCTCACCCAGTCAGGAGCCAGGATCCCAGGTGAGTAAACACGGCTGCCAGGGCCCCACCCTCGGTGTGACCCTCAGAGGAGTTCTCAGTGGGCTCAGCTCACCCCAGACGGTGCCTGCCTGCCAGCAAAAACCAAAGATTATTCAAATTCAAAGGAGAAAAGTTCACAATGATACAAAAGGCGTATACATGCCACATTAAAAACAACCTAGGCACAGAGGAAATACAAAGTAGGATAAAGAAAAAGCGACAGACACACTCCAAAGCTCTACCATGAGGACGCGGGAGCCACAGCTGAGGCCTCGCCAGGCTAGCATTCCGTCTGAAAAGAGCAGAGAGCAGAAGCCCTGGCTGCCTGGCATAGGGAAGACCACCCACCCACCAGCCCGCCCCATCCACCACTGTACCCCCTGGCAATCTGATCACCTCTCTGAGCCTCCACTTTCTCATCTGCCAAATGGGGGTGCTAATCAGCCTTACCTCTCGGGGCAGTGGTTGGGACTAACCTGAGGATGCATTTTAAGAAGGGGCTGGCCCAGGGTCTAACAAATGATAGGCACTCAGCATTTGCCAGTTCTCTCCATTTCTTTCCTCCTACACCAGGGTCCCACAGACTTTAAATAAAGGACCTGCCCCCCACCGCTGAAGATTAGCCTGAGGTGCTTCTTGTCTCCCTCATGAGTGTTAGGGCCTGGTTTACCTTCAGCTACTATTTATTTCCCTTGGAAGCCAGAAGCACGTCCAAATGTGAGCACAGACTGCTGGCCAAGAGTCCCCAGCTGAGCATTACCAGTGCTCTAGGAGGTGCTAAGGGCCTTAATAAGGCCAGCTACCATCCGTTTAATGTGCCCATGGCCTTCATGTTGCTACTCTGGAAAGGTTGGGGCTGGCCTGGTCCCTCGCCCACCTCATTCTCTGGCGGCTGCTGGGAGACAGCAAGCCCTCTGTGGAGGTTTGTCAGGCAGACAAAAATCCAGGCCTGGAGCTGCTCTCCTGCACTGGCTGGCTGCTGGCTCACGGGATAGAAATTCCATCTGCCTGGGTCTCCAGGGGAGGGCTGTTCAGCACAGGCCTGGGAATCGGAAGCCCCTTGGGGAGCCTGGAGCCCTGAGTTCACCGTCTGACCCCTCCCTCCCTGTCCTAGCCTAGCCTGGGGCAGCTTGGGACCCCCAGTTCCTCCTGGAATCTCTATTTGGGTTTGGTTTGGGGTTGGAGTTTGTTTCCAACTTGTTTCCAAGTTGTTTCAGGGCAACTTGATCCCAACCCAGCCCCCAACCCCTACCCCCATCCCTGCCCCTCTGGAGGGGGCTTGACTTCCCGACATGCTGACAGGGCTGGCTCCTCCAGACCTCCCACCAAGGGCACGGGTTCAGTTGACTTTGATGTCCTGAAAGGAGGCCTCCCAGCCTCAACCCCCTCTCCCCCAATAGTAAATAAGTCAGAGGCTGTGAAACCAAATGCCACCTGGTGGAGTAAAACAGAAAAAGAAAAACAGCCGTAGGGAGACAGAATAGGTGGGGTAGAGACACCTCTGGACCAGTTCCTTACTGTGTGACCTAGAGGAATACAGTCAACCTCTCTGAGAGGCGGCTGAAATGACCACATGAATACCTGTGAGAAGGCACATGTGACAGATGACCAGGTGACCAGCACAGTCCCTTCCAAGGCCCAGTCAATTACTATTCTTTGTCTTTAATGTGTATGTATGCCTTTGGCCCACACTATGCTTTGGTTAAAAAGTGAACGCATTTTAGTACTGCTCTCAAGGAAACTGCAGGCCTGGGGTCTAAGTCCTAGATGAGTAAACTGAGCCTCAGAGAGGAAAGGCACACTCAGAAAGGGAGTTGGCAGGGGGACGGGCTGGGCACTCCACCAAGTGTGTTACTGCCTGTGCTCTACCAATGAGGAAACAGAGGCTCAGGCAATTACACGAATGTCCCAGATTTATTGTCAGGGAGGGTGTGCAGGGTGGGGATGGAGACGCAAGAAAGGCTTAACCAGAAGTCTTATCTGTCCTCTTCCCTGGCGGGCCTGAGATCAACGTCCTCAGAGTGGCTCGTGGCCTCAGCCCAGCTTTGTCCCCGGGCACCTGGTTTTCCTGCCCTTACCTCTGAATCATGTCAGGTCACCAGAGCTTCTCAGAGAGCCCTGCACTGTTCAAGCCCCTGAATGCCTCACATTCGGAGAAGGCTAGAACATGATAAGCCACAAGCTACCCACCAGTTGACTGTTCACCTAAGATTATTATGCCCTTGCTGCCATGAAACTGGAGGTCAGAAAGGCTGAGTGCCTTGTCCAGAATCGCATGTTAGGGCATCATCAGAGTTGGGGTCAGACTCAGGTCTGCCTGTCACCAGAGCCTTCCTCCCAACACTGAGACGTCAGGGTCTTGTGTAGGGCAGGAGCCCCAGCTGCGAGGGCCACAGCCTTCCCTGCTTCTACTGCTGTGTGACCCTGTACAGAGAGTTTTCATGGTGTCTAAAACCACAAACATTTATTTCTCACAGTTCTGGAGGCTGGGAAGTTCAAGATCAAGACACTGGCGGACTTGGTGTCTGGTGAGGGTGCTCTTCCTGGTTTGCAGATGGACAGCTACTTCCTGTGTCCTCACACAGTAGACAGAAATCATCTCTCTCGTGTCTCTTCTTGTAAGGGCACTAATCCCATCGAGGAGGCTCCACCCTCATCACCTCATCACCTCCCAAAGGCCCCACCTCCAAAAACCATCACCCTGGGGATTAGGGCTTCAATACATGAACTTTGAGGGGACGCAAACATTCAGTCCGTGGCACATGGATACCACAGGCAGTGGACTCTTGCGTCCAACCTGATGTTTTTGGCAGCACCTTGATGGGGATTCTAGGATTCCATATGCAAAGATTTCATGTGGTAAAAGGAATCTCTGGCTTTAATGTAATATAACACTAAGATATCATTAGTGTGGCTTTCTGATTCAACAGTTCTTGAATTCTAGCATTACATTAGTCTAAGCTTCCATTATCCTGTGATTCTAAGATTCTACAATTCTATGTTCCCCTGAAAGCTTAGGCTCTGAGGAATAGGAAAATCCAGCTGGTGGTACCAGGGTGGGTAAAGAGGCAGCTTTTCCATCCTATGGACTTTTCTAACAACGATGAGCAATGTGCTGTTTGGTTTTCATTGCATTCAAAGGAAAGCTTGGCCAAGCCACATCAGACTGTGAGTTCACCCACCCTGGGCAGGACAGCCCATGGAGCCAGAGGGGAAGGAGGAGGAAGGGAGGAAAGAGAGGGGGAGAAGGGGAGGACAGGGGGAGAAGGGGAGGACAGGGGGAGAGGGAAGAGGCAGCATCAACCTACCAGGCTGGAGGTGGCCAGTGCTCTATCCCCTTCAGTGAGGGTCTGAGTTGTGTGTGGCGCTGTGCTGGACACCAGAACCCTGTGTCACTCTTCTCTGGTCCTCACGCACCAAGCTGGGAGTGGCCTGCCAAGAGCAGGGACAGATAAGCAGACAAGAACAGATGAGAACAGGAGCAGGGGGTGAGAAGGCAGTCAGGGAGGGCTTCCAAGAGGAGGTAATATCTGCATCAGGAGTCGAAGGCAGTTGATCAGTAAGGGAAGGGTGCCCAAGAGTCTGGGGAGTGACAGCTGGTTCCATGTGGCTGGAGCCTAAAAGGAGAAGGCAGGAAGTAGTGAGAGCTGGGGTTGTAGAGTCACCAGGGGTCAGTCCATGCAGGGCCTTGACTGCCATAATAACCTTGGACTCCACTCTGAGGGCAGTAGGGAATCAGGACATTTTTTGTGGGTGGAATGCGGTCACTGGGCACCCTGAGAATGTCACAGCTGAGGGGCCTAAGATCATGGGGTCCAAACTTAACTGTACCTTCAGTTAGGAGGTGAGGACCAGAGAGCAGAATGGCTCACAGTCACCCAGCGCATCAGCCCCTTATGGTCTCACCCATGTTGCCAGGTTCTTTCCCCCATCCAGCTCTCCTGGCATCAGAGGATCTCACAGACTTTGAGCCTGTGGCTCTCCACACCCAGCTGCCCATTACGCTTTGGGTCGTGGAAACCACCCTGCAAGCTCAGCACTGCTACCAAAGCCTCCTTAGGACAGGATGGAGCCAAACCTGGGTTTTCTGGCATATTCCACCTGCCGGAAGGGGTGGCTTTACCTGTCCTCAGTCCCTTGCCAGATGTCATGCTGCTGGAGGAGGTCACCCCAGACCCCTTGGCTACCTAGGAAGACCCTTGGGATGAATCGAGTGACCAGCAATGGGAGAATGGCACTTCAGCCAGCATATGTGACAGAGCCCAGTGGAGTCCCGCTGTTTTCCACCCCTTAGCCTGAATGTCCTTAATAAGGGATAGAACCCAAGAGACAATACACTTGGCCAAACTTCAGGCAGCCAGTGGTCTTAGCACTGGATACTCTGGCCAACAAATGGTCCCATCTTCACGTTTATCATAAACTCTTGGGCCATTATCTAAAAATTGTCCACTTCAAGATAGAGAACTCTGGGAATCTCTTGCCTCACAGAAACTCACAATATAAATCAAAATCACACAGATCTCAATACAAGACCTTGTCAGGCCTCTCCTTATTCCCTTCCAAGTTACAGACTTACTGGTAATAACCAAGATACATGTTTCCACTTCTCAAAATACACAATTCTGGGCCCTTGGAAGAGACGTGTAAGAGAACTTTCACATCCCTGAAAGGTCCCAGATAGCTAGTTTAACTGAGAGGCGTAATGGCCTCCTCAGACAGATTCTTTTAAAATTCCAATTCAGCAAATAAACTCCTAAATGAGTCTTTGTCTTGCCCCAGGCCTTAACATATCTTTATAAATTTTCAATCTTGTCCCCATCCCAGCTGGAAGCCAAACCAAGGGTGCATACTCCCCTGGGACCCTCTAACCATAGATTGTCCCACAGGCCTGGCAGCTACTCATCTGATATGGGACTCCTGTGAACCTAAACTTCCACCAAAAACAAAAACCTGTCAAGTGCAGCTGTACACCATTCTGGTGACTGTGGTCTTCTTGCTATCAGTCTGGGAGTGTTCATTGATTTATAATCTAGAGGCCCAAACCCTCCAAATAAGTCATGGTTTCAACCAAACATGGCAATGTTGAGGCCCACATCAGCTAGCAGGTCCCCACTTGGAAAGGATACCCCAGTCCCACATCCCAGATGACATTGCCCTGGCCCAGAAGCTCACTGCTGGAGATGACATTGCCTCAGAAACTCAATCACCTCTAAAAATTAAAATTCTGCAGGTAACGACTGTGACATCCTGCCACCCATATACTGCTTCTAACCTGACTCTGTCTGTCCATTCTGGGTTGGTCCGCATTGGCTTCTGATCTCTGTACTGGCCATACCCTCTCTAGGCAGCTTCTGGCCACCCAATGGGGCTCTCAGTCTTCTGCAAATGCTTTGTGTCTGTCTAGATGCCACACAGCTGGGCCTCCCAGAGCCCACCTCTCTGACTCCCAGACCTGGGTCACCAGACCTGCTGGGGCCCAAAGGAGTTGTGGCCACAGAATCGTTTGGCCAGGTCTGTTCTCCATGGGAAGTGGTGCTCTTGCCTGCAAGAAGATGGGGCTGAGCTTATAAGACAGGACTTCACCCAGGTCTGAAGGAACTGCTCATCTGTCCCAGACCATCTGCCTTCCTGGAAACCACTGAACTTGACCCAACCATATAGCAATGTTGTAAAGGCCCTAGTGTCTGATAGTGGGTAATCCTGTCCCAGCCAACCTGCTCTTCCAGAGGACTTACTGGGGACAAAGTCAGACCCTGGGGAAGCAGCTCTCAGGTAGAATTTTAGGCCTGGATAGGCCAGAGGAGGTGATACTTTTAGGTTACAGAGTCACCAATGCCCCTGAAATCACATAATAGCAAAATGTCAGTCATGGGCAGAACTTCAAAGCACATCTCCACCCATGATCTCATTGAAATCTTCCAACACTTTTTAACAAGGGCAAGAATGAATTTTCTCATCTCATGGAACCCTTGATGCAGGGAATTGTAGTGACTTGTGCAGCATCTTGCAACAAATATAGACTGGAGCTGGACAGTGAAAAACCATGGGCTGTGGGCAGACAGATCCTGGTCAAAATCATAGGCCAGGGTGACTTTGAACTGGTCACTTCACCTCTCTGGATCTCAGTCTCTTCATTCATGATATGAGGCTAATAATCCCTATTTCACAGGACTGTTGGGGGATCAAATCAGCATATGTCTGTAAAATACCTGGTTCATTTGCTGGTGGCTCACCTTGTAACTGGTGTCATTCTTAGAACTCAGCTCCCTCACAGCACCCATACTTGCTACTCTGGGAGCCAGCCAGAGGGGATGGGCACTGAAAGAGCCCTGTGTCTCTCCAGCTCCACTGATGGGCCCCTAGCAGCCTACCAGTGATGTCGTGATGTCAGATGCCCTCCTCTCAAACGCAGAGTGGCTGGGCCCCAGGACTGGGTTCTGTGCCCAGTGTGAAGCAGTATCCTCTAAGGACTGACTTGATATCTCCACGGTTGGATATAAGATTCCCGTGCCAGGTGACACCATACTCCAGCTTAAAGTACCTTCAGAATGTGGCACAGGTTCCTCCCAGGGGTCCCTGGGTATGGGTCCTGGATCTGCTGTGGGATCCAGGACAAGCTGTTAAAACTCTCTGGGGGCTTCCCTGGTGGCGCAGTGGTTGAGAATCTGCCTGCCAATGCAGGGGACACGGGTTCGAGCCCTGGTCTGGGAAGATCCCACATGCCGTGGAGCAACTAGGCCCGTGAGCCACAACTACTGAGCCTGCACGTCTGGAGCCTGTGCTCCACAACAAGAGAGGCCGCGATAGTGAGAGGCCCGCGCACCGCGATGAAGAGTGGCCCCCGCTTGCCGCAACTAGAGAAAGCCCTCGCACAGAAACGAAGACCCAACACAGCCAAGGATAAATAAATAAATAAATAAATAAATAAATAAATAAATAAATAAATAAATAAAAAAAAAAAAAACTCTCTGAGCCCCAGTTACCTTGTCATTAACATAGGAAATATAAAACCTAGCTTGAAGGTGGTTGTGAGACTGAAATGCAAGAAGACATGGACAGCAATTAGCTCAGCACCTGGAACGTGGTAAGTGCGAACTTTGATGATGGGCGCTCAGTAAAGTTTCATTGACTGGATGAGCATCCTTCCCTCTTCCCATTTTACAGAAGAGGAAAACAGAGGTCTGGATGAGGGAAATGACTGGCTCACTCTGGTGGCTAGTATCTAGAGTGCTCAGAAGTCAAAGGTCTGGCCACTTCCTTCCCAGTCTTTATTACTTCTAAGAAGGCCCTTTCTGATTGGATTTGGGGAAAACCTTTGGTGTCTCTGCCCATCTGGCAAATCCCAGAGTGGCTGGATCCACCCACATAGCTGCAAGTGGACAGGCCTGGGGAAGGGGAAAGGAAACACGAATCCTGGTCTCTCCCCAAGTCTGGACTTTCCGGAAGCCACACCCTGTCCCCAAGTCCCTCTGGAAGCCTTGGCAGCCTTATCTGCAAAGGGGAGGAGAAGGGGTTCTGAAGTCAGCCAGGGCATGTCAGAGGGAAGAGAAAAGCAGGTCAGAGAGGGACAGAGAACACCCCACGTGACCCCAGCCATGCTCACAAGCACTTGCTGTCCTCCCAGACTGCGGACAGCCAGCGAGAACTGGCTCCCAGCCCTGACTCTGTCTTGAATTTGACGGTGACCTTGGGTGAAAAACCATTTCTCCTTCCTAGGCCTTGGTTTCCCCATCTATGAAATGGAAAGTTGAAATTGAGCAGGGGGTCCTCAGCCCACTAGTAGGAAGCAGAGTTTCCAGAACGAGGCCGGTGACCTCCCTGCTCACAGGCCCCACACCCACCCTCAAGGGTCCAAGGATTTGGCTGTGGTATTTCATTTATCATCCTTGCGGTTTGCAGGTACCATGGCTGGCAGGCTGATTGCTCAACAGGCTTATTACACTCCTCTGTGACTAATAGATTCTTTTTCTGTTTGTGTTTTAAAGCCATAGCAATAACATTGGCTCTCAGGGACACCGCTGAAATCACCATTATTCAGCCCGACCCTACCTACACGATAAACAGACCAGCAGAAACATCCCTTCTAGAAAAAGAGAGCCTCTGTTTCTCTCACGGTGGGAGCAGTTTCTTTGAGAAGCTGGTATATGTCAGGGTGTAGGGTGAATTTATGAAGTGTTGAGAATCATAGGATTAGGTCAGTTCTCTGGTCCCTTCCAGCTCTGACCTACACATTGGACCTCATCAAAGGGAGGAGCTGAACAGATACCATCTTCCCTTTGAAAGTTTGAGTGTGGGGTTAAGAGCCTGGCTGGGAGTCAGCACGGCTTGTGGTCCTGGGTCCACCAACTGCTGGCTGGGTGACCTTGGGCAAGTCCTGTCCCCTCTCTGAGCTGGTCTTCTTATCTGAAAAATGGGGGAAAAACGATGACCTCTCATGGGAGGTGGAGAGGGCAGAATACCAGGAAGTCATGAGTGAGAAGCACTTAGCACAGGGCTTGGCGTACAGTAGGAGCTCACAAGCTGGGCATTGTTACCATTAAATGTGGAGCCCTGAGTAGCAGGCTGGAGCGCAACAGGATGGGGGAAGTTTAGGGCCAACCCCAGGGGGGACTTCATGAAGGGTCCAAACCCCCAGGAAGGCAAGTCAAGGGCTGGTCACTGTCAAGGTCACCTGGCCTCTCCTTTTCCAACCAGTTCTATCTGTCAAAACTGCAATGAACAAAATAGCCCAGCACAACACAGCGGCCCCAGCGTCTGTCATGCCAAATTGCTGAATTTGTCAGAGGGAGGAAGCACGGGCTGCCTATGGTCTGGCTCCTGCCTCCCTGGAGCGGGTGGGGAGAGAAGAACCTTCTATGGTTGTCTGACACCCCCTCAAGTCCTCCTCACAAGTATTCAAAGCTCCCCGGCTTTTTCAGGAGCCTGCTTCTCACTTGCCGGGGCAGGAGGTCCTTACTGACAACCATCCACAGGCACATTTCCCTCCGTCTGTGGGTCTCCATCCCATGGGGCCCAATGTCCCCTTTATTATGTTGAAACAGTATCATGAAATGGTTTTCACTGATAACATAGCCTGCCTCCACACACAATGAAAAAGCCAGCGTAACCAGTGGTGGGCTGATGAATGTTTAACAATCAAATCTCTGAAGGAAAAGAATAAAATGATTTATACGGGCATACCTTGTTTTATTGCGCTTCACAAATATTGCGTTTTTTACAAATTGAAGGTTTGTGGCAGCCCTGCGTGGAGCAAATCTCTTGGCGCCATTTTTCCAACAGCGTTTGCTCACTTCACGTCTCTGCGTCACATTTTGGTAATTCTCGCGATATTTCAAATCCTCCACCAGCAAAAAGATTACGACTCCCTGAAGGTTCAGATGTTGGTTAGCATTTTTTAGCAATAAAAGTATTTTTAATTAAGGTACGTACATTGTTTTTGTAGACATAGTGCTATTGCACACTTAGACTACAGTATAGTGTAAACATAACTTTTATATGCACAGGGAAACCAAAAAATTCGTGTGACTTGCTTTATTGCGATATTTGCTTTATTGTGGTGGTCTGGAACCGAATCCACAACGTCTCCAAGGTAGGCCTGTATCTTTTGCCAATTTCCATGGTGTGAATACTTCCACAATGGCTGATTTCAGACTACCAGCATGATGACACTGAATGCAGAGTTAGAAAGAAACACACACCCCATCTGCTCTTGTGTGACTTGGCTCCAGCACACCACTGAATAAAAGTGAAATGAAATAAATGGAAAGTAATTTATAATAAAAATACATATTTCACTAATTTTCTTGGCCAGGGCTGGCTACTCTAAGAAGACATAACAGAAGGATCTAACTGTGGGCTCACTGTGATTGAAACTGCTGTGCCTACAGACGTGCCAGGTCACTCAAACATCATGAGAAGTAATGCCATCAGTGATGTAATTTTTCCGAAATGGTGAATGGTGAACCAGTCTTAACAATGTTTTGAACAAAGGACAGTCTTCCCTCTATTTACAAGGTAATTGTATTTCTGGAAAATTCAGGGTGTATTAGAATCATGCAAAAAATACTTTGTGCTTATACATAGAATAGAGGTAGGTTTGAGGCACAGGTGATTACAAACAGGATTTTCATTCACACAAATGTCCCACAAGACTTTCCAATGTCCTCATTTGCAAAATGTCAGTGGAGATCCCCAATCACTGTGACATCGAAAAATCACTCCACAGATTTCCAGTACAGTCCCTTGGTTTCGTACTTGGCATCTGTTGAGATCCAGTGTCCCAAACACATACCCCTTCACCCCAGCAGGCCACTCTCCAAGACCCCTACCACACTAGTTTTGTTAATTTGATCATGTACTATCTTCCAAATTGTTACTAGAGTTTATCCATCCATCCACCCATCCATCCATCCATCCATCCATCCATCCATCCATCTCCTCAGTGCCAGGCCCAGTACTGAGACATAAGGATCCAGGATGAAGCCAACCTGACCCCTAACCTCAGGGATCTTCCAGGTAAGCGGGGAGACAGACACACAGAGAGACATCACAGAAAATGACAGCATGGTGTGCCAAACGAGATGACAGAGGTGAGTGTCTTTGGTGAGTGTAGTTTACAGGCAAGAGCACTAGCTTTGGTCTTAACACCTGAGTATGAACCCTACCTGGGCAGGTACTCACTGTGTGACCTCAGCAGAGTGATCACAGTCTCTGGGCTTCAGTTTTTTTTGTTTTTTTTTTAAATTAATTAATTAATTTATTTATTTTTGGCTGTGTTGGGTCTTCGTTTCTGTGCGAGGGCTTTCTCTAGTTGCGGCAAGCGGGGGCCACTCTTCATCGCGGTGCGCGGGCCTCACACTGTCGCGGCCTCTCTTGCTGCGGAGCACAGGCTCCAGACGCGCAGGCTCAGTAGTTGTGGCTCACGGGCCCAGTTGCTCCGCGGCATGTGGGATCTTCCCAGACCAGGGCTCGAACCCGTGTCCCCTGCATTGGCAGGCAGATTCTCAACCACTGCGCCACCAGGGAAGCTCAGTTTTTTGTTTTTTTAAAAATAAATTTATTTATTTATTTTTGGCTGTGTTGGGTCTTCATTTCTGTGTGCAGGCTTTCTCTAGTTGCGGCGAGCAGGGGCTACTCTTCATCGCGGTGCGCGGGCTTCTCATTGTCGTGGCTTCTCTTGCTGTGGAGCACAGGCTTCAGTTTTTTTCCGCTATAAATTGGGGAGGTAAAAAGTCTGATTTCCCCTTCTCCCACCTCAGGGCTGCTGTGCAGATCAACTGGGATAAAGCTCATGATGGGCCCACATGCCCTGGCAGGGGCCTCACAGAATCAGAAATGACCAGTCACTGGTCTTTCCTAGTGGACCTGTGTAGCTGGCCGCCAGCCCCTGAGGTAAGGAGGCTGTTCTGTGGAGACCAGATTGTGTGGATTTCCGCTGATGGGATAGTTAGGAGGTAGTCCTGGGCTTCCCAGACCAAGAGTCACAGTGACATTAACTTCCAGGGTTGGCCCAGTGCCCTCACTGTGCCCTTGTCTGACAGGGCTGGGTAGCTGGGTGAGGGCCCACCACTCTGGGCCAGCCCTGATGTCCACTGACCACGTGGAAATCAAGAGAAGCCAGACAGTCCTAATGCCAGGGACACCTCACGCCCCGCCCCCAGTCAGTGGGGAAGGCAAACACCTCACTGGGTCATTGGCCCCTCCCCATCTTTTTGGCTTGTCTATGTCCCTCCCCAGCGACCTCCATGTTGTCGGTGGCTAACGGCCACTTCTCAGTCCCTGTCATCCACAACATCCCGGCTGCCTCTGGGCCTGTGACCTTCCTCCTCCTTGGTCCCTGTGACAGACCCCACACTTTCCTGAGGCCGGGGTGCCTCCCTTGGAGCCGGGCTCCCGGCTCTGGCCCAGCTCTCCTCTGCTGCATGACACCACCTGGGGGAGAAGGAAATTGCCCCGCTTCTCTGTCTTCCCCCAGCTCCGTGGCCCGCAAAATAGCAAACAGCTGCTGTGACCATGGGCTGCCCAGACCCCAGGGGCCCGGGGGGAAGCTGGCCAAGGGGAACTTGGAGAGAAAGCTCTTAATAACATACCTTCCCCAAGCTGCTTCCAAAGAAACTTCTCCTCACAAATCATTCCATAAACACTTAGCAGGCTCTCAGGAAAGCGTGCACGGCTCTCACCCGGCTATTAGGAGGCTCCTCACAAGTAAATTGAGACCAGGCAGCAGCGGCCTGTGCCAAATCCCCCTTCCTGCCCTCTTCCCACACGGCCCCCCTCCACCACCCGGGGCCCTTCAGCTCCAAGGGCCGGGGTCTCCTCCGTTGCTGCTCTGGCCTCTCTTCAGGCTCCGGCCCCCTCTCCCTGCTGGGCAGAGGGTGCCCTGTTTCCCTGGAAACCAGCCCCCTACCAACCCCAGCTGCTGGGTTTCCAAGGGGCTGGTGTGTAAGCCTAAACCCCACTAAGACTTCTGAGGGCCACACCAGCAGGCCAGGCCTGGACAGACTGGGCCGGCCCGCTCCCCACTATGTCCCAGCCATCCTCAGCCGAGGCTGCTGGTGCCTCTCAGGCTGGGGCTCCTCAATAGGGAAATAGCTCTGGGTTCATCCAAGTCACGAGCTGGAAAATCCCTCCCATCCAGCAACTCCCCTCCAGGGAGAGTGTTGTGCAACTCAGCTGGCCAATATCCAGCGCTCGGCTAATATCCCACACGGATCAGGAATCACTTGATTGTTTGTTAAGTTGATGCATTTGCTCACAGGTTAGCAGCTTGCTCGTGTAATGACTGCCATTAGGGTCTCTGAGAACAATAGCAGGGGCTGGCACCTCGTATCATCCTCCATTTTCCAGCATTGGCTCTGAAAAACGCTTCAGGACTGACTGCCCCTTTTTCTAGGTTTGCCCAATATCATTTTGGAGAACAAAAAGTTCTATTGCAAACAAAAATCATCAGTGAAATAAATAAAACGTTCGGATGAAAATAAACATGTAGATTTGTGGGCACTGAAATTAGCATTAGATGGGCTTTGAGAGACAGGCCCCAGTCACAGATCTTGGGTCAAGCTCAGCCCCTCACTTACAGGAAGGCTGATCTTGAGCAAGCCTCTGTAAACCTCAGTTTATTCAACTCTAAAATGGGGATAAATCCTACCTACTTCAGAGAGCTGCCAGGAGAAGCTCACCTCACTCCACCATCCCTTTACGAGTGGTCGGTGGTTCCTCCCGGGGAGCTCAGAGTCTGGGGGCCTTGCCCATGACCCCGGGTACTGCTGTCTGTTCACTCTGAGAGTTCAATCACCGGTCATTCATTCAGTCTCTCTTTCAGCAAATATTTAGGGAGCTCTTTTATACAACAGGCACTAAGCAAGACGCTGACCAAGGCAGACACAGGCCCACCCTGTGAGGAACAAGCAGAACAGGAGAGACAAACACAAAAGGATAAGTAATGAATCACAATTGTGGTAAGAGTTACAATGTCCCTGAGTCAAAGGACTGAATATTTCCTTACGCAGGGTAAGAATCAGACAAACCCAAAGCTGTAGGGAAACAGAAATCCAGGCCCTAAAGGCACCAGGGAGAGGAATCAGTCTGTGGGTCTGTTGTCTGCACGGGGAGAAAGAATAGAAGGAGGAATGGGTTCAGACATGTAATAACAATATTAATGATGATGTTGAGGATAATAATAATAATAGCTACCATCCTTAGGGTACCTACTCTGGCAAGCTTCGTGCTTTACTCTCATTATTGCGAATCCTCATTGCACTCTGTAACTTGCAGATGGGACACCAAAGTTCAGGAAGGTGAAGTGAGTTGCCCAATGTCACATATTTTAGAAGCAGAAGGGCCAAAATGCAAGTCCAGGGCTGTCAACTTTGAGGTAGGATGATAACAGAGCCCTTCCCAGATCTGAAACAGCGGGGTCACCTCTGGAACCTGAGCAAAGTGGCATCACTCCACAGTGTGTGATCTAGGGGAGTCAAGACAGACCCTCCTGCCTCTTCCAAACCCCATCTTCTCAGACATCAGGGGCCTAATTTCCACCCGTGGTGCCCTGCCTCAACCTCTGCGCCTGTCCTTAGTGGGCCCTAGGTCGCCCGTCACTCTCCACCACACCTGCCCCTCCCACCTCCAGGCTTTTTCTCATGTGTTACTTTCCCCCCTAAAATATCCTTCCCAACTTCTTCTATTGGAATCGTACCCATTCTTCAAGGGCCAGTTCAAATTCCACTTTTTCTGACTCTTCACCTTCTGGGAAGGGGAGAAAAAGCATAAGTTTTCATCTTAGGAAATCTGTCTCTGGCATGTAAATAATGTGCAACCATGAACAAATCAAATCAAATCAGGCTCAGTTTTCTTACCTATAAAATAGGGTGCATAATCTTTATGTTATGAGCTTAGCGTGATTATTACATAGAATCATGGATATAAAAGTTCTTTGTAAATGGGAGAGTACTGTAAGGATATTATTTATAATCACAATCCCATTGCCATATAACAGTCCCATTGCCCAAAAATTGGCTTAAGCAAAAATTAAAGAAAAAAAAAACGTCTTGACCCATGTCACCAAAAAATCCAAGGGTATCAGAATTTCAGGCATGGCTTTTTCCAAGGGATCAAATTCTGTCCCCAAGACCTGCTTGCCCCATCTCTAGATTCTCCTGGTTTCCATGCTGGCTTCATTCTTAGGCTCTATGTGGAGAAAAGATAACTGTGGAGTTATCTTCCAGGTTCAGATCCAGCTGTAAAAAAAGAGTACTCCTTTCTCAGTAGTCCCAGCAAGTATTCCAATATTTCACCTTTTTGGTTCTGAGGTCACGTGTCCACCCCTGAACAAGACCTTGTGGTCAGGAACGTGTGGTGCTCTGATCGGTCAGGCCTGAGTCTCTAGAGTTGGAGGGTGGAGGAGAGTGGATGAGAGGAATGATTACCCTAAAGCAAAATCAGAGTGTTGTTACCAGAATAAAAGGGGAAAGGATGTTGCTGGCAAAAAGAATAACTGCCCCTCACAGTTCACCGCTTTGATGGACTAACATCCACACACGCCCTTATTCATGTACAAAATACCTTCCCATCTCCTCCTCTCCCCCAAATGGAAGACAAATCAAAGACTCACATACTTACTGAGTTCCAAATCTCCAGGTGACTTACATTCTTTTACTTCAGAATTACATGTGTTCTCAAGGTCCTGTAAACTGGGGCCTGAATGATAATCTCCCCAACATGCCATTACTCCACAATGGCCAAGAGAGAATAGAGTAACTGCAATCACAACTCCTATTTGAAAGAGGAAAGAAAGGAAACAGCACACAGGGCCACTAGTCCACAGCATCAATCAGTTCCTGATGAGCAGGAATAGCATAGTCTCCCTGTCCTGATGGAGCAAACAGTTACTTGGACGGAGCAATAGGCAGAATAATGGTCCCCAAAGGGGTCCACATCCTAACCCTCTGAACCTGTGAATATGTTATATTACATGACAAAGGGAACTAAGATTGTAGATGGAATTAGGGTTGTGAATCAGCTGATCTTAAATAGGGAGGTTATCCTGGATTACCCAGATGAGCCCACTGTAATTGCAAAAGTCCCTGAAAGTGGAAGAGGGAGGCAGAAGAAGAGTCAATGTCAGGGCAATGGGACGTGAGGAAACGCAATCAGCCACTGCTGGCTTTGAAGAGAGAAGGTACCATGAGCCAAGGAATGCAGGCAGTTTCTAGAAGCTGGAGAGTGGATTCTCCCCAGAGCCCCCAGAAAGGAATGCAGCCTTGAAGACAACTTGCTTTTAGCTCAGTGAGACCTGTTTTGGATGTCTGGCCTACACCATTGTAAGATCAATTTGTGTTGTTCTAAGCCACTAAATTTGTGCTATTTTGTTACGGGAACCATAGAAAATGAATACAGATAGCAAAACAACAAAGCCCACTCCCCCAGTACTTCTCTGGATCCTATTTTTATGCCTCTGGCTGGGCATTTAACAGATACCGCCACTTTCGCTCCCCTAGCCATCTTGGGAGATGGGTGTGACCATCCTTACATCACAGTTGAGGAAGCTGAGACTCTGGTAACAGCCCACTTGTCCAGAATCAACCAACTAATAGAAGAGGGAGCCAAAATTCAAACTCTCGTCTGTCTGGCCTTGAGCCTGGCCGGGTCTCCATAAAACTTCTTTGTCCAGTGGGCCTCTCATCTCCGCCTGAACCCTCCAGTGATGGGGGCTCACGCCCTGCACAGCCGCCTTCCTGCCCCAGGCCTCCCGGCTCCTTCTTGGCTTCACTCCCTGCCTGGTCCTGATGTACGAGACAGCCCAGTGGATGGCGGCTAGAATGTCAGACTCCGGGCCAGCCAGTGGGCAATAAATCCAGGACGGAGTTGCCTGGATAGCGGGACTGAGGCTGAGCTTTCCCATCCCCGGGGGAGCAAGTTCTTTTTATCAAAATCTAGATTTCTGCTCTCCTCTCTCATCTCCAGCCTTGAGCTCCCCTCAGCTGCAGGGAGAAGGGCCTGGAATGCACCGCTTTGTATCAAATGGAGGAAAAGTGGAGCTCTGTCTTGCAGGATTTATTCTTCTCTCTGTTGTCACCGTCACTCTGTTCTGACCCAAGAATGTCCCAGGAGTGGCTGAGGTGAGGAAGGGCAGATCTGGTTCCTCCAGTTTCTCCCTGACAAATGTGAAATGGGTCGGGGGCCGCAGGGGAGGTAAACAGATTCCTAAAAGCGCCTTGTGTGTAATTTGGGACTGAAAGTTCATGCAGAGATAGAACTCCATGTGTGCATCCCCAGGGCCTGGCCCAGCTGACTGCCAGCCAAACCCAGCCTCTCATACCCCAACACACACAACCCATGCAGAGGCCAGGCGCAGACCCCCACTGACTGAGTGGAAACACTCAAGGGCTCCCTGCTTCAGACCACAGAACCTAAACACAGACTCCAAAAGATCAGATGAGACCCAGGGAGCTTCTAATTTAATTCCTTCATTGGCCCAGAGAAGGGAGGTGATTTTCCTAAAGTCACATAGCAAAGCCAGGGCTCGTGCCTCATCAAGCTCAGTTTCTCCAGGGGTAAAGTGCAGGCCTGTGGTGAACTCAGATGAGGCAGAAATTGCTAAGTGTCTGAATGGGAGAGGAAAATAATAACAGCCCACCATGGACTGAGCACACTCTGTGTACCAGGCACCATGCTAAATGCCTGGCAAGCTTCATCTCATTTTGTCTTTGTAACATTCTATGGAGCTATTGTTTCCCCATTTTGCAGATGAAGAAACTGAGACTCAACAAGGAAACCTTCTAGGGGGATAAAAATCTGTATCTTAATTCAGGTGGTGGTTACACAGGTATATACATCTGGAGATGTACACTTAAAATCGGTGTACTTTATTCTCTGTCAATGACACTTCCATTTAAAAGTGCTGTGATGAAAAAAGAATAAACTGAGGCTCAGAGAGGTTAAGCGACTTTCTCAAGATCATTCAGCTGGCAGGCAGCAAAGCTGGGTGGGCCTTGAACTGGATCTGTCTGACCACAGAGGCCACGGTCACTACCCTTGCCATATTGTTGTGTCACATATCTGCCTCACAGTGGCTCTTCCCATCCCTCAAGTCTGCAGCCCTGTTCCAATTTGCTGAACCCAGACTCAAGAGAGTGACTGGGAGGCCTGGGAGGCTCTGAAGAGAGGTCTGAGTCTGGACAAAGGGCAAGGGCAGGGCTGCTGCTGCCCCATGTAGTGGTGCCTCAGTGCAAATTAGGACAATCTTCTCTTTCCCCCCGACAGTGCAGCCTCACACCAGGGTGCAGGAGCATGGTATGGACTGTAGCCCCCAGCCCCTCAGTTCTCTGTGCAGTGCACAACCTGAACAATTGTACATGGCCCTGGCGGCGTGCCTCGCGCTCTGGGCTTTGGCCTGGGGAGACTGACCTTCCTGACCCACTGCACTCTCTCACCTAGCCATTTCTGATGTCCCCCCATCAGTCTGGGGCTTGAGGGCCCTCTTTTTTGAGTTCAGGCCCTAACAAAGGTCCTCAGCTGCAAGGCACGTGGGGGGAGGGGTGGTGGCAGCACAGGGGTGTCACTCAGTCACTTGGCAAATGCTTGGCAAGGGTCCTTTCTGTACTAGGCTCTGGACAGAGATGATCAGACCCAGTCCCTACCTCAGAGCAGTCCCGCGCAAGTGCAGGAGATGCAGGAAGAGATAGTGACGAAAGGAGAGCTGGCACCTTCACACATGTATGAAAGGTGTCTTTTCCTCAAAGCAGAAAAGCATATTAATAAATATACAAATCCCTGGGGCTTCCCTGGTGGCGCAGTGGTTAAGAATCCTCCTGTCAATGCAGGAGACAAAGGCTTGATCCCTGGTCTGGGAAGATCCCACATGCCGCGGAGCAACTAAGCCCATGCGCCACAACTACTGAGCCTGCGTTCTAGAGCCCATGAGCCACAACTACTGAAGCCTGCATGCCTAGAGCCCGTGCTCCACAACAAGAGAAGCCACCACAATGAGAAGCCCGAGCACCACAACAAAGAGTAGCCCCCGCTCGCCACAACCAGAGAAAGCCCGTGCACAGCAACGAAGACCCAACGCAGCCAGAAAAGAAATGAATAAATAAATAAATATTTTAAAAAAAATTTTTAATTAAAAAAAAAGAGAAATATACAAATCCCAGACTACAGTAATGCAAAGGATGGCCCGCAGAGTGGTACAGAGCCAGCCTGCCTAGCTGTATAGCCCCCCTGCACCCCATACCTCCAAGCCAAAATCTGACCTGAGGTCTGTCTGACTCCAAAGCTGTGCTTGCCCAACAGCATGTCCCCAGCTTCTCTCCCTGCAGCACACACGCTTTCCTGCACTTGCTTCTCCCTGACCTAGGCTGGTAGCTTCCTGACCAGGCCCCTGTACCTCCACTGCGCGGGCAGGGGCTGGATGAGGGATCCCCAAGGCCCCCGCCTGCCTGGGATGGTCTGGGTTCTCTGCGTGGGAGAGTGTGCAGACCTGGCCCTCAAGCCAGGGTAATGGTCCTTGAAGCACCCGAGAGCATTCCTCTTCAATGTGACGTGACCACAGGGGTCACTAGGAAAGGGCAGGAGAAATGGGTCATGCGAGAGCGAGCGAACATAACGGGAGCCCCTCCCATCCACACAGGCTGTGCAAAGCCTATTTCCACACCTTGGTTCACTGAACCTGCAAAAGAGTGGGTGAGGCAACAGAGGCTCAGAGAGCTCAAGTAACATGCTCAAGGTCACACAGCCATGCTGCAGCCCAGCTGAGCCAGGAACGCCAGCCTGCCTCTCTGTTCCAGGCCTCCTTCACCACCCATGGCCCCTCTCTGGCTCGCACGGGTGGGCTCAGGGATGCAGGGGACTGAGCCTGGGGCCTGGGCCTCACCAAGCGCACTGAGGCATTGGAGCTGCCGATGATGACAGAGCTACAGTCTGCTGCGAGGAGGTCATGGTCTGTAGATGTCACGGTCTGTTGGCTTTGCGAGCAGGATGAACTGGTGAGGCCCACCTGGGGCTAGGCAGGCCTGGGCCAGGGGCCCTTACCCCAGGTCAGCTGGGGAGCTCTGGGCAGAGCCAGGGGAGACAGCAGCACCGCCTAGGCCCTCCTGCTTCCCCGCTCCTGTTGGGGGAGGGGGTGGCCGCAAATAACCCATCAAAGCCTCCTTTGCTGGGGCAGCTGGATGGGTGGTAGGCTGGGCAGGGGATGGGTGGAGGTGGACTGGAGAGGACCAGGGGGACCTCAGGCCCAGGGCAGCTTTCCCCAGCACGCTTGGAGGGCCAGCAGGCAAGCTCCGAGTGGGTTCCAACTAGTGAGAACAGAATAGCTAAGCCTGGGGGCTCTCTAGCCACATTTCTGGGTTCAAATCCCAGCCACCTCTGTGGGACCTTGGGCAAGCCACTTCACCTGTCTGTGTCTCAGCTGATATACAATATCTTGAGAGCTGATATCAATGTTTACCTCACAAAGTTGTTAAGACGATTAACTCCTAACCCTCACAACCTGCAAGTCAGGGCCAGGGCTGCTACTTCCCTTTCAAAAACAAAAGTATGGCAAAGTCTTCCTCTCTGGGTATGGATTGACAAGGATTACAGTGTGTTGGGGCCAGATAAATGTAGGTTCCCAGCCCACTTCCACTTAATGCTGTGTGACTTTGGGTAAGACACTCAACCTCTCTGTGTGTCCATTTCCTTGTCTGTAAAATGAGAATAATATCCCCTTGCTCACGGAGAAATGACACATGGGAGAGCTCTCAAACCAGAGTTGGTGCTCAGAAGACAATGGTTGCTTTCCCTCCTCTGGGTGATTCAGTCCAACCACCTTGATGTCCCCTAAAATGAGCTAGGCCCAGGTGTAGGCTGCGTACCCATATAGACCAGCCTCAGTCCCTGCTTTCCCGGAGCTCAAAGGACCCTGGGGAGGCCAAGGCTGTGGCCAAAATGTGGGGATGAATGAAGGCTTCCTGCTGGAGGTGGAGGTGACTGGATGTTTATTCATAATTGTTGAAGCTGGGTGATCAGTACATAGAAGTTCATTATCCTATTCTATCTAATTGTGTGTATGTTTTAAATTTTTCCATAATTAAAGTTTGTAAAGCTTTTTCATTAATCACCTAAAATTATCTCAAGTACCACCAGCTATACGTAACAGTCTTTAAGAAAAACTAGACAATCTCTCTTCCCCAGTTCACTGCTGTTATCCTTGAATCCAGGGGTTATCAATCCATGATCCATGAGCCAAATCCTAGCTTGCTGCCTGTTTTTGTAAATAAAGTTTTATTGGAACACAGCCAGCCCATTCATTTGCGTTTTGCCTGTGGCTGCTTTTGCCCTAAAGGCAGAGTTGAGTAGTTGCAACAGAGGCCCTAAAGGACCCGGGCTGTAAAACCTAAAATGTTTACCATCTTCCCTTTAGAGAAAAGTTTGCCAACCCCTGTTCTAATCTCCCACCCATCCTCCATTATTCACAGACAACTCTGCTATCAGGAATGTAATCGTGCTCTCCAGCCCTGGGGTGATCCTGGGTGATTTCCAGGACCATGGAGATGACGATCCACCCCTGGCCCCTCGGTCCTTCCCACTGTTGTCTCCACTCCCTTTCTCCACCCCCTCCAGCCTTCATTCCCACAGTCTTACCTCAGACCTTGCCACCGCCCACTATGGCTCCACCTTCAAAGCACAGATTTAAACCCCAACTCTCCAACACCTTCCTTCCCGTTTGTCTGTGCGGTCAGTCCCCTAGTCAATGGTTCTCTGACCTCACAGGGACTTTCCATCAGTTGATCTCTCTACTTCCTCCCAGTCCATAAGCTTTCTTCTTTCTTTGCTTTCCTCCTGATCCACAGTCCATCATTTCAATAACACCCTTGCTAATACCCCAACCCTGTTCCCTTTTCTCTTTGCACCAAATCTAAAATGAATCCAATGGTGGATGAACCCAACTATCCCCTTTTTAATGCCTAGACCCAAGCAACTGTTGAAGAAAGAAACCACACAGGGGCCGAAATTGTTTTCACTAGTTTCATACCACACTCCGAACAGTCAACAATGACTCAAACTCCAAACGCATTGACCTAGTTAACTCATTTCCCCTCTATCCACAGTGCCTATTTCAAGCCTTCTCCAGTCTCTGGTGATGGGATTTTTAACAGGCTGAGATGGGGTGCAAAGGGCATTGCAAGTGAAGGGAGCAGCAAGAGCAAGGACCAGGAGGGGCCCGGAAGACATGGAGCTGGGTGTGGCCAGAGTGAGGATGCAGAGGGAGGCCAGGCCCAGGAGACAGCTGCGTCCTATAGATTTAGAAAAATGCTGTGGGCACTGGGGAGCCACAGAAGGCTCTGGAGCAGGCAGTGGTCAGGTGGGAGACGGGCTTCAGCAGGGGCAGGGGTGGGGAATCAGGGAAGAGGTGTGGGGGGAAGGGGTGCTCATCCACCTCCCGCTCTGCATTCATCTGACAGGTTGCAACTTCCTTCTGAGGAGAGAGTAAGCTTCCAGGCACCCCCAGTGCAGAACTGCTGCCCATCCCCAGGGAGGCCCCTCCCATCTGCAGCACACAGCTTCCATGTCCCTCAGTCAGGGAGCACCAGTGGCAGTGTCCTCTGGAGGGAGAGCCTGGCCCAGCGGCTGGGCGTCCTAAAACAGATCATCAAACCTAAGAGTTTTATAAAGCAGGAATGATGACATTTTCACGTACCAGCTTTTCTGTGGGGTAGAGTAGGCATTCCAGAGCACCTACTGTGTGCTGCGCCCCATCTCATAGACTGACCCACGGCCATTAGAGGTAAACATGAGCACGCCCACGTTACAGATCAGGGAACTGAAGCTCAGCAGGACGGGGGACCTATGTCCAATCCCACAGTCCATGATGGTGCCAGACCTGGAGGCCACGTGTTAGGCTCCCTTGCAGGGCTTTCCCTACAACCAGCTGCCCCGTGGGACTCACCAACTGTGAGGATTCGATACCCTGAGGCAGGAATTCACATCCATCGCCTTGCATGCCTTCCATGGAGGGAGGTCAGCCTCCCAGGGCCCCTTCCCACTGTGAGCTGGCTCCATCCAGGAGAATGTCATTTATCACGTGGAGCTGTGATATGACATGCTAGGGAGTCCCAGTTCATCCAGAGAGAGAGAGAGCTGGCAAGGGTGGCCTCCCACCCTCACCTCCAAGCCTGCCCTTCTCCAGGTGGGCACCCCTGCCGTCTCAGCCACATTTCGCAGGATACACTTGAGGACCTATCCAACATTTTGCCTCCTCTGAACAAGCTCCAGTCTGTCCGCGGAGCCCAGAGGGGGCAGTTTTCCAGAGCAGGACATCCCCTCCTGTGGTCCTGGTCCCTACGCCTCTCGGTGATGGAGCCAGAGGATACTGGCATCCTTTGCAGCCTCACACTGTTGGCTCGTGGCCACCCTCCCCTCTGCCCCCATCCTGGGTGGCCCGCAGATGTGCTGAGCCACAGGCGGCAAATATTTGCTGACCAAGGGAATGCATTGTCACTGAAGCCACTCAGCAGGTGTCTGCGTGCGTAGGAGGTGAAACAGGGAGCAGTGGCTGGGGAAGGAATTGCCCAAAAACTCACACCTGTGGGGAGGCCCAGACAGTATGTGACCCACCTCCAACCCCAGTCAAGTTCAAAGACTGAGGGAGAAGACCGGGCCAGATGAGACCCTTAAACAACAGGGTACGAGTGAAGGTGTCATCGAAGGCCAGGATGACAGCTCCACAGCTGCGTCTGAGCAGGGAAGAGCTAGGCATGAGAAGACAGCTCCAGATCAGAGGGAAGGGCACCAGCAGCCCCTGGGAAAGCCTGGATATCCAGAGACCCCAAGGGTGCTGAGCACAAGGGGCCGGAGGGAACAGGACACATCAGTGTCCACCTGGGGAAGGGCTGTGGCTGTGCTGTGTGCTGGAGAAAGGGTCCCATAGAATCCCCATTCCACCCCGCAAATCTGTTCAGCCTCAGCCAGGACACTACCCCTCTCCGACGTTCTCCTCCCCTACAAGGTCATCGGACCAGAGGTGATGATGGATATGCAGGGGTGTTCAGTAGAGAGGAACTCACCCCTGTCTCTAAATCAGGCCCAGCCTTCATCTCTGGGGCTGCACCTGAGTGAAGCTGGCCTGTTTACTACTTGTTTAAAAATATTCATAACATAAGTAGCTACATCTAGTAAGCATCTAGTAAGTGCCAGCCACTTGTTAAGTGCTTGACAAGCCCTCACACTGGATGCTCAAGGCAAGGTCACGAAGTAGGTGCTGCTATTACCATCCCTTTAGAGACAAGGATCCCGAGACTGGGAGCTGGTGGGACTTGCCGCGGTGCAAAGCCAGCCTGTGACAAGGGACTCTGGGGCCTGCGGGCCATGCTGCAGGACCCTGTCCATCCTGTAGCAGTTTGCCCCTTGCAGCTTGCCACCCGGGTCACTCGTCTGGCCCAGAACTACCTACTACCTTAGAACAATTCAGAAGTGGTGTCCTGGGTTTCCCACTGGTCCTGTGGGCAGAGACTCTGTCCACTCCCCCCGCTCTCCCACTCTCAACAGGGAGAGACTGGGCAGCCTCGCGTCCCTGTAGAGAGATGAGGGCCCGGGTGTGGGAGGCCATGGCTGGGGAGGCGTCCGCAGAGCAGCCAAGAGTCCAAGACTCAGAGAGGAACTCCCACAGCTTGCTGCACGTCCGGGGACGGGTGAGGACCTGGCCTCCTGCCCGCAGCTAGCTTCCAGCCGCGCCCAGGGAAGGAGAGGCAGGAAGGAGGGCCAGCCAGGTCTTCAGCAGTGGGACCGAGGCCCCGGCATGGAGCCTCCCCTGCTCAGCGTCTGGGCTGGGTGCAGAGGAAAGGGTGCCAGGCGCGGGTCTCGGGCCCTGGGACCTGTGAGGTGGCCTTGGCAAGCCCCGTACCCTCTCAGAGCCTCAGTTTCTGCCCGCTGACGCTTTGAGCGGCAGAAGTGTCCAGAGAGACAATGTGTGTGAATGCCCTTGGTGGGATGGGGGGGTGCCCTCTCTGTTTTCTTACTGTCATTGTTGTTGATACGTAACCTCAGGGCACTCTTGAGTCTGTCCCGGCAGGGCTCAGATGGGGGCAGAGGTATGCTCTGCTCAGATAAGAGGTCCCCTGGCTCCCTGACCGGATGGCAGGGGCACCACCGTGTGATTATAGGGGCCATCAGAACAGTCAGGTGAGCCAGGAAAATAATAACATGGCCTGCTCCGTCCTGCCGCCAGAGATCGCAGCTGGGAAAGAGCACGGTGGGACTGCGTGGCATGGCGGGAGTGGGGTGTGCCAGTGGGGGCCACTTGCCCTTGTGCCTGCCTGTTCCATATGTGGATATCCATGGGGAAAGCCCCAGCCCAGGGCTGGTCTCAGCTAATTGTGCCTCCAGCCTTCCCCCAGGGTGGGCACCAATGCATCAGAGGGGGCTGGGCTGAGCTGGGCTGGACTAGGAAGACCCCTGTCTCTAGAGGGACCTTGGAGGTCCCCGGCCCTCTCTGGACATTAGGGTTCCCACTTGTAGATGAAGGATTTCTTTCTGACTACTTCTCCAAGATGGGTGATCCTGACAGAGGCTGAGGGTTGAGGTTTGCAGGGCCCTGTGCTGGGAACAGGCTGAGGTGGAGAGTTAGGGCCGCCTGTTCAGGCCTCTGCAGATCACTCCAGCCCCACGTCTGTGGCCTGTTCCTTTACGTCCCTCCTCTGGACTTTGCCACGTCGTCCCCCCAGAGTCCCTGTCTCCCTGCACCTGCCTCACCCCCTCCAGAGTGTGCAGACCTCACCCCCATGCAACAGAAAGGGCTCCTCAAGGGCAGGTCTCTGGCAGGTGCCTGGCACAGGGGAGGTACTGGGAGCTGTTTGCTGAAGGACCAACTCCAGGCAGAGAGAACAGCACGGGAAGTGCTCAGAGCCGGAGGAGACCTGGCCCACTTGGGCCCCAGCACGTCCCTGGTACGGCTCAGGGCCCGAGATGGGCTGGGCACAGAAGTGGGAGAAGAAGGGGCTAGAGTGGGCATTTGGAGTAGACTGAGAGGGCCTTGAATGCTGGGCTGAGACCTGGTGTCAGGGAGGCCGCTGCACAGGACACATTTGTTCTAGGAAGGAGCCCTGTGTCCACAGCGCAGAGGGCACAGCACAGAGCCAGGAAACGAGGGAGAGACCAGGGGCAGTGGGCCTGGAGAGTGTGGCGGGCGTGGGAGAGATTCTAGAGCCTTGACAGAATGGTAGGATGGTCACAGAAGAGGTGCCCACCCCGCTGGATGGGGGCCTTGCTGGGCCCTGGGGTCTCCCACCACAGGGCAGAGGCAGGAGTGGTGCTGGGGTTCAGTAGCTGCAGTGCCTGGAGCCCGATGCAGCCCTGGGGTGGGGGGCGGGGCTTAGTCTAGGGCAGTCCACCTGGGGCGGCCTGGGGCAGGGGCAGTCACCAGCTACCCCAAGACAACTTGGCCGGTTTGGGGTTGGGGTGCCCTGGGCTGAGGGCTTCTGCCTCAGCTGGAGGCTGACACAGCCCCTGTCCCATCCCTCTCTGACACCCAGAGCCTCCTGCCCACCAGCGCCTCCTCCCCTGATCTCCCCGGAACTCATCTCCGTGCTTCAAGGCTGGGATCAATGATATTTCTTCCAGGCAGCCTCCCTTGAGCCTCCCCTACTCTGGGTTCCCAGGATTCCTGGGCTTCCAGCTCTGTCATGCTGTGTTGGCAACATCTGAGTGTTTTTTTAAATTAATTAATTAATCATTTTAATCATTCATTATTAAATTAATTACTAATTTTAATAAATAATTAATTATTTATTTTTGGCTGTGTTGGGTCTTCGTTGCTGTGCAGGGGCTTTCTCTAATTGTGGCGAGCGGGGGCTACTCTTTGCTGTGGTGCGCGGGCTTCTCATTGAGGTGGCTTCTCTTGTGGCGGAGCACGAGCCCTGGAGCACGTGGGCTCAGTAGCTGTGGCGCACGGGCTTAGTTGGTCCGCGGCATGTGGGATCTTCCCGGACCAGGGCTTAAATCCATGTCCCCTGCATTGGCAGGTGGATTCTTAACCACTGCGCCACCAGGGAAGTCCAACATCTGAGTCTTTGTCCTTTGCCCTGTGCTCCCAGGATCACCCTGAAGTCTGGGACTCCTGGGTGTGACTGAATCAGGGGTGTGTGTCCCCAGGATACTGAGTGACTGTGGGTAATTCGTGCGTCTCTGAGCCTTAGTTTCTCAGTCTGTAAAGTAGTGTGATGATCATCATCAGGCCCATCCCACAGGCTGCCAAGGGCCTGGGGAGACTATGTAGCTGAGAGCATCTCTGGGTGTTCTAAGTATCCTGCCCAAGGAACCATGTCATCACCAAGCCTCCCTTGGGGCGAAGGTGCTACATGTGCCTGGCACCCATTGGGACCGGAAGAAGGGAGGCTGCTCCCTGTCTGGTCTGTGGTTTCATCTGAGCCACCCGCACCCTAAGGGCTCTGCCCAGCTCATGCCCAGCCCTGCCCCTCCCTGCCCTGCCCTGTCTGTCCCAGAAGCTGCCCCCCACCCAGGCCCCCATTGTTCTCGGAGCCCTTCCATCTGGGATCCTGCTCCCAGTCTGGAGCTCTGGAGAAAACGCTCATTCCAAGGATTCCATAGCCCCTACCTCTGCCCTCAGCCTCCTTCAAAGAGGCCACTGGAACTGGGGTCCTCTTGACAGAGGTGCCAGGCCGCATGCCCCCCCCACGCCCCTCAGGCTTTACCAGCTCAGCTGCTTCTGAAGTTCTTCCAGGGGTGCTGAGGGGCCCGTGCCGTGGAGGGTGCAGCTAGGGAAGCCTGGCTGGGATGGTTGAGCTCAACCCAGGCCCAGAGCTCGGGCAGCCGCAGTGAAGCCACTGCCCTCTTGGTAACTCAGTTTCCCTGAGATTTACAGAAAGAAAGCCTGTGAGAGACAGCAGGGTGCGGTGGTCCCAAGCTTGGGCTTCGCAATCAGATGCCTCCGGGCCCTGATCCTGGCTCTGACCTGTGCAGGTGGTAAGGCCTCTGTAGGCCTCAGTTTTCTCCTTCATCAAATGAGGATGGTACCAGCACCTACCTCACGGGTGGCTGTGTGGTTTAGATGAGCTATGTAGACACCCCACCCAGCTCAGGGCCTGGTCCGGTGAGCCAAAAGGGGAACAGTCATCCCTAAGGGGCCTTCCAAAAGTACCCCTCACCCGTGTCACCTCCTGCCACTCTTTGCTCCCCATCACAGACTGTCCATGCGGTCCTGCCCTGTGCCTTTCCCCACGCTGTCCCCATGCCTAGCATCCTTTTCCCCTCTACAGCATTTGTCTCCCCAGAGACTTGCTGGCCCTGCCCATCCCACCCTGACCTCTCCCACGTCGACCTCCCCATCTCTTCAGTGAGTCCCCACCATGGACCTAGCACAGTACACACCACCCCACCCACTGCCCCCCAGGACACATACCCCCTCCAGCACACCTCCTTGACCGGAATCCTGGCTGACAGAGACATTCTCTGCTTTACGATTCAGCCCTCCTGCTGAGCTCCTCTCCTGGAGCTGCCCTCAGGTTCCTCCCTGCTGGGAAGGAAGGGGTGTTGGGAGGTCTGTTGGGAAGACAGGCATGTGACACCCTCTGAAACACAATGATCTGAGCATGTGGGAGGCCAGGAGCTGCCCGGAGGAGGGACCTTAACTCTGTCGGGGAAGGGGATGATCAAAGAAGGCTTCTCAGAGGAGGTGGTGCTGAGCTGGATTTTGAGTGGTGAGTACGACTCTTCAGGCAGACAAGGGGTGAGGGGTCCTGCCTCACGGTGGGCAAACACAAGCAACGCCCCAAAGCCTGAAGCCACAGGAAGGGCTGAGGTGCACACGGTGGAAGGGCTGGGAGAAGGGGGAGGTCTGGGGAGGCAGTGGAGGCTGGATCGAAACGGGGGGCATGGGACAGGCTCAGGCACTGGGGAGCGGCTGGACAGATGTGATTGGCTGCTGGCAGCAGATGGGTTGGAAGGGGTGAGACTGGAGGTCCGAGGAGGGGCAGGGGCCCAGCCCAAGTCCCACTATGGAGGGAATAATGGAGCTTAAATAAGGGAGGAAATAAGAAGAATTCATGGGAGCTTCTCAGGCTCATGGCTGAGCTTCTCCTATACTCTCCTGGCACTTCTCCTCCTGGGCAATCTCATCCCCACCCCTCACCTGGACCTGCAAAATCCTCCTCACTTGTCCCTCTGCCCCTGCAGGATGCTCTACCCAGGAGTCCAGGTGAATTTTTTTAAGTCTCTTTTCCAAGCCTCAGTGTCCCATCCAGGCTGGCGAAGCCTTGGGGCAGGGCTGGGGCCTGCTCACTGACCGGTCACCCTCGTGCCCACCTGGGCACTGGCTGCGAAGATGCACAGTCACGGAGACCCTCCAGTGATTCCGACGCTGCCTAGGATGGCGCCTCGCCTCTGGTCCCTCTCCCCAGGCTCTGCTCTCCAGCTGCGCTGGCCTTGAACTTGCTCTGCTTGCTCCTTCTCGTTCAGCCTCCACAGGCTTTCCCTCCACCTGGGCCGCCCTCGCCTCACCCCGCTGACTAGTCACTGCTCATCAGGTCTTAGCTTTAAAGACCATCCTTTCCCCAGAACAGCCCTTCCTGACCCTCAGGGTGCCTTCCATCCTTCCTCCCATCTCTCCCTGCAGAGTCATCTCCGTAGTGGCCATTTGTGAGGTTAGATGATGGCTCCCCGCCAGGGCGTAAGTCCCACCGGGGCAGAGGGCAGTACAGCTTGGGCCACAGAGCGAGTTAGGCAGAGCGGGGAGCTGAGCCTCACACTCCTAGGCCCTTGCTCAGGGATGTTTCCAGAGCCCCTCTCAGCCTCCACGGGCTGGACGGGGCAGGGCCCTCCTGGTGGGCCTCACAAAGAGACTCGGGCAGAGGCGGGACTGAACCCAGGCCAGCCCAGGGCCATACCGCCACCCTCCTGCCCCTCACCTGCCCCTAGTTCTCCCTGAGGCCTGAGGGTTTCCACCCACACTGCCTGGAGGGCCACATCCCCACCTTCTTCTGTGACATCCTCCTATTCCCACCAAGACCCAACTCAGATGGTACCCTCTCCCTGAAGCTGAAGCTGTTGCTGACCTCCAGGCAGGGTTGGCCACCCCTGCCTCAGGACACCCCTGTGTCGTTCATTAGCTGTCTACCAGTCAGTCTCTCCTCCCCGAATGAGGTCTGGAGCCTCTTGAAGGCAGGGCCTGAGGCTGCCTCTGTCTCTGAGTTCCCCACTCCCAGCTAGGGGGTCTCAGTTGGGTTTGGTGTTGACTGTGGTTGGATGGGGGAAGGAGGACGGATGAGTGGGGTGACAGAAGGAACACACCCATCTCCAAATGGCCTCCAGCCGGTGAGTGGGCCTCACCCTGCCCTTGCTGGCCTGATTTGTGGGGGTCCCTGAGGTGGTGAAAGGAGCCTGGGCCCCCTTCCCCTTCCTGCTTGGCCCACATGCACCTCTTGGAGGCTCTGAGACAGAGAACCCCCTCGGAGGAGGCATCTCTCAACAGCGTCAGGAAAGGGACACGGTCAGCTCAGTCAGCCCATTTGTCACCCCACTGGTCGACACCTGCCTGGCTCTGGCCTCCCCCCGTGGCCTGTTTCCCTTGGAGCCATTTCCCAGAGCTGTCTGCTCCCCATGAACAAAACCCACTCGTTTCCTTCTGAAAATACAAACCACTTCCTGGCTTCGCAGAGAACTGCCCGGGTGAAATGGGCCATGGTCTCAGAATAGTGTGTGTGCCTCTCTCCACCGGCCAGCTGGTCAGGGATGTGTCCCCCTTCTCTCCCCTCCCCATCACCCCCTCCCATCCCCCATCCCGGCTCATATACACCCCCACAGGCATACACACTCAGCCCATCACCAGCCTCGACCCCAGGCCTCCCAAGTGTCCAGCCCTGCACAGAGGACTGGGACCGGTGCAGAGTGTTCTTTTATTCAGTAGACTCTCACCAAGCATCTTTTCCACGCCAGGGCCTGGGCTGGGCACCGGGGTGTCAGGTGGGCATGCCCTGGCCCTGCCCTAAGACTTTGTCAGTCTGGATGGGAACACTGAGGTATGGAGAAAAGCCAGATCCTGTAACCCCACATCTGGGTTTGCATCCTGACTTGGCCACTCACACGGCTGTGTAGCCAGGACAAATCCCGGGACCTTGTCGCTGAGTGCCGATGGCACAGGGCTGGGCTGTGTGGAGGAGCAGAGGCGGTGAGCAGATGCCACCAGGTGTCCTCAGGCGGGCTTGTCCCCTGTACAACCTACGCAGTCCTTAGTTAATGAGCAGGCTACAAGGCGACAAATACTCGGGGCTGAGGGAACAATTCGCTCCAGGAAGTACTGAAGAGTTTCCCGAGTGGGTGAGGTTGCCCAGAACCCCCGGAGGTGGGAGCCTGGAGTCCGCGTCTCACTCCCTCCAGGAGGCCCGCAGCCCAGGCCTCCCACTGGACAGAAGGGAGCTCTGAGGTCCAGAGAGGAGCGGGAACTTGTCTCAGTAGATTGTGGTTCAGGGTGGCTGGGGCAGGAGGGGCACTGAACCCAGGTTCACCGTAGGTGTCCCCACAATGCCAGGTGAGGCGGAAGAGGAGGGTGAGAAAGGAGGGGGAGATCTGCAGAGGAATCGGTGGCAGGGTGGCCGCACCGGCATGGAGTCCAGGGGGCTGATGAAAAGTCTAACAACCCCTGGACATCCCGCAGGCCCTGCAGACCCAACCCCTCCAACACCTCACCACCCACCCTCAGCCCTGCTCTCCCCGGGTTCTCTCTCTCTCGGCAGGGTGATCCTACCCTCCCGAAGCCCAGCCAGAGTTCGGCCATTCCCCAAATATCCTCCCTCTCCCTCCCTCCCCACAGTGAGTCTGTCCACGAGGCCTGGTGGCTCCACCTCTTGAAAACCTCTCCATGGTGAAGGTGGGAGCACCCGTAACTCTCACTCGCTGCTGGAGGAGCAGGAACTGGCACAAGCACTTTGGAAAAGTGTTGCCATTCAGGATGAATATTGTGAGTTACGGCTCCTGTGAGCCAGCACTGGGGATGGACCCAGTGATGTGCTGGTAAATGTTGACCAGCCAGCTCTTTTTAAAAAGCCCCAATTTGTAGCATTTGCTAATTCCTATGGTGTAAATATTTCCCCACGGTCCGTTTGGAACTATGTACCAAGGTGATGTCACCGAATGCAGAGTTGGGAAGAGAAGCACATAATGGGCCCTAGTGCTGGCACCACTAGATACATCCCACACAGAGGACTAGAATATTCACACAGCACTACTCCTAATAGCCCCAAACTGACGCTACCACATGCCCACCTGCAGTAGAAACAGTAAATAAACTGTGGTCTGTTCACACAATGGAATATCATGCAGCCACACAAGGGGACAAGCCACTGGGGCTACGTGCAGCCTCGTGGGTGACCGCCACTTGTTTGGTGTTGAACAAGAGCAGCTGGACACAAATGGGTACACACTGCACTAAGAAGTTCCAACACAGACAAAATAAACCTGCAGTGACAGAGGGCAGGATATCGGTCACCCTGGAAGGAGGTCCTGCCGGGACAGGGCACAGGGCGCTGTCCTGTTTCTGGACCTGCTTGGTGGTTACTCAGGTGTGTTCACTTTTGATAATTTGCTGAGCCCTGTATTTATGATTTGTGCACTTTCCTGTATCATGTTATACTTCAGTAACGAGTTTTCGTGAAAACAACACCACCACCCAGCCCCCTCAGCTGCCCCAGACCACCCACGCTCTAGCTCCACCAAACTTTTTTTTCCTCATAGCATATCAATGGACACAGCTTTTATCCATTTTTTTCCTTTTTTTATATTGAGATATAATTGGCATACGACAGTATATTAGTTTCAGGTGTACATAATGATTCACTGTTTGTATATATTGTGAAATGATCACCACAATAAGTCTAGTTAACATCTGTCACCATATACTGTTAGAAAATTTTTTTTCTTGTGATCAGAACTTTTAAGATCTACTCTCTTAGCCACTTTCAAATATACAATAAAGAATTTTTAACTATAGTAGCACCAAACTTCTTAACATTCATTCAAGAGATAGTCACTGAGTGCTTACCATGTGCCAGGCCCTCTTCCCCAACCGTGCTGTGCCCTCTTCCCCAACCGTGCTGTACCCTCTAAAAGGACTGTCATTTTGCACATGCTGTTCCCTCTGCCATAAGGGCCTTCTCATAGCTCAGCTGCCTGAGAACTCATCTTCAAAATTTTGGCCAGGCTTCATCTCCCCATCCTCCCACGGAACTCCCTGACCCCAGGTTGTGTTAAGGGCCCCTCCTCGGGGCTTCCACAGCCCCTGAGCTTCCTGTTGTCCCAGCACTGAGCACCCCGGTTTGTCATTGTCATTGCCTGTGTCCACACCTGTCTCCCCACCAGACTGTGACCTCATCCTGGACAAAGGCCAGGTCTGACTCATCTCGGGGTCCCCAGCCCCACCTCAGGGCCTGGAGTGGAGCTGGCATCAGGAAAGGTGTGTGGAGGGACTTCCCTGGCAGTTCAGTGGTTAAGACTCTGAGCTTCCACTGCAGGGGGCCTGGGTTTGATCCCTAGTCGGGGAACTAAGATCCCACATGCTGCATGGTGTGACCAAAAAAAAAAAAAAAAACTGTGTGGAGTGAGTGGAGGAATCGGGTGATAAATGAGCCAAGGGAGCAGAGTCCTGGAGTTTTCTAGGCGGTTCTGATTTCACAGTTTCTTTCCAGTTGTCACCATAAGAACTCAGCTATTGGCAGATCATGTGTCTCTACTGATGTTTCGGAAAGCACCGTCCCCATCTCCGGTTGGGCGCAGGGCCTGGGGTCGTGGGGTACACAGTGGGCTGTGTGGTTTGAGTTAAGGTTTGAGCTCTGGCTCTGCCTCAGTGGGTCCCTGTTCCCTCCACTCCCCAAAACTTCAGTCCCCGATCTGTGATTGGAGACCGGAAAGTGTCTGAGGGTCCTTGTCAGGCAGCCATTTCTGCCCTTGCCATGTCTTCTCCAAGCTGCCCTTGGGCCTCACGCTCCAGCGCCTGTGGCTGTGGGAGGTGAGACCGACAGCAGCAGAGGTGGAACCCCCGGCGCATTAATGGGGCTTGTGTTTACCCAGGCTGGGCCCATAAAATGTCTCAAGCGGAACTGAGCTTGGCTTGGAGCAATCTGGCATTGTCCGTTCCAGCTCTTGAACCTTGGAATGGACCACCTGGGTGGACATCTCATTCCCTAGACACCTTGAAAAACTCCAGAGGGAAGGCTGGCAAGGCCTTGGAGCAGAGGAGTGGACAAGGTTGGGTTTGCAGGACTTGGGGACCTGAGAGGTCAACTTATCCAGCCCCCAGTCCCATGCAAGGATCGCCTGCAGGCTGCATTATGGCCTAAGGGGAGAAGGACCTGTCCTGAGTGCTGTCTCAGCAGAACCCTGCACTAGTGCCCAGGAGGCACGGCTCTCTGACACGCCACCTCTGCCCAGTCTGTGGCTTCTTTCCGTACTGAGTTGCTGACTTCCTGAGGGTAGGAACTTGAGTCTCCTCATCCCTCTGTCTCCAGCCTGGCCCTTTTCTAAGTTCCTCCTCTGTGCCCTGCCCTGTGCTGAGCTCTTTGGACCAAGGAAGCATCAGACTCAGTCTTTCCTTTGGGTCATTTATGTCTAGGAGGAAAAGCACCTGGGTACCCAATGCATCAGAGGATAAGTCAGGAGTCCATCCCTCCAACCATCCACCCACACACCATCCATCCATCCACCCACCCACCATCCATCCCTCCATCTACCCATCCATCCATCCATCCATCCATCTATCCATCCATCTCTTGACAATAGTCCCATCAGCTTCTGCGGAGCAAAGCTATAAGCACAGGCTTTGGGGTCACGTGGTTCTGAGTTCAGATCTGTCCCCCATTGTATGATCTCTCTGGGCCTCAGTTTCCTCATCATTAAAAAACCTGCCTCACAGGGTAGTTATGAGATTCCCTGAGACAAGACAGGCAAAGTGATGAGAACAGTGCCTGCACTGAGGCAGACTTACCTGGAAGGTAATGAAATCTGCGTTTAGGGGCCCTTTGCTTACACTTGTCTCTTCTCTGGAAGATACTCTCGAAATGTGTTCTCATGGTCATATATTTTTATAAAATTGTGAGAAGTATTTTAGCCACAAACGGTTGATAGCACTTTTTCTCCCTGAATCCCCCTCCGTCTTCCTTTCCTGTTGAGTGGTGTTGAGTGGCTGAGGCATTTAGGGATCTGGCTAATGGGAGGTTGAGTTGAGGATATACTTACTGTACTTGGGGATTAGTGGTGTATATGTATATGCTTTGCAGTCACTTACGGGTATAGTTATTGTTAGCCGTCCTAGTATAGGAACAACTTCCAGCATGAATAACCCTGCTGTGCACTGTGCAGACTCATTCAGCGTTGGAACTGCAACCGGCCCTGGAAGCATGTGGATGGTGGGAGAGAAACAAGGTGTGACATGAATGCACCTGGAGGTTAGTCTGTGGAATATTCTTTCAAGCATCAGTTGTGCCAAACTGTAGGCAAAGAATTTGGGCCTTATCAAAATAGAAACTCTCTCCTGTCAGTAATGGCACTGTGGCCTGAATAATTAGAAATTCTAAATGCATCTTTTTTTTCTTGCTGGGAATCATGTGGAATAGAACTGACTAGAAGTTCTGTGTTTGTAGGGCACCATCTGTAGCAGTATACAACCAGCAAGTACCTTTGTGTCTAAAGTTGCTTATTTTATGTATCCCAACTGTTATTATGAGGAGGCAAAGAAAGAGTACGTAGTCCAAAATTACAAGAAAAATGTGTTATGAAGGTATTTCTGACACTTAATTTTTAAAAAAGATTGTATTACTTTTCTGAATTTGTTGGTGTTTGTGGTATTCAGCCACTTTAAAAAATTTGTAATTAATTGTGACTTCTTTTCTCATTCTGATTATTTACTTTTGTACTTCGTTTTGTATTTCTTTTGGTATTTTCTTCTTAAAGAGGGCTCCCCAAATCGTATACGTTTTAGGTCCCTGAAAACTGGATCAGGCCCTGCCTAGCACATAGTTAAGTGCTCACTAGTGCTGGAAATTTCTGACTTGGTCCTCTTGCTCTAGCCAGGAGGCCAGTCAAGGTCTTCCCCCTCCTCCCACCATTGAACCCAACGCCCCCTACCCATGTTGCAATTATAAACAGATACATGGCAGCAGATATCAGGGCAGATGCAATGTCAATGCTGGCACAGCCAGCCAATGTCCCTATCACACATCTGTCTCTCCCACCAGAAGGGAGGCTCCCAGGCAAAGACGTGTGTGACTCCTTTGGGTCCCCAGTGCCCAGCACAAGCCTGGCAAGGATGAGGTCCTCGAGCCCACAGGAGGGATCTGTCTCGGGCTCAGTGTCCGCCACAGCTGGGTGCCCCTAGCTTCCTTCACTTTTCACCTGATGGATAGAGAAGAGTGTAGCTTGGTGGTGTTAAACTGAGCCCTCGGGACCCTCAGAGGGGCCCCAGGAGCAGCCAAGAGGATGGAGGGAAGGCTGAGGGGTTAGGGTTCTAAGACCCCCTCACCTTCCTTCAACCAGAGCACCTTTCCTTTTGTTGGATGTATTGGCTGGGCTTCTACACAAGCGTTCATCTGGAAAATGTGTTGCAATGTGAGAAACAGGATGGAAAAGCACTGGTGTGCCCCCCCCCCTCCTGTGCACCGTAGGAAGCACAGAGCTGTGCTCTAGGCTCGTGCTTGGTAAGTAGAGAGACGCTCCCAGCAGGCATTTTGTGAGTTGACCTCACCCCTTGCATCCTTGTATTTTTTTCTTCCCTTTTGGTCCCTTGTTCCTTTAAAAACTGGTTAAATTCTGTATGTCTGCAGTCCACCTCCTTTTGAAATGAGGTGGGCTAGAAATAAATTCACCTAAAGGTTTAACAAAAGTGTGTTGAATGAAGGATCCTCCAAACACATGTCCTCTTGCCCAGCCCAGCCCTCTTCACAATTCTCGTTCCCTCCCTTCCTCCCTCATGGGATAATTATCAGCTCCCTGTCTGCTTTCCCCACTGGATGATGAGCAGGGGCTGTGTGTACCCATCTAGCACTCTCCCCAGACAGGGCAAGTTCTCACTACATGATTATGGAAAGAAGGAGGGGAGGGAGGAAAGGATGGCCTATGTCACAACCCGTCGCGCAGGGTGTGTGTCAGAGCACGCTCGGGCTCTGGATTGACACACACCCAGGTTCGAATCTTGCCTCCACAGCCTGCCAACTATGAAACTATGGGCAGGGACTTCCCTGGTGGTCCAGCGGTTAAGACTCCACGCTCCCAATGCAGGGGGTCCAGGTTCAATCCCTGGTCAGAGAACTAGATCCCACATACTGTAAAAAAATCCCGCAGGTGGCAACAAAGATCCCGTGTACGGCAACTAAGACCCGGTGCAGCCAAATAAGTAAATATTAAAAAAAAAAAAAAAAAGAAACTATGGGCAAATAACTTTCCCTCTCTGAGCCTCGTCTCTAAAACAGGAATAATACGTGCTCAGGAAAGGGCTGGAGAATGAACTGAACTGACTTGGAAAGGGAGGGGGCCTCTGCACGCAGAGCCTGTCCTAAGCTGGGCCTCCCCTCTCCCACGAGTTCCTCAGCCCCGGGGGCTCCAAGTCCAGTGGGGCAGAACCTTTTAATTGGGACAGGCCGGGAGGGTGAGTGGAGGCAATCAAGCCTGCCCAGGCTTGGCAGACAGCCTGGTCCCCCGAAGCTTGCCCATGCGGCTGCCAGCATCCAACAACAGGGCATTCCAAGGCCTGTCTGCCACTGGCCACGCAGCCTGCATGGAGTCCTTGAGGCTTGGTGTACATGGTTAGGAGCCCAATGTGACAGGATGGACACAGAGTGGGTACCAAGCCAATGCCAGGTGAGTTGAATAGTTACATTCTATGGGCACATAGATACATCTGGCCCTAAATGGGAAAAGTGAAATAATACAATACCAGCCATTAATTGAGTGCCTACAATAATGAGACATATTTATATTACTTAACACTCTCTCTGAGTACTATTCCCATTTTACAGGTGGAGAAACTGAGGCCCGGGGAGGTTAAAATTTGCTCAAGGTCACAGAGAAGGCATGTACTGTGGTCAGGGTTCGAGCCTCACCATGTACTCCTAAAGTGTGCGTTGTTGCCCTGCCAGGGCCACCCAGCTCTCAGTGCACATCCATGTGAACCAAACCCTCCTCTGCCCAGCCTGGTGTTGGGGCTGGAAGTTCAAGATAAACCTGCAGGGCTCTGCCAGGGTAGGTTAGCCTCACACACAGACAATGCTAAGAGGAGGTAGCCACTCCCAGAGAAGGAGCTGGAAGAATCTGAACTGGGGGCATTAGAGGGCTAGAGGTGGCCTTTGTGCCGAGCTTCGAGGGCCGGGGAGAGAGGATGACCCCTCAAGACCATCTGCTTTGGATCACCCGTTATACAGAAGAGACACATACATGCCCCACAGAGGGATGCAGGGAGCAGGAGCAGAGCAGCACCTGTAACCCAGGCCCTCACATCCCGCCTAGCGCCCTGGCCTGTGCTTCGCCTGCAGCTTCCTCTGGGCCTTTGATAACTGTTCAGAGGTGCAGCCAGGGGGCAAGAAGGTGGGGCAGAGAGAGAACTGACCGTTGACACTGGGGGCAGCCTCAAGAGGGCCCAGTCGGGGTGCTCATATCCCAGAGGGGCCGACTGGGCAGAGGGGATGGCAGACACAGGCGCTACCCACACTAGGCTCATAAGTATTTGCTGAAGGACTTACCTGGTGGTCCAGTGGCTAAGATTCCATGTTCCCAAAGCAGGGGGCCCAGGTTCGATCCCTGGCCAGGGAACTAGATCCCACATGCCACAACTAAAGATCCCGCAACGAAGATCGAAGATCCCGCGTGTGGCACCTAAGACCAGGCACAGCCAAATAAATACATAAATATTGGGAAAAAAAGTATTTGCTGAATAAATGAACGAATGAATGAGTGAGTGGGGTCCCAGTGGGCAAAGTGAGGGCCAACAGATAGGCGGCACAGAGAGGTAAACGTCTGAACCAGTGTCTGCAAGGACCTATCTCCCAGAAGAGCGGTCCCACATGAGGGCGCAGCCCCGGGAGGAGTGAGCTCCCCATCAGGGGAGGGCGGGAAAGTCACTCTGTGAAGGGCCCGTGGTCAGGACTGCTAGAGCCAGGGTTCTGGCTCCTGAGGAATTGGTGTCTCTGTTTCTGAGATTCTTTCCACCTTGCTGCTGGGGACAAGAGCCAGTTCCCATGAGGAGGAGGAAAGTGCTGGCAGGCTGGAGACCCAGCCGGCTGAAAGGTGACCCCTCTGAAGGTCCGGAAGAGGCGGGGGCCTGCTGAGAGCTTGAGGCCTCCACGCCAGACAGCCTCCTTGTCTGAACGGCCCAGCCAGCCTGCCACCAGCTCACTGTGTGGCTTCCTGTAAGTCTCGACCCCTCAGGGCCCTCACCTGCCCTGTAGGCTCTCAGGGCTGTTCTGAGGCCAAAACAATTCCTATTTCCCTCCACACACTTTGCAACGTAAAAACATGTTTACATTATTCCATTTATATACAGTGGGGAAAAAAACCCACAACTCAGCTTTGGGTACAGTTTCTTAGGTACAAGAATCTCCCACTATAGCTGGGGGTGGGGTGGGAAGTGGCCCCCAGAATAGGCCCGTTCTCATCCTCATCTTCCCAGAGCCACCTCATTATTCAAGTCCCTTCACCTCTCTGAACCTCAGTTTCATCTTCTGTGAAATGAGACTATAAACTATTTTACAAAATCAAAACAAACCACAAAAAGTTCTTAAGAAAGGGATGGGGACTTCCTTGGTAGCACAGTGGTTAAGAATCCGCCTGCCAGTGCAGGGGACACGGGTTCGATCCCTGTTCCAGCAAGATTCCCACATGCTGCAGAGCCCGTGCGCCACAACTACTGAGCTTGCGCTCTAGAGCCCGCGAGCCACAGCTACTGAGCCCAGTGCCACAACTACTGAAGCCCGTGCACCTAGAGCCCGTGCTGTACAAGAGAAGCCACCACAATGAGAAGCCCGCAGACCGCAACGAAGACTAGCCCCCGCTTGCCGCAACTAGAGAAAGCCCGTGTGCAGCAACAAAGACCCAACTCAGCCAAAAATAAAATAAATAAATTTATTTTTTTTAAAAAAGGAAAGGGATGCTCTGGGGACTTTGAGGGCTGACAAGTTGCCTGGAAGATGCCCACCCTGGGCCTGGCTGCCGTGGACACGCCCTGTGCCCCCGGGTTAGGCGCCAGCATGGGGAGCAGCCCCACCAAGTGCCGCTTCTGAAGCTGTTCGCTTCTCTCACTTTGGCCCTGGGCCGGGAAGACAGGGAAACTCTGAGAGCCTCAGACTCCATGTGTTTTATGGGCCCTGAGAACACAGCAGCCCCATAAAGTCACTTCAGATGGCTTACAAGACCCAAGACCATCCAGGATCGCCTGACCCAGGGAAACCTGAGCTCACCAGGGAGCGACTGAGCCCCAAAACCAAAGGACGAGCCTCCGGGGCCGATGGGACTGGACCACCAAGATAAATCTTCTGCCTGCCTCGCTGCCCCTGTGGCCTGACGGACTTGGGGAATGGCTCTCAAACCAGGCAGACCCGACTGAGAAGGTGCTGCAAGACTGCTCACCTGTGTGCTGGGTGAGCTGACCTTTGTCCCCAAAGGATGGCCTTTGTGCCCAAACCCAGGCTGAGCCTGTGTGGCTCTCGGAGATCTATAATAGAGAGGGAGCCGGAGAGGCTCAGGCTCTACAGTCAGCCCCGGGTTTGATCCTGCTTCTGCCATTAGCCCTGTGACCTTAAGGCACCAGCAAGCCAGCTCCCAATTTTCTCACCCCTTCAGTGAGAATAACAAGAGAGGCTATTTCTACCTCACGTGGTGTTGTGGGAGTCAAACAAGGTGCCCAACTGGGGCTATTATTTGGTCCCAGCTTTGCCCTCCACGTAAGATGGTGCCAACCACTGACCCAACGGATGGGCACGTCCTGTCCTCACCATGGTTGCTTCTCTCTGCAACTAACCCCACTCCCGCTGACGGTCTTCTTTTTCCTGGATTGCCAAGATCTTCCAACAGAAACCTTGGCCCCAGTGTCCTCTACCCACACCCATTAGCCCCCCTCAAACTCTCTAGCCTGATTTTCAGGGTCGTCCTCCACCCAGCCCATGTAGACCTATCATTGCCCTTCGGTTCCCCCAACCAGAAGGACCCAACGTGCTTCACTCACACAGGTAATGTTACTACTACTACTAATATTAATAATAATAATAACTAGCATTTATGGAGTGCTCACTCCCTGTATATTACATGTGACATATCATTGAGTTACATGAACCAACGCAATTAATCCTCACAACCACCTTATGTGGTAAGTACCCAAATCATCCCATATTACAGATGAGGACACTGAGGCACAGAGAGAAGTAACTTGCCCAAAGGTCACACAACTAAGAGGGAGCAGAGCTGGGTTTTGAGCTTGTGAAATCTGGCTCCAGGGCCCCAGAATGACCATTCTTGGCTCATGCTATTGTGTTCCTTCACAAGACTGGAGGGCACAGAGAACATGGGGATGAGGGGTGATGTCTGGCCTGGGCATTCTGGAGCTGCCCCATCGCCTGCAAAGTTATTCTCACCACAAAGGCATCAAGGTGAGGGTGGTGTTTCCCAGGACGTGCTCTCTGGACCACCTACCTGCATCGAGCCTCCCAGGTGCTTATGAAAATGCAGAATCCTTTGCCCCACTCCTGATCTGAATCAGAGTTTTGGGGGGGTTGAGCTTGAAGGCCAAAAAAAAACCCACTAGACTAGAAAGTTCTGCCCAGGGAATTCCCTGGCAGTCCAGTGGTTAGGACTCAGCGCTTTCACTGCCGTGGTCCCGGTTCAATCCCTGGTGAGGGAACTAAGATCCCACAAGCCGTGTGGCACTGCCCCCAAAAAAAAAAGTTCTGCCCAGACACTGGAATCCATTCAAATCCTGAATCAAGGGCCCCTGGGCAAGTCATTGATTTTCTCTGAAACTCCATTTTCTCATCTGTATTAGGGAATGAGAAAATTGACCCCAGGGATGGCTGTGAGATTCAATGAAATAATGGATGTATAACTGGCATGTGGAACAGGCTAAACTCTGCGGTGTGCAAGTGAAAAAAACTTAACTTTTCACCACTGTCTCTCAAACCTGCCCTGTGGGCTCTCCCTCTCCAGCCCTAACTGGGATCTAGGGTGGACTCCAGCCTTCCTGCTCTAGGTTAGGTATAAAGTGACAGTCTCATTCCCAGGTGGTAACGGATGCACCCAGTCTGACCTCAGTATGTCACTCTCACAGCTGATTCAAAATTCCTCCTCCCCCTACTCAGGCCCATTTCCAGATTTAGCTGCTGGGAGAGGGAAGGGGCTTGGGGGCTTCTTCTATTTCCTCACCTCCCTCCACTCCTCTGTGTCGTCCACTGCTTTCAGAATTAGGTCTGGATGTGGGGGACAGTGTGGAGGGGGGAGTGGGAGGGTAGACACAAAATGATGACAGTAGGGCTGGCCTAAGGCTGCCAGGACCTGGCTTGGGGGCTCCTCTTGCAGTGGCAATGCCCCAAACCCAGCTTTATCTCTTTGGGGTGTATTGTGGATTTTTCAATGACCACCCCCCCCCTTGCTAAGAAAAATTTACTGACATGGGTAATGACCCCTCTTCCAGCTGATGTCTCCCACTCTCCCCTCAATCCCAGGCAGATACCTTCGGTTTGGGTCACATGACCCTGGCAGGCAGCAGACCCTCAACTGGACCTTGCGTCATGATTTGTGTCCCGCTCCATTCCAGAGCGCCCACTTGGGCCCACAGGAATCTTGTGTCTTTGTCTGCAAACCCTAGCAGGGTGTGCTTGACCCTGCAGCCCCCTGTCCTCTCTCTCCAGCCTCAAGGCTTCAGACGGTGTTTCAGGTGAGAATCAGACACACAGCCCTCTACCCCCAAACTCCATGACCTACACGAGGAGGGGACAGTCCTTGCACACCAAGTTTGTCCTTCCAACCCCTACTTGGGCTGGAAGTGAGTGCCAGACACAGAACTGGTTTGGGGCCATTCCTTTTTCTTGTCCTGCACAGATGCTTTCAAATGTGGGGTGCTGAGGATCTGTAGTATGCAATTTGGGGCCTCAGCACCTAATTCAAAGAAGGTGTCCATAAAGAATTCCAGGCCCTTCTCTTCCTGAAACAAGGGGAGCTGGGGTTTCAAGGAAGGAAGCAGAAGAGCAAAAAGCAGGGCTACACAAAGCATCAGGCAGAGCAGAGCCTCCATAGGCTCCCAGAGATGCACGTAAAACCAAGGATTGGGAGGGATTCGTTTTTAATTAAAAAGGAATCGAGGCCCAGATATAAAGTATCATGACACTAACGGTCCAGGAAATCTGGAACCTTAAATCACAGCAATTTCTCCCCAGAGGGCAGGCCTGGGATCCCAGGATTAGATAGGGGGCTTGGCGTGTGCCAAGGCAGGAAATGCTGAAGGTGAGTGCAGATTCCTCCCTGCTAAAGCATTCAGATAGACAGCGGGTGAGAGCTCAGAGGCCTCTGGGTCCAGTTTGGCACCATCACTTCGAAGATGGGGAAACTGAGGCCCAGAGAGTGGTAGGTCCTGCCGAGGGTCACACAGAGAATGGGAGCAAAGCCAGAACCAGAACCCGAGCTGGAGGCCCTGTCCCTGTACAAGCATTGTGATCACACCCCAGGACGGATGCTTTCCCTGCCAGGGTCTTCCAGTGGGGCCTGGGGTTTGGGAATCTGCCGGGGTCACTGAGCCCAGAGATTTTTAGAATTTCTGCATGGCTCTTGGGGGGTGGTGGTGAATGGGGTTAACCTGGAAGCCTCACAAATAGGGTGAGCCAGCTGTCACCCCCAGGTCAGGGGCCACCTGCACTTACATCATCCAATGTGGTCCTCACCACCTGCCTGAATCGCCTTGCATCAGGGACTCACTGAGTGACTCTAGGAAACCTTGCCAGCCTCCCTCTATCTGGCCTTGGTTTCACCATCTGTATGATGAGGAGGTTGAACTGGACCCTCTGTAGAGGCCCCTCAGTGCTGACAAGCTGTGAGTCCATAAGTCTTTTAAGCCTGCTGTTCCATCCCCCAAAGAGGGGTATTGTGAAGACAGCAACCAGCAGGGTGGGGTGATCATGAATGGGGAGACAGGAAGCATTTTGAGCTCCCAAGGAAAGCCTGCAACACAGCCCCCAGCTGCAGGGATCCTTCTGCACCCCCTAATTCTCTGGATTTCCCTCCTGAGGGCTGGCCTGAGCCAAAAGTCAGACACTTCATTCATTCATCCCGCAAGGATTTATCACTTCCCTGGAATGCTCTGTGCTTCTACAAATCTTGAGATGTCTGAGAGCATCTAGCCAAAGTGGGTGGGTCTTCCTGCTGCACCTGAGTAAAAGGCAGGCTGCCAAATAACCACTGACTTCTTTGGCCATATCAATAGAGATGGTGCCAAATCCAAGGAGGTGATTTTCTCAGTCTACTCCGTACTGACAAGATTCCTAGAGAGTGATGACCAGTGTGGGAGTAGAACTTTGTGACCAGAGGAGGTGACCAGGGAGGTGAGAGTTCTGGAACCTGGAGAAAAGCAAACTCAGGGGACAAAGGTACTAGTCCCACACCTCTACGAGGATGTTGGGGAGAGATGGCCGTATGTGTTTGGTGGCATTACAGACCTGAGAACTAGATGACTTCAGAGATTTCTGGTTCAAGCTCTCTTCCCATAGCCTCCCTGACTGATGATAAACTGATAAACCCTAATGCAGGGCACACACCTCCTGTGACACGTAGTTTAATCCCCACCTGGCAGCTGCTTCCATGGTAAGAAGACTCTGGAGGATAGAAAGCTCTGCTTATTGGTGGTGTCCCCTCTGGTTACCTCTGCGCTGACCTCTGCCAGACCCCGGGTGGGGTGCTTTACCTACCTTCTTTTATTTAATTCCCACAGCCCCGAGAAGTTAGAATTATATCCCTTTCTCTACAAACTCCTAGGCTCAGACAAATCAAACAACCCTGTAAGTCTCACAGCTAGTAAGAGCAGAGCTGGGATCTGATCTTGGGTCTCTCTGGTTCCAGAGCCATTTACACCAGAAAGCAGTCACCTCTTTCCTGATTCAGCCGCACAGAACTTTGCGTCCCTGTCCAAACCCATGATGTTCTTTCATGAGTCACTGTCTTTGCCTTGTGTTCCTTCTGCCAGGAATGCCCTCCCTCCACATCCATTTGAAAACTTCTGTTCTCAGGGTTATGTCTTTCTTCATCTCTGTTTTACACACACACATCATCATCATCATCATCATCATCTAGTATGTTTTAAGACATATAGTAGGCACTCCATGTGTATCTAATCAATACACAAACGCACCAATAATTCCAGCCCTCGGGACTTCTCTGGTGGCGCAGTGGTTAAGAATCCACCCGCCAATGCAGGGGACACGGGTTTGAGCCCTGGTCCGGGAAGATCCCACATGCCGCGGAGCAACTAAGCCGGTGAGCCACAATTACTGAGCCTGTGCTCTAGAGCCGGTGAGCCGCAGCTACTGAGCCTGCGTGCCACAACTACTGAGCCCGCGTGCCACAACTACTGAAGCCCGCGCGCCTAGAGCCCATGCAGAGAAGCCACTGCAATGAGAAGCCTGCGCACCGCAACGAAGAGTAGTCCCCGCTCGCCGCAACTAGAGAAAGCCCACACGCAGCAATGAAGACCCAACGCAGCCAAAAATAAATAAATACATAAATAAATTTATTTAAAAAAATAATAACAATAATAGTGAAAAAATAATAATAATTCCAGTCCTCAACAAAACTCTCATCCGCTGTAAAAAGTCCTCCTTGCCTCCTGCCTCCAGCTGAGCCAGCTAGTTCTGGGCTCCCTCAGCCCCAGTCCCTGTCCCCCCGCCTCCCCTCGACACACTAACAGGCCCCTGGCATTTCTCTAGACCCCAGCATTGGCAGAGGAGGGACTCAGAAAGGAATGCGCAATGCAATGGAACGCAAGATCCCTAATAATAATACAGATGACCTTATCTAACCTCCTACTGGTACAGAAAAGGAACCTGAGGCCCGGAGAAGGCAGAGTGGGGAAGGTGGGATTCCAGGCTCTGAGTCCCCGTCCATTGGCTGTCCTGATCGGAGAAACGTGGAGAGGAGGCCTGTAGAGGCAGAGGGCCGGAGGTGGCCCCAGGCATCCCCACACATCAGCCCAGCCCGCAGCTCAGCTAGCCAGGCCTGCCCCTGGGGCCATAGAGGGGTGAGCCGAGGGTCAGGGGAGTTACTCAGGCTCTGGCCTCCCCCCAGATGCCTTTCATTTTCCGGGCCAAGGGCCTGCTCCCGCTGGCTGGAGGAAAGACCCCCGCCATGGGGGCTGAGCGTGGGGCTGAGGTTCAAAGGCTGCCTGCGCAGGCGCCGGCCCTCAGCTTCCCCTGCAAATTCACAACCCCCAAAAGGCGCAGCATTTTTGGACGGGAGTTGGGTGGGGAGGGTGAGTTTTTCTGTGGTTGGCCCCATGGCCCTACAGAGTCAAAAACTTGTTGGAAAGCCTGAGGGAGATAAAGAGCTTTGTCCATGCTGGGCCTGGGGGGTGGGGTTGGCCCCAGGGACCCCATGTGGAGGAGTTGCAAAGCAGGCTTATCGCCTGAGCCCCCATCTGACCAGGCCATTTCCTGCCTGGCATGGACTCCCACATTTCTTAGGTGACGTTCAAGCTCCTTTATCTGGATTCAAAAAACAGTGGGTCGGGCTGAAGGAGAGAGGAAGTTGACTCCTTACCCCCGGACTCTTTGGTGGGCTCTCTGGGGCTCAGAGCCCTGCAGGCCTGGCCAAAGCTCCCAGTCCTGCAGATGGCAGCCAGGACCCCAAAGTGGAGTGTCCCTGGCAGAAGCGGTGCCAGGGCTCGAGCACACCGAGTGATTTGAGAAACATCTGTGGAAAGAGCCCTGCCTCCCCAGGAGAAGACAGGAAGTAGGGCCAGTTCCTGGGAAATCCCTCATGCTGCCTGTGGGCTGGGACTCAGCCCCGAGGACCCACCTCTGCCACGCTCAGCTGCAAGGCAACAGCACTGGCCTCTACTTGGTGCAGTAAGACCTACACCGGAAACTGCTGCAATCCCCGATCACCAGATACAGGACACTGAGTCCCACTTTTTGCAGAATGGGAAACCGAAAGGGGAAGGAAGTCACTTGTCTCAGGCCGGTGGCTGAGCTGAGTCATGAATGAGGCACTTGGTTCTTCACCCCATGTGGCCCGTGCAGCTGAGTGATCTCCTGGTGCTTGGACTAGAACCGTGACACGAGTCACAGCATTAGCGCTGCAGGAGGGAGTCAAGACTATCTAACCTTCCTCCACGCTACCTCTGTGCCAGGCCTTTCCTGGCCCTGGGGCCACGGGGGTGATCAGATCTGCCCCTGCCTTCCATTTCCTGGAGAGACAGATCACCACATCCAGGGTGTTGGGAAAGGATCAGGCGCTCTCTAGGGAAAGTGGGGGGAAAAGACATCCTGGACCAGGAAACCACAAGTACAAAGGCCCATGGAGGTGGAAGCGGGGGTTTTGGGAAAGCTCGCCAGCCAGAGAACCACAGGTGGATTCAGGGCATCTACAGTGTCTGGTGGGGTGGAAGGAAGAGGGTCAGGGGCTGGATCGGGAGGGCTCTGTGAGCCTGTAGAGGAGGTGGGCTTCATCCTGAGCCCAAAGGGGTTCAAATACGACCTTCACACAGCAAGTTGCTGACAGAGCCCAGACTGAGGCCCAGGTGCCCAGCCCTCTCTTGCACCCACCCACTTACCACAGAGAGCCACATGCCCCCTTGCCTGGGCTAGTGAGGACAGAGGCCTGGCCATGGGTGAGGACCTCCCCAAGTGACCCCTTCAAGGTTTCCCCCTTAGACCTTGGGAACTGGGCCTTAGCCAGACCTGCCAGTCCTTACCTTCTCTAACCAGGAATTCGCTTCCTGAAGCCTTTGTTTAATAAGGGTCATTCTCTCCCGACCTGCACATCAGACTGAAAACAAAAACAAAACCACAATCCTGGCCTCTCCCTCTGCAGCTCCAGCACTGCTTTCCCACCAAGGAGGGAGCAGCCCTCACACCCATCTGCCCGCTGCCTTCCAGATCTCCCAGCGTGGGCTGGGCCCAGGGGCGGAGGTGCGGTGGCTCAGGCCTGCCCCTCCACCGAGGGAGGGGCCCAGAGCATAGAGTCCATATAAATTAATTTAATTGGGCCCTATTATCACTTTGTTCCAAGCCTGCAAGTCTAATCTAGCGTTGAAGTTATTCATTGAGTGTGAATGTTCTGGAGCCAAGACTTCCCTCTGTTCTCGGAACAAAACTCTCCATGCTTGGCCCAGGCTCCGGGCCACTGCAGCCTGGCTCAGCAGAGGGGCTGTGTGGGGAGCAGGGCGGGCAGGGGAGGCCTTAAAATAGCTCTTTGCTTTGGCTGCATCCCCTGACTTTCCCAGAACGAGGCCCCCGTCCACACCTCCAACACACACACATTCAGCCACACAGGCACACATTGGGGTGACACTTGGGCCCTTGCAGATCCCAAAGATGGCTGAAGAGGTCCCAGGGGACCTGGGTGAACCCCCCCCCCCCAATGACTACAAGAGCTTGGACAAGTCTTTCTCTTCCCTCTGTGCCTTAGTTTCCCATCCTACCAAATTTCCTGACTTCTCACTTTAGCAGCTGTGTGATCTTAGGCAAGTTATTAAACCCCTCTGAGACTCAGCTTCCTCATCTGTGAAATCCAATAATGCTTATCTCGTTGGGTTATTAGGGGGATTAAATGAGTTAACATATGTAAAATGATTAGAACTCTGCCTGACATACTGTAAGTGCTCCATCAATGTTCTCCCATTATAGTTGTGAGACTCCGATGGGATGGGGCCAGGGAGCCCTTTGTGCTATTGTAATTGCTGAGGCCAAGGTACGCATCATAGTTATAATTTCAGAAAAGTAGGAGGGAGCTGGGTGGTGCAGTTCCCACGAAAGTTTTATCCCAGGAGCAGGGCACCCCGAGAGCTGAGAGAATGCGAGTTGCCCAGCTCAGTGTTGTTATGATTAGATTTACATAATTTATGGTGCAATTATTCATACCCTGATGCCAAGCTCATTAAGCAATCAGGCACCATGAACAGGGTGAGCCCCAATCTAAAGGAGAGACATGGCCTTGGGGGCCCCTGGGGGCCCTGGTCTGAGGGCAGAAGCAGCATACTCATGCATGAATGCAAGTGCGCACACCACACACTCACAGGGGGCCCAAGCCCTGCAAAGGAACCTCTCAGGAAGAGGCAAGGGACACAGGCCCCAAAGGGGGTGGGGTGGCTGAGGATTTACGGGTCTGCCTGCTCCTTCCCTTAAGCACCCTGAAATACCAACCAACCTTTGTAGGGTCCCCCTGTGCTCCAGGCCCTGGGCCAGCGCTAACCCCTGAGCCACACGGCATCCAGAAAGCAGAGTTTATTAGCACTACTCCTAGTATTAATACTGATTTAACAGATGGGGAAAGTAATGGTTGGCAGGTCCAACCAAAATCTCTCCCCAGCAAAAATAAAGTCAAACCAAAGGTTCCTGCCCACTGATATTTGTTCCCTAATTCAGGGATTATACAAGATGGGAGTTGTGTTTTGGGGCAGTAACTAGTAAAAGAGAGACCCTTGGGCTGGGAGTTAGGTAATCTGAGTAAGTCCCTTCACGTCTCTGTACCTCAATCTCCCCATCAGAGGGCTTCCCTGGTGGCGCAGTGGTTGAGAATCTGCCTGCCAGTGCAGGGGACACGGGTTCGAGCCCTGGTCTGGGAAGATCCCACATGCTGCGGAGCAACTGGGCCCGTGAGCCACAATTACTGAGCCTGCGCGTCTGGAGCCTGTGCTCCGCAACAAGAGAGGCCGCTATAGTGAGAGGCCCGCGCACCGTGATGAAGAGTGGCCCCCGCTTGCCACAACTAGAGATAAGCCCTTGCACAGAAACGAAGACCCAACACAGCCATAAATAAAAATAAACAAATACTTTAAAAAATAATAATTATTATTAAAAAAAAAAAATCTCCCCATCAGAGCAATGGGAGTGATAATCTCTCTCCCACTGGGCCGTTGTGTGGATTGGATGAGACGACTGATTACAAACCTCCACGTGGGGCTCAGCACACATTAAGTACATGCAAGATAAAGCAGCATGTGAGCACAGCCCCAGAGCTGCCAAGTTAGGACAACACTCAAGTCGTCCTGACAAGTTCCAGCCTCTGGTAAGAAGAGGTTTCTTGATAATAAATCCCTGCTCCCTACATCTAGCCCTAGAAGGAGAATCTCCACCCAGGGCTGGGACGTGGGAAATCAGGCCCCCAGCCTCCTTACCCAGGATGGAACTTTCCTTGTTCTGTAGCTAATGGCCCTGCTGGTGGGGGGAGGGGGTCTACTCCCCCTTAGTCTCTTCCCCCAACACCCAGGGCTCAGCAGAAGCAGAAGAAAGTTCAGACAAGATTCATCTAGGGCTCTGTGGCTGAGGCAGCTTTAACCTGTCTCACCTCAACACACCTCCAGGCATGGACTCAAGATGGCCTGGCCAGGCCTGGCCTTTTGGGGCTTCCTCTCCACCCTCCCAGAGGGCTGCCAGGGCTCCAGGAAAGTGGCGGTGGTTCAAGTCAGGGACTCCCTCCTGGCTCCCACTCCTACTCTCCATTCTGAATTCTCTTCCTCCTGTCCGGGTTCCTACTGTCCACCATTTATTCACTGGATACCGCTGTGCAAGTCACTGCGGCTCTCCAAGCCTCGGTTTCTTCATCTTTAAAATGGGCTAATAAATCTCACAGAGTTGTGAGAACTACCTGCAGTGTATACAGAGCTCAGGTAAAGCACTTGACAAATACTTCTAGATGGCTGGTGAGTTGGGTGTTTTGTTTGTTTTGCTTTGTTGTTTATCCTGTCTAACCCATGATCCTGGGAATGTCAGGGCCCAGCTCTGGCTCACCTGTCTTTCCGCTAAAACATATACTTACCTCACCTGCTGGCTCTCAGCCAGTACCCAGGCTGTGCCTCTGAAGGTATGGGGGACCAGGGATGGCACCAAGGGCTGAGTGAGGACAGTTCTGAGGCTGTGAAACACCAGCAGGAGGCGCGAGATCTCTCCCGCCCTCTTGTGTCCCCCAGAGGTGGCTTCTGCCATGTCCCTCTAACCACAAAGTGAGGCCACCTGGCAGAGGGATCAACCACTCACTGCCCCTGCACTGGATCATTTAATTATGTGAAGTACCCCTCAGACCCGCCAGTGCTCCGCTGCCTCCACGGCTCCCCAAGGGTAAAGCAGGTGCCAAGGGCAGAAAGGAAGGCTGGGCACAGCTGGACGTGGACCCATAGAACATGGCTTTAGCCTACGAGCAATGGGATCCTGGAATAGTTTTCAGCAGAGAGAGACATGGTCAGGTGTGCACTTTGGAGAGATATCACACTGCCACATGGAGGATGGGTGAGAGAGACCAGTCGGGTAAATAAGACTTGAGTGATGAGGGTTCAATGAGGGTGGTGATGATGGAGATGGAGAAAACTGGAAAGAGCAGAAATGTATTTGGAAGTAGTATCCTCAGAGTTTACAGCTTGCTTGTTTGCGTGTCAGAGGCGAGTGAGAGGGAGAGAGGAGCCTGGAAAGATGCTGAGATTTGAGGGGTCATTAACTCACCTGGGGAAACTGGCAGAGAAAGAGGTGAAGGTCATGATGCTCAAGTGTTCCGATGTGAGGTGCCTGGAGGCATCCAAGGGGTAAAGTTCAGGCATCTGTGAAATATAAAAATCCGGATCTGGGAATAAAGTCCAGGCTGCGGAGACAGACGTGGGGGCAGCTGGGAGATGGACTGTGAGTCTCTGAGGGCAGAGACCCTGTGGGGATCTGCTCTGCAGTCACAGTGTAGCCGAGGCCTGGGACAGCGACCCTGCTGGGTAAATATTTGCTGGATGGATGGATGGATGGATGGATGGACAGAAGGATGGATGGATGCATGGTAGGATGGATGGAAGGACAGACTAAAGGATAGATGTGTTCCCCCTGGAGAACTTTGGGATCTCTCAGGCTGTGATGCCCACAGCCCAGCCCAGGCCTGAAAAGTGGCCAGTACGCAGGATACTACTGTAGCCACCACTTTCTCTATGAGGCTGATGGAGAGAGAGGGGAGAAGGGAGAGGAACAGGGCATAGTCAGAGCCCCATTTGTACAGGCAAGTTGCTGAGGCCCAGAGATAGGAAGAGCCAGGCCTGGCTCCCGGTCTAGAGTTTTTTTCCACAAGCAGCCTCTCCATTTCTACAGTCACCTTCAGGAATACTGGGCAACAGTAATCTTCCTGAAACAGATAAAGAAATGAGGCCCAGAGGAAATCACTCACTTGCCCAAATTCACACCTTCAGGCAGAACTGGGTATTGAAGCAAAGCAGTTTGGAGTTTAAGACTTGATTTCAGATTCCCAGCTGGGCCACTGGTCACTCAGTGCTAAGGGCCAGTCTGGCCCCTCCCTCTGCAGGTCCCACCTTCCTCACAGAGAGGCTGGCCCCCAGGTTGCTGGGAGGGGCACAGGCCTGGTGACCTGCAGAGCACTGCAGACACCGTCCGATCCTGGGAGCGGATTTCAGGACCTGTCCCCAGCAAGCCCTGGCTGCTGTCAATGGGTCCGCTGGCCAAGCAGGCTTGCTCAGGGCAGAGAGATCAGAGCTGATGTGGAGCATTTCTGAGATGAGGCGAGGTGAAGCAGCATGGGGCTAAAGCAACTTGATGGGTCCTTCCCGCACCCTGCCTCGTGGAGCTCAGGGCTGAGGGGACAAGGAGGGGGCAGGGAGTAGGGGGCAGCTTCACGCTGAGCATGCACCTGTGCACACAGCCCTGCCCTCACTCCCAGTTTCTGAGGGGTGGCTGGAGGGTCCCATCACCCCAGCGGACAGATGGGAGATTTGAAACCGGAGTGGAACAGGGCTCTGCCCAACGTCACCCGGCAGCTGGTGGTAGAACTGAGGCCCAAGGCTTGCCAAGTGGGGAGACTTTTACTGCCTGTTTCTTTTATCCATTCATTCTTTCGTTCATTCATTCATTTATTCACTCATTCAACAACCTTCCTTCCTGGCTGTATCATGGGAGCTGCAGACTCAGAGAGGAATCAGTCAAGGCCTGCCCTCAGGGAACTCCCAGTCTGATGGGCAAACAACCACATAACTAGTCAATGACAACATGGAACTTTTGTGACAACAATTCACAAGGCTGGGGAGCAGAGAGCAAAGCCCAGTCCAGGCTTGGGTACAAAGAGGTTTTCTGGAGTAGGTCGAGACTATGGGAGAGGAGGGGCCCCCAGGGGTATATTCCCAGCTGCGTGAGGAGCACAGAGGTAGAAGAGCCACACGAAAGGGCAAGATACAGGAGCCTGCAGAGGGGAAATCCCACTGTTAATTCAGTCCCCACCCAAATCCTGGTTCTCAGACTTGCTTTGCTTACCCCTCAATGGTGGAGGGCACGAGAGAAGAAATGACACCCCAGCCAGATGTGAGGGACAAAGGTGGTTCTGCTCTCAGGGTCCCAAGGGGCAGCCCCCTCCCTGGGTGGGGACTGAACACCATTAAGGGCAGGTCCTCTCATCCAGCCCCCCATCCCTGAGAGCTAGTTCATTCACTCACTCCTTCCCTCAACAAATACTTCTTGAGCCCCTACTACGTGCTAGCTGAAATATATGTTTATTCTCACTAGTTACAATCATTTTAAGAAACAGCAATAATGGTCTTTCCCTACACAGGAATGGGGACAGCTTCTGATTCTGTAAGGATTTGGAGAGATTTAATTCAAGTCCTGGTTCCCCTGCTTAGTGGCTTGGAAATTTGGGGTCTCAGCTGGTCATTGGGAGTGGTGACACCCATACCACATAGAGTGGCTGCAAGGACTGCCAGAGAAGGCATTCACACCAAGCACGAGCAGGAGCTCGGTAAATGCTTGTCCCCTCTCCCCTGACCATCAGGGCGAGCACCTTCAGTGTGCCCTTCCCTGGGAAGGGAGAGGATGTTTCAGGGATGAGGCAGGGCCTGAGGAAGAGCCAGGAGGCCAGGAGCAGAGGCTCTGGGGTGTGCTGAGACTCGCCTGATTTCCTCACTTGGGGTGGGATGATGCTTTTCCCCTCAAGTCCCCCAAGGGGAGCTGGTGGCATCATCCCAGTGGCTGATCAGACTTTCCCCCCCAGGAAACCAGCAGGGATTCTCTCTGCAGCCCACAGCTGGGGAGCAGTGACCAGAAACCCTGTCATCCAGAACTGGATAGCTGGAAGAGGTGTCCCACCCTGAGATTGATGACCCAGGGGAAGAGTTGCCTTCTAGAAGTGGCGGGGCCCCTTGGCTGAGCCTGGGAGAAGACCTGAGTGGGACCCCATGGGAGGCCCCGGGAGCAAACCTCCCAGAGAGCGGATGACCTCACCAAGCTGAGCGATGCCATCAGGTGGGCATGTGTCAGCCTGAGCTAGGCAGACACCCCTCTCCTCACCAGCAACTGCTCACAATGCCCTGCCCCAAACACATCCGCAAGCAGCCTGGCTGCAGCTAGAGGGGGTAGGGGTAGCCTCAAGGAGGTCCTCCAGCACCGTCTGGAGTGGATTTAGGCCAGGAAGGCATTCTGAACTCTATCTCCTAGAGAGTAAGGATTAAGTCCAGCCACAGGGGCTGCACCAAATGACGCCCAGAAGGTTCCCCCAAAGGATCTGAGCACAAGTCTTAGAAGAACAGGAGGGAATGTGCTTAGAGCCATCACCAAATCAGACTGGGAATCAGGAGACCTGGGTTCTGGGCCTGCCTTGTGGGACTGGGCAGGCGCAGTCCCTCTCTACACCTCAGTTTCTCCTTCAGACAGCACAGGGCCCAAGCTTAGACACTGAGGGCCCTTCTATCTCTGACTTCTGCGTGGCTTCAAGACTGGGCACCAGACACAGGGGCCCCTTGGTGGACTCCAGGCTAGAATTTTCCTTACTGGTACCTAGACCAAGCCAAGGTCGCACAGCAAGCTGAGGACACTCCCATCATTGATACTGCGACCCAGAAGCCTGAGACACTCTGTGGGCCCCTCCTTTTTCCCATCCCCAGCCCTGGGATTCTCTGCAGCAAATATTTGCAGCTCGTTACTACGTCCTGCCCGCCCTGCCTGCCTGTCTTCTGTGGGCAGCCTTACCTCCGGCTTCCTGGCATCTGGCCTGCTCACCACAGGGCTCCTTGGAAAGTCTTGGTATTTTGGCCTGGCCTGATCTCAGACCATGAGCTGCCTGCCCAGCGGGGCCTGCCCCTCCCTGGATCACCAGGTCAGCCTCTTCCCCGGCCTTGGCCGCTGCTCTCTGCCTCACAGCCGCCACGTGAACACGTCTGGTACTCAGGCCCCAGGTCCTTGCCTGACTCAGAACGGCAGGGGGCTCCCCAAGCGCCAAGACAGGAAGGGAGCTCACTTTTGAGGACCGTCCACCCCAGGCACCCTGAGTGGCCGCCTGATAGCCCCACACTAGCCTTACTCAGACCGTTGGGTACTTGTGGCTCCCGCTACCCTTCAGCTGTGGCCCGAGGCCTTGCCCTGCCCGCAGCCTGCTGAGCCCTGTTCCACTCCCTCACTTACTCACTGCCTGACTTTCTGCACTTCTGTTTCCTGTTCTGCAAAACCGGGATAATAACTGCAGCCTCTGACCCATCCGGCTTGTGGTGTGGACAGAGAGGCTGTGAATGTGCAAAAGCGCCTAGCATGGCGCCTGGCTCGCAGCGCGCACTGACCTGGTAACGCTCCTCCCAGAGCGTTCCTATCGGTCGGTCGGTCACCCAGAGAGGCTGCACCGAACTCCAGCTGGGGGTCCCCGCCCGGAGGCCCTCTGGGTCACCCGGCAGAGGAGCCGGGCACAGGGGCGCCCAGTCACACGGTGCAGTCACAGCCACGGGAGCCCAGGAGGGGTACCTAAACCTCCACGTCTCAGAAGCCCCACGAGTCATGGGTGATGAGTAGGAGTTTGACAGTAGGACAGGGAAGGGAGGATCAGCATGAGGGGCCCAGAGCAGATGAGGCCTATGAGAGGGGCGTGGGCCTTGTTCCCAGGGCCTGACTGCCGGGCTCAGGAGCCCCCGGGGTTGCTGGGGCAGGGAAGGGTTTCAGCAGGGCGGGCGAAGGCTGGATCTGTGTGTGAGAAAAATCCTTGGATGGGTGCGGGCTGCGTGGGGTGGGGAGGGGCTCAGGCAGGCACGGAAGAGACCACCGTGCAGGGACCTGTGAGGAGAATGGGACAGTGGTCCAGGCAAGGCAGATGGTCAAGGACTGAGTGGAAAGGAGGCAGTGGGGATGGCAAGGCGGAGGCAAACTGGCGAGAGACGCATGAAGAGGAAGGGACAGGAATACTTCCCGCGGCTGGCACACAGGAACAACCCCGGAGCTACTAACCCACTCAGGGGCTCAAGCAAGCCCCTCCCTCTCTGGACCTTAGTTACCCTACCTGTGAAATGGACCAGAGGAGCCCTGGAGGCCCTCCCTGCTCACAGGTCCTGTGGTTCTGTAAAGCAAAGCAAGTGGCCCTCTTTACTCTTGGAGGAGGGGGAGCAAAGCCCAGCTCCACCCCACCCTTTCTTGGGGCCTCATCAGCAGAGATAGGGTCCAAGCAGGGCTAGGGGTCTCACCGCCTAGGTGTGGAGCAGGTAGCACCGCCCATGAGGCTGGATGCACAGGGATGCAGCGCCACCTACTGTTCATGTGGGAAGAGGCCACCAGTCCCAGGAGCCTGGCTCTGCCCTAAACAAGTCCCAGGGGACTGAAGCATAGGCAGGGGTTCCTAATGGGCCCTCTGCCCAGTTCCCCTTCCCCCAGGCCTCTCCAGGTGGCTTACCAAACACAGAATGTTCCCTTCTCTAATGGATTCTGACCACATCATTCTCTTGCTCAGAAACATTTCATGGCTCCCCATTGCCCTGGGGTTCCGTGCACACTCAGCCTAACATTCAAGGCCCTTCCCATTCCCGCCCCTCCTGACTACTACAGCCTCATTTCCTAAACAGCAAAACACTCACCAGCCCCCTAAACACTTCATATTTTCCCCTTCCCCATGGCTTTGCATATGCTCTTGCCTTTGCTTAAAATATACTTCTCTGACTTCTTGGCTTAGAAAACTCGTGCATAGCTATCAAAGACCACTGCAGATGTCACCTCCTCGGTGAAGCCTTCCTTAACACGCCTTTTCATGCCAAGTTTACCACTGAGCCCCAAGCCTGCCCCACAGCCGAGATTCAAGCCTGTCTTCCTCTGGGTACCCCCTGCCAGTCCCTGGGCTGCCCTTTATCTCTGCATAAGCCAAGGATGTTTCTGTGTACATCTTTTGGTCTTCCCAGGCTCTGAGCTCCTTGAGGAAAGAGAGTGTGGGTGTGACCCATTGCTTCCCAGCATAGGGTCTGGTGTTCAATTAAGTAGCATTTATTAATCATCTACTCAGTGCCATTGGACTAGATGCTTTCCCATGCCTTATCCCATTACAGTGACTCAGTTCACCTGTGTTGAACACAGAAGCCTTTACCACCTTGTTCCTGCCAGTAGCCTGCTGCATGACCATGGTGGCTCACTTAATTTTCATTTGGGCAAAGAAAAGGGTGTGATAACAACACTGCTATGTCTCCTTCAGCTGGGACCTACCCAAATCCCATGGCTTTGCTCACATATGTCTCATCCTGCTGTTCCCAAGATGCCTACCTCCCATGCCCTGATACCTGCTGCAGCTGCTCCAAGCCAGGCCCTTGCCAGTTTGTCCTCTTGGAACTGCAGCTCTGGGCTTGTGTTCCAGGTGCCTTGGCCTCCCAAGGAAACCCAGGCACAATCCCACTAGACCCCAAGCCCTGCTGGAGGACCAGCCCCCGCTCTGGTCTCTAGAGGTCTGTAAGAGGGGGATACTTTTGCTTCCCCATTAGGATGGCTGTAGGGGGAAGCCAGATTCACAGGCTGGAGGCAGGAGGTCATGGCAGCCTGGGAATGAGCACCACTAATCCCTCAGTGCTCAGGGCTTTCTGGGAGCTATGGAACTCCACTGGAAACTGGATGACCGAGGGGCAGCAGTGGGGACTCCAGGGGCCATCTTATCCACTCCCTGTTGTCCAAGATGGGTAAGGGGGCCCTGACTTGCCTGAAGTCACATGGGAAGTCCAAAGCAGGGCCTCGTGCCTTCCAATCCCAGCCTTAAAATCTTTCTATTACCCCACTCTGTCACTTCTATCCAAAAGCTCCAGAAAAGAAGTTTCAGGAGATACTCTAGAGACCTTTGTTTGGTTTTCCAGGCTGACCAACTTTAGTGGAAAGAAAAGCTCGCTCACTGAGCACACACCATATGCCTGGCACATAGAATCCTTCAAGGGAGGGATTATTACCCCACTGTATGGATGAGGAAAGCAAGGCTCAGAGAGAATAAATGACTTTCCCAGGTTACAGAGCAGGACTGCTAGGATTCTAATGTGATCTTAACCACTACGCTGAGCTCCCTTGAAGGCTGATGCACACAAATTAATTCTAGAACAATGCAAGACGGCATTTAACCAAACACAAGTTTTGACGTTCTGAAATCCATAAAGGAGCAGGGAAGGCTTCCTGGAGGTGGAGGGGTCAGTCAATGAGGCCTTGGATCCAAGCTGGATGGATAGAGAAGGAGGGACACATTGTGGGAGGAGGAACCCTCCTCCCCCTTGCTTCCTACTTGGGAAAGGCTGGGCCACCCACCCATCATCTCATCCAGTCTATCACTGAGTCCTAACCATAACACTCAGAATTCTCCATCCCCTTTTTTCCATTCCCACTGTAGCTACTTTGGCCAGGCACCATGACCTCTGTCTACAGATTCCTCACTCATGCCCTGCAACCCCTCTATTCCACCTCCCACACCAAGCCAGAGTGGTCTTTCTTAAAAGCAAATTATCTGGTCGAAGCACAGGTCCTGCTTAGAATCCTACAGTGCTTGCCCCACACTGTTTACAAGGCCCTGCTTGGATTGGTCCCTGCCACTCTCTCCAGCCCTGCCTTGTGACGTTTCACCTTGAACTCAATACTTCATTAACACAAAATACCTGTAATTTCCGCAATTGCCACCTTCTTGGTCTTTGCATATTCTGTTCCCTCTGTCCATCGCATGCATTCATCTTTCAGAGCTTTTCTTAAATATCCCCAGGAGGCCTGTCGAGTGCAGAGCCCTCCTGCAGATTTCCATGGTGCGTCTATTTGCCTCCGCTGCCCAGGTCCCGCACGTGGGCAGCACCGGCGAGCGGGGGCGCGGGAGCTAATCTGCTGCCCAGTCCCGGGTCGCGCATGCGCCCCTCAGGCTTCGCGGGCCGGAGAGGCGCTGACTCGAGTCCGGGCTTCTCCTCTCATGGTTCGCGCGGGGGAAGGCGGGCCAGGGCCAGAAGGGGAGCTGGAAAGTCCGTTTCCGCCCCCTCCGGACCCAGGGAATATTTATGGGCTGCTGGAGGGGTGGACGGAGGGAGGCGGGGGCCTCGGCTGCCGGGGAGCGCCGTGCCCTCGGGTCCCGGCGGGGGGCCGGCGCGTGCGGAATGGGGACCCCGAGCGCCCAACGTCAGGGCGCGTCAGTAGCCGATTAGAGGCGACCGCAGCCTGGAGGCAAAGAGCCCCCAGCTGCTTCCTTCCACTTGGGGCGGGGCGAGGTGGATGAAGGCGGGAAGGAGCCTGGGGAGGGAGGCAGGTGTGGAGCGTGCCTGTGCTACTGGGGCGGGCAGCCCGCGGCACGTCGGCCCTCGGAGCCTCGCGTGACTCACCCACTTCGAAGGCGGGAAACTGAGGTGGTCCCTAGACAGAGCCAAGAAGGGCAGTGCTGACTCCAGGGTCCCCGCTCTGCCCACTGCGCTGTTCAGCATCACTGTGGGCCCAGGGCGGTTCACTCTTAGGTGAGAACAAGAATCACAGGGACAGTTGTTAAAATGCGGATTCCAGGGCCCCATCTCCTACTGATTAGGTAGGTCTAGGGTGGGACCCAATAACCGGCTTTTAAAAACAGGCGGGCCATACACACACATTGTGAAACAATGGTGAAGAGATATTTCGGAGTAGGAAGGCTCCCCTCAACTGATGGCCAGGATGAAGCAAGAGTGAACAGGGTGGCAGAAGCAGGGAACCTGGAATTGGAAGGGATGGATTTGAATCCCGAAACCAACATTTTCTGCTGGGTTACCAGGAGCTGGTGATTAACCTCTCTGTGCCTTCATTTTCCTCTTGCCGAAAATAGAAATAACATTCAGCCCACAGAGTTCTGTAATATCAAAGAGATCTGTGTAAAAATGCTTTGCACACTGAACCACCACCATCATGATTATTCGCTGTCACTGCCAGTCCTCTAGGCAAGGAGAGAAGCCAGCCTGAGGTGGTGGTGGTGATAAGCTCAGATGCCACCTCCTGTGTAAAGCCCACCCTGATTCAGTCACTTGGGATGAAGCCCTCCTTCCTCTGGACTGCACACCACTCAACTTCTTTATCCTTATTCGGTACTCCTTTTCTGTGCCTGGGGCTGACTTTGCAGTACATGTGCCATTTTTTTTTTTCCACCAGAATGTGAGCCCCTCCTTTGGGGAGCCCCTGAGTTAGGGATAATGTCAGAGGGCCTGGGTAGTGGAGACAGGAGTTCAGTCCTGTCACTCATTAGTCATGGGATCTTGATCTATGGATCCACCTCTCTGAGCCTCTATAGCTATAAAGTATAAAGGTTTAAGTGGAATAATGTCTGTAAGGTTCTGTAATGTCTATCACTCAGTAAGTCCAACTTGGGTAAAACAAGATACAAGCTTGGGAGACTGAGAAAGGCATCACAAAGAGTGGCTTTTGACCTGGGCTTTTAAAGCCAGGAAAGATCTTTTTTTTTTTAAGCCGGGAAAGATCTTAACAGGTAAAGAACTGGTGGGGAAGCCCCTGCAGGCCCTCTTCCATATTCTGGTTACACTCTATTTACTTCTGTAAATTGGAAGCAGAGAATTCCTGCTTTGAAATATGTTGCTGTTCATTTAGAAATTGAAATGGGATAAAGATAACAAGTTGAACACACACTGTGGTCTTTCCTGAAACCAACTAAAACAACAGTAAAGGGATTTATCAAAATATTGGAAACCAGACAGAGCCAACAAAGAATGGTAACTAACTGACTGAATCCTAAACAGGCAATAAAGAAAGTTGAAGAGCAGCCCAGTTTACACTGCGAAACCCCCATATGGTTTAGGAATTGGCTGTCCCAGGTACTTCTGGAAATTGGGTGGGTAGGGAGGCTTAAAAACAGGAAAATTGTTTGAAAATATATTTAAGAAGCAATCAGACTCCAGATACCCTCCCCACCTGGTCGAATACTGAAGGTCTATTCTCAGGAGTGGTTAACAGAGGATCTCTATTCTGGGGGCACTCTGACAACAGGAATAAAGTGAACACTTTGTACTCAATATTGAGGCCTCTAGCCTTCTTTCTCCATTCGGCTACCCAGACTCTGGCTGCCAGGAGAGTACCCTCCAGGCAGGAGATTGGAAGAGGTTTTCTCTTGACCAGCTCAACAAAAAAAGACATGGAATGGCCCAACAGATCCCGGTACACAGCCCCAGTCATGATCATCATGTATCAAGTTTTTTAGTGTCCCATTTTTAAATATAAGAAGACAGCAAAGGATGAATAAACATTTGAGGGAAGCCTCTAATAAGAAAGAGGTTAAGGGACTTCCCAGGTGGTGCAGTGGTTAAGAATCCGCCTGCCAATGTAGTGGACACAGGTTCGAGCCCTGGTCCGGGAGGATCCCACATGCCACGGAGCAACTAAGCCCATGTGCCACAACGACTGAGCCTGTGCTCTAGAGCCCACGAGCCACAACTGCTGAAGCCCTCATGCCTAGAGCCTGTGCTCTGCAACAAGAGAAGCCACCGCAGTGAGAGGCCCACGCACCGCAGCAAAGAGTGGCCCCCGCTCACCGCAACTAGAGAAAGCCCGCGGGCAGCAATGAAGACCCAATGCAGCCAAAAATAAATAAATAAATAAATAAATTTATAAAAAAAGAATGAGGTTAAAACAAACATCGGGGTGGGGGGGAAAGGAACGTGAAAGATAGGGACTATGCAAAAAGCAGAAGACTTAAAAGAGAAGACTGTCATTAATGTCCTAAGAGATAAGATATTGCATCCATGAACAAGAATGGGATGCTACAGGAAAGAAAAAAAAAAGGAGAAGAACTCTTGGGAAACTTCAATAGCAGAAAATGAAAAACTAAAAAAAAACAAAGTGGTTGGAATATAAATTTGAGAAAATAGAGCAAAAAGGCTAAGAGATGGAAAACAGAAAAGACACGATAGTTTGAGGGCTAGTCAAGGGAACTCAACATCTGAATAACAGGAATTTTAGAAAGATGGATTAGAGAAAATGTCCTAGAATTGAAATACATCAGTTTCAGATTGAAATGCCCCGTTGAGGATTTAGCACAATTGATGAAAGTAGATTGACACCAAGACATCAAAATTACAGAACCCTGAGAACAAAAACATCACAAAAGCTTCCAGATAGAAGAAGAAATAAGCAGGCTTCAAACAAAGGCTTAAGAATCACACTGACATTGGATTTCTCAATAGTAAGGTGGGAACTAGGAGACAATGTGCCTTCAAAATTCTGAGGGAAATTATTTCCATCCCAGCCAAATAATCATCAAGGGTGCAGATAAAGGCATATTTAGTCATGTAAGGTCTCTTTGCACATTTTCTCAGGAAGCTACTGAAGAATGTGCTTCAACAGAAGTGAGTGAGTAAACCAAGAAAGAGGAGGACATGGCATCGAAGGAAGAGAAGATGCCACAAAGCAGGAGGCAGAGGAATCCCCAGGCCAATGGTAGTAAGGTAGAAAGTAACTAATCCTGACTGGAGCAGGTTGAAAGACTCCAGAAGATGAAATTGGTAGACTATCCAAAGAATTCAAGCATATTGAGAGGAGATTACATAACTGTAATTGTTATGCAGGAAAGGAAAAGTAATCAGCGCATATTACACGGTTCACTTGTCAACAGCATTTATATTGCCTAATAATGCAAACAGTGAATACTGTTCCAACCACACTTGTGATGTAATTATACTGGGAGGATGACAGGGAACACAAAATGGACATGTGGGTGTGGAGAGAGCAAGGAGAAAGGTGGTGGGTGGGTGGGAGAAAGGTACTTAAAACTAAAAAGAAATCAAGAAGTAGCATTATGAGGAAATAATTCAGAACTGAAAGCAATTGCCTCTGCAGAGTGAGAAGTGGTCTGTCTGTGTGTGTGTATGTGTTGAATGGGGGACTACTATTTTCCATTACAAGTCTTATAGACTTTCTAAACTATGTGCATGTACAACTAAAGTTTTTAAAAATTGAGTGAGTTACAAAAAGCCCCTAAGCCAAGGTCACTAGTGGCAGGAGGGCAGTCATTTTCAGCAGAAGACTTAGCCTAACACTGACCAACTCTGAAATGCTAGCAGGAGAGGAACATTCTGGGGGACTCTGGGGAGCTAAGCTGAGGAGGTGGAATGCAATTCAACTGTCGAGGGCAAATTCAAATACCACGCCTTCCTGAAGCCTCCTGTGGCCCCTGCAACCTCATGGATTCTTCCTTCTCCCTCATCCCTTATCCCATTGTCATTACCGTGATCACTGCCTGGCTTCAACGGTAGATATTTTGTCTGTCCCACCAGGCTATGAACTCCCTAAGGACAGTGACTTCAGCCAAGTGACACAGAGAAGCTGCTCAATACATACTTGCTGTGTGCATGAATGGTCAGCACCTAGTGAGGCCTGGGGACATACTTATTGAACAGAATAATAATTAATTGAACAGAAAGGATCTTCTTCCTTAGAATCACTTTCACCTGTGTTTTTAGTACAAAGCAAGTCCTTGATAAATGTGCTCAGTGGAGCGAATATGGCCTCCTGGACTCCCAGCCTGCTGTATGATTTTAACAAATTTCTTAACCTTTCAGAAAGATGCCAGGATTTCCCCATATATCAATCAAGAGAAAAAAAGAGGTAGAGAATGATTTTCTGGGTCTGGGGAGAGAGGAGGGGGCGATGATGGTGCACAAAAGAGCCCCTGCGGATTCTTAGGTGTCCAGGAGGGCGGGTGGGTGGAAGGGAAGAGTTATAGCTAATGAAAAGCAGCTAGAGAGAGGCCCGGATGGGAGGAATGATTCATCCCCGGCATCTCCTGCCCAAAGCCACTCCTCCTCACTGTCCCCTGGCCCTGGCTTCCAGCAGCCAGCGGTGCTGAGTCCCGCATCTGGAGGGACATTTGTCCAGATCCTCCCTATCCCCCAGGACTGGGCGGTGGAATCCCAGGCCAGGCCTGCTGCCCTCTGGTTGGTGCATCTCCGAAGATGCCAGTTCTAGGGACTCAGGTAGAACCACAGAGTGCTCACACTGCACGGGACATGAGATCATCTAGCCAAATTTTAAGTCTTACAGATGAGTAAATTTTACATAAAGAGGGGGGAGACCAGCGTAAAGTTGCCAAGATTTTATTTTGCTCAGTAAAGAAAATTAAAAAGAAGAATTACCACAACGTTCTGTTTCTTCATCTGGGTGGTGGTTACAGAGTTTGTTCACTTAGTGGAAATGCATCAGGCTGGACACTTGTGCGCATGACTACTCTATATGTTAGAATTTGTAAAAAGTTTACTCAAAGGGCTATCATGGGGACTTCCCTGGTGGTCCAGTGTCTAACAATCCACCTTCCAATGCAGGGGACGCGGGTTCGATCCACGGTTGGGGAAGTAAGATCCCACATGCCACGGGGCAACTAAGCCCACGTGCCACAACTACAGAGCCTGCGTGCCACGACTAGAAAGAAGCCTGTGCACCGCAATGAAGACCTGATGCAGCCATAAATAAATAAATAAATATTAACCAAAACAATAAATAAAAATAAAAAGAATATCATGTACTATCACACCATTATTCATCTTAAAAGACATTTTAATGCTATAAAATGGGAAAGGCATAATCTCAATAAAGGACAGTCAGTCCTTCTAAAAAGGGGCAGTGGTAAATTTACAATAGCATAGTTTGCATGTATGACACTAAAACAAATTCCAGGGGAGAAACAAAGCTTTATATTACAGTATTACTCATACATCAGTTTTGTCAGTTTAGGAGTCTATATCTAGCTTGTTCTTAAGCTTTATCACAGTTCTTGAGAAAAACCCTGTTTCATTTTGGTTATCTTGCGGGAAATGGAAGCCACACCCAATGTAGTTCCACTCAATTTGGAATGTTCCACCAGAGCAGAGAGAGGCTGAGGACCAAGACGGCAACCAGCCCCTCCTCCCCCTACTGCTTGAGGGGGCAGGTGGCCAGGTTGTGGGACTCAGAGCCAGCGGGCACCCTGATCACCCGGCACAGAGTAGTAAGACGTTTACCTGAAAGGGATGCTGCAGACCGAGGAGACTTTTGTTAGAGACCCTGGCCCATCAGTGCATCTGCAGGCTTTTGGAAACCAGCCTTCTATCAGACTCCTTTATGTGAACACTGAGGCCCAGAGAGAGGAGGTGGTTTACCCAAAGTCACACGGAAAATTAGTGACGAGTTGAGGCTAGAACCTGGGTCTCTGGCCTGTCGGCTCCATATTCTCCCCACCCCTCTCGGCTCTGGGGCTCCCAGTAGTCTCCTTTCCTGACCCTGAAAGAGGCTCACAGGTCCTGCCATGTTGCCATAAACTCTTCAGGGTTCCAGCTCTGGTGGCCAGAGATAGGCTGGTGCTGGGCTGCAGAGGATCGAGTTACCTGCTTGGAGTGGGTCCCCCCCAGGAGCCAGCCGCTCTCCAGCTTGGCAGGAGGACAATTTGGCGAGGCTGGGCTCATGGAAGATGCCAGAGCTTCTACAATGGAGGGCTTCAGCGATCCAACACCTCCTTTGGGGCTACTGTCACCAAATCCAAGCTGACACCCTGGCTCTGGGCAGAGGATGGTGGGGGTGGGTAGGGGGGTGGGGGGCTGGTTGTTCAGAAGGCTCTGCCAGGCAGGGGAGGGAAGGGGGTGGGAGGGCTTGGCCTCTGCAAGACGGCTTCTTTCCCTCCTCCTCAAGGGCTTTGCTTAGGCCATGCCTTTTTCCTGCTTCTGTTTCGTCTTAGACACGCCTGCCTCCACAAAGCCTCTTTGACTGGGGACCTGAGATCTGGTCTACATTTTGGGCCTTCATCGCCTAATCTGTGAAATGGACAGTTGTGAGCGTGGGAATATCTCTAAGGGTCCTATCAGCACAGACATTGAGCCTCTCAGGTCAGCTCTGTGGTGGGTGCGCTCCCAGATGAGGACGTGGACCCTTGGCAGCCCAGATGGCTGATTCCTACCCTGAGCGGAGGAGTAGCTACCCTTAATTTTTCTACCTTATGTCAGAGTGCCTCAAAGCAGGAAGAAAATCCGGTTAACCATATGTTCCAGGCACCTGGAAGGTCTCAATAAATATTTGTTGAATGTATGAAAGAATATTAAGGTCTAGCTTAAGGTTATTTTTAAGAAAGTTTATTTTTAAGAAAGAAAGGTACTTAAAAAAAGAGAATCAAAGACCTAGTCCAGCTGTGCTCATCTGACGAAGAGGAAATAGTCCTGATGAAGGCCCTTTCTTGTTAAAGGTCACAAAGGGAATACATGGGGCCAGGCAGGTGTCCTGAGCCCAGCTCTTTGAGTGCCGCTCTTCTGATGGGTGAGAGCCCATCGAGGGTCAGGGCTGAATGAACAGCCCCACTACTCCACCCTCAAATCTGTAGCTTCCAGGGACACTCCCAGTCTTCAGTGGGCACCCTGAGCTTCTTGAAAATTCCCTGTCATTCCTTGGGCTAGCTTGCTCCACTCCACACCACCTTCTTTTGAATTTCCCCCAAGTTCCCCATCCTCTGCTGTAAGCTGTGTGACCTTGAGCAAGTTGCTCAGCTTCTCTGAGCTTGCATTATTAAACTGAGAGAAATATTACTGATCCTGAAGGGTTGCTGTGAGGTTCACAAGCTCTAGCAGAGAGAGTGCATGATGAAGTCAACATTTATGGGACACCCCCCCTTACTCTTTGCCAGACACATGTGAGACACAGGATCATTTCTTGCACAAAGCAGGGTAGGGGTTAAGCGGAAATTAGATTCATAGGCAGGGCCGACCTGAGTTAGAATTCTGGCCCTACCACTGACTCACTATGTGACCCTGGCAAGTCACGTAGCCTTTCTAGGACTCTCTTTTCTCATCTGTAAAATGGAGATAATAATACCTACCTTGCTGGGTAGTTGAGAGGATTAAATATGAACACTATAAACACCCAGTGTTTGGCATATGGTAGGTGCTCAGTGAAGGGCAGCCTTCATGCACTTCTTTCTCCATGAAGTGCTCACTGGGCCAGTGCTGTACCCCTACCCTTCCCCCACGCCCCGCACACACCTGCCTCCCAGGTCCTCAGGTAAGCACTGGCCCTTGTGTTTAGTAAGTCCTCAGTTCAAGGCTGTGGAATCCTACTTGGGTCTAATAAGGAGCACCAAAATAAAGGGAAATGAGGAGGCCTCAAGATGCGGAGCTTGGAGTGAGGGTGCTGTGCTTGGCTGGCAGCCAGCAGGCCTGGCCCTGAGCCCCCGGCAATCACCTTTCTAAATCATATCCTTCCCTCCAAGCAAGCAAGCAAGCAAGCCAGCCCTGGTGGAGGCCCTGGCCAAGCACAGCAGAACCTTTGTGAGCTCTTGGCTTTCCCCACAGCTCCCCGCCTCATCCTGTCATCACCTGCAAGGAGCCCTGGGGCGGGGCTCCCGGCAGGCGAGCAGAGCAGTTCCCAGGCTCCCTGGCCCCCATCACCTCCAGCAATCTCTAACTGCCTGAGCCTGGCATTCAAGGCTCGAGGGTCTGGTCTCAGCCCCCTCTCCAGTCACATCTCCCTTCAGGGCCCCTCCTCCCCTCCCAGGCTGCCACCTGGTCTTTGATTCTCTGGAGAGGTGTGCACAGGGCCAGGGCTGTGGAGAGGCAGGAAGAGGCCTTCACTCCAGGAGAGGTCAGCATTGTCTCCCCATCCTCTGCGGCTCTTAGAACAACACACTTCATCGCCACCCTGGCCAGTCCTAACCACTCAGACCTCAGTTTAAGTCTCCACTGGCTGGATGGCTTCAGGCCCGAGAGTCTCTTTCTTCCCTCGTACAGAGAGAGGAAATCCCTGCCTAGAGCAGGGCCTAGTGGAGCAGCTTTCTGTCCACTCAGGGGCTCGAGGAGACCCCTTAGACTCTATCCTTGCCCCCCCACCCACCCAGGAATGGCTGTGCCAGGTGCCTCATCACCACCCAAGGACAGCTTGGGCTCCAGGAACCTGACTCTGAAACCTCCATCTCTCTGAGGTTTAGCCTTGTATGAGTCACTGCTCAGAACTCTCCCCCTGCAGCTTGGACCCTGGGTAGTCCCTCCTCATTCATCAGGTCCAGCTGCGGAGGTGCCCCTGTGACATTCTCGCTGAACACTGCCCTACTGCCCATCACTGCCGCCATGGCAGAGCCTCTGCCTATCTCCTTCACCACTGGATTCCCAGGGCCTAGAAGAAGGTAGGGGCTCAAAAACAAGAACAGCCTGCCTGGCCCAGGACCTCCACCCCCTTTGCTGTCAGCACCCAAGCCCACCTTCACGTCACTGATAAGTAAGCATTTCAACATGAAAAAAAAATCATAAAGTCAGACAAATGACAAATGGAGAAAACACACACAAGACAGAATGCTAATTCCCTTAATATTTTATAAAGTGATAGGAAAAATACCTTTGTTCATATTTTGTATCCAATTGGAAAAAAGCAAAACCTACAAAAAAGAGAAAAGTAAACATTTATACCTGTGAAAAGATGCTTAACCTCACTCAAAACAAAAGAAAAATCAACTAAAAATAACAGTGAAATGTACTTTTTGAGCTATGGCCCTCAGATTGGCTTAGATCAAATAGGATGCTATTTATGAGATCTACTTGCATGTGTTTGCAATAATGGATAAGGATATTCGTTACAGTATTTTTTTAGAACAATAATGGACCAGACAGTAACCATTTTAGGCTTGAGGACCATACGGGCTCATTGCTACAAGAATAGGCAGTGGGCCAGATTTAGTCAGCAGGCCACAGTTTGCCAACCCCTGGTTCAGATTAATAAAAGGTTAGAAATGATCTCCATGTCCATCAGTAGAAGAATGGCTAAACACACATGACATATCCCTAGGATGGAACATGCCTGCAGAAGAAATGTGCTCATCAGTTGTCTCCAACTACATTTTGAAAGGAACACATCCTGTGTAACCTAGAATCCCCTAGGAAAATACAGAAGGGCCACAAATAACTTCCTCTGGAAGGAGGAAACTGGGAGTCCAAGGGAGCAAGTGTGGGAGGAAAGCTTTGCAAAGCATACCCCATTGCTCAGTTTGAAATGTATTCATACTGTAAACACACATTAACTTAAAAACAGAATTAGTCCCCTAGTCCCCCAAACAAAAATGTTCCCTGAAACAAACGGATCTGTGGTGAAATTAGTTTGGTCCATACAGGGTTAAGCAAAGTTAAAGTGTCTTTGTGCAGGACTTGGGGCAGGGGGGTGTGGGGTGTGTGGCCTTTAATATGCTGCTGTGCCTTGTGACTCCCAAGGAAGACACTATATGTGGCACTTCCCACGCTTATTGTGGTACCATGTTTCCACAGAGTATCTCTGGGGTCTACTATTCTGTGACTAGATGCTGGGAATCCCCATCTCTAAGAGCAAGCACAAATGCCTTCACCCTCACTATATTCTCTCCCTCCCTCCCTCCCTCCCTCCCTCCCCCTCTCTCCCTCTCCCTCTCTCTCTCTCTCTCACACACACACACAGACGCGCGTGCGCACACACACACAAGGTACCAAAGAACTTCCTTAAGGGCATTCCTCAGGTGACTGATCTCATGAGATGCTCTGTGGTCACATATTCTTGGGAAACGCTGTTCTGCCAATGCGGATGATAAATTATTGCTTACACTTCTCACAGATTTTACAGCTTCTCTGCCTTTGCTCACACCATCCCTTCCATCTGGACTGCTCTTTGTTTTAACCCACTTCTTCCTGCCAAAGTTCCAGCTCATCTGTCGAGGCTTGGGTCTCATGCTTTCTGCACCATGATGAAGACTTCTTGGATCCTGGCAAAATCCTTGAGATGCCTGACAAGTGTCCCAGACCCTTGTTGAAAGAAAGAAAGAAATTACTGAGTGCGATAGAGGAATGCCTGAGGGAGGGAGGAGAAAGGGACAGAGGGCTGGATGGGTGCAGGGTTAGGTTGTTGTGTGTGATTGTGATTGGGTTAATGAGTGGGGATGCAGTAGCTTGTTATACCTGTGTCCACAAATCTGTTCATCATGGATGGCGCCGGCAGAACTTCAGCTCTGTAGATCTGACTGATTGCCCCAAAGCAGCTTGTTGGCCTGCTCTTGGGCAGTCCCAGGAAGAGGGGAGAGGTCCCTCTCTCCCAAGCCTCTCCCCTGGGCCCTCATCCCTATCCAAAGCCCCACCAAGAAAAATGCCCACCTTTGGATGTGGATCTGGGGATGTCTTGCCACATTATGTGTTCCTGCCCTTGTCTGCATGGGCACTCCCTAGGAGGTGGGCATCCCCTGAGTTGTTTTGACCAGAGAACCTATGGGGGTCTGTAGAAACTGAGCTTTCCTCACTCCCCACCCGACTCTGCAGCCCACTAGACACCCCAACACTGTGCCTCTAGGGGGCCCTATGAGAGTAGACCTGCACAGGGATCCAAAATGGAGAGGCCAATTCTACCTGTTTAAGCAAGCTTCCTCATAAGCAATTTCCTCTGGAACCTTCAGCAAACTGCCTAACCTCTTTGAACCCTATTTTCCCCTCACTCCACAATGGGCATGTCTACCTCATTGACTACTTATGAATACTAAGTTAAACAAAGTAGATGAAAGCATCTGGCACCTAGTAGGGTTTTTGCAGCAGTTTCTCTCTCCCTTTATCCCCAGTGTGGATTCTGAGCTGCTAGAGAGACTGCTTCTTAGTTTTCCATTGTGTGGTGTCAGGACACTGAATGAAGGATAAATTGGGATGGATGGGAGAAGGCAGCTGTGGCCCAGTCTGTGCCACGTACAGGTAGGCAAATTTCAAAAGCAGCCTCAGCCCCAGGGGAGGCTTCCCTGAGCCTTTCCCTTCAAGGGCTGCTTTGATCATTCGGCTTGTGACCAGCTGGTTTTCTCGTCAGTCTCCCCTCTCACCCCCACCCACCTTCCGCAGATGTAGACTCCCCTCAGATCAGGTGCTGGGGATGACTCACCTCTAGGTCCCCAAGCCCCCCTCAGAGCAGGCTCACCAGATGGAGTAGTGGAAAAGGCTAGTCTCTTCAGCTGTCACTGAAGGTCCCTTAAAGAACAGTTTTACTTGCTGCCGAGAGGGCGCCAAGAGAGAGCAGGCACTGGGAGCCCAGGCAAGGAGAAGGGATGAGGTGGTGAGAGGCAGGGATGGACAGAGCTGGATGAGGCACAAGCTACTTTGTGATTTGCCCTTGGGCATTCATTCATTCAACACAATGAACAAATATTAAGTGCCTAGTGTTCGCCAGGCTCTTTGCACATTCTGGCTTGTGATACTGCAGGGTGTTGGTCAAGAGTGATGTGGATCTGGCTCTATGCGTTCTTGGGCAAGTTGCTTAACGTCTCTGAGCCTCAGTGATAGCATCAGCAATAAGGTCAATGTTTCACAAGGTTGTTCTGAGAATTATATGTTTATTTATGTAAATTGCTTGACACAATTCCTGCTAGATTACTGTTCACAGATATAATTGTTAAAGATAATAATAATCCTGACTCAATCCTGTGTGGGTAGAGCCAGGGCTCCAACAAGCCTTGGAGTCCAGGCCAGCAATCCAGTTCCTTCATCTGAGAGCTGAAAAAACTGGGACCAGAGAAGACAGAGGAGGAACAGGAACAGATCCCTGGCCAGGGGCTTTCAGGGCACTCTTTCCATCTGAGCTGTTGTTTTTCCCTAAGTTTAGAGCCTGCAGAGCAGGCATGTATGCCGATTCGCCAAGTACTCCTCTGGGGAAAGTGGTATGTAAAGCTGGGGCGCAGTTTGCACATAACAGTGCAATAAAGGCGACTTCCGGGATTCACAGCTGAGGATGTACTTAAGATGCAATCCACTGCTGGGCCTGCAATATTCTGCTCTGAGCACCTCCTCTCTCTGGCTGTCCCTTCTGCTGAGTTACAGCCTGGCCCAGGAGAGTTTATTACTTCAGCCCCAGAACATTCTCTTACTGGAGTTTGAGGCAATAATAATGATACAAGTGTATTTGTAAGATTTTCCAGATTCCATCGTGCTGTCATATCCTTAATTTCATCTGACCTCCACAACATTTTTTAACAGATGGAGAAACTGAGGCACAAGGAGTTAAGTAAATTATCTGAGGTCCTGGTACCAGTCAAGGTATTTTCACAAACTCTAGCATTTATTCGATTACTTAAAATAAAAGCGGAAACTCACTAGGTGCCTCATGGAAGCCAGTCTCCATTCGAAATGCTCTACCAACATTAAGTCCCAGTAACCCTCACAAGCACCCTCTGTGGCAGAAACTTACTATTCTTTCCCAGATGACAGAGGTCAAGTAACTGACCCAAGGATACACAGCTCTAGCAGGTGGCAGAGCTAGGGTTCAAATCCAGATAGTTGGGCTCCATAATCCCCATTCTTAATCTCTATGTCAGGGTTTCTTAGCCTTGTGCTATGGACATTTGGGGCCAGAAAAGCCTTTGTTCTGGGGGCCTATTCTGTGCGATGTAGGATGTTTAGCAGCATGTCTAGGCTCTACACACTACATGCCAGTAGCTTCCGTACCACCACTGCCACCATAGTTGTGACAACCAAAAATGCCTCCAAACATTGCCAAATGTCACTTGGTGGGTAAAATCGCCTCTGGTTGAAAACTACTGCTCTGTTACGCTATTCTAAAATGATAATATGTATAGTTTTTGTTTTTTTAATATAGCAACCTCTGATTTCAGACAAAATATGTTCTGTAGACCTCTTTCCAAAACGAATCAACATTCAGATTCAAACAACCTTAACTGCTCACCTCCAATGCCCAGGCAATTTATAGACCATGTAAAAAATGAATTGATGCTTAGGAAAATCAAGCAACTTGCCCAGAATAAAAAAGCTCGTTATGTGGCAGAACAAGAACACGAACATCAGTCTCAAGGTCCACATGACAAACTTTTCTGGTAGTATTCATTCTAAAGTGACATATTCTGTATTTTCTCAATTCTAAGATATGCTTTCTCCCCACAATTTAATAGTTTTGAAATTGAGATGCAACTAAAACCAATATTTGTTTACATAGAAAATTTTTTATTCTCCCCAAAGCTGCTATTTAATTAAAATTGTGTCTCATAACTAATAGCCTCTTAGAATTGAGAATTGAGGGCAGGAGCTGTGAATGTGGGAGATGCTGATGGAGTCAGATGGGAAGGAAAGACAGAGCAGTAGCCCTTCCTGTACTGGGATGTTGCCTGGTCCTCTGTGCCAGCCGTTCCACCAAAACTCTGCCTCCTTCCCTGCTCACCCCTATCCAGCCTTTGTAACCTAGCTCATACCACACTCCTTCAAGAAGTCTTTCCAGGTCCTTTGGCATGAAGCTCACCCTTTCTAATTTCACCTAGAGGCTTTTTTTTCTTTCAGAGCATTTCAGGGACATGATAGAACATATAGCTGACTAAACACTTTCTCTTTAATCATGGGTGATATTAGCATCCTTGCTTTACAGATGAGAAGACTGCGGCCCAGAGAGGAGCAGCAACTTGCCTAGCCTCTCTCTCAAGGGCAGGGAAGAGAAGTGAGTCTCCAGGCTCTTCATATCAGTACCCAGGCTTGTTCTGGGATAGTTAACCATAACCAGCTGGTTAGCAGTCAGGTTAGCAGAGACTTTCCTTTGGAGAAAGTATTATTCCACGCTGTGGTGAGGTTTGACCATGACTGCACAATAAACGCTGTGGTATCTGTGCTCAGAGTGGAAGTGGTTTGCCTAAGGCCCCACAACTCCCAAGTAGCAGCCCTCAGACTGGGTCTCCTCACACCAAACCTCTGCTCTTTCCCCTGTTCCTTACTACTGGCTTGTCCAACCTTCTCTCACTCCGATGCTTCCAGCTCCTGGGCAGGCCTGCATCCACTCTCACGAGCAGGAAAAGGACAGCAGCTCTTCCAGGCCTCCCTCAGAGAACGAGCACCCACATCCCTGCTCTCATGATGTCACAGGGGTTGTGGTCTGGCCCCTCCAGCATTGCCCACCAATGATCTAACTCTTCTAGAGCTGGCTGGATTCGAATCCTGCATCCAGCACAGTGACGAGCACAGGACCCTGCCCAAGCCCCAGACTCCAAACCAGAGAGCAATAGGGCTGCAGGAAGTCCCCGTGATGGTGCATTTTCACAAGTCAGTTGGGGACGACCCTGCCAATCTTACAGGTTGTTATGAAGACTGGAATGACAATGTCTGTGAAGACCCTTTATGCACTTTCAAGTGCTGTGGCAGGGTTGGGGCTGGCTGTGCAGTGTATGCAAGGACACAGGCTCTGGCTTTAGACAGACATGGACTGTGCGACTGCGGGCAAATAATTTCTTTCAAATTCAGTTCTCTCATGGGGATAATACATCAACCTCATCAAAATATGAGTCTTAAATGAGAATATACGCATAAAGCATCTCACACAGTGCCTGGCATACAGGAGGCACTCAATAAATATTAAATTCCTCCCTAAGTATAAGCATCATTACATGAAGCACAGCAGAAATCAATACTTTAATTCTATTATTTAAGCACACTGACAAATCTCATGCTATGGGTAGGGACGCTAACCCCAAATGAGCACTGAGATCACCAATGACTTTAAAGCACCAGCAACCACCCTTGTGTTTAGTCATCTGTCTTCCAGGGGGACTACAAAGCTGGAAAAGGAACTGCAGTCCAGAGGAAAACGCCACTATGTAACGGAGGTAAATTAACAATGTACATCTCCCTCTCCACGCTGTTTCAGGTCTGATCCCCTTCCCTATAAAAAGGCTGGAGCTGAGACACAAGAAGGTTCTGAAGAGGGCAATGAAAATTATATGGGTTGTGGTTTGAGAAGGGAAGGAAGAGAAGAAAAAAACAAGGCAGAAATTACTTGACATGGAAAGGAAGGGGTAAGACAGGTGATAAATAGGGTATTATATGGCAGGGGAGGGTGGTGAGTCACATGCCAAGGTTGCTATTGTGGCAGGGCCTGGGGGGACCAAAGGGATCATGTCTCAAGACCTGGAACACTTTGGAAGAAAGATTATACAAATCACAGACATTACTAATTATGATTAACAGTGACCAATGTGGGGTTTGCTTTTTTAGTTCAACCATGTTCTCTCATTTTCTAAACATGCTCAGAAACTGCAGGCCAGACTTCACCACACACCTCACCTTTGAAAGGCTCCATTCCTATGGCCAGTTCACACAGACAAGGGGTTGAGGTTCAGCATTTCTTGGAGGATTCCCCTGACCAGAGGGTGATGGCCAACTCCTGAGTGGGAATTTCAAGGGTTTTCATGGATTGGCCCCTAGCTGCCTTTACATCTTTATCTCCAGTTGCTTTCCCCTTCCCTCAATCTTCCAGCCACTCTGAATTTCCCATTGGTCATAGAACACATCATTTGTCCATTCATTCAACAAATATGGAGCACCAGCTACCTGCCAGGCACTATTAAAGGCAATGGGATACAACCACAGCAAACACTACAAGGTCCCAGCCCTTGTAGAACTTATATACTAGTGCAGGAAGTCAACTTATTTCTAGAAAAGGTAAGCTAGTTTCAAAAGCATCATCAGAGAAAGCTGCTCTGTGGAGATAATGTTTAAGCAAAGATCTGAATGACGTGAAAAATGAGCTAGGAACTAATTGGGCTAACAGCTGTCATGGCACAGCAAGTGTAAAGGTCATGAACAAGCTTCTCTGAATGTGCCTGGTGAGTGGGAGCAACAAAAAAGACCGTAGTAGCTGGGCAGAGTGAACAAGAATCAGACTAGGAGATGTGGCCAGGGGTAGGCATGGACTAGATTGCGTAGGGCCTTAGGGTCATGGTCGGAGTTTGGATTCTGGCCTAAGACCACTGGAAGGGTCTGAGAAAAGGAGGTTCATGATAACTCTGCCTGTTACATGGAAAACAGACTTGGAGAAAAAGACAAAGTGAGAGGTGATAGTGGTTTGAACTGAGGTGGTAACAGCAGAGGTGGTGAGAAGTAACTGGGCACAGGTGATGGGGATGCACTTGCAATAGACACTTGAGCTGGGCCTTGAAGAATCAGCAGCCTAACAACTTGCCACCAGGGCCAGTGACTTATCTTTGCAGCCAAAACACTTGGAATAATGCTTGGCATGATGTGTGTTAAATGGAACTGGAAAAGTAGCAACAAATCTTTTGGAAGAAAAATATTTTCATGTAACTGATCTTGAGTTTTCCATTTCAGAATGCTATACAATCCTTCTGAAAATGAGAAAAATAAATACATTGTAGAAAATAAGGAAAAATTTTAATCCCCACCACCTAGAGACAAACATTAGTATTGTGGTGTACTTCCTCCCACCCCAGTCTTTTCACACAGATTTTTTTCAAAAGGTGAGGATTTCCACTCTGAGAGACAAACATTAGTATTGTGGTGTACTTCCTCCCACCCCAGTCTTTTCACACAGATTTTTTTCAAAAGGTGAGGATTTCCACTCTGAGGGGCAGCCTGCTCTACCAGCAACAGTTGGTCGGGTTGACTGCCACTCCACAGCTGAATGGCCTTTTACAAGTCACTTTCAGATCCATAAAATGAGGATAGTAACACCTACTGCCTCAGGTTACTGTGAGCCTAAATAAAATGATTCATACAAAGTACCTAATATGATGCTTGGAACATAGTAAGTGCTCAGTATATAGTAGCTGCTATTAATAAAAGGAAGTCCAAATCCCACAAGGCACAATTATAAGGAAAGCTTTCAACATCTCATTTTTTAGGAAAAAGGCTTTGAAAACCCACACTCTAACCACATGTACCCTTCCAAAGAAAAATAATCATACCAAGAATAGGAATTTGCCAAATAAGATGTAGCAATACCAAATATTTTTAAAACCAAAATTTTACAGTATGCAAAACAGCAGTGTGCCAAGAACTAACCCCAGACCCTGGCCTGTTTAATAAACCTCTCTCCTATAAAGCTGACATACTTACGGGATTACTGTTTACATTAATAAGTTTGAAGGGTGGACACTGCTCACCTGCCAAGAAATGATTCTTTCAGGCTTTCCATCTTCAGTTTCGTCTGTGTGGTAGGACAGAGCACAGCACTGTTGGGACACTTCTGTTCTCCCCTGGCCTCTGCCACCACCGAGTGGTGTGATCCTGAGCAAGCTGTCCTGTCTAGTCCTCTGTAAAATGAAGCGTCATCTGTATAACTCTACTGCTCTAAACGCTACCATGCAGATTTTAATTTAATATGTATAATACTGGTTTAAGGAAGAAGTATCACATCTTAATTGGGTATATTGAAAGCCTTAAATAGCAGGTGATGACTGGAGACACGAGCATGTCTCACACTTTTCTAAGATCTAGCTAGGGCATCACCTCCTCTAGTCACTCAGGGCCCTCCCTTCACACCGTGGGTTTTCCGCCAGCTAGGGTGACCATACGTCCTGGTTTGTTCCAGACAGTCCTGCTTTATCTGTTGTTCTGGCGTAACTAATAATCATACCCTTACACTATCAAAAGTGTCCCGGTTGGGATGATCAGTGATAGGATTCCCCTACCCTTAGCCCTGCTCCTGGCAGCTCCTGGCTTGCATGTCTGGCTCCGCCATGTGACTGAGCTCACTTGAGGGTGTGGGCTCAGTCTTACCTTTGCATCCATGGCATGGGATTCATCTCATTCATCTTTGTATCCATGACCCTAGCCTCATGCCTGAGGCTAAATTTAGATTAAGCACCACAGGCATTCAATACAATATTTGAAATAAGAATGAAAAGCAAATATGAGACAAGGAATTAGATTTGCAATTCTTTACATCACGTTACAATCATGGTTCCACCTTTCACTAGCTGTGTGGCCTTCTAATTGTTAGGTTTTCACCTGAAGAAAATACGGATAATATTACCTTTTTCATAGGGTGGAAAAGTTTAAATGAGATAATTCAGGTAACGTGCTTGAGCACAGCGCTGGAATACAGCGAGCACTCTCCCTACCAGCAGCTGCTACCAGACAATGATGAACACTCCCCCTGCTGCTGCAACTCTGCTCTAAGAAACGTAAACCAACACCTAACAAGCATCCAGTAGGCACTCAGTAAGTGTGCACTGAACGAATACTTGGTCTTATGCTAGACCAAGCTGGCAGCAGACCAGATTCTTGGACTACAAAATGCATTAATCAAAATTACAATTTAGTGGGACTTCCCTGGCGGTCCAGTGGTTCAGACTCCGTGCTTTCACTGCAGGTGGCACGGGTTTATTCCCTGGTAGGGGAACTAAGATCCCACATGCCGCCGCCAAAAAAAAAAAAAAAAAAAAAAAAAAAAAAATTACAACTTAGAAGTCAAAAGGTTTGACTCTTCTAAGTCCAGTTTAAATAATAAAAGAAAACCGCACCTCATATCCACAAGAACAGAACATACAACACAGCAGCACTATCTGGCCATATCCTAGACATGTTAATTAACAGCATTTAAACTTCATCCTTGTTATAACTATGACCTCTTTTAAAAGTTATTTTTCTACAAGCATGCCAACTTGGATATTTTGGTCCATCTCTTCTCTTTTTGAACTGTCAGCCTCTCAAGTTTTATGTGATTAATGTATATAGAGAAAATTAGAAAAGGCTTCAGATTGAGTCAACAGTAGTTTTCTTTATCCCTCAATTACAATATCCTCTTTGCAGTATATCCTTGTTGAACATTTGGAATGAATTAAGACTTTAAACTTCCAGATGTTTAAACTACTACTGTAAATTCAAACTCATTAAAAAGGGCAGATTTACTACCTCTACTTAATTTTGAAGTCTGTTGTTCACCCTGTCCGAATAACTTATGAAACCAAATACAGTGGCAGGTAGTGTATTCTATTTATATAGTATTCACGGTGAGAAATAAGGGGCATTTTAAAAGGTCTGGAAATTAACTGCCATTTTAGCCAACCTATAGATCACACTTGTTTCTAAGCTAGTAATTGTTTCCTGAAACTGATCTAGTAGAGATTTTTATGCTAATCTGTACTAAAAATTACTTTGCTTTTTCTGGCCACAAAAAGCTGGCTACAGAGGAGCATTTGATTACAGCAAGGAAGACAGCTGCATCCACTCTAGTGCAGTAAATGGACCTGGAGCTACAGCCCTTTGTGGTAGTGTCTTGGCAGCCAAACAAAGGTGGCAGCATTTCTACACCTAGTTTGCAAAGTCTCAGAAGTTTCAGGCTTCAGTTTTTTTGTTTTGCAAGGAACCCACATTGACTATAATGAGCACATTTTAGAGATGCTGTGCTGAAAGTTGGCAATGGATAAAGCAAGAACATAAAAGAAGCCTATTCCTAAAGCAAATATTTCTCTTACAAACCTTAAGAATGAAGTGGCTTTCATAATCAGTTTTAAGATTTAAGGATTGGATTGAAGTACCTGGCTCTGGCACTTAATAGCTATAATTCTGGGCAATTCATTTACTTCTGTGAGCTTGAACTTCTCAACTGAAAAATGGGGATAATTCTTGCCTGAATTTTTCTTAGAACTTGAATGATACAATCAAGGTAATTTGTAAGCTCTAGAGTATCATATAAATATTAATAAACACTGCAAGTACAATTTTCCTATGTTTTATGAATTATTCACTTTAAATAGCACTTAAAAAGTGGCTGTCCCTAATATGAAACAAAAACCAGATCCAACGAAGCTACTGCAGAGGAACTGGCCACAAGAGGAGGGGGCAGTGGGGGGTCTCTTTCAACTACTATTTACTTCAAGGGGCCATTGTTAAGAATTAAATAAAAATTACATAAAATTATTAATAACGCATTTGTTCTCATCAATTTACAGGTAACAAATCCTATGTTAGGCTTCAGCTTTTTTTCCCCCAAAATGAGAGTGGATATGTCAAAAGCAAAAATTCCTCCAATTAGGGCTTCCCTCGTGGCGCAGTGGTTGAGAGTCTGCCTGCTAATGCAGGGGACACAGGTTCGAGCCCTGGTCTGGGAAGATCCCACACGCCGCGGAGCAACTGGGCCCGTGAGCCACAACTACTGAGCCTGCGCGTCTGGAGCCTGTGCCCCGCAACAAGAGAGGCCGCGATAGTGAGAGGCCCGCGCACCGCGATGAAGAGTGGCCCCCCGCTTGCCACAACTAGAGAGGGCCCTAGCACGGAAACGAAGACCCAACATATCAATCAATCAATCAATCAATCAATAAATCTTTAAAAAAAAAAATTCCTCCAATTATATATATTAAATCTTGAATGTATTTCCTAGTTATCCTTTGAAAACTGTTTAGATATGATACAGAAAAATTTTAATAGTTATTTATTTGGCTGTGCCGGGTCTTAGTTGCAGCCTGCGGGGTCTTCATTGCCATGTGTGGGATCTTTAGTTTCGGCAAGTGGAATCTAATTCCCCGACCAGGGATCAAACCTGGGCCCCCTGCATTGGGAGCGCAGACTCTTAACCACTGGACCACTAGGGAAGTCCCCACAATTTTTTTTTAAATCGCACAAGGATTTTATAGATACCCTAATGTGTTATTTTCTTTTCTTTTAATTTCAATAATCTGATCCACTTAACTATAAGGTATGTGTGTGTGTGTGTGTGTGGTTATAAATAAGTACAATTGTAGTCCTATGGGCCAACCCTAGGCTGTAAGCTCTGTAAGAAAGTGCATGTTATTGCCAGCACTTAACCCAGAAGCCTGGCACACAGTAAGCATTCAACTAATACTTGAGGAATAAACAGTCACTACATCAACCTCTTTCTAACTATCTAATCTTGCAAAAATGATAATCAGTTTCATCTATGGGGAGACTACCATTGACTCAATCTATCTTCAAAGACCAGAGTTTGTGAAGATGCTTCTTAACAAATTAGGGTTTTCAAGCTTTCAATAAATTCTCAAATTAACGTTGAGAACATACAGATTATAAAAACAAGTGGTGGGCACCTTTAAAGCTTAACCAATGCTTGCAGCATGAATGTTTTGGATAAATTAGTATAGTAGACTGAAAACAGGCCCTATTTTATAGCTCCGCCCATCAAGACAAGGAGTCTATTATCCTTACCCCTTCTGGGCCAGCCTCGTGACTTGCTTTGACCAAAAGATGTGGTGAAAGTGACGTTCTGTGAGTTCTTGAGCCCAGGCTTTGAAGCTATTGCCTTTGCCTTCTTGGTACTCTGAGACCACCATGCCATAAGCCCAAGATAAAAGACCACATGACAGGCCCAGCTGTCCCATCTAGGCCCCCAGCCAATCTACCAACTGAATGCAGAGTCCAGATGAGACCAGCAAAAGAACCACTCAACTAAACCACAAAACTGTAAACTTTTTTTTTAAGCCACTAAGTTTTGAGACACCAGTAAGTAGTAATAGATAACTGATAATAAATTATCTAACCCTCATAGCACAAGCTTAAGTGTGGTTTTATAGTTGAGGAAATATACCCAGATTATATAATCTGCCAAGGTCACACCACTATTAAGTGTCCTAAGAACTGTATGCAGCTATTAAAAGGCCAGCTCTGTGTCTCCTTTTCTGTCATCCTGCCATCATGAACCGGATCAGTTCTTTCTGTCAAGGACAGAGGCACCTCTTAGAGCTCTGGATATAAGATAAACTCTGTTATCTTTTTTATAGCCTGCATGGGAAATGTGTCCTGATTTGACACATCTGCCGGTTTTGTCCACACCAGGGAAATGCACTGTTATCAGTAAGACCCAGCACTCCGCAAATATACCCCCATCCTGTTTTCTGAAACTCAAATAACACTAACTTATCCCAACATAAAATAATGCAATGACATCTTTGCAATATTCATTCATTTACATTTTAGCCAGCAACAATTATGCAAACACTAACAATTTATATCAGGGGTCATACAGCATATAATACTTAAAAAGTTAGATAAATCTTACATTTAATAATTTCACAATTAAAATGGCTTTTTTTATTCCCCCAAGTAGTAAACCATATACCAAAAGAAAAAAAAAAAAAAAAAAAGACCTTATCTTCAATTGTGAAGGTGATAAATACTTTTGAAAAGAGAATTTACCACAAGAATCTGTTTTGTCCCCATCAAAAACAATGTACCTGAACTTTAAACAAAATTCACATTTTATTTAGGTTGAAATAAACTATACAAAATTGATTTTCTTCACCAAAAATAACAGCAATATTTTCTGTATTATTCCTAGATAAACCACAAAACACTTATTTTTGTAGGTTTTCTAGGTTTTGCTTGTAAATCAAGATGAGGCAGTAGATATAGTCATGGAAAAAGACAGAAGAAAACAGACTAATCAGTTGTCAGTATCCATGGTCTCTGATCCTGTCTTGACCATGAAACAGAAGTGTTCAACATATACCTGTCAAAAAGCTTATGAAGATGTAGGCTCAATAGAGGAATGTAAACAGCAACAATCAGATGTGGAACAACAATGGCAGGCTCTTCCATTCAAACTTTAACTATAACTTGTTCCTTCAACTGCATTTGATAAAGGCAAAATCTACACTGAAATCCTTGTTTGGCGAGCTCACGTTTCTCTTACAGCCTGATCATTTTAACGGTCCCTTACAGATTTTTAACAGCATACTTAAAACTCCTACTATTCAAAGGTCAGTCATGAGCTTCATTGTAATGTTTTATAAAATGTATTCCTTCCTCCCATACCTCCTCAAAATTTATTTCTTCAAAGAACTGATAACTAAGTACCTGACAATTGGATCCACAGTGACAAATGTTATATCTAAAATGACTTAATACAATTCAAACTAATACAATTTCAAAGTGCCATTAGCAGAGATCACACAGAGTGTAACATGGTACTTTCAATGCTATCTTCTGGTCTCCAAAGCATGGGACAGTTAGGTCTCCAAAGCATGGGACTTCAAACGGGCCATATAAACAGGCAGATTATCAATGACTAATGTACTCAATGGGAGGCCTACAGGTCAAGATATTCAGTGATTAAGTGGCCTACGTACACCTTACAACTTTTCTGTAAGATATTTTCAAATTTCTTACAGATTTTTTCAAATATCAAATATAAGAGAAAGCCTATTTTAAAAGTCTCTTAGGTATTTTCAATGGTTTCTGAATTATCTGCAGGAAGCTCTGACTTACTTGTATAGAGTTTGATATATGTATCCACCATTAAATCCAAATCATGTTTTATATCAAAATTTATGTTAAGCAAAGCCAAGTTACTTGACCTTTGGTCTGTCAAAGTGTTCCTCAGGTATGCTTTGAGACGCTTTCGTCCATTTTCATAGCGTTCATTCTCAACCTTCATCACAGGAAGAATACACAGGACCTTCAGCAATGCATAAACATTAGGGAAAAACTTGATGTCTGGCAGATGAAGGGCTTCATAAATAGTGGATGGAAGTTCTATATCTTTCCCTCTGTGTTTCCACTTGATTCTCCAACAATGCAGCTCAGCAGAGAGTGTGTCAGGATTAGGTAAATCACTTCTGTACATGTCAGCATGATGTTCCTCTGATGTATTGAATTTAAGCTGTCCCATGACAGAGGGTACCAGAGATAAGCATTTAAGAGCTTTGAGGTGTTGTTCTGAGAATATATCTTTCAGTTCCTGAATAATGTGTTCCACTGCTGGAACACTTAGAGTTTCTTTATAGTAACTCTCAGAGGTTAGCTGAGATTCCAGGTTACTGTGCTGAGCTCTGCGAAATTTCCCTGGGAGTTTCATCTGAATATCAAGTTTGGCTGCCAAATTTGTGGCTTCCTCAAACCAAAATTCATGATAAACTTCAATATTTTCCATCACTTCATTTAGTGAATGCAGCACTGCAGTCAAACTACTGGCTGCAAAGAAGACATCAGAAGTTTGCCCCTGAAGATTTTTCCCAAAGGCTCTTGTAAAAGATAGAACATTTTTAAGAACAACAATGGTAACGATGAAGTCAAAATCTGTTACTGCACTACAGAGTACAAATGCTCGGCCAGCTATACAGTTATTCCATCTAACATTTGTGTCACTATTTATACCATCTAAACATAAAACAAGTGCTTGTAGGAGGTCCACTAAGATTTCAAAAGCATCATGCCTGCCTGTCCACTGAGAATGGCAAATTTCCTTCAGTTCTTTGCCCCTTTCGTCATTGTTCTGAAATAGGACAGAAATTACATTGTCAAGCTCTAAAAGCAGTTGTGGTGATCGATGGAAAAAAGAACAAACTTCCTCAATTGTTCCTAACGCAACAGATACTCCAATAACAGGCACTGATTTTGCCAACCACATATTTAAGGCACAGGAAGAGCAGAGTGTGTAGATCGCTTGGGGATATTTCTCTAAAAGTCTAGAAGCAACAACTTTCATTTTGGAAGAAAATCCACTGGACACAATGTAAGCCTGGCCACGACAGTACTCCATGTTTAATCCCCACTTCTCAGTTATCGTAGTGTGAAATTTCACAGCCAAAATTTCTGCATCAGCTTCATAAGGCAGGAAGCCCACAAATTCCTCTCTCAGGTTGTGAGCTTCGTCAACAAACCTCACCAACACAGGCAGGTGCTCTTCCCCTGCTATGTCCACCACATCGTCAGTGACGATGGAAAAGAAGTGAGAGTCTCTCACTTCCCTGAGGGTTTCTTCCCGAATGCAGCTCTCACAGATCTCTAGCATCTGTTTCTGCTGTGTTTTTGAACAGAACAATGTGTTAACTGCTGTTGTCTCAAAGCGCTTTCTCAGAACCTCTTCACCAGAATTGATCCGGCACTCCAGCAGTGCTTGAAAGTTATCAGGAGTAAACAGACCTTCTGGGATTTCATCAGCTTCATGTCCATCCAGAGGTATGTTCTGTTTTCCCATAAGAATCAAAATTTCAAATAAAGATTTTAAGTATTCTTTATTTTCCTTCTCTTCAAGGGTTAAAGGTAAAATGTCTCCATCCTGCTCTTCACCCCCTTCTTCTGCACTGGGGTTCTGAGCATTGCTGTTGTTTATTTCCTTATGTTTTGGTTCCTGTTCAGAAGTTTCATCAACTGGAAAACAAAGAATTAATTTTATAAACAGGCTCATAAGGAATCATACTAACAAAAAAATTACATTTTTGATTGGTTGCATATTTAAAATCCACAAATTCATTCATTCAACACTCATGGGGTACCTACTGGACCACAGACTAGGATACACAGGTTAAAATAAGATACACTCTAGTGGAGGAGACAAACACTGTGAATGGATATATTTTAATCCTGTATGTCAATGCTATCATGAGAGGAACAATTTCTTATAAACTTAATAAGGCACATCACATATACAGAGTAATAAAAGATAGTCCATGTCCTCACAAAACGGAAGGGGAAGAGAACTAATATTTACTGAGGCACTGCGTTGGCATTTTATACGTAGCTCACTGCTCCCTGTACAGGCACGTGATATCAACCCCATTTGACAAATGAGGACAGTAAATAATTGCCCAAGGTCACAGATGGAGGTGAAATTTAAATCCAAGCTTCTCTAGCTCCAAGGTACATGCTGACATTGTTTCTATCAAACCATTAATCTATACTTTTATATGGGAGATGAGACAATACAATATAAAGCATATTCGTGCAATTTTTAGGGCTATATTAGAATATTAGAAATCTTAGCCTAATCTCTTCATATTTGGATGGGAAAACTGCAGCCCTGAGGTTAATAAGGGTCCTGACCATAGTCATACACACAACCCTGAAAGTCCTGGCCCCTGTGGTCCCTTTAGGTTCATTTTTTAACCATCATGGGTTATTAGACGCTCCAACAACAAAATGAGTGTGTAGTTCCCCCAATCTGGCACCCTGTTTCAAGGCACTGCACAGACTATCTTTCCCTCCTTTCTTTGCCTGAGTCCATGTCTCATCATCTATAAAGGGGGAAAATAATAGTACTTTCCTCAGGGCTACTATGAGAATTACATGAATTAATATAAGTAAAGCACTTATAATAATGACTTGGCACACAGTAAGCACTCAATAAAAAAGTTATGTTAATAATAATAGCAGTAGTAGGAGGAGATAGGAAAGGAAGAGTAATAGTAATAACTGACAAGAACAGAAAAACCTTCCAGTCCTCATTCTTTAGTGACACAGCTCAGGCATCAGTACCTGGAGAACAGCTATTGTGACTCCTACTCTCTGTAAGCCCAAGTGTCTCAACAGCATTTATTCCTTAAATATTTACCAAGAACTTAGTATGCACCACACATTGGGTGGACAGAGATTCTGCTCCTTTCTTTCCCTACACTAGGACACTCTGCCTGTGTGCCTGCCATCCTGACCACACTGGGAGCACCTAGTGGAGAGAGAGAAGGCCAAGTGCATGCCATAGTGGCACTCAATAAAGACAAACTAAGACTTTATCTCACAGACAATTCCAGACCACAGGACAATGCCTACCACACTCTTACATCATTCTCACAGTAGGTTTTTGGACATAAAACATATTTATTTGTCCTTACCAGGTCTAGGCCTTTTAAAAAGGCATTCAGAAGTTGAGTCATTAACACTATCACTTACTTTTTTTCTGTTTCAGTGTCCTGATTTCATCTTCACTCTAAATGACAAGAAAAAAAGAAAAAAATATATTTGAGAAAACTGAACTCTAGTATTATCATCACAGACTCACAAGTAAAAAGCATATTATGAGTCAAATTTAATTCTTTCTTTCTTTTTTTTTTTTGGCATGCAGGATCTTAGTTCCCTAACCAGGGATCAAACCCGTGCCCCCTGCAGTGGAAGCGCAGGGTCTTAACCACTGGACCACCAGGGAAGTCCCAAATTTAGTTCTTTCAAGAGCATGAATTCTTCATAAAGAAAACATTCTTCAAACAGACAGATGACAGGAAAACTGGAACAATAATTTGTTAATGACTCCAAGTTTATAATAAAATACTAGAGGGTAAAGAATACATCATTTAACTTACTTTTATACCTATATCATCATAATTTAGGGTTATAAGTGTGTATTGGCTAATATTGATAAAAGGCATGAAAGTATATGATGGCATTTGAGGTCAAATCCAAGGGGCCATAAACCATGCCCCCCGCCCAATCTAACCCCAGGGATTGCCATGTAAAAGGGAGTTGCTGGATCCCCGAACCTAACACAAAAGCTATGAGAAATCTCTGGGAAGCAGAAAGTGACAGGGCCAATATGGAAGAGAAATGGATACATACAGCATAGAGAGCCAAGTGGCATATACAGGGTTAGACTGAGGAAGAACTTTTCAATTATGTCCTTTTCTCTCCCTCTAACCCACTAGAATTCTTAGATCATAACCCATCCCATTACTATTGTGGGGCATGAAAGCAGCAGTACCAGTGACAGCTGGAGACGTCACGGTGCCTGCTGGGTAGCACGGGACATGATATTGATAACAAGAATGTCAGCAGGTTAGCCAATCTGGAACATTCCCTCCTTATCCTATGGGCTGTGGAGTTACAAGGATGGCATATCTGGAAGAGTGTGCCTGCTGTAAGATATCTGAGGTTCCTTGAGGAGCAGAGCAGGGAAATGGTAGCTACAGGATGGGAGGTGGTTGAGCTCTTCACCCCTGGTTCATATGACTAAGAAAAAAGCTGAGGTGGAAGACTGTTGTTGTGTAGTATCAGCATTCAACTATAAGAAGTCTCAGAAAAAAACAAATAAATAGAGGAGAAGAAATGCATGAAGAAATAAAAACTGAAGATTTCTCAGAACTTTAAGATGCACGTCTGGATAAGAAAAAAACCTCCCATCTAGATACAGTTTAGCGAAATTTGAAATATCAAATGTAAAGAAAAATGCTGAAGGCTGTGAAGGAGAAAAACGCAATCACCTAAAAAGGAACAAGAATCAGGCTGGCATCAGACTTCAAATACCAATAATGGATGCAAAAAAACTAGAAAGAATATCACATAGACTATACATACCCTCTATGCATCAGTTAACAACATTTGGGGGAAAAAGTTTTAAAAAATAAACCCATGTCTAGAAACTAAGAACAAAAATAATCTTATACTAAAGAAATAGGGGAAATTACAAAACACTCACAGATGAACAATAAAAGCGCTACATGTCTAAAATTGTAGGATACAGCTAAAATATACTTAGACATTTATAGCTTTGAATACACATAAATGAGTTTAAACATTCAAGAAGTTAAAAAAGAGCCAAAAAGTAAATCCTTCAAATCAAGAAGAAACCAATAAAACAGCTCACAAGTACGGCAATCAGTGATAAAACTCACTACTGTTTCTTCGAAAAGACTACTAAAGTAATTTTAGGAGCAGAGAAAGGCAAGCGTCCTAAAATCCTAGATGAATTTCATAAACTTTTGGAAACATATAGAACACAAGAAGAAAGAGAAACTAATAAACAGAAATGGTAATCAAAATATTCCCTCATTCACCCAAAGCTCTCTGATGGTTTTACCAAGTTCAACCTAACTTTCAAGAGCAGACAATAGCTACCTTATACAAGTTTTTCTGGAAAAATTAGGAGAGGGAAAAAAGAAAAGCTATCTAACTTATTTTATGAGGCTAAGAGAACCTTGATATCATAACTGGATAAAAGGAATACATGAAAAGAAATTATAGGCTAACACTTATAAATGCAAAACTGTAGATAAAATACTGACCAACTGAATCGAACAGTGTATGAAAATGAAGGGAAATATACTGCAATCAATTAGGGTTCATCACAGGAATGCAAAGATGGTTCAACAACAGAAAATCCAACAATGTTATTCACAGCATTAAAGAACGAAAAAAAATGAGAACTCAACAGATGCAATGAAAGTATTGATAAGTTCAACAAGTTATGATAAAAACTGTGAATGTGAGAACTAGAAGGAAATGAAGGGAATTTCTTTAACTTGATAAAAATTATCTAACAATACCAACAAAAATATCATACTTAATGGAACAAGGCAAGTGTACCAGCCGTGACATTACTGGGACTACTGAATACAGTACTAGAGATAATCTTGACTAAACAATAAGACAGGCTACAGAAAAAATTAAAATTGGAAGAACTGAAAGAAGAGGCAAATTTGTCCTTATTTGTAGATGATACAGTCAACTACATAGAAAACTCAGGAGACTATTAGAATTAATAAAAAGGGATCTTCAAAATTGGTGGAAACGATCTCTCAACCAGAAGTACATTATCTATATCAACAAAAACCATAAGGTATTTAGGAAGTAATTAATCTAAGGTAATTGGGAGATTGGGATTGACATATATACACTAATATGTATAAAACAGATAACTAATAAGAACCTGCTGTATAAAAAATAAATAAAATTAAATTAAAAAAAATTAATCTAAGGAAGGATGTACACGTTCTCTTCTAAAGAAGTGCAACAAAAACCCTGAAATTTTTTCAAATTTTTTACTTTTTGCACTCCTGAAAGTGTTTTAATAGTCTTTTCAAAGAACCAGTAGTTTTGTCAATGATTGCTACTACTTGATAGCTATTCTATTGGGCTTTTTCTTCTGTTTATGGATAGGACTAATTAACATTGGAAAAATATTAATTCAAAGTACTTACAATGAAAATCTCAACAGAATTTCTAGAACATGACAAAGGATTCTCAAATTCACATGGACAAATAAAGGTCTACAAATAGCTAAGACAATTTTGAAAGAGAAGAATTAAGAAATCACCCTTTTTGAAAATAAGATATAATATAAAGCGATGGTAATTTTAAAAAGTGTGGTATAGCTGTAAACAAACAAATCTTCCAATGGAACATAACAGAGTTCCCAGAAACAGCCTTGCATATATGTAAACTTGGTATATGACAGAGGTGGCATCTTACACCAGACGGATTAACAGACCATGTTGGGAAAACTTGATCTCTATAAAGAGAAAAATAAAATTAGATCTCTACTGGACACCACACATACAAATTTAAATGGATCACAGATCTAAATATGAAAGGTAAACAGAGAAGAAAATGAGGAAAATTGGACAGTTGTTATCTTAAAAAAGCACATAGTCAGTGGACTGAAATGACATATTAAGTGCACTAGCATGGATACAAAAGGGAGGGGAGGAAAGGAAATGGTAAGAATGGAAGAAGGAAAGAAAATAAACAAACAACGGGCTTCCTGGTGGCAATGATGACAGAAAGCAATGGTCTGAGGAGTCTGAGTAATTTAATTCTGTTCATTTGAGGTCAACAAAAAACAGGTAGGTTTCAAGGATATCAAAGGTTTATAAAAACATGCACAAAGATGCCACATACAGAGATTTAAAAGCTTTTTGTAAACCCTGTCAGTACTTAATAGTGATAGAATCCTTATTTCTAGTAAAACTACCCATGTCTTAACTTTCACTTATCCCTTTGTGCTGAATTCTGGAAATATACCTCAGCCCCACTTTCTTTACTACAAAAGAAAAGGTGGTTTTTTTTTTTTCTTCTTCCCTGGAAGAGAATGAGTTAGGAGCCTGTAATTAACAGCATACTTTGGCTCAAGTCAACGAGTATCAACTGGCTAAAGTTGAAGAAGATTTTCCAATGTAAATACTAAAACAAACTAATCATCTTATGTCCACACTACTTCAACAATAACCATAGCATTAATTTCCCATAATGCTACCTCTGAAGTAGAAAGTAACTTGGTTCAATTTTTACATGAATGCATCTGTATTTGATTTCATAATATTATAGAGGATAGGAAATCTGGAAGCACACTGACATACCAATTCTTTTATTCGTTTTCTGTGTCTACTGTGTGGATTATTCAAATGGCTGGTAAGATCAAATATTGTTGGTATTGCATTATCTCGAAGAACTGTCCTATAAGGGCTCTGAAAAAGAAAAATGTGTTAATTCAGAGACGGTCCTTAAGAATGTATCACACATAAATAAAATTCTAGTGTTAATGATTTCCCCAGTACTCCTTCAACTCCAATTCTAAAGTGTAGAGACTTGTAGAATGGATGATGTCAGTCCAGATCAGCTTATTATTTCTAACACTTTTTGCATTTGCCCTTCTGGCCATCTTACTACTATAAATGAAGGAACTGAATTGATGGTAGGCATAAAAAATAAAATGTATTTGCATTTAACATATATTTTTCTAATTCAATCTCCCAGCTACTTTTCTGTTCTTCCATGAGCCCACAAAACACAGCAGGCACAAAAGTTTCTCAAATAATCTATCCGCCTGTATGTTTTATAATAATTCTTCCTTCCTTTACCTGCTGTTCACTCCACTTTTGCTACTATTACTGAGAAGCATCAAGGCACCATGAAATAATATTGGACTAGGACCCAGGAGACCTAGGGGCTAGTCCAAATTCTACCAGTGACTCACTCTCAGACCCTGACTAAATCCTTTCCCTTTCTGGACTCAGTTTCCTCTTCTGAATAAAACTCAGGTACTGAATTAGATCAGTATTTCCCAAAATGAAGTTATTCACATACTAATGATCATAATGCTTGCCATTTCAGTTACACAACCATCTATACTTTTTCATAATCCACTCACTTTTTTAGTTAACATTATCTTAAGCAATAAAAACTATACAATAATGATTTGATGAGCTAGTTATATTTTTAACACATATTACAAAACTTCTAAAATAAAAATTGGTTCATGTGCCATCTGAAATCACTCATATACCACAAGTGATATACATAATCACACTTTTGCAAACACTGAACTAGGTATTTCTAAATTCCCTTCTAATTCTAACGTTCTTATCATTGAAGGATGACCATTCTCCATCTTAATTCCTCTTAGCCTAATCCAACCTGGCTAGAAGATGGATGCATACTTAGACGGTGACAGTCTTCCACAGCCAGACCAGAGGAGGTCAGGTAGGGACAAGAAGTTTATTGAGAGGTAGAGTAACAGATGAATAACTGCTACTACATTTCCCTAGCTAGTCCAAAGAAACAGTGCCTTTAATTTCTTCCCAAATTTGCACTGATAAAAACAAAATACACTTCAGTTTAAAAAGCTTTTGTGGGAGCAGTGATTGTTTCAAAGATGACTAATAAAGCGTATTCAAAGTATATGCCAAACAAAGATAACAATTCCTATGTTTTTGCACCCAAGGAAAGAAGGTTAGGAAAATATGATGGAAAAATATATAATTAAAGGGAACACACTATCTTAGGTTTCATCTGAAGAGTTGTTAAACACATTTGGGAAGAATTTCTATTTACAGTCAATATTTTCTAGTTCAATCCCCAAGCCTCATAGAAAACACAAAGAAGATAATCTATTTCTTAAGGATGTTCAGCTTCTAGTGTTGGGCCAAATATCCTGAGTCTACTACGGAGTTTGAATCAGGGATTGATTTTGGACACAATCAGTGAAGAGAACAAAAACTATACTATACCCTAAGTGTCTCATCTTTCCTACTTGGCAAACATCTCAAAAAGCAAAGATATCCACATACACAGTAAATTCTTGATATTTTACCAATTAAATAAAGAGAGGAGGGATAAAACATTGTAAAGACTTTAAAAATTCAAATAAAATTAATTTGCTACCAAGAAAAGATATTATAGACCAGAAAACAATATATGAATAAAAAACATGCAATTTTTTACATCTATTTATAAGTACACATGCCAATAAGGGTTATATTCAATTCATGTGCATGATAATTTTTATTCAGTATCAAGATTTAATCTTTAACTGCTGAATTAAGGTTTAAGCATAAAGTAATGATCTTACTCTAGCATCAAAGATAGTATCTGGCTTTCGTTGAACTAGCCACAAATGTTTACTGATGAGATCTTAAATGTCAAACTAATGAAGTCAAAACTCTTAAAACATCTGGGTATAAGTATTAGATAATCCAGATTTAACAGCAATATCTTCTACATGTGTAGAAAGAAAATGTCTCACATTTGCATTAATTGATCCAAGATTAAAGAATTATGTGGAAATTTAAAAAGCGAAAATAGTTCTGTTCTATGCTCTATGAACAAAAATATGAGTGAACTATATTTTATATTTCTCACATTAGTCTTATTGGAATTAACTAATTAAGAGACCATATTTATTAATAAAATAAAAATGTAAAAATGCATACGGCTTGCGTATTTAAAATAATTTGGGATATTTTTACTTAATGTCAAGAACATAAAGTTTGCCTTTTAAACATATGAAATCTCTTATTTTGATCATTATTACCCTCTTAACAAAGCAAGGCAAAAATATCCCTCAAATATTTGTGATTAAACTGTTGAACCGGAATTGGCTCACCTCCCAATGACTTCACAAGTATCTGCTTCAATTAATTTTGAGAAATAAAATAACCCAATCATTCTTTAGTTTTCTGATGCCTCTGCAAAATGTATCTGAAAAAAATATCAAAATAAATTGCTGCATAACAATATATAGTGTACCTTCAAATCAAGTTTATGTCTATCCCAATAACTGAGATGATACATGTTTTAATACCTAAACAAGAATATATTATTTGTTTAACAAAACTGTCTTCCTAACTAGTTTTTAAGTGTTTCAAGTCTGCTTCATTTCAATCAAATCTGTCCTATTTGTGCCTTTTATGAATCATAGCAATAACAGAATCACAGAGGGTTAAAAGTCTTAGACCTCAGGAATTATCTGATCTAATTTCTTCATTAGAAATTGGGGCTCAGAGAGGGGAAGTGACTTGGCCAAAATCACAGTTAACAGTAGCAAGGCTGAGAGAGTCAGGTTTTGATATGAAATTGCAAATTACTGACGGAAATGTTTTCTCACATTAATGGCATGATTTGCTTCCTGTTGTATCCAGCAAATAAAAATTAGGGTTGGTTCTAACAGTACGTACAAAACTTTGAAAACAAAGAGCTCTATTCCTTGATGAAGATTTCACTCATAAAAAAGCTCTAGAAAAGCTGATCCAAATAAAAATGCCAACTTTACTTTAAATATACACATTTATAATCATCTAAAATTTTCTGAAGGCTACAAAAGAAGTTTAAAAGTGGCTACCTCTGGTGAGTAGGAATGGGGCATCAGAAACAGAAGGGTTAAAAAAAAACAGGTTTTTAAGAACAAAATAGATACTATTAAGCTCCAAATTTGTCTTCATCTTAAAAAATAAAAAAGTGGCAGGGTGTAAGGATACTCTCCAACATTAATATATAAAGATTTACATTCCAACCAAATAGTGAGTAAGTGAGAGAATACAAAACAAAAAAAAACAAGCCCTCTGGTTACTTACAGTTCTACAGATCATAGAAGTCTCAAAGTGTTTGGCACACAATCGATAATGTTTATTTAGTTGATCAGGTGTTTTATCTTCTAAGTCTGCTCTCCTACAATTCTCCACCCACTTCTGGCATCTATAAAAGTAAAACCAAAATACAATAATGGAATATGAGCTCAACACTTAAATTTCAGCATTCAGTTTTAAGGTAAATATCTATTATGGACAATGGATTCCTGCTCCCCTATAACCAAAGAACATAACATAATTTGGAGAAGCTGATTAATAACAAAATGAGAGCTGGAAGAAACCTTAGAAATCATTTAGTACATTCAATTAAAGACAAGGTTAAGAAGTAACTCACTCAGAGTCATGTACAAAATCAGCAGCAAAACTAGAACTTAAACCTGAATCTTTCAACTCCCAGGACATCCTAGCATCAGAGAAGACTCAATCATCAGCAGTACAAGCAAAAAACTGCACAACCATGAGGCCAATGGCTTAACATTCCCCTCAGGATTTCAACTTAAACAAGCATATGAAAAGACACTGTCATTGTAGAAAATTATTAAGTATTTGTTCCATAAATAACTAGAGTTGATTATGGAAGCATGACGGCTGTATTCATTTGCTTTATTATAAACATGATTGTATACAATGATGTACAAACTAGATTGCAAGCTCCATGAATGCAGGGATTGTGTCTACACAATCTAGTACACAGACAATGTTAAAGATAGTGAATGAGACAAAGTCCATGTCCTCTTGATGCTTAAATATCTGCAAAAAACCATCATCATCATCATCATCTTCTTCTTCTTCATCATCATGCTTATTCTTCATCATCATCATCATCATCATCATCACAATGCTTATTAAGCACTTATTAAGAGCCAGACACTATTCTAAATTGTTTCCAAAGGGGAAAGAAATGTTTTATGTACCTAAAAGGGCAAAAATAAGCTCTACTGGTAGAAATTTCAGGAAAACAAAATTGAATATAAGTTGATTAAAAAAAACAAAGGGAGTACTATTATTATTATTCCCCTTGTGCAGATGAAGAAACAAAGGCACAGAAATGTTAAGTAATTTGTTAAAGGTTACAACTAGATCTTTCCTTCATTCTTCAAGCTTCTAAGAATAAAAGTCCGCCATCAATATATAGTGTCACAAACTTGAAAACATATTTATTTTATAATTACATCACAGTATATTTTCTTATGTCTTAACATTACAAATTCACCCCTAAACACACACAACACTCTGATACTTAATTCGCTCCACTCTCAATATGTAAAACCATGGTGAAATGTTGATTACCTAACCTAAACTAAAACCACACCTAAATTGTTCAGCATCTCATTTGACCAAGAAGTAATACTATACACAGTAATGATGCCTAAGATGTCCATATTTTAATCAAAGTTTTACACAGCTGTACAATATGATTATAAATATTTCATGTTTCAACATCTAAATTATTTGATATAAAAACTCTCACCATAAAATAATTTGTCATATTGCTAGAGTTAAGTTTGTTTTTTAATTCTTAAATCTCTGAAGACCTTCCACACAGAACACTACTGTCTGTATTATTTCTGAACTAAGTTGAAATAGCTTTCTGGTAAAAAGAACACTCAGATTCAATCAAGAAAGGTTGAGCATCACTTTGTTATAAAGCAGAAACTAACACACCATTGTAAAGCAATTATACTCCAATAAAGATACTTAAAAAAAAAGAGAAAGGTTGAGCAGAGAGGCCAATTAACTACACCTACGTGTTCCATATCAAATACCTAGAAATAAACCTAGTGAAAGATGTGTAAGACCTCTAACAGAAAAAATTTTTTAAATAGCTTAAATAAATGGAGGGATATACAAGTTCATGGATTGGTACACTGAATCCTGAAGATCCTGGACTTCCCTGGTGGCACAGTGGTTAAGAATCCACCTGCCAATGCAGGGGACACGGGCTCGATCCCTGGTCCAGGAAGATCCCACATGTCGTGGAGCAACTAAGCCTGTGCACCACAACTACTGAGCCCTCATGCTGCAACTAGTGAAGCCCACACACCTAGAGCCCGTGTTCCACAAGAGAAGTCACCAATGAGAAGCCGGCGCACCGCAACGAAGAGTAGCCCCCACTTGCCGCAACTACAGAAAGCCCGCATGCAGCAATGAAGACCCAAAGCAGCCAAAAAAAAAAAAAAAAAAAGTATCAATTCTCCTCAAAATGATTTACTGATTTAATACGATCACAACAAGTTCTTTTGTGCATGTCTCTCTGTGTGTGTGAGAGTCAAAGAGAGAGAGACAGAGAGAGATAGAGAGAAATGACAAAGATCATTCTAAAACTTTACACAGAAATTCAAAGGACCAAGCATAGTCAAGACAATCTTGGGGGGAAAAAAGTTGAAAGACTTATACTACCAGACAGTAAGACTTATTATAAAGGTTATTAAGACAGTGTGGTATTGGCACAAGGATAAAACAATGGGACAAAATCGAGAGCTGTGGATGCTTAAGACAAAGGTAACATTGCACAGCAGTGAAGTCAAATTTTGTCAATAGTGCTGAATGGGATATCCATATGAAAAAAAATGAATCTTGACCTGTATTTTTACACCATTTACAAAAAAATTAATTCCAAGTGAATTGTAGATCTAAATATGAAAGAAAGGTAAAACAAAGTTTCTAAAAGATAACACAGTAGACCACCTTCATCACCTTGGCACAAAGATCTCTTAAAAAGGCAACAGAAAACATAAACTCTAGAGGAAAAGATGAATACGTTAGGCTACTTTAGAGTTAACTTTTCTTCATTAAAAGAAGTCACTTAAGAGTGAAACGGCAACCCACAAAATGGAATAAGGTATCTGCAATACATAGATCCAACAACAAACTCATATCCAAAATATATATGAAAAACTCCTACAAATAAATCAAGCAACCCAATATAAAAATGGGCAAGAGACTTGAACAGGCAATTAACAATAAAAGCTGGCCAATACACATGAAAAAAATGCTCAGTAAAAAAAAATAATAATAATAGGACTTCCCTGGTGGAGTGGTGGTTAAGAATCCGCCTGCCAATGCAGGAGACACAGGTTCAAGCCCTGGTCAGGGAAGATCCCACATGCTGCGGAGCAACTAAGTCCATGCGCCACAACTACTGAGCCTGCGCTCTAGAGCCTGCGAGCCACAACTACTGAACCCACGTGCCACAACTACTGAAGCCCGTGTGCCTAGAGTCCATGCTCCGCAACAAGAGAAGCCACCGCAATGAGAAGCCCCTGCTCGCCGCAACTAAAGAAAGCCCGCATGCAGCAATGAAGACCCAACACAGCCAAAAATAAAATATAAATAAATTTTTTAAAAATAATAAACAATTTTTTAAAAAGCTCAATCTCATTAGTCATGAGGAAAATACTAATTAAAACTGTAAATATTACTACATACTCATATGAATGACTATGATATAAAAGAAATAATACCAAATGTTGATGAGAAGGTGAAACAACTTGGCCGATCAAGGGTGGAAAGGATAAACTGTGGTATACTATTATATATAGACTACTATGGCAATGGGAATGAATGAACTAGCTAGATCTCACAAACATAATGTTGAGCACAATAAGCCAGGAGTACATACTATGTGATTCCTTTCATATTAAGTTCAAGAGTAGGCAAAACTCATCTATGGTGATTGTGTAGAAAAAGAGTTAACACAGCAGGCCTGAGACTGCTATCCTCAGAAAGGCTTGTTTTTAAGGCTGGTCTTTTGGCTGATGTCTGGGAACTTGGCTGGTAAACAGTTTCCTACACTGACATAAAACTTCTTCTAACTGATAAGGTGACTTATGGTGCCTAGACTGTGCAAACAGTATGACTTTTAATGAGCACCTGCCTTCCTTCTGGGAGTCTGGAATTTTAGCATATGCTAAGCAGAGTGTGTCTAAATGACCAGACCTCAATAAAAACTTTGGGCACTGGGTCTCTAATGGGCTTCTCTGGGCAGAAACATGGCACACATGTTGCATTTTCATTGGTGGGGAAAGTGGGATCTGAGTGACCCCTCGTGGGAGGGAGAGAGCATAAGGAAGTCTATACATGGATCCTTCCATACTCTACCTGTGTCTTTTTCCTCTCATGATCCAGATGTGTGTTCTTACTACATTGCTGTAATAAATCTTAGCTGTGAGTACAATTAAACACTGAGTTCCATGAGTCCTGGTAAATCTCTGGATATGGGGGTGGCTTGGAGACTCCCAAAACGGTAATGATAGTGAGAACAGTGGATACATTTGGGGAGAGGTAATGACTAGGAGTGGGCACAAAGGAGGCTTCTGAGGTGCTGGTAATGTTCTATATCTCAAATGTGACCTGGGTATATTCATTTTGTAAAAATTCATCAAGTTTTAGACTACCATTTTTGCACTTTTTCCTATGTATGTCATATACCAATAAAACAGCTCCCCATCACTCTTCCCCTTCTCCTCAATAACCAACTAATCTAATGTGTGTGAAGTCAAACAGTGTCTACTACGGGGGAGAGTAGGATAATGACTGAAAGGGCCACAGGGGAGAGGAAGTTTGGGATGTTAGTAATATTCCATTTTTTTAAAATCTGGGTAAAAGTTTCATGGACATGTTACTCTGAAAATCTAACAAGCCATACACTTATGATTTGTGATCTTCTGTATATATATGTTTTACATCAATAAGTTATAAAAATTACATAAAACCACAAGCCTTTTTTACATGCATACATGTATTTGTTTTGTTTTGTTTTTTTAGTAGTAGTTATGAGACTTGTGGCTAGATCTTGGGTTTTTTTTTTCCATACATGTATTTGTGTATGTGTTAAGATGTATACACACACTTATACAGTTATCTCTCAATTATTTTTTTTAACCAATGTCTTCCCTGTCCTAGCTCTCCCTGTCGCTGTTCTGTGCCCTGTACTTCAGATTCTGCAGCCTTTTTTTTTTCCCTTGGCAGAGTGGAATGACTCCCCAAATCCATCTACTTCCAAACTAGTCTTACCTTTCTCTCACCCCTTCTCCAAGTGTAAAATGTTTTAAAAAGCCAATTTGAGAATATCTTTCCCTGCTTAAGATCCTTTAGTGACTTCCCGTTACCCTTAGGATAAAGAACCAACTCCTCACATGTCTTATAAGATTCTGCACAACCTAGATCTTGTCGACCTTTCCCTCTTCATATCGCACCCACCATTGCACTCTGCCCCCTCACATGCCTTACTTCAGTTTCATGAATGCGTTGTGATCCCTTTTATCCTAGAGCTGTTCCCCATGCTGTTTATTCAACCTAGAATCCTCTTCATTGCCTTTTTTCATTTCCTTTGCACAGGAAAGCCTTTGCAAACATCAGCCGTCAGATCTAGCTCAAACGTCTCTTATTGAGGAAAACTTTTCAGATTTGAAGAGTATGTACCCACACACACACACCCAGATAGGTAAAACTCCTCTACCTCTCTGTACAGTAGTCTCCTCCTTATCCGTGGGGGATATATTCCAAGACCCTCAGGGGACGCCTGAAACCACGTATAGTACTGAACCCTATATATACTGTTTTTCCAATACTAAATGGTGGGTAGTGTATACAGTGTGGATGTGCTGGACGAAGGGATGATTCACATTCTGGGCAGGACAGAGTAGGATGGTGCAAGATTTCGTCATGGCTACCCGGGACAGCTAAAAGTTATGAATTTCATCCTGCCAAATCCAATGGTCACTTTCTCTCCTCAACTTAATCACTCTTTCAGTACTATTCAACCATCATTAACCACTCCTTTTTAAGTTTTGTTTGTAATTTTTTCCTTCAATGGTCTTCAACTTATACAGAATTTCCAAACCATATTCCAAGGAACACTAGTCAAAGAATTGTTCCAAAAAAAAAAAAAGAAGGTTTCACGGTCAAATAAGTTTGGATAATATTACATACTTTATCCTACATTTGGGGTTTTAGATATTCCTGTAGGACCTTGAATAAGTTAGCTAACCTCTCTGTGTCTGCTTTGCTCATCTGAAAGTGTTCCCAGTGAATTTAAGCTTCTTGCCTCCTCGCAAAAGAATGTGGAGATGATGTGATAGGTAAGAAGTAGATTTACTGGACTTCCATGGTGGTGCAGTGGTTAAGAACCCGCCTGCCAATGCAGGGGACACGGGTTCGAGCCCTGGTCTGGGAAGATCCCACATGCCGCGAAGCAACTAAGTCCATGCGCCACAACTACTGAGCTTGTGCTTTACAGCCCTGCGAGCCACAACTACTGAAGCCCGCGTGCCTAGAGCCCATGCTCCACAACAAGAGAAGTCACTGCAATGAGAAGCCCACGCACCACAACAAAGAGTAGCCCCCGCTCGCCGCAACTAGAGAAAAGCCTGTTTGCAACAACAAAAGACCCAATGCAGCCAAAAATAAATAACTAAATAAATTTTTTAAAAGAAGTGGATTTATTTAGAGAGAAACACACTCTACAGTGTGGGCCATCTCAGGAAGCGAGAGGCCTTGGGAAACACACTCCACAGACAGAGTGTGGGCCATCTCAGAAGGCAAGAGAGCCTCAAAATATGGCATGGTTAGTTTTTATGGGCTGGGTAATTTCATAGGCTAATAAGTGGGAGGATTATTCCAACTATTTGGGGGGGTGGGGAGGGGGCTGGGATTTCCAGAAATTGGGCCACCTCCCACTTTTTGGCCTTTTATGGTTGGCCTCAGAACTGTCATGGCGCTGGTGGGTGTGTCATTTAGCTAATGTATTACAATGAGCATATAATGAGGCTCAAGGTCTACTGGAAGTCGAATCCTCTGCCATCTTGGATCTAGTTGGTTCTAACCAGTTTTTGTCATGTCCTATGGCTAGCTGGTTCTAACCAGTTTTTGTCATGTCCTATGGTTATGTCATTCTTTTAAAGGTTGTGCTCTGCCCCTTTCCCTCCTGTTTCAAACTATCTCAAAATTTATTGCAAGGGTTAATTGAAATAGTGTACATAAAACACATAGAATAGTGCCTGGCACACAGAATAAAGTATTCTCTAAGTATTATTGTTATTATTACAACTCACAGCATTGTTTGGAGGATTAAATGAGAGCATATGAAAGTACTTTAAGACTGTACCTTACAGAAGTGATTCTCAAACTTTGTAGTCTCAGGATCCCTTTACCTCTTAAATTATTAACTATCTAAAAAACTTTTGTTTATGTGCATTTTATCTAACAATGTTCATGATTACAGAAACTAAAACTTAGAAATTTAAAAAATATTTATTAATTCATTAAAAATAGCAATCCCATTACATGTTAACATAGATAACATTTTTAAAAAATAACTATTTTTCCAAAACAAAAAACATTTAGTGAAAAGAATGGCACTGTTCACCATCTTTGCAAATCTCTTTAATGTCTAACTTAACAGAAGATACCTAGGTTCTCACATCTGCTTTTGTATTTAATCTGTTGCCATATGTTGTTCTGGTTGACTTCAACCAAAGACAATGACTCCTCAATGACATGCAGTTTAAAAGGTTATTACAATATTCCTCTGTTTCCCATATAATTGTGGATGTTCTTTGATAGGGCACTGGAAGTCCACAAGCGGTGGTTTCTTAAAGATTAGCTGCAATGTGGAATCTGAAACCAGACGAATGAGCCTTTTCACACTGTTTCATTAAAATCCATTAGTCTAACTTGCACTTTGAATAGAACTTTTATCCATGCATGTCTTTGTAAAATCATGAATTTATCAGTTTGAGTTAGGCAGACCATCGGAATGGTAACACATTTCATTATACAATATATTAAAAGTCACATTTATCAATATCACCACAGATTGCATCAGAAAAGTCTAAATATTAGAGAGCTGTCAAGCTCAAAGTGATGAATATAAATTTTCCAAAATTCTAATTTTTCCTTGAATGCTTGGCTGTCAGTTGCTTTCCTTGAAGTGGCAGGCTTATTTTGTTCATTTCCAAGAAAATCTCTACCAAACACCTGCATCTGAATAATCATACTTAGAAAATTTTATAGAACACAAAATATAATTTATCTGAGCAGTGATTTCATGTTACGTAGCCCCTAAAAAACTCTACTGTACACTCCTGAGAGAATGAGCATGAAAAAAGCAAATAATATCAGTGTTATTATGAAGTAGTTTTTACCTGTAGACTCCTTGAAAGGGTCTTGGAGACCCTCACAAGTGCCTGGGAAACCACCGTTTTACATTTTACATCTTAGAGTACATCAACTCTCAATTAACTTTGATTAAATTACCAGAGAAACTTGGAAAAGACCTCACTACCTCAGGGATGAGTCAGTACTAACTGCCTGAGGAGGAAGAAGAGCCCTTCAGCTGCCCAACTCTCTCTAATAATAAGAGCAATTCATTAGCTCTACCTTTACCTGGTCTGGGGATGAGTTCCACTGTGACCCGCCCCCAGGTTCCTGCCAAGCTTGGGCATTAGTCAAGCCATCCTGGGGCAATCATGATTTAGGCATTTTTTTTTTAAAACTTTAACTTTAGGTAATCTATCTCCCTGCCACTGCCCTAAGGTGAGTTGATTCTATTATTTTATATTTTTTAAAAAGTACATTAATGCCACTTTTTCTAAACCAATATGAGATATTAGGGTATGAAATTCCACATAGTGCCGTTTATTGATTACACTCTTGACTTTTAAGTTACCTCTAAATAGCTGTTTCTAAAAGTGTGCAAGGCATTTATAAATATGATGAAATGGGAAATGTACTATTTAATAGCATTAAATATACTTATCTTTATTGTTAGTTAACAATGTGAGTTAACTTTTGAATAATAGGTAGGGCGGCAATGTCACCTTTCATCAACCCTCCCTACAACCCATTTACAGAAAAAAAAAAAAACTAGTTATAATCACTAACCCTAAGAATACTGTTATTAATTCAATAAACAACTCTGGAAACTACTGTACTCCTTTATTATAATTAACTCTGGGCACAGTGGAAAAAAACTGTCAAATTCAGTAGAATTTGAAATCCTGTAGTATTGACCTTTGGTTCAGAAAAAAGTTAAGACCTTTAATACATTGTTAAGTAAAATAAGCCAGACACAAAAGGACTATTATTGTATGATGCCACTCATAGTATGAGTAAAAAGTACCTAAAACAGACAAATTCATGGAGACTGAAAAGTTGACTGGGATATGAGGAGTTATTGCTTAATGGTTAGTTTTTGCTCAGGGTAATGAAAAAGCTGTGGAAATAGATAGTGGTGATGATTGCAGAACATAGTGAATGTAACTAATGCCACAGAATTATACACTCAAAAATGGTTTTTAAAAAATGGTTAAAATGGCAAATTTTATGTTATACTACTGCCATTTTATATAAGGGACTTGAGCATCCATGGATTTTGGTATCCACGGGGGGGGGGGGGTCCTGGAATTAATCCCCTGCAGATACCAAGGGACGACAGTATATTTTTATCAAAAAATTTAAAAATTAATAATGGTAACATACCAAAAGCCACTGAATTGAACACTTTAAATGGGTGAATTGTATGGTATGTGAATATCTCAATAAAGATTTTTTTAAAATAAATTTACTTATTTTATTTATTTATTTTAGGCTGCATTGATTTATTTTAGGCTGCATTATTTATTTTAGGCTGCATTGCTGGGCACGGGCTTTCTCTAGTTGCAGAGTCGGGGCTACTCTTCGTTGCGGTGCACGGGCTTCTCATTGTGGTGGCTTCTCTTGTTGCGGAGCATGGGCTCTAGGTGTGGGCTTCAGTAGTTGTGGCTCGCGGGCTCAGCAGTTGTGGCTCACGGGATTAGTTGCTTCGCGGCATGTGGGATCTTCCCTGACCAGGGCTCGAACCCGTGTCCCCTGCATTGGCAGGCGGATTCTTAACCACTGTGCCACCAGGGAAGCCCAATAAAGATTTTTTTTAAAAAAATTAAGAGAAGTTCATAATTTGGTCTTGAAATACTCAAGGGGCTCTTACATAAAAAGGGCACCGGGGACCTCCTTGGCGGTCCAGTGGTTAAGACTCCACACTTCCACTCTAGGGGGCACGGGTTTGATCCCTAGTTGGGGAACTAAGATCCCGCATGCTGCACGGCGAGGCCAAAAATAAATAAAATAAAATAAAATAATAAAATTTAAAAATAAAATAAAACAGGGAACAGCTTTGTTCATTGTCACCCTAAGAACAAAACTAGGACCCCCCAAGCATAAATTATAGCGAGGCACATTTCCACTCAATAAAAGGAAGAAACAATAGCCAATGCTGTCCAGAATCCTCAAGTATCCCCTCACAAAGCAGAGAAACTGGCACTGGAGGTGTTTTAGCAAAGGCTCACCTGTCAGAAATGCACAGGATCCCTAGAGGGTCCATAAAAAATTTGATATGAAATTGTGTCGATCTCTTTTCTCAACGGTCCTTACATTAGATTCCCAAAGGGAACAGAGACCCAAAAAAGGTTTAAAAGCCACTATTCTTGAGGGAATTCTGACACTTCAAAGGATACTGCACTAGATCTAAAAACTCCTTCCAAATCTGAGACTGTAAGCCCCTAAAGGACATACTCCCTGACTAAGAAGTATAATGAAAAGAGTATTCACTATCTATGAACATGAACAACCTGTGGTCCAGAATTGACTAGTGGTGCCCTCATTATGCAAGTGAAATATACTCCCAATTTGGCTCAAAGGAAGATAATGCTGAATGGAGTGAGGCTCAGTCAGATTAAGATGCTCCTCTTCTCTGCTCCCACAGAACCCAACAGCTATTCCTCCTCACTCTCTTGAGCTAGTTCCTCATCTCCCTGAACTTTAAACACTAGGAACACCCCAGGGCTCAATCCTCATACCTACTCTGCTTTATTTACCTGGTTCCACGGTTTTAAATACCCTCTATAAATTGAGAACACCCATATTTACAATCTCCAGTCTGGAAGTCTCTAAATTCCTGACTTGTATATCTTTTTATGGTTTTAGCTCTTAAATATTTAGATCATTGATCTAAATATGGACCATTCTGAGTTCACTGATGTATATAGTATGAAGACATCTATTCTTGAATGTCTATCAGGCCTCTCAAACTTCACATGTCCTAAACCAAACTTTTAACATTCCTCCATCAAATCTGCTCCTCCCTGTCTTCCACAGCTCAATAAAGGCTCAGATTAAAAATCTTAGAGTCATTCTTGACTTCAGTTTTTCTCTTACAACCTACATCTACACCATTAACAAATCCTGTTGGTTTCACCTTCCAAAATATATCTCAAATGCAACTACTTACCACCTCCTCCTCTATTAACCTGGATTATCGCAATTGCCTTTAACTGGCCTTTCTGTTCTCACCTCTGCCTCCCTATGTATTTAACAAGTACCCAATGATCCTGTTTAAAGTATACGGTCTCTCCCCTCTAAACCCTTCCACGACTTCCTATTTCACTCAGTATAAATACCATAGTGCTTTCCACTGCTTACAATGGCCTACACAATTTGCCCCTACCACATACACACACACACATTTTTCTGGTCTCATCCTTTCTTCTCCCTCCTTCCTTAAACCAGCTTTAGCAGTCCAACCAGACTTCTGGTTGTACCTCTAACAAGCATGCCCTGCCTGTGCATTTACTGTTTCCAGAGACTGAAATGCTCTTCCCCTAGATACCTCCATGGCTGACCCCCTTACCTACTTCTGGTCTTTGCTCAAATACACCCTCTTAGTGAAGCCTTCTCTGATAATCCTATTTAAAATAGCAATCGTGCCTCCCCTGCTACTCCTATTCCCCTACCCTACCCCCCGTCAAACACCTGCTTTTTCTCCATAGTATTTATCACCATCTGACACAAGGTATATTTATTTATTTCCCCCCACTAGAACGTAAACTCCATGAGAGCAAGGACTTCGATTTATTCATCTGTACCCTCCCAGTGCTCAGAATAATGCCTAGTACCTAGTAGGCCTTCCATAGATATTTGCAGAACTAATAAACAGCATACTATATTATAATCGCCTGCTTACACATCTGCCTCCTTAATGGACTGTAAGCTTTCTGCAGGCAGCAACGCTACCTCGTTCACTGTGAATTTCCGGTACCTCTAATGTTAGTGCCCTAGCACACAGTAGGTGTTGATCTGAAATGAATGAATCAACAAGGGATGCCAAGGAAAAAATCCTCAGCCTTTCAAACACAGCCCCTACTCTACCACTCTCTAAATACAAGTCAGAGCGTGTGGGTTACCTCAGAGAAGAGGTTTCAATACCAACTCCCATGCCCTCTCGCGTACCCCGCCCCCGCCCCCCCCCCCCGTTATCCCCACATTAACCAAGTGAGATAATGAGTAACGGTCAGAGCCAAAATCCGAACCATGAACAAGTCCGAAGAAGGGAATAGTTGTGACCTGACTTGAGATCAAAGGTGGCCGGACTCCAAAAAGAAACACTGTCCGGGGGGTAGAAGGGCCCCGGTGACCACAACCATAGAATCCAAGTCCCTCTTTTGACAGCTGGGGAAACTAAAGCCCAGAGAGGACAGAGACTTGTCCGAGGTCACAGGAGCTAATCAGGGCGAGAACCCCCCTTACCCCGCCCGCGCCGCCCCAGTTGCCTCTAATTTCGGGTGGAGCCCTACGCGCCGAGCCCCCGCGGGCGCACGTGCTCCAAGGCCCTCGAGTGCCAGCCAGCCCACGGCTAGAGGCCCGCTCCCCACCTCGGGGCCGGGCTGGGGTCGACAATTGTGCTCCCCCCATGCCCCTCTTAGCCCCGGCGCCTGCCCGGGGCCAGCGGTTGGCAGCGTGCATCGCGGAGGAGGGCCCGGGCTGCCAGCTCCGCGCCCACCGCTCACCTGGCTGGATCCCGCGGGAACCTGAAAAAGGCCAGGTCCGACTGCGTGCTCTTCCGCGTGCAGTTGGGGGCCGCGCAGAAGTTCGGCATCGTCGTCTGCCCGCCGGCCGGCCCAGCCCTCCCCTCCCCGCCTCCTCAGGGCAGCCCGCCCGCCCGTCGGGGCCGGGGAGGGGAGCCAGGCCGGCCGGCCGGCTCGTTAGGGCCGGCGCGCCGGGGGGAGGGGCGGGCGGGAGAGAAGCCGCGAGGGGCAGGAGGGGCGCCGCGGTCCGAGGCCGGGCTGGGGATGCGGCTCCACAGTGCTGTGAGCGGCCGGGAGGATTTACCGCCGCCGCCGCCGCTGGTGCACCTCCCGCCCGCCCGGGACGCTGCCGCCTCCTTCCCACAATGCACCCTGGCGCCCGGGGGTGCCCTCTCTTCCCTCAGCCTTCCTCCCCCGCCCCCTCCTTTCCGCCGACTTCTCCGCGGGCGGGCACGCGCAAGGAAGCGCGCCTGCTCGGGCGTGGCGAGGCGGAGGCGGAGGCGGGGCCTGGCCCAGGCTGCCGCAGTGCGCCTGCGCACGGCCTACCCCGAGAGTGGAGGGAATGGCGCGTGCGGGCGTGTCTCCCCGGACTCTAGAACGTCGGATCCCGGGGCAGGTCCGGTAGGTTTGGCGTGCGTGGGTTTCTGCAGATCTGGGGCGAGCTTGCACGTTACATCACCGGTGCATCGCTTCTTGCTTGCTTAAATTAACACCACATAGGCTTTTATTGCGGAAATCGCCATAGACTCTTAAGGGCCGCGGAACGGGACGGCCTTCGTAACTGGTTTGCACACCCCCAGCAGATCTCCGTGCCGCGGAGTTGGACGCAGACGTGGGTTGTAGGAGCTTTCATTTTCCCCAGCTTTACAGCTACTCTTTGGCCCCGTTAGCTTCTAGATTGGAAGCCGAGGGGCTGAAACTCAGAAAAGCAATTACTCTTCCCTGATGAGGCAAGAATAGCGACATGATTCCACCTGCAGCCCTATAGAGATTGGTCCCTCTGTCTTCCCCTCACAGTCGTGGCCTTTTAACGTTCCTGTGTTATTTGAGTGCCAAAATGAGTGACCGATATCTAGAACAAAGGATTAGTATCAAATTCTGCGTGAAATTGAACAAGTCTGCAAGTGAAACCCACCATCTTTTAAAAGAAGCTTATGGGAATGAAGTCATGTCAAGGGCCAGAGTTTTCGACTGGCACAAAAGGTTTAAAGAAGGGCGGGAAGACATTCGAGATGATGCCCGAAGTGGTCGTCCAGTCACCCACCGGACGGATGAAAATATCCAGAAGGTCAAGGACTTGGTTTGTTCGAATAGGCAGTTAACTGTGAGGATGATGGCTGAAGAGTTAAATTTAGATAAAGAAACCGTTAGGCTCATTCTGAAAGAAAACTTGAATATGAGGAAGGTATCTGCAAAAGTTATATCGGGTATTTTGAAGGATGAGCCTCAACCTCGAAAACTTGACTTTCGGTCTGATCATTCAAAGGAAACTAGGAAAAATAGCTCATGTGTGAGGGAAAAAGTAACAAGTTCTGAACCATGGAGTCATCTCCAGGGCGAAGCTGGTGGGGAAATGCCTCTGCCTGTATCCCATCCCAAAATCCATCCTTCCAGCTAGCTGCTGCAGACTTCATCTTCAGCGAGCCTTCCCAGCAGGGCGGCTCAGGCACCGTGGTGAAAGGAATCTGGGGTAGCTGAACCCAAACTAGAAAGCTGCCTCACGGTGGTTAGGCACCTTCATTTGCTGCTCATCTATTTTCAGCTTCTTTAGGACTCCTCTCTACATGTCATGGCCCTGCTACTTACTCTTTGCTGGACTCTTGGGCCATCTTCCTTGCTGTTCTCCACAACTTTGAAGAACTGTTGGCTGTTGACTTCTGGTACTTGCTTGTGCTTGATTTTTCTTTTTTCTTTTTTTTTTTTCCTTAAGTTTTTTCTTCACTGTCCAGACCTTAGCTTGTTGTGGCTGTCCTCTTCCTTTGTTCTCAGTATTCTGCCTCAGGGGATCATACGAATGAAAAGTGGGAGCAGGACCTCTTGGAGTCTCTCTCTCTGTGCCCAGGGAGGCATACTCTGCTGGGAGCACCCCAAAAGAAGGCCTACAGTTCCAGCCTGCTTCACAGTCAGGGCCTGAGGTATGGTACAGAAGGCAGTGGCATACTGACATACTGAGCAATGCTAAGGGCCGATCCCTCCCAAATGACTCAGTGGGAGCCCCTCAGAACTCAGGGGTTGGCCACCCATCCTGACCTTCTCACAGACCTACCCCTCACAGAAGTCCTGGGTTTGTTTCATTCTAGTCTTGTGCTTTGGAACCCCGCCCCCCCTCATTTGGGTGTATCCCCTCTGATGGAGGAGGAGGATCTGGTCCTGGAAAATAGAAACCAGGGCACTCAGGTCCAGGCTGTGATATGTGAGGAGGAAGACAAGGTGACACTCTAGACCTTGAATTAAGGGAGTCTGCTGCCTACGTGCTGATTCCCACACAGCAGCCTGTTTTTAGTAACTAATATCAAACTTGTCAGGTGTTTTTTTTGAGCACCTGCAGTGTTTGGAACGCTGCTGAGCACTGACAGTGTGACATTATGAAATAAGATCACCAAGGGCTGGGTGGACTCCATGGATAAGGTGGTTCCTGGGCTGGATCCGTAAGGAAGGATGAGACAAGGAGGCTAGGAAATTAGAGCCTGCTTCCCAGGCAGGTGGAACAGCATGAGGCTCCGAACCTCCATCAGTAGGAAAATGAGGGCACTGTTGGCTGAAATAGCAAAGTCCAAAGAGGAAGATAATGGTGTTATACAGAAGATAAATAATTTGGGATGATTTGCTTCCTCCCTCCGCCCCCAACTCTATGCTAGTAGTTTATAAATTGCTTCCCCCGAGTCTGTGGATAGGTTTATAATAGCCTACTTATTTGATTATCTAATTTTCTCATCAAACCCTCAAAACAGTCCTTCCTAGTTTAGACTCCTTTATCTCTTTCTGGCTCTCTGCCAGGGTTTATGGAATGGAACTTTTCCCAATTGGGTTCCAAGTAATACCACATAGACTGGAAACATCTCAGAACGCCTGGTGGAGGAGTGTGTGTGTGTGTGTGTGTGTGTGTGTGTGTGTGTGTTGGGTGGGGGAAATGATTAGCAACAGCATTTCACAGGATTGGCCAATGTCTATGTTTTAACCCAAGGATTTTTACATTCCTATTATTTAACTGGTAAGTTAGTAAACAGTATTGGTTGATAGTAGAGGCCCAACATTTATTCAACACAGCTGTTTTTAGTTCTTTTCACTATCACCTTCAAAAAATAACATGTTTCCCACTAATACCTGTCAGCTTTGAGGCACTCTGAAACTTAGACCTTATCTCACAAATAAAAGATATTGTTCAGGAAAGTTCTCAAACCAAGCAACAGCTCACAAACGTCTGCCTACTTAGCAATTTCTAAACATTCCATCTCAGGATCATTACATCTTCCTGCATCGGATAAGGCCCTGGGCTCCCCATGAGGCCTTTGCAACAGGGACAATGCACTTCTGGAAGAAAGCCGCCACAGCTGGCAACTTGGTGACTGAACCAATATTAATCCTTGCTCAGCCCAGGGGGTAATTGTTGCAGAATTGTATGCCCCTATGCCCAGGCCAGGTTCCCACAACAGTACCTACAGGCATTATTTCCAATCTGTGATAACACAGAGGTCCTGAGAGAACTTATTTCTAGATTTATTCCTGTCCTGTAAACAGGGCTGGAGTGACCCTGCCAAAGATGCTGGACCAAGACCATGTTGGAGAGTAGGGTACTGGAAGCCATGTTGTCCCAGACAGGGTTTGGACACAAAGCAACCAGAAGCAGGTAATCAGGAGGGTGAATTCAAATTGTTACAAGTAGCTGTAATGAAAAGGACTTAACTTATTACCTTAGATCATGTCCTGGGCGGTAGTCAGGTTGAACTGCACTACCTGAACCCACTGCCCATTTGCAAGGCTTCTCAGAAAATATTCAATAAGATGATAATAAACCCTAGGAAGCCTCAAGTTTGGAGGGAAGTAAAAATATTCATGCAGAGCAAACCATTCACACATGGCTGCTCAGAATCTCTACACACCAGTTTAGAGCATAATCTCAAAAGAGTGTCCTCAGACAAGAGAGTTCTCATGTAACAGTACCCCTTATGTGTCTACCCGCCAAATCTGTTTTATTTCTGACATGAATTTTGCCCGGCCTGCACCTTGCTGCCTAGGCCTCTTGAGATTTTTGATCCTGTAATCTCAGGGTTCCACCCATCATGCCCTAGGCCCTTGTCCTTGACTTTTCTCAGATACCGCTCAGTTTATTCTCCAGTTTGCTCTTGCTCTTCTGTTTCCCTGGGCTTTGTTTTCTGGTTCTGGACCACACCCTCCAATAGCTGCTTTTGGCCACTTTGGTGTGCTGTCCTTGAATTCCCCTTTTGGTCATGGTTTTCCACTCAACTGCAACTTTTCTCTCTTCTGATTTTTATATCCCTCTTCCACGTCCCCACTTCAGCCCTATAGTCTTTTGTTTTTTTTGTTTTTTGGGGGTTTTTTTGGCAGTGCCATGCAGCTTGTGGGATCTTAGTTCCCCAACTAGGGACTGAACCCGGGCCTTCAGCAGTGAGAGCACAGAGCCCTAACCACTGGACCGCCAGGGAATTCCCAGCCCTATAGTCTTGAGTAAAGAAATTGCTCCATCCCTGGCCCCAGATTGCCTTCATATATAAGGGGCACACTGGGAAGGAACAAAAAAGCTCCCTCTCACCCTTAGCCACCAGGGGTTCCACTCCCCAGAGGCAACAGTATTACCAGTTTCTTGAGGCAATTTGGTTACCTCTAGTACTCAGGAGTTATGAAAGTTTTTCAGAGATATAATACGCAAATCGCACTCTCCCAGCAACTCTTATTTTCCCTGGCAGGAGAAGCTCCATCTAACCATAAGAGATGAAGCCTGGCTCTCTGTAGGATGTCAGGAAGAGAGCTGGCCATCTGCAAACCTTGACCATAATTCTCAAGCTAAACACACAGTCAAGGAATCTCTCTGGGTTTCAGGCTGACCTTCCCCTTCCCCACTCTGGTTCAAAATCCACATGGAATGGTATACACTACAGCTGGAAGTCTGGGAGGAATAAACTCTTTCCAGGGCAGATCATTCCATCCTTGAGTTTATCCAGTCCGTTCTCCACCCATCATCCCACCTTCCACCTGTCCCACTGGTAATGATCAAAAACAGAAAGAATAAAAAATTCACCAATCTTTGATTTCGAAAAACGTGGGTAGTTCTGCAGTCTTCTGAATTCTGCCCCTGGCTCTGAGTTCTCACTGAAATGTTATTGTTTGGGAAGAATGTGTACCTGGGGCCTGCTTTCCAGAGTCTTCCCTTCAGATCCATTTCTTAGAGTTCAGACTTTGGAGGTGCCCGGATAAATCTGGATGCTAAATGACTTGAGGATATCTAGTACAGGAAGGGGGTATTATTGGGAACTGTCACTGTATCACATGTACTGATCAGCCAGCCTGCCATTTACAGACCTCATTGCCAGCAAGTCTCACTAGGCTCCTTGGGATTGGTCACCAGGGTCCTATGTGGCTCAATAAGAGTCGTCTTTGCTGCTGGGATTGTATATGTAACCCTGCATTCTCCAACTCCTTCTTAGTTGGATCAGACCCCTCAGATTCTGCCAGGCTTTTACATCCTATTTGAGGCAGCACGCATATTTATCTTCTCTAGTCTCTGTCTTACCAGATCCTTGCAAATACTGTCCCAGTTGCATCACCCTTCTCCCAGTATTAATATCCAGAAACAAAAAATCTGTAGTGGGAAACTTTAGTACTTCTTAGGTCCCACTTGGATTTAGTGAAGAGGTCAGCAAACTTCTTCTGTAAAGGAAATGTCTTAGGCTGTGTGGGCCATACAGTGGCTAGTGTAATTTCTCAACATTTTAATGCAAAACCAGACATAGCTAATATGGAAACAGATCAGCATGGCTATGTCCTAATAAGACTTCATTTATGGATACGGGGATTTAAATTTCATATAGTTTTCGCATGTCACAAAATATTTTTTTCAAACCACTGAGAATATTTTAAAAATTCTTAGCTTGCAGTTCATAGAAAAACAGATGGTGGGCCAGATTTGGTCCATGGACCATAGTTTTCTGACCCCTCGTCTAATGTATATAAAATGTGTATATAAAAATGACAGGTGATTGATCCATCGGTAACATTGTTAATGCCAAACTGATCTGGCAATGTCTGACAATTTACTACTATAGAAATTGTGGAATATTGAAGGTAGTCTTTATGGTGCCAGGAGCGTGAACTAGAGCTGAATGATTGACTGTATTACCTTGACCATATTTTGATTCACAAAATAAGTTTTGTGCTGTTCTCGGCTAAAAATTATAATACACAAACTACTACCTATATTTTGCCCTTGTAATATTTCCAGAAAAAATTGGCAATACTGAAAATGGTGCCAAGTTATAACCAGTGATAACAGAATGAACTGAAGGTAATTCCAAAATTGCCTTGACCATGAACAGCATTTGGATAAGTTTGTTATCACCTATGAAAGTGACTACTATGGAGGTAACAAAACTCATTGCATTATATTTTTTTGCATGCTTGTAAAAAAATTATATATATATATTGGCAACTGGTACCAAGCTATGTTCTTTTAGATATGTTTACTTGTTTTTCTCCTAAAGAGTGCCATATTGTGTCACCTTCATTTAAACTGATTTTCCAAAGTTGAAATAGAATCTCAGGATTGAAAAGACCTTTGCAAGGGTGTTTAATCCATCCAGTCATGTTTCCTTTGAATCCAGGAGTGGCTAAATCCTACAGCTGCTGAAAAACTGCATCTGAAAGGAGATTCTGTGTTAATTCAGCAAATTTTTATCGAGTGGCTCTATGTGCCAGGCAGTGTCCTATGTGCTGGGGTACAGCAACAGACAAAGCAGACACAAGCCTTAGACTTGACAGTCTGAAATCTAATTATATTGCTGTTCACTCTTGCAAAACTTCTGTTCCATGTGCTCACACTAACTCATTGTTAATTGCATACCTGGAAAAAGGTTTGACCTTTGCCACAGGCCTCTCTGCTGTGGTCATGATGCCTCTCCAGCTGCATTAATAATTTAAGGACTATATGTTCCACTTAAATTTTATTATCCTTTAGACCAATCTATATTGGTAGAAAAACACGCTGGCAATGTTGGAAGTGTAAATTGGCAACAGCTTTCTGAAAAGCAATTTGGCAGTATGTATCAGGAGCCTTAAAAATGTTTATAACTTCTGATCCTCTAATTTTACTTCTGGGAATCTGTCCTAAAGAAATAGTCTGAAATGTGGGCAAAGTTTATGTTTTAACAATCCAGAAGTCCAACAGTAGAAAATTGGTTAAGTAAATTACACTATGACGATACTATAGACTAGTATGCAGTCATTATAATTAATGTTTGTAAAGTGTTAAAACAGCATGGCAAAATACTTATAAGTGAAAAGAGTGACATACAAAATTATATACATAAATCCAAAAATATTTTTCTAAACTATTAATACTTTTATTATCAGAATAAAACAATAGCACCAAAAGTTGGCAATGGAGAGAATGGGGCCAAACCATTAGTTTGGTCCAGGAACAATTAACTGGCTGGGTCCACATGGAGACTGTATGATACTATTGTATTGGTAGCAGGAGTGGGACAGAAGGGAAACGGGCCTTCCCCAAAGGAGAAGGGGATCAGAATCCCTACAAAAATCCCAAGTGATATGAGAAGACACCACAAATGGCATGTTCCTGTTATGTGGTCCTAGGGAGGTAAAGGAGCACATATGGATCAAGTATATTCTGACAAATGGAAAGGATTTGAAGTACTCTCCTGGGTAAAATTAACCTTATTCTTGCATTCTCTCATACAAAATGAATATTCTTGAGATGGATTTTATTACAACTGATTCTCTGAAGAATCCTTGAGCTTCCCATATAATTTGTTTAGGATAGGAATGGCTTTCGATGTGCGGAGTCTACCTCCTCCCATGCTGGGACACTCAACACGGATGTACATGGGAGTATTTGATATTCCACACTGAGAATACCACATGAATATCAATAGTCATCTTAATGATGTAACTTAGGAAACTTGAAGGTTTGCAAATGTTTTTGTTGGTGTCCAGAATTACTGTGCTTTTATTTATATCTGAAGAGTAATCATTCACAGGATTTTCAGGTATGAAATGATGTAGATAAATCCTGTCCATCCATAGATGAAATTGTTGTTCTGTTGGGGAAATGCGTCTTTCATTGTTACTTTAGCAAAATGTTTATCATTAAAATGCCAAATATAGCTCCTTGGGGAAATTTCAGATTTTCAAATGAGTACCCAAAGTAAATACATGTTTTATAGGCATCTAGGTTACAGATTTGTCAAGCTGGAAAAGTTCTTCAAGGTCTAAGTCTCTTGGTCTATAGAAACAAAGGAGTGAGACTGGGGTTTTAGTCCTGCTCCTTAACAAGCCATGGGACTTTGGGCAGTTCATTTGCACCACTGGAGCACTTCAGGTTACTCATCCATAAAAGGAGAATAATAAAACCTGTCTCATGGAGATGTTCACTTTGTTCATTCAACAAATATTTATTGATTGTTTATATGTATCTGACCCTGTTCTAGACACTGAGGATACAGCAGTGAACAAGACAAAAAAAATGTTCCTTCTTATGAGCTTACATTTAAGTGGGGGAGACAGACAAGAAATAAGATAAATGAGTGAAAATATAGTATGTTAGATAGTGATTGTTAGATGTGAGGCTTACATTAAAATAATGTATATGGGGTGCCCAGCACAATATCTGGCATGTAGTAAGTACTCAATAGAGAGTAATTTCCTTTGCTTCTTCAGTCTTCCTAACAGTTCCTGATTAGTCTACAGCATGGTAGTAATCAGTGAAAGGCCTGACCCATTGCCTTCTACCTCTTGCGAGTTAATGTGGCCTAAACCTATTTTGCTTAAGAAGACAAAAGAATGCTTACAGATGTGTTTTATACTTCCTGTATGGCAGATTAATCAAGGTGGTGCCTAAACACTGTTGATAAATGACCTTTTCTGAAGCCAGTTGGCAGGGGTCATTGCTTGGAGCTAGATGGCATTTGTCCACAAAGACAAATGCATTGTTTCTTCGCTGTTTAAGCAAAATGGACTAGGAAACTGTACTGGCTGTTTCTCTTAAAGAAAAGATGTGTGACCTTTGTTCTGTTCCAAACATCGGAGAACTGGAAAAAATTTACATTATTTATGGGAAACCAGGGCATTGACTAAAAGCCTGGAAAAAGAGGGTTTAATACTTGTGGTTTCTATATATTTTTGCCCATTGTAGAAAATTTGGGAAGTTCAGAAATGTTTAAAGAAGCCGCCAAAAGTTCACCCCTAGGATTCAGTTATTTCACCAGACCCATCTCTCTGCCTCAGCTTTCTCCTTCAGAAGCATCCAGTGAATAGTCATTTACTGAATTCCTTCTTTAGGCCTGGGCCTGTACTAGGCACAGAGGGTGTAGCCCTTGCCCTTAGGCAGTACCAGCCTTGTGGGGGTAGGGAAAGGGCCAGAGGCGGAGAGACCACTGAGAATGGGCTCCTATCTTAGACTGTCAGTCTCTCCCAGACGACAGCTCTAAGGAACAAGCTTTTGTAAAGAATTTGGAACAAAAGTTGTTATCATCACAGTTAGGGTGATTGTGGGAATGAGAAAGTGGAGTATAAAGAGGCAAAACACACAAAGCATTGGTAACTGGCCTGCTGGCCTTGCCATCCCCAGCTCCTCTTATGTAAAAGGTCCCTCAGTTCTGTCCTGCAGTATCACCTTTCAGAAGAAACTAGACATTAGGCTGTGGGCCAGTACCCCTGTATCTTGCTTTAAGAATCTAATAAGTGAAAATTCAGAATTACAACCCAGATTAGATGAGGAAATTGGCCCAGGAAGATTGAGTGAATTTTCTTGAATCACACATCTAGTTGGTGGCAGAGCCAGGATAATAACGAAGGACCTTGAATTTCTCTCAGTCCAGTGAGGTTTTTTCCACTACTCCATTGGTAATAATTTCCTTTACTAAAGTATACATTCTTAAGATAACTTTAAAATAATGGTCACCCTTGCATTTGATAAATATGATTTACCAACAGCTGATTTACATGCAGTTTGGGGGGAACATATTTATGACAGAGAAGGTGGTGCAAAGGTTTTTCCAAGTTTTCCTGGGGTGTCCAGGCCCCCTGGTCCTTCTCCTGGACTGTGTATTCACAAGTAAATGTTGGCATTCTGTCATTCATTTTTTCCAGATGTTCTTCCCAAGTAGTGTGTTATGTTTTGTGTTTTTAATATTTCTCATAGGGACTTCCGTGGTGGCACAGTGGTTAAGAATCCGCCTGCCAATGCAGGGGACACGGGTTCGAGCCCTGGTCCAGGAAGATCCCACATGCCATGGAGCAACTAAGCCCGTGCGGCACAACTACTGAGCCTGCGCTCTAGAGCCTGCTGGCCGCAACTACTGAGCCTGTGTGCTGCAACTACTGAAGCCAGTGCGCCTAGAGGCCGTGCTCTGTAACAAGAGAAGCCACCGCAATGAGAAGCCCACGCACCAAAACAAAGAGTAGCCCCCCCGCTCGCCACAACTAGAGAAAGCCCGTGCACAGCAACAAAGACCCAATGCAGCCAAAATAAATAAATAAATAAATTTATTTTAAAAAAAAATTCTCATATACATTTTTAAAAATCTGGGCACATAAATCCTAATAAAGTTCTCAACTATCTCTTCTATCCTGTCTCAAATTTCCAGGTGTGTTTATATTTATGACACAGTGTCTGAAGGCATGAACGATATCACATCGTTAGGGCTTATATTCCTAAACCCTAGACTTGCGTTTCTAGGTGTTCTGAAAATTCTTTACACTTCACTTGTAAATGCCACTATACTATGCCATGACATTTCCAGATAACATATATTTCAAACAGGAAAACAGAGGAAGCCCAAAGAAAAGGGAAGTAGGTTTCAAATATAAATACAAAAAAAAATCATTAAAAAATAGTAGAACACATAAGATGGGGAGGAGTATAAATTCTAGTTTCACGTCCCCTGAGAACAGAATGTCCTGCAGACCCACTTTAGGGACTGGCAGTTTCCACTAGCAACAAAGTGGCCCAATCTTGGAATCACACTTCCTTTGACTCTCACATCCAGTCAAGTCCAGTCATTCCCCTAACATGTCTTAGTGTCACCTACTGCAGCCAGACAGGGTGGTCACCCACCTCTCACGTCACTGTCCTGAAGTCCATCCTCTGTGTTGCTGCACACGTGCTATTTAGTTTGGAGTTTGCTGAAAACCAGAGGCTTTTTGATGCCAGCTTTTTGAGCCTGCTCAAGTCACACCCGCTGTCTCGAATCCATCCTTGCTGCCATCCACCTGGAAAACTACTCAGCACTCAAGCCTCAGCCTTACCATTGCTGTTCTCTACCCCTCCCTCACTTCTGTAGGGCAAAGCGGTCCCCACAGTGTACAATGCCCATTCTTAAGTGAAGGAAACCCTAACACTTAATTGAACTTAATTGTCTGCAGAATGTTTTTCCTCCCCTACCAACCTAGGAACTCAAAAGCCAAGACCACATCTGATTTCTCTGTATTACCTGCATCCAGAATAAAGCTTGCCTGGAGCTGTACAATAAATGTTTGATAGATAAATGAAAGAATAGACTTATGGAAATTGCTTCTTTAAATTTCTGTTTAAACTCACCATTTTATCCATTTTAAAGTGTACATTTCAGTGGCATTTAGCACATTCACAGTGTTGTGCAATCATCACTGGCTATCTAGTTCCAGAACACTCCAAAAGGAAACGTTGTATCCATTGAACAGTCACTCCCCATTCACCCCCTTTCCCCTAGCCCCTGGCAACCACTAATCAACTTCCTGTCTCTGTGGATTGGCCTATTCTGGACATTTCAAATAAATGGAATCATGCAATATGTGACCTCTGTGTCTGGCTTCTTTCACTTAGCATAATGTTTTCAAGATTCATCCATGTTGTAGCATGCATCAGAACTTCATTACGTTTTAGGGCTGAGTAATAGGCTGTTGTATTGATATACCACTTCTTGTTTATCTGTTGATGTTTAAATGTCTGATGGATACTTAGGTTGTTTCCACCTTTTGACTCTTATGAGTGGTGCTGCTATGAACATGTGTGTACAAGTTTTTGTTTAAACACCTGTTTTTTTGGTTTTTTCCTAATAAATTGATTTATTTATTTTTAACTGCCTTGGGTCTTCATTGCTACATGCGGGCTTTCTCTAGTTGCAACAAGTGGGGGCTACTCTTCATTGCGGTGCACGGGCTTCTCATTGCCGTGGCTTCTTTTGTTGTGGAGCACGGGCTCTAGGCGCGGGCTCAGTAGTTGTGGCGCATGGGCTTAGTTGCTCTGCAACATGTGGGATCTTCCTGGACCAGGGCTTGAACCCGTGTCCCCTGCATTGGCAGGTGGACTCATAACCACTGCGCCACCAGAGAAGTCCCTAAACATCTGTTTTTAATTTTCCTGAGTACATATCTAGGAATGGAATTGCTGGGTAATGTGGTATTATATGTTTAACTTATTGAGGAACCACCAGACTATTTTCCACAACTACACCATTTTACATTCCCACCAACAGTGTACGAGGTGAGGGATTCAATTTTTCCACATTCTCTCCAACACTTTTCATTTCTTACTATATCCATCCTAATGAGTGTGAAGTGGTATCTCGTGGTTTTGATTCACATGTCCCTAATAACTAATGATGCTGAGCATCTTTTCATGTATTTTTTGGACCTTGTGTGTATCTTCTTTGGAGAAATGTCAATTCAAGTCTTTTGCCCATTCTATTTGGGTCACTTGTCTTTTTTAATTTATTATTTTATTTATTTTTGTCTGTGTCGGTTCTTTGTTGCTGTGCGTGGGCTTTCTCTAGTTGCGGCGAGCTGGGCTACTCTTGAATGCAGTGCCTAGTCTTCTCATTGCGGTGGCTTCTCTTGTTGTGGAGCACAGGCTCTAGGTGCGCCAGCTTCAGTAGTTGTGGCATGTGGGCTCACTAGTTGTGGCTCATGGGCTCTAGAGCACAGGCTCAGTAGTTGTGGCACACGGGCTTAGTTGCTCCATGGCATGTGGGATCTTCCCGGACCAGGGCTCAAACCTGTGTCCCCTGCGTTGGCAGGCAGATTCTTAACCACTGCGCCACCAGGGAAGTCCTGGGTCATTTGTCTTTTTGTTGTTGAGTTGTAAGAGTTCTTTATATATTCTGGATACTAAACCCTGATCAGATACATCCTTTGCAAATATTTTCTGCCATTTTGTGGATTGTATTTTTACTTTTTCTTTTAAAAAAAAATGCTTTTTAGTTTTATTTTTTGGCTAACCTGCACGGCTTTTGGGATCTTAGTTCCCCAACCAGGGATCAAACCAGTGCTCCCTGCAGTGGAAGTGCAGAGTCCTAACAACTGGACTGCCAGGGAATTCCCATGGATTGTTTTTTTACTTTCTTGATAGTGTCCTTTGATGCACAAAAGTTTTTTATTTTGATGAAGTCTGATTTTTCTATTTTTTCCCTTGGTTGCTTGTGCTAAGAAACCATTGCAAAAAACAAAGTCATGGAGATTTCCCCCTATGTTCTCTCCCAAGAGTTTTATAGTTTTAGCTCTTATATTTAGGTCTTCGATCCATTTTGAGTTTGTTGTTGTATATAGTGTGAGGTAAGTGCCCACCTTCATTCTTTTGCATGTGGATAGCCAGCTGTCCTTGCACCATTTGTTGAAGACTATTCTTTCCCCATTTTCACATTTGTTTTTGAAAGATATTTTCAAATTATAAGTTAACAATTCTTTTTTTTTTTTTTTCTTTCTGTATCTTAAAGATTTTGCTTCACTATCTTCTGGATTACATTGTTTTTGATGAAAAGTCTGCTGTAATTCTTATCTTTGTTCCCCTGTATGTACTGTTTCCTCTCATGCTGCTCTTAAGACTTTTTCTTTGTCACTGACGTTAGCAATTTTATTAAGATATGACCTGGTATAGTTTTCTTCTTGTTTCTTTTGCTTGGGGTTCACTGGGATTCTTGAATTTGTGGTCCTAAAGTTTTCATCATTTTTGGAAAATTTATGGCTGTTATTTCTTCAAAAGAATTTTTTTGCCTCTACTTCCTTTAAGGTCTTCAATTACATGTATGTTAGGCCACTTGAAGTTGTTCCTTAACTCAATGATGCTCTATTCAATGTTTTTGGTCTTTTTTTCCTCTTGTTGTGTGTTTTTTTTAAATTAATTAATTAATTAATTAATTAATTATCTTTGGCTGTGTTGGGTCTTCATTGCTGCTCCCGGGCTTTCTCTAGTTGCAGCGAGTGGAGGCTACTCTTCATTGCGGTGCGCGGGCTTCTCATTGCAGTGGCTTCTCGTTGCAGAGCACGGGCTCTAGGCAAGTGGGCTTCAGTAGTTGTGGCACGCGGGCTCTAGAGCACAGACTCAGTAGTTGTGGCCTACAGGCTCAGTTGCTCCGCGGTATGTGGGATCTTCCTGGACCAGGGATGGAACCCGTGTCACCTGCATTGGCAGGCAGATTCTTAACCACTGCTCCACCAGGGAAGTCCATCTTGTTGTGTCTTTTTGTGTAGTTTTTATTGCTGTGTCTCCAAATTACTAATCCTTTCTTCTGAAATATCTAATCTATTTTTATCCCATTTTATGTATTTTTTATCTCAAACATTGTAGTTTCTATCCCTAGAACTTTGATTTGGGTTTTTTAAAGTAGCTTTTGAATTTTGGAATAATTTTAGATTCATAGAAAATTTTCAAAGTATTCCATATGCTTCTCATCCAGTTTCAGTTTCTTCTAATGTTATTTTCTTACATTACCATAGTACACTTATCAAAACTGATATCAACATTGGTACATTAATAGTAACTAAACTTCACATTTTATTCAGATTTCAACAGTTTTCCATTAATGTCTTTTTTTCTGTTCCAGGAACCAGTTAAAGATATCACATTTCACTTAGTTGTTATGTCTCCTGTTCTCTTCTGACCCATTACAGTTTCTAACTCTTTTCTTGTTTTTAATGACTTTGAAAGTTTTGAAGAGTACTGGTCATGTATTTTATAGAATATCCTTAATTTGGGTTTGTCTGATGTTTTCCTCATGATTAGACTGGGGTTATGGGTTTGGGGAAAGAATAACATAGAGGTGAAGGGTCCTTATTACATCAAATTAGAGGGCACATGATATCCACACAACATCATTGGTGATGTTATCTTTAAACACTTGGTTAAGGTAGTTTTGCTAGATTTTCCTACTGGAAAGTGACTATTCTTCCCTTTCCATACTCTGTTCTTTAGAAGCAAATCACTAAGTTCAGGCCACACTCAAGGAGAGGGGAGTGATTAAGTTCTACCTCCTATGGAGGGGAGTATCTGCATATATTATTCAGAATTCTCCTATATGGAATAGTTGTCTTTTCTCCCCAATTTATTTGTTAATATCAGTTTGGACTCATGTATATTTATTTAATATTTTGGATTATAATCCAATACTATGTTATTTATTTTATTGGTCAAATTGTTCCAGCTTTGGCCATTGGATGCCCTTTCAGGTTGATTTCTGTGTCTCTTTGACATGCTCCATCCTTTCGTTTTCTGAACACTTCCTTACTTTCTACTATTACATTATGCTCTAGGATCATCTTGTGTTTTCCCTGTTCCAGATCTGCAATCAACCATTTCTCTAAAGAACGCTGGTTCCTTTTATTGGAGAATGGTATTTAGAAACCAGGACATGGACACTGGCTGTGTTTGTTACTACTGGCATTTGGGTCTTTTTTTTTCAAATTTTTGGCTGTGCCATGTGGTATGCAGGATCTTAGTTCCCCAACCAGGGATAGAACCCATGCCCCCTACAGTGGAAGCACGGAGTCTTAACCACTGGACTGCCAGGGAAGTCCCTGGGTCTTTTTTATATTGCCCATGTCTGTATTTAACAAGCTCACTCTTTTCTCTAGCTTCTTGATCATGTGGAATATAGTTACAACTATTTTAATGTCCTTATCTGTCTTTCTGTGTGATGAGATGAAGTGAGGTGAATGAAGTTGACATTGTGATGTATCGTTAGGCTACTATTGACCTTCTGATGTATTGATGAGGATCATTTGCTCCAGGTGATACTGCATTTGTTACTACTGGGATTTGGGTCTTTTTTTTATATCATCCATGTCTCTATTTAACAAGCTCACTCTTTTCTCTAGCTTCTTGATCATGTGGAATATAGTTATAACTATTTTAATGTCCTTATCTTTCCATTCTACCTATCTTGGTCAGTTTAAATTGACTGATTTTTTCCCCCTCATCATGGTTCCTTCTATATGGGCCCTCTGGCTTTTTGGAAAGAGCTTTTAAGCTTTGTTAGTTGGGACTAGAGTACTAAATTAGCCTAGGGCTAATTTTGCCCCACTATTGTTGCAAAGCCGATCTGATGCCTTGTGAAATATGCCTTGCCACTCTGAATGCTGGGAACAGGAACTGGACCTGTGTGATCTCCAAGAATTGTTCCTTCTAATTCTTTTGGATGGTTCTTTTTCTGGCTTCAGGTAGTTTCCTCACATGCATGCTGAAGGCTCAAGGGGGACCCTCAGCAGATAGCCACAGCTTCCTTTTTGTGCACCTTTCTTCTTTTTGGCATTCTTCCCTGTGAACTCACCACCTTGACCAGCCCAGATTACTCACTCCATCTCCTGAACTCAGGGAAACTACTGGGCTCTGCCTCGGTTTACTGTCTTGGTACCATGGCCTGGAAATCCTCTCCAGGAGGTAAGCAGGGACAATCATAGGGCTTACTTCACTTATTTCCTGTCTCTTAGGAATCACTATCTTTAGTTGTCTGATATCCAATGTCTTAAAAACTGTTGTTTCATACATTTTGTCCAGAGGTAAGTCCAAACCCTATTACTACATCTGGGCCAGAAGCAACAGTATAAGCATAGAAAATTAATAGAGCTAGGGGTTATGATTAGAACACAGGCATGCATATCATAAAACTTAAAGAGGTAATATCATATAGTGGTTAAGAGTATGGACTCTGGAAAAAAGACTGCCTGGATTCAAATTCTAGCTTTCCATCTTGCTAGCTATAAACCCTTGGCCAGTTATGTAATCTTTCTGGGCCTCAATTTCCTCATCTTTAAATTTTTATTTATTTATTTATTTATTTATTTTTATTTATGGCTGTGTTGGGTCTTTGTTTCTGTGCGAGGGCTTTCTCTAGTTGTGGCAAGCCGGGGCCACTCTTCATCGCAGTGCGCGGGCCTCTCACTATCGCGGCCTCTCTTGTTGCGGAGCACAGGCTCCAGACACGCAGGCTCAGTAAATGTGGCTCACGGGCCCAGCCGCTCCACGGCATGTGGGATCTTCCCAGACCAGGGCTCGAACCCGTGTCCCCTGCATTTCCTCATCTTTAAATGGGGATCATAATGGTCCTATCTCATTGGAATGAGATGAGGATTAAATAGATTAACATGTAAAGCATTTGGAACAGTGCTTGGTTCAGAGCAAGCATTCAATAAATATTGGCTATTACTATTCTGAATACAGTAGTCTCCCCCTCTTATTCACAGGGGATACATTCCAAGACCCCCACTGGATGCTTGAAACCATGGATAATACTAAACCCTGTATGTACTGTTTACCTATACATACACACTTATGATAAAGTTTAATAAATTAGGCACAGTAAGAGATTAACAACAATAACCAATAACAAAACAACAATTATAATGATATACTATAATAAAAATTATGTGCATGTGTTCTCTCTCAAAATATCCTGTTGTACTATACTCACCCCACTTCTTGTGATGATGTGAGATGATAAAATCTCTATGTGATGAGATGAAGTGAGGTGAATAAAGTTGACATTGTGATGTATTGTTAGGCTACTGTTGACTTTCTGATGTATTGATGAGGATCATCTGCTCCAATGATACTGGATTACTGAGATGATCATTGAGATCATGACAATGTTGATGGTTGGATGTCAGGAGTGGACGACATTAATGGTTGGGGATCCTGGGTGGAATAGAGCAGGCGGCACAAGATTTCATCAAGCTACTCAGAATAGTGTGCAATTTAAAACTTATGAGTTGTTGGACTTCCCTGGTGGCAGAGTGGTTAAGAATCCGCCTGCCAATGCAGGGGACACGGGTTCGAGCCCAGGTCCGGGAAGATCCCACTTGCTGCAGAGCAACTAAATCCGTGCGCCACAACTACTGAGCCCGCGTGCTGCAACTACTGAAGCCCGAGTGCCTGGAGCCTGAGCTCCGCAACAAGAGAAGCCACTGCAGTGAGAAGCCTGCGCACCGCAACGAAAAGTAGCCCCTGCTCGCCGCAACTAGAGAAAGCCTGCACGCAGCAACAAAGACCCAACCCAGCCAAAAATAAATAAATAAATAAAATATTAAATTACTTTAAAAAAAACCTTATGAATTGTTTATTTCTAGAATTTTCCATTGAATATTTTCTGACCATAGTTGACCACAGGTATCTAAAACTGTAGAAAGCAAAACAGCAGATAAGGGGGGACTATGTACTTGTTAAAAGTAGCCAGCAAATTTGGTTGTGAGTTCTCTAGTGACCCTAGCAAAGTGGAAATATTGGTTACATGATTTAGTGTCCATAAAATATATACGAACTCTTGTATAAGCGAAGTACAGATTTCAGAATGTTTCCTCGCAATATTTCCTCATAAAGAGGATAATTTGTGTGCCTGGAATAATATACCAGCCAGAGGGAGTTTCCCAGGATTTTGTCTTTACCATCCCTCCAAATAGCCGATAGCTTCACACCAGAGCTCAGTTCAGTAAAAGTGACTCCACTGGGACTGAAATATTGTAGTACCTTTGGTCTGGCTTAATCCAACAATAAAATGTATAGTGTTAACATAAAACTACTGAACCACATGTCATTTGGGCAGTTCTCCATAAATATAGGGGGTCAATTAGGAACCAATTACAATGGTTGAGGCAAGACAACTAAAGCCTGAGCCAAAGAACTAACTCCAGGATGGAAGTGTACTGGCAGGGAACAAGCCCACTGCACAGTGAGAATCCACAAGGCTTGGCAATTTACTCAGTGTATAGCTACAGGGAGGAGGAACTTTCAAGGCCCAGGAATGGATGTATGGAAAGATGGAAAGAAAAAATGATCTTTGCGTTGTTCAAATTTTCTATAGCCTTACAAATAGTTTGTCTTCTTCCTCTATCAGCTACTGAGGAAGATGTGTCAAAATCTCCTACTATGTGGATTTGTCCATTTCTCCTTTTAATTCTGTCTTATATATTTGGAGGCAATGTTTCCAGTTGGTACAAATATGTGCTGGTCATTATATCTTCCTGATGAACTGTCTGTTTTATCATTAAGGCATTTGACTCTATCCCTAATAATGCTTTTTGGCCTAAAATCTATTACTGTTGCATTATTTCATTTTGTATTTGCCTAATATATTTCCCCCATCCTTTTAACATTTCTGTGTCATTATCTTTTGAATGCATTCTTGTAACCAACATACAGCTGGATTTTTAAAAATCCAATCTGAGAATCTTTGTCTTTTCTTAAGCATGTTTACATTTCTTCTTCTTATGACATATTGTGGATATTTTCCCCCTTTGTTTTGTCCTTTGCCATGTGTTTTATTTGCTTTATTCTCTTACCCTGCCCTCTTTTACTTTGGTTGTTTTCTTTACTCCCTTTTTTGTCTCACTAGTGGTTTGGAAGTTATACATTCTAATTATATTCCTTCAGTGGATGTTCTTATGTTATCAATGTGCATACTCAACCTAACATTGTTAAGTTAATCACTATCTTTAGCACACTGTGAAAATTTCAGGAACTTTAGAGTTCTTTAATTCTGTTCTCCACCCCCTCTATCTTCCACTTAATTTGGATTTTAGTATTTTAGTTCCAACTGACTTTTAACCACTCACCCCCCACATTAGATGTTTTAACAGCCATAATTTATTTAGATTTACAAACATGCATACCAATTTCTCTGCCTACCTTTCTTAAGTCCTTTCTTTTTATTGAAATATGATTTGTGTACAATAAAATTCATCATTTTAAAGATACAATTCAATAGTTTTTAGCATATTCACAAAATTGTGCAACCATCACCACTATCTAATTTTAGAACATTTTCATCATCCCCAAAAGAAATCTCCCCATTCCTCCTATCCCTAGCCCCTGGCAACCATTAATCTACTTTCTGTCTCTATGGATTTACCTATTCTGGGTATTTCATATAAATGGAATCATGTAATATATGGCTTTTTGTGTCTGGCTTCTTTCACTTAGCACAATGTTTTCAATGTTCATCCATGTTGGAACATGTATCAGTCCTTCATCCCTTCTTATGCCTGAATAATATTCCATTTTATGGATAAACCATATTTTATTTATCTATTCATTAGTTGGTGGACATTTGAGTTAGTTCCACTTTTTGGTATTATACATAATGCTGCTACGTACATTTGTGTACAAGTATTTTTGTGGACATATGTTTTCAGTTCTCTTGGATATATACCTAGCAGTGTAAACCATTATTTCTTATGTTCAGTGGTGTGCTGATAGATGTTTAACAACCAGTTCTCATGTAGTAGGAGTAAGGGAGCCCTGACTTGTAGCATTTGTTGAGCTCTGAGGTGCAAATACTCAAGTTACCAATGTGACATCACTAAAATATAGAGAAGGAAAAAGATGCATAGCAGCACACCGTTCTATAGTATTTCTACCATATAGATGTAGGAGATAATAACCTCAAGTGCATAGATAATAGAAAAATTATAGTAAAATAATTAAGAAGTGATGCATTGTGAGGATTTTTTACCTTTATTTTAAAAGTAATTCATTTAATTGCAAGTTTGTATAATTTAATTTTTGTGACTCTAGCACCTCACTTGCATCCCCCTCCTTACATCTAACTTATTTTTCTAGACTGAATTTTCTTCTTCTTTTTTTAAAATTAATTAATTAATTAATTAAAAAAATTTTTTTTGGCTGAGTTGGGTCTTCACTGCTGTGCACGGACTTTCTCTCGTTGCGGTGAGCAGGGGCTACTCTTCGTTGCGGTGCGATTGTGGTGGCTTCTCTTGTTGCGGAGCATGGGCTCTAGGCGCGTGGGCTTCAGTAGTTGTGGCACACAGGCTCAGTAGTTGTGGCTCACGGGCTCTAGAGCGCAGCTTCAGTAGTTGTGGCGCATGGGCTTAGTTGCTCCGTGGCATGTGGGATCTTCCTGGACCAGGGCTCAAACCCGTGTCCCCTGCATTGGCAGGTGGATTCTTAACCACTGCGCCACCAGGGAAGTCCCCACAGTCTCTTTTTTTTTTTTTTTTTTTTATTTATAGTTGAATAGAAAAGAGGTTTAATTTTTTTATATCTTTACTGGAGTATAATTGCTTTATGATGTTGTGTTAGTTTATGCTGTATAACAAAGTGAATCAGCTATATGTATACATATATCCACATATCCCCTCCCTCTTGACACTCCCTCCCACCCATAGTCTCTTTTAAATGGTTCTATTTTAACCCTTCTTCTCTCCAGTTTGTTGTGTTGGTTGACTCTCCATTTTGCTCACTTCTTTCCTCGTGGTTTGATACTTTTCAGGAGCAGCTTCATCAGGGATTGTTTTTTCTAGTGGATTCTGCAAGCCCTGGATTGGTAAACATCCCTGCAGAGCTATTTTGAATTCACTTCAGCCTAAACCTAAGAATTTTAATAGGTCTTACTTCAGCCCTAACCTAAGAATTTTAAGGTCTGGACCAATTTTTCTGTTAATTTATCTCACTAGCTGTCTGCACATACAGGTAGAGTAAATTTAAACCTCCATATGCATTTGGCACTGATTGGGATTTCTGTTTCTCTTGAGTGCCATTTCTTCCCTTCCCAAGGCCTCTTCAGACATCAAGGTTCCTTGAACTTCTCTAACCTTGGGTAGAGTTTTTCCAGTCTCCTTTTCATGGAAGGGGACAGAGCTTCCAATGTCAGAGCTGTATGCAAGGGGCTCAGTTCCAGCTTTCTCACCTGCCCAGGACCGGAGCCCCATCTCCTACTCCTTAGTGTTCGGTGGAACCCTGGCCTGCAGATCTCAGGATCTATAGCTAAGTGTGAAATCCTTGTGGCAGCTAAGGCACATCACCTATGACCAGTTCTGGCTTTGAGTTTTTCATTTCTTTTTCATTTTTGATATCTGGGGATTTCTCTTTATATTTTTCAAGTTTTGCAATAAAAATATGACGTCTGTTATAGTTCATCCAGCATCTCTACGTGTCTGTAGCGGGGGGGGTGGGATGGGAAACCCATCTATATTAGGATAGTTGATCATGTTTCTGGAAATTCCCAGATCAGAAGGAATCATTCTGTGAGAAAGACATTTATTGTCTTCATTTTTTAGATAAGAAAATGGAAACTCAGAATGGTTGTCCAAATTGCCAAAGCCATAAAACTTTAAATGGGGAAATGGGTTTTGTGTCCAGTCTGTTTGCAAAATCCCATGCAAGATATCTAGGCATCTTAAAGTTGACTTGGTACCTCTGGCTTCTCTCCATTATTAGCCTTTATGGATAATTCACCCCTGGCATTTTGCTGAAGCAAATACTCTGGAAAAGATTCTTCCTGCTTCTTAGCTAAGGCTGTTTTGAAGAGAAGGGGAGGGAGTAAAACGTAGGTCATGGAAGCTGGGCTGTCCTGAGCCTGAGAGCCCCTGGCTCTCAGAAGCATTTGCCTGGGAGGAAGTGAAAGCCAACAGGCATTTCTGCCCCATCCAGAAGCACCCCCAAGCTCACTCGTGCAGTGGGCAGTGAAGGGGACATAGCAAGGGTCCTGCACATTGTCTTTGGTTTGCCTCTGGAAGAAGGAAGAAGCCCAAGTGATGGCAGAGACTGGCACATTCTGAGGCTTTTCACTTTGCTCCTTAGACTAGAGCGCCTCTTGCCCTGTGCATTCTGCACGGAGCCTGGCCCTGAGTGGGCGCCCTACAAAGGTGATGTGGATCAATGACTCTAACTGAGGAAAAAGAAGCCACATCAAGTATTTACAGTAGAGGGACCTTAATGAGGAGGACTGGTTACACAGGTGATAGGATAGGGGACAGAGAGGCATCCCAGAGCTTATCAAGGAAACCACTGCTACCCATAAGGCAAAGGGGCAGAGGGAGGAGGCAGTGTCACCAGGGACCAAGAACCAGGAGATGGAAGCCAGGAGCCACATGATCAGAAGCTGGAGCCCTAGCAGTGGAAGCAGGAGCCATGGAAAATGTGTAGCTGGAAATACCACCTCAGGCAGATGTTATGGGGGGGTGGGGGGGGGACATCCCTCTGCCTCCCCTCCCCCACCACAACCTACCCCCAGTCTCCTGCTAGTACTTCCCTTGGGCCAAAGTCAGATGTCTTAGAGCTTGGATTCACAGCCTGAATGGATCAACCTCCCTATGCTACAGAGCACGGCAGAGCAGAAGAAGGCTGAGGGGTGAGTCTGAGAAAAACAGGCCCAGGACTGGCATGGAAGGAAAGAAGGAAAGAAAAAAGGAAGAAAAGAAGACAAGCCTATGTGTAACATATAAGCATTCTAAAATACTTCTTAAATATCCTTTTGCAATTAAAAAGGATCTATAGGATAAAAAGTTCCCTTCCTTAGAGTTGTGAGGATCAAATGACAAAATGGATGTGAAAACCTTTTGAACATTGCCAACTACTGCATAAATATGAGACGATCATCATTTATATCATTAGTTGTGGGCTTCCCTGGTGGCGCAGTGGTTGAGAGTCTGCCTGCCAATGCAGGGGACACGGGTTCGAGCCCTGGTCTGGAAGGATCCCACATGCCACGGAGCAACTAAGCCCGTGAGCCACAGTTACTGAGCCTGGGCATCTGGAGCCTGTGCTCCGCAACAAGAGAGGCTGCCATAGTGAGAGGTCTGCGCACCGCGATGAAGAGTGGCCCCCGCTTGCCGCAACTAGAGAAAGCCCTCGCACAGAAACGAAGACCCAACACAACCATAAACAAACAAACAAAAAAAAATAAAATAAATATATCATTAGTTGTTTGGATGGAGGAAGTATATTTGAATATGAGTATAAATGGAAACACTTTATAGAGCATCTATTATGTGTGGACACTATTTATGCACGTGTATTAGAATATTATTAGCTGCAATAATATACAATAATATACAAGCAATAACTAACAGTGACTTAAACAAATAGGTAGTTACTTTCTGACATAACAGAGGTGCTCCTTTGGTCTTTCCATCGATTACAAAATGTCTGCGATGCCCAACCTTCACCTCCAAGTTCAAAGCAGGAAGGGGTGGGGATGGGAACAGTTCCGACTTCGCAGTCCTGTTTCATCAGGAAAGCAAAAGCTCTCTCAGTAACTCCCAGGAGAGTTCTATCTAAATCTCATTGGCCAGAACTGGGCCATATGCGATCACCCCTAACTACGAGAGAGCTGTGGTGGGAGGGAGCAAGGGAGAAATGGCTTCTGGGTGACCAAACAGCAGGCTGTGCCACATGCATATAGAGCACAGTACTTGGGCACAAAGTAAGTGCTCAATACATGTTAGCTATTTTCTGTGCGTGAGTGTGTGTGTGTGTATGTGTGTATCTATGTCTGTATGGTTCTATGCAGTCCCCATTTCTCCTAACAATCCTGTGTAGTAAAATCATCTACAAATGAGGCCTAACACATGGCTGGTAAAAGGCAGAGCCAGGCTTCAGACCCAGCTCTTTCTGACTGCAGTCCGAACGCTCTTTCCATTGCCTCGCCATGGCCCACCCTCCCCCTAAACTGGCCCCTAAGATCTTGGTGTTGGAGTCACATCAGGCTCAAGTGGGCTTGATGAAGAGAGAAAGTGGGATAGGACCAGCTCTGAAATGAATTGACACCTGTATCTAGAGCTATACACGGAGTAACGATGAAGTCATGAGAAGAGGTCCCATAATTACACGTGCTAGACTTGTGCCTACACTTGCATGTAGCCACTTAGGCATGATCATGCTGGGAGGCCTGGCACTTGTTCTGATGATGCCACTACTGCCCAAAAACTCCTGTGGGACTACCCTTCACAAGTCACAAAAAACCTCAATGTCATGACTGTAAAATTACACAACGTTTCTGACCCAAACCCAGCTGCAGCTCCTCATCTCATTTACCATGAGTTCCAAATGGCTTTTGACTATTGCCAAAAATAAAAAATCATTCCCCAAAGACAGAATTGTATTGCAACTGAGATGCAAAAGAACGGGTTGTCTGCTCTTCAGGCAATTTTCAAATCAAAATTATAGGGAAAAGCAGCAGAAGAACTGTTCAAATAAATATACCCTCCTAGGTTGATATCTTGGAAGAAGACAACTCTAAGTGTGGTTGAATAATTTTTGGTGTGTTTAAGAAAAAATTACTCACCTTGAGTGGCATTGTGAAAAGAACACGGTGCTTGGTAAAGATTCCCAATGGGATAATACTAAATGTAGGTCAGGGCGTTGTGAGATAGGCACGCTCATGCATTGGTGGAATTGTAGATTGGTTCTCAGAGCAATTTGGCAGTGAGCATCAAGAACCTTTGAAGAGTTTTAACCAGCTGACCTAGACATTCCATTTCTAGGAATCTTTCTTAGGGAAATAGCCAAAGATGCAGACAAAGATTTATGTATACAGCTATTTATTTTATTTGTAAAACAGTAAAAAGAAGTAACTGGTCCAAATGTCCCACAATGAGGAAATTGTCAGGTATATTGTGGTATACTCATTAAATGAAAATAATGCAGCCATTTAAAATGATGTTTTTGAAGAACTGTCAATGACGTGTTTATGTTCACAATGGAATAGATGCTAAAGCCAGACTATAAAACCACATGCATTATATAGTCCATTTTTACTTTCTATATGCTAAAAAAAGGCTCAAGATATACTCAAAATGGTACCAGTGGTTTTATCTGGGTGATGAAATTGTAAATGATTTAAAATTTTCTTCATTATACTTTTATATATACAATTTTTTATCATTATATCTATAAATATTACTTTCATAAGTAGAAAATATGTATGATGAAAATTACTTTTTAAGAAAAAAAGAAATGTGTTTTACTAGGAGAGAAGAGATCTGTCCCCAAGGAGCCAATGGTTTGATGAAGGAAATGAGACACATACGCAAATAAATTCGTTACAAGGTAATAAGGGCTATAATGGAGGGAAGGATTATCTCTACCTGGAGTTGAAGTTGGGTGAAAAGAGGTAACATTTGTGCAGGGTCTTGAAGGATGAACAGGAGTTCTCTAGGGCTTTGTAAATTGTTAAGCACTCTATAAGTGTAAGTTAGTTTTTGGCCTTTATTAGGACTGGCAAAGCTTACCTCATATAAAGCTCTCTTTCTTGTCTCTTTCCCATGCTCCCTGAGGCCCAGGAGCCCTGGGACAGGAAGCAGCGGCAGTTAAACAGTCACACATCAGTGCTCCAGCAAGTGAACTGAGGTGCATCCAACTAAGGAGCATATCCAGGACCAGAGGACATAAAATTACCTGGGAGCAGGGCCAGGAAGGTGCTGGTGGGTCAACAAGTTCCCCCTTGTTTGCCATCCTGTGGAAAGGCTGCCTTTGCTTGGGGCCTCCACCCTGAGTTATAGGGCCATCTCCACCTGGGGGATGGTAAAAACTGAGAACAAGCATCACATATCAGTCCATGATTTACATTGGCAGGAAATGGTGTGTCAGATGTCCTTATAGCCTCCAGACAGAGTGGAGTAGAAAGGAGGAGTGTGAGCGAGGAGACCCGGAAGGTTGGCAAGAGATGATTTGTTTGGGAGAAAGTCTTAGAAGCTCAAGGTTGGAAGAGATTTAAAAGTTATCTTACTTAGTCCTCCTGATCCCCTCCCAACATCCCCATCGCATTGTCATCCTTCTTGGCCTTCAGCGAGCAGCTCAGAGGCCACCTCTTCTGTTATCTCCCACCTCAATTCCTCCAGCCTATGCTTTAGGTATTCCTTGTTGTTCAATTTTATGAGAAAAAAAATCAGTGCCCACTGTGCACCAGGCAGTGTGCTTATGGTTCTTTGATTGCAGTAGGCCCTCCTGTGCCTCCTGTTGTTTATTTATTTATTCAGGCAACAAACATGTATTGAACACCTACACTATGCTAGGCAATGTTCTAGACATTGTGATAGAGTGGAGAGAAAGACAGCCAAGATCTTGTGTTCTCTTGGACCTGTCATTCTTGTCGGGGAGACATAAAATAAACAAAGGAATAAATAAGAAAATACCAGGTTATAAATGTCAAGAAGTCCCCTTTGGGGAAATTTAGGGGAAGAACTTTCCATACAAAGAATGCAGCTAGTTCCAAAATCTCAGGGGATAACCGTTGCTTGTTCTAGAAACAAAAAGAACACTGTGGTATTGCGCATGGAATACCCTTTTGTGCTTTATCTGCAAACAAAAATCTTCTCATTTTTTAGAACTTAGCTCAAGCATCGCCTCTTCAGGCAAATCTATCCTATTTATTTTCCCTGGTTAAAAGTGACCACTGTCTCCTTTCCTCCCCACTGGCTCAGAGCAGACTTCTGTCAGCACACATGTAACGACTTGCCATTCTTACCATACTATAGCATTGCTACTCCCTAGTGGATCTCAGTCTTGTCAGTGGCAGAGCTTCCTGTCTAAATCCCTAATGCCCATCACAGAGCCTGGCACAGAGTCTGTAATTGGTAAATATTTGTTCCTTGAATACATGAACTCTCACATAGCACTTTCTCAGAACCTCCCTGGTGCCGCTTATTCAGGATTAGCAACCCTTTATTGATCGGTGCCAGGTCCTGCACTGTGTTCTTTCAACTCTGCTACCTCTTATAAGCCTCATGGCAGCCAGGTGCAGTGTTATTATCCTATCCTGTAGTTAAAACTCAGAGGATCAGAGTGACTTCCATGGTGACTCAGAAATAAGAATCAGGGCTGAGATTTGAACCCAAGTCCTCTTGATGGCAAATCTCAATGCTTCATTTTCTGTGATGTACCCATCATGCATTAGTTCATTTGCGTACCCGTCCTCTCCTTTCTCCTAGATAACCTTTTCCCTTTGGGAAGGATCTGTACTTGACACCATTCCATTCTGTATTCTCCATGACACCAGAACAGTGCTATGTATTTAGGACACACTCAACACAAATCTCTAAGGATGGAAAAGAAAGAATGAATGTGTAAATGAATACTTCATCCAAAGCGGATCAGCGTCTGATATCAGGTCATAGGATGGTGATGCGCTGGAGGAAGAGATGTTTCTGAGGGGAGGGACCTTCCCAGATACCTCTGCGCCCATCTGGGAAAGCTGAGGGTGCCGTCTCCATGCTACAGCACTCATTCCTTAGAAATCACACCTTTCACTCAGTTGTACATCTCAGCAGGAAGCCAGGGGCACCAAGGGGAACATGCATGGCTTCCAATGAGTTGGGAAAATGAGGTTAGGTTTCGATTCAGATAGTTAATTTTTGTTTTCTGGGTCTGCACGGTCAATAAATTTTCAACGAGCAGTGATTCTGTTCCTCATCTTTCATTGCTTTATGGGACTTCAGGGAATGAAAGCATAACATCCTGCTTTCCCATAAGTTCTCTGGCCGCTACCCTGGCACCAATTAAAGACATGTCCATGCAATTAATCAAAACCAATTTGGAAGCTCTCTGGCACTGCTCCTCTGATGTGCTGCCTGCTCCACATACAGTAGTTCCTCAGCTGCAGCGATGGAGCCAGGAACATAGGAGCTTTTGATGAACTGGTTGTGCCAGCCCCAAGTGTTAACTATGTCATCTGACATGACTAATGAGGCTCCCAACTTGATCTGCGTGAGCGGAGCAGTCCTGCTCTCTGGAGGAGGCTCAGTTTCCAAAGCCAGCCTGGGAAGAGGCTGCGACGTGCAGGGTACACACTCCATCAAGTCAGCTGGAGTCCTGGAGGCCTCTAGTGTTGGAGCTGAGAGTCATCCACGGGGAGGGTGATGGAAACTGTGGGCCAGGCTCTGTGCTGGGCGCTGGTGGGGATGTGACCCGACTTAAACTTCTAGCTCAGCCTCCTCATTTTATAGACATGGAAGCCAAGAGCCAGCAAAAGTGAGGCGCCTGCCAAAGGCCTGAGCTGTGGGGAGAGAAATAAAGGAGAAGGCATGGATCCTACCTTTGAGGAGCTAAACCCCTAGATGAGCAAATAAACATGTGTAAGGATAACAACTGGGGTCTGATGCAGGTACACCTCCTGAAGGGTTAAACTGTGGGTTTCCTTCCTTCATTCTGCAAACATTTATCAAGAGGAAGAGAGTCTGTGTCTTTGTCGCCTCTGCAATCCCAAGAGTGTGTGATTTGAAGTCAACAGGTCTGGGTCTGAGTCCCAGCTCTCCTTTGAGTTGATGTAATCTTGAGCAAATCACTTCATTTTTCTGAGCCTTGGGTTCCTCAGCTGTAACATTGGGACAAGCCAGATATTGCCTACCCAGCCTACATCCTACAGTCCTTGTGAGACCCAGCAGAGTTAATGGGTGTAAAAGTATAAGAGTCCCTGCACACGTTAGTTATTATTTATATTACTACCCTCTCCAAGGACCCCTGGCTGAAATCTCTGCAATATGGATCCACAGATAGCTTTAACTCTCTTCCTCTTCTAGTCCCTTTCAAAATGCACTGGAAAGAAAGGGATATGAAACTAATTGGTCATCTGCCTACAATCTCAACAGCTTTCCCAGAGAATCCATGACACAGGAAGACAAAGAACTCAGTCGTTGTAATTTAATGTCATTCCACACTTTGATTGAGCACCTACCATATACCAGGCGTTGGCCACGCTGTGTGGGGAATCAGAGTTGGATAAGACATGCTCCTTGGCCACACTGAGAAGCTCGCCATTCAGTGGGAGAAACAGACATGGACACAAATAACTAAAACATACTGCAGAAAAATACAATTGCCATAGGAAAGATACAAATCAAGTTCTGTGTGAGTCAGAGGAGGGAATGATTCATTCCCCAAAAGGAGACTGGGAAAAGTTTCATCAAGGACGTGGTATTAAAGGATGAGCAGGGTTTAGCTCTGTCAGGAAGCACCAGAAAGGGTGCTCTAGACTGAAGGAACAGCGTGGGCAAGTGCATGGAATCCTGAAAGGAATGGTGATCTAGAGGACAGAGTAAAACTGAGCGAGATAGGAAGTGTGAGCATGAACAAAAGAAGACTCGCTGGGCCCCAGCTCTGAAACCCAGGCATGGATGTTGCTATTTCACTGTTCTCTTTGCTGGCTGAGGTTACCTTGGCCTCTGTCCCTCAATCAGAGAGAATCCTGTACTGGCTCTTCCTCCAGCAAGGCCAAACCCAAGCCCCAGGTGGGAGAGCCAACAACAAAAATGAATGGGGAACAGCAACGACCATCAGATACAAAGTGGCCTGGACTGGGAAGCTCTGGTCACAACCATACATCCCCGGCCCATGTGAGAGGGCCACATAGATGCAGCCATGACACCAACATCTGAAGCATGATGGCAAGGACCTGAGGCCTCTTGGCATGGGTCACACACTACATTTCTCTCCTTTCCTCCTTTGTTCAGAAGAAGCCAACTTCTTCTTTATGTGTGCTGCTGTCAGAATGGTTTTGGAAGGCCAGGAGCTGCAGCTGGGCTCAAGGCATGGCCATGGGCCACCCCAGGGACTCATATTTTCTCCATGTTTCCATTTTTCATTGTAAATTGGTTTTTTTAAAAAATTTATTTATTTTTGGCTGTGTTGGGTCTTCGTTTCTGTGCGAGGGCTTTCTCTAGTTGCGGCAAGCGGGGGCCACTCTTCATCGTGGTGCGCGGGCCTCTCACTATCGCGGCCTCTCTTGTTGCGGAGCACAGGCTCCAGACGCGCAGGCTCAGTAGTTGTGGCTCACGGGCCTAGTTGCTCCGCGGCATGTGGGATCTTCCCAGACCAGGGCTCGAACCCGTGTCTCCTGCATTGGCAGGCAGATTCTCAACCACTGCACCACCAGGGAAGCCCCGTAAATTGGTTTTATATTGTGCAAATAATACAGTGATAAGAAAGAAACCTCAAAAATAGGAGAAAGAGATAACCCTCTCACACATTATCTGTTTCCATTTCTTTTTGCCCCTTCCTGCTGTTGACTGTGAGCACAATTTTGGGGGGCAGCTTTGATCACTGATACAATTACATACTCTTATTGCTCAGCTTTGTGAGCAATAAGAATATGTCATCATACAGCTTTTTCCATTTTGCTACTTACTGCCCATCTCTGGTGTCCACACAGTCTTGGCCCTGTTACCCCAAGACTGAAGAAAGATGCCAGGGCCATGTAAAAAGGGATGCCCCGTAGATAACGTGGTGGTTGTTGACACTTGCCATCATGGTGCAGAGGAAAGCACTGACTGCTCTGCCATCACATAGACTTGGGTTGGAATCTACTTCGAAGCTAGATAGCCCTGGGCAGATCGCTCCATTCCTTTGAGCCTCAGGTCCTTGTCTGTAAAATCGGGTTGGTATTAGTACCACCCTCATAAGATTGCTATTGCTGTGAGGATTAAATGAGATACCAAAAGGCAAATGCCCCATAACGGTGGCTGCCCTGCCTGTGCCCTTGCTGGGACTGGCCTTGGGTCCACTCTGCTTCCACCCTTCTTCTCCTGCCCACATTGGACCTTCTCCTCTCCCCTGAGCCCAGCAGGCCTCCTGGGTGAGTTCACCTAAATTCTGACAAGCACTCCAGTCTGTGTATTTATTATTCATTGGATGAATGTGCCATCTTGTACTTAGGTATTCACCTCTGATGAAAATGTTGGTTGTTTTCCAATTTTTTACTGTTTTCAATACTGATGTAATAAATATCTTAATGTATATTGCTTACTCCATCCTTTAAAAAAAGTATTCCTTAAGAACAATCCCCAGGAATAGGATCACTAGAACAGAGGTTAGAAACATTTGAACAGCTTCTGATGTATATTTCCAAGTTGATTTTCCAGAAGGTTTGTACCTGTTATTCCGCCACCAGCTCGAGAGAGAGGACCACTTGGACTACATTACAGGCTCTTGGATTCTGGCCACAGACTCTCATTCCTGCTTATTTTTCACCATTTTCTTCCCCAACATCTTTCTTTCTTTCTCGCCTCCCACACTGCAGCCACACAGGACAACTCAATATCTTCCCTCCAAAATAATGCTTCCATGTTTTTGTGCCTTTGTACTTCCTATTGTTTCCCATCACCCTTGCCTGAGAATATCCTTCCCTTAACATACCCTCTCACCACAGAGCTCATCTTTTGTGGAACTGGGAACTTCTATACTATCTTTAAGACCCAGTTCAAATGTCCCTTCTTTGTGAACTACTGCCAATCCTCCTAAGCAGAGTTAGTCACTCTTGCCTCATGTGGTGATTGGAGGGACCCTTGGCATCCAAGTGCTCACCAAGAAACCGTCATCCTCTAATCTCAGCTTACACGCCCAAATCTGTGTGAGTCTCCTCCCTCTCCCCCTCTCTCACTCTTTGCACCAGGCAATTACCAAGTTGTGCTAATTCATATCCTAATTATAATTTTGCATCCACTTATCTCTCTCATTGCCATCACCATTGACCATCACCTCTCATCAGGATTCCTGGAATAGTCTCCTAAAAGAAAAAAAAAGTAATATGTACATGGTTCAAAAGTCAAATTTTCTTTAAAGCTTATAATAGAAAACACTAGATTCTTGTCTCATCTCTCCCCACACCAAGCCCTTCTCCTCAGAGACAACTAGACACTTTCAACTCTTCCGGCTGTTTCTTTTGGTATTTACTTCTGTTTTCCAAATAATATAGCTCTACTGTTATTTCTTGATTTTTAAGTTCAGACATTATATATTGACGTTGAACAATGGAAGATTTCTCTAACACCACTTCCCTGCCTATCTTCCAATATAATTATATCATAATTTTGGGTTACATCATTCTGTGGTATTTACATATTATGACCAGGAGTACCATTAAAAATATTTGCCATCTGAGATGCCAGCATTCCCTCCAGGACTGCTGTCTCTCAGGGGTGAGGTCTGAGCCTGCTGGGGGAAGGCGGAACATTCAGGAATGGGGGTTGATATGTGGGAGGTGGGGCAGGCTGGCCACTGGCTGGTAGCTGGGTGTCTCTGGATGGTTCCTACGCAGGGCTCCCTGGGCCCCGGTACGTGTAACAAGCAGTGCTGAGTTAAGCTGTCTGGGGAAACCAAAGGCAGTGCCCAGGAGGGGCTGTAGGCTGCTGACTGACACAGACACTTGACGGATCCAAAGAGATGCTGGCCTTTCCAGCAGGGTCTGGAGCCCCAGGCTGTGCCAGGTATTGTCTCTGTAGTTGTGGATCCTGAGAAGGTTCAAGGAGTTTTAAGATGGGGGGCAAGGGCAGCTGGAGCAGTGGCAGTGGGGTACTCAGGGAGCTTGGGGTAGCTACTATTGATATTTACTAACCAGTATAGAAAAATGTCAAAACGTTTACAACTTACAAAGTCTAATATAACTTATACAGTTCTGTTGACCCTGATTACGACTATGTAAATATTATTCATAGTCAAGCTGTGCAGGGCTGTGTGATAGCATTTCCAGTTTTGCTAAGATTTTTCCTGGAGTTTTTCCAAAACTTAATAACTGCCTTGTTTTCTTTTGCTTAGTTTCAATATACCCATCACTAATAAATCTTCTCCCAAACTCTTTGGTAGAACAATATGATTACCAAATCCATCAAGTAATTTCTCACTTTCAGCTATATCCCAGGCACTGTGCTAGGCACTGGGAACTCAACTGTGAACAAGAAAGACATGGTCCCTGCTTTCATTGAGTTTAAGTCCAGCAAGGGATCAGATATAAGTAATTACAGTAATTTTAAGTGTCACAATGGGAGAAGTATGGGTTCCTCTTAGAACACATAGCAGAAATACCTCACCCGGCTAGAGAGACAGGAAAGATTTCAGACCTTAAGAATGGATGGAAACTATTCATTTAGACAGTATATATTTACTGAGGGCCTCTTACATGCCAGCCACTGTTCTAAATGCTGAGAACACAGTACCAAACAAGACAGACAAAGCCCCTGCCTTCCTGTAGCTTACATTCTAGTGAGAGGAGACATAATAAACACAGAAGATAATATTCAATTGAAACAAGGACTATAAAATAAACAGGATGACTTGATGGCTGGGGCAGGAGGTAGGGGAGCTGAGGCTGGTTTAGACAGATTGGCAAGGTCATGGAAAGTCTCTCTGAGGAGGTGACACCTGACCTAATATCTGAAGGATGAGAATAGCCAGCTATGTGAAGAGCAAGGGAGAGCGTGTTCCAGGCAGAAGGAACAGTATATGCAAGATCTGAGGAGGTGCAATATCATAAGGTTTCAGGGCAGAACTGAAAGTAGTGCCATGTAGTTGGAACATAAAGGGCAGGGGGCGGTTGCTAGAGATAAGGGAATGGATGTGAGCTACAGGGTGGGATTCCTGGCGGCTCCTAATAATATTATTATTATTGATAAAACCCCTACTCTGCAGTTATTTGTCTGTTTGCTGTAAGATACATTTCCCCCCATCCTTTGCTCTCTTTAGTATTACAAGAAGTATAGGAACTCAAAAATTACATTTTTTAAGCCTCCCTTGCCAGATGGAAGGTATTGGCAGGAGACTGAAAGGCATGAGGAAGGAAGAAGGCATCGTTTTGTCCCGCTTTTTGGTGGTGCCCCCAGCAGTGACACCCCTAATAGATCAGTTACCTACTGTGGGCTGGCTTCTCCCAGGGTGGCGGCACCTTCTTCATGTCCCTTTTTCTCTTCTAACCCTCCTAAGCCCTTTCTTCCTTGGTCTACTCCCATATGCTCAACAATTTCCTGTTTTAAATCTCTTTCTGCTTGAAATGATCTGGAGCAGTGCTGTCCCATAGAATGTTCTGTGATGATAGAAATGTCCTAATTGCGCTGACCAATACAGTATCGACTAGGCATATGTAGCTACTTGAAATGTGGCTAGTGTGACTGAGGAACTGACTTTTTAATTACTTTTAATTTTAATAATTTAAATGTAAATAGCCACATGAGGTTAATGCCTACAGTACTGGACAGCACAGACCTAGAAGGATTTGCTTTTCTGACTGGAAAAACACTGGCTGATACAGTAGTTGATATGGGAAGTGGTTGGGAAACTGACCCTCAAAGATGGGACTCTGGGATTGTTATATGACCTGATTGGGCTTGAATTCAGCTATGAGGTCTTTGCCAGTGGAAAATGGGATACTGGTCAGGGAAGAACCCCAACCTCATGGAAGATGGCAGGCAGTAACAAGACTCCAAGTTGGCTTGCTACACTTCAGAGGTCCCCAAAGTAGACAAGTTCAGTGGATCAGAGAAAGACAGTGTATTTCACAGCACTGCAAAGAGCAGGAACAACAGCATGGTACAGCTGGTTTCCTTGCCCCCAAGTCCCATGGGGCAATGCAGTGGGCCCAGATGGCAGCTACACATGCACTGTCACTGAGGAGCCCCGGACAAGGACTCAGAACCTTTTACAACAAGCAACCAACAAGCCAGTCTCCTTCCCCAAGGGAGTGAGTGAATAGTTGTACAACAGTCATGCTGTGGTCACCTTGGTCTACTTAATTGCCTTTGAGACTAGTTACAGAAATGACCCAGGGTCCAAGCATGGTTAGGCCTTGCAGTTTGGCACACTCAACAAGGGTGTACAGCGGGCTTCCCTGGTGGTGCAGTGGTTAAGAATCTGCCTGCCAATGCAGGGCTCACAGGTTCGAGCCCTGGTCCGGGAAGATCCCACATGCCGCGGAGCAACTAAGCCCGTGCGCCACAACTACTGAGGCTGCACTCTAGAGCCCGTGAGCCACAGCTACTGAGCCAGCAGGCCTAGATCCCGTGCTCCACAACAAGAGAAGCCAGTGCAATGAGAAGCCCACGCACCAGAACGAAGAGTAGCCCTCACTCGCTATAACTAGAGAAAGCCCGCATGCAGCAACGAAGACCCATCGAAGACCCAATGCAGCCAAAAATAAATAAATAAAAAACAAGGATGTACAGGGACCCTTGGGGCCCCTGGTTGGACTGCCTCTTCCAGTAATTAGTAATCCATGACATGTAACAGCAAGAGTTACTTAAACTATCGCCTGTGAAATTTAAAAAAAAAATGAAAAAAAGCTATCACCTGTGAATACCTGGGATGAAATGCCTATTCAAGGCCAGTCTTTGGGAGACCAAATTTCTGCTGAAATGACTATTATGGTGGGAATTGTGACTACAAGGATTTTGAGACAGGTTGGCTGCTTCTGACGGCACCAGAAGGCTTATTGGAAGAAAATCACAAGCTCAGAGTTCTAAACTCTCAGTTCTAGGCACATTAAGAGAAATGGAGAGCTTCTACTATGGCTCTAAAATAATTTTTTTTTAATTAATTTATTTATTTATGGCTGTGTTGGGTCTTTTGTTTCTGTGCGAGGGCTTTCTCTAGTTGCTGCAAGTGGGGGCCACTCTTCATCGCGGTGCGCGGGCCTCTCACTGTCGCGGCCTCTTGTTGCGGAGCACAGGCTCCAGATGCGCAGGCTCAGTAGTTGTGGCTCACGGGCCCAGTTGCTCCGCGGCATGTGGGATCCTCCCAGACCAGGGCTCGAACCCGTGTCCCCTGCATTAGCAGGCGGATTCTCAACCACTGCACCACCAGGGAAGCCCTAAAATAATTTTTTTACCTATTACAGCTTCAGGACTAATGTAATTGAAAATCAGACTCAAACTTTGATCCTGTGGCTGCCCAATTATAATGTTAGTGGAAGTCACAGGTTCCCCGGGTTTCTTTGATGAAAGTTACGGCATGAATGAGAAGGAATGGAATCCTGAGACATGGGATGGAGACATTTGGTTTGATTCAGACAAATAGGAGAATCTAAAATGCCTAAATCCTTCTGAGATCCAGAAAAATAAAAAAGCTTATGGGTCTCTTTTCTATCTATCTAATTTCTTGGGTAAGTATGAGAATGTGACCAATTTTTTTATAAAATCAATCCTTACATATAGATATGTGTGTGTGTGTGGGTGTGTCATGAGAGAGAAAGAGAGGGAGAGCAGAGAGAGAGCACACGTGTGCATAAAGGCATCTGTATCCCCCTAAGACCATTTAGGATCCCTGTGTTTGAAGATGGAATGTACAAACTCAAAGCTCTTTCCAAGTCAGAAGAATCTAGGTCTCCTCTCCTCAAACCACTTTCACTCCAGCCCTGCCTGTTAGCATAATAGAGGCAGGCAAGGTCCATGTGGAAACACAAAATTCCCAATCATAAATCTATCAGACTTAGAAGCATTCACAGCCTCTTGCCAAGTCTGATTTCAATCCTTCTCTTGAGGGCCTACATTTTCCCTCTCCCATTTGTTCTACGCTTTTATTGTTTGTTTATTGAAATGCTCCACTTGCTGGAAGGCTCCCAAGGAAGTAAGTCATCATGCTATTTTTTTGCGGTTGGGATTCTGGGGGAGAAGAGGGAGGGAAGGTGAACGTGGTGCTATGTCGGGCTCCACACAACACCCATGGCAACTTCATCGGAAACTGCAGAGCTCCCCTTCACTGATAAGACTTCAGTGCAGTGATAACACTTCAACGCGCTACTTTTCAGAGGGTAGAGCAATGAATAAGTTGGGGAACCCTGCCCTCAACTAATGGTCTTACAATCTCGTGGTAAAGATTGAGAAGAAAAAGACAGTTACAAGTTATCAATCCAGGGAGATCAGTGCAATGATAGAAGTAAGTGCAAGGTGCTTCAGGATCATTTGAGTTGTGGGTAGAAGGTGGAGAAAGAGGGGGTGCTTTCCTGAACCTCAGCCTGAAGGCTGAGGAGGGGTTTTCCAGGCAAGCCTGAGAGTGGGGTTGGCATTGATCGTGGCAGAGGAAGTAGCATGTGCAAAGGCTTGGAGAGGAGAGACAGTGTGTCTGTTCAGGGATGGCAGGTCATCACAGGAGACCAGCGACCAGAATTTGAAGGGAAAGTGATGAAAGATGAGGCTGCGCAGGTGAGCAGGGACACCTGTTCTGAAGGAGTTTTAGGTGTATGAGTGACACGGTCAGCTTTCTCTGTCAGAAATGTCATTCTGGAGAATGGCATGGGGGCAGAGAGACCAGTTAAGAGGCTGCTGCATTACTCCAGGCCGCATTACTCAGAGAGATGTTGGAGGCTTGAAACTGGGTGGTGGTAGTGGGAAGAGAGAAGCATGTAACGACTTCAGGGTTATTTAAAAGGTAGAATTGACAGACATTAGTAACCTATTAGACATGAAGAGTGAAAGAGAGGGAAGGGTGGAGGGTAAGCCCAGGTTTATGGCCTGGCTAACTGGAGGTACTCATAAGTGTGAACCAATGGAAGGTTCAAGCAAGTGCTCTCAGAACTCAGAGGCTAAAGAGACTGCTATGGGGAAGGATGTGGAATGTGTGGTTAGTGAGGGTCACTGCCTTCAAATGAGCAGGGTAAGATGGAAAGATGAGTCAGTGGAAGAGTATGGGGCTTTGGCATCAGAGATACATGGGTTCAAATCCCTGCTCTGCCATTAACTTGCTTTGAGATCCAGACTAAGTCTTATTCTCTGAGGCGCAGTATCATCATGTGTAAAAATTAGGCCAAGGCTAATTTCTACCTCTACTGGGAAAATTTAGTTTGTAAAATTATAAGCATTGGACTTGGGTTAGTTATCACTGTCTTCAAGTGCATATGTACACGAATTCACCTTCTGTAATCAATCAGCAAATAGTTATTGAGTACTTACAAGAACACAGGCACCATTTATTAAGCTTCACCCAATTTGACAAGCATTATGTATAGCTACCATCTAATTTAATCTTTACCATAACTCTAATGGATATTACATTATCATCCCCATTCTACAGATGAGGAAAATGATACTCAAAGAGAAATAGAGTTCTGCCTAAGGTCACACTGCTAGTAAGTGATAGAGCTGGGATGGGAATCTGGATCTGACAAAGCTGTAGTCCTAGGTGCCGTGGAGAAGATGATTCTTGCCCATCAAGCTCCCCTCCTAAGCTGAGGACTCAAGGCCAAGAAGTGAGATCTACTCTTGGTGGTAGATGGGCTGTTAGTCTTAGGCCATCAAACCCTTGAGTAGGGGAGGCCTCCAGTGCCCTCTAGGGGCAAGGGTGCCAGCACAGTGGGTCACTTAGCAGAATCATTGTCTTACGGGGTCTCCTGACACACAGGCATAGATAACTGTTCCCGAAGGATTAGGGCTGGCAAATTAACATGCACAATCACAACTAGAGAACATTAAATTTGAACTGCTTCTAGTGCTCTAGTGAGGTCAATCCCAGGAACCTTTGTTGGAGATGTCAGCCTGCTGCCCAAGTCTTCTGGCAATAATTATGTACCACTACAATAAATAGCTACATTTACTAAGCACCTAAGACTTTACATATGCCATCTCATTTAATTTTATAACCATCCAACAAACTAGAAACTTGGCACTTTAGGAGATATGTGACTTGAATAAGTTTGCACAGCTAATAAGAGTAAATAACAACAATAGCTAACGTATATTTAATGCTTACCATGTGTCAGATTCCATGTGGTAACAGACACGTTGGTTGTCTACATAACAACCATCCCACTCCTTCTCTGCTCACAGAATCCTAGTTTTGTCCAGATATCCATCCCTAAGGAAAGGGGACTCTATCTCCAGTATGACTGGCCAAGCCAATCACGGTGATTCTATCCCTTTTGTCAGTGATTGGATTAAAGGCAGGCTTGTGACCCAGCTCCAGCCAAAGATGTGAGAGGGGGCATCGGTGAGGAAGTAGCATATATAGACTTCGAGGAGAGAGACAGTGTATTCTGTGATAACACCAGAGAAAGGTTTTCTTACTCTTAAAAAAAAAACACAAAAGAGATGATCCTCTTCTACTTTTGCATATTGTAGTGTCAGGATGTGATGTCTGGAACTGTGGCAGTCATCTTATGTTCATGAGGAAGGCCAGCCTAGGAAAGCCTACAAGCTGAGGTTGGAAGAGCATAAAGACGGAACAAATCTGAGTCCTTGAAGAATAAACCAATCCTGGAACTTCCCTACTTCTAGACTTCTTGTTTTGTGAGATAATAAATTTTCCTAATTGTTTCAGCAATTTTGAGTTTTTATTTGTTACTTGCAGCTGAAGACGTTCTAGCTGATACACATGTACTTTATCATTTGTCACCAAAACTCAATGAGGCTGTTGTTATTGTCCCTATTTTACGTATTAGAAAATGAAGGCTCAGAGAAGTTGGGTAATTTGTCCTTAGTCACAGAGATAGGAAATGGTAGAATAGTATCTGAACCTAGCTCTGCCTAACTCCAGAGCCAGAGTTCTTAACCACATCATACTATGCAAGACAATGAAAACCCAACCTGGTCTGGCTGGCTCCAAAGACCAGGATTGTTCCTCCACATTTCATTGCTTCCCAGTTTCTGGGATGAAATTCTCAGAAACTTGAATCCATGATGTGTGGTGCTTAAGATATGATGGTGCCCATTAGGAAGAGGAGGGACAGCCACAGGATGCAAGGCAGGATGGTTGCAATTGAAAGGGACCCAGACACATGGATTGGTTTGGTCTGAGTCCCCCGTTACCAGCAGACTGGGCCTTTCCTGCCACTGTGGCTTGAGAACATCTGTTGTAAGGGATAGCCTGGCCTCCAATAAGACACAACTGGACTAACTCTAATGCTTTTGTATATAAAATTTCTCTCTTGCCCCAGGTTTAGTTCTACCTGGATGGACCTAACCACTTTCCAAGTCCCCCGACAGGAAATTACCTTGCATCATCCCCTGGCAGTGAAGCCGGGATGTCACAAAGAGATTCTTATCATCAAATGCAGGATTAGACAAAATAACAGCTAAGGTCCATTCCTTTGCTGAAGAGTCTAGGATTACCTGAGAGGTGCCAAGAAGCCTAGAAAAACATTTGGGGTCATCCTGAGAAAGTTCCAGCATGCCAGGGCAGATGACTTGGTTTGAATTTGGTAGGAAATGAGGAGCCAATGAAGGCTTTTGATCAGAAACATAACATCCTCATGGGAATACCCTAGTGGTCCAGTGGTTAGGACTCCGTGCTCTCATTGCCGAGGGCGAGGGTTCGATCCCTGGTCGGGGAACTAAGATTCCGCAAGCCGCGTTGCATGGCCAAACAAACAAACAAACAAAACCACACACAAGCATGCTCAGCATTAGGCTTTAGTGTATGTTAATTCAGCAGGTACAAGCAGAATTGATGTGGGAAAAGATGGGGAATCGGGGAGATCAATTTGAAGATTTAAGGGATCCCTTCTCCCTTACCACCTAATGAAGGCATTCCTTTCCTACTAGCAGAGCCCAAGTGTCTTGCATACCACAGAAAGGCAGCTTCAATGGCCTGGGAAGAAACTCACACTTCGCTCTGAGGGTTCCCGCCCAGCTCAAGGCTCACACACGTCACGGTGCACTCAGCAGAGGCGCTGACAGAGCCGGAGGACCAGGATCAGTTACACAGGGAGAGGAGGTAAGACTGCCAGAGCCAAGCTGCAGAGAATTATCACTGAAGACAGGAGGCCTCAAAGGAGCTCAAGGCAGCCTCTCAGCCAGCTGTGAGGCGCTCAGAGGAGGAGTTCCAGGCTCTGGGAAAGCTGGAGGCCTTAGGTAGTACTTGGAAGTGCATGGCTGTCAGTCCCAGGATGTGAGGACTAGGGGGGTTTCTGAAGGATCCAGTAACCCTCTTACTGAGAAGCTGGGCCAGTTCTGCATGATTACTGAGAGCAGTTTGGTCTTCTGGCCCTGGATCTGGAAGCAGGGGTTTCACAGCATTTTCTCCACGCTGTCACCAGCTGCAGAGAACCCCTGCCATTAGCTGCCTCTGGGCCATGGACAAGCCCTTTTCTGAGCCCTCTCAATTTCTTCCTACTTGATTCATCACCTACTTGAGGCTCTGAAAGTCAGTGCTGGCTTCTCTTCGACAGGCTCTGGCCAGACATACACATGTCTCCTACACCCTCTTTAAGACTAGCACTCCTGGCACATTCCTTCTTGATGGCCTGTGAACATTGCAAAGTTTTATGAAAAGTAAGGCAGCCCCATGAAGTCATCACTCCTTATGTAGCAAACCCTGCAGGTAACATAAATGAGTGAGGGACCTGGGTTTAAGAGAAAGTTGCAGTTCCCCAACAGATACACATTTCTTCATGTCCACAAAGAAACATGCTATTCCTCATTTTTTTTTTTTTTTTGATTGCCTGGCCCTTGTAATCTAACCTCCATTTCCCCACTTTTCACAGAGACATGGGTACTAAGAAATATTTCTTCCCTTAAAGAAAAACAAGAGTGCAAGTGTGATGATAAAGGGTGTGGTGGAGACTTGCAAGTTATATAACACCCCTGGCATCTAAGAAGGACAAACAATACTCAGCTAACGTGAGAATGAGAGCCTGGTGTGGACAGATCTTCTGATTTTTCAACAGAAGCTGGAAATCCAGGATTTTATGTGAAATCTCCGCATTTTAAAACTTTGGCTCATTTCCCTCCACTTTCCAACTGTGCTTCCAAGCCCTTCCCACCACACCAACCCGCCTGCAGCCCCCCCCAGAACTTGATCTCTCCTGTCTTCACACCTCTGCAATGCTGGTCTCAGTCTGCAATGCATGTCCTCCCTTTTCTCTGCCTGGGAATTTCTTAAGCAATTTCTTAAGACCCAGATCAAACTATACTTCCTTCTGACAGCTACCCTTCTCCTTGTAAGATTAGGTGCTTTAGGTGCTCTTCATTCTCTCTCTGCTCCCACAGTACCCTGCACATACTTCAACCAGACCTCTTACTACACTGTCCTGGAATTGCTGGTTTCCTTGTCTTTTGTTCGCCAGCCTGAGAACTCCTTGAAGGCAGGAACTTTTATAGTCTTTGACCTGAGAATCTCGGGTTAGGAGGGTGAGAAATATGCCAAGAAAGTAGAAATAGTTTAATCAGAGGGGAAAACAAGATAGAGAGCCAAAGCCCTGAACATTTCAAGTAAAAGTCCAAGAGGTGATTGTAGGTAGTAAAGAGAAGAGAAGCCCAGGAGCCAGGAATCGGGATGATTAAAACAGGCTGGGAAGTGGAATGGTTTAAGATAGAAGCTATGGATGAAGTAAGGGTATCTGGAGCCTGTTTTTAGTGTGCTGAGAGCATGATAGGGACAGAGAAGGGTACACTTCCTTAATGTCTTTGTGCTGGACTCCATTATTAGCTTGATAGTCTGATGAGTTTCTCTTCTCCATTTCAAGGATTCATTCTCAGCAAGCATCTGTTGAACATCTATTCTGTACCAGGTTCTGTTAGGTACCATAACTATAGAGCAGAATCAGATATGATCCCCGTGCTTGAGCTTGTGGTCTGGTGGAGGAAGTGGATGCATAAATAGATAATGACAAGTAAATGAAGTAAATGCTACAGCAGAGAGAAGCAGAGAGCTATGGTAGCACAGAGCAAGGGCTCCTGATCCATTAAGGTCCAGAAATGTAATTTACCTGAGAACATACAGCTAGGGAGGATTAGAATTCAGGTCCTGTTAGACTTAAAAGGACACTCTTTTTCCATTGTAGAAAATTGGGAAAAGACAGAAATGACTTTGTGATGATGGAGGCAGTTTATGTGTGTCAGCTTGCTTAAGCTGCAACTGTATGATTCTAGGTTAAACTTGGTTTAAAAAGAATAGTTGCTTGAGATTTGGGAAGCAGAAGTGAATCAGCAGCCGTTGCTCTCTGAAGTCATGGGTCTGACAGCAGACATGGAGGTGCCAGCAGGTTCCAGCTTGTCTTCACTCTCCTCCACTCCACATCCAGCTCTTCCCACTGCTGACTCTGCTGGCCCATCATAGCTCCAAGCCCACCACCAGACACTTGGCTGTGCACCCACAGACTTCCCCCTTAGACTTCTCTATCAGCTCCCCCATCACAGCCCCATTCTGCAGCTGGGTGTGCTTGGTTTCTTCTGGTTGGTGACTTCACTGATCTCCGCCCCCCTCCACTTTCAGAACTACACTGCCCCAGCTCCTCCCACAACTGTACAAGTTCCAATTCCTGTAATAAACCCCTTATCCCATAATTCATAAGAGTTCTGCTTCCTTAGGTGAACACTGACTGAAATACTGTGTTTTTCCCAAGGATGAAAATAATTGAGTGAATAGAAGAACAGACTAAGGTTAAAAGTCTATCTTCACCATTATCTCCATAAATCCAATGCCCCTGCACTTAGCAGTTCAGTAAATATTTGTTGAATTGGACTGAATTTTTAGGTTGCTTCCAGTTCATTGGTACAGATATCACTGCAAAGAATAGCTTCTGGGGAAGAGATTTTTAAATTTGTTTTTTGCTTTTCCTTCTGTTTAATTCTTTTCCTAGGATCAGTGCAAAGGTATGGAGTCCTTTATGGCTCAGGCTCTGAAGTTTTGACCCAGGACAGTATCTGATGTGTTGACTGTATGTGTTCATCTCCTGTGTTACAACAGATTTTCCTCTGGCTTCAATTTTCCTCTTTCTCCCTCACCTTCTACTCCTTGCGAAAAAGAAGAAAACCTCACTCTTGTGCATTTTCTCCAAAGAAAATATTTCACACTCTAATCAGATCAGCAAAAAAAAAAACCCATATATTGAGTTACCCTTATGGGAATGCTCCTCTGGCCGGGCTGAGTTGGAAGTGAGAGAAACAAAGACATCTGGAAGTGGAGGCTCTGCTCACTCAGGCTGGATGGACAGCAATCAACTCTGAACCACTTAATTGCAGGGGAATTTCCTCCTTGCTACTTAGACCATTCAACGCTGGTTGAGAGAAGACATGTTACATGCTCACTTTGCCTCCTGGAAAGCTGGGTTATATGTTTCAATTAGATAACCATTTATGAAATGTCTGTCCTAAGCTAGTCCCTAATGTAGTTGCTGGAGATACTGCCCTTGAGGCATTTTCAGCCAAAGTGGGAGGGAAACACAATGAGTTACAGCACAAGTCAGTTTATACTAAGTGCTAGAAAACAGGCATAAACAAAGCACTACAGAACAGAGGAGGGAGCAGTTATTCTTGATGAGGGAGTCGGGGTTGGGGAGGGGGAAGAAGTCTAATGGAAACCTAAAGAATGTATAGGCAGAGGGACCTAACATTTTTAAAGAACTGAGCTGGGTTTCAGAGAGCTAACAGTTACTGATAATCTGTCCTGTGCTGGTCACTGACCCAGGCGCTGTACATACGTTATCACATTAAATCTTCCCCAAAGCTCATCTGGAGGAAACAGAGGCACAAGGACGTGAGGTAACTTGTTCAAGAAGTTGAATGAGATAGAACTGGATTCAAACCGAAATCTTTCTGACTTCCAAGAACATGCCCTGCTCTTATCTGTGCTTGGAGAATTATTTTCAAAAGACATTTTGAGACGGACTATAAAGAATAAGAAGGATTTTGATAGGCTTCAAAAAGCAAGGGGGTGGATGAAGGGACAGGGTAAAAGCATTCCAGGCAGAGGAAGAATGGAAGGAGAACAGCCCCAGGGCAGAGCATGAAGGTGTAAGGCCTGCCTGGGGAAACTAAGGCAGTCTGGGTGACTGTGGGAAGACACTGCCACATGCCCACACCACTGTCCTTTTGGGTTCAACACACCATTCAGTAATTCAGTCAACAGTGCTGGGGATTCAGAAGTCAAAAACCTCAGTCCTTGCTCTCAAGGAGTCTCCTATCTAATGAGAGTCTGGTGAGATAACTGCTATCAGCACTGATTGCCTTGTACACTTCAGCTCAGGGTGCGTATGTGTGTGTGTGTGTGTGCACGCGTGCGCACATGAGCACACTCACACAAGCGTTATTTGGACCATTTCCTTCCCACAATCGTTTCTCAACACATATATTTCCCAGGCTCTCCATAAACACGTGTTGCTTTATTATCTCTGCCTTTAGCAAGGCTTGGATTTGAACTGCTGGCCTTGATGCGGTAAGTTGTTTTTTTTTTTTTCATGTGCTAAGTTTAAAGCCCATAGCATCTCAGTAAGTGCCCTTTCACCCATGAGAGACCTGACCTGGTCTTCCACTAGCTTACCTAGAAAATAATGATCAGTCCTAGGGTTACAGGAAAAAAACCTTCACTGGAACTGACAAGAAAGCAGACACTTTCTACCATTTCTCTGAAGACTTCACAAGTGCTCAACACTTTTTGAAAGAGACTATGGCTCCAAGGCTTTCATTCTGCTGGCTGCAGCAGAGTTTTAAAAAATGCATTTCATCTCTGGCAAATCACAGCAAATGTCATAAACAGCTGGAAACTCTCTGAGGTGAAGACAAGTTGAATATTATGTTTGGATTTATAGCCCCCTCCCCCATGATAGCTGATTTCCATTTCCGACAGGGCTATTATTTCCATCTTCATGAAATATCTTGGATCTCACCTTGGATAATCACTGATTATAATCAGCTCCTCACCTGAGGCACCTTAGCACTTGGGTGAACCTGAATTTTTTTTTCAAAAATGAACTAGGGAAAACTTAATGTGTGAGATTATGTCTTTATTTCCATTTTCATTTGCAATTCCCTTTAGCTTTCTAATGATCAAGTCATTAATCAGTGTCAAATCACCATCCAGAGCACAGACAGTATTTCTGCCACTTGGGTTCCAACGAGGATTAAATGGCAATAACTTGTGTTATTAGGTCTGGTGCTCTCTTGTGAGGTACTGTGGTAATTATTTAGGGTACGGACAAGATCTCAGTGGCCACCTAAGGCTTTTAGCCAAGAGTGTACATCACAATCTTCTGAAATTTGATAGAGCACCCCAAGTTGTTCTGACAGGTACTCCCAGTTGAGGACCACTAAGAATCCAACATCCCTCATTTCACTTCTATGTGTCCTTTTATGCTTCCATGCCTTTGCTTCTATTTTCTCTGCCGTGACACCCTTGATACCCTCTCCTTACTTCTCTGCCTGGTAAAATCCTGTTACTTTGTGAGGCCCAGCTCAAATGCTACCTCTGCTAAGAAGCCTTCTGTGATGGAAACAATCCTTTTCTCCCTGATCCCATAGCACTCCTTAAATGCCTCTGTGAACGTTCTGTGTTACCACGTTCTCCTACGGTATATAGAGCTAACTGCATGTGTCTAACTTCCCCACTCAACTGTGAGCTCCAGGAGGATAATTGTTGTATCTTATTCATCTTCATAATTTCATGGCCTGACATTCATTGAATGAATAAGTTGATACCCAAAAGAAGTAAACATTGGCCCATTAAATTTAGCCAGATCTAGGCTTCCTTTGCATTTATTCACTAAGTTGTTTACAAAGAAAGATGTGCAAGGATGTGAAAGGGAAGGACCTAAGGGGCCATGATGTTAGTTTTTAATATTCTTTTAAGAACATCACTTTCCCAACGAACACGGTAACTGCTTTAATTTGAATTAGTAATGGAAGGCTAGATATCAACTTGAACTTGAGGATCGGTTTTCAGAAAAGCAGACAATCTCACCAAAATCCAAATCTTAATTGATTGGTTCAATCTACCTCTCTGGGTCTCAGACACCTCTCCTGTAAAATGGGGGGGTTAAACTGAGTATCTCTGAGGTTTCTTCTAACTCTGAGGATCTATGACCTTAACCACAATCACTAGCCAACTGATGTAGCAGTTTGTTTATTCTGGCTCTACTGCATACTTAAGAGAAAGAAATATTCTTGGTAAGACACTAAGGAGTTTTACAAAATACATTAAATCATAACAATAATATAAATACTAAAAGAAGACTTGGAAATACAGTGAAGGGAAAAGGATCATCCATGGTTCTACCACTCTAGTATGCTATTGTTTTGGCATGTTTTTCTTCCATTATTACTATTATTTTTTTGATGTTTACATATACATGCTTTTACCATGTACACAAGCATATTCCTTGATGTTAATTATTTGTAATTTTCATCTTAAATGACTACATACTGAAACAGATGTGGGGTATGTAAATACTCTCCTATTGTAAGATAATTGTCAATTTTTTTAGATAGCATTGAAATTAAAATCTTTGTATATGTAAGTGTTCCCATATTTTGGATTATTCCCACAAATGGGAATCCCATATCTAAGGGTAGGAACATTTTTATGACTCTTATCACATTGCCATCGTTTACTTTAGTAAGCATCTCTGATTTTGCTGTGCGGCATTCTTTTATTTTCCTCTGATTATAGTACCCTAACTTTCCTAAGGGAAACCAAGCCCACACTCACACCCACTCCCTGTGCTTTGGGAATAACTGACTTTACCCACACCCTTCCTCCTTTCCCAGAGAGTAACATGTGGTTCAGGCCTGGCAAATCAGGGCATTACATTCCCCTGGCCACAGTTCAGGGATTGGCATGTGACTCAGATGGAGTCAACAGCAACAGAGCAAGACGAGTTTTGTTAAGACTGCTGGAAGAAATGACATGTGCTCTTTTCTTCTGAGCCTATAAGCAGGGGGATCATATAAGCTGGAACTGCTGGGAGCCAACACATGTAGCCTGAGAATGAAGCTAACACAGTAGAAGACAGAGCTGAGGGATGGAGAGATACTAAGACTGGCCCTGTTAGAATCCTGGATTCAGTAATGCCTGAAGCCAGAACTACCCCAGCACTTACTTTTAAGTGAACCAAAAATTTCCATTGTTCCTTAAATCATTTTACTCACTCACTCATTCACCCATCCATATATATTCATCTATCATTTGTCTCTCACATACACACACACACACGCGGCCCCTAACTGGCACAGATAGGTTTTTTTCAATCCTTTTAACTTAACGGCTTTTTAAAATTATTAATTAATTATTTTTTAGAGCAGTTTTATGTTCACAGCAAAATTGAGTGGAAAATTCTCATTTGCCTCCTATCCTCCCTCACTATCAACATCCCACACCAGAGTGGTACATTTGTTACAATCGATGAACCTACACATCGATTATGATATGATAATGACACATAATTATCACCCAAAGTCCACAGTTTACATTAGGGTTCACTCGTTGTGTAGTACATTCCACAGGTTTTGACAAATGTGTAATGGCTTGTATCTACCACTGTAGTGCCCTTTTACTTTTTATTGAGGTATAATCTACAGAAAGGACACAATTTACATGTGCACTTGGTAAACATGTACAGCTTACATGTACAGCTTGGTAAACTTTTACATGTGCATATCTATTTATATAATCCCTACCCAGATCAAGATATAGAACATTTATAGCACCCTGGTACATTCCTACAAGCTCCATTCAAGTAGTTGCTCCGCTAAAGGTATTTATTCTTCAGACTTCTATAACTACAGATTATATTTTACTGCTTTTGAACTTTATATAAATGGAATTTCACAGTATGACTGCAACCTCCTAGTCTCTGAACAACCCAGGTCTGCTGTCATAATGGGAAGACACTTTGGGTTTTGCGGGGAAGGAATGAGTGTGTTTTGCATGTGAGAGGGATATGAATTGTTGTGGACAGAGGACATTTTCCAAAAATGGCCACAGCAACATTTCTGGTCCCACAGAAATGGTACAGAGTTCTTTCAGAACTCTACCACTCTTCTATCTAGCAATGGAATCTATTTCCCTTCCCCTTGAACCCGGGTGGGCTTGACTGTTCCAATCAAGAGTATGGCAGAAATAATGCTATGACTTCCATAGCTTGATTATAAAAATGATATAGTTTCCTCTTGTTTCCTTCTCTCCAGTCACTCACCCTTGGAATCTGGCCACATGCTGTAAGGAAGCCTAGGCCACATGGAGATGCCACATACAGATGTTCCCGCTGATAATCCCAGCAAAGATTCCAGGCAACAGCCAACATCAATTGCTAATCATATGCATGAATGAGCACTCAGATGATTCCAGCTCTTAGTCTTCAAGTTGCCCAGAGGAGCAGAGATGAGCTGTCTCCACTAAACCCTACCCAAACTGGAGATTCGAGAGCAAAATAAATCGTTTAAGCCACAGCAATGGTTTGTTATGCAACCATAGGTAACTAGGACTCTGTAGTATCTGTGTGTTCTTGGGAAGTCTTCTGGTGATATCAGACTTTGGATAATTTCTTCTCTCTAGGCCTTGGTTTCCTCAGCTGTAAAATGGAACAATAATTACTACATCATGGGAATGTTGTGAGGTTTAAATGAGATAATACACACAAGGTGCTCTTTTTATAATGGGACTTAAACAAATGCTACCTAATATTATTTCAACTTACTTCTGTCAAGTTGTTCTAGATTTACTGCTTTGTACAAATTCCCTTTCATGGTATGTGTCATATACACACAAACATAAAACCTGCTTTTGTATATACACACCCAGGCACATCACAATACCGCAGTTTCTACATTGCTCTCTTGGAACACTTGTTCTGGGGGACGCCAGCTACCATTTCATAAGGATGCTCAAGCAGCCTTATAAGGAGATCCATATAGTGAGAAACAGACCTCTTGCCTCACTAACTTGCCAACCATGTGAGTGACCTACCTGGAAGTTGATCCTCTAGCCCTAGTCAGCCTTCAGATGACTGCAACCTTTTAGAGATCCCAAGCCAGAAACACCCTCCTAAGCCACTCTTGATTCCCATAGAAACTGCAAAAACTGTATGAAATTAAAAAAAAAAAATTATTGTTTTAAGTCACTAAGCTTTGGGATAACGTATTATGCACTAATAGTTAACTAATAGATCAATCATCATGAGGAGGGATGCAGGGAAGAAACTGATTCAAGGTTGAGGGCTGTTTCAGGGTCAATGTGGAAGGACAGAGATGGCTGAATGGACTTGAAAGTGTTGATAAGACTGAGTTTGAAATAAATCATCATGGAGTCCAGGGTAGAAAGGGAAGAAAGCAAAACCAGATGAAGGAACAGATTTGGAACTGGGAGACTGTAAACTGCAGATTTCACTGAAGCTGAAGAGCAGGTTTGGTGAGGGTAAAGGAGTAAGAATTTGCAAAAAAAGAAGTTTTGTTTTGAATGTGGAATACCTTGCTTACTGATTCAAAGGTGGAATGGGACTTCCCTGGTGGCACAGTGGTTAAGAATCCACCTGCCAATGCAGGGGACATGGGTTCGAGCCCTGGTCCGGGAAGATCCCACATGCCGTGGAGCAACTAAGCCCCTGTGCCACAACTACTGAGCCTGCCCTCTAGGGCCTGCAAGCCACAACTACTGAAGCCCATGCGCCTAGAGCCCGTGCTCTGCAACAAGAGGAGCTACTGCAATGAGAAGCCCAAGCACCACAACCAAGAGTAGCCCCTGCTCACCACAACTAGAGAAAGCCCACACACAGCAGTGAAGACGCAACGCAGCAAAAATAAATAAATTTATTAAAAAAAAAAAATCTTCTCCTTAAGATCCTTTCATCCCTAGAGTGATGGAATGAGGGTGAAATGGAGTTTGAATGGCTTAATGGTGAAAGCCTTAAAACAGGGGTAGTTGACCTTAATACAGATGTAGTGACAAGTTAGGAGAATGCCAGCCTTTATTTCTGGTTCAGGATATTGAAGATGGGGGGAGAAGGAAGAACTCCATTTGAAAGGGCTTCAAGGGAAGCAGTAAACTTAAGGAAAACATTAGATTTCAGACTAGATTAAAAGGTGACAGCAGTGCTCTAGGAAAAGCTTAGATGTGTAAGGATGTTTCTTTGAATTAGCATGGGTTTGCTTACAAAAAAGCTAAAACTTTATTCTGTTAGCATCTGGGAGCCTCCCAAGTTTTATGCAGGGGACTGACAAGTGCTTTGAAGTTCAGAAAATGCACCCTGACAGTAGTGGCAGTATGGTAGATGTACTGGCAAGGAGTATAGAGAGGTTCCTCTGGAGAAAAAGTGTTGGTATAAAGGTCCATCTCACACAGGTGAGGAGGCCTCATCATCAGCCTACTAAAACAACGGGGTCAGCTACCTAGGAAGTAGAGACTATAGAATTGAATGGACAGTGGGGGAGAGTAAGGGATGCAGTGGACAAGGCAGTGGCCAGATCTTTTACCTTTTTGAACCTGTTCTAGATTGTTCCAAGCACTTCTAATCCTCTATTGAGCCTGGATATGTAATTGCCAGTTATCTCCAGTTTACTTTCCTTCTTTCTTTTCTGTCCCCCAAATCCACTTATTTTGATCTATTTGATATTCTACTTGTATATTTTTAAAAAATTTTGGTCTTGCTATTCTCTTTTAGTACACCTCTGGCTATACCAGTATGGTAATAAAACTTTCTGATGGTAAGAATCTACGGGCAGTGTGATACAGTGGAAAGAGCAGCAGCCTGTAAGTCAAAAGGGCTGCTTTCCAGTCCCAGTCCTGCCATGAAATTCTTGTATGACTTTGGTTAACTCATTTCTTCTTTGGACCTCAGTTTTTTTTAATTCAGAAAATGAATCTCTAAGGTCTTATCCATTTCAATTTGCCTACCTGTACAATACCATAGGAGCTATTTTCAGATATTTTCATGATAATGGTGAAATCCACCTTCTCCAACAGAGTACTACAAAATTAGAATGGTGGATGGTAGGCATCTTGAAGTTTGTTCCAAGAAACCTGCTTAATCTGCTTTGTGAATAGAGGAATAAAGTTTGAGATAGGTATTGTATTCCAATGCATTTTCTCAGACCAGAGGTAGAGGAGAGTGGTTCTTATTTACCATACATTTCCTGGAGTCAAAGTGCCTTCATTCGAATTCATGGCTCTGCTACTTACTAGCTTGTTTCACTGGGCAAACTACTTGAAATCTCTGTGCCTTAGTTTCTTCATCCATAAAATGGGGGTAATAATATATCTCATAAAGCTATTGTGGAGATTAAACACGTTTATTAGGTATGTAACAGCATCTGGAACAGAGAAAGCCGTCGATAAGTATTAGCTATTATTCTTATGTGCTAGGCACAAGAGTGTACAGACTCTTGTGCCTCCTTAAAGAGCTCACTGCCTGGTCAGAAATATTTTCAAACAAATGACCATAACTCAGTGTTCTGAGTTCTGTAGCAAGATGTATAATAAGTGGCGTAGGAGCGGAGGCAAGAATGCCTGTCTCATCCTAGAGAGAAAGGCAGGGGCAGGACAATATTCTTGAGGGTAAAGTTTGAGTCTGATTCTTAAAGAAGAGAATTCAATGTTGGGAACATTTGGGAATATGGAGCAGTAACCGACAGCATGGGGAAGGCAGTTTCTTGCTGCAAAAGACAAATACGGTTCCAAGGAAAGGGAGGATGTGTGGTAGATCAGAGGTAGTAGTTGATGCCAGAGCATCAGCAGTTGAGAGCTTGTTAGAAATATAGGCTCTTAGGTGCTACCCAGACCTACTCAACTAAAATTTGTATTTTAACAAGATACTCAGGTGATTCTTTGAACATTGAAATTTAAGAACCACTAGTCCAGAGCAGACACTGGAGCCAAGCTGCTTACATTTAAATCCTGGCTTTACCATTTACTTATTATCATTATTATTATTATTATTATTATTGTTATTATTTGGTCGTGCCACTGCAGCATGGGGGATCTTGGTTTCTCGACCAGGGATGGAACCCATGCCCCCTGCAGCGGAAGCGAGGAGTCTTAACCACTGGACCACCAGGGAAGTCCCACCATTTACTTATTATTATTATTTTTTAAAAATCTTCATCCTTCCTGTTTTTAAATTTATTTATTTATTTATTTACTTATGGCTGTGTTGGGTCTTCGTTTCTGTGCGAGGGCTTTCTCTAGTTGCGACAAGCGGGGGCCACTCTTCATCGCGGTGCGCGGGCCTCTCACTATCGCGGCCTCTCTTGTTGCGGAGCACAGGCTCTAGAGCGCAGGCTCAGTAGTTGTGGTGCACGGGCCCAGTTGCTCCGCGGCATGTGGGATCTTCCCAGACCAGGGCTCGAACCCGGATCCCCTGCATTGGCAGGCAGATTCTCAACCACTGCGCCACCAGGGAAGCCCCTACTTATTTTTTTAAACATCTTTACTGGAGTATAACCGCCATTTACTTATAATGTGTAACTTTAGGGAAGCTATTTCACCTCCTTCCTATGCCTCAGTTTCCTCATTTGTAATTAGATAATAGTTTCTACCTCATAAAGTTGTTTTAAGGATGGAATAAGTATTTTAAATGCTTAGAACAGTACTTGGCACCTACCAAGCCCAAGGATAAGAGGAAGGACTATAAGATATTCGGGGGACTGCAAGAAGAGAATTCACCCAAATCTATAGGATTTGGGTGAATTCCAGTCAAAGATCTGGAGTTATAAAGCCCAACTCCCTTCAATTGGGTGAGTTCTTGAATATCTGTGTTTTTCTCACTCCTAGTAGGGGGTAATCTTAATTATACCTGCCTCACTAAGATGCTCAAATCAAAAAATATACGTTCAACTACAAAATCTTCTATTAGATTTCACTTATCATCTTTCCAAGAGTTCTTAAGTATCTGGCCAGAAAGCAGGTGGTACCTCAACTCAGTAGGAAACAGATGGAAAAGAATGCATTGGAAGATCAGGGAGGGAGTGGTGGGAAAGCCTAGAGACTATTTGTCCCATTTCCTGCCTTTCTGAAGGGGCAGACTTGGGTTTCAACAATAACAATTTTCCTGGGCCTCAGAGAGGAGTTTTAGCTAATGGGCAAATAGTACACAAATGCCGTTATTTATTTTCTCTTCCTAACCTAACCTACAATGGAGATTCAAGGACATGAACAGTCTCACACGTTTGTATAGTGGTCCAAAATTTACAAATAACTTTTCTCTACTTTGTGTATCACAACATTCCCATAGGGTAATATTAACCTAACATTTTATAAGAAAACTTTGTTAATATCATAAAGCACATTAAAAACTCCTTTCCATTTGAGTATTTTTACCAGATCCGATGTCTCCCAAAGTACAAAATTTAAAAGGGAGATCAATCACAAAACTTGATTGGATCTTCAACAGTAGCAGGTACTGGCTTCGATCTTATGGCCGCGATTATTTGTATATTGGGCCCCTTTTCTCATCCGTAAAACAGGGGCAACAATACCCTCTTCACACAACTGTTCTGTGATTAAACACGAACAAAGGCTGAAGGGTGAACCTACCACGTCGCAGGGCCTCAAATAAACCCCTTCTCCTTCTTGCCTTTGATAGATACAGCACTATCATTCCCACTTCACACGCGGAGAAACCCGAAGTCGAGAACGCTCGGGTTCCTCTTCTCTACTTGCAACTCCGCAACCCCCAGATCGGGTACGCGCAACTGCGATGTCCACTGTGTCAGGTGTCGTAGCGTGTATTCTCTCTCCTCGAGCTGCGTCTGGCGGGGCTGGAGGCCGCTGATAATTGCTCCCAAGACTCTTAAGGAATCCGATCCTAATCCTCAACGGCGCTTCAGGGACGAACCTGCTTTCCCACCGTCCCAAACCCCCCCTAGAATAAAGGTCGCGGGGAACCCTCAGCTCCAGGTACCAACGCCATCTTGACCACTACGTGTGACGCCGCACGTAGCGGAGAGCGCAGCCCATTGGCTGGGAGACGGCATGCGGAGGCGAGGCGCGCGAAGCCGGAGAAGAGGGTGTGGAGGACAAGCCAAGGAAACTACAATCCCAGCCTTCCTTGCGCGTGCACACCAAGAGCGAAAGAGGAGGGAGTTTGGGTTCGGACCACAACTCCCAGCACTCCTCGCGATGTCGCTCCTTTCCTTTCAAAACGTGCAGAAAAAGAGGGACAGAAGAATGGAGGCCTTCTGGTGTCCGTTCTCCGAAAGGCGGGAAAGGCGAACTACACCTCCCGACTGGCAGCGCGCGGCTGCGCCTGCGCCCTGATACCTGTCGCCATCTTGCCCCTTCTGAGGCACAGCAAACAAACCCAATTCCTGGTGTCCCCTAGTCTTGGCGGAGGAGCCTTTTAGATGAGCCCAGAAAGGCCGGGCAGGTGGGTGACTCTTAGACAGGGTTCTGGGAAGAACTGGCAGGATAGCCAGTCTGGAAGAGCGCCGGGCCAAGCATTCGGAGCCCGGCTTGGGGCGCCCAACCCCATCCTCCGTTGTCTCCTAACGGGATCGTGGGGCTCCCGAGGTGGGCTGAGGGGGACTCTGGCAGGCCTGGTGCTGGGATTGCTGGAGTCCAGCTCTGGGGGCCTCCCGGTGAGTCTTGGTCGTCTGCCTGGCTGTCCGAGCGTCTACTCTTTCTCTCCGTTGTCCTCTCCGCTGAGGAGGGAGTGAGGCGCTGATGCCTGCCGGGGCCCCTGACTCCGGCTACCGGTCCTGAGAGGGCTTGGGTCGCGAGCTTGACATTGGGGTGAGCGCTGAGCGGCACCGGTGAGGAGGGTGGGCGGGTTGCTCTTGTTGTGGTGCTGCGAGAGAGTGCGTGTTTGGGGAGGGGGCGGGGCGGGCTTGCCTCCTTGACACTTGAGTGGGGGAAGGATTAGACAGGATTCCGGTTCTCGGAGCGGGCTCCGGCAACCTCTACCCAGGTTTCCAGTGCGATGCGGCCCCGCAATGGGGTCCGCTGGCGGGGACGCGTCGGGATGCTGTGACGTGGTGGTTGATTCCGGCGGTCGCCGGCCGCCTCCAAGATCCTGTCGGGAGGCGGGGACTGGCTTATGGAGGGAGCTGATTCCTTTGGCTCTGCCCCTTCTTCTTCCTCCCCACCCCTTTTCTTTATGTCATTCTGCCGGCTGGGGCGCGCACTCCAGTTCTCCTTGCTCTGGGTTGGTTCTTAGATGAGAGGACTATGGGAAGTAGGGGGAGGGGGTTCAACTTAAGGCGTGGAGTTGCAGTTAGCAGTCCCAGCTCTTGGAACGGGAGATAGCAGTTATTACGGGTCGATGCCTGACTCCTAGACGAGACACTGAGCTCGCTCATTCATACATTCACTCACTCCCTCATTCATTCATATTACTTGCTCTTCTCAGTCATTCATCTGTTTATTTAACAGATATTTACAGCAGATCTGCTGTGTGCTAAGCAGGTATAGTGCAAGGGCCCAGCGCTGTTATCTTTTTCTCTAGACCAGGGAATTCCCAGTACCAAGTTCCTGACATCTAAACTTTTGGTTAATGTTTTTTTGAGGACTGCTGGGTGTAAATTCATGTTTCATTGTTAAGACTCGAGGAGAACGTACTATATTAAGTTCCATTAACCCACTTAACATCCTAGGAACTTTACGTATTTTATTTCATGTAGCTCATAGTGAGAAAGCCGGCAGAAGTCAAGTGACTTGCCCAAGGTTACACAGGTAGTGGCACCTATTTATGAAATAATGTGTCGGCCACTAGGATAAGAACGTCACATACACTGTTATTTAATCCTCATAACAAACTGAGTGATAAAATCTCTGTTTCACAGATGTGTAAAATTTATGTTCCTATAGGCCAATTTACCCAGGATCACACAGCCAGTAAGTTGAAAGATTGAATTAGAACCTATATGTGTCCAACGCCTATGCTCTTTCCACTATGATAGGCTGGAATAGTAAGCTCGCACATGGTTAAATTCTTCATTTGTCAGAAGTTGGAAAGCATGGAGGTGAAATAGGGTTGTGAGATACTCTTACTGGTTTTGCTTCTTAGCGTGTGGATCTCCACGTGAGTGGGCTTTTGAATGTACTTTCGTAATTTGAGTTTTTGGTTTTTGTTTTGGTAGGGAAGACAAGCTCTTTGGGGCTACCAAAAAGAAGCAGCAATGCCTGTTGTGTGGCCAACACTTTTGGATCTCAGCAGGGATGAATGCAAAAGGATTCTTCGAAAATTGGGTATGATTTTCATTTTTGATGTTTCATGCCTCCCTATGATCCTTTTCCCTTTCTGTTTGGGTCATGGCTGTTTGCATGGATATCATATTTCATGATGGTTAGAAATTCTTTAGAGGTATAGTTCTTGTCTTACTCTGTTATTTCCCTCGTGCTTTATATAGTGCTTTGTACACAGTAGATGCATGAATCATATTAATAATAATAGCAGCTAAAAGTTCTTCAGGGCTACTGGGCTATTCTGAGTCCTTTACATTCAGCATCTCATTTAATCCTCATTCAAACCAAAAAGATAGGTATGTTTCTTCTTTTGTCCCCATTTTACAGATGACAGACCTGAAGCTTAGAACCCGAAGTAATGCTGATAGTAAGTCATGGGGTCAGAATTTCAACCCAGGGAATAGGATTCCAGTCTCATGTTAACATACTTTTAACCTTCATGAATGTATGTGTGAATTACATACTGTTTCTGAATTCTAAGTTAATGTAAGCTATGCTGACTTTTCCAAATTACATTTTACTTTCAGTAATAAAACACCATTTATGCCTGTAATGAATTATTTAGTGCTTCTTTTCCTTTCTCAACTAGCATTTAGGGAGAGAATTAAGCCCTAATACTAAGTTATCCATTGTATGTAATGATGTATGTATTATCCTTGGGAAAATTGAGAAAAAAAGAGTTGCTCAAATCATTTTCTGTATTCTGTGGTTCACATGAGAATCCTTGGTTGAGAAATGCAGCCTTAGACTGTAAGGTCCAAGAAGGAACCTTTTTGTCTTATTTACCACTATAGTCTCAGGCCAGCACATAGTAGGGACTCAGTAAATGAAAAAGTAATTTGAAAAAGAACATTAGATGTTTTGGCAGTGGATAGGAATTATTTAGATATCTGTGACTTTGAAGGGGAAAGTGTGGACCTTGAATTCAGATAGACCTGGGGTCTTGGTCCTGTTACTAATGACCGACATGATCCAAGGACAAGTTGTTTAATCTCCCTAAATCTATTGACACTTTTGTAAATGAAGGACAATAATATCTGCCTCATAAGTTTATGTGGATTAAGTGTATATAAAAAGGGCCTATCACAGTGCCTGACATCTGAGTATATAGCGTTTTAAAGCAGCTGCTTTCAGACATTATTTATTTGCAGGTGAATCTTTTCTTCAAAGGAAATCTTTGTTGGGAATTCCTATGCATAAATCTGAATCATAGCTAATCTGGCCCTGCCTGCTAATAACCTTTGCCCTTTTTGTTTCCCCTTAGGCCACTATGAGGATTTCTATATTTTAAACTACTTCTTAGCATTGTATTTTAGCACCTCTAGAGAGGTTTTTTGTTTTGTTTTGGGGTGGGTTGGGTTTTTTGGGGTCAATTATTCCTTTTTTTTTTAACCTTATATCCAAACTTTTAGTACTAACTCAAGGGTGATTTTCTACACACTTATATGCAATTGCTCTAACTTGCTAGCTACCAGTTATAAAGTTGGATTTTTATTTATTTCATAGCTGAAATAATTGCAGATCACAACTGAAGTTGATTGCATTAGAGTTTCTGGGCTTTGGGGACCTTGAATCAAGAGATTATGTTTGAATATAAAAATTGTAACCTTTAAGTCTAAATTTATCCTTAATTTTAGTCAGAGTTGTGTGGGTAATATTGCTGAAGAGCTGCTTCTATACAAAAGAAAACAGCCTTCCTAGAGGGTAATGTCATCTTCAATGGCCCTCCTTTTGGGAGGTGAGCCTTGAGAGTGATTTGCGGAAAGACTTCCTCCCCACCCGTTGGCTCATTATCATAACAGTGAAACCTTTGAATTGCTTTCAAACACTAGCTCTAGGTCCAAAGTTTAGAGAAGGTACTGTATTTAAAAATTAGCTTAAAATATTTTAAGAATTAGCTTTAAAAAAATTCTTTTTAAAAATGTTATAAATTATTTTAACACCAGATGCTAAACATTACATTTTACTTAAATGTAGAGAAATTGGGATAGAGAATTTCTTTGACACACTGAACATACCAGTGATAGATAAATGCTTCCTTCCTTCTATCCTGCTGCTCCCCTGCCCTATTTTTTTATGACCATTCCTGAACTATAACTCTTACATGAGGCTTTATGAACTATAGTATAACTGAATGGCTGGTTTGTTTAAATGGAACGGGTTGAGGGCTTTATAAAAATAGTTTGGCAAATCTTTTGTTTTCTGTGTTTTTTCCTGTGTTATTTCGTTATACTTATGCGTCATTAGAGTTAACACTGTAATAGAATGGTACCAAATATAATACCAGAAATTCAACTGAGTTTGATATTTGTCAGAATCTTAGGATTCTCATCAAATGAAATCCACAAATGTGAATGAGGCTGGGAAGCTAGTAAAAGTTCTTTGCAATGAGTGAGTTTCTCATTGAATGAAGGGGGGAGGTATGCCTTGGATTGTGTAGCTATGAGAACTGTGTTCTGAGTTACAGTTTTGTGTGAGGTTGCCACCTCTTACTTTTGTGCATGACTTTTTAGTTGGACTTGGAATGAGACTTGAGATGTCAAGAATCTTTGTCTTTCTTTAGTTAATTTCACTTTTTTTGAAATATCGTAAAATAGTGAAATTTTGATCACCATAAATTCCACAGGCCAAAAGTAAAGTTTTTCCTCAAACCACTTCCTCTCTCTGACCTCTCCATTTCTTTTTATGGTATTGCCATTCTACTAACTATCTTGGAAACTGGAAAACCTGATTCTTTTCCTTCTGCCATTCCTTCCACACTTAATCAGTCACTGAGTTCTATCAAAAACTTTTTAGACTGGAAATGGTGGCTTTTCTTAGTCTGGCCCCAAACAGTTTTTGCATTTTTATCCTTGTTGGATTTTAATCACCTTGAGGATAAGGACTTTGTTTTGTTCATATAAAGATTCTCCATGGTACCTTGTAGTAGTAGTGTTCAATTAGTAGTTTGGTTTAAATTAGCGACTAACCAAGTACGGACATATTTTTACTTTCCCTAGTGTAAAACTCTCAAAATAGTCACTGACTATTACTGGAAGTTTAATATCTCTGTGAAACATTATATGCTCTTTTACTCTCTCTGTTCCTTTTGCACATTTGCATTTCCCCCACTGCCTGCCTAGAGCACAGTTCTCTTTCTGATTAAAGCTTATGCTTCCAGACTAGATGATGTGTTTTTCTTCTGTGCCTTCACCACTGTATTGTAAACTGTATCAGAATTGTCTGATGACTTGTTTCACTGTAGCTTTATTCTAGAGTTAACTTCTTAAGGGCAGGATTTAGCATACTATCTGGTATATATAATGGGACTCAATACTGATTTGTTGAATAAAATATTCCATAAATGGGGCATAAACATTTAGATATAGTGGTTTCTTAGTTATCCCCAGTGTCTTTCTGAACTCTACTTTAGGTCCTGATAAAAGCTGAAATATATGTTTCCTGGAACAAAGTATTTCCTTCGCTACTCCAGAGAAGCAGAGTTTGTCCTTCCAGAGAGACCACATGAAACATCTACATAATATCCAGCCTAGATTGAACATGCAAGATGTTTACACATGGGATAATTCAGTTGGACCAGACATTTCTATTTAATATGGTCAGCTCACTCTTCTATATAAAGTCTTTTCTTTTGATAGAACTGTGAATAATATGAACTGAATGAGGCTACTGTTTTATTGTTGGTGTAGTACCTTGGATGCAGGTATGCATGCCTTAATTATTTGGCTAATATTCAGTATCTGTTGTATGTAAGGCATTGGCAAATACTGGTAGCAACTTGAATTGAGTAAGAAGATAACTGTAGTCTGGACACTTATTTCCCATCATTTTGTTTTGCTCAGGTATACTTGTCTCATAGTGTTAATGGTTTGAAACAACTATTTTATTATTTCTCATGATTCTGTGGGTTACTTGTCTTGCCTGAGCTCTCTCATGTGGCTCTATTCAGCTGGTAGCTTAGCTGGTTAATTGGGCTCAGCTGAGGTGGCTGGGCCTCTCTCTCCATGTGACCTTTCATCCTGGGCTTCTTCATAGCTTGGTGATCTCAAACTTCCAAGAGAGCAAGGTCCTGTGTCCAAGGCTGTTATTTGCATCATGTATGCTGATGTTCCATTGGCCAAAGCAAGTCACATGCCAAGCCCAGAGTCAGTGTGGGAGGGACTATTGGAAGGTAGTATACGAGGAAGTACACTGAGAGGCAGGCATGGTTCATTGGGAGCCATTGAGGGCTTTTGGGTTTTATATTTTAACCACTACTAGGGACTGACAGTTTCATTAAATAACAGTTGTTGCTGTGGAAAGTTAGTGAAATGAAACTGTCTGGCATTAGGGTTCAGTGTATTATGTCCTGATTGCTATAAGAGCAATTCATGTGTGCTAATCTGCCTTAGTCATTTTGCTGGTGGTTTTTATAGATGCAGAGGATCATAGAAATGGAAGGTACCTTCAAAGTGTCTTCTAGATAAAGAAACTGAGGATCAGAGATGAGAAAGGACTTGTCCAAGGTCACACAACTAGTGTCAGTGCTGGAGCCAGAATCTGGTCATTTGACTCTTGATCCAGTAGTTTTTCACTTGCACACCCTTCACAGATAGAATATAGGTCAAATTCTTAGGCAAGCCTAAGGAATTATTTCAAAGTTTGGCCAGTAAAGGTACCTATCAATAATGCTAAAAACTTCTCTTATCAGCCTTATTATATCACTTGGAACCTGTTCCCAGGTGTTGGTAGCATCTGAGTTGAATGTTCTTCAGGATGATGCGTAAGACGAAATATTTACCATTAGATTTTTCTACCTAAACTTTTTATATACATGACTTCTGTGAGGCAATAAAAAAGAAAATAAGATTACAAAAGCCACATTTTAACCTATGGTTTTAGATAAAATTTTTGAGAGGACATTAATGAAATATTCGCATATTGATTTTTAGGTTTCCTGCCCTGAAGTTTCACTCTATGTAGCCATAGTACTTAAATATTGATGGCCTATCTTGATAAAATAATTTTCTTCTTCTAGAATTGGAGGCATATGCTGGAGTTATCAGTGCACTTCGGGCACAGGGAGATCTCACCAAGGAAAAGAAAGATCTTCTTGGAGAACTCTCAAAAGTTCTTAGGTAAATTATCATAAAAGTTTGTGAGAGATGAGTCTAGAAATTTCATTTTGAGGTGTTTCAATACTTTTCACTCTTAAGCTGAAGACAGAGGTGTTCAAATTGTTGGTGTTTAGAGATCCCATCCCAGTTGTGTGCTTTGTTATGGAAAATTATGTAATTTACCATTTATTCTGTAATCTAATCAGAAAAGGTTTAAGGCAGGTTATCTTAGGTTTGGACCTCTTGGAAAAGGGAGGTATTTTTGACCTGGGTGAAGGAAAGAAGAGCTGGCAACGACTGGATAGGAAGATCTGGAGTGGCCCAGTGGCATTTGTTAGGGGGTAGAAGGAGACACTAGGAAGTTGTTGTCTTAATTTATAGAAATGGGTGGTGATTATATAGTCATAGCCTTAGGGATAGTTTATCCCTTCAGCTTCCCATTAGAGTTAAAAAAATTCATTAAAAAATTCTGGTGAAAGGGATTCTTTGATACTTTGCCTTGACCCATTCTTAACATCTTGAGCTTTCTCAGAAAATTCAGTTCTGTTTTAACTGAAGTTTCCTTTCTATATTTAAGACCATTTTGTCCTATTCTTTTTTTAAGTGAAAATAGGGAAGAGATTTTTTTTCCTGCATTTAATTAACATTAAAATAGGGATGTTATTAAGCCAAATCGTCAGTCTTATTGCCTCCATACTTAACAATTTGTATTTTTTGTTTGTTTGTTGTATATATTGCCTCATAAATTCTGCTTTCCAGCCCCTTAAATATTTTAGTCTGTGTTATAGATTTAACTTAGCAATAAAGATTACACTTTTAAGAGTTCTATTCATTTTATTAAGTATTTATGAATGGAATGGGTATAGCCTTTTTTCAGTTGTTTAGATTTAACTTTACATGTATTTAATCAGGATCAACATAAGTACATTTTTACTATAGTGGTAACATGATACAATGTAGAAGACACACAGCTCAAGTGTTGAGTAATGAAGGAGTAATATCCTGGTGTCAAGTTTCATAGCATATAGCTACAGGAAACATTATCTTGCCACTTTCATTTCTTTATTATATTCACTAAACATAAAATTATAGACTCTTAAGCTTTAGAAAGAACTTTAGAAGACTTTCTTCCAAGTGCCAAAATCCTCTTCTCAGTAACCATGATTAGGGGTCATTCAGTGGCTGTTTACATTTAGATAACACGAACCTCTGCTAATCTTGAACATGGTCTGATATTTCTGTGTTTTGGACGTAATGACTTGATATCAAGCTGAATTTGTCTTCCTGTGATTTCTAATTTGTAACTAATTCTCTCTGCAGTTACACAGAATCAGTCTGAATCCTTTTCTATGACTTTAATTAAAGCATTTGAAAATATATATTAGGCCCCTGTCTATATCTTTTTACAAATCAATTTTGCCCCCCCCCCAAGCAAAATGTTGACTTAAACATTAATAAAAGTATAGAAAAGAGCTGCCTGCTTGGCAGAGTTCTATAATGGCTATTTTTTTTCATAGCATCTCAACAGAGCGCCACCGTGCTGAAGTTCGGAGAGCAGTAAACGATGAACGGTTAACAACAATTGCACATAAGTAAGCCATTAGTCATACCACCCCTGATTTTTCATGACATAGTATACCGTAGTTTTGAAAGTCTTCCTATTGTGTAGCATTCCTGAGTCTTTTATCTTGATAGTAATATCTCTGTACTCAGGGATCCTGACCATAGCTGTGTTAACTATTTATTCAGTTGGTTATGTTTTTGCATTTGGTTAGGCAAGCTTTAAGTACTCAGGTCAAATCCTGTTGCAATGTAATCTCTGTATAACTAAAGGCCTCCACAGTTTAGCAGATGATTCCTTTACTTGAAGCAAAGTTCAATAAGAAAGTAGTGTGCTCCCCAATTTTGACAGCCCCTTAGAGTTACTTTGTAATAGTATTTGATATGTATATTGCTTTATAAATAGGCATTATAAATTTTTTGATGACTAATATTTCATGTATTTTGAGATTCAGCAAAAAGATTGTAAAATATATGTTCTGCTTTTAAGAAATATGACTACAGTATACCTTAAATTACTTCGAAAAGCCAACAAAATAAAATTGTAAAGGATTCTTATCAAACTGTTTTCAGATCATTGTAACTATTTGATAGGTGGGGTGGAGGGTGGTGTAAGACACAGATTGAGCATTAACAGAGTATGTATGGAGACAGTGCCTCTTGAAAAATAGAAAAGAACAGAAATTATCCTTTAAATGTTAATGCAAGATGGTAGGAACATTTTATAAAATAAGGTATGTTATAGAATATTCATCTGTTTTTTATTTTTATGTTTTAATGTGAAATAAAACTAAAGGAAAAAATTCAGTACATTTCCATAATGTAATAAATAGTGCTTTTAACCCAATTGGCAGTATTGTATTGACCCCGAAGATCCATTAGCTTCATGTTGTGCTTTAATGTTACTGATTTTACTTGACTGATAAAATGGGGTGCTACCTTTTTAACTGTGTAGTTTGAAAGTTAAGCTGTTTGAATTTGGAGATTTTTCAGTGGTTGGTATGTATGCACTGTAGAAATTTGAAAATTTTCCTCTAGCATCATTAAGTATTTACTTGTTAGGCCAACATGGCTAAAACATTCACATATTGTGTTCCTTCTTTAAATTGCTCTAAACTTTTAAATTTGGATACTCTAAAAATAGTAACTGAGCCTAGATTCTAATTTGAGAACTTATAATAGGAAACTTATGTGCTAGGTAATAAAGTAGTAAATAATAGTTTGCATTCAGAGGCACTTAAAGACAAAATTACTACCTTAAAAGCATTGGAACAATATTGTGGGGCAATTAGTTGTAAGTTGATGCATCAGTTTCATACTTAAAGATAACATTTATTTAGTCTCCTTTTCCTTTTTTCCCCTTTAAAGAATGAATTTATCCTTATATTTGGGTGAAAGACCAAGTTACAGGTATGCAAATAGGTTATTATTATTTCAGGCTTTTTCTTGTATTTATTTCAAAATTGAAGCTCTCAATTATTCAGGGGCACATATTCCATTTATGAATTAACCATGCCCCTTGCTTTTACTTCTCTTCCCCTCCTCCCCTTCCTAATACTGCCCACCCTTTAGCTATTTTGCTGCTTGAAAGTACCTCTAGTCAGAGGGTGGGAAGGGAGAGGAGGTGAAAATTTTAATTACTCATTTTACCACTTGTTAGTTGTCCTGGGAGAGGTTTGATGGAAGAATTTACAAGTATTTGCCAAAGTATTTTTGGATAATAGGTCAGTTTCTTTGATCTGTTTGACCTCTCCCTTTCCCTCCTCTCTTTCTTAGCATGGATAATTGAGAGTTGGCTTCTATCTACCTGTTTCCTCTTTTTTTCTCTCCTTTCTGATTTCTTTAACACATGAATTTAATTTTTTGAAAACCGTTTACTTCAGTGTATAATTTTAAGCTACTTAGGTCTTTCCATACTCCTGTTTTAATATTTTATATTGTGGCTTTAGTTTGACCAGACGTCGTATTTACTTGTTGAGCCCAAGGGTCAATGAGTGGGGAATGGTGAGGAAGACATAGATCCCTCATTCTGTCCGTCTCCTCTGCCCTCCTTCCCTCAGAAGTAGTAACAGAACCTAGTTCTAAAGATTATCTATAGGAGGGCTTCAAACTCTGAGCTTGAAAAAAAGTAACTTGAGCCAAGGAGGAATGCATCTGAACTGACTGCATTCCCTTTCTCCTCTTCCTTCCCTCCCCCACTCAAAACAGCAGCTTAGGCCAGAAGGAATGTGGTTGAAAGGTAAAGAGAAAGCCAAGAAGACTGAGCACAAAGGAGATGGAAACAAAAGGAGTGGAGTGTCTGGGATCAAAGAAAAGCCTTGCTTGAACCATAACACGTGTTTATTATTTGGCACGAGACCATTTATTAAGTTTGGTACTCTAATTCAGTTTTGAAACATGTCAGAATATTATAGTATTAAAGCCTGGAATGTCAAGGGGCTTCACAGTTTTTAATTGAGGCCACTCTTGCCAGCATTGTATCTAAATAAAGTGGCTATCCAGAATTACTGTTCTCTTAACTCCTTCTCCATCAGCCAGACATTCATGGGATACTGTTTGAGTTTCTATGTGAGGATGAGGATTTCATGCTGGTGCGCTGCATACCAAAGGATGAGAGGGCCAAGGTAGTTCCACTAGTATCTTGTTAGACTTCTCAGAAAAGGGGCTGGAGCCAGGTTTCTACCCTCCCTTGCTATATTTAGTATAAATAGAGAGGAGTTGTTTGAAACTTAGGAATCTCAGGAAAGCCCTGGAATAAGATGTTTACAGAAACCTGTAAAATTCTATCTAGATGATTTGTGCAGCTAATGCATATTTACACCCCCATTAGTAAGCAAAATAGGAATTTTGATCTAATTCTAACATGATGTTTAATTTTTCATTCACTTAAAAAAAGTTTGAGCATGTTTGCGTGAGTAGAAATTTGGAAGATTTATAGATCTTTCTAAAAGTTGCAGTTGTATGTTTTGCACTGCAAATTCTGTCTTTTCAATAGCATATATATTCATGTATTTTAAATTATTAATCTTCCATAATTTCTGCCACCATTTAAACAATGTACCAGGTAAGTGTAGACATCACTTTATTTGTATGGTAAACTCTCACCAAGCAAATTTATTAGTGATATTCTAATAAAATGATAGCAAAATAGGAGTAAGCCAAGAAAATGCTGAATAGCTTTTAGAATTTTTTCCTTTGACAATTAGCAATAGGTCTATTTCTGTCTCTCTTTCTTGTTTGTACCATTTTCTGTTTCAGAACTAGCATCAATTTGAAGATTATGTGATAACAAATTTGTGAGGGTTATTGGGGTCTTAAGAATCCCTCTTTCTCATGTCTTAGGTAGGACTATGTTATACCATGAAGGAATTTGCAGATTTTCCCACTGTAACTCAATTGAATTCATCAACTCCTAGAAATTCCTTTCTTGACTTGAGTATAAATTCTTCTCAAGTTGTAAAGTAATTTATTTGTTCCATTCAGTGAAAGTTGCTAGTGATTAGACAGCAGTGCCCACTTAGTATAAATCAAAGGCAAAAGTTAGACAAAACACATTTGAAAATTTTTATACCTTCCACTTGTGATGTGGCAGTTAATTTCAGTAGCATGATGTATGCTTGCTTGTTGAAGGAGACATTTAGTAGCTCTGTGACCATAAGCAAGTTATTTAACCTTTTGTTAATTCAGTTTTCCCATCTTAAAAATGGAGATAATAGTATTACCAATTTCATAAGATTGAAAGAATTGTATGAGTTAATGCATGTAAAATGTTTAGAACAATGCCTCACATATATTAAGTGCTAATTGATGTTAATTATCATCATTACCATCATCATCATTATTCCACTATCCACTAACAAGGGCTTTTGTGTACTCTATCTAAATTTGAAGAATCAGTGGACCTACAGAATCTTAAACTCTAGGTTGGGTTGTAGAATCTTTGGTTTTGACAAAGATGCAGAAATATTTCTGACTTAGTGAAGAGGTTGGTTGGTTGATTGGTTGATTCTGGGTGAATTTTAAACCTCGACACTAATCATTAGTCAGGAAAAATGATACCACTACCTTTTGTGGAGCCAAGCCAAGGGAAGTGAACAACTGTCTTTTCATATTTCAACCTCTGTTTGGATTCCTAGGATAAAATTTGCTCAAGAAATTGAGTAAAACTGATAATAATGTCTGCTTAGGGGTAGAGTTCAATTGCCTCAAACATTCCTTAGAGTGAAGAATGGTATAAATAAGTAAAATTAAAGTAGTGGCAGGTTTCTTGCAGTGTCCTCAGATCTAGTATACTTTTTTTAACAGGAAGGATAATAATATAACACATTGTCAGTGACACATGCAGTGATGTATACAGCTCCCTTCTATCCCCCAGTACCTAGTCTCCCTCGTTTACTGCCTCAGTTTCCCTTGTTTGAAAGCCTTAGAACCTCTGGCCATGCAGGCAGTTAGGATAATTTTGCAAAAGTTCAATGAATTCCATCCTTAATTATTCAGGAAAATCTGATTTTTGAAATTATGAGTACTTTTTACCTTTTTAGCTTAATTATAACATTAAGTTCTAAAAGTTAGTAGAAATACTAGTTTTCATTAGCAATACCAGATTTAAACTAATGAAAATAATGTTGATATTTATTTAAAAGGCATGGGACAGTTTTTCATAGTTTCAATTTTGTTCATTATAAGATTCAGATTATGGAATAAGATGTGTAAAAATCTAAGTGTGTGTGAAATTCCTTGAATTCTGATTATTATTCATAATTTTGATCTTGCTTGCTTAAAATAAAGCCTCTCCTGTTGACTCAGGGCACTTTTTATAATTTAAAAAGTTATATTTGAGTGTATATATTTGCTTCATTTTTAGCAATTGAGAACTCTTGTAGCAGTGTTTTCTTTTTTGTTTAGTATGTCTGGACCTAATAGCTCTTCAGAATGGTCCATTGAAGGTCGTCGATTGGTACCCCTGATGCCTCGGCTGGTTCCCCAAACTGCCTTCACTGTAACAGCTAATGCTGTTGCCAATGCAGCTATCCAGCACAATGCATCTCTTCCAGTGCCTGCAGAAACAGGAAGCAAGGAAGGTGAGTAGAGAAATAGTTCTGTGTGTAGAAATGACTTTTCTCAGATTCTTCAAGAAAAGTTGTCTTATTTTTCATCTGTTTTTGTCCAGTGTTTAAAAGTTGTGAAACATAGTGAGCAACTCTTGTTCTGAAACGAGAAACTGCCAAGTTTTTAGTCTCAACCAAAATTAAATATCCCTTTTGTTCAAAGTGTGAATTATATTAATCACAAAATTGCAAAAAGCCTTCTTGGAATGAATTTTTGATATGAGCGTGTCTTGTTAGAAGTGGATAAAAGGCCTTAACAGGTGACATGGAAAATTAATAAGATGATAGAAGTCATTTATCTGCTGAAGAAAGATGCTCAACTGATACTTTAGAAAATAAAGCTCTGTTTTTGTCTTCTGGAATCAGTGGTATACGCTGCTTCTCTGTTCCAGTCAATGTGCTGAATCTGTTAGGGGTTACGTGGCCGATGGGGATGGCTTTCTTATTGTTATTTAATCTAATAATTGATACATGCTTTAAAAATCCTTGGAGTTTCCTGAGGTCACCAAGAGTAATATTAAATTTGAGAGCGCATGTTTGGGTTGACTTCGGTAGCTTAGTTTGGTGTTACATGAAAATGACCCTGAAAATAATGCAGTTGTCAGATTGCTTTGCAGAATTGTCTTTTCTTGACTAGCAATGGGTTGTGGAGCAGAATGAGACATTCCTTTCATACATGCCAGACTCTGTTTTACACGGAAGGAAGCTATATTTAGGGAGAGACAGTTATCAGTGTGCAAACTTGGCCTCCATTGAGTTCCTGTTTTCTTTGTTGCAGGAGAGCTATCTTTCTTCTCTTCCCACTTTTATCTTTTCTATTTACCACCTCTCTGGTTCACTGGAAAGAATATAGAATTTTCAATAGTCTAATCTATGTTTGAATCCTAGTTCGCCATTTCTTTGCTTTGTGACCTCCAGCAAGTCTTTTTAGCTTCTGTGAGCCTTGGGTTCCTCATCTTTAAAATGAGGATATGGTGTTGTGAGAATTAGTGATAATATATGGAAAGGATTTAGCATAATGTATGGTACTCAGTAAACAGTGCCTATGAGCTATTCCTGCTTGTTGTTGTTATTCAAGAAACTGAAATATGATGTTGTCATTACCTTAGTTATTATTGCACTGCTTAGATGGCAAGTGACTAGTGAGTTGTTTATGATAAAAGAAACTTACCTTGTTTCTCTCCGGGAGCCAAGTTGGAAATTGCTATGGTTAGGGAAAAATTATCCATCACTCCATCACTGATACTGCTATTAGTATTAAAAAAAAATACAAGTATATGCTTTTTGTCCAACTCCTGCCATGAAGGAAAAATGATTTTCATTTTTCTCAGTTTTAAACTTGGTTTCTTTGTAACTGTGCTCTTCTCCATTGTCAGTGTCACCTGTAGACAGCTGCTAAATACTTGGGGAAAACCTAGTTAAGTGATGATTTTCAGGAAAGCTTATTAATACATTTTAACCTAGTACTGCCATTTATCTTCTGATTATATAAAAATGTTAAAATTGACCTGCAGAAAAAAAAATAATTTTACTGTATGCATGGACAGTTTTGGTGAAAGTTAACAGCAGACTTTTTTATCGTTCCTTCAGTAGTGGTTTGCTATTCCTACACAAGTACCACGTCAACCCCAACCTCTACCCCTGTTCCAAGTGGCAGCATAGCAACGGTTAAGTCTCCAAGACCTGCCAGTCCTGCCTCCAATGTAGTTGTCTTGCCAAGTGGAAGTACTGTTTATGTCAAAAGTAAGTGATACTCTCAGTGTTATCAGGGCCATCTTGACTAAAAGCTGCAGCATAGGCTCTGATTAGATCTGCCTTCCTGATTTAATTCATTGGTCCACTGGCTATTAGCAGTGGTTAGTTTTTGAAGGTTGTAAAGAATTCCTTTCTTTACATGTGACTAGGTATATATTGCTTTTTAATCAGTTCTGGGGGTTGAGAAATTACTTTTTTTTTGTTTTCTGTGGGGAATCTGCCTTGAACAGTGCTATACTCTAAGATTCACTTGTTTTGATTTTCATGGAATAGAAATGTGAATAGAAACGAAAGGAATGTGCTTATGTCATTTATTTAGTGTTTACTCCTATAATGTAATCTTTGTAGTGTTTTAAAATATTATTTATGTACCATATCATTCAACTGTTAAATTCAGTGAAGCATTCTAGAGAGTCCTTTCATATTTCTAGTTGACTGTAATTTTTTGAAGTTTATTTGCAGTTTTTAACCCCTTTGATTCTACGCTGTGAAGCAGTTTAATGTCCAGTTCATTTTTTGTTTTTAATGTCTGTTATGTCGGTATTGATTTGCTTTTGGTATTGACTGGAGATCATTAATATTTGACTTTCATTTTTCTCAGTATAGTTATAAACTTGATTTCTTTGTAGCTTTTAGAGGTGGACTTAGCTGTTTTAGACAAATGATTTTAGGTCATTGTCAGTCTTGTTTAGGGTTTAAAAATTGAGGGTATAAGGAGTTATGTTTTATTACCAATTCCATGAGTCATGCTGTATGCTTTTTTAAATGTCTGCTTTAAATTTTCTATGTATACTGCAAGGTTTTATGTTTCTCACTTGATTTTTTTAAAAAGTACAGAAACAGTTGAGGCTTTAGTGCATTAAGAAAAAACTAAGAATCTGGGAGTATTAAGTTTATATCAGATTTCTGTGGATTTAGCCAAGATGATCTTTTAAAATAACCGTAGAGGTCTATTTTTTAATTGTTTTTTTAAACGTTGAAAGTGAATCCCAAACATGAAGAAACCATTTCACACAATATATAGTTTGAAGTAACAGGAAGTTTATTGTTTCATTCTCAGAAGTCACACAGGCAACATTAGTTTGAGATATAATCATTCATTCACCTAACTTCATATGTGCAAGACACTATACCAGGGAAAGAAACCGATAAGACTTAGTCGTTGTCCTTTGGGAGCCCCTTAATAACAGGAGATGTGCAGACTGACAGCCACATTACCATGGGGTAAGTGATACAGAAGAGAATGTACAAAGTGCTTTCTAAGCTCAGAGGAGACATGAATTCACTTTGCTTAGAGGAGTAAGGGAAAGCTTCACCAAGGAGATGGCTTGCAGGATGATGATTGCTGGATGATGAAGAGGTCATTGAATGTATGTGGTGTTCCCCAAAGAGCAATAGTATATAGAGACTCCAGATGGACAGAATATGTGATAAGGTGGCTTTGGGGAATGGTGAGCAGTTCATTGTGCCAGGATTAAAAGGTGGGTGGAATAGGGTATTGTGTTCTTAGAAAGATATGAGACCTTGAATGATAAAGTAATGATTTTTGTGCCTCATCTTGTAGAGAGATTAAAAACTACTAAAGGATTTGAGGCAGGGCATTGGCTTTATTAGATGTGTGAGATTTTTATAGCTGGTAGTAGCATGAAGGGTAGAATGGAAGTGGAGAGATTAGAAGCATGTACACCTTTTAGGAGGTTGTCGCTAAAATACAGGCAGGCGATAAGAAGGCCTGACATGGCCATAGGGTTAAAGAAAAAAGGGAAGCCATTCAGAGACAGCTTCCCTGAGGGAGGATTGATAGAACTTACTGTCTGATTGGGCATGAGGCAAAGGGAGAGGTCAAGGATGACTGATAACGCAATGATTTAAAAATAAAGTATAAAATACAAGGTTATATTGCTATAAATGTAGCAATATTGTCACTGCCTTACAGGTGTTAGCTGTTCAGATGAAGATGAAAAACCCAGAAAACGAAGGCGAACAAACTCTTCTAGCTCCTCCCCCGTTGTCCTAAAGGAAGTTCCAAAGGCTGTTGTTCCGGTCTCAAAGACGATCACTGTACCTGTGAGTGGCAGTCCTAAGATGAGCAACATCATGCAGAGCATTGCCAACTCCTTACCACCCCACATGTCTCCTGTGAAAATAACCTTCACCAAACCATCAACACAGACAACAAACACAACAACACAGAAGGTACGTGGTGGAGGGAGTCTGTCTGCCAATTGCTGTTTTTATCTCTTTCAGTCAATATTATTCAGATTTAACAAACATGCACTGAGTGCTTACTATGTGCTTGGCATTATGGTGGGAATGTTCACATCTCTTTCTTTAATTCTGCACATAAAGCTTTGGGTTAGGTATTATTATTTCACTTTTTGTATATATTTTTGTATATGAGGCTCAGAGATGCCAAATGACTTGCCTAATATGACACAGCTAGCAGATCTTCTAAGACTTTCATTATATTTTACTATTGTGATTCCATTTGGGAAAAAAATTAAAATATAAAGGATTCTTTCAGCCTGTATTTGGATAACTTTACCTTTAGGAACTTAGTTCTTATATTGCCAGAGTAATGAAGTTGTCAGAGTTAGGTGTTTCATAGACAAAAGGAAGGATATGATTAAGTGAATAATTGTTATCATCTTTTTTAATTCTTAAATGCTATCATTAATTCATTTCTAAACTCTTCTCTCAGTATGTTCAAATCATCAGTATTCTGTCAATTTTGTTATTAGAACCCTCTACTTGCCACACTGATCTGGATGCTGATGGTACCCTAGGCTTGTTACATACCTCTGTGTCTGAGATCTACCTTCACTATCATTCTGATCTTCTTCTTTCTTCGTTTATTTACTGATTTGCTGGAGCATATCCTCCAGTAGCTTCTTGGTATATAGGTGGGATGGAAAGTAAAGTTTTTGAGACCTTGCATGGTAGACTGAAAATTTCTTAATTCTACCCTCCTACTGTCTTGATGTAAGTTTAACTAGGTAAGTATTCTAGGTGGGAGGTCATTTTCCTTGAGAATTTTGAGGATATTGCTTCATGGGCTGTTGGCTTCCAGTATTGCCTTTGAGAAGCCCAGTAATGCCATTCTAATTCCAGATCCTCTTTTTCTCTTGGAAAAAGTCAGAGTTCTGAAACTTCCAGGTAATTTTCCTTGGTGTGGGTCTTTATTTTATCCATTGGGTTACACACTCTGTGGCCCCTGTTATTCTAGACACTCATATCCTTCCATTCTGGGAAATTTCTTGAATTATTTCTTTGATTTTTCTCTGTCCTCGCTTTTTGGATCACCTGTTATTCTGGATGTTGAATGCCTAGATTGATCCTTTAATTTTTCAGTCTTTCTCACCACCAGTTTCCATTTGTTTGCTTTTTCTACTGTAGTATAGTAGTTAAAAGCCTGGATTTTAGAACTAGACTTCCTGAATTTGAATCCCATTTTATGCTACTTACTAGCTATGTGACTTTGGGAAAACTAAACTCTAGACCTAAGTTTTTCTCTTGTAAAATAGGGAAAATAATATATCTATTTTATAGGGTTTTGGGGTGTAAATAAATCAGATAATAAATACAAACCAGTAGAACAGAGCCTAGCACATAGTAAATGCTCTGTAAGTATTATTTTCTTTATCTTTTAACTTTATCCTTCATTACTTCTCTGGAATTTTTCATTTTTGCTATCCTATTTTAAATTTCTAGTAACTCTGTCTGGTTTTCTGAAAGTTTCTTTCTTTATTTTTCTTTTAAATAGCATCCTGCTCTTTCATAGTCACTATGTTCTCTTTTCTGATGATATTCATGATAATTTTTTTTGATGTTTTCTCTCTTACCTGTAAATTTCTTTTATCTATTCATTTTGATCTCTTCCATTTCAGTTTCCTTAAATGCTGGCTGTGGAAACGGACACTAAAAGCTGACAGAAGGCTCTGTGTGTAGGGTGGGACATGCTGGCTGGTGACTTTCATTGTAGGTTGACCTAGCTGGGCTGTTTTGTTGATGAACACCCACTACCCCTTTACCTCACCAGTTGTCATTCATTAGGGCTTTTTTATGGACTGGACAGTTTCCTCAGAGAAGAATCTTCCAGTCTTTTGCCTGCAGTAGTAAGCCTGTCTGCTAATATTTTGGGAGTAAAGGGAGGGAGTGGGCTGGATAGTCTCATCATTCAGTATATAGACTTTACCTAACCTCTCTGTTTTCAGCATAGCACCTACCTGCCTCAGCCTGGTATCATCAAATTCCCTTGGATTCAATCTCTCCCTCACGAGAATAAGTTTCAAGTCTTCCTTGAGGATAAGGGAGGATAGCTGGGGATCTTAATGCTGCTTAAACAGATTTTCAACTAATTTACATCTCTTTAGTCCCACTTTTATCCCCACTTCAGAAGTATCTGGTGTTCTCAAATTACTGAGTCTTTCTGCGGTTCTCTGAAAGCTGTCTTGTTTTTTCTTCTGTTTGCTGTCTTAGGTTTCCACTTTCTTGAGTATGCTTGATCAGTTACTACTTGTCTGTTTGTTTTCCACTTTCCAGAAGTTGATAGCTATTGTCTCCTTTCCATTTTGACCTTATGGGTTTATGTGCCTCTTCTAAAAAATCCCTTCATACTGTTTTAGAGGGATTTTGGGGAAGGAGTAGAGGTGAATTCTTGTTTTCAATAGACGGTCTTTCTTACTTTTAAGTCTTCAGGTCCATGATAATTTTCATTTAAAGAACCTCCTTGAGTTTCTTGGAAATATGTCATTATATAATATATAAAAAATTATAATTTTCTAAACAAACTAGAAATGACAGTGAGTTGATCTGTGTAATGTAATTCTAGCTTCAGTCTTAGGATGAGGCATTATAGTTTAGTGTTAAAATCAAATAAGAATTTTTGTAGTCAAAGAGGCCTGGGTTAGAACCCCAGGTCTTCCACTTCCAGTATGACCTGAGATAAATTAGTCTTTCTAAACCTGTTTTCTAAACCTTTACCCATCTGTGAGATGAGAATAATGCCAATTTTATAAGGCTACCGTGAGGATTAAATGGGATTGGGTATTTTAAAGTACAGCATAATGTATGTACTCAGAAAATGTTAGGTCCCTTCCCTTGCAGGTATTTTATGGAAAGCAGTGTTACCTAACATTATTAACTTTCCAGTCTTCTTTGGTAGACCTATATAAAAATATTTTAATAGGAGGGGTAAACCTATAAGTGAAGTCAGTGAACTTTAAAAAAAAAAATTAATTGCAGTGTTGAGAATGCGCTGTTCCAAATAATGAATTTATCAGCTCACTGAAGCTTACCCCTTAATATATAGAAATTGACTATTTTTGGTGATTTCTTAAATGTTACACTGAACATAATTTTTGTATTTAATGACTCCAGGGTAATCTTTCTGAATATCAATTTTTATATATTATTATAATATTGCTTTCTGGGCAAGCTGTATATTAGGTGTCTTCAGCCTGCTCTACTCTAAGAATTTTTAAATCTACTTTTGTAATTTTTTACTACCTTCTTTGCTGGATCTATTTTATCAGTAATTCTTCTCTCTTCTCCCCCTTCTCATCTGCTCTTTTAATTTGATATTTGAGAAATATTGTAGCAAAGTTATAGCTAAAAGAGCACCCATCTCAAATCCATGTCCTTTTATTTCCTTATTCTGTTTTGCTTATAACTAGTTGACATTATATTTATTTATTTCCTATTTCTCCCATAGAGTATAAGTTACTGAAGGTAGAGACTTTGTCTTATTCATCCCTATTCCATAGTGTTTAGAACAGTGCCTGACATGCAATAGGTGTTGACTAATATTTGTTGAATGAATGAATGAATAAATGAATAAGTATATCTGGTTCCAGTACTGGCTCTCCACCTCTCTTGAGCTTCAGCTTCCTTATAAGACAAAGATAATAATAGTGCTTACTAGATAATTAAATGAGATGATTCATGGAAAGTGCTTAACATAGTGCATATGATGAGTGTTCAGTAAATGTCACCTAACAGTATTAACTTTCCAATCTTCTTAGTAGACCTATATAAAAATACTTGTAGTAGATGGGGGCTCACCTGTAAGTGAAATTGGTGAACTTTTTTTTTTTGATTCACTGACGCTACCATATTTTAATTTTTTCTTTTCTTCTGAATTGTCAGTTGAGAGTGGATAGTTGAGATTGTCAGACTTGTAATGCTCATAAGAGGACATATTTATCTCCAAAGTCATACATCAGTCATACTATGAGATTCCAGGCTCAGAACCTTAGATTTGTCCTACTATGTTTAAAAAATAAACATTTAAAACAAATTAAGTTAAAAATAAGACTCATTCATTCCACAAATATTTGCTAAGTATCTATTATGTTCTAGATGTAAAACTGTACTCTTACTTCATGTGTACTCAGTGCCATTACTTTTGTTATTTCTTGGACAAGCTGAGTGTGGGTAGGACTAATAGATATTCTTTGGGATTTTTCGTATGTTTTTTGTTTTCCTTTTTCTGGATAATTGGATTTTTTTTGAAATCTCTGTAAGGCTGTTGCCATTATTGCATTCACCTTGGATTTCTCACAAATCATATGGAAGTCAACTTAGGACATTACTTTAGTTAAAGTTACTTTTACATTAAGTATAATTATTTATGAATTTGTGGACTTGATTCAAATTCAAATAGGTCATATATTTTCAGGGTAGACAAATTTCCACCTGTGTTAATGTGGTGCCTTCATTTTGAGTATAACGTTGGTACAACACTTATATAAACAAAGCAACAGAATATAGCTTTATGCTTTCACATGCTTGATTGATATTTTTCATTTTATCCTTAGGGTGCAAGTCCCAGCACTCTTAAGGAGTTTTTGTGAGTGCTAGAAGGTCAGTAATTTGAATTATGGCCTGAATAAACACTGTTTGGTTCACTTGGTTTCAAAATCCCTTTGTTTCCCTTGTTGTAACATGTAACTAAAGTGCAAGTAAATTTTCTTCAAGGTGGATCTCTAATTTTGGATAACCCCTTTTCAGATCAGAAATTAGCTTGTAGACTGAAATCTCAAAATATGTTTTATCATTTGTACCTGTAACCTAAAACATGCTCTAAAAGACTCTAGATTTATTTTGCTGAAGTTATTGTCTTAATGTTAGAAGTCTACATGCATACTCTAGTTCTAAAATTGCAAATGTTTGACCCAAGTGTGAATGCTTCCCCTTCCCTACCCATGACAGAGATTGTTTATTAACTGTGGCATACTTTCCTGCCAAGCCTTGGTGAATCCTCATCTGTGTCACAGAGTCCTTATAAAAACTGTACTCTAGGAAGGCACTACTATTAGTTCAGAATTGGCAAATATGAAACCTAATTGCTATTACTACTCTTAATTGGCTTGGCTGTGCTAGTAACTGTGAGCTCTTTGGATTCTCAAGGGTATCAGTATTTGGGAAAAAGATATAAAATTTTTTAATGAAACAAAAATAGAGTACATTAAAATAAATTTCCAGTTTGATTTGATCTATAACACCTTTACTGATATCCTTCTAACATTTATTAAGTAGTAATAACAAGATACTAATAAGTACCATTTGTGAACTGCCAAATATTGACCACCTGCTATGTGCCTAGCACTATGTTAGATGCTTCACATCATTATCTCATTTAATCCTTATAATGATTTGCAAGGTAGGTATTATTATCCCTATTTTATAGATGAAAATTGGAACCCAGAGATTTTAACATGTCCAGGGCCCTGCCATTTGTTAGTGGCAGAGGCAGGATTCAGCTCAGGTTCATTTAACTCTTAACTTCTGGTCTTTTTGCCATATTAGTCTACTTCTCGGTTTATATGATGGCTGATGGTTGTGTTTGTAATAGCGCTATATATGTGTTTACTGATTTAGTCTATGTAGAAGTATGCTTGTCAACTCTATAGAGGTGTTTGCTGGTCAAGACTTGTATGTCTCTCTTGACTCCTCAGATAATCAACAAACTCCTTAAAGTTATGGACACATACTTAGAATTCTCTAACACTGAAATATATAATAATAATGATATAATCAAAGCTTCTTTGAGATGTCAGTACTGAGTACAGACATACTCAGTAAGTTTGACTGACTGATTTAATTTCAGAACTTCTTTAGGACTGATACAAAAATGAAAAAGAATTTCTCCCTTAAATTCTTTGGATTCTTCAAAACAATTTTCTCTCCTAGGTAGGTAAAAGTAATTTTGGTGAAAGAGGAAAAAGACACTCTGTGTTTGGGGTATCATTAAACTACCATTATACTTGCCCAGAATAAAACTGATATTACAGATTTGTAAGTAATTTTTGTGTTCTCAGCTGTAAAATGGGGATAATAATAGTATCTCTGTCATAGGATTGTTGGGAGATTTAAATAGGCCAATGTGTATTAGCTCTAGGAGCTAATCTTCTTTCCGTTCTTTTCCTCAACCCTGCCATTTCCATACATCAAGTCCTGTTGACTCTACCTCTTAAAATAATCTGAATCTGATCACTTCTCTTTATTTTGACTACTAACACCCCAGTCCAAGCAGCCTCTACCGTTTCTTGCCTAGTCTACTGCAGTGGCTTCTTTACTAGTTTCACTGCTTCTACTCTTACCTCTTACCACATAGCAGCTAGAATGATCTTTTAAAATATAAATCAAGTTTTGTTGTTTCTTTACTTAAAATCCTCTCATGGCTTCCCATTATACTTAGTATAAAACTTAGATTCTTTACTCTGGTTTACAAATTTGATCTGGACTCTGCTGACTTTTGCAACCCCTCCTTACCCTATATGCTTTTGCTACACTGGTTCTCTTTTCTGTTTTTAAATACAGCAAGCTAATTCCTACCTTAGGTCCTTTGCTCCATCCTGTTCTCTCTGTCTGAAATGCTTTGTCCCGTATCATCTACATTTTTCTAGTCATACTGGCTAACCTTGAAGTCTCTTTCCTGCCGCTTTTTTCCTCCATTCTGTGTATCTATGAGCAAATCCTGTTGGTTTTACCTTTAAATATATTCAGAATCTGTTCACTTTTCATCAGTTCTACCACAAACATTTTGGTCATTGCAAGAGCCTCCTAATTTGTCTGCCTGTTTCTACTGTCTCTGCCCTGCTGTACTTTTCACCTAGCAGTTCAAGTAATGCTTTTTAAAAAGTACTTTATTTTTTAGAACAGTTTTGGATTTATAGGAAGATTGAAAAGATAGTACAGAGAGTTCTCATATACCCTGTATTCAGTGTCCCCTATTCTTAACAATTTATATTAGTATGGTACATTTGTTACAATTAATGAGCCAATACTGATGCATTAATATTAACTAAAGTCCATGGTTTATTCAGATTTGTTTAGTTTTTACCTATTGTCTTTCTCTGTTCCAGGATACCACATTATATTTTCTCGTCATGTCTCCTTAGGCTCCTCTTGGCTGTGAAAGTTTCTCAAACTTCCTTGTGTTTGATGACCTTGACAGTTTTGAGGATTACTAGTCAAGTATTTTGTAGGATGCCCCACTACTGCAATTTATCTCATGTTTTTCTCATGATTAGACTAAGGTTATGGGTTTTTGGAAGGAAGACCACAGAGATAAAGTGCCATTTTCGTCATAACATATCAAGGGTATATGCTATCAACAAGATCTTACATCATCTAGTCCCCCATTACTTTCCTAAATCTGTCTCCTACTGCTCTCTACCTTATAAATTTCAATCCCATTCATTAGGGTCCTTGAGATTTCTTGAACATACCAAGCTTGCTTCTGCCTCAGGGGCTTTGTATTTGCTACTCCCTCTTCCATTGGATGCTCTTCCTCTAGGTAGCAACATGGATCAACCCCTACTTCTAGTTTCTGCTTAGTTGTCACCTTATCAGAGAGATCTTCATTGAACGTTTTATAAAAAATCATACACCACTTCCATTTTCTTTTATTTCCTACCCTGCTTTATTGTCTCTTCCATTTATCTCTACATGACATATATTTACTTTTTTATTTGTTTATTGTTTTTCTCCCCTTACTGGAATGTAGCTCCATGAAAATAAAAACTTTGTCTGTTTTGTTCATTCCACTATCCTCAGCCTCTGGAACCATGCCTGGCACATAGTAGATGCTCAACAAATATTTATAAACGAATGACTATCCAAATTATTTTCTAGAAAAATTGTGCCAATTTATACTCCCTAAGCAGTATATTGAAATGCTTACTTTGCTGGATCTTATACAGCATTGAATATTGTCTTTTAAAATGTTTGGTTGGTAAAAATTGTTTCTTTTAAATACATTTTGATGATTACTAGTAAAGGAGAGCTTTTGTATATTTTTAGTTGTAAATTTCTTTTTCTTGAATTGCTTCATCATGTTTCATAAGCTATTTTTAAATTGTATATAACTGTGAGTCTAGATACATTAGTAGTATGGTAGGTACATGAAAATAACTTATTTTATCTTCCTTAGGTTATTATAGTGACCACATCACCAAGTTCAACCTTCGTGCCCAACATTCTCTCCAAATCCCATAACTATGCAGCAGTCACTAAGCTTGTACCAACATCAGTCATTGCTTCCACAACCCAGAAGCCACCAGTGGTTATAACTGCTTCACAGTCCTCTCTGGTCAGTAGTAGCAGCAGTGGCAGCAGCAGTTCTACACCATCACCTATTCCTAATACAGTTGCAGTAACAGCTGTGGTTTCTTCCACACCATCTGTGGTCATGTCAACAGTAGCACAAGGTAAGTGGTAATTCATCAGGTAATTCTGTCCCTGTGTTTATGGGAATTTCTTTCTTTTTAAATATTTTAATTTTATTGGAGTATAGTTGATTTACAGTGTTGTGTTAGTTTCAGATATAGAGCAAAGTGATTCAGTTATACATATGCATATATTTATTCATTTTTAGATTCTTTTCTCATATAGGTTATCACAGAATATCACAGAGTTCCCTGTGCTATACAGTAGGTCCGTGTTGGTTATCTATCTTACATGTAGTAGTGTGTGTATGTTCATCCCAAACTCCTGGTTTATCCCTCCCCGCAACGTTTCCCTTTTGGTAACCATAAGTTTGTTTTCGATATCTGTAAGTCTCTTTCTGTTTTGTAAATAAGTTCATTTGTATTTTTTTTTAAAAATCACATTCCACATATGAGTGATATCATATATTTGTCTTTCTCTGCCTGACTTACTTCACTCAGTATAAAAATCTCTAGATCCATCCATGTTGCTGCAAATGGCATTATTTCATTCTTCTTTATGGCTGAGTAATATTCCATTGTATATGTGTGCCACATCTTCCTTATCCATTCCTCTGTTGACGAATTTAGGTAGCATTTAGGTTGCTTCCATGTCTTGGCTATTGTAAACAGTGCTGCAATGAACATTGGGGCGTGGAAAGTTTGAAGAAGACTTTGTGGGTGTGTTTGTATGCTTTGGGTGTGAAGGTACCATCTGTTATATCAGAGATTACCACTTTCCCTCCCCTAGTTTGAGAATGTCAAGATAGTGGGTTACTCAGTTTCCTTATATTAATATCCTTACTCTGAGATTTTTTTTTTCAAATGCACAGTACCTAGTCACCTAGGCAATTATGTAGGTTAAATCTTGTCACCACAAATTTCAAAGGCATATACAAATATCTGTAATATAATGAAATTTTTAAGTGAGAAACTTGAAATTATTTTACTATAGGTTTTTTCAGAAGAAACATTAAGTATACAACCTACAACCTCTTCAAAGTAAGTTACCCAATGATAAGAAGTAAGGGGAAGAGGATGATTTCAAGGACATGCCATTCACCTTTTCTTCAGGCTTCTAAATTTTTCTGTATGGGAGGATGATAGAAAGTATTGAGAGGAACTGAGGCTGAACTGAAGGACAATTGCTGCTTAATAGCAGAGGAAAGGAAATGTGGAAACCTCAGTTCTACGTTAGCTTAAATCACTTGAGCTCTCTTCCATATCTTTGTGTTCCTCTCATATAAAGAGCAGATAGCACACTGTCAGAATTTTCTTTTTATAGTGTTGGTAAGTCTTAAGATGGGAATCAGAGGGAGCCATTTATTATACAGAATTCATAGCCATGGTTGTAGTCTTTCAAAGGGAGCACAGAAGCAATATAGAACAGTATTTAGTATTCGTTTTCATTGAATTTTACTTGCACAATATATAGCTTAAGATAGGCTGAGACTTGGAAATATCCTAGTTTATGAACTAGTGGTGATACAGGCGCTCAAATAGGAAAACAGTGTTTTTCATAATTGCTTTAGTAATTTTAGTGTGTTCCATATAACTGTTAGCAAGGAAGAGGTTACATAGATGCAGGCGCAGTCAGTATTCATTCATTCTGCAGGTCTAACTGGTAGGATGTGAGAGCATCTGTCATTTTCTGCCTCCAATACCCATTTAATGTCTCAGTCAATGATAGGAAATAGTAGGCTTGAAATTTTCTTTTATTTGTTACCTTAAGTAATTTAAATAAACCATTCCAACCTTTCTGTTTGTGCAGCAGTAAACTACAACATAGTATTATTAAAAATAGAAATAATTTTTGTATAGAAAAGCTATATAAATGTTGGTTGCAAACATGATCCAAATTCACCATTTCAAAATTTCAAGGTGATGAGAGAAGGAAAGACCACCTGTTTCCTCACCTGACTGACCCCTGTATCAAAGTTATCATCCACTGATAGTTGTTGTTCCCTTCTAGTGCTCATCACACAGTTTGCCAAAGTCTTGCTGTACTAGAAGGATTACTGTTCTTCCAAGGAAATTGTTATTATTTGAGACAAGAGGGGTATTTCTCTTAGTTACTATCGATATATTTTTAAGCAAAATGAATATTCCATGCTTCTGTTTTTCATTCTTAATTTCTCCAACTATCTTCTGAATCTCTTGGGAACTTATGACTTCCCTATTTTCTCCTTTGTTTCTTAGCATCCTATATCTCTTTGAGTCCTAAGTCATTTTAGGGGAGCTAGACAAGACATCTCAAAGATTTCTCATAAATTCAATACAGCATGAAAGATGTAAAAGTAAACTATCTGAATGTAGATACTCAAGGAAACTATATGATTATTTTGGGTTTTTGTTTGAGATATTTAATTTATTTTTTTATTTTTTTATTTTTTTAAACATCTTTATTGAAGTATAATTGCCTTACAATGGTGTGTTAGCTTCTGCCTTATAACAAAGTTAATCAGTTATACATATACAATATGTTCCCATATCTCTTCCCTCTTGCATCTCCCTCCCTCCCACCCTCCCCATCCCACCCCTCTAGGTGGTCACAAAGCACCGAGCTGATCTCCCTGTGCTATGCGGCTGCTTCCCACTAGCTAGCTATTTTACATTTGGTAGTGTATATTTGTCCATGACACTCTCTCACCCTGTCACATCTCACCCCACCCCCTCCCCATATCCTCAAGTCCATTCTCTAGTAGGTCTGTGTCTTTATTCCCGTCTTGCCACTAGGTTCTTCATGGCTTTTTTTCCCCTTAGATTCCGTATATATGTGTTAGCATACTGTATTTGTTTTTCTCTTTCTGACTTACTTCACTCTGTATGACAGACTCTAACTCCATCCACCTCATTACAAATACCTCCATTTCATTTCTTTTTATGGCTGAGTAATATTCCATTGTATATATGTGCCACATCTTCTTTATCCATTCATCTGTCGATGGACATTTAGGTTGCTTCCATGTCCTGGCTATTGTAAATAGAGCTGCAATGAACATTTTGGTACATGACTCTTTTTGACCTATGGTTTTCTCAGGGTATATGCCCAGTAGTGGGATTGCTGGGTCGTATGGTAGTTCTATTTGTAGTTTTTTAAGGAACCTCCATACTGTTCTCCATAGTGGCTGTATCAATTTACATTCCCACCAACAGTGCAAGAGAGTTCCCTTTCCTCCACACCCTCTCCAGCATTTATTGTTTCTAGATTTTTTGATGATGGCCATTCTGACTGGTGTGAGATGATATCTCATTGTAGTTTTGATTTGCATTTCTCTAATGATTAATGATGTTGAGCATTCTTTCATGTGTCTGTTGGCCATCTGTATATCTTCTTTGGAGAAATGTCTATTTAGGTCTTCTGCCCATTTTTGGATTGGGTTGTTCGTTTTTTTGTTATTGAGCTGCATGAGCTGCTTGTAAATCTTGGAGATTAATCCTTCGTCAGTTGCTTCATTTGCAAATATTTTCTCCCATTCTGATGGTTGTCTTTTGGTCTTGTTTATGGTTTCCTTTGCTGTGCAAAAGCTTTTAAGTTTCATTAGGTCCCATTTGTTGATTTGTGTTCTTATTTCCATTTCTCTGGGAGCTGGGTCAAAAAGAATCTTGCTGTGATGTATGTCATAGAGTGTTCTGCCTATGTTTTCCTCTAAGAGTTCGATAGTGTCTGGTCTTACACTTAGGTCTTTAATCCATTTTGAGTTTATTTTTGTGCATGGTGTCAGGGAGTGTTCTAATTTCATACTTTTACATGTACCTGTCCAATTTTCCCAGCACCACTTATTGAAGAGGCTGTCTTTTCTCCACTGTATATGCTTGCCTCCTTTATCAAAGATAAGGTGACCATATGTGCGTGGGTTTATCTCTGGGCTTTCTATCCTGTTCCATTGATCTATATTTCTGTTTTTATGCCAGTACCAAACTGTCTTGATTACTGTAGCTTTGTAATATAGTCTGAAGTCAGGGAGCCTGATTCCCCCAGCTCCATTTTTCGTTCTCAAGATTGCTTTGGCTATTCGGGGTCTTTTGTGTTTCCATACAAATTGTGAAATTTTTTGTTCTAGTTCTGTGAAAAATGCCAGTGGTAGTTTGATAGGGATTGCATTGAATCTGTAGATTGCTTTGGGTAGTAGACTCATTTTCACAATGTTGATTCTTCCAATCCAGGAACATGGTATATCTTTCCATCTATTTGTATCATCTTTAATTTCTTTCATCAGTGTCTTATAATTTTCTGCATACAGGTCTTTTGTCTCCTTAGGTAGGTTTATTCCTAGATATTTTATTCTTTTTGTTGCAATGGTAAACGGGAGTGTTTTCTTAATTTCACTTTCAGATATTTCGTCATTAGTGTATAGAAATGCAAGAGATTTCTGTGCATTAATTTTGTATCCTGCTACTTTACCAAATTCATTAATTAGCTCTAGGAGTTTTCTGGTAGCATCTTTAGGATTCTCTATGTATAGTATCATGTCATCTGCAAACAGTGACAGCTGTACTTCTTCTTTTCCGATTTGGATTCCTTTTATTTCTTTGTCTTCTCTGATTGCTGTGGCTAACACTTCCAAAACTATGTTGAATAATAGTGGTGAGAGTGGGCAACCTTGTCTTGTTCCTGATCTTAGTGGAAATGGTTTCAGTTTTTCACCATTGAGGACAATGTTGGCTGTGGGTTTGTCATATATGGCCTTTATTATGTTGAGGAAAGTTCCCTCTATGCCTACTTTCTGCAGGGCTTTTATCATAAATGGGTGTTGAATTTTGTCGAAAGCTTTCTCTGCATCTATTGAGATGATCATATGGTTTTTCTCCTTCAGTTTGTTAATATGGTGTATCACATTGATTGATTTACATATATTGAAGAATCCTTGCATTCCTGGGATAAACCCCACTTGATCATGGTGTATGATCCTTTTAATGTGCTGTTGGATTCTGTTTGCGAGTATTTTGTTGAGGATTTTTGCATCTATGTTCATCAGTGATATTGGCCTGTAGTTTTCTTTCTTTGTGACATCTTTGTCTGGTTTTGGTATCAGGGTGATGGTGGCCTCGTAGAATGAGTTTGGGAGTGTTCCTCCCTCTGCAATATTTTGGAAGAGTTTGAGAAGGATAGGTGTTAGCTCTTCTCTAAATGTTTGATAGAATTCACCTGTGAAGCCATCTGGTCCTGGGCTTTTGTTTGTTGGAAGGTTTTTAATCACAGTTTCAATTTCAGTGCTTGTGATTGGTCTGTTCATATTTTCTATTTCTTCCTGGTTCAGTCTCGGCAGTTTGTGCATTTCTAAGAATCTGTCCATTTCTTCCAGGTTGTCCATTTTATTGGCGTAGAGTTGCTTGTAGTAATCTCTCATGATCTTTTGTATTTCTGCAGTGTCAGTGGTTACTTCTCCTTTTTCATTTCTAATTCTATTGATTTGAGTCTTCTCCCTTTTTCTCTTGATGAGTCTGGCTAATGGTTTATCAATTTTGTTTATCTTTTCAAAGAACCAGCTTTTAGTTTTATTGATTTTTGCTATTGTTTCCTTCATTTCTTTTTCATTTATTTCTGACCTGATCTTTATGATTTCTTTCCTTCTGCTGGCTTTGGGGTTTTTTTGTTCTTCTTTCTCTAATTGCTTTAGGTGCAAGGTTAGGGTGTTTATTCGAGATGTTTCCTGTTTCTTGAGGTAGGCTTGTATTGCTATAAACTTCCCTCTTAGCACTGCTTTTGCTGCGTCCCATAGGTTTTGGGTCGTCGTATCTCCATTGTCATTTGTTTCTAGGTATTTTTTGATTTCCCCTTTGATTTCTTCAGTGATCACTTCATTATTAAGTAGTGTATTGTGTAGCCTCCATGTGTTTGTATTTTTTACAGATCTTTTCCTGTAATTGATATCTAGTCTCATAGCGTTGTGGTCGGAAAAGATACTTGATACGATTTCAATTTTCTGAAATTTACCAAGGCTTGATTTGTGACCCAAGATATGATCTATCCTGGAGAATGTTCCATGAGCACTTGAGAAAAATGTGTATTCTGTTGTTTTTGGGTGGAATGTCCTATAAATATCAATTAAGTCCATCTTGTTTAATGTATCATTTAAAGCTTGTGTTTCCTTATTTATTTTCATTTTGGATGATCTGTCCATTGGTGAAAGTGGGGTGTTAAAGTCCCCTACTATGATTGTGTTGCTGTCAATTTCCCCTTTTATGGCTGTTAGTATTTGCCTTATGTATTGAGGTGCTCCTATGTTGGGTGCATAAATATTTACAATTGTTATACCTTCCTCTTGGATCGATCCCTTGATCATTATATAGTGTCCTTCTTTGTCTCTTATAATATTCTTTATTTTAAAGTCTATTTTGTCTGATATAAGAATTGCTACTCCAGCTTTCTTTTGATTTCCATTTGCATGGAATATCTTTTTCCATCCCCTCACTTTCAGTCTGTATGTGTCTCTAGGTCTGAAGTGGGTCTCTTGTAGACAGCATATATATGGGTCTTGTTTTTGTATCCATTCAGCCAGTCTGTGTCTTTTGGTGGGAGCATTTAATCCATTTACATTCAAGGTAATTATCGATATGTATGTTCCCATTCCCATTTTCTTAAATGTTTTGGGTTTGTTATTGTAGGTGTTTTCCTTCTCTTGTGTTTCCTGCCTAGAGAAGTTCCTTTAGCATTTGTTGTAAAGCTGGTTTTGTGGTGCTGAACTTTCTCAGCTTTTGCTTGTCTGTAAAGGTTTTAATTTGTCCATCAAATCTGAATGAGATCCTTGCTGGGTAGAGTAACCTTGGTTGTAGGTTTTTCTCCTTCATCACTTTAAGTATATCCTGCCACTCCCGTCTGGCTTGCAGAGTTTCTGCTGAAAGATCAGATGTTAACCTTATGGGGATTCCCTTGTGTGTTATTTGTTGTTTTTCCCTTGCTGCTTTTAATATGTTTTCTTTATATTTAATTTTTGACAGTTTGATTAATATGTGTCTTGGCGTGTTTCTCCTTGGGTTTATCCTGTATGGGACTCTCTGTGCTTCCTGGACTTGATTAACTATTTCCTTTCCCATATTAGGGAAGTTTTCAACTATAATCTCTTCAAATATCTTCTCAGTCCCTTTCTTTTTCTCTTCTTCTTCTGGGACCCCTATAATTCGAATGTTGGTGCGTTTAATGTTGTCCCAGAGGTCTCTGAGACTGTCCTCAGTTCTTTTCATTCTTTTTTCTTTATCCTGCTCTGCAGTAGTTATTTCCACCATTTTATCTTCCAGGTCACTTATCCTTTCTTCTGCCTCAGTTATTCTGCTATTGATCCCATCTAGAGTATTTTTAATTTCATTTATTGTGTTTTTCATCGTTGCTTGGTTCCTCTTTAGTTCTTCTACGTCCTTGTTAAATGTTTCTTGCATTTTGTCTATTCTATTTCCAAGATTTTGGATCATCCTTACTATCATTATTCTGAATTCTTTTTCAGGTAGACTACCTATTTCCTCTTCATTTGTTAGGTCTGGTGTGTTTTGACCCTGCTCCTTCATCTGCTGTGTGTTTTTCTGTCGTCTCATTTTGCTTATCTTACTGTGTTTGGGGTCTCCTTTTCACAGGCTGCAGGTTCGTAGTTCCCGTTGTTTTTGGTATCTGTCCCCAGTGGGTAAGGTTGGTTCAGTGGGTTGTGTAGGCTTCCTGGTGGAGGGGACTATTGCCTGTGTTCTGGTGGATGAGGTTGAATCTTGTCTTTCTGGTGGGCACGTCCACGTCTGGTGGTGTGTTTTGGGATGTCTGTGGCCTTATGATTTTAGGCAGCCTCCCTGCTAATGGATGGGGCTGTGTTCCTGTCTTGCTACTTGTTTGGCATAGGGTATCCAGCCCTGTAGCTTGCTGGTCGTTGAGTGAAGCTGGGTCTTGATGTTGAGATGGAGATCTCTGAGAGATTTTTGCCGTTTGGTATTACGTGGAGCTGGTTGGTCTCTTGTGGACCAGTGTCCTGAAGTTGGCTCTCCCACCTCAGAGGCACAGCCCTGATGCCTGGCTGGAGCACCAAGAGCCTTTCATCCACACAGCTCAGAATATAAGGGAGAAAAAAATAGAAAGATAAAAAGAGGATAAAATAAAATAAAGCTATTATAATAAAAAATAAGAAAAAAAATTAAGAGTAAATGTATTCAGAAAAAATTTTTTTTTAATTTTTAGAAACAGATTTATTAATATTTTATAGTAAAAAATAAGAAAAAGATTTTTAAGAAAAAAATTTATTAAGAAAAAAAATTTTAATTTTTTAAAATAAAAAATATGAAAAAACTTATTAAAAAATTTTTTAATTTCTAAAAATAGAAAATACGGAAAAAATTATTAAGAAAATATATATTAGGAAAAAAAAATTTTTTTAAGTAAAAAAAAAAAAAAAAAAAAAATGGACGGACCTAACCCTAGGACTGATGGTGAAAGCAAAGCTATACAGACAAAATCTCACCCAGAAGCATACACATATACACTCACAAAAAAAGGAAAAGGGGAAATTAATATATCCTGCTCCTAAAGTCCACCTTTTGAATTTGGGATGATTCGTTGTCTATTCAGGTATTCAAAAGATGCAGGCACATCAAGTTGTTTGTGGAGCTTTAATCAGCTGCTTCTGAGGCTGCTGGGGGAGATTTCCCTTTCTCTTCTTTGTTCGTACAGCTCCCAGCGTTCAGCTTTGGATTTGGACCCGCCTCTGCATGTACGTTGCCTGAGGGCGTCCGTTCCCCGCCCAGACAGAACAGGGTTAAAGGAGCAGCTGCTTCGGGGGCTCTGGCTCACTCAGGCCGGGGGAGGGAGCGGTACGGAGGAGGCGGGGTGAGCCTGCGGCGTCAGAGGCGTCGTTGCAGCAGCCTGAGGCGCGCCGTGCGTTCTCCAGGGGAAGTTGTCCCTGGATCACGGGAGCCTGGCAGTGGCGAGCTGCACCGGCTCCCGGGAGGGGCGGTGTGGGGAGTGACCTGTGCTCGCACACAGGCTTCTTGGTGGCGGCAGCAGCAGCCTTAGCGTTTCCTACCAGTCTCTGGGGTCCGCGCTGTTAGCCGCGGCTCGTGCCCGCCTCTGGAGTTCGTCTAGGCGGCGCTCTGAATCCCCTCTCCTTGCGCGCCGCGAAACAAAGAGGCAAGAAAAAGTCTCTTGCCTCTTCAGCGGCTGCAGACCTCCTCTCCGGCTCGCCGCGGCACGCCAACCCCTTCAGGCTGTGTTCACGCTGCCAACCCCAGTCCTCTCCCTACCGAAGCCCGCACCTCAGCTCCCAGCCCCGCCTGCCCCAGCGGGTGAGCAGACAAGCCTCTCGGGCTGGTGAGCGCTGCTCGGCGCTGAGCCTCTGTGTGGGAATCTCTCCATTTTTCCCTCTGCGCCCCTGTTGCTGTGGGATCCGCGCTGATAGCCGCGGCTCGCACCCGTCTCTGGATTTCGTTTAGGCAGCGCTCTGAATCCCCTCTCCTTGCGCGCCGTGAAACAAAGAGGCAAGAAAAAGTCTCTTGCCTCTTCGGCAGCTGCAGACATTTTCCCGGACTCCCTCCCGGCTCGCACCAAAGCCCGAGCCTCAGCTCCCAGCCCCCGCCCGCCCCGGCGAGTGAGCAGACAAGCCTCTCGGGCTGGTGAGTGCTGGTTGGCGCCGAGCCTCTGTGCGGGAGTCTCTCCGCTTTGCCCTCCGCACCCCTGTGGCTGCGCTCTACTCCGCGGCTCCGAAGCTTCCCCCCTCTGCCACCCACAGTCTCTGCCCGCAAAGGGGCTTCCTAGTGCCTGGAAACCTTTCCTCCTTCACGGCTCCCTCCCACTGGCGCAGGACCCGTCCCTATTCTTTTGTCTCTGTTATTTCTTTTTTCTTTTACCCTACCCAAGTACGTGGGGATTTTCTTGCCTTTTGGGAGGTCTGACGTCTTCTGCCAGCGTTCAGTGGGTGTTCTGTAGGAGCAGTTCCACGTGTAGATGTATTTCTGCTGTATCTGTGGGAAGGAAGGTGATCTCCGCGTCTTACTCTTCCGCCATCTTGCCCCTACCCGAGATATTTAATTTAGATATAAGTGCTAAGGAAATTAAGGCATTTTCTTTTAAAAAGGTAAATGTTAGTGGAAGTGGTAACATATAAACTGCAGTTGTGATTCTGACTGCAGGGCTTCTTTAGCAGCTCTTGTGTGGGTACCTAGGGGACAAGGGCATTCAGTGTCTGCTTCTGTTGGGGACTAGAGACGGACTGTTTTAGAGCTGATGTATCTGTCTCTGGTTAGTCTTATAGGGGCAGCTGGTCGTAGAGGGGGAAGAGTCTTAGTAGCAATAACTTCGTGGCTGACTCCATGTTTATAAGTGTAGAGATGGTTCCAGAGGTACGGAGTAGGGGGATTGTGTATGGTTGGCTCATACAGGAAGTCTTAAATTCTACCAATTAGAATGCTTATTCTGAATTGGTCATCCATGAAACAGGATAACTGAAATTTTCTTTTTTATTATGGAAAATTCCAAACATATAAGTGGATAGAATAGTAAAATGAACCCTCATTGTACCCATTACCCAGCTTCAAGGATGAGCAACACATCGTCAGTTTTGTTTCATCTGTACCTGCTATTTTCCTCTACACATCAGTGACCCGGAATGTTTTGAAGCAAATCCCAAATATCATATAATTTCAGTTATAAATACTTCAGTATGTATCACAACTCACAATACCACTATCACATCTAGAATTTTTAACAATTTCTTCATATAATAAAATAGTTAGTTAGTATCCAAATTTCCTTGATCATGTCATAAAAAATTTTTTTTAAAGTGAGATCTAAATAAGGTCCACACATTGATTGATATGGTTATATCTTTTTAACTCATGGGTCCCTCTTCTGTTTTTTTCTTTTCTTTTCAAATTATTTGTTGAAGAAATCAGTCATTTTCCTGAGTTTCCCATAGTCTGGGTTTTGCTGATTTTAATTCCCATGGTTTAACAAGTTCTCCTGTTTATTTATTTTTTTATTAAATTTATTTATTTTATTTTTGGCTGCATTGGGTCTTTGTTGCTGCGCACAGGCTTTTCTCTGGTTGTGGCGAGCGGGGGCTACTCTTCGTTGAGGTGCGCAGGCTTCTCTTGTTGTGGAGCACGGGCCCTAGGCGTGTGGGCTTCAGTAGTTGTGGCTCACAGGCTCTAGAGCGCAGGCTCAGTAGTTGTGGTTCACGGGTTTAGTTGCTCCACGGCATGTGGGATCTTCCCAGGCCAGGGCTCGAACCCATGTCGCCTGCATTGGCAGGCGGATTCTTAACCGCTGTGCCACCAGGGAAGCCCCTCTCCTGTTTATATTTCCATAAAACTGGTAGTTAAATCAAGAAACTTGATCAGATTCAAGTCTGATTGTTTTTGGAGATATGGGGAATGAACGTTCGATAAGTGGTATTCCTGATGTGTACCTATAAGTGTATTTAAGTGTACTTCCTGTTGCATCATTTTAGGAGGCACATGTCTGGTCTCTAATGATATTAACATTAATCGGTAGATATAAGTATTACCAAATGTTTTTATAGCTATTGGTAATCTTTCCCTAGATCATTATTTTATTGGTAGTTGCAAAATGAATTTTATCTTCATTTTCTTCATTTATTAGCTGGAATTCTTAAAGAACTTTTACTTGCTACCATGGGTTATCCTGAGGTACAGTTCATACAGGAATTATTTCCGTTTATTTATATGTTTTCAGATAATGAGATGGTTCAGTGACCAATAAGATTTTTGTTCCCCATATCATTAAGATTTCTGATGTCTGTCAATCCATCACAAATATTCTTTTGGTGCTCAAATTGTCCAATCTGTTGCAGTGGGAGCCTCTTCAAGTTGGCTCCTAAATTCTTTTGACACAGCCACAAAAGACAAATTGATCAAATTTTCCTTTTTTGGGTGGCGTCTATTTGTAGTATCAGTTATTGAGAGGAGTGTAAAAACCTCTAGCTGTAATTGTGGGTTTATACATTTTTCCCTTTGTCAGTTGTTGTCGCACGTATTTTGAGCTCTGTTATTAGGTGCATGCACGTTTAGGATTGTATATTCTTGATGAATTGACTTCCTTTTTATTATGAAACATTGCTCTTTTTCTCTGGCGGTACTCCTTATTTTGGTGTTTACCTTTTCTGATATTAATGTAGCTACTCCAACTTTCTTATAATTAGGGTTTGCATCATATTTTTCATCTGTTTACTTTTTTTTTTTTTCCATCTGTTTACTTTTAACCCGTCTGTGCCTTTGTATTTAAAATGCATCTCTTATGAACATTGTATAGTCAGGGCTTACATTTTTATCCATTCTGACCATCTTTGCCTTTTAATTGAAGTGTTTAGTCCATTTATATTTGATATAATTATCAATACGATTGAGTTTAGGTCTACTATCTTAATAATTGTTTTTATTTGTTTTCTGTATTCTTTGCTTTTCTCCCATTTTACTGTCTTCTTTTGGATTTATTAAGCTTTTTAAGAAAAAGGATTCCATTTTATCTCTTACATTGGGTTATTAGCTCTACTTTTTTTTTCTTTTTTAATAATTGCTTAGGGTAGGGTTCTTAACCTCCACATATGGACGTTTTGGACCAGATAATTCTTTGTTATGAGGGGCTGACTTGTGCATTATAGGATGTTCAGCAGCATTCCTGGCTTTTACCTACTAGATACCAGTAGCACACCCTCCTGTCATGACAATAAAAAATGTCTCTAGTGATTGCCAAATATCCATGGGCAAAAGGGAGAGCACAATTGCCCTGCTTAAGAACTCAGCTCTAGAGCTTACATTATACATTGTAAATTATAACAGTCTGTCTTCAACTTCCCATATTGTGTTAGAATCTTAGAATAATACTCTTCTATTTCTATTTCTGCTCTCTCATCCTTGCACTCCGGTTATCATACATTTTAATTATATATATCATAAACCCCACATTGCATTGTTACTACTTTTGCTTTAAACGGCCAATTTTCTTTTAAAGAAATTACAGAAAGGTGGGGGGGAATCTTTTATATTTACCAACCTCATGTACTTTTCCTACTCTAGTCCTTGGTTTAGCCATTTCTCTAAGGAGCCCTGATTCATTTTAGTGGAAAGTGATAATTAGAAGAAAATCTGGGTGCTAGATATGCTCATTGCTAGGGTGTGTGTGTGTGTGTGTGTGTGTGTGTGTGTGTCTGCATGTAGATTTATACACACACTCACATATATACATCTATATTTATTTCTATATGTTGAAAACTTTGGGTCCATACTGATATGTCCAATTTCAAACTCTGCTTGTTAATTCTAGTTTTCTCCCTTCTTCTTCAAAAACCTAGCTTCCATTATCTTTCATATACTTACTTATTTTATCAGTTCCCCACTCTATAACCAATCTGTCATTGTTGCTGCTGTTGCCTCTACCTTCATGCAGATACCTTCCTCATTCCAGTCAGGTTCTGACATCTTGCAGACTTCTACTTCACTTCACCTGAGTTCTGACACTTTCCCCATGTCACCCTTTTGCATGATGTCTTTCTCACCCTGCTCAATTCTGACACCTGTGCCAGGCCACCCTCCTACCCAGAAGTCTTCTTCACCCAGTTTGGACTCTGATCCCACCCCTTCCTGTGGGCATCCTGCTCAAGCTTTGAGACCCTGTGCTAGGTGGCTGACATTCATGGAACCCCTCTTTATCCTACCTGAGTTCTAATTCTATATGTGGCACTGTACCCTGAGCTCCCACAGCATGTACTCCTTCCTCAACCTACTTGGACTCTGACTCCCATGCTCAGTCAGTCTCTGCAGTGGGTTCTAACACCCCATGCTTAGCCATTATTCTGCTTAGCCATCTAGTTGTCCATTGTGCTTTGCAGCATCTGATGGCTTTAGCGCTAAATTTTTGTGAATCGAAGAGCAAAAGGAAGAGGAAGGGGGCTTTTTATTTGTTAAAACAAAAATAACATTTATTACAATTTGTAATGATAGATTTGTGTGATCATTTGATTGGCTTCTCTAACCTTCCTGAAGGTAGGGACTGTTTCATGGATACAAAAGAGTTTCCCAAGGATATAGCATAAAGTATATGCTCAGTAAGTTTTTATTGAATGAATAAATATCTAAAGGAATTAAGTACTTTAATAAGATCACACAGCTATTATGAGTTTATGTGTTGAAGACATAATTTGAACACAGTTCTCTGATTCTGAAGTCACCCTGACTGCCTTTACATTAGATACTTTTCCTATATAAGAGGATACAGAGAACGTAGATTAGTTAGGGAGTTACTCATGTGCACAGTTTACCTCAATTAATACAAGAGTTCATTATGAATGCAATATAAAGGTTAAAGTTTTCAAATAGTTTAAAAATAGTGTCTTTTACTTGAATAGCACTTTATATTCATTAAGTTATAAAATGTTGGTACTGAAAAGGGCTCCAGAGATAATCTAGTTCGGTACAACTAAGCAGTATAACATACACATGTCACCAAGATCCTAGCATTCAGGGAGGGATGGGGGTGGGCAAGGCAGGAGAATGTGTAAGTAATGTGAGTAAGCCCTCCAGGTGATTCTGACTACATCTTTCTTTTGTCTTCTCTCAAACTATTCCTCAATCTATGATTTTACCTGATCCATATAGCAACCCTTAGAGAATTATAGGGCAAGGAAAATTCAACATATGGGGAACCTGAGAGAGTCAGAGTGACTACTCAAGGCTTCTTCTTCATTTTTATTATTCTCCAGAAACATTTTACATAAAAATGTTATATTATCTAAAATTTTTTCTGTAATACAATGTAAATGTCATAGTGGGGCTGTGGTGGAGGAAGGAGTGAAATAGCCTATTTGATAATTGGAACTTGGTCATTAGGCCATCAATTTATCAGTTTCTTTTCATTGTTTTATCAGTGCTCAAAAAATTGATACGGAGATTTATAGTCTAGGTTCTTCCTGTGAGGAGTATTAATTTACTTACAGATAATAGTCCTATTGTGTTGTTGATGAATTATAAGATTACTGATGAAAAATCTTGGAGAGGGAAGAATTTCTGTCAGGCTTACCCATCTTTAGTGAAAATTGTTGGTATTTGCTACCTACGCATGCTTGCTAATATTAGTATTGCATTGAAAAGAAGTGTCTTAAAACCTTGTATCAGGAGAATTTTTTTGCTGTGGATATGTTGAATAGTATGCGCACTTGTAACTTTTCACATGATTATTTAATGACCCAGTTCTCAAGAAATGATTTTATTTGTAGATTATTGGAAATGAGATATAGAAAAGCTGTTGTACTTTGCCATGCTGAATAATTAAAAAGGTGAATGTTTCAGTGTGAATTATTTTGTCTAATGCTATGTTTAAGTTGACTCATTAGAACCTGAAAAGTAATATTCGAAAAACTGTATTACAAATAAGATTCAAAACCTAGTTTGCTTTGTTCTTGTTTTTTTTTAAAACATCTTTATTGGAGTATAATTGCTTTACATTGTTGCTAGTTGCTGCTGTATAACAAAGTGAATCAGCTATACGTATACATATATCCCCATATCCCCTCCCTCTTGCGTCTCCCTCCCACCCTCCCTATCCCACCCCTGTTCTTTTATTCACATTGAGAACCTATGTTTTTTAAGAGAAAAACCTATTGAGAGACATGTGTGAGAACATCCTGCCTGATACTTTGTTTCTTTTGTTTTGACTCTTCACCAAGGGAAAGTCAGTTAGTTTTTTGAGTGTTAGAGCAATGATGCCGCCCTTGCAAAGTTTGAGGACTAGATATAAAATATGTAAAATACCATACACATTATATCTGACACTTAGGTGCTTAATAATCATTATTTTTGTTGATTTACCTAGTTTTAAACTATTACTACAATAACCAGAAGTAGCTTTAATTATGTTTTACTATTAAATGTTCTAATCCTTACTCTTCTATAGGTGTATCTACATCAGCAATCAAAATGGCATCAACCAGACTTCCTTCTCCCAAAAGCTTAGTGGGTGCCCCAACTCAGATTCTTGCACAGTTTCCTAAACAGCATCAACAGTCTCCTAAGCAGCAGTTACATCAAGTACAGCAACAGACACAGCAACAGGTGGCCCAGCCTTCTCCAGTATCTCATCAGCAACAGCCTCAGCAGTCTCCTTTGCCACCTGGTATCAAGCCTACCATTCAAATCAAACAGGAGTCAGGTAAATGGAAAATGTTTCAGGAGATGGTAATTCTTCCCCAGTCACCAGTTCTCTGAAGATTGCGATATATATGGATTCACTTCCACATACAGTTTCCTCAAGCATGAGAGTTTTAATTCCAAAATATATTTTGAGACCCTCCTGTTGGAAATACTTATATAGAGAGAACTGGTGCTTGGGAATAGAGAAGGGAGAAAAAAGCTGTTTGCGCAGCAGGAAGAGGTTTTTTTCAGTGAACTCTCAGAAGAGATAAAGGAAGCCGAGGAAACAAACCCAGACTTTGAGCCCACTGGGGTTATGGGAAGTGAGCAGTGGAAAAATTAGTCTGGGGAGTCTTGTGTTAGAGGCCATATTGTGAATCTGGCATAAATTTGTCATGGGCAGAGGTGCTAAGATTAAAAGACATCGTGTACGGTGAAGAAGTTTGTGGTATAACAATTTAGCAGTTTATTGAAAGCATCTCTAGCACAGTGGGAACACAGGGGTAGGAGGCAATTACTGTTAAGTTATCGAATCATAAAAGTATTGAATAGAAAGACAGGTAGGATGGAGGCTTAGATACAGGGAGACGAAAAAGCCTCTTAACGTACTTAATATCTTTAAGAAAAGAAAATGGATTTTTTTCCTCCACTGAAGCTGGATTTTATTTGGTGGTAGAAAAGGACTTTGGGAGATGCTGACATTTTCAGTTTTTTGTTTGTTTTATTTTATTTTATTTTATTTTATTTATTTATTTATGGCTGCGTTGGGTCTTTGTTGCTGTGCGCAGGCTTTCTCTAGTTGTGTCGAGCGGGGGCTACTCTTTGTTGTGGTGTGTGGGCTTCTTATTGCAGTGGCTACTTTTTGTTGTGGAGCATGGGCTCTAGGTGCACTGGCTTCAGTAGTTGTGGCACGTGGGCTCAGTAGTTGTGGTGCACAGGCTTAGTTGCTCCACGGAATGTGGGAGCTTCCCGGACCAGGGATCGAACCCGTGTCCCCTGTGTTGGTAGGTGGATTCTTAACCACTGCACCACCAGGGAAGTCCCTTGTTTTATTTTTTTTTAAATTTATTATTATATTTTGTAATTATTAGCACCTTTAATTATTATGTATTTATTTATATTTTGGGCTGTGTTGGGTCTTCGTTTCTGTGCGAGGGCTTCCTCTAGCTGTGGCAAGCGGGGGCCACTCTTCATCATGGTGCGCGGGCCTCTCACTATCGTGGCCTCTCTTGTTGCGGAGCACAGGCTCCAGACGCGCAGGCTCAGCAGTTGTGGCTCACGGGCCTAGTTGCTCCACGGCATGTGGGATCTTCCCAGACCAGGGCTCGAACCCGTGCCCCCTGCGTTGGCAGGCAGATTCTCAACCGCTGCGCCACCAGGGAAGCCCCCTTGTTTTATTTTTTGATAGGAACATTTTATTATTTTTTTTGAGATGTAATTGACACATAACTTTGTATTAGTTATAGGTGTAACATAATGATTTGATATATGTATCTATTGCAAAATGATTACCACAATAAGTTAGCATCTATTACCACTCATAGTTACAATTTTTTTTCTTGTGATGAGAACTTTTAAGATTTACTCTCTTAGCAACTTTCAAATATACAATGCAGTATTGTTAACTGTAGTCATCATGCTGCACATTATCACGTCCCCAGCACTTACTTATCTTATAACTGGAAGTTTGTACCTTTTGACTGGAAGTTTGTACCATTTCACCACTGCCTCATACCTAGTATGAGGTATGGATAGTAATGCATCGATAGACATAGGGAAATTGGTCTGTAGTTTTCTCTTTGCCTGCAGTCTCTGTCAGGCTTTAGTTTCAATGGTATGTGTGCTTACAAGAAAGAATTGTAAAGTTTTCCTTTTTAAAATGCTCTGGAATTTTTTCTATTAAAGGACAGCTTTATTGAGATATAATTCACATACCATTCAATGAACCGATGTAAAGTGTACAGTTCAGTGGTAGGTAGTATATTCACAGATATGTGCAACCATCACTACAGTTGATTTTAGAACATTTTCATCACTTCCAAAAGAAACCCTGTACCATTTAGCTATCACTCCCTACTCACCATGACAACCTCTCCAGCCCTAAACAACCACTAATCTACTTTCTGTCTCTAGATTTCTATATTCTGGATTTTTATGTGAATGGAATCATATAATATGTGATCTTTTGACTGGCTTCTTTTACTTAACAATGTTCAAGGTTCATCCATGAAGTAGCATGTATTAGTACTTCATTCCTCCTTATGGCCAAATAATAATTCACATTTTGTTTATCCACTTGTACATTGATAACACTTGCTAGTCTCTGACTTTTTGATTCTAGCCATCCCAGTTTGTGTGAAGTGGTATTTCATTGTGGTTTTGATTTGCATTTCTCTGATGACTAATGGTGTTGACCATCTTTTCATATGCTTATTGGCCCTTTATATATCTTCCTTGGAGAAATATCTATTTATATGCTTTGCCACTTTTTAGTTGAGTTATTTGTCTTTTTATCATTGAATTGTATGAGTTTTTTTTTTTTTTTTACTATACATATTTTAGATATTAAACCTTTATCAGGTACATGAATTACAAATATTTCCTCCCATTCTGTGGGTTGTCTTTTCACTTTCTTGATGATGTCCTTTGAAACACAAACATGTTTAATTTTGGTAATGTACAATTTATTTTTTCTTTTGTTGCTTGTGCTTTTGGTATTGTATTTAAGAATCTTTTGCCAAATCCCAGGTTATAAAGATTTATCTTATTTTTTCCCTAAGAGATTGATAATTTTGCCTCTTAAATTTAGGCCTTTGATCTATTTTGATTAATTTTGTTATGGTGTGAAATAAGGATCCCACTTCATTCTTTCACGCATGGCTCTTCGATTGTCCCAATACCATTTGTTAAAAACACTGTTTTCCCCCCCATTGAATGGTCTCGGCACCCTTGTTGAAAATCCACTGAGCACATGTATGACTTTATTTCTGGATTCTCAATTCTGTTCCATTATATGTCTATTTGTATGTTGATTTGATTACCATTGACTTACATTGTTTTGAAATCAGGAAGTGTGAGTGTTCCTGTTTTGTTCTTTTTTAAAAGATAGTTTTGGCTATTCTGGGTCCCTTGCAATTCTGTATGAATTTTGGAATCAGCTTGTCAGTTTCTACAAAGAAATCAGCCGAGAATCTCATGGGGTTTGCATTGAATCTGTAGATCAATTGAGGAGTATTACCATCTTTATAATGTTAAATCTTCTGATCCATGAACATGGGATGTTTTTGTGTTTATTTAGATCTTTAATTTCTTTCAACAGTGTTGAAATGTGTGGTTCTTAGTGTATAAATTTTACACTTCTTTTGTTAATTTATTTCTAAGTATTTTATTTTTGTAGCTGTTGTAAGTGGAACTGTTAATTTCATCTTTTGGATTACTCATTGCTAATGTGTAGAGATGCCACTGATTTTTTGTTGATTTTGTACCTGCAACTTAGCTGAACTCACTTTTTAGTTCTAATAGTTTATAGTGAATTCCTTAGGATTTTTATATAAAAGATCAAATCATCTGCAAAGAGAGATAATTTCTGTTACAGTCTGGATGCCCTGTATTTCTTTGTCTTGCCTAATTTCCCTGACTGGAACCTCTGGTAAAATGTTGAATATAACTGGCAAGAGTGGATATCATTGTTTTGTTTCTTGTTCCTTCTATTCATAGAACTTCCTTGAGTGTCTGTTGTAAGATGGTCTGCTAGCAACAGACTCTCTCCGTTTTTGTTTATCTGGTAAAGACTATTTCATCTGCATTTTTTGAAAGATAGCTTTGCTGGATATCGAATTCTTGGTTGACAGGTTTTCTTTGAGCACTTTGAATACGTTATTCTACTGCCTGCTGGCCTCCATTGTTTCCACTGAAAAGTCAGTTGCTAACCGTAATGAAATCCCCTTGTAAATAGAAATTGTTGTGCTCTTGATGGTCTCAGGATTTTCTCCTTGTCTTTGACTTTCAGCATTTTTAGTATGATGTTCCTGTTTGTGGTTCTCTTTGTATTTATCTTCTTCAGTGTTTGTCTAGCTTCCTGGATGTGTAAGTTATTGCTTTTCAATAAATATGGAACATTTTCAGCCATTACTTCTTTGAATACTTCTTTTTCTCTTTTCTCTCTGTTCCTTCCTTTTTGTAGTTACATTACATATGTTGTGCACTTAATGGTGTTCCACATTTCTGTTCATTTTCTTCATTCTTTTTTCTTTGCATTCTTCAGCTTGCATAATCTCTAATTGATCTGTCTTTAAATTTGCTAATTCTTTCTTCTGCCAGTTCAAATCTATTCTTGAGCCCTTCTAGTGAATTTTTTATTTCAGTTATTGTACTTTTCAACTCTGCATTTTCCGTTTGGTTCTTTTTTGTAATTTCTATTGCTTAATTAATATTCTCTACTTGATGCAAATTTGTCATCATACCCTCTTTTACTTCTGAAATCATGCTTTCCTCTAGTTCTGTGAACATATGTGTAATGGCTATTTTGAAGTGTTTTTGTTGTTGTTAAGTCTGACATCTGGTTGCTCTCACAGTTTCCGTTGCCTGCTTTTTTCCCACTGTGTGGGTCATATTTTCATGTTTCTTTGCAAGTTTTTGTTGGAAACTGGACATTTTAGATATTTACATTGATATTTTAGATATTAGATATATAGATATTAGACATTATATATTGTAGCTGGGTACTGATCTTCCCCTACCCCCACCCCTGATTTGTTATTGTTATTGGCATGGTTCTTTGTTGTTTAGTGACTAGATCAATTATTTTGCTGAAGTTAAGCCTCTGCTGTTGTTCCTCAGGGAGGTACAGCTCTGGGTATACCCAGCCATTCTGAGGTGACAGTGATATTGGTATGGCTTTTTCCTCTTTCCTGACCACACCCAGCTGTTAAACTACACTAACTGATTGTTCTATTTTTTTCAACAATTCCTGGAGCATAAGTTGCTCTACAAACTCATCCAAATTGTGGCTTCTTTGAAGGAATAATCTCAAAGGTACATTTTTGATATTTGTTCTGACCATAGGAGCGTTCCTCTCAGCTTCCTTACTATTCAGTTCTCTCCTGCAAACTATCTGGCCTATAGTCTAGAAGGTATCTTAATTAAATCCATGATTCTCCTTCTCGTTGCCTTTCATCACATCCTCCACTGTTTTTGAGAGCACCCTTAGGCTTGAACTTCTCCATGCTCTGTTACAGATGAAGTCAGTTCCTCTGGGAAGAGGCTAGGAGCTATCTGTTTTAGGACGTGTTTCTATCCTCAGGCAACCCTGGAGCTCTAGGGGTAGGGTCAATGGCAGACTTCTCTCTGAATGATACCCCTGCTGTAGGAGCTGAGCACTCAGTGAAGGCAAGTGTGGGAGATTGGGCAAGCAGCCTGAGATCCTCTCAGCTTGCTTCCCCTGGTTGGTGGAGCCACTCCCTCACAAGCCAGGGCAGTGGTGGTCAGGACCCCAGTATTCTCAGAGGCTCTGTGCCCAAGGTAGAGCCTTCGTTCCATGAACTGGGGGCTGGGCAGAAGAAGGGAGTACCCACCTATTGACTGCAGTTGCCTGGGACTTAAAACAGGTGCCTGGGAGCAGAAAGAGATAAGCTGAAGTCCTTCTGCTCCTCAGAAGAAAGCCCTCCAACTGGGAGCTGGAGTAGGAGGAAACCCTGTGTTCTTGACTGCAGCAGTCTGGAGAGCAGTCCTTGCTTCACCTGTAGGGAGGGAGGAGGAACAGGTGTTAGTTTAAATGTCATAGATTTCACTGTTCTTACCAAATATTTCTGTGTATTCTTGAATAGATGTTTCTTCATTTGGTCTTAGGACCATTTCCAGAGCTTTTCATTGGTTGTTTTTTTAAATCATTTTTGCCGGTTTCATTGGGTTAGCAGGTTAGCAGAGCTCCTCATGCTCTCTTGTCAGAAATCAATCTCTGGAATGGTTTTTGTTGTTGGTTTATTTTAAGTGTAGATATAATTCACATATAACATTGTATTAGTTTGAGGTGTACAACATAATGATTTGATATATGCATATATTATGAAATGATTACCGCAATAAGTTTAATTAATATCCATCACCACATAGTTACATATTTTTTTTCTTGTGATGAGAGGAATGGTTGTAAATACATTGGAGTTATTTTCTTTTTAAAGGACCATAGAATTGTCCTCTGAAACTATCTGGGCCTGCTATGTGGGGGGGAAGGGGGAGGAGCTCTTAAAATTTTGTTTCAAGGAAATTTGTCTATTTATACATCTTTTTTGAGGTCAATTTTTGATAAATACTGTTTTTCTAGAAAATTACCCATTTGATCCAAATTTTCAACTTGTTTGTGTAGGACTAAGCAAAGTAGTGTCTTATGATTTCCTTAATTTTTTTCTCTGTGGTTATTTCTTTGGGGGTTTCTTTTTATGTACCTTAAGCATTATTGTAATTCATTAATAAGGTAATATTAGAAATCATTTTCTCCCTACAACTTCACAGTTTATGATTTATTGTAATCAGAATTTATTTATACAATAATAATACTTTATTTATTGAACTCTTGCTGTGTATTATGCACTTCACAACTGTGATGTAGTTAATCTTCACATAGCTCTAGAAGGTATATACTAATAGTATCTTGATTTTATAGATGAGAAAACTGAGTCATAGAGATTATTAAGTAATTTGCCTAATTATGCCTGGATGTCATAATTTTAATTTCTTTGTTGGCTACAAGTATTTTAAAATTATTTAAGGCTATTAAATAAATAAATTTGTTTGCTTCCTAACGTCTTAACCTAAATCACCATCCAAAAAAGTAATAAAAATTTTAGTTGTCTGTTGAAATGTATTCTGTCCCATGAATTATTTCAGTGAAGTTTAGTGGGGAAAAAGTGTTACCAAAAATTTCCTTCCTTAGTTAACGATTATTAGTACTTAAATTTGTAGTTAACATGAGAGATTTCTTTTAAATGGACATCTTACATTTGAAAAGGCAGTGTAACACTTATAACATTTAAATTAAAAATTTGAAAAATGTAAAAAATATCATACCATCACCACCCTAACATTTTAATTTTATTTTTATATACTGCCTTCAAGTTCTTGTCCACATGCATATTTTATGTAGGTGCAATAATAGTGCATTCTTTACTTTTGACAAAGTGAGCTATTTAAATACTTTTAAAAGAAGTCAATTTAAAAATAAATGTTCAAACAGAAAATGTTCTTGCTCTTTATAGTCTTAAGAGGTTAGAGAAATCTTTGGTAGAGTTGAGAATATATAAAAGCTACATTAATTTTTTTTTTTATTGGAGTATAATTGCTTCATAATGTTGTGTTAGTTTCTGCTGTACAACCAAGTGAATCAGCTATATGTATACATATATCCCCTCCCTTTTGGACCTCCTTCCCACCCCTCACCCCCACCCCCCAATCCCACCCATCTAGGTCATCACAGAGCACCGAGCTGAGCTCCCTGTGCTATACAGCAGGTTCCCACCGGCTATCTGTTTTACACATGGTAGTGTATATATGTCAATCCTAATCTCCCAGTTCATCCCACCCTCCCCTTCCCACCCTGTGTCCACACGTCTGTTCTCTACGTCTGCATCCCTATTCCTGCCCTGCTTTTATTTTTGACTTATCCTGATCCTTTCATCCCAAGTATTTGCATGGAACACAGATTATTTGTCTGTAAAAGTTCAGATCAATGGCTAATTTGGTTTGAAAGCTCTTATATGATATGATCATAGACAAAAGAAAAATTGTTTTTCATTAAAACTTGTTAATAGCTTCTGTGGTATTTTAATTATATTTCTGAATGAGAGAAATTTGGGAAGATAGGAATTTGAGGAATAAAAGTTAAAAGAATATCTTTCATCAGTATGAACAAAAGCCTCTTTTTAGGCAAGACTCAGTAAATGTGTGTAACTGCTGCCCTCTTGGGTTGATACAAAGCACATGTTATTAAAAATAATTTGTACTGAGATTTATCTTTCTTCTTTCAAAGGTGTTAAAATCATCACACAACAAGTTCAACCAAGTAAAATCTTACCCAAACCAGTGACAGCAACTCTGCCCACCAGTAGCAATTCCCCTATTATGGTGGTTAGCAGTAATGGTGCAATTATGACAACTAAACTGGTAACCACTCCTACTGGTAAGTTTTCTTGAGCGTCAGTCCATTCATTCATCATACTTATTGAGTAATTTCTCTGTACTAGCAATGTACTTGACATTGGGAATAAAGAGATTAATGAGACAGTTCTTCAAAGAGGTCTTTCTTGACTCTTCCCTCCTCCCAACTGAAATTAGCTCTCTGCTATTGTCATGGTCCTCTTCTTTTCCTTTATAACACATACTATAATTTCTAATTACTTAGCTACTTTTTGTCGATTTGTTTAATGTTATTCACCTTGTTAGACCATGAGCTCCATGAGGATAAGGGACCTTGTCTGTTTTATTCACCATATATATGTAGAGCTAGTCTGTACGTAGGTGTTTAGTCAGGATTTGTTGAGTGAATGAAAACACAGTCCCAGCCCACAAGGATCTCACTCTGATGAGGTTGAGAATCTATATTACTTTACAGTGTAGTTAGCATTACTCAGACTGAGAAAAGCATAGGATGCCATTTTACCCAGTTATGAGAGTATCCAGGCTATGCCCAAGGAAGTGACAGTATAGAACATTTTAAATAGTACCACCCTTTGTGACCTTGAGCAGTTTACTTTAATTCCTCTCAGTCTTTTCCATTGTCTATTTCAATGTGATCATAAAACCTGTACCATAAAGTTATTGTAAGTGTTAAATCAGCTATGTAAAGTCCCCAACAGAGTGCTCAATAGCCATTACTATTAATTAATGTCAGAATTAGCCAGTACCATTATTTTAAATTTGTATAACTCTTACCGAACTTTTTGAAGAGGGCCAGATTTAGATAATAGAATCTAGAGTGTAAAATGATTCCTTTCTCAAGTTTATAAGCTATCATCTATTGGCCATTATATAAAAGTATGTATAAGCATTACCCTTTATCTCCCTTAGGCTTTAATATCTCCATTTTCAGAGACAAAACAGAGGCTTATGTTAAGCAATATGCACAAGGCCACACAGCCAATAAAAGACAGGACTGGGATTTGAATCCAGATCTGTTTGACTCCCAAAACTGCTTTAAAAAAAAAAACTTTGGTAAAATATAGATAACATGAAATTTACCATTTTCACCATTTTTAAGTGTATAGTTCATTGGTATTAAGTACATTCACGTTGTTTTACAACCATTACAACCATCTAGCTCCAGAACTTTTTACATCTTCCCAAACTGAAACTCTGTGCCCATTAAACAATAACTCTGCATTCCCACCTTCCCCCAGTCCCTGGTAACTGCCATTCTATTTTCTGTCTCTTTGCAAAGTCTATGCTTTAAAAACACTGTTATTCTTGCATTAAATCTATCATTCTTCACCCAAAACTTTTCTCCATTTAGTACAAAGATAGTAGTGTTATGTAGATATGATTCCTCATGTTAGGGAAAGGTAGTGAAAAATAATATTGTGTCTGTGCTTATGTATATATATTAGAATAAGTGTTTCTAATTTTAAAACAAAAGCTTAAGTTGAAATGTTTTCCAGCTATAATTAACTAATTCAAACTGTGTATCTTCATAGCATATTTATTTTACACTAGATTTTTTTTCTGATTTAGATGTATGTTTGTAATCAATTTAAAGTAATTCTACTTAATGTTCTTCCACTTCTCCCTTTTTTGGGTAGTGATTATATTTTAAAACGGTAAATACTAACTGGGTAAAACCATTCTTGGGAGGGGGTTGTTGAAATGGTTATCACAGTGACCCCTGAATCTAATTATCATGAAAAAATTTTTTTCAGTTGAAGAAGGTGTTATCTGAGTTATCTTCATTCTCCCCAAAACTAACGGCTCTTAGGAACAGTGTTAGGAACTTAGAAACAGTGCTTAGGAATAGTGTTTCTGAGTTACCAGATTTGTGACAAACTACAACAGGCTTATCTGGTTAATTTTTAATTCCTGTTTGGGGAAAGAAAAAAGTCCTAGAAATAGTGGGGAAGAATGTAAAGTCCTTTGAGAGATATGAAGAAAAATATTCTAATGGGTCAGTTAAGAGGAAATATGTAAATAGTGGACTTTTTAGGCTAAAAAGAAATATTCCTGGTAACTCTTGGCAGCTTCAACTTTAATCTCTAGTAAAATGATGGAATAACTCTTTAAAAGATGGAAATATATTTAGAGGGTAACAGAGTACAAAACTGTAAAAATTTATAAAATTTTAGGCAAACAATATACTGCCTTATTTGCTGAGTGCTGCCGTTGGGTTTGGCATTGAGACAGCATAAAACAGATGCAGAGACCTTGAAATCTATAACAGAAATACCTAAAATGCTCTGGCAGGAAAGATGATTAAATTTAAGTTTCTTTTGGCATCAAACTAGTGGAAGAAGGGTAGTGGAAGAAGGGAACAGACTTGGTTATACTTTTTCTTGGGGTTAGTAATTTGATGCAACACATCACAAAATTTTACGTGTAAAATTAATTCAAATTGAGTTGGCTATAGTTCTTGCTATGTGCATTGAAAACTGGCTATAAATTGTTACTTAATGACTTGACACCTTGAAATTCCATTTTCAAGTTAAAGCAATGTAGATTATGTTGAATTATAGTTAAACTGTATAAATCGTCATTCTTCTAAAAGTTATGACAAGTTTTTCTCTTGACTTTTCCCTTTTATAGGCACACAGGCAACCTATACTCGGCCAACAGTGAGCCCATCTATAGGTCGGATGGCTGCAACCCCTGGAGCTGCAACCTACGTGAAAACTACCAGTGGTAGCATTATTACAGTAGTACCCAAATCATTAGCTACCTTGGGGGGCAAGATAATTAGCAGTAATATAGTTTCTGGTAGGTATATCTGAAATACGTTAAAGGTACAGGTGACCAATAAGAGGAAAACCATTTCACTGTTGAAGGATTCTGTTTGATCGCAGTTTTCTGCTTAGAAATCTATAGCTTTGTTTTTAGTCCTGATGTTTTAGTGATTAGGTATAGTTTTTTTAGTTCTAGTATTAAATCTTCATATCTTAAGCTTTTGAGAGTTTTAGAACATTTAGTTGCATTTAATCAGAATGGAAGGATTATGGTTTACATTTGCATAGAGATTTTTCATTTACAAAGTATTGCCCCATTTATCAATTCATTCATACCTCATAACTCTGAAATAGTTGGTATCAGCCCCAGTCTACAGGTACAGACGTATTTAAGTTTAGAGGATGAACTTGACCTGTCCAAAGCCATACAAGCTAGATAGTGGAAGAACTAGTATTTATTAGTCTAAATATGTTTGAGGGATCGTATCTCATAATTTCAATTACTAATGTCACTTTAGCATATTAAAAATAAAAATACTTGAATATTTTTATTTGCTTTTCACCATTTATATTGGCTATTTACTTTTTAAAAATGTTTTACTCAGATAGTAAAGGCTAATATTTATTGGTATTTTGGAACCTTACCTGGTTTTTATTGGCTCATTTATTCCTGCAATATTTGCGTTGTGTACCCTGAAGTGGAATGTTAACACGGTATCCATTTTCATTGATTATTATTTTTTAATTAAAATGATGTGAATAATCTCTGACCAAGCAAACCCTGTGGACTTTAACTGTCTACCATTTTTGTAGACTAGCCGTATTTTGTACGCCCCAGGTGAATTGTTCTAACATTTTAAAGTGAAGGGATTGAAGTTCCTGGCAGTAATATGATGTTGCTGATAACTCAAGGAGTGAAAAAAAAAACAAAGCAGGGCATGGTATTGGCATAAAGCACTATATTTAAAGCTGCTAATTTTGGCTCTACTTTTTAAGTGTAAGCTTCAATGTTTGCCAAACTGAGGAGGGTGAAACCAGTAGGGAAAGAATCATCATACTCCAGCTTTTAAGAGGATATTTTAAATAACACAGTTAAAACTCAAATTATAATTTATTACCTGACAATATCTTTAAATAGTATAGAGCACATACTTAAACATTTTTCAAAAAGTAATCATGTTTTTTATTAGTGTATAGCTTTTTATGACCATAAGGGTTTTTCTTTACTTAGATATGAATTCTTAATATCATATAGCTTGAAGGAATGTCTACATGTCATGAAGCCTCTGTTTTCAAACCTTATTTATGATTTATCTGCTTTGTATGAGGTGAGAGCAATACAGGCAAGCACATGGCCCTAGAAGCAAAGAGGCAGTGAGATATATACCCTACACGTGTATACATTTCATCCACCTTTGTTTTTAAATATGAAGTAACTCATGGTTAGTCGCTATTTCAAGTGTATGGGTATACAGAGGAAGAGTTCTTAAACTTTTTCAGCACTATAGGATATACTGGGCTCATAGCTGAAATAGCTTTATTCATTGCATGGAGCTCATTTTGCCTCAACCTTTGCTTCACTATTTGACACTTTAATTCTAAAGAACTTCTCTCATTTCTGACTGCTTTAAACTGATCCTTATGTTACATATCAATATTCTTTATAAAGATAGTTTTCTTATTTTTTTTTTAAATTTATTTATTATTTATTTATTACTTATTTATAGCTGTGCTGGGTCTTCGTTTCTGTGCGAGGACTTTCTCTCGTTGCGACAAGCGGGGGCCACTCTTCATCGCGATGCGCGGGCCTCTCACTATCGCGGCCTCTCTTGTTGTGGAGCACAGGCTCCAGACGCGCAGGCTCAGTAGTTGTGGCTCACAGGCCTAGTTGCTCTGCGGCATGTGGGATCTTCCCAGACCAGGGCTCGAACTCGTGTCCCCTGCATTGGCAGGCAGATTCTCAACCACTGCGCCACCAGGGAAGCCCCAGTTTTCTTATTTTATAATACTCTTGTTGTTCCATGATACTGGGATTATCGGTTAGTTTATTAGTAGTTTTCAATCCCTGTCTTTTCACAGTAAACCGATAAGCCTGGTTGGATGAATTTAGATAGTTTTCTGCCTTCATCCATGATCAGATGCTGGGTACTAGAGTCCGTGCCCCCACCAGCCCACAACCAAAAAGAAATGCTTTTCTTAAAATATATTCAAACACCTGGCTGTAAGAATAGAAGGCTTTAAAAAAATGATATTTTCCCCTTTATTGTGGGGAATTTGGAAAATACAGAAAGGTATACAAAGAAAATTAAAAACCTGTAATTTTCGCCATCTAGAGAAATATGTTAAAATTTAAGTGTATATATTTCTGTTTATTCCTTTTTCTATTTAGATTTTTATATAAATGTTTTTGTGTATATATGTATAATTTTAAAATTAAATTTAGATCTAATATAATTGGTTTTAATCTTTTTTCATATAATAATATCATTTTCCCATTCCATTAAATGTATTTTGATACCCCACCCCCGCCCCAGATTAATGACTATGCAGTGTTCTCTCATATGATGCACCATGATTTAACTGTTTATTCATTGTTGAGTGTTTTAGGTTACTTAACAATTTTTTTTGTCATAAATAATCCTGTGATGAACATCATTATACATAAATTATTATGTGAAGTTCTTATTTTCTTTGTATAATATACTGGAAGGCAAGTTCATGCTTTCAAAGTGCTTTCTAGAAAGGTCAAGTTTTTGTTAGAATAAGCAATTAAGTGGAAGGCATGACTATTTTTGCAGTTATTTAATTCATATCTTATGGAATCAAATATTTACTTATATGTGTATATAGAGAGAGAACTATCAGATATGTAAGTCTTTTGGAGAGCTTTGTTGAAGGTTGGTTGAAAAATCGTGCCTATTTTATGCAGAAGATGGGCTCCTTCAGAGATAAACTCATTATCTTGACTCTAAGGACATTATGAGAACCTTTGACAATGGCAGGACTTGATTTTGATTCCCTTGATCTTTAGTACAATGTCCAGGCAAGGCTTGCAGTCTATATACTTGTCCATTTGTTCATTCGTTTGCTCATTCTTTGAGCAAAGTAACACATAAAACATTATTCAAAAAACCAAGATTGTCAGAGTGATTTAAGAATCTGTGAATAGTAAAATCTGGGCCAATAAATTTGTGTTCTTTAAGCCTACCTACCATAATGCTCAAACTTTTACAAGCATCTTATTTTTGAATAGGAATCTCTGGAATGCGTCAGTATCATGGCCCATGATCCAAATGTGATTCACATTTACTTGCACCCATTGTATCTTGACTCTTTATAAGTAAAGACTGTATGTATAGGTGAGTTCTCTAATACGCTATGAACTAGATATGGGGTCGGATGCTGTGATGCACCGTGATGTACATGAGGTGCATTCTCTGCCCTAAAGAATGCTAAACAGGTGAACTTGTATAGTCTCTTGTAACATGAGAACTATACACTGAATACTATGAAAACATAGAGGAAGACTTTATTTATTTGTTTGTTTATTTATTTTTGGCTGTGTTGGGTCCTTGTTGCTGCGTGTGGGCTTTCTCTAGTTGGGGTGAGCAGGGGCTACTCTTCATTGCAGTGCGTGGGCTTCCCATTGCGGTGGCTCCTCTTGTTGTGGAGCACGGGCTCTAGGCATGTGGGCTTCAATAGTTGTGGCACGTGGGCTCTGTAGTTGTGGCTTGCGGGGTCTAGAGTGCAGGCTCAGCAGTTGTGGTGCACGGGCTCAGGTGCTCCGCGGCATGTAGGATCCTCCTGGACCAGGGATTGAAGCCATGTCCCCTGCATTGGTAGGCTGATTCTTAACCACTGCGCCACCAGGGAAGTCCGAGGAAGACTTTTTTTTAAATGAGTAATACTTCTTTCTTCAATATAATGTAGATGTCACCTGAGATATAGAAACATGCTATTGGAATTTTAAACTTTTATAATTTGATAATTCTAGTCATAAATTGTATTCTTAATTTATTCATAATTGTAATATAATGCTGTACTTGCTTTTCCTTATGCTATGCCTTTTTCTTCTATTTTCTAACATTGCCCCCACCTCCCATTTTGTTAAGCTGGTGAACTTGGTTTGCAACTGTCTCATAAATTGACACACCTGTAATGGAAAGGATTTGACATTTTCATAGTTATAAATATAATTCATTTGTTAAGCAAGTTTTGTCAAAAAAGTGATCCTTGTACTTTGGTATGGAGTTAAATCTTGATTTACATTTCCTTGAGATAGTTTTTAATGCTTACTTTCTAAGAACACTTTTTTTTTTTTTTTAATTTATTTTTTATTTTATGGCTGTGTTGGGTCTTCGTTTCTGTGCGAGGGCTTTCTCTAGTTGTGGCAAGCGGGGGCCACTCTTCATCGCGGTGCGCGGGCCTCTCACTATCACGGCCTCTCTTGTTGCGGAGCACAGGCTGCAGACGCGCAGGCTCAGTAATTGTGGCTCACGGGCCCAGCTGCTCTGCGGCATGTGGGATCTTCCCAGACCAGGGCTTGAACCCATGTCCCCTGCATTAGCAGGCAGATTCTCAACCACTGCGCCACCGGGGAAGCCCAGAACACTTTTTTATTAACCAGATATTAGGTGAGGGAGCATTGTCAGAGGAGGCATCATAATCACATATGAGGGACTGGAGTTAATTAAGAGTTAAAGTTGATGTAAGTGAATAAGAGGCAGCTTGGTTTTTGTGGCTCTTAACAGTTCACTATTCAGAGACTGCAGGTAAAGGGAAAAACATTTGTGAAACTGGCCCACAGATAAAAGTGCTTTTTTATGTTACCTGAGCATGTTACCTTGGACTGATGAAGCATTAGATGATGGCAAGTGTATTATAAGATATTGTAACAAGATGGCCAAAAACTGGCATATAACTAGAATATTCTTATTCTTGTGCAATCTTATTTCTAAAACTAGTAAGGAATGCTAAGGTTTCCCAGTAGAAAAGATTAAATTTTAACTTTTATTCTTGAGGGTATATTAATCAGTTGTGTTTTTAATGTGTACCCATTCTGTGCTTAGTCATTTGATAAATGATACGCAAGCCTATAGCAGAAAAATATGACTTGCCTGTTTTCATAGGCAGAGAAAATTATAGGTGCAGAAGTAGAACTGGGATTGGTGTGCTCGAGGACCAGTGTGGAAACCAGCACATTGAAGGAGAGGTATATATTGGATAATCCTGAAAATTAAGGTCTGATGGAACCTGGAGGGCTAAGCAGAGGAGTTTGGTCTTTGTGTGGTAGGTAATAGGAAGCCATAGTAAAAGGAGTTACTTGTTAAACTAGAGTTTATGGTGTGTATTTTGGAGTAGGAACAAATAAGATCTAATTGGTGGATCTAAGGCCAGATTATAAAGGATTCTGAAACCCAAGACAGGAAGTTGGAACTAAATACAATGGGGATTTGGAAGGTTTTTGACCAATTTCACATGTTGTTGGTTCTTGATATGGTGAAATGAGTTTTTTTTGTTTTTTTGTTTTTTTAGGATGTTTGCTATGGCAGGATGCATCAGAGCTATTTGAATGATAGAGAAACTTGAAATAGGGAGAAAATATGGGAAGCCAAAAGAGATGTGGGCCTGTCTGTTGAGCTGGCATTGATAACATTTTGAAAGAAGACATATGTTGGTGACAAATTTAGTTCATTCACATACTCGTTGAACGATTACTTGAGTAATTGCCGTATGGTGTGTGCTAAGCACTGAGGAGTCAGTGGCGTGAAAAGATACAGTGTGGAGCTAAGGGGCTTTCATTTTGTTAGAGGGTACAGGGAGTGAAGACAAGGCAAGAATCAAAGATTGACACCAGGATTTCCAACTTGAACAATTAGAAGAATATAGGGTATAAATTTGATAGGTAGATAGATTTGATAGGTGGAAGAGAAGCAGTTTGTGGAAGGATGTGGGGGAGAGGGTAAGATAATATGTTTGGATCAGTAGATACAGATCTACTACACAGATGTTAATGATGGAAAATATAAGTTTATATATATAAGTATATAAATTAGGGTTTCATCCTCAGACTTTTCAGAATGCTGCAGGTGATGAGTATACGTTTCATCTGACTTGGTCTGTGACTGTGTTTATTTTATCTTTTTCTTGTCACATAAAAATAAATGACATTTCTTTTCATCAATTTTCTCTGTAGTCTAGTGTTATATGAGAATTTTGATACATATTTACCTCTTTTTTATGTTATTTTTTGAAGAGTTTTCCTATCACACTAGTCACATAGGTAATACCATTGAGTTTGGGAGAAATGTTTGTCATGGAATAGAGCTTCTAATTTGTTTCAGTTAACTAGTCAGGAGAGGAATATTGATGGGGAAGCAGATAGTGATATTTTTAGATTCTGAGTTTGGTGTGTAGGCCCTCAGATTCCAAAAAGATGAATGCTGTAAGAGTCAATTCTTAATATTCTCTCATTCTAGGAGAACTTGTAATTTATTATTCCAGGCCTTCATTTTCATCCTCATGACAGCCTTCACGTCATCTAGGGATGACATCAACTACATGTATTAATTGTATACAACATAAACAGAAGTAACCAAATATCACTAGTCCTTAACTCGGGCCTCCTTTTCTCCCCCCTTCTTTAAGGAACGACTACCAAAATCACTACAATCCCAATGACTTCCAAGCCCAATGTGATTGTTGTGCAAAAGACTACAGGAAAAGGAACCACCATTCAAGGCCTCCCGGGCAAAAACGTTGTCACAACATTGCTAAATGCTGGAGTAAGTAAGAGCTTGAACTGCAGACTCAGCAATCCACTAAGAATTTTAAAGACCAGCTATACAAATATTTGTCTAAGGACTTCAGAACCCACAATGGCCGGAATGGCTTGATTTACCCCTACTGTGATGTAATAACTGTTAAAAAACACCACCTACTGATGCCATTTTTTACAGTAATTTCTAAAACATGTTGTTCATAGCTAGGTTGCTTATGACCATGATTTAGATGCTTGGCTTGGTCCAGATGGAAGATTCCACTGGGTTAACTACAGAGGGACCTCTGTCAGAGGACAGTTTATTCCTGCTTTTGGCCAATAGATACCAGTCTAGTATTTCACCTAGGCTAGGCAAAGAGAAATATTTGGGACTAAGACTAAATTAATGACAACGATTTGTTACTTTCATTTTTACTTCTTTGAGCTAGTGAAAAAAAATCAAATAAATAACAGATTCATTTATAGTTCTGAAGGCAGTTGTTAAGAGGTTAAGAGATTTGGAGTTAGCCAAACCTAGGCTTTGTCTCTGAGTATCATAATTGTTTGACTTTGGCTAACTTATTCGACTTCTCTCATCCTTAATTTCCTCATTTGTACGTTGGGGATGATGATCTCTACCAGTGAATTTGTTGAGTAACTAACTGGTAGCTGTTGAAAGTGCTTAGAGCAGTGCCTGGCACATAGGAAGTCCTCAATAATTTTTTTTTTCTTACTGTTATTACTCTTTGTACTTAACTGTCTAGGTTTGGTAGTGTCCCTACTTCGCTAGAAAAAAAAATGCTGTACTTCATTGTAGTTGATCTCTAGTAGCTTCCTAGGCATCACAGTCTTTACAATGTTGGTAGGGGTCTAGTATTAGATTTTTTCATCACGTGGGAAAACATAGATTTTTCCTAGCCTTAGTTCACACAGTAAGCCAAAAGTAAAGCCAGGATTAGAATTCAGATTTTCAGAACGCTTTATCTTTTGGTTTGTAATTTCATGGAACTTGATATTAAAAGAGGGGAGTGCCATGTACTCTAGGTCCTATGGTCACATAGATCTAAGAATAGTGTGTGTGAGTACTAGCTGCTATATACATCTAATAGCAACAGTTTGACACAGGAAATGATAGTCAAACAAGCAGATCAGAGTATAAGACCATCCGCTTAACCACATATGTACATGTACCTGTACTCATAACTTGCTTACCTGTGCATGCGTAAACACACACACACACCAGAAGAGCTTTTTCAAAAAATAGCCTGCTAGTTGGTTTTGATTGGTTTTGAATGGTCTTTATAATTATACTTGGACAGGGCCCATTGAGCTACTTAATAGAAGGGCATGCCCACTTGCAAACTAGCAGCTCTTGGCAAATGAGCTAGAGCTCTTTCCAGAGATGCTGCTGTGAAGGGTGTACGTGTATTAAAATAAGTAATCACATGATTGGCAGACACTCCATGTTTCCCTTAGATAACTGCAGCAGATATTTAAACATGTGAATTTTGTAATCATTTATCTCTAAATTCACAGAGTGATTACCTTTTTGCCAGCTCACCTGGGTGCTTTGTTTTTACTGGCTGCAAAGTTTAGATGGCCACACATTTAGGTGATGATGACTAAAAGAAAAACTGATAAGATGAAAAAATTTCAGATCCTTTCCTTTTTAATTTTATGGATTTAAATTTTTAAAATTTTAACAGTTTAGTAAAATGACTGTATTTGAATTTAATTTAGTTAAGCTCAAGTATTGACTCCATAAATGACCAGAAAATGGTTCTTAAGAATAAAGCAGATGAAAATGGTGAAAAGTTAATGGGCTTAAACTATCTAGTTAATAGACTAAAGTGATATTAGTAACATGCTGATGTGGGAAATGTCCTAAGTTTTTTCTTTGTATTTTCCCATGTAACCTCAGAAAGAATGTTAATACCTCTGCTGATTTCATCTCTTGCCCATACTGTTTCACATAGGCATTCTGCTATATATCCTTATAATTTCATGTTTGGGGAACTGAGGCAGTTTATTTTGTATGTGAACATTTGGCTATTGGTAAAATGCACAGTAATTTTTTTATTACACATATGTTCATTTCAGATAAACTGTCAAAGTTGAATGTTGAGGGGACAAGACCTATAGTCCCAACAGTTAGAGATAACCATTGTTAGCATTTTAGTATATATTCTTCTATAATTTTTGACTCTATTTTATATACATATTCTGTGAATGAGACAGTATAAGTATTCTTACATAAGGTGATTTTTTAAATTCACTCACCAAGAAATATGTAATGCCTTCTTAGGACAGAAGGTTGGTCAGAGGACTTCTGAGATCATTTCAACTAGGTCTAAGATTTTTGATCACCTGGAAACATTGTACTTTGTTGCAGAGTTTACAGCCCTTTGCCCATCATCCTGGTAAAACCTTTCTGTGATTTTCAGTGAAAAAATGCATATAAATCTCATATATTTACTGACTTCAATTTAGGGAGAAAAGACTATTCAGACGGTGCCAACAGGAGCAAAGCCAGCTATTATCACTGCTACAAGACCCATCACCAAAATGATTGTAACTCAGCCAAAAGGAATAGGTTCCACAGTTCAACCAGCAGCTAAAATCATCCCAACAAAAATTGTTTATGGGCAGCAAGGGAAAACACAGGTATGCTAAGATATGGTGATTTTTCTTGACTCTGGTATATTTTAAATTCCTAGAAAAGATCAGTAATATTTAAAGAATCAGATTATTAGAAGTTATGATTGAATGTATATAATCATCTGTTTTCAAAACAGTACTTTTCAGTACTTAAAAAAATATATATCTTAAATATTTGTGTCATGTCATGAGCAAAGGTTAGAGAACAGAATCCCCTTGGAGGCACAGTGGATAAGAATCCGTCTGCCAATGCAGGGGACACGGGTTTGATCCCTGGTCTGGGAAAATCCCACATGCCGCGGAGCAACTAAGCCCGTGCGCCACAACTGCTGAGCCTGTGCTCTAGACCCCGTGAGCCACAACTACTGAAGCCGTGCCCCACAACAAGAGAAGCCATTGCAAGGAGAAGCCCACGCACCGTTACGAAGAGTGGCCTCCGCTCGCCACAACTAGAGAAAGCCTGCGTGCAGCAACGAAGACGCAACGCAGCCAAAAAAATAAATAAAATTAAATCTTTGAAAAAAAAAAAAAAGAATCCCCTTGGAATAAAATTTGCTGAAGGTATATATTGTTTTTTGAGAAGAAGATGGTTGAGGGATGATGGTAGTTATTCATAATCTCTCAAAGAAAAGTATTTATTTTTTTATAAGCTTATATGGGCTTTGAAAGCACTTTGGATATTATAAAATTTGATTTACTTGAAACCTAAATAATGGAGAAGCTGGAGATCTGTTCATTTTTCAACAAGTAAACGATAAGGGAGCTTTTCTGGAGATTTGTCTGGGAAATTGAGGCTCGGGATTTAATCCTGTGTTGCTGGGCTACTGTTTATTTTGCAGGTACTTTACTTTTCTGAGAATATCAAAGGAATCGATGTCAGCTTTGGTTGAGAAATGCTATCCTAGGATTTTTGTAAAAGATACTAATTTACCTATAAACTAATAATTTGCCTTTAGAATCAGTTCCCTCAGTGTTATAGCCAAATAGTTTACATATCTAAACAATAAGTTTTGTGATTTTCTAATAAGTTCAAATTGCCTTTAAATTTCAACTGTAACAGTTTCATTTGCTCCATCATCTAAGTCATAACCCATGTTTTCATTCTTGAATTTTTGGAAATGGTGACTTAAAGAGTCTGAAAAGGTTTAGAAACTTATATATGGGAGAAATAAAAAATAATTGTGAAGTAACATTTTTATTCCATGCACCCAATTGAAGTTAACTCCCAGAGTCCAAATTTTGAAGTGAAATGGTTCACTGTGAAACTTTTCTACCATTTCACTTGTTGTAGTGTCTGTGGTTTTGACCTTTGCCAAGAGTTGATCTATCGCATGTTCCTTATCGATTCTAATAGTTGTCTAAATTAGTGTTCCTCTGGGGATTTCTTCAAAGATGACTTAGGTCCTTAGCAATTTTACTTTTTGCAGTTGTGTTAATTAGGAATTTCATTTGGTTGCTAAAGAAAAGAAACCTGAAGAACAGTGGCTTAAACAAATTAGGGTTTCATTTTTATTATGTTGATAAATATTCAGAGGAAGGAAATCCTGGACTGTTATTGTGACTCAAAAATTCCCCTGGGAATCTAGGCTTCTTGTGTCTTTCTGTTATGCCATCCTTAGTTTGTGACTATCATTCTACCGTATAACCTACAGACTGTAAAATGACTCCTGAAGTCATTACAGGCAAGAAAAAACAGGGGCAAAGGCTCTTGTTAGAATCATAGCTGTTGTAATGTAGCATGTACCGCTTGAAATTTTGTATGTGGCCTGCTATAATTTGTTCATAGATTGAATTAGTCTTTGATGAACAGTGCTGTGCGCAAAGTATAATAAATGTACAGAGTACTGTTTTCTGTGTCAGGAAAGTATTTGTTTCATCATGACCTAGAAGTTAAGCATTTTTATAAATGCTCTAAATTTATACTGGTTGTATTTTTGCTTGTGTTCTAGGTTCTTATTAAACCTAAACCAGTGACGTTTCAAGCTACAGTTGTTAGTGAACAAACAAGGCAGCTGGTCACGGAAACATTACAGCAAGCATCCAGGGTGGCAGAGGCTGGTAATTCATCTATTCAGGAGGGAAAAGAAGAACCACAGAGTTATACAGATAGTAGTTCCTCTTCTACGGAGTCCTCCCAAAGTTCCCAAGGTAAGATCCATTTTACTTCTGATTTATGTAATTACTGCTGACATAGTGCCCTAGTTCCAAAATAGTTGAATCTAGGGATCTCAAACAAACATGTATGCTTTGACTTGTTAGTTCTTTTGATTTTATTGTCTTTTGTTTGATATGTAATCAGTGAGCAGAAGTTCTGTTTTTGGTAAGGCTTATTACCATCCTTTCCTGCCTGGCATATGTTCATCAAGTAATTGGTAAATTTTAGATGATGATTTTGGCAGGTAGGTATTATCAAACTGGATAGAGCTGTGATTCCTTCTGTTTGCTTTGAGTAAGTAGGAGAAGTATGCAAGAAAGTGAATATACCTTTTGAAATGGTTGTTGCTGAATCTTGAGAAAGGATCAAGGTGGTCAGAGGTGGGGCCATAAGTGGGCTGTAAGTGGGTGATCATACATTGCAGTTTGCATGGGACAAGTCTTAGTTTATTTCTGTTCTAGAATAATTAGTAATAGCGTTCGCTTTCACTCTCAAAAGTGTTCCAGTTTAGATGATAATTATATGGTTGTCCTAATTATAAGGAAGGTGCTATGAAGCCAGACTCCATAATAGGGAAAATCATTATCCTTAGTGCTATTTTAATTATGTTGTTCTAGGAAGTCACTTGAAATAGACTCATGATCATAAGCTTTGAGACTCTCTACAAATATAGTACCCGTGTCTGTCAGTTACCTTAACCACCCATATTGTCAGATAGTGTATTTATGCCTGTACTTATAAGCTCTGATATATCCAAACAAAACTGTTTTATCTTCTCTTGATCATTCCTCACTCATTCCATTTCCTCTCCTCACCTCTCCATTATTGTCTCTGGAATGCTTTCTTAGCACCTTCACTTTTCTAATACAGTTTCTTCATATTGTGCAGGAATTATTATTTTAACTCTTCAATGGAATCTTCCCAGATTAGTCTTACTAATGGTTCAAATTGCTGATTATTCCATTAATTCAATTTGACATTTATTTATTAGTTTATACTGTGTATTAAGCTTCATGAGAAAGCTTCATGAAGGAGGTAGCATTTGAAATGGTCTTTGAAAACTCATCAATTAAAAATTAAAATGTTGATTTTAACAAACAAACAATATGGCACTCATTTTAGAAATTGGATAATTTCTTCTGCATATTATCAATAATAGTAATATTTTCTGAATCAATTTGCTAAGATTTAATTTATCATTCTGTATTGATTATGAATCAGTTTATGTCTAGTTATAGTAAGATGATGCTTATTCTCTATTTCTTTTAGACTTACTGATTTGATATGTATAGAGTCCATTCTTAGTTTAACTCATCAGATGCTTTTTTTTTTCTCTTTTATTTTTAAGTCTGTAGTTATTTGAATAATACCAGCCTTTTTTGCCCTTGAGAAATATTCTCATAGTGGGCAGGTAAAATGTTTAGGTTACGAATTGGTACTGAAATGGGGACTTGAACAGTAGATGTCTGTGTATACATGATCTCAGGTTATCTTTTGAAATTGCTAGTTTTTTCCCAAGAGAGCTATAAGCCAATCATTACTTCCCTAACATGCCATTTCATTAGTGAGCCTTCAATTTTCATTCTAAGAAAGGGACAAAAATTTGGCTGTTTTTGGAACTGATTGAGTGTAAAGTTTTCTGCTCTTTGATCTGTTACTATACATGGCATCATTTATTTTTATTTTTGTTGTTTATCTTTCATTGCATATTACTTCTTTTTAGAATATTCTGTCCCCAGGGTCTAAAAAAAAAAAAAAAAAATAGAATATTCTGTAATACAGAAAAAATTCACCATTCAAAGTAGGTATATGTAATATAGTTGACTATAAAGCCAGTTTTTATAATCCGCATTTACTCCTCTCACCGTATCCCTGTATAGTTCCTTAGTATATTCTCACAAAGACAAGGGGCTGGGAATATATATGCTATGATTTAACAGAAAGGGATAAAGGGCTTTTTTGGGTTTTTGGGGTTTTTTTTTGGCCACACCTCAGGGCATGTGGGATCTTAGCTCGTCGACCAGGGATCAAACCCACGCCCAGTGCAGTGGAAATGCAGAATCTTAACCACTGGACCACCAGGGAAAGGGATAAAGGTTTTGATCAGTCTAAGACTCATGTTTGGTTTTCAAGGTATAAGAGGGTCATACCTACGGGGAATAGAAGCACTATATAAGAGTCCATTCTTTCTTTATATTGCTTTTGTAGTTTTTAGCGCACCTCTTTTTAGTAACTTTTAATGTAATTTCAAACTTAAAAAATTTGCAAGAAGATTGAAAAGAACTCCTGTGTATATTCTTTACCTAGATTCACCACTTATTTGTATTTTGCCCTATTTGCTTTGTTGTTGATTCTCTTTCTGTCCCACTATGTGTTTATAATTTTTAAATTTTTTAACCATCTGAGAGCAAGTTGTAGATATTATGTCCTTTACCTCTAAATACTTACATTTGTAGGTTTATATTTCTTAAAGGTTAGTCTGTTCATAACTAAAATACAGTTATCAAAATCAAGACATATGAAGTTACAGTTCTGTAATCTACAATCCACTCAAATGTCATCAGCTGTCCAATCATGTTCTTTGTAGTTTTACCACCACCTGCCCCCCACCACCAGTCCACAGTCCAAATTAGGATCATGCATTACATTTAGTTGCATTTAATGGTCATGGCTCTTTATTTTCCTTAAATTTGGATAATCCTCTAGCCTTTCTTTGTGTTTCTTGATCTTGACATTTTTGAAGGAAATAATTAGTTACTTTGTAGAATAGTCTTCAATTTGGTATTGTCTGATGTTTCTTTATCATTTGATTCAGCAGGAATTCCACAGATGTGATATATCCTTAGCTTTGTCTTATCAGGAGGCCCTGATGTCAGTTTGTCCCAATATTGATGATGTTAATGTTGATCTCTTGGTTAATTAAGATGATGTCTTCCCGTTTTTTTTTTGCATTATGAAGTTACCATATTTCCCTCTGAGATTAATGGTAATTTATGGGAGATGCTTTGAGACTATATAAATATCACATTCCTCATAAAACATTTATCTACTAGTTTAAGCATCCATTGATAATTTTCTAAAGCCCATTATTTGTTATATAGTTGATAGTTGGCATTCTACTGTAAGAATGAATCAACTTTGCTTGACTTCATATCCTTTTTCTGGTGACTTCCTTTACACAAGTCTTAGAATAAGGATGTCTTTTATGCCAAGGAATTTCTTGATTCTTCTCGTGGTTTCTAAACTTTCCCCACCATTCCCCACCCGCAAGGAGGAGCAATTTAGGCCTTATACCTTATTTCTGAACTATCTCCTCACAGGCTAGAATAGAGACCTTCATCTTCACCTTGTTTTGGCACTTTCCTTGATCATCCTAGGAGGGTTCATCACTCCTTCTATATACTACGCTTCCGAAGTTGCTTTGTATTTTATCATTGATCATTTTATTTTGTACTTTTTTTTGTTTGTTTAATATAATTATTTTCTTTTCCACTAGGCTACTAGCTTCTCAAAGGCAAGGATCATATTCATCTCTATATATTCAATATTTAGCGAAGAGGTTAGCTAGCTCTAAGTAGACACCCAGTAAAAGTCCCTGAATGAACAAACAGCAGAACAGCAACCATAATAACTGTGGTACGGAGTTAAACTTCAGCCTTATAAACTAATTTTTGTCTCCTGAGTCCAAAACATTTTTTCCTTTTTGACGTTTCCCCTAACCTAGTGGGTGGGCCTTTTAAGCTGTATACCCCTGAAGTATTTTTACATACTGATAGATGACCAACCCTAATAGTTCAAGGTCATACTTGCCTAGATCACTTACTGAAGATTGGGCCGTATGCCTTCCACAGCTCCTGAGCTTTCCTTCCTATTTGGATCTTCTTATTTTCCCTTTCTCACTTGGGAATAGGGTTATTGGGCTTATTGGGTTCTAGATTTTTTTAAAAAAAGAAAGAAAAAATGTTAAAAGTTTTCTTTATTTATATTCTCTTTATTTCCAAAAGGTTTTAAGGTAGATTAGCTAGAATATAAGACTATATGAAGTAAAATGGAAGAGAAAAAGGAGACAAAATCAAGGGTAAGGATTTAAGATGGAACATGGCATGAGGCAAATATAAAAATGCATCCTGTAAAGACATTGCTTTAAGTAGGCCACAACTTGGTTTCTAGGATGATTCTTCCAGAAGCTTCATGATCTTGGTAGGTCATGGTGAGGGTGAGGAATAAATCGAGGTTAAGCAAAACATACTTATTGCAGAACTTTTCAGAGCCTTTATATGCTAATATATGTTATGAAAGATGAAGGATATAATGTAAAATGCCCCCAACTTTTTTGACCATGGAAGCCTTCTTTTGCAGAACATCTTTTTAAAAAAAATTTATTTATTTACTTTTGGCTGTGTTGGGTCTTTGTTGCTGCGCACGGGCTTTCTCTAGTTGCGGCGAGTGGGAGCTACTCTTCATTGTGGTGCGCACGCTTCTCATCGTAGTGGCTTTTCTTGTTGCGGAGTGTGGGCTGTAGGCGTGCGGGCTCAGTAGTTGTGGCTCATGGGCTCAAGAGCACAGGCTCAGTAGTTGCGGTGCACGGGCTTAGTTGCTCCACGGCATGTGGGATCTTCCCGGACCAGGGCTCGAACCTGTGTCCCCTGCATTGGCAGGTGGATTCTTAACCACTGCGCCACCAGGGAAGTCCCTTTTGCAGAACATCTTGAGAAATTAATGTTCTCTGGAACATGTGGGGCAAAGCTGTATAAGCAGTTAAATACTGTGAAGGCCTTGGGCTTTATGACAGTACTTCAGAGGGAAGGTACCTATTACATCATGGAAGGGATATAGACAACTTGGGTTTAGTTTAGAAGAGATGGTTTAGATGCATAAGGCATCTGAGAATCATTTTATGTGAAGAATGGTAGGTGGAGACAAGACATTTATCATGGAGAAGAGAAGATGAAAATTGGGTGGGGTTGTGGGGGACACGGAACTGTTGTCAGTTATCTTGAGGACTGTGACATGGAAGAGGGAAAAGAATTGGTCTTTGGTAGGTACATGGACAGAGCTAGAACCATTGAGTAGCAATCAGAAGACCTGTTTCCACTCTATATAAGAAAATTTTCTAATTGTCATAACAGTGCAAAGATGGAAAGAAACTGTCTTAGAAAGTGAGTTCTGTGGTGCTGGATTCCTGGACTGTTAGGGATATTTTGAAGATGTTAGCATAGGATTGATGATAGTATTAAAAATACTTTTAGATTGTCTTTTCTAGCTGAGAGATCTTATGATTCTATGCAAATGTGATATAGGCTTTTTATAGTAAAGATATAGGAGACATTCTTCCATAGAGATGCCTGAATCTGCCTTTGGATATAGCAATACAGTGTTTATCTCTAGTATCTAACATGTAGTAGATGCCCAATAAATATTTGTTAAATGACCTGTGGGGAAAGATATCTGAGGGTCAGTAGGCCATCATCCTCAAGAGACATAGGAAAGTCTAGATGGATGCACACTGCATAATCAAATGGATCAGGCTCCTGGTGTCTCAGTCATTGCACTCTGATCCCAGCATCAGACTTGGTAGGCAGTAGATTTATCTAGTCTAAGCATAAGCCAAAAGTAGAGAGGAAAATCACTCAAGGAGTGTTTTTCACATTTAGGTTCGTACCCTCATTCTGTGTCACAGCAGTTGGGGGTGCTGCATTGGTGCTTTGTATGGTCAGCTATACTTTCTGAGTATGGGCAGAAAGAGAAAGACCAATCTCCCCAGTCCCTATGGGATGATGTTATGTGGGGTGATGTCTCTGACAGGTAGTCCCATGTGGAAATTTGTTCTCCTTTTCCAGTCTTATTCTACCTTATCTCTCTACCAGTGCAGTTTTTGCTTTCTTCTGTATATTCAGTGTGTGTATTTTACAGAGTTGGGTTGCAAAGTCATTCTTTGCCTATAGGTCCTCTCACCTAGCCAGGGGTACTTATAGCATCATGAGAAATTCTTAAAATTGAGGACTTAGTTTATATAAAACTAATGATTCCCTAATATAATCAGTTCTCTTAAGTTTAAATTCTATATATCAACTTAGAATGAGTAAAGAAAAACTGTTATATGCCTCATGTGGCATTTGATATTACTACAGGATATTGTCCTTCAATCATCTAGATTTTTTTTGAAGGTTTAATGGAAATTATACATCCCTGGTGTGGCATATATTCTACCTAGTGTTTAGGGGCTAGGGTGGGGAGCGGAAATACAATTTGTTAATGGTAAATAAAAATTCCAGATATTTTGTATACTGATTTTGTTTTCTTTGGGAAGACAGTTTTTTTGTTTTTTGTTTTTTTAAGAGTCATTCCCCCCCTGCTTCACCTTTTTGGACAACTTTGTGGTTTTCAAAAATATAAAGTTCATAGAAGGTTGAATTTAAGTTGTATTTATTCTTGGTTTTAGGGCTGCATGAATTCTTTTCTGTGATGCTTTCACTGACCATTCCAATTCACAGTAGTCTTTTGCTTTCTATATAGTTGCCCTATTTGCCCTTATCATTTGACTTTATCCCAAAATACAAAGCTATATGTATATCTTTATTTTATGTCTCCTCCATTATAATCTAAACTTGGGAGTAAGAGTCATGCTTTTATAGCCTATATAATTTCCTGTGTGGTATCTTGGACCAAGGAGTTTAGGAACTTAACAATAGTCTGATAAAACCTACTTATTCTGTAGATGGAAAACTCAATAAATAATTTGTTGTTTGATTTGATGTGTATTTAGTATTTACATGCATACTTATATAGCATGAATATAATAAGCCTTGAGTTAGGGCTATAATTTATTTGGAAACTAACAAAAAGGCTTAGAACTTTTCAGCCCACAACCAGAACAACAACAACAAAATAAAACACTTCTATTGTCCTTCATAATTTATAAAGCTCTTTTACGTATGTCATTTCATTATATCCTCAGAAATCCTGTGAGGTAGAGAGGTAATTTTAGTGTTGCCATTTTAGAAAGAATGATACTAAGACCCAGAGAATTAACTTGCTGATAATTGGTAGAACTAGGACTGTAACATAAGCCTTTGAACTCCAAATGTTATACGTGTCATATCATGCTGCTTCTAGATCATTTATCCATTCTTGTTGTTAATGGACAGGATTTCCTTTCAGTAACTCAGCCATCCAATAAGTGTTCACTGAATGCTCAGGTTATAATACAGAACACATTTTTAGGTGCATTGGGGAAAACAAGACTCTTACAGCGTTTTGTTCTTACTGTACACAAACATGCACCCACCCACACAAACGCACACCTATTTATTATAGCAATTATAACATTGAATTGTAATTTGTCTCTTTACATGTCTGTCTCTCCAACCAGATTGTGTGCTTCTTGAGCATCCTTTGATTATTCTATGAACTCCTTTATATCCTCAGTGCCAAATGTCGACTCTGGCACATAGGTGCCTAGTCTGTTGAATCAGTGAATGAATGAATAAGTGAATACAGACATGAAAGACATTATGCCCTCTGGGGGCTTACAGTCTTCTTGGGGAGATAAAGCATGAAGTTTATAGTAAAACAAAGATTAAAAAAAAAACAAATTGTTTTTTTTTAAGAGAAACTTTGTTTATAGGGTTTTTTTTTTTTAACTAATATAAAACAGATTCCCAGCCTGTAGTTCATGTAATTGCTTCCCGGCGTCAGGATTGGTCAGAACATGAGATTGCAATGGAGACTAGCCCCACCATAATTTATCAGGATGTATCCAGTGAATCACAATCAGCTACTTCAACAATCAAAGCTCTGTTAGAACTCCAACAGACAACAGGTATGAATTCACATGCTCAATTGAATGAAGCATGTTTTCTCTAGAGATGGGTTGTGCTAAAATACTACTACTGTTATATTTTCTTTGTTATTATTTGAGCACATTTCCCCCCTCTGGACTTGTCTATAATCATTGGTGCAGTCTGTTTACTTGTCAGTTCATTAAGATGTTCACAGGAGTACTGAAGGATAGACTATAGTCAGTAGAAAGAAGACAAAAATGGCAGAGCTCTTTCTTCTCTGTCTCCTGCTTAAAATGGACAATCCTGTTGCCTTTTGTCACCAGAAAGGAGTAGGTCTGTCAATTCTAAGCACGAAGATAAATGCAGTACAGTTGCCAATTCTATTCAAGAATAGTAGGAGGCAGATTGGAGGGCCCCTGCCATCCTCCTTGATATTGGTGGGGCAGTTTTGTGGTCCTAAAACACCATTAATGGCCTTGCTAGCATTCTAATTTGTTTTTTTATCTTCATACTTCTTTGTGTAATTTAACAACTTGAGCTTCCATGCAAAGCTATTCTTATTTAACAAGATCCAGTCAGTATTTCTAGTTACTAAATATTTTTGATAAGCTCTAGGCAAAACTGTGTTAGTTATACTGACTTTTCTATTATAATAGGTCAAATATTGTCAGAGTATTTAAGGGACCTTACCGATGATCTCATCCAGCCCTTTCATTATGGATAAACAAACCGAGACCTAGAGAAGTTACCCAGTTGGTTAGTGGCAGAGTGAGAGTCCATGTCTTTTGATTCCTAGTTCAATGTCCTCTCTATTTGTGGGGTGACTTTTGTATTCCTTTGGTTTTGTTTTGCTTTCTTTGTTTAAATGATTATCTTGATTTTGTTACATTATATGCTTGGTGAGAATAATCTGAATGATCATTCAGTGTACTTAATTACTGGTTACTATTTGTTTGTAACATCCACTCTACACTACCCAAAGAATACTAGCTTTTATTGTAAGTCTTTGGTTAATCTTTCTGTTGGTGTTATTTTTGGCTTTAGGCATTTCCTCAGCTCCTTATCTTTTACATACTCAGCTATTTCCATTAAAGCCTTATAGAGGGTGGAAACCAAATGATTTTGTAGAAAAAGTGATAATATAGAAAGTTATTCTATCCATGTAAACCATTCTTGACTCCAGACCATTCCATTGACATTTTTGCAGGAACAGAGAGGCCATATTTTCCTGACACTGAAAATTTTTATTCTTTAAGAGTCACTAAAAATATTGTAACATTTCTTTGGAGATTATCTTGAATTTTTAATAGATCAAATTAAACTGGTCACTATTCACTGTGTTGTGCTCTTCTGGGCAGGTGTGCCCTAGAGCAAATCATGCTGTGTACTGCTTATTCACCCTTTGTTTTCAGGTTGGTGAACTCCACAATACCAGGTACTGCCTTGAAGAAGGGTAAAGGAAATGTTCTAAGGGGAGTATGTACAGGGGAAACAGATGTAATTGTTTGGCCTAGTGATAATAGGGGGGGATTTTAGTCTGATTGCATATGAGTTCTTGCTAGGCTGCTGGGTATGGTTGCACAAGTTGTGCACTCTACAGCCATACATAGCAGTCTGCTCTTTTGTTTTCAATTCATTGACTCCTTAGTCACTGCCCATGTGGCACCCCAGAGGTCTTGTTCATTATTCCCGAGGACAACTCTGGTTTTAGTACTTGTTTGTAATAAAAGTTAATTTTTCCTCTGACTTTTTTATACAGTAAAGGAAAAATTGGAATCTAAACCAAGACAACCCACTATTGACTTGAGTCAAATGGCAGTGCCTATTCAGATGACCCAGGAAAAGAGACATTCTCCTGAGAGTCCGTCAATTGCTGTGGTAGAGTCCGAACTAGTTGCTGAATACATCACTACTGGTAGGTGTCCTCTTAAAAAGCAGTATTAAGGTAGGAGAGCTACATTTCTGGATTTCATGAGATGGTTGTTTTGGGGAGAATATATTTTTTATATTTCTAGATCTCTTCCAGTTTTCTCTGAGAGCAAATTCACATTGTCCTTGGGATTTACCCTGTCTTTAATGACTAGGGGGAAAAAATCAGTAGGTTGTTAGAAAGTTTGCTAGTAATATAAAACTGCAAGTTGGCCATAAATAACATCTGTGAACATAGGGCAATAGTTGTAGTGAGAGGATAGAATATCTTTTATATAAGAATAAATATTCATATGCATCTGGATTTTTTAGTTTTGGGGAAAGGGAGGTGGGTCAAGGGAGAAAGAAGGTATAAAAGCCAACCCTTTTTTTAAAATGTAAGGAAAAAAATGTGGAAAATTTTAAATCCCTGTAAATACTTAGGAGTTCTGGTGGAAAGCACATTAGGTATTTGTTTAAAATGTGGTCTGGCAGCAAAACACTAACGAAGTTTTTGGATGGCATATGTAGAGAAGTGGAGCAGGAAGGATAATAGATTCTTTCATGTTCTGCTGAGACCACACTTGGAATACTGCTTTCTGTTTTGGACACTTCATTACCTTGAGATTTGAAATAGTTCAGAGAGTAGTAATGTGAATAATTAGGGGTTAGGAGAGATAATTTATGAGGCAGTATGTAAAGAACACCTGTCTTACCTTTTCTTTAGCAGTGATTAAAAAAGAACATAAAGTTACAAATATTTGAAGGATGTAAATAACAAAGTGGAAAAGGAATTCTTTGGCATTTTAGGAGATATTGTTAAGACTAATGGGTTAAAATTGCCTAAAGGGAAAATCCAATTAAAGATTATGGAAAGCCATCTAGTATCTTTCTTTAGAGCTATTTAGCAAAAAGCAGAGTGTAGTATGTTGGGGAAATCAATGATAACCTCTGGGGATAGACTAGATTATCAAACAGTAAATAGATGAAAAGACCTATGATTTCTTCCCTTACTTATCCTTTTCAGAACGCACTGATGAGGGGACAGAGGTTGCTTTTCCCCTTCTAGGTAAGTGGTGTGCATCCATTTGTAGTATAACCTAAGGTAAAATATGATTGTTTGAGGGGGAAACCACTTAAATGGATGCGCTCTACTCTGATCTGGTAGAGGAAAGGTAAGCTCTACTCAGTGAAAGGGAGAGAGACTTTCCTTTTGCAGAATACTAGGATTCTTTCTCAGAAATGAGCAGTTTGACATTGGAAAAATGAGTTGTTTAAAGAAATAAGTGACTGTCTTATGGTGTTTACATGGCCCAGTTAAGGTCACTTCAGCTGTTTTCCAAATATGCACTCTGTGACCTCCCTTCCATAATCTCCTCCCATCATATCCTCAGCCTCACTGAGTTTTTTCTTTGACTTCAAAGCCAGCTTTCTGGCCCTGGCCTCTTGTATCATCCTGCAATGGATATTATTTTTCTCTAACTTTTCTGCACTCTGGGGAATTACTATGAAGAGATTTATAGTATCTTGAATGAGGATTATTTTTAAATGGTTTTAGTTGATCATCTATTAAATCCATTTCATTTCTTAATAAATTTAGTGTAATAATTATGAAGATTAGTGTGGGCAACAGAAATCTGCCATATAATCTGATAATTTCATCAGAAATTATATTTATGTACTATTTATTTTTCAAATGTCATTCATTTCTGATGATGCTTACATCAGTAAAAAACTTCATTAATTTGCTTGCTTAATTTTAATATTAGTATGATTTGTTTTTTCTCTTTTTCAGTTATATTATAAATGATTCAATACTTATTTTAATATAAACCTTTTTTTCAGTTTGGTTGAGCACATATGAAAGATTTTATTAACACATATAATTTAAAATGTACATATAAAGCATATTGTGAAATACAGTAAGATACTGTAGCACATTTATAAAAGAGTACTGCTGGTGCTACCTATAACCTCATATCACATGTAGGCATATGTATAGCAACAATAGAAAAACTGCATTTGTGAATTTAGATAGAATGTGTTATAAAAATAAAGCTTGTTTATATTTCACTGGCTAGTTTTAAAGTTCTATACTATAACACATAAATGGCACTTTTACACTGATTTCTGTTGTGTTCATCTTACCCTTGGGCACCCCACTATGACTTTTCTAAGTATGGAACCACTACTACTTGAAATTGTAGATCAAGATATATGAGAATTAGAACCACGGATTACTGAGAGAGTTTTGATATTCTCAAAATCCTTAGCTAATTTTATAGATTTATTTTAATCTGTTCCTGATTCAAAAAGTTGGTTTCCTAGTGACCATAAGCATTTTTAAAGGTCTGTAGAATAAGAAGTGATGATTGTTTATACTGTTTAAAAAGTTGAAATTGAGGAGACTTCCCTGGTGGCACAGTGGTTGAGAATCCGCCTGCCAATGCAGGGGACATGGGTTCGAGCCCTGGATCAGGAAGATCCCACATGTCGTGGAGCAACTAAGACCGTGCGCCACAACTACTGAGCCCACATGTCACAACTACTGAAGCCTGCATGCCTAGAGCCCGTGCTCCGTAACAAGAGAAGCCACTGCAATGAGAAGCCCATGCACTTCAACAGAGTAGCCCCCGCTCGCCACAACTAGAGAAAGCCTGCGCACAGCAACCAAGACCCAACGTAGCCAAAAATAAATAAATACACTTAAAAAAGAAAAAAAAGTTGAAATTGAGACTGATTAAAAGTGGTAGTTTGGCATCAACGTAGATGTATAGTTTTACATCTATATATAAATGTAAATATAAATGTATAGTTTACTCCATGGGACCTTGTAGCAAGAGAGTAAGAGGTGGGGTTGTTTCCTAAACTATACTCTCACTCACTTGTGTCAGATGAGCCAAATTTGAATAGATGAAAGAAAGAACACTGACTTTTCTGTTATTTTGTTAACTTTATATTTTAGTACTTAACAATTTAAGGACCATTTTCAATTCATTACTTCATTTGGTCCTCTTCTAAGAAATAAGTTTTTATCCCAATAAAAAACCAAAAATAAAACAAACAAAATAAAACCTCCAAACTTTAGAGTTTAATAACATAGAGTTTAAGTGACCTCTTCAAATTCACATAGCCGGTTGGTGGCAGAGCGGGACAGAATCCAGTTGTGACTCTTGGTCCAGTTCTCCTTCTGCAGTATCACCTTGACCTCTTACATCTTTAGGGTATGAGACAGTGTCACTTTATATATAAAGGAGTGAATGCTTCTGGTTTTTCTGTTGCGTCTGGAACCGGGACCAAGAGATTAAAGAACTTGTACTGTCTCACTGTCCTTAAAGATATTAGTCTGGCATTTGATTGCAGAAACTGATTGTTGTTTTGTTACCTTAATGGGGTAGAGGTCACTGGAGAAAGAGTACAACTCACAGGAGGATATAACTTTAAGGGATTTGTTCCTCCTTTGTGATGATAGTTTTCACAGTGCTTCCATATACATTTCTCATCTCATCCTTCTAATAGCTCTGTTATTCCCGTCTTACAGATGAGGACACAGAGTCTCAGAGAAGATAAGTGACTTTTTCAGAGTCACACAGCTCATAAGTGGGCAGACTCTGGTCTTCTGCCTCCTAGTACCACACTTTCTCTCTGTGATGCAATCTCACAGACATTTGTTTCAAATGACTACTGGTTACAGATGCTGTGGTGATTTCTGGAGAAATATCATCACCTCCTCTATTTTCAGTCAGCCATCGCTCCCAGCCCCAACAGCCCTCCCAGCCTCAGCGGACCCTCCTCCAGCACGTGGCTCAGTCACAGACCGCAACACAGACTTCGGTGGTGGTGAAGTCCATCCCAGCATCTTCCCCTGGAGCAATCACCCACATCATGCAGCAGGTTGTATCTCTTCTTTTTCCTCCTACCTTCTGTAACTGCCTCCTTCCTGAAATAAGGTTTAGTTTCATCTCCTTTTGTAAGAGGGGAAATAACTGAGTTGAGGCGTGTTTGTATAGTTCTTTCATCTGTGAGGAGTGAGTAAGGGAAATGAACTGAGAGTCTTAACACCAGAAAGTAATTAAGAAATAGTATTCTTGGATCTTCTGTGAACTCTTAACATTTCAAAAGGGTGAGGCTATCTAGATGAATCTATGACATCAGGATTTGTCACTGTTTCTATGTATTTTATTGTTATGGAAGGATTTATCACTGAGGTAAGATTTTCTGATGAAACAGAAGTTGGCTTGTTTAGCTGTTTGTTGCTGTTGCTGGGTTTTTCATTTGTTTTACTCTTTGCTTTTATAATGAATCCTTATGGAAACATTAAGAATAAGTAGGTAAATAAATATTTGACTTCTTTCTTTTTTTAACATATTTATTGAATATTTGACTTCTTTTACTATATGTGATCAATTGAGGAAGGGACTCACAGGAAGGAGAATGAATTAATATGAAACAGAAAATCTGGTACCAAGGGTAATGGGGAAAAGGAAAAAATATATTGATGACATTGATTTTGTGCCAGATACTGTGCTTTGAGCTTTAAATACTTTAACTTGTTTAATTCTTGCTATGATCCTGCAAGGTGGGTGAATTATCTCTCTTACAAATGAGGAAACTCATGCTCATAGAAATTAAATAACCTATTCTGGGTGGCAGAGCCAGGATTTAAACCCAAAGCATCCTGCCTCTATTATAAAGTTATATCATAAATATCAGATTTAAGCATGACTTATTATTAGTAGCCACATAAATTATCATCACTCAACTGGTAGAGGTTGACCCTAATTACAGGCAAACTACTGGAAAGGCAGTGAAGAAATTGTTGAATTAAAAACCTATATGCATAAGATCATTATGAGATAGGGGAGGGTTTCAGTTGAATCTCAAAGTTTTAAAGTTTAGAGTAGATGTGTAGCATTTGACAAGGCAGTGGGAAGGATGGGGTTGGAGTGGGTCTTCTGTCACTGAGGGAAGCCAGATGGCCAGAGGTTTTGCTGGGTGTCAGCTCTCAGCCTGGAGTTTGGCCCTTATCTGGCTGTCCTGACATTGACCTTTCTCAAGACACCCAGAGAGGTCGGACAGCTGGCCCTAACCATGTCACTCGAGATCGCTGCCTCCTCCCAACACTATTATAACTGACACCAGGCCATCTCCCTTTCTACTGACAGGAGCACTCTTGTCCCCTCCCCGGTCTGCTTCCCTCCTGGGAGCCAGGTCTCTGGGGAGCCATTGCCTGGTGGGCCTGGAACCCAAGCAGAGGGCGAGGAGGGCTGGGGCAGAGGGCAGTTCACGCAGACCTTGGTGTGAAGCCTGACGAACCGTCTCCACTCGGAGCCGAGGGGCCCTCTGTGGGGATGGGATGGGCACGGCCTTCAGATAACTCCTACCTTCTGGACCGTGCTGGATGGGCGCACGGCTAAAGTGAGCTTCTCTGAACCTTGGCTTTTCTCTGGATGCCTCACTCCTGGGTTGCTGCGTTCTTCCTTTGGGCAGGTGAAGAGCTCTGATGACCAGGCCGGAGAGCTGTGTCCTGAGCCGGGGAGCCTTTTCTTCTTCTGTGTCGTGCTGTGCTTGCAGGGCATCCTTGTTTCTCTTACCTATAAGCTCTGGGCCCTCTAGGACTTTTCTTATTGCAGTGAGTTGGCCAGTTTTTGCAGTACTTAATGTTGAAGTACTAAGAGTTGAAATTATAAAAGTCTCAATCTAAGGCCCCCTTTAGGTTTAGAAACCTTGAGGTTTTTTGGTCTTTTTAGGTTCTCCCTTCTGAAATTTTTTTGAATGATTCTTGTAATCAAGTCTTTTCCAATTTGAGGAAAATGTAGCAATATAGGTGTTTTTCTTATTTCATTCTTACTTTGTGCCTTTTTTACTTAGGCATTAAGCAGTCACACTGCTTTTACCAAACACAGCGAGGAACTTGGAACTGAGGAGGGCGAGGTTGAAGAGATGGACACTTTAGACCCTCAGACAGGTCTGTTTTATCGATCTGCCCTGACTCAGTCACAGTCAGCTAAACAGCAGAAACTTAGCCAGCCACAGCTGGAACAGACTCAGCTGCAAGTGAAAACCCTGCAGTGCTTCCAGACTAAACAGAAGCAGACCATCCACCTGCAGGCAGACCAGCTCCAGCACAAACTCCCGCAAATGCCCCAGCTTTCCATCAGGCATCAGAAACTCACCCCTCTCCAGCAAGAACAAGCACAGCCCAAGCCAGATGTACAGCACACACAGCATCCCATGGTGGCCAAAGACAGGCAGCTTCCTACCTTAATGGCACAGCCCCCACAAACTGTAGTACAGGTGCTTGCAGTGAAAACCACGCAGCAGCTCCCCAAACTGCAGCAGGCTCCGAACCAACCAAAAATCTACGTGCAGCCCCAAACCCCCCAGAGCCAAATGCCGCTCCCAGCCTCGTCAGAGAAACAGCCGGCAAGCCAGGTAACGGAATATTGATAGCATGCAAAGTTAAACTTCTCTGTTCACGGAAAAAATGAGAACATCACGACCCTATCGTGATTAGCAGTGCATTCTCCTGGCAAGAGGAAACTCAAAAGCCTCATTACACTGGTGTTACTTTACCCCATCAGAAGGTTGACATTAGGGAAGAAATGCACGTGTTAATATAGGAAGAAAAAAAGCATAGCGCTCAGAACTTGATTTTCCAGGCAGTTTTTAATGAAATAACTTCAGCATTGATCAACAGTGCCTAGAAGCGATATCCCTAAATTATTTTTATTTTTTAGGTATAAAATATTTATTTCCATGCCTGTAAACTCTATTTCTGTGGCAATAATGCTAAGTAAAATATAGTCTTTTAAGGAGCTTCATTGACCGTCTTCCTTTGTAGTTTTACATCATCACCATTTGGTTAATAAATTTATCTTCTAGATTTATCTTCTAGATTTTGGAGGAATTATCTGTGAATATTGAAAAAAAATTATATTACGGAAAATCATTGGCTTTGAAGTGATGTATGTGTGTATTATAAATACATATATATAGAATATGTTTGTATAAATGTATTTTGAAGCAGAAGATTGAAAAAAAACCCTACTTTTTATTTTAAAAAGCTGAAGATTATATGAAATAATTTGAGATCGGTTGAAGGTATACTGTGTGGGGATGTAAATCCCAAAGGAAAACAAGGCTGCTGTGACTTTTTTTTCCTTTACTGTTATGAACCTTGGCTGGCTGAACAAAGGTTCTTTTGACCCCTCCTCTTTTGCTAGGTTTCTGACAAGTAATCAGATACTTTCCCATCAGCCCTCTTTTTAAAACACCGAGCTTCAAAATATCTTCCTAGTATACCGCACGAATGTTTCTTTTGCCATATTGTCTGGGGTGTTTGATAGGTTTTCTCAAAGATATGTAGCTGTAACACACACAACCCCAATTTGTTTTCAGGTGGAGCAGCCAGTTATAACCCAAGGATCCTCTGTTACAAAGATAACTTTTGAGGGGCGCCAGCCTCCCACAGTTACAAAGATAACTGGTGGCAGTTCTGTGCCTAAGCTGACATCACCAGTTACAAGCATATCTCCCATTCAGGCCTCTGAGAAGACAGCAGTGTCAGACATTTTGAAAATGTCTTTGATGGAAGCTCAGATTGATACAAATGTAGAGCATATGGTAGTGGATCCCCCAAAGAAGGCTCTTGCCACTAGTATGCTCACTGGTGAAGCAGGATCATTACCCTCCACCCATGTGGTGGTGGCAGGGATGGCGAATTCCACTCCCCAGCAACAGAAATGTAGAGAGTCCTGTTCAAGTCCATCTGCTGTTGGCCCTCCCCTAACGACAAGGAAAATCGATGCACCAGGAGTGCCTACGACAGGCCAGTTCATGCGTATTCAGAATGTAGGCCAAAAGAAAGCTGAAGAGAGCCCAGCAGAAATTATCATCCAGGTAAGAATTGGAAGGAACACCAGAAACCTTGAGCATATTGGGGGTTGTGGGTTTGGTGTGTTTTGGGATGTCACAGGAAAAGTCAAGCCAAAATGGGAAAGAGATTTATCTTTGAGATGGCATGTGACAAACTTGGTTTACTACCTGTTACAAATTTACAAATTTGTACTTATTTTCTGAAACAAAGACCTAGAAAATTGATAGATATTGTCACAACAGCACACCTTAGAGGCAGTCAAGGGCCCTAAGCCCATGTGTCTGCTTGATTCATAGATGCAAGCCACACTTGCCAGTGTTGACTCAGCAAGTCAACCTACAAGATCAGCAACTTCCCAGGTCAAACTTTGGACTCCCCAGTCTTTGCCCAAAGAATATAAGTAGTTTGTACTTCTGGGATATAACTGCATTGTACTCCTATTTCAAGTTAGTTTCAGGGACCCTTTCCTTGCAGAAACACAGTTCTTGATCCAAATTTATGGTTTTCAGGACAATAAAACCTTAATTAACTGAAATGTCTAGAGAAACATGTTATAAGAGAATGTTTCGTAGTAATTTAATTTTATGTCTAACTTGGGATTAACCGTAAAGCTTTGCTTTTTATTTCAATCATTGTATTATTGAAAAATCTTATTATGGTTACTGTCCTGCCCTGGTAAGTACAGGCTAGTGAACATGATGGATTATTCATTGACAGTAGATCTAACTATGCCTCACATTCCCTTCATTTTAAAACTCATCTGTCATCTTGTATAACACATCTAGACTGAAAAGTTACACTGGGCCCAGAGTAGCTTTTAGAAGTTGTGTTTTATTTCCCTCTCTCCTTGCAAGGTATCAGGTTGTTCTCTTGACATTTATCGTTTTTGCTTGGAAGGTGTCAGAGCAGCACATTTTAGTTAATTGAGAATTTGGATTTATTGAAACATGGATAGTCTAGTATTTACCGTAGACTCACTATTGTGTGACTTAGGTGTTCCTAAAGTAAATTTTGCCTTTCCTGCGATGCCAAGCCACGAGAGAATGCAAATTGACCGATGTTAATCCAAATATGATTTAACTTAATATGGGGGAAATGCTTAAATGCAAATAGACCTGGCCATTGAATTATTCAAATAATTTGTTCCTTCCTGTCAAAACAAATGTTAGTGAACTAAATAATCCTTGACCGAAGGATTTGTTACGTTTTTTTTCCACCTGAAGAGGTAGGGTTTGGTGGAAAAGGAAGTTTCCTGGCTTTGCCATTCACTGTGTGACTTTGGGCAAGACTACTTAACCTCACTGTGCCTTCGTTTCCTCATCAGTAAAATGGGAGTAAGGAATGCCTACTTTACACGATTGACATAAGGATTACACAAAATTGAGATGAAGCACCTAGCACAGTACCTGGCTTGTAGTGATTGCCCAATAAATGGTAGCTATTACTATTTTTACTAAAATTTACTGTGGCTCCTGGGGAGTTTAAATTGGTATACTCACTAAATTGAAAATAATTTTGAATAGCTTATTTAGAAACTATTTTCTGTACTTTGTGAAAAGGGGTGAAAATGTAATTTGCTTCAGGTATCAAGGATGATAGCTAATGAGTGGGTTCTCTACAAGAATACTCAACTAACTTTTAGCATGTACCATATGCTGGGTTGCTGTGCCAGAGGGAAGAGCAGCATAGTGATTAAGAACCAAGCTTTTGGAGTCAGAAATGCCTAGATTTGAATCTCACCTGTACTCCTTAACCACATTGTGGCATTGAGCAACAGAGTTAACCTCTGTCCCTGTGATGAAATGGAAACAGTAACACTTACCTCACAGGGTTGTTTTGAGGATTGAGAAGATGTATATAAAGCAGCTGGTTAAGTGTCTGATATAGAGTAATACTCAATAAGGATAGCTCCTGTTATTATAATCATCACTAATATACTATTAGAACATTTTCAGGTCTCACTAGTTATGCTTAGCTTTGACCCAAAGTATTGATTTTTACTGATTTAGTAAAGTACCTATTGACATGAGTGAAGGAAGTCTGCAGAAGTTCTTTGATTCCTTCAAAACTATTCTGTAAAAATTCAACATGTTTAATATTAAACGCTTTGTAGACAGATAATCTGTATTTCATTTATTCATTCATTCATTCATTCCACATGTATTATTTAACCTCTGTCTTCCGGGCACTGTGCTAGGTGTGAGGATAGAGGAGTAAACAAAATGAATGTATCTTCTGTTCTGAAGGAGTCTGTATATGTGGAATTGATAGAATTTTAGAACTGCAATGATCTTTAGAGCATATCTTCTCTAATTATCTTATTTTACACAAGATTAAACTAAAGCTCAAGGAAGTGAAGTGACTTTTTCAGAGGTCCACAGCAAGTCAGAGCCAGAGCTGAACTAAAATTCTGACCCTACCTGAGACTTTTTCACAATGATTAGCTATATGGAACAGGGGCAGGAGGGTGAGGGAAGACAAACAAAAATACTTCAGCACCCTAGAATCAATGCCTAGGCATCTTACACTATTTTCTTGATAGTATTAAAATTAAATTTGCATCTTTAAACAACCCTCAGTAGAAGGTTGTTTTGGTTAGGTATATTTTCAAAGTGCTGATATTCAGCTTTGCTCTGGGGTTTTTTATGTTAAAGATACATTATTCATTTGGAAAGTATTTATTGATCATCTAATGTGTGCCAGGCCCTGTTTAAAGTTATGGGCATCTAACACTGAAAAAGATAGTCGAGTTCTGTGCTCTGGTCCATACTGTCTTGGATCTTACATTCTAAGGGTGAGAAGAAAACAAAGAGATGATAAATGCAATGAAGAAAATGTAACAGAACATAATAGGGGTGGGGGGTGGGATCGAGCCACTACTCTGGTTTCCTTTCATAGAAGGAAGGCTTTTCAAAGCCTTTTACTTTAAGCATTTGAGCTAAGATGCAGATGACAAGGTGGAACCAGCCGTGTAAAGATTTGGAGGAGGAGTATTCCAGGAAGAAGGGAAGAACTAGTGCAAACACCCTATGGTACAAGTGAGTTTGGCATAAGGCTGGAGCCATCCATGGTAAGGCTTTTGATTTCATAGCAAGTACAATGGGAAACAATTGTAGAGTTTTAAGCAGGGGTATGATATGAACTGATATACCTTTTAAGAAGGTATATAATAAAGTTGAGAAAAAAGAATCTGACAAGGCAGTATGGCCTAATATGTGTTTATCTATCGGTATTTTTATTGTTCAAAAGACAGTTTTGTCCTCCCTAGTCTTATTTTCAATAAAGATTGTTATTATGTGACCCAAACAAATAACTTCCCCTTTGAACTACCAAAGGGCTTAAAATATATTGTGGTATCAGCAGATTAATCATTCATCTTACAGATAATAATAAGCAAAATCTGATTACATTTACATTTCAAATATGCTTAATGACCAAATAAAAATGTCCTTCAAAGTCTGTCTCTTGAATTAGGCCCAGACTTCAGCCTCCTTTGTTAGAAGAGGCACCATCAAGGAGTGGAAAGATCACTTTGAGTTGTAGAGGACTTGGATTTGAATCCTGGCATCCTGGCATTAACGCTGACCAACTGTGTGACCTTGATTAAGTCGCTTACTATCTTAGTTTCCTCATTTGTAAAATGGGAATAATATTAAGCATCTAGCACAGTGCCTGGCATCTAGTAGTTGTCCAATTAATGTCAGTTTCCTTTTTTCCTTCCTTATTGTTGTTGAGAAATCCTCCTGTCACCTTTTTTTTTTTAAACCATAAAGCTCTCCTGTGTCTTCTCTTTCAGGCCATTCCCCAGTATGCTATTCCTTGCCACTCCAGCTCCAATGTGGTAGTAGAGCCCAGCGGGCTCCTTGAGCTAAACAACTTCACCAGTCAGCAGTTGGATGACGATGAGACAGCAATGGAGCAGGACATAGACAGTAGCACAGAGGATGGAACCGAACCCAGCCCCTCTCAGAGTTCTGCTGAACGGTCCTAGTGTTTTGGACACAAGAGTGCACTTTAAAACCTACTTGGTTACCAAGTGTCCAGGGAAGCCCTTGTATTTTGATGTCTAAAGAGAGCACTTTGCCCATGCTTAGGCTGTGGACCCTGAAACAGCAGTGTTTGAACAAGAATTGCTGCAGGAGTAGCATTTTAAAACAAGATAAAACTCACAGGGGAATGTACTTTTTTTTGAAAAAAGAAAAAGATGCACATCTACAGTGACGTGAGACATGATATTCTTTCTCTGTTGGACCATGGCTAATGGAAAAGTTTGTCTTGCAGTGGAAAGAGACTTTTCCTGTGAATGTTTCTCAGCTGGTTTCTACTGAGCAAAACACCATCAAAAAAGGAGAATGTGAATAGTTTGTATTTTGAAACAGTGTGTCAGGAACAGTTTTTTTAAAAAATCTTGTATGTTTTTGCAAATCCCTGCAAGTGCTGAATTGGTTAACATTTTACATCTGCTCAGTTCATATTTTATAAAATAACTAGTTCTTTAATACTGGCATTAAAGAATCCTTGTTAGACGGTAGAAATCAGGTCCCTAACCCGTGGGAAATGCTTTTTGGGTGGCTTGTACATTCTCACCAATTGTATGCTAATTTATTGTCTTGTTGTTCCTTTGTGCTCTAGGCAGCACACTTGCCTTCTATTTATTTAAATGTAAACATTTCAAAGCAGGCCATATTCCTTCTGACAAATTTCCTGTAAGCCGGGATTGCCTACCTTTTCCATCTCCGAACCTCCCCCTTCTCCTTTAAGAAAGCTTAATGAGAAAATGTTTCATTGTGAAACAGAGGAAAAGAAACATTTTCTGATCCAAAGGAAATGTTCAGTTATGTTCAGGAAAACAAATTATTCATATGATGCTATCTTAACATTGAAATTGCACATTCATGTTGGACTGAGACTTTGAAAATAACTTTTACATACTTTTGTTTAACCCCCTTTGAAATGTATAAAAAGTTCATTTACAGTTCTAAATGTAATGGTTTTAAACATTCTACCTTTTTAGGACACGATTTGTTTAAGCAATATGTTTGGGTCTTGTGATCACTGTCTGTCACAAGTAGAGTGAGGGGTAAGAGGGTGGGAGGGTAAGAGTCAGTTTTGACAAGTTGTGGCAAAGGAAACTATACTTTTCATTTTTTAAAAATGTAAATAGAAAAATTTTTAACGGTTTTATATAGATTTCACTATAAATAAGCATTTTAAGACTGACAAATGTTGAACTGTACATACATATATCAGCATAACTGCCCAATTTTTTGGTGCTGAAGTACTGTAAGTAGAATTCATCAATGGTCTCCTAATTTTTACATCTATATCTGGAAAAAAAAACTGTGATCCTGTAGTTAATAAATTCCCACTGGAGTGACACTGAAGATTTAAACACAAGCATTCACAAGATGCACTGATCTCTGGTAGTTGTCATTATTTCTACTACGTGATAATGACTTATACCCATAGATGGAGCTGTTGGTTATTATTTTGTTGTACAAATTCACGTTGAAAAGACTTTGTGACTGCTTCTAGTTAAGTAATTTTTTTTAACCTCTTGGGTCATAGACTTCTTTGAAAATCTAATTATACTATGAACTCTCTCACCAAAAAGATACACATGCCAATATACATGTTAGGTTTTGCATACATTTTTAGGGGTTCATGGCCCCCCTAAGCCTATCCATGTATTCCAGGTTAAGCCCTCTGTTATGGTCAGTCCATTACTTACAGATGAAAGTTTTTATAAAATAAAATATCTTTTAAATATTCATGCATCAGATAACAAGAGCAAACTTGAATAAAGTCATTATGTTCTACTTCTACATATTCTGGCACCATAACATACCTGTGTCCCTTTGAGAATTTAGCCTTAATATGTTTCAGCAACTGAAATGGCAAATGAAATTTCCATAGTCTTCATTTTTAAAAATTAGTATATATTTTAACAAGCTATCAAGTGAGGGATATAATCTTTTTTCTTTTAAAGTTGTTAATTTCAAGGAGAGCATGAATTTCAGTTTATTCGACAAATATTTAAGCATCTTCTGTGTGCCAGGTGCTATTCTAAGCACCAGGAATATACCGTAGTGAATAAACAGAAAATCCTACCCTAATGGAGTTGATAAACAAGGTTACCTGCTGATGAAATGGATACGAAGGCTAAAGGAAAGAGGTAACAAGAGTGGCTCTTAGATTTCTTGATTAAGTAGGTGGATGGTGATGCCATACATGGATCTCCAGGCATACTTTTATTGAAAGTCTTAGCATTAGATCTATTAGTATTTCATAGGTTTAAGTCCATAAGTTAAATGTAAATTTAAGTCATCCACGTGAAGGATATGCAGAGATTACAATGCAAATGCTACAAAATTAATAAAACCCTAATTGTTAAAGACAGTGATCAGAAAAATCCATTTGGCTTCAAGTAAACGTTGCTAAATGCTTCGTACTGCAGATGCAGTTTATGGTGAACTTAGAGAACTTAAAAAAAAGTAGCAGCTTTATTGAGGTTAATTCACATGTCATACAATTCACCCATTTAAAGTATACAGTTCAGTGGTTTTTTAGTATATTCACAGAGTTCAGCAGTCATCACAACAGTCAATTTTAGAGCATTTGCATAACCCCAAAAGAAACCCTGTACCCCTGAAACCACCACCACCCTAGCCCTAGGCATCCACTAAACTAATTTCTGTCTCTATGGATTTGCCTATTCTGGACATTTCATATAAATGGAATCATACAATATGTGGTCTTTTGTGACTGGCTTCTTTCACTTAGTATAGTGTTTTCAAGGTTCATGTTGTAGCGTGTATCAGTGCTCCCTTACTTTTTATGGCTCAGTAATAGTCCATTGTGTGGATATACCACATTTTATCCATTCATCAGTTGATGGGCATTTGGGTTGTTTCCACTTTTGCGCTCTTATGAATAATGGTGTTACGAACATTTGTGTACAAGTTTTACATAAATTTTCAATTCTCTTGGGTAAATATCTAGGAGTGCAATTGCTGGGTCATATCGTAAATATTTTTAACAATGTGAGGAACTGCCAAACTCTTTCCTACAGTGACTACACATTTTACATCCTTGCAAGCAGTGTAGGGGAGTTCCAATTTCTCTGCATCTTCACCAACACTTGCTATAATTTGCCTTTTTAATTATAGCCATGCTAGTGTATGAAGTGGTACCTCATTGTGGTTCTGATTTACATTTCCTTGATGGCTAATGATGAGCATTTTTTTCATGTGCTTATTGGCTGTTCATCTATGGAGAAATGTCCTTTGCCAATTTCTCAATTGAATTATTTTCTATTTTATTATTTAAATTGAGAACTTTTGAAGTACAGAAATATTACTATTCTTAAGAGAAAAGTAAGCTGTTTTCTGGAAATTAATTCATCACCCTTAAAATCTTAATCAGGTTCTCTTTCTTCCTCTCTAATGTAACAAATTGCTTAACATCCTTAAAACTGTACAGAGCTTTATAGTTGAAAATGCTTATAAATACATTTCTTTGTGAGGTTCTGTCAATAGCCTGCTGGGCTAGGATACCTCAGTAGCGCCTGGGATAGTGCAAAGGAAATAGTGGTCAGGTGGTCTGGATTTGAGTCCCAGGCTACTCTGTTTATTGGTCATATGAACTTGAGGAAGTCACATTCCCCATAATACAAAGTGAATATTTCTGACCCCATAGGATTATTGTGAAGATGAAATGAAATAGTTTATGTAAAAATGTCAGGAATTTTTTAAAAAGCAGATTCATCTCAAAAAAAATGCCAGGCACAGAGTTACGTGCTGTATTTTTTTAAGTCTAGTATTTTACCACTCCTACTCTATAAATAGAAAACTGAGGGCTCGGAGAAAAATTATGTACCAAAACTCACAAATTAAGCACTAATAGGTATCATGCCAAGTCACACAAGTTGCTGCTTTCTATAGAGGGGTGTGTGTGCCACCAGACTCAGGACTGGCCTTTGGAAGAACAGAGGAACTTGGTGCTGGTCTATACCACGATCTTTTTGCCAGCCTTACTTGCCTTCACACAGAAGGACAGAGGGAGGACAGAAGCCTTTGGAAGGACAGAGGAACTTGGCGTTTGTCTATATAACACGATCTTTTCACCAGCCTTACATGCCTTCACACACAGGTGCTCAGTTCAGTTTGAGTTTAATTATGTGTCATAAGCTCCTGCTAAGAGGAAGTGGAGTAAAAAAGCACCATATAAGCAAGGCCTTTCCAAGAAAGGATAGTGAAAAAACAGTCTTCTGCCTCTGCTTGCAGGTTTGTAAGCCTTTAAGTAAGCGAGGTTTGACGACCTATATATGTATTGAAAAAAGAAACACTGTGGATTTTGTACTTGTGAGAAGGCTCACTCTGCCTTTTTCTCTCTTCCTTGCTTATGTATACACTGTAACTGAAAACATGTGCTTGCTTTGAAAACAAAACAAACCAACAAGCCTTGGTTTGAATCCTGACAAGCCATGTGAGTTTGGACAAGCTCTCAGAGGCTTAGAACAGCAGAAGATGGAATGAATTATAATACCTACTTTTAAAAAAGACATAGATGAGCAATATTCCTCCCAAGTGGTTCTTTCTGACTTTTCTTTCTCTTCCTTCAAATAAATAGTTACTGGGTACCTTCTTTGGGCTGACATCGGGGATACAATTGTCAGCCAGGGGGAGAAGCCCCTGTCCTCATGGAGCTTCAGCCTAGCAAAGGAGATATGTTCATCAAAGATCACACCTAAATGTATTCAGTTCTAAATGCCATGACAGAGAAATAGTGCCATGATAGCATATAAATGGGAAGGTTGGGGAGTTTCCCTCAGGAAGGATTGTTTAAACTGTAATCTGAAGGAAGAGGATTGAACTAGGCATAGAGGAGGGGGACAGCTGTCCAGTAGATGGACAGCAGATAAAAAACCTTATGGTGGAAGGGGAACTTAGGCCACTGTGACAGCAGCGTGGAGAGCAAGGGCAGTGAGCATGGTGGGAGCGGAAAGTGGAGACCAAACTATATGGATCTTGCAGCTTATTATAAAGGTTTGGGTCTTTTTTCTAAGAAGTCATTAAAAAGCTTTAAGCCATTAGAGCTGGTAAAATGAATTAATACATTTACAAAATATTTGGAGTTATGTTGGTCCATTGGAACAGAAAAATAACATTTATTTTTTGATGCTAGTCTCATCTCCTTATGTCCTTTTTCTCTAACATCTTCAGTGGTTCCCCAGTACTGTAGTATAAATCTGGCATTCAAGGGTCTTAGCCAAAGCTTCAACCTACATTTCTAGATTCATAACTCATTTCACTACCCTGGCCTACTGCCTATCTCCCCCACCGCACACACAGTTTATGCTCTGCATTAGAAAGTCTCACTCATTTCTCAAAGCCCAGCTTGAATTTCACCTCCTTCACTAGGACTGTCCAGATCTTTTCAAGGAGGATTCATTCCCCCCACCACCCCCCCTCCCCCACTGCTAGGTTCCTCTAGCATTTTGGGAGAAACACGTGTTTACTAAGCACTTAGTTAACCTACTGTGAACTATTTGTATTGCATAAGGATCTCCTTTATAGGCTTTTTTTTTTTTTTTTTTTTTGTCAGTACTTAACGCGTTGCCAGTTTTCTCTTCCAATAACTGACTTTTGGCTTCATTGATTCTATTGTTTTTCTATTCTCTGTTTAATTTATCTCCATTCTATTCTTTATTATTTCCTTTCTTTTGCTAGCTTTGGTCTTAGCTTTTCTTCTTTTTCTAGTTCCTCAAGATGTAAAGTTAGGTTATTGATTTGAGATCTTTCTTTTTAATGTAGGCATTTACAGCTATAAATTTCCCTGTGCATTGCTTTTGCTATATTCCATACACTTTGGTATGTTGGGGTTTTTTTTTTTTCATTCATCTCAGATATTTTCTAGTTTCTCTTGTGATTTCTTCAACCATTGGTTATATAAGAGTGTGTTGTTTAATTTCTACATATTTGTGAATTTTTCAGTTTTACTTCTTTTATTGATTTCTATCTTCATTCCCATAAATGTTCTATCCATGTTTGAAAGTGGTGTACTGAAGTCTCCACAGGTCTCTATTGTGAAACTATTTCTCCCTTCAGTTTTATTAATATTTGCCTCAGGTATTCTGGAACTCTGTTTGGTGCATATATCCTTATAATTGTTTTGTGTTTTTGATGAATCAACCCTTTTATCAGTGTACCTTGTGGTTCTTTGTCTCTTAACAGTTTTTACTTAAAGTCTATTTTGTCTGATATTTAGTTTAGTCACCTCAGCTCTCTTTCGGTTACCATTTGCATGGAGTATATTTTTCTGTCCTTTCACTTACTATCTATTTGTGTCTTTGGATCTAAAGTGAGTCTCTTGTGTATAGCAGATTTGATCTTTTTTTAATTCAATCTGCCAATATTTTTGAATGGAGAGTTTAATCCATTTACATTTAATTAATTATTAATAAGGAAGGATTTACTTCTGCCATATGGTGTTTGTTTTCCATATGTCTTATACCTTTTTTATCCTCCATTTCCTCCATTACAGCCTTCTTTTGTGTTTAGTTCATTATTTGTAGTGAAATGTTTTGATTCCCTTCTCAATTCCTTTGAGTATTTTTTTAGATATTTAGATATTTCCTTTGTGGTTACCATGGGGATTACATTGAATATCCTAAAATTATAGCAATCTAGTTTGAATTGATACTGACTTAACTTTGATAGCATACAAAACTCTGCCCCTATAAAGCTTCATCCCTTCTTTATGTTGTAATCACAAATTACATCTTTATACATTGTGTGATCAATAACATATTTATAATTTTTTAATGCATTTGTCTTTTATGTAAGAAGTAAAAAATAGAGTTGCAAACCAAAATTATAATAATAATAGCTTTTGTATTTGCCTATGTAGTTACTAGATATCTTTATTTCTTCATATGGCTTCAAGTTACTGTTGAGAGGCCTTTTGTTTTAACCCGAAGGACTCCCTTTAGCATTTCTTTTAGGGGAGAACTAGTGGTAATTAAGTCCCTCAGCTTTTGTTTGTCTGGAAATGTCTTAATTTCTCCCTTATTTTTGACAGTTTTGCCAGATATTGAATTCTTGATTGACAGTTTGGTTTTTTTTTTCTTTCAGCACTTTAAATATGTCATCCCACTGCCTTCTGGGCTCCATGGTTTCTGGTGAGAAATTGGCTGTTAATCTTATTGAAGAGTCTTTGTACATGACAAGTTGCTGCCCTCTCGCTTCTTTCAAGATTGTCTCTTTGTCTTTTGACAGTTTGATTATGATGTGTCTTAGTGTGGATCTGTAACTTTATCTACTTGGAGTTCATTGAACTTCTTGAATGTGTAGATTCATGTGTTTGTCATTAGACTTGGGGAGTTTTCAGTTATTATTTATTTAAATATTCTTTCTGCTCTTTCCTCTCTTTCTTCTCCTTCTGGGACTCCCATAATGCATATATTGGTCTATTAGCTAGTGTTCCACCGGCCTTTTAGGCTCTGTTCATTTTTCTTCATTCTTTTCTCTTTCTGCTCCTCAGACTGGATAATTTCAGTTCTCTCATCTTCAAGTTCACTGATTCCGCCTTCTGCATTCTCAAATTCGCTGTTGAGCCCCTCTAGTGAAGTTTTAAAAAAACGTATTTACCAACATCTCCCCCATTTTCCTAGCCCCTGGCAACCACCATTCTACTCTCTGCTTTTACGAGTTCTACTTTTTTAGATTCCACATATAAGTGAGATCATGCAATGTTTGTCTTTCTGTGTCTTGCTTATTTCACTTAGCATAACGTCCTCCAGATTCAACCATGTTGTTGAAAATGACAGAATTTCCTTATTTTTAAAAGCTGAATAATATTCCATTGTGTGTATATATATATATATATATATATATATATATATATATATATATTACACAACACACATACACACACACACATTTTCTTTATCCATTCATTTGTTGATGGACAAATGTCTTAGCTATTGGGAATAATGCTGCAATGAACATGGAGTGCAAATATCTCTTAGAGATACTGATTTTATTCCCTTTGGATATATACCCAGAAGTGGGATTGCTGGACCATATGGTAGCTTTATTTTTAATTTTTTAGGAACCTTTATACTTTTTCCATGATGTTTTCATTTTAATAATTGTATATTTCATCTCCAGAATTTCTGTTTGGTTCTTTTTTATAATTTATCTTTATTGATATTCTCATTTTGTTTAGACATCGCTTTCCTTATTTCTTTGTCCACGTTATCCTTAGTTCTTTGTCCATGTTATCCTTTAGCTCTTTGAGCATATTTAAGACTGTTATTTTAAAGGCTTTGTGTAGTAAGTCCAATGTCTGAGTTTTCTGGGTGGCTTTCGGTTAATTAATTTTGTTCCTCTGAATGGGTCGTACTTTATTTTTTATTTGTATACTTTGTGATTTTTTTTTGTTGAAAAGTGAAGATCTGAATATTATGATGTGGTAACTCTGGACATCAGATTTTCCCTTTCCCCCTGGGGTTTGCAGGGTTTTTTGTTTGTTTGTTTGTTTTGGTGTTTCTTTGTTTTTGTTTTTGATTTTGATTGTTAAAAGCTATCGTTCACTTGTCTAGTGACTTCTCCTATTTTTTTTTCAGAAACTGTTTTCCTTTTCATGTGTGGTCACTGAAGTTTCTATTCCTCAGCATGTATTCAACTAGTGTTTTGTTTTGTTTTTTTTTTTTTTTTTAATAATTGACATGTTACATGGAGCTTTTATTTATTTATTTATTTATTTATGTCTGTGTTGGGTCTTAGTTTCTGTGCGAGGGCTTTCTCTAGTTGCGGCAAGTGGGGGCCACTCTTCATCGCGGTGTGTGGGCCTCTCACTATCGCGGCCTCTCTTGTTGCGGAGCACAGGCTCCAGACACGCAGGCTCAGTAATTGTGGCTCACGGGCCTAGTTGCTCTGCGGCATGTGGGATCTTCCCAGACCAGGGCTCGAACCCGTGTCCCCTGCATTGGCAGGCAGATTCTCAACCACTGCGCCACCAGGGAGGCCCTCAACTAGTGTTTGACAGATATTTCCTTGAACCCCAGGAGCTAAGCAAACACACACACACACACACACCTCCTTGTATTTGCAGATTGGCTTTGTGCTGTGGCCCTTCAACACTTACCCAGACTTCCACTGAGCTTAGAGACCATCCTGAGGTGAAAGCTTGAGGTCTTCTCAGTTTTTTTTTCCTAAGTATATGCATGGCTTTCTAAATTTCTCCTTATATACAGGTGCTTTTGAATGCCCTAATTTCAAAAAAAACAAAACAAGACAACAACAACAAAAAACCACACCCCAAAAAAAAACACTTCCTCAGCTTTTCTTCCCAGTCCTTAGGTGGTTTATTGATGTCTCAACCATAATCTTTTGCTTCAGGTGTCTGCAGGTTGTTTGTCAGCCTTACCATGTTTTCAACCAATGTATGCTGCTTTTTCAGCCTGAGTTCTGATTTAAGTGAAACAGCAATGAGTGCCTTGCATCGGTCCTTCAAGTAGCCCTGAGGCAGGTTAGAACAGATGTACACAATAATTTGCAAATAAGGTTTGCTGTGCTCCTTCCAGAACCAGGAACCAGGGTCCTACACTGATAACATGGACATCTTTAAGACTACTGCCAAGCCCGAGAGAGGATAGGGTGAAGGCTAGTAAAATGCCATAAAGCTTTCCTATGTTTTTTTTCTGTCTCATTTTTTTTATTGTGGTAAAATATACATAACATAAAATTTACCATTTTAACCATTTTAAGTACATAGTTCATTGGCATTATGTACACTCAGATTGTTGTGAAACCATTACCACTATCTGTCTCCAGAACTTATTCCTCATCCCCAACTGAAACTCAGTACCCATTATATAATAACTCCTATTCCTGCCCCGCCCCCCCCCCCCAGCCCCTAGTGACCATCCTACACTTTTCAAGTTGCCTTTTGCTTGATTCAGCATTTAGTTATTGCTGTAAACCTTTGACTATATTCCAGAGTCTGACAAAGTTGGTTCTGACAGTTTCTGCTTGTTTTTCACTGTTTCTGTGGGATGATGGGAGCTTGGAGCTGACTACTCCACCATTTTGCTGGCATCATCATCAACACAAGATTTTGTCATGAGCTATTTGGAAGAGTAGAATAGCCATTAACTGAAGTAGGAAAGACTGTGGGAAGATCTAATTTTTAAAAAATTAAGTTTTATTGGAGTATAGTTGCTTTACAATGTTGTGAAGATCTAATTTTGAAGGAGAATATCAAAGGCTCAGTTTAGGATAAATTAAATTCAAGATACCTGCTAGACGTCAAGTGGAAAAGTCAAGTAGATAGGTAGGGAAGAAAAGAGGTCCAAGGGCTGATCCCTGGGCAGTCCAGCACACAGGAGTCAGGAAGATGAGGCAGAACCAGAAAAGAGACTGAGAAGGAGTGGCCAGAAAGATGGGAAGTAAAGCTGGAGATTGAGGTGGTAGTATCTTGGAAACACCTAAAGAAAGCTGCTGAGTCCAATAAAATGAGAACTCACAGAGTTAGCCATGTGAAGTCATTGGTGACTTTGGGAAGAGCAGTTATGGTGGAGATAGGGACAAAAGCTGGAGGAGAATGTGAAGAGGAAACTGGTGACTGAGAATATAGATAATTCAATGAGTTGCTGTAAAGAGGAGCAATTTCTAGAAAGGCAAGTGGGGTCAAGAAGTCTGTTTTTTATTTTAGTTTTGTAACTTAAGGAAATGGGATTCCTGATGGGATCGATCCGATGGAGAGGAGAAAGTTTATAATGCAGGAGAGAGGAGAATTGCTCGTGCACTGTTCTTTATTGTTTTTTTATAATATAAATTTATTTGTTTTATTTATTTATTTTTGGCTGCGTTAGGTCTAAGTTGCTGCGCAGGCTTTCTTATTTGCCGAGAGCAGGGCTACTCTTCATTGCGGTGCGCGGGCTTCTCATTGTGGTGAGCGGGCTTCGAATTGTGGTGGCTTCTCTTGTTGCAGAGCATGGGCTCTAGGCGCGTGGGTTTCAGTAGTTGTGACTCGCAGGCTCTAGAGCGCAGGCTCAGTAGTTGTGGTGCACAGGCTTAGTTGCTCCGTGGCATGTGGGATCTTCCCAGATCAGGGCTCGAACCCATGTCCGCAGCATTGGCAGGCAGATTCTTAACCACTGCACCACGATGGAAGCCCTCGTGCACTGATCTTGAATAGTGGGAAGGGAAGGGATTTGCGGACATGCTGGGTTCATCCATTACAACAGAAAAGAAAGAAGATATTCAGGAACAGAAGCAGGTAGGTGGGTAGATAATATTTGCTTCAATTTTCTGTTGAGTCTCAAATCCATATCTACAATATTATCTCTTCCCTGAGCCAAAACCAACTGCCTTGAGACATCCCCAACTGGATTTCCTATAAGTACTTCAGCATCAAGTTGTCCCAAACCAAGAAAGATCAACTCCTTTTCTTCTAATTCATGGTTTCATTAGCGACACCAGAGCTGATGCTGGAAGGAGGGTAGACATCTTCCATGGGCAAGAGGGTAGGAGAATGGAATAGGCAGATAACCCAAAGATGGGGTGGGAAATTGGGCTTGAGTGTGGAGTGACTAGGGAGCAGTGAGCTCAGAGCAGTCCCCTGGGGGCTGTTACACACCCAGAGGCCAACAAAGCATTCTGTCAGGGTCTCATGGAGTTATCCATGGTTTGTTACATGATCGAAAGGGCTATTTATCTTCAGTTTTTCTCCATAGCATTAGATTGTTATCCTGCTGGAAAAAGAACCCTGACAAGCTCTTTCACCTCCTGGGCCTTGTGTTCCTACTACACTGCACTTAGCCCTGATTACTGACCAAATCCCTTCTCACCCTGCATCTCCAAGGTCACGTCCAGAGATATTTTCCCGAACCTTTTCCCCCTGAGCCTCTCATCTATATCTCCATTATAGCTCTTCTATATTTTCATTATGGCTCCCAATTTTTGCTCCATGAAAGTTTTGCTCTGAGAGTTGGATTCCTCTTCGTGTCCCTAGAATAGGACCTGGCGTGGATGAGGCATCAACAAATTTGTTGATTGGCTGTATAAAAAAAACTCAGACCGTTCTGGTCCTGGGGCTCTGCCCACAGTTGCACAAATGCTTATTAACATTAAAATGCACAAGCAAATCCCAGAAATAACATCCTTATTGCAGGCTGTTTTGGGATGAGGATGTTATTGTTGTGAGATATTTGTGTATCAGCCACTCTGGACTCAGAGCACAGTGCCCATCTCTGCTGTCATTTGTTCTGTCACTTCAAAGTGCAGGAAAACCATGGGTGGTGATTTTAGAATCTTGTTCAGAACCCTCAGGGAATGAGTCATTTCATAGTGACGACTTTTCCGGATTGCCACAGTTCAAATAAATTAAGCAACAGGACATTGTTGTTGTTGTTGTTAATTTTAACCTCTTTAGAAGGTAAATTTCAGAAATACATTATCCTACCATCCTGAACATGATTCTGCCATCTCTTGTTTCTTCAGAATCATTATTATGAACATAGTTATAATTTTTCAGCTCCGCAATGAGAATACACAGCCTTGCTAAAGGAGTAAGAGGGGGCATAATTCAGGCTCAGTCTCTCCCTGGAGCAGATCCAGACCAGAGCCCAAAATCTAAGGTGGAGGCAGCTGAGCTGCCCCAGAAGTCAGAGGGGTAAGTGAGGGAACAGAGGCAGGCCCTGACCCGAGCACAGGACCAGTGAGTCTCCTGCTTCTTTGTGCATTTGAACCACGTGGGGATTTGTTAAAATGCAGATTCTGATTCAGTAGATTTGGGTTCAGTTCTGGGCTGGTATCTGAATTCTGCATTTTTAACAAGATCTCAGATGATGCCAGTGCTGCTGAACCGCAGACCACACTTTCAATATCAAGTCTTTTGTTGACCTACCAGAGGTTTGCTTGTGATTTTGTGTGGGTTTTCTTTAGCGAGTCTTTCTGTGGGACGTCTTACAAGTACCAGGTGGCCTCTGGCAGTATGCACACAGTGCTCTAAGTTTATGGAGTGCTCTCACGTGCCCTGTTTCCCTTCTTTCTCACATTAGTCCTGGGAGGTAAGTTAGCACCATTTTACTGACTGGGAAACCAGTTCCTGACATCTGACAGATCACTAAAGGGAAGAACCAGGGCTCATGGCTCCACGTTTAGCGCTCTTCCCACTGCTTCTTGCTCGCTCCGCCACACCTGTGCGGTGTGCCTTACACAGCCCTATGGACTCAGCGCCCTGGGGATGCTGTGAGGGAGACAGTTGCATGTGCACACACACGTGTGTGCCTGTATTAAAATCAAGGGCTGATCAACAGCTGTAGCACCCGGGCCTGTGCAGTCTCACTTAGGACACCCCAACTGAGAGTGACATTTCCTCACCCCTCAAATCTCCCCCTCAGACAATGACCTTGCCTCATATTGTATAGACTAAACCCTGGACTCACAAGCGGCAGTGACCGTCTGCAGCGTACGCTGAGATGCTTTTGGCGCCCCACTCATCGCCCCTTTAAGCGTTCCCATTTCAGGGCCGGCTGGCTGGACTCCATCTCCCAGCTTTGGTCTCTCTGTCCGCCCAAGGGCTTTCTCTGGCACAGGGACCTGTTGTGCCCCATGCAGGTGCTGAAATGCTGGGAAATTTATGGCCCTCCAGTCAACCAGGGACCAATGGGAGCTGATAACAAAATAACCCAGCTCTCTCGCCTCTTAATTTGGGATAACTCGGAGGCATTTCCCCCACACTAAGCTCCAGTTACCCACAGTGGTAACTTGCTTGGTTATGTTGCCTTTATTTGCTGCTTTCCCCTCCCTGCCTCACTTCCCCACTCCTGTAATAGTGTTTCCAGGGATCCCCTCCTAAAGAATGACTTACACGCAACTCTTTGTCTCATGGTCTGCTGGGGGAACCCAAATTAAGACCCTTCTCCCAACCACTATTCCTACTGGTCTACTTACAGCTGGACCCACATGCCTGCCTTCCCTCTAGTCATAATGGAGAAAGTATTCCAGTTCCTTAGTAAGATCACACCCTCTCCCAGGGATCTGGATGACATCCTCCTGCTTCTTAAGGATTTCCCTCCTTCAATTATCTCCTTTCTCTGCAGCACCATCTCTCTCTCTCCCTGTCTCCCTCTCTCCCTTTCCTAGATCATTCCAGCGTACAAACACGCCTCAATAGGACCCCTCAGGCCGCAGTCTTCTGATTCTGGCCAAAATGGAATAACAGGGACTAGATTTCTCTTCTGCCTGAAAAAACAACAACCAAACAAAATATATGAAACAATGGTTTTCAAGACGCTAGACATCAAACACCAAAGGACAGTGATTTTTGAGAGGTGGGAACCAAACACAGGAGAGAGTTTCCAGACCCTAGAACAGGAGAACCCAGGAAGAGCTGGTGCTTGAGGAGAGAGAACTAAGAGTCCAGAGAGACTAAGGGAGATCTACCATGCAGGACAAAGTACAGGGAAGGAGCGCGTCACAGAGAAACTCCTGGGGTCTGCAGAGAGACACCTCATGTGTTCAGCAGAATGCTGATTGGCACATGTGTGTGAAGACACTATCAAAGGACTGGGGAAAGAACCACCTGGAAGGATTAGAGGAAATAGTAACTGGCACTCACACAAGGCCAGGAATAGTGTTGGTTCCCACCAGCCAGACTGAAAAGCTACGTATTTCACAAGGCTCTAGGTAGAGTGCTCAAAAGAGTTTTGCCTTAGTCGTGGGGAATAATAAGCCCTGGATGAATTGCCATTCTCGTCCTGCCTAACAAACCTTAAAAGAAATACCCCAAGAGGATCAAACTGTTTCAAACTAATTTAAGTGCACCTGAGAACAAAGTTCAAGAATATTTATAGAACTATAAAAATATCCAACACTCAACAAGGTAATATTCACAATTACTTGCATCGAATAAAAATGATCAGAAATGCAAATAAGCAGGAAAATACAACCTACAATAAGAAAAATCAAATAATCAAAACAGGCCCAGGATTACCTCAGATGTAAAAACTAACAGAGGAGAATGTTTTAAAACGTTTTTATAACTACATATATGTATTGAAATTTTAAATGGAGACATAGAAGATATAAAGACCCAAGTGAAACTTTTAGAGATGAAAACTGTAATATCTGAGATATATGGTGAATGAGATTAGCAGCAGATTAGGCATTTCAGAAGAAAAATTAGGGTACTTAATGACAATAATAGAAATTATTCAAAGTGAAACACAGGGAGTAAGAAGAAAACTTTTAAAAATGAGCAAGAGCATCAGTTAACTGTGAGACAACTTCAAGCAGTCTAATATGTGTGTAATTTGGTACCCTGGGGAAACAAAACGGAGTGGGGGACAGAAAAATACCTGAAAATAATGGCCAACGTTTCCCCAAATTTGATGAAAGCTATAAACCCACATATCAAGGAAGCTCAATGAACTGCAAGTACAAGAAACATGAAAGACTGTACCTAGACACGTCACAGTCAACTGCTCAAAATGATGAAGAGAAAACCTTAGCACCAGCATGAGGAAAAAGACATACCGCAACATGAAGGAACAAAAATAAGGATAATAACAGATTTCTGTTCAGAAACAAGCAAGAAGAGAGTGGGACAATATTTTAAAGTACTGAAGGAACTATCAACCTAAAATTCTGTACCCACTGAAAATAAGTCTCAAAAATGAAGGTGATGATTTTTGACAACACACTATGGTTATGTGGGATGTTGTCCTTAAGGGAAGCTGGGTGAGCATACATGGGAACAAAGAGATAGATCTAATGGCAAGATTTCACCCTAACCATATAAATAATCACATTAAATGCAAATTATATACCCTCAACTAAAAGGTATAAAGCATTAGATTAAATATAAAACCAAGACTCAACGACGTGCTGCCTCCAAGAAACTCACTTGAAAAATAAAGTCATAAATAGGTTAAAAGTAAATGGACTGAGGTGCAAATTGCTATGTATAAAATAATACAAGATTATAGGATGGATTCTACAGAACAGGGAATATAGCCAATATTTTATAATAACTTTAAATGGAGTATAATCTATAAAAAATATCAAATCACTATGTTGTACACCTGAAATTAATATAATATTGTAAATCAACTATACTTTAATTTTAAGGATTGAAAAATATATACCATACTATCAATAGTACAAAGAGAATTGGAGTGACTATATTAATGTCAGATAAAGTAGATTTCAGAGCAAAGAATATAATCAGGGATAAAGAATATCATTTCCTAATGAGAAAGGAGTGAATTCATCAAAAGGACATAATTCTAAAAGCATATGCACCTAATAATTTCAAAGTATATTATAGAAAAACTGCTAGTATTGCAAGGAAAAATAGACAAAATTGCTATTATGTTCAGAGACTTCAACATCTCTTTCTTATTAATTAATAGACAGAAAAGAAGTAAAGGGGAAAAAAAAAGTTTTTACACTAAGAAAGCCAAAAAGAAAAAAGGGCCCAAAACAAAAATATTATGCCAAGTGAAAGAAGCCAGTCACAAAACTCCACATATTGTATAATTCCATGTATATTAAATGTACAGAATAGGCAAATCCATACAGAAAGTAGATCATCGGTTGCCTAGAGCTTGGGGTTCGGGGTGAGAAGAAGTGACTGCTAATAGGTAAGTGGTTTTTGTCTTTTTTTTTTCATATTGATATGATGCAAATGTTCTAAAGTTGTTTGGGGAGATGATTGTCCAACTCTGTGAATACAGTAAAAACAATTGCATTTTCACTTTATTTTTTTTTTTTTTTTTTTTTTTTTTTTTTTTTTTTTTTTTTTTGGGGTTTATTTATTTTATTTATTTATTTATGGCTGTGTTGGATCTTCGTTTCTGTGCGAGGGCTTTCTCTAGTTGCGGCAAGCGGGGGCCACTCTTCATCGCGGTGCGCGGGCCTCTCATCATCGCGGCCTCTCTTGTTGCGGAGCACAGGCTCCAGACGCGCAGGCTCAGTAATTGTGGCTCACGGGCCTAGTTGCTCCGCGGCACGTGGGATCCTCCCAGACCAGGGCTCGAACCCGTGTCCCCTGCATTGGCAGGCAGATTCTCAACCACTGCGCCACCAGGGAAGCCCCGCATTTTCACTTTAAAAAGGTGAATTCTGTGGCTTGTGAATTATACCTCAATTAAGCTGTTGTTTTAAATTTTGTAACTATCTCGGGTTAAATATCAAACAAACAAACAAACACCCGATGGCTTCTCACTGCACTTAGGATGACATCCCTCCCCCTAACCCTGGTGTGACTGACCCTTGCCTACCTCTCCAGCCTCATCTCGTCCTTCTCCTCATTCATGTGCTCTAGCCACAGCAGCCTTCTCTCTGTTCCTAGACGTGGCAAACTGATTCCTGTCTCAGGACCTTTGCACTTGCTGTTACTTTTGTCTTGAAGTCTTTTCTACAGAACTGCTTCCTTCTTGTCAGTAATGTTTCCTCTCAAGTATTATCTTCTCCGAAAGGCCTTCCCACATTGTCCTGGCAAAAGCCTACTTCTGACTCCATGTTACCCTATTTTATCTATTCCATGGAACTTAGTACCTGAAACCACCTTCTTTGTTTATTGACATATGTGTCTGCCTGCACGAGAATATAATGTAAATTCGTTGAGGAAAAGTTTTCTTGTCTTGTTCCCTGCTATATCCACAGTTCATAGAACAGTGCCTGGCACATAGTTGTTAACTGCATAAGAGCTACCCAGGCCAAAGAGAATTGCCAGAAATGTGCACTGGTGGTAGAAATAGTAGCACTAGGGAGCAAGTCATGAAGTATAGCAGGAGTGGGTGAAGGTCACGCCTAAGTGATACCAACCTTGCCTCTACCAGTGGCAGGGCCTGAGGGGGTAGGTTGACTGCTCTCTGCAGGTTAGCAGGCTAAAGTGCTAGCACTAGAAAGAGGCTAATGCAGTAGGAATAGATGGTTCTATACTCTTCGTTAATAATTTTTAAAATTAGAAATATATAATCTATACAGAAGAGTATATAACGTTTTCATACAATTTAAAGGATAATTATAAATCAAACATTAGTGTAGAAGCCAACCAAGTTAAGAAATAGGACACTGCCAGCCACCCTCCAAGTCTGTAATTCTTCTTGTCACATTCCTCTTTTCTTCTCAAGACAAAACCACTCTCCTGATTTTTATTATAGTCATGATGTCCTTGTTTTTGTTTTTTTTTTAATAGTTTATCATCTACTTGTGCATGACTAAATAATACATTTTTCAGTTTTTGAACTTTATATAAGTGAAGTTATACTGAATTTATCCTTCTACGATTTGCTTCTTTCACTCAACATTATGTTTATAAGTTATTTCTATGTTGATGGATGTGGCTGTTCATTGTTACTGTTGTATGGTATTCCATTGAATGGACATACCACTATTTATTTTCCGGTCTAACAAAGGTGGATGGTTTTTAGTTTTTTGCTATGCTAGAAATATTTTTGTATATGTACAAGTTTTTCCAAGCCTAGTATGTGTGTGTGTATATATATACATTTTTTTTTTCACTCCCACCAGCAGTGAATGAGAGTTCTCTTACTTCACATCCTCATCAGCATTTGGTATTGTCCAGTTTTGGGATTTTAGCCATTTTAATAATTGTGTAGTAGAATGGCATTGTTGTTTTAATTTGTGTTTCTCTAATGACAAATTATTTTGAGTGTAATCATATTTTTAATTTTCATTTTTCTGATTATTATTAAAGTTGAGTTTATTTTCATATATTTATTGACCATTTGAATTTTCTCTTTATGAAGTGCTTGTTCAAGTTTTTTTGCTCATTTTTCAATTTGATTCTTATCTTTTTCTCATTATTTCCTAGAACTTCTTTATATATTCTGGGTGTAATTTCTTTTCTGGTGTAATGCATTGCACATGTTTTTCCTTACTTTATGGCTTGCTTTTCACTCTTTGTCATGCCTTTTGATGAACAGAAAACCTCTGTATTTGAACTAAAGCATTTACTCTATTTATATTTAATTTAAATACAGATATATTGGATTTGTATCTATCATTTACTTGTGCTTCTGTTTATTCTATTTACTTTATTTCTTTTTCCCTCCTTTCTCACCTTCATTTGGATTGATTATTTGGTGCCATTCCATTTCCCCCTCTACTAGTCTGAAAGATATATGCTCTGAGCAACAGCCAGCTCTACCCACCACCAGTCCCTCCCATCAGGAAACTTGCACAAGCCTCTTAGATAGTCTCAACCACCAGAGGGCAGACAGCAGAAACAAGAAGAACTACAATTCTGCAGCCTGTGGAACAAAAACCACATTCACAGAAAGATAGACAAGATGAAAAGGCAGAGGGCTATGTACCAGATGAAGGAACAAGATAAAACCCCAGAAAAACAACTAAATGAAGTGGAGATAGGCAACCTTGCAGAAAAAGAATTCAGAATAATGATAGTGAAGATGATCCAGGACTGTGGAAAAAGAATGGAGGCAAAGATCAAGAAGATGCAAGAAATGTTTAACAAGGATCTAGAAGAATTAAAGAACAAACACAGAGATGAACAATACAATAACTGAAATGAAAACTACACTAGAAAGAACCAATAGCAGAATAACTGAGGCAGAAGAATGGATAAGTGACCTGGAAGACAGAATGGTGGAATTCACTGCTGCAGAACAGAATAAAGAAAAAAGAATGAAAAGAAATGAAGACAGCCTAAGAGACCTCTGGGACAACATTAAACACAACAACATTCACATTATAGGGGTCCCAGAAGGAGAAGAGAGAGAGAAATTACCCAAGACAATATTTGAAGATATTATGGTCGAAAACTTCCCTAACATGGGAAAGGAAATAGCCACCCAAGTCCAGGAAGTGCAGAGAGTCCCATACAGGATAAACCCAAGGAGAAACAAGCCGAGACACATAGTAATCAAACTGGCAAAAATTAAAGACAAAGAAAAAGTATTGAAAGCAGCAAGGGAAAAACAACAAATAACATACAATGGAACTTCCATAAGGTTAACAGCTGATTTCTCAGCAGAAACTCTACAAGCCAGAAGGGAGTGGTATGATATACTTAAAGTGATGAAAGGGAAGAACCTACAACAAAGATTACTCTACCCAGCAAGGATCTCATTCAGATTCGATGGAGAAATCAAAAGCTTTACAAACAAGCAAAAGCTAAGAGAATTCAGCACCACCAAACCAGCTCTCCAACAAATGCTAAAGGAACTTCTCTAAGTGGGAAACACAAGAGAAGAAAAGGACCTACAAAAACCAATCCAAAACAATTAAGAAAATGGTCATAGGAACATACATATCGATAATTACCTTAAACGTGAATGGATTAAATGCTCCAACCAAAAGACACAGGCTCGTTGAATGGATGCAAAAACAAGACCCATATATATGCTGTCTACAAGAGACCCACTTCAGACCTAGGGACACATTCAGACTGAAAGTGAGGGGATGGAAAAAGATATTCCATGCAAATGGAAATCAAAAGAAAGCTGGAGTAGCTATACTCATATCAGATAAAATAGACTTTAAAATAAAGAATGTTACAAGAGACAAGGAAGGACACTACATAATGATCAAGGGATCAAACCAAGAAGAAGATATAACAATTATAAATATATATGCACCCAACATAGGAGCACCTCAATACATAAGGCAACTGCTAACAGCTATAAAAGAGGAAATCTACAGTAACACAATAATAGTGGGGGACTTTAACACCTCACTTACACCAATGGACAGATCATCCAAACAGAAAATTAATAAGGAAACACAAGCTTTAAATGACACAATTGACCAGATAGATTTAATTGATATTTATAGGACTTTCCATCCAAAAACAGCAGATTACACTTTCTTCTCAAGTGCGCACAGAACATTCTCCAGGATAGATCACACCTTGGGTCACAAATCAAGCCTCAGTAAATTTAAGAAAATTGAAATCATATCAAGATATACGCTCTGTTTTTACCTTCTTAGTGGTTTCTTTAGACATTAAAAGAGCATCATGAATTTACCAAAATCTAATGTAGTTAACATCTTTACCCTCCTCTTGAACAATAAAAGGACCCTCTCTCTTGCTCTCACTCTCTCTCCCCTTTCTGGGGCTCCAATTACACTTACGTTAACTGTTTGATATTATCTCACAGCTCTTGAGTTCTCTGTTTTGCTTGTTTGTTTTTTGTCACTCTTGTTTTCTTTGTGTTTTAGTTTAGGTAATTTCTATTGGTCTATCTTCACTGAATCACCCCTCAGCCATTTTCAGCCTACTGATGAGCCACTGAAGGAATTCGTCATCTCTGATACTGTGATTTTTATTTCTAGGGTTTCCAGTAGACTCAATCTGAGTTTCCATCTCTTTGCTGAAATTCTTCCATCTGTTCTTGTGTGTTGTCCACCTTTTCCACTAGATTCTATAATATATTACTTTTAGGTATTTTAAAGTCCTCCTCTGATAGTCCCAACGTCTGGATCAGTGAGTGGGGAGATGTTCTCTTTGTCATGTTCCTGGCTGAGTCTTAGGCTGGACCTGTGTGCCTGGGTCTCAGAGGTGGGGCTGTCTCAGCATTCCTGCCCCTCCTCCCCATGGAAGCCAATCTCTGCCTTATATTTGTGGTGAGTCTTGCACTGGATAGGATTTCCTGCCCTTCTCCAGCAGGAGGGGACCTCTAGCAGTGGTATTAGTTCAGACTTCTGGGCCTGGGACAGTTTTCCGCCCTCTATCAGGGTAGAGGGAGTTTTCTTTTATCCTTCTCTCATCAGCAGTGGGATCTCGCCTGTGCCCCTGGGGACAAAAATGTTGGCTACCTTTGCACAAGTAGCTTAAGGGTTTTGTTCCAGATGAGAGAAGGGTCTTGGCAGGGGGACAGTACTGTGTACCTTTCCTCTAGTACCTCTCCTGCACATCCTCACTCCCAAAGCTGCGTCTTTATAATCTTATCTGTAGTTTATCTGGCTTTTTCTTGTGAGGATGGGGGCACCACTCCTTCCAGCTTTCTACATCTTGGGCAGTAGTGAAACCTCCCTCCTGTATTCTTAAGAAAGTAAATAGGTTTAACTTCTTTTGCCAAGTCCCTCCCCCTCCCTGCTGCCCTCTGATCTGGTTCCTCTCTGCTTTCCCTCCAGCTCTGTTCCCCATTCCCAAAGTAAAAGAGTCTACCTGGCATTGCAAGACCCTCCTTACAGGCAAGGATGGGCAGAAACTGAAGGGAAAATGTAGTCTTTTTAGTGGGCAGGGGTTAGGACAAGCTCTTGAATACTCATATGTTAATCATTTTTGTCCTGTCACAGCTTTAAATAATAGTAGTAATTGGAATGGGACAGGGGTCACTACACAGGATCCCATCCTGACAAAGGGAATCCTATGAGGGATCCTGCAGTTTTCCCCTTTATTTTCCCTATTGCTGGACAAGAGGCCAAGTTAATCCACATAATAAAGTACTGGGGGTGAGGTGAGGGAAATGAGAAAGAGCTGAATAGTTTGGGGTTGGAGAAGTTTTCAGGGCCTTTGAGGTGAGAGCAGCCAAACTAAGCAGAGGCTAGAAGTGGACAGGAGAAGAAAATGGATTCTGAGAGCATTGCATGGAGTGTTTTTAGATTTATTTTTCTTTTCAACAGAATCAAGTAAAGAATGGATTATTCTACCAAGATGGCGGCCATATGAAGAAGGTGGCTGCAGAAGATGTCAATGTTACTTCTGAAGACAAACAAAAGACACATTTGCACAGAATACAAGTAGAATCCCAGAAATGAAGGAAGAAATAGAAGTAAAAAAGAAACAACTTTGAAATCTGGAAGGTGCTTGTGGGGACATCATGCTTGCAGGTGATGACTGCTTAATGATATCAAAATGATTTAAAACTGGCGATGTTTTCATTAGCCATTCTCAACAATGAGCACAAGAAGTGTTAGAAGAAGCAAAGAAAAATTTACAAGAAGAAATTGATGCCTTAGAATCCAGACTGCAATCAGTTCAGTGAGTGTTGGATTCGAAAGTTCAGTTATATGCAAAATTTGGGAGCAACATAAACCTTGAAGCTGATGAAAGTTGAACGTCTTATAAGACCTTAAAAATTTGTTTAATAAACCTGAATAATTCTTTTGTTATCATAAAATGTTGACTATATTCCCTGAGTTGTACAATATATCCTTGTGGCTTATTTTACACATAATAGTTTAAATCTCTTAATCCCCTCCCCTCTTCCCTCTCCCCACTGGTAACCACTAGTTTGTTCTCTATATTAAACTTGAATAATGTTTAAAATGACTTTTTTAAAAAAAGAAGGATAAATTATTCTATTGGCTTTATCTGTTTAGGTGCACTTCTTAAATGCAATTCCAGTCTGAGACTGAACCCTGAGTGTCTCTGGCTTCAGAAGGGCTCCACTGCAGGCTTCCTATGGATGTACCAGGCTGTGTTAAGGACTTTAAGGATGAAGAAACTGAGGGTCAGAGGTGGTGGGAGCCTCACCCCTAGTCACACAGCTAAGAAATGTCAGAGCTTGGACACAAATCCAGCTAGGTCTGGCTTTCTAGCCTGAGGTCTTTCAGTCTTGCGGCTCAGATGGCTCTCCTTTGATCAGCCACTGACCCCTAGCCTCATTCCTGCCCCCTCACACTTCCTGCCTCCGCACTCCCCCACCCCTGCCGCTCCGTCTGTCCTCCGTAGGGCCGGGTGTTGCCTCAGGGCCCGGCTGAGCCTGCACCCTATCCAGCTCCTGCCATATCAGCCTCTAGAGACATCTCCCCCTGCCCCCATCAGTGAGAAGGAGAGAAAGTTCTTTGCTTCCTGACACTCCCCAGACAGCAGGGCCCCAGGGCTTGCAGCCAAGTGGAACCCCTCCGGGTGCCCCCAGCCTGGGCTCCGGGTGCGCTCCCCGTCACAGCCCAGGAATGTGGGCATCCAAGCATCAGCAGCAGACACGCTGGCTGTCAGCCGAGCCAGGGCTCCTGATAACTGACAGGAGCTGAAAGAACCATTAGAGAGGAAGGCTGGCTCGAGGGGCACGTTTCAGGGTCGCCTGGGCTCGGCAGAACGGTGCAAGGCAGCCAGGACTGGCAGCCTCGGAGAAGCCACTGCCTAATGGGCCTCGGTTTCCCCATCTGTAGAATAGGGATGGTATTTCTTGACCTGCCTGCCTCACCAGGCAGCTGTGAGAAAATGAATATGGTTGTTTGTACTACTCGGTTGAATTGCCTACTCCAGCCCATCTCAGAGGACCGACCACAGGGGAAACTGAGGCCCCAAGAGCACAGATTACACCTTGAGCTCTTAACAGAGCCAGGATCAGACTCCAGGTCCCTGTCTTCCCAACCAGGGCTCTTCTACCCCAGTTTCAGTCCTTTCTGTCCTGAACACACTCAGGTAGGAAGGACAGCTTCCTGCATGGGAGGCCAGGATGAGGCAGAACTAGTCCAAGGACCTGGGATGAAGCCAGGAGTGCTGGGCTCTAGGCTTAGGCTGTCACTGACTTGCTGTGGGAAACTGGGAGAGGATTTCTCCTCTCAAGGCCATTCTTTTTTTTTTTAAATAAATTTATTTATTTATTTCGTTTTTGACTGCATTGGGTCTTCGTTGCTGTGTGGGCTTTCTCTAGTTTTGGTGAGCGGGGTCTACTCTTTATTGCGGTCCGCAGGCTTCTCATTGCGGTGGCTTCTCTTGTTGTGGAGCAGGGGCTCTAGGCGCGCGGGCTTCAGTAGTTGTGGCACGTGGGTTCAGTAGTTGTGGCTCGCGGGCTCTAGAGTGCAGGCTCAGTAGTTGTGGCGCACGGGCTTAGTTGCTCCGCAGCATGTGGGATCTTACCGGAACAGGGCTCGAACCCGTGTCCCCTGCACTGGCAGGTGGATTATTAACCACTGCGCCACCAGGGAAATCCCAAGGCCATTCTTTAGTGTAAAATGGCGTCATCACCAAGAACAGTGCTTCTTAGACTTTCATGTGCTTGTGAATCACTGGGATCTTGCTCACAGGCAGATTCTGATTCAGCAGATCGGGGGCGGGGCCTGAGAGACTGCGTTTCTAACAAGCTTCCAGAATCTGCTGATGCTGCTGGCCCTTGGACCACCTTTTAAGAACAAGAGGCTGGAGGAGCCCTAAGGGCTTCCGGCTCTGGCCTTCGGTAAGTGGCTGGAGCTTCAAGATGCCTCCTTCCCTTCACCCCAGCACCCCGACCCCGGGCTGTCCAGAGGTTCCTGAAACTCCTCCTGGGGAGCGCTTCCTCCCTTCTCTGGGACTCTCCTCTCCACCCCCTCCTGCTTCACCTTCAGGATCAAGAAGTCTTAATTTGCTCCTCCCTCCCGCTGGGACTTGCCTCAGGAAGACCCTCCTCCAGCCTTTTGTAGGAGACAGAGCCCCGTCTCTGCTGAGGATGTGAGAGCTCGTTGCACAGCTTCCCAGCTCTACGGCGAAGGCCGGGAAGCATGAGCGAGCAGGGCTCCTGGGAGCCTCGTGTCCCGGGGCCTGGCTCTTGCCTCTGGTGTGGGCCCACCTGGGCCCATGCCCGCCCCCATGCCTGCCCCCATGCCCGCCCAACAGCAGCAGCTGCTGGAGTGAGATTTATGTGACGCCATTGGGGTTTTGTTAAAAAAAAAAAAAAAAAAGAGGGTGTGCGTTCAGAAGGAAGGAAGAAACCCAACATTTATTAAGGTCCTATTGTGTGGCAGGCATATTTGCAAACATCTCTTCCTCCCAACCCTTGGCCCTGAAAGGCACACTTGCCTGCAGGTCATGGTGAGGATGAAATAAGGTGAAGCCTGTGAAACTCCTGGGTGACTTGTCAGCAGTTTGAAGAGTGGATAGAGGCCAGCCTGGCTTCAGAGCACAAAGAAAGAGGAGGCTGGGGCAGGCGGAGGAGGGGTGTCCAGCCTCGGTGGGGCCTGCAGACCTCAGATGCAGGGGGACTTTTTTCTATGAACAGTGGGAGCTGGTAAGAATTAGGCAAATTTGGGACCAGATCAGATTGGCTCTCCAGAAGTACAGTGTGGTCACTGAGTGGAGATGCGTGGAAGGGGCACGGCTAAATGTGTGGAGGTCAGAGGAGGTCCGAGGAGCCTCTGGTGAGGTCCCTTCTACCTCTGGGATCTTGAGCTGGACAGGCTATGTGGCAGTCCTTTTGGTCTACTCCCTAAATATTTCTATGGCACGTTTATACCCACAGTCTGAGTTCCCCTGTCAAAATCCCCAGGAGGGGGCAGTACAGGTCTCAGTCTCCCCTTTGGGAGATTAGGTGAAAGGAGTACCAAAGGCTTCCTCAAGACCACCATGGGATGAGTCACTGGGCAGGAATTGGAACCCAGGCTCCCATAAGCTGTGTTGCTGCCAGGAGTCTGGGGCTTGGGAGGGAGAGAGGCCGGAAGGCCGGGGCCCAGCCCGGGTCAGCCAGCGTCCATCACCAGGAGCATCACCAGGCTGGCCCGGCTCAAAATAGCTCTCCAGACGCAAGGAAATATTTTATCCTACTCTGTTTTCCCACCAAACAAAATAAACATTCCCAGATCTCAATGGGGCCAGACTCCAAAGAGGGGGAAAGGGAACAAGAACAGGCCTGGCCGCCCACTGAGAAGTCGGGTTTCTCTCCTTTTAGCTCCTTTCTTAAGGGTCAAGGCTTCGCTTCGTGACATGAGTGTAGAGACTCCCACAGCTTTCCCAGCGGTGACTGGCTTTCTCTTGGTGTCAGACTGCCCTTTCCCAGGGGTCACTCACCCCAGACATGGTGACACTACTGGATGGCTGCAGAGACCATGCTAGGGGGGTTTAAGTATATGACATGACTCTGCCTTTGATGGCTTACAAGCCACTGGGTGGCATGGCGGGGTTTCCTCTCTCCTTGAGGAGTTCTTGGAACCTGGGGGAGAGAGCACTGATATTTACTGAGAGTCAACCATGGGCCTGGTACATAGCAGGAAGTCCCACAAACGTCATCCCATTTGACCCTCACGACAAGCCTTTGAGGGGTATGTTGTCACTTCCCATTTTACAGATGAAGAAACTGAGGCTCAGAATGGGCATGACCAGTTCAAGGTTTCACGACCAGCAAATGGTAGACCTAGGACTGGATTGTACATTACGTGGCTCTAAGACCGTGCTTTGCATCATGCTGGCTCTGGTAGGGCCCACGGGGAGGCTGGTGGGTGGATTGCATGAGCCCCGGACTCACTCGTGCACAGAGCTCTCCCCTTCTTCCTCTGGCTGTGGGACCCCCAGGCCCTGGGACACCAAGACCTGATCAGGAAGACAGAAATGAGGCTGGTATGGTTATGGGTTGAATTGTGTCCCCACAAAAGATCTGTTGAAGTCGTAACCCTCATACCTGCCAGTGTGACCTTATTTGGTAATAAGGTCTTAACAGATGTAAACAAGTTAAGATGAGGTGGTTAGGGTAGGCCCTAGTCCAATATGACTAGTGTCCCTTTAAGAAGAGGGAAGACTGCCACATGAAGACAAAGGCAGAGATTGGAGTTATGCTGCCATAAGCCAAGGAATGCCTGGGGCTACCAGAAGCTGTGAGGGGCAAGGAAGGCTCCTCCTCTGGAGGCTTTGGAGGGACCATGACTGCCAGCACCTAGATTTTCGAGTTCTAGTCTCTGTAACTGTGAGACAATACATTTCTGTTGTTTTAAGCCATCCGGTTTGAGGTCCTTTGTTATGGCGGCCCTGGTAGACTCCCATTGCTGAGGTCTGCCTGGTGTCCCCCTTGGCCTCCTCAGGAAGCAGGCAGACTGGAACCTGTGGGAGAGCAGAGCTCAAGTCTCAGCTCCACGAGGGGAAGAACTCCCAGCCAGAGTGAGTCTTCAGGAGGGGCTGCTTCCAAGGAGTGAGGGCCACATCATAGGGTGTATATGTGAAGGAGTGGATGGACATTCTGTGCAGATATTTGTCTCTTTCTTATTGCTTTTTGGGAAGTCATAAATGTTTATATAGATATAAAAATAGAAAGATAGGTTGGGCTACTGATAAATTTGTTATGTATTTTGCAAATATGTTTCCTAGTTAGAGGCTTAGTCTTTTCATATTCTTTTTTTTTTTTTTTTAATAAATTTATTTATTTATTTATTTATTTTTGGCTGTGTTGGGTCTTCGTTTCTGTTCGAGGGCTTTCTCCATTTGCGGCGAGTGGGGGCCACTCTTCATCCCGGCGCGCGGGCCTCTCACTGTCGCGGCCTCTCCGTTGCCGAGCACAGGCTCCAGACGCGCAGGCTCAGTAGTTGTGGCTCAGGGCTTAGTTGCCCCGCGGCATGTGGGATCTTCCCAGACCAGGGCTCGAACCCGTGTCCCCTGCATTAGCAGGCAGATTCTCAACCACTGCGCCACCAGGGAAGCCCTTTTCATATTCTTTATGGTATCTTTTAAAAAACAGAAGGTCTTAGTTTTAATGTTGTCAAATTTATCCACATGCATCTTTAACTCATCTAAAATTGATTTCTGTGTAGGGTGTGAGGTAGGGCACAAAACAAAACAGTTTTGTTTTTAAAATATAGATAAGCAACCGCTCAGCATCCTTTATTGCTCTGCAGTACTGTCTCTGTCTCTTATCTGCCTCTGCAGCAATACCTTACAGTCTTAATTGCTGGAGATTTAGGGTAAGTCTTAATATCTGGTAGAGCAAAACTTCCCCATCCACATCTTCTTCTTCTTTTGAAATGTCTTTGTTATATTTTGGGGTACTTTTTAAAGGTCATTTAAAAAATTCTTAGCCCCACCCATTTGTAATAAAGCTCTCTTAAAATAATACTAGTATCACTATTAATCTGAATGATTCACCTTAAAATTTGTGTAACAGAGAAATTTATATAGCTGTTTGTATAGTGAGAGTTTGAGAGTTTGGGAGGCTCAGTAGTTGTGGCTCACGGGCCTAGTTGCTCCACGGCATGTGGGATCTTCCCAGACCAGGGCTCGAACCCGTGTCCCCTGCATTGGCAGGCAGATTCTCAACCACTGCGCCACCAGAGAAGCCCCCCATTTACATTCTTACTAGCCCTGGGGCACATCAACTGTGGGATCACAGTCACCAGCACACGGTGTTTTCAAGAAGAGAACTAGACAGATACAGTAAAAATAGAGCAAAGAACATAACAGACACTGTGGATCCACCACCCATCTTTGTCCCGTATTTACTACATGAGTTTTTTATTACCTTTTCTTTGGAAATTAAAAAGAAATTAAGGACATTTCACACATACGTAAAAGTGGAATGAATGGTATAATGAACCCTGACCACCTTCAACAATTATCAATTCATGGTTCACTGTGCTCCGTCTAGATTCCCAACCCCAAGTTAATCTGAAGCAGACGCCAAACCTCATATAATTTCACCTGTGGATACTTCAGCAAGTCTTTCCAAAAGATAAACAGTTTCACACCTTAAAAATTAATGATTTTCTAATATAATCAAATATCTCATGTATCAAACTTTACTGGTTGTCTTTTTACATATGTATTATACTTATGTACATATATATAAAATATAGTATATAATACGTATATTCAATATGTATATTCATGTATATGTATATTCTCTCTAAATATATATATTTGCTTGAATAAGGATCCAAAATAAGATCCAGACATTGCCTTTGATTCTGTCTCTTATACTTTTCTTTTTAATTTTGAAACAATCAGGAACAGAAAAGTGACAAGTGCGTTACAAAGAACTTTCCTTCCCGTGAACGTTTGGAGAGTGAGTTGTGGACCTGGTTTCCCATCACCCCCCGAGTCTGTAATGTTTTCTACAAACAAGGACCATCACCTCTGTAGCTACAGTACAACCGTCAACACCAGGGGGCTAATGGAGTCATTGCTACCATTTACTCCTCAGACCTCATTCAAGTGACCAGTTGCCCGAATAGTGTCTTTTATAGCCGGAGGACCCAGCTTAGGCACACGCGCTGTAGTTAGCTGTCATGTCTCTTTACTCTCCTTCAGTCTGGAAAAGTTCCTCAACTTTTGACTTTTAAGACCTTGACATTTTGGGAGTGATTTTCTAGATCTCCCTCAGTAGGAATTTGTCTGACGTTTCCTTACGATTATTCATCGTTTGCAGGAATAGCACGGAAGTGACACTGTGGTTTTCTCATGGCGTCTTCAGATGGCGTGTGATTTTGACTGGCCCCTTTATTGATGAGGATTAAGGTGATGTCTGCCAGTCTTCTCCACGGTGAAGTTATTCCTTTCTCCTTTGTGATTTTATAGAGAGATACTTTGAAACTGTGCAAATGTCTCATTCCTCATCAAACTTTCAATTTATTCGTTTGTTTATATCAGTATGGACTTATGGTTTTCTGTTTCATTCAGTGGGCTATAATTTCTTACTATCAGTATTCAGTTTCGTGCTCAAATTATCCCTAACTTGACCAGTCCCTTCAAGCTGGGTTGTGTATCCTTTTGAAAAGTCCCCGTCATTCTTGAATACTTCCGTACTTTCTGGCACAACAAGATCTTCCAGGCACATCTTGTACTTTTCCTGTCCCCATCCTGTAATCAGGCATTTTCTAAGGAAATGCAAAACGGTGACATTCTAATTCTATTATTCTTTCTTTGTTTATTAGCTAGAATTCTTTTATTCTAAACAAAACTAAAAACTTCCTTTTCATCAGATACAGGAGTTCATTTCTTTGAGGTACAGTTTAAATAGCAAGTCAGCATAAATGAGTCTTTCCCTTTACTTGTCAGCTTTCATAATAATGAGTTCGTTTTTCTAGCATCCTCCAAACGTGATCAGTAAGACTTTTTTTCTTCCAGTTTTATTGACATACAGTTCTTCTAAGGTTTAAGGTATATAGCATAATGTTTTGATTTACATATAGCATGAAGTGATTATCACCATAAGTTTAGTGAATAGTCGTCATCTCATATAGAAACCTAATTAAAGAAATAGAAAAAAAATTTTTTTCTTGTGATGAAAACTCTTAAGATTTACTCTAGGGAATTCCCTGGTGGTCCAATGGTTAGAACTCGGCACTTTCACTGCCAGGGCCTAGGTTTGATCCCTGGTTTGGAAACTAAGATACCACAAGCCTCGGGGTGAGGCCAGAAAAAAAAGATTTACTGTAACAACTTTCATATATAACATACAGCAGTGTTAATTTTATTTATTGTGTTGTACATTACATCCCTAGTATTATTTATCCTGTAACTGGAAGTTTGTATGTTTTGACTGCCTTCATCCAACTCCTTCTCCCCCTATCCCCCACTTCTGGTTACCACAAATCTGATCTCTTTTTCTATGCATTTGTTTGTTTGGTTTTGAAGTATAACTGACCTACAACACTACGTTAGTTCCTGTTACACCACCTAGTGATTCAATATTTCTATACATTTCAAACTGATCACCATGATAAGTCTAGTTATGATAAGTACAAGTATTATTATGAACTTATTGATCTTTATGTATTTCAATAGATGTGTCATTATTATGAGGTTCAGATGACCCCATATTTGGTCAGTGGGAGCCTGTCTTGGACCTTTATTTTTCTTTATGCATCTAATCATGAGGAAACAGGAGAAAATACAAGCAAGATGAGTTCTTTCCCAGTGAAAAAGTTTACTGGGAATTTTGATTGGGATTGCATTGAATCTACAGGTCAATTTGGAGAGAACTGACATCTTCAAGATAGCGAGGCTTTTTATTAATGAATGTGGTGTACATCTCTGTTTATTTAAGTCTCCTCTAATGTCTTTCAATGAAGTTTTATTAAGTCTTGCACAAGTTTTGTTAGATTTATTCCAAGATATTGCATATTTTCATTGTGAGTACAAGTCATATCCTTTTTAAAGTGTATTTTCTAACTGAGAAAATTAAAAAATGGTAGTATATAAAAATGCAATTTAGAGCTTCCCTGGTGGTGCAGTGGTTGAGAATCCGCCTGCCAATGCAGGGGACACGGGTTCGAGCCCTGGTCTGGGAAGATCCCACATGCCGCGTAGCAACTGGGCCTGTGAGCCACAATTACTGAGCCTGCGCGTCTGGAGCCTGTGCTCCGCAACAAGAGAGGCCGCGATAGTGAGAGGCCCACGCACCGCGATGAAGAGTGGCCCCCGCTCGCCACAACTAGAGGAAGCCCACGCACAGAGGCGAAGACCCAACACAGCCAAAAATAAATAAATAAATTAAAAAAAAATGCAATTTACTTTTGTATATTGATTTTACATCAGACAAATTGCTAAACTCTCTTACTAAGTCTAATAATTTGACTAGATTATTTTGCTTTTCTAGGTAGAAAATCATATTAAATCATAACACAGTTTTGTTTCTTCCTTTTTGATCCTTATAATTTTATTTCTCTTTTGTCTTATTGTGTTTTCTGGAACTTTTAGTGTAATGTTGAATAGAAACGGCTATAAGTACTCTTTTTTATCTTATTCCTGTTTTTAAAAGAAATACTTTTAATGTTTCAGAATTTAGTAAAATGTTTTCTGTAGGTTTTTTGGGTAGATATCAGGTTTAGAAAGTTTATGTTACTAATTGCTAAGAGTTTTATTTTAACCGTGAACGAATGTTGACTTTTATAAATGTTTTCTATATATTTAATTTATTGATATAATTCTAATTTTTCCTTTAATCTGTTAATAAAAGCAATTCATTTATAGATTTTTCTAATGTTGAACACTGTGGTCAGAGAACACGGCTTATGTGATTCTTTGGAATTTATTGATACTTGTTTTATAGCCCAGTCTATTATCAGTAGGCAAAGGTGGTCTATATGTGCTTTAAAATTGGGTTTATTGTCCAGTCATTGGATGCAGGATTCTAAGTGCAAGCATTAGGTCACTAAAGTCTTACTGATGATTTTTTTTTACATGATCTAACAAATCCTGATAGATCTCCCACTATATATGTCTTTTTTGAAGCCATGTTTTTATGTGTGTATGAATTAAAGAGTTTTATATCTTCCTGGTTAATTGAAACTTCAGTCATTTTGTGATGGCCCACTTTATCTCTCGTAATGTTTCTGTCTTGAAGTCTGTTTACTCAGATATTAATGTGGCTACACCAGATAGCTTTTAGTTAATATTTGTCTCTTCCATCCTTTGAATTTTCTGTGTTCTTACAGCTATTTTTTTTTAACTTACTTTAACAGTCTTCATCTTGCTGTTGTGATGACTGATGTATTCAACTTATTTCTACCGTATAGCACATAGTAGGTGCTCAGGAAACCAGCCATTGTCAACCTCAGGTCTCTCGAGGCCTGCTGGGGGTAGGGGACTGGGAAGGGAAATGAGGTCTCTTCTCGCTATTACCCCTCAGTCTGGGGGGCCTACAGGACATGGTTTTTCCTGAGAAAAGCATGGCGTTTCCAGAAAGACTTGGCTGAGAAAACCCCACTAGTCTGAGGCCACATAACTGTTTCCTAGAAACTAGATGTGAGTGAAACTCGGCTGGTGCCCGAGTCACAGCATACGTTTCCTGTTTTTCATCCACGAGCTAATAAAGTTATTTCCTTCGCATGCTGCTGAGCAGGAAGGCCCCACTGCCTCAAGGCTGGAGGCCGGCCCTTATCCACCACGCTCCAGGCGGAGGGAGGAAGTGGCCTGGGCTCCCCTGGGGGAGGGGCTTCCTCCCAGGCAGGGTTGTCAACTCTTCTCCCTACGCTCCCTCGACCCCTCATCTGCAAGGGGGCATCGGAGCCCGCTCTACCCCAACAGTTCCCAAGGCTCTGCCTCTGGCCTGGAGTCCTCCGTGGGTCTCCTGACCACCTCTCTCATCCTCTTTGAAGGCCCCCTGATGCCTGAGCAGCACCTCAAATTCCATGTGCCCCACGCAGATCTCTTGCCTTGCCCACGCTCTTCCTCATGTTCCCCAGCTCTATGGTGCTGTCACCATCCACTGGCTGCTTAATCTTAATTAAGGGCATCCCTGGGCCCCCTGCCCAATCCCTGTAGCCTGTCAGCCAGACGATTTGGTCTAGGCTCCCCGGCCCCAGCCCAGGCTCCACGCACAGCAGTGTTGGGGGAGGGCTCCGGGAGTTCCCCGGGGCGGGGATGGGCTGGCTTCCTCTCTGTGCCCCAGAGTCCGGCACGGCGTGGCTGGGGAGACTGCTCAGGAAAGTTTGTGGAACAAACTAGTGAATGAATGAATGGATGAATGGGCCCTCGGGAGTCTTCTCCAGGATCACACCCTGCCACCCCACCTCTCCTAATTGTCCTCCCTAGTTGTGGTTTCACCTCAGCCTCCTGCCCTTCCTCCGAACCTGCTCCAGGCCTCCACTTTCTCCCCGACATGAGAACCCAGCTGCAGACACTGTCCTGGTCACTCCTCTAGGGCAGGGCCCTGGCTCTGGCTCTGGGGGTGGCGTGGTCCCGCACAGACAGTGTTGGCTGTAGGCGCCAGGGATATTGCACTGGGTCATTCATCCTTCATTCCCTCAAACGTTTATGGAGCCCAGAGTACATGCCATACACTCAGGAAATGGCATGGCAAGGACGGACCAAGTCCCTCCCCTTGAGATTCACTCACCAGAGCGGGCAGTTAAGGACCCAGCAGCACCCAGTCACCAGTGGTGTCCGTCCAGGTGAGCTGGGGCCTCTGTAGGTGCGCTCGGTTAGTGCAGCCACACAGGAGGGCTGTGGGAAATTTGTGCAGGTAAAAGCCTGGACAGCAGGCCGAGCTGCACGGCTGAGTCCATCTCCCAGAATGAAGTGTGGCAGAAGGATGGAGGGCAGTGGCCCTCGGGGGCCAGGGTCCACTGCAGGTGACCCAAACAGATGGGGAGTGAGAAGGTCAGGGTTTGGGAGTCAGGCAGCCCTGACACACTGAGGAAGTTGCTCTCTGAGCCCCAGTTTCCTTTTCTGTAGAATAGATGTTAATAATCCCCACCGCACTAGAGGATGAAATAAATGCACATCAGGGAAGGCCCCCTGGCACATATGAGGAGCCAAGCTGGGGCCGGGTGGGGGGAGCCCATAACCAGTCCTGGAACAGGGGACCGGAGCCAGAGCTGCTCAAAGCCCCCTGCTGTCTTCTGCTCAGGGGGTCTCAAAGCTAAGACAGAGGATGCGGGTTAGGGTGAGGGGCAGAGGAGGGCGGAAAGATTCAGTTTAGAGTTGGGCAATGTACGTGCACAAGTACAATGCTCACAAGCCTCAGACGAAGCAGGTCTCACCCTGAGGAAATTGAGGCTCGGAGTGGAAATGACCTGCCACAGGTGAGGGGCAGAGCTGGGCTCAAATCTAGGTTTGCAGGCCTCTGTGCTCAGGCTCCTTGTCTTGCACTGAGGTTGGGGACCTCACCCCAGGCCTCATCTCCTTTCTCGGAATCCTGGCCCTGGAGCCAACTGAGTGGTCCTCCCTGGCCTGGCTGTGTACTGCTGCATTTTTGAACATCTTATTTACCCTGATGGGTTCATCTTTTGTTTCCAGCCCAGCCTGGAGGCCTGCAGATGCATGGTAGTCCCCATCCTGCCCCTGTCTGGGCTGCTCCATGTCTTGGATTGGCCTCTGTGCTGCGCTCTGGGAGGGTTGGGCCTCATCCCTGTGTCACCAGCACCCAACCAGGGCCCCGGCACAGAGCGGGAACCAGGACAAGATTTGCTGAAGAGGGAAGGGGTAGAGCGCAGCCTGGGTTACCAAAGTGTCCTGAGTGGGTGAAATTTCCCCACCCTGCAGAAGGGAAAGGACCCCAAGAGCGGTGCCCCATGGACCCAGGTACAAACCCCACCTTGGCCATTTTTTTTCAAATTGCGGTAAAATATACATAATATAGAATTTACCATTTTAACCCTTTTTAGCCACAACTCAGAGGCATTAAGTACATCCACACTGCTGTGCAACCATCACCACCCTCCCTCTCCAGGACTTTTCAGTCATCCCAAACTCTTGGCTGTTTTTTTCTTTTTCTTGGCCATGTGCCCCCAGGAGCATAAGTGCTCTGCCTCTGAGCTTCAGCTGCTCCTTCACACACCAGGAAGCACGCTGTGTCTCACTGCTTGCTGTGAGAGTAAAGGAGGTGGGTGTGGGCCACGCTTCCTGGGTCAGGTGGGGTGCACCCAGCAGTGGCTGGTATTGTTCCCACATTGGCACAGGCCAGCCCCTCAAGGACACTTCCTAAAGGGCTACATTGCGTGTAATGATTACGATAATTATGGTACAACCATGGCAATGAGGCATGAAGGAGAGGACGCCAGCCAACAGGGAGCTGGGAAACTGGACCCTGAAAATTCTCTGCCGTTGACTAGCTGTGGCCTTGGCCACATCCCTGCCCCTCCTGGACGCCGCTTCCTGCTTGTACAAAAGGAGTGCACAGCGGGGCACTTTCTCTCGTGGTACCGAAAGCCCCTTCTTGTCTGTTATCAACCTCTGGCCTCCCCTCACCTCACCTGGACCAAGAGGCTGGGTGAGCAGTTCCCTATGTGTGCGGAGGGGGAAGCCAGTGCTTCCCAAGGTCCTCTGCTCCCTGAGCATCTCGTGTGCTTGTCCACCAGGCCACAGGCCCCTCGAGGACAGAGGTCCTAGCTTTCTCTCATCCGTTCATCCATTCACTCCTGTGCTTAATGAACCTTTGTCTGTGCTGGGCCCTATGCTGGGCTGGCTGTGTGGGACCGGTCCTCCTTCTGCAGGCTCCCAGTCTGGTGGGAGGTCAGAGCCAGGCCCAGACAGGGTGGTACAGTGCTGGGCCTGCAGGGACAGGATGGTATTCCCGGGGCCCTGTGCCCGGCAGAGGGTAGGGCGGGAGTGGCCTGCGGTATAGACATGCTGGGACAAGTGCCCGCCTCCTACAAGCTCTGTCTCCTCATCTGCAAAGCAGCCGCCCCAGAAGGTTTTTGTGGCGAGCCAAGGAGGGGAGTGCACGTGGAAAGAAGAGCACAGCTGCTCAGCGAACAGGGTCTTGTGTAAACAGAGACCATGGTGGGGCGGCCCTGCCAGGAAATGCTGCTCCTACGTCCGTCTGTCCGTCCCTCAGCCAAACCCTCCCAGCACCTGTTGGAACAGTGTGTGGTAGACATCACACAAAATGGGCTGTCGCTTCTGTGTGGTACTTCTTGAGAACCTATAGAGATGCTTATCTCCACGGAGCTGGGGTTCTCAGAAGGGACCTGCTGTTGGTGAGCATAAGCCTTCGGTCCAGGACACAGAAGCACAAGCCCCAGGCCCCTCCCTCTAGGTCCTCGGTCTTGTGGGGAGAAGCCAGGTGTGAAACCACAAGCGACCTGCTCCGCGCAGGGTGGACGGTGGGACCCCGGGCCCATGTCCCCAGTGGGGGTGGGGAGGTGCTGAGCAGAGAGATGGACTCAACTCGTGGGCAGAGGATAGGATTGAAACTAAGGTAAAGGACTGTTTTGGCCAGTTCTGATGTTTCTTCTCACAATAGCACCACCACCACACACACACACACATACACACACACGATTTAGTTATTATAATAACTAAATAACTAATATAATATAATATAATAACGATTTAGTTATTATATCTACAATCTCCATTTTACAGATGTGAAAGCTGAGGCTTAGAAAAGTTATCCACTCGTGAAAGATCACACTGCTGGTAGGTGGTGAGGCTGGGATTTGAATGCCACACCACGCCCTGTTGCCTCACACAGTCTTTCTCTCTCCCCTTCTGGGGGTCTGCCCTCCCCTCCTCCCCTTTCACCATCCCATGCTCTGACCTCCCCCAGGTTTCACCTTAAAATCACAAGGCCCGGAAGGCTCCATCTCCTTTCCTGTCACAGGCCTCCCGATAGGGACTTCCTGGGGGCAGTCGGCGGGAAAGCGGTAACTTTGTAATTCCCACTTCTCCCACAGCCAAGGCCTGGCTCACAGGCCCAGGTACACAGGCTTCACCCTGGGGTGTGGGCCGGAACAAAGCCTCTTTTTTCCATTGTCTGCCGCCACCGGCCCTGCCCGAGCAACCCTGGGTTTGGGGAGGGCTCTGGCAGCTATGCCAACCAAGCGTGGGTTTGTTGATGAGGCAGCGGGGCCCACGGATCCACAGATTTAGTACACATCCCACCTGCCTGTCAGCATCACCTGGGAGCTTATAAAAAAATCCCCAAGCCAGGACCCCACCCCAGACCAGTTACACCAGAATCTCCGGGTGTGGCCTAGGCATCGGCATTTTATGAAAACTCCTCATGGGAGTCCACGTGCAGCCAGGTCTGTCTCGGTAGGCTGTAACGTGGTCCTCATGGTCAGGCAGGGGTGCTTAGCCTGAACAGTAATTTGCACTGAGCTTCAAACCTCTCCTCCAACAAGTTTATATTATTATTATTATCTCATGTTACGGGTTGAATTTTGTCCCCCTCCACCGCCCCCCACCCGCAAATTCATATGAAGTCTTAACCTCCAGGCTCTCAGAATATAACCTTATTTGGAGATACAGCCTTTACAGAGGTAGACAAGGTAAAATGAGGTCATTAGGGTGGGCCCTAATCCAGTATGACTGGTGTCCTTATATAAAGGGGGAATTTGGACATAGACCTGCACAGGGAAAACGCCACGTGAGGATGAAGGCAGAGATCAGGGTGATGCTTCTCCAAGCCAAGGGATGCCAAGGATACCAGCAAACCACCAGAAGCTGGGGGAGAGGCAAGGAGCAGATTCTCCCTCACAGCCCTCAGAAGGATCCAATCCTGCCGACACCTTGATCTTGGACTTCTAGCCTCCAGAACTGTGAGAGAATACACATATGTTGTTAAAACCAATCAGTTTCTGGCACTTTGTTACAGAAGCCCCAGCAAACTAACCCATCCCTTTTTTACAGATGAGCAAAACCAAGATTACGAAGTGACTTTCCGGAGGTTACCTGGGTGCGGTGGACCTTGTTGACTGGTACTTATTTCTCTGCCACCTCTTAAATGCTGATCCCCAGCACACCCCAGTCCTGAGCCCTCAGCCCTTCAGGAGTTCATCCATTCATGCATCTTTGAGGCATGCAATGTTCTAAGTACAGGGTCCCAGCAGAGAAACAAACAAATATACAAACAAACACACAAACAAACAGACACAAACCCCTCTCTACCTCCACCCACCATGGGGAACAGACAGTAAACAAGGTAAGGGAAATGTAAGTTGATAGTAAGTTGCATGGTCTAAGGGCCATGGGGAAAAATGAGGCAGGGAAGGGGCGTAGGAGGTATGGAGGGGGGTGGTTTGAACAGGTCCTTGGGGAAAGCTCACCGGGAAGGTGACACTCCTGGCACCATTGCACCCACCCAGGCTGCAGCCCCCTCCAGAGAGATGCCTCCCAGATCCTGCCCAGTTCATGCTCCCTACTGGGCCTCTCCCCTGCGACTCATGCTGCCCGATCCAAACTCAGCTTCCCTACCTTGCGCACTGCCGCAAGCACATCCCAGCAAAGGGCACCACCATCCATGCTCAGCCGCTCAAATCAGAAACCTCGAAGCCAACTACGTCTCCCCACCCTCTTGCCCCCTCACCCCATCTGACCCTGGGAGCTGGAGGTGCTCCCTCCACAAGTGCTGAAGTCACTGGCTCAGCTCCCCTTCAGCCTGGGGAGGAGGGAAGTTGCTGCTAATGGTGGACCCAGCGCCAGTCTAATCACCCGTGCAGACACTGTCCACCACCATTGGTGGCTTCAACCTCAGAGCCCACGGTTGGGCCCTGAGCTCTGTAAATCTGCCTCCTCTTCTGTGCCTACCAAAATGCTGCATCCCTCTTGGCGGGGGGCGGGGAGGGGGCTTCCATGACTTGTCCAGTGAGAGCTAGCGGGAGGCTGAGGACAGACTCCCAAGACCAACATCCTGTAGCGATCAGGGAACCAAGTCCCTTCCCTTTCTGGGCCTCGGTCTCCCCATTAGTATAACGGGCACAAATCCCTGCAGAGTTAACCTCTCCGGTAATCTTGGCTGAACCAATGGATGTGAATGGCATTGCTCTGAACAGTGTGTACCCATGGATAGGTCAGGGTGAGAAGAGGATGAGGTGGGAAGCTGTATGTACCAATGTGGACAAGCCAGAAGGTAGCATCTGTGGCCCTGGCAGGAGCAGAGTGATCTGGGCTAACCCAATCCTCACACGATGCTCTCCCACCCTCAGTTTCCTCTCCAGGCCTCTCTCCTCCTACTGCCATCTGCAGGAAAGTTGTGCCAAAGACATCCCCTGCCTCTGGGGGACACACTGTGCAGTGGGCAGGTCTCTTCCCACACGTGAATAATAAGGTGGGGTAGGATCAACTGATATCTTGGATCCTAGAATTTCCATGGACTTTGCAGGGATGCTGGAGGCTTGGTGGGACGTAAAAGGGACATGTTCCTCAAACTGCAACATTGGACCAAGCCTCCCTTTCTGAGGTCCAGGCCAGAGCAGCAGAGGTCCTGGGGGATGGGAGGGAAGGGCAGACTGGCCAGATTCCACGTTTGGGACCCATACAGGGCTTGAAGCGGGCTGGATGCCCAGGAGACAGAAGCTGTGTATCTGAGGTTGGGAGATGGTCAGTGCACTTTGGATCTTATGTGAGTCTCTCACCATGTGCCTCTGCTGAATGGAGCTGCCCACCTAGTCCCCTATTCAGGTTGAATGGCACCCTTTGCTCTGCCGTGTTCGTGCCTATGTGTGTGCATGTGTGTAGGAGAGTGGGAAAAGAAGGAGAAAAGCCGCATCCTCGGTCGGTCCACCTGGCACCACCCATAGCAGCCTTTGACAGGGCAAGATGAAGGAGAAAAAGCTGTTGCTGCCCAGCTGTCTCTTGGTTCTCCCACTTCCATATGAAGGAAGGGTGACTGAAGGGCTCTCCCTGGGTGTGCCTGTCCCTCTCTTGGTGAGCCAGCGAGAAGATCAGTGAGTTCATCAGTTCTGGCGTGGGGAGTCTTCCTTTGCTCTTCTGTGCCTCTGGGGTGGGGTGGGCTCCACCGCCTCTCAGTTCTGAGGGGTGACTAAATCCCTATCCTGCCGTGTGACCTTGTGCAAGTCACTTGACTTCTCTGAGCTGGCTTCCTCATCCAGCTCACGAGGCTAATAGTACAAACTCACAAGGTTGTTGAGAGGATCGAATGATATATAACCAGTACTTAGATTCTTATTGTTAGCTCTGGGTTTCCAGCCTGGCCGGCACCTGGCACCATCGTTGGCCCTCTTCACTCCTGCGTGGAAAGCCAGCAACCTCAGATCATCCCTGGGCTCTATAACCATGCTCTCTACCTTCGTAGCCACTAGCCACCTGCAGCTATTCAATATTTGAAATGATATTTTGTCTGAATCAAGATGTGCTGTATTTTATTATTATTATTTTACACTAAATTTCAAAGAAAGACAATACGAAAATGTAAATATATCATTAATGATTTTTACTTTCAATTAATTAATATTAACTACATGCTGAAATGACTAATAGTTTGGATATATTAGGTTAAATAAAATATATTATTATTAAAATTAAGTTCACTTGTTTCTTTTTAACTTTCTCAATGCGGCTACTAGAGAAATTTAATTACATATGTAGCTCGCATTACATTTTATCGGGTGACGCTGCTCTACAACTTGGAAAGGCCATTTCCAGGGCATCTTCTTGGAGGCTCCCAGGAAAAACAGCTTTTAGAATTCCCACTGAATTCCACTCAACCTCAGCCACTGAAGAATGTCTGCTTCCCAGGCAGCTCCTGAGTTCCAGAACCCACTCAGGGTGGCCTCACTCACTTCTCCCCAGTTCCCCACGCGTCATGCAGCCTCCCAGGCAGCTTCGACCCTGCCAACGATCCAAATGTGGCAACGAAGCCTGCAGCCCCTTCCTCCAAACCCCAGCTGTCTAGCTGCTTAGAACCTCCACGCTGTGTGGGAATTTGCCCGGCATCACTTTCTCCCTCCCAGCAGCCCCCAGGGATGTGGCTTCCTTGCCCCAGGCCCTGAGTCAGCTCCAAGGAATCCCCTCTTCTTTCCAAAGGATGAGGGTGAGAGGCAGGCTGTGTGATGCTCAAGAATACGGACTCAGGAGTCAGAGAGATCCGGATGTGAATCAGGGCTCTGCCTCATACCAACCACATGGCTGGGCAAGTCCCCTCTTCTCTACACCTCAGTTTTCTCATTGACGAAATGGGTACAATCATTGTACCTGCTTTATGGGGTTGTTGGGGATTAAATGACATTGCCAGTGTGTGGCCCTGGCACAGCGCCTGGGTTATCGTAAGTGGTAGTTGTTCAAGGACAGGAAAGGGTTAAGGATGTGGCTTTTGGCCACAGCTTCACTCAGCCAGCCACGAAGAGGAAGCAGGGCCAGGGGTAGGAGGGAGGCAGTGGGACTATAGTTCCTTTTAGACCTGGAGCTACAGGTAGCCTGACGTACAGCCCTGCTGCCCCATTTTCAGATGAGGAAATCGAGGCTCACGGAGGTGAAGTGACCTGCCCAGGGATGGCACTTGGGGTTGTCACTGGGGCTGCCTGGCTCCAAAGCCCATGCTCTCTCTCCTACGCTGCGTCCCAAAGTCGGAGAATGGTGTGCGGTGCAAGTGGATTCAAGGTAGTTTGAGAAGAAGCTTGAGCTGATATGGCCCCTTTCCCACTGGGTCTTTTAAAAGTGTCCAAGGGGCTTCCCTGGTGGCGCAGTGGTTGAGAATATGCCTGCCAATGCAGGGGACACGGGTTCGAGCCCTGGTCTGGGAAGATCCCACATGCCGCGGAGCAACTGGGCCCGTGAGCCACAACTACTGAGCCTGCGCGTCTGGAGCCTGTGCTCCGCAACAAGAGAGGCCGCAACAGTGAGAGGCCCGCGCACCGCGATGAAGAGTGGCCCCCACTTGCCGCAACTAGAGAAAGCCTTCGCACAGAAACGAAGACCCAACACAGTCAAAAATAAATAAATAAATAAATAAAATTAAAAAAAAAAAAAAAAAAAAAGTGTCCAAAACTCCCATCCTAAACCGGGTTCCCCTAAAGTAGACTAGGAGCCAAGAACTCGGGTACAGGTAGTTCCTTCAGGAGGTGACGCCAGGAAACACAGTGAGGGACAGAGAAACAAGACCGGGGAGGGAGAGAGCCCAGGAAAGTGCCTCTGATGAGCAGGACACCGCTGTGGGCACCTGAGCTCAATCCCACCCGGTGCCTTTTGAGCGGGTGTAGAGAACACACACCAGAATTTTCAAACGGGGAGCTGAAGACTGGGTGTTGATCCAGCTTCCACCCCTCACGATTGAGGGTGGGGGGGTATGAAGTCTCTGGCATTTCCCTGCACAGGCTTCCTTGGCACTGGAGGAAGCCCTGAAGTAGAGAGAGGGGAGGAGAGAGGCTGAAGCTGGGCTGATATGCGCGGGGAGTCCACACAGCCAGAGCCCCATGCCTGGAAATTCCTCTTGAGAAAAACTTTCAAACTATACAAAAATGTTCATGAAAGTTAAAAAAAGTAGAGAGATAGGTAGAGAGAGAGAGAGAGATATGAATTTTAGAAATATATATTTAGATAAAGATAGATATAGATATTTAGAAGTAATCTAAATGTCCAGCAAGAGGCGATTGGCTTAGTAAATTATGGTGCATTCACAAGATAGAATATCCTGCAGCCAAAAATGAAAACATGGTTGCAACATGGAAAAGCATTTGGGAAGGAACGTTACTTAAAAATGGTGCATGCACATCGTCTCCACCACGGATGGTGCGTCGGTCAGGGCTCCATCAGGGAGGCAGAACCGGCAGGAGATACACATTATGAGACTTATTGCTAGGAACTGGCTTATAGAGTTCGGGGACTGGCTAGGCAACTTCGAAGGACTGCGTCCAGGCTTGCCTGAGGCCGTGGAGACTACATGCATCCAGCAACATCAGGCTGATACCACTCCAGTCTGAGGCTTGATCTTTCCAGAGCCCCTCCCCGTTCACCCCTTTCCCCTATCAGGAGATGTAAGGTGGCAGGGTGGGGACCACTTTCTCTCCTGTTTTTCGGCCTTGACCTCAGCATTCATCATCTCTGGGCTCAGTGCCTGACTGACATACTTCAGCCCTCTCCCCCTTACTGCCCAGGGCCTCCTGGAGCTGGGTGGGAAGGGCTGTGGTGGGACAGGGCCTGAACACATGGATCCTATCAGTGACCTCACTCTGACTGGCCATCGCCAGATTTTCCCTGGTCTGGCAGAGGGCTGGCTGAGGCTGCCCTCACCCCAGGTGTGGGATTTGTACAACCTCCAGCCCCCCAGGACGGACCAAGGCAAAGGAGGAAGTGAATCAGGCTATGATTGGCTGTGTTACCTTGGGCAAGTCCCTGTCCCCTCTCTGGGCTCTCTGGCCACCCCTAACTCTAACGTGGGACATGTTTGATTATGCCAGTGTTAGCCTCTGTGGATCTTGGGGTCAGTGTCCAGAGCTGAACTGCCTAAAGCAGGGCTATGTAGACATGGGGTTTGGGCCAAGTGGCATGAGCGACGGCCAGCGGGCCTGGAGTAGGGGCGTTTATGGCAGGAGTCTGATCTGCCCCTACTGTCCCCACCCCTTACGCCTCAGTCCTGGGCTGAGCCCACCAGACCCAGGGACCCTGTAAGATCCACCTCTGAAGCATCAGTGCCCAGTCCAAGGTTGGCACAAAGTGGGCACTCAGAGACAAGAAAGAGGAAGGAAGGAAGGGAGGGAGGGAGGGAAGACAAAGAGAGACAAAGAGGAAGGGATGAAGGGAAGAAGGGAGAGAGGGAAGGAGGAAGGAAAAGACAGCGGGCTAAAGGAGAGGGACTGGCAGAGAGGATGAGTGAATGAAAGAACGAGTGAACGAGTGACCGAGTGCGTGTGAGGCGAGGCCGTGTCATGAGCCGTACACCGCCTGTGGAGCTCAGTTTTGCTGCGGGCTCAGAACACAGAACTGGATGGGCAAGCCCAGCCCTTTCTACAGATGAAAAAACTGAGGCACAGGGAGGGAGGGAGGGAGGGAGGGAGGACACAAGAGGTTGTGCGGTGAACAGTGGCAGGGACGGGACCAAGGCTCACGTTCCAGGGCTCTTCCCACCTCCCAAGACCGCCCTCAGAGGAGAAGGGGTTTCCTAGAGCTGAGTGGGAAAGTGACTTTGGTGGCAGGCCCTGGGCCCAGGAGGGAGGCGTTGGGGTCCTTGGATGGGTTGTACAGGGTAGGGACCGGGCTCTGAGAGGCCAGTGGGCAAGAGCCAACCTCTCCCGGCGTGACCATGGCTGCCCTGGGACCGGGGGGCATGGGCACCACCTGGGCTTAGGGGTACGGCTGCTCAGAAACGTTTCTCCTTTGAGCCGCCATCCTCACCAGCTCCCCTGTCCCGGCATTTTCTCAGCCTTGTTCTTTTGCCCCTTGTTGCCATCTTTCTCCTCCCCCTCTACCCTCCTTTCTCTCTTTCAGTCTCTCCTTCCTCTCTGTTGGTCTCTCCTTGGATGTTGGTCTCTCTGCTGTCTCTGCCCCTCTCTGAGGTCCATCTCTCGATGCCTTTCTCTCCCCTCTGGCTGTCTATCCCTGTCACACCACCTGACTCTGTCTCCTGCTGTCACTTCCACCTCCGTCGGTCCCCGTCTGCTTTAATGCATTCCCTGTCTTGCCCTGCTCTGTCTTGGTGTCTCCCTCTGTCTCTCTCTGTCACCTCCAGTCTCTGATTTTCTCTCTGTCTGTGTCTCATGCTCCCCCTTTTCAAGTCACCAAAGGCTCTGCTGGCTGCTCTGGGCAGTGCCACGCCCTGCAACCCAGTCTTACCCACCTCTGGTAACAGTTACCCTGGCTGGAATGGAATCCTCCAGTGCCCCAGAAAGACCTACAGGCATCACATGGGGACCAGATGGTGACAGATTCCTCAAGAAACTAACCACTTTGGGTAAGGGATCAGGAGCCCCTGGGGAGGTCACACCAGCCCAAGAGCAAAGACCCAGAGTCCTGCAGCTGCCAAACCGCTTCTTCGAGGCACAGTGGGTGGTGTCAGGCACCCAGGGCATAGACACCAGGAGCAGCCAAAGGCAGAGGAGCAGGAGCTAGCATGAGAAAGGGTGTATTTTACCATATGTAAATTATGTGTTAATTTGAGAAATGGAACAAAAAGGCAAATCAGGTCATGTCACTGCTCTGCACAAACTTGTCCAGTGGCTCCCAGCTTACTCTTTACAATGTTCCGTAAGACCCAATATCAGTGTCTTGCAAACTGTGGGCTATGACCTTTTCAGTAAGTTGGGAAATCAATTTAAGGATCGTGACCAGCATTATTTTCTTAGATGAAATAGAATAAAATAAAATATATAAGAGTACATATATATAGTAAAGGTATATTTCATGAAATGTTTACTTCAGTGGTATTTTTGTATATGTATGTTTATACTGAATTGCAATATAAAATTTATTTCTTACTGTGGGTTATAATCAACAAAAAATGAAAGACTTCTCAGCGTGCTCTGCTCCCCAGCCCCTGTTATCCACTTACTTTCTCTCATCCCTTTCTCCCTTGCTCACTCTGCTGCAGCCTCGCTGACTTTCTCATTGTTCCTGCATCACTCCTGGCACACTCCTGCCTCAGGGCCTTTGCACTGGCTGTTCTATCTGGAACATTCCTCCCCCAGAGTCCCCGTGGCTCCCTCTCACTTCTTCCAGGTCTTAAGTGTCAACTTCCAGAGAGAGGCCTTCCAGACCAGCCTGTAGTCCCCTTGCCTCATTTTATTTTCCCTCATAGCACTTATTTCCACTTACCCAGAGTATTATATATTTATTTGTCTACTTCCCTCCACTGGAATGTCAGTTGCATGAAGGCAGGGACTGTGTCAGTTTTACTCTCTGTTGTACCCCAGTGCCTCGAATAGTGCTTGGCACACAGTAGACATTTACTGAATAGATTCGATTGAATAATCACCCTCCTTGCCCTGGTGGGACATAGAGTCTGGTTTAGATGGCTTCTTACAGTTCTCTTTAAATGCTGAAGCTCTTGTAAGCTGCCTTCGTTCTCTACTGAAAGGAGAGTAGGCACACCTGAGAATTCATTGGGGTTCACCAACCTGGTGAGACCTAAACATCCTCTGGACTTCTCTTTGCCTCACTGGAATCCCAGCGAGAACTGGCTCCCTCGCTAAGTTCCGGAGCAGCTCTGCTGGGATTTCCTATTGTCCTGCCAGGATCCTGGTGGTCTGCACAGAACCCCTCGGCCTGTGCCCTGCTGAAGTAAACAACGTGGAAATGCTGTGTTTGGGATGTTTCATTCCAGTTGACAAGACTTGTGGGCTGAGTGCTCCAGCTGAGACAAAACAGAGAAAACTGAAACAGATGGATGGGGAGGGGGAGGTCTCCTGGCGTGGGAGGCTGCCTTGCCACCGGCCCCATCCCACTGGCGGCAGCCGGAGAAGCCCCCCTCAGGAGCCCACACCTGGCCTTGTGGCGGAGGGTGAGGAGTGGGGAGGAGAAGACCACACCTCCAGCAGCTCGAGGGTCAGAGTGAGTTCTCTTCACCAAATTGATCTGATTCCCCCAGGTGGTGAATCACAGGCTCAGAATGCTGGGAGGGCCCTAGAGATCACGTAATACAACTTCAACATTTCACAAGTGGGGAAACTGAGGGCCAGACAGAGGAGCCACACCCCTAAAATCACACCGCAAGCTGGGGCTAGAACCTGCATCTTCCAACCATCAGTCTGGGGGTTTTGAACCAGGCAGAAGTTACAGGCCAGGCAGGCTGGGGGGAGCAGGGACGGAGAGCACTGAAGCGTAACCACTGCCCCTGAGCCCATCCGAGGGCACCGGGGGAAGCTCGAGGACGCAGGTGGCACTCGAACTGACTCTTCACAGACTGGATTTCACCAGGTAACGAAGGCGTTCCTGGGGGTGGGGTTGGACTGGGTTAAGCTGGGTTTCAGAGCTGGGGACCCATGAGGAACAGTGTGGCTAGTGTCCAGGTTGGGTGTGTAGGGGTGGGGGGCGAGTGGTGGGAAGCGAGCTCAAGGCCTGTCTTGGCTGTCAGCAGTTAGCTTTATGCCAAGGGGAAGAATTAGGGGCCGAGGACTTAGCACTTGGAAGAGATCAGGGAACACAGGACTGTGCGACCTGGGTGTCCCCCACCCCCAGTTCTCCGTTCTCTCTCACCCCACTTGGCCCTGCCCTTCCTCCCCTCCCCAAGGCAGCACTGTCCCTACAGGTGGCCATCTCTCCTTGCCAAGTGCTAATGCTATTTTGGGATACGGAACCTGCCAGTTGCTTGGGGACTGGACTTGAGGCCCCACCTCCTGCAGGGATGCTGAAGGCCTGGGAAGCAGGAGCAGGGCCTGGGAAAACAGGCCATCAAAGCTGCCTTGGTAATTCCCTCCGGCCATGGAGAAGAGAGGGCTGCAGGGTCACAGCACAGAGCTAAATATAGGGACACTCGGAGGTGGAAGTGGTTCCTGCCGGCTGCAGGGGGCCATCCAGTTCCTTCTCCCAGAAGCTGGGAGGAGGCCCTCGGGAACAAGGTTTATGAGACAGTTCTGGGTGCCCGGCTCAGGCACTTGGAGGACCTCAGTCTGGATCTGGTGTCAGATCTCCGTCTATGGCAGGGGTCATGGCATTGATTACCCCCAGTCTTATTTGTTAATTCCAACCTTATCTATTGGGCCCCTACTCTGGGCTAGGACTTGTGCTCAAAGCTCAGGTTCAGAAGTCCCTGCTCTTAGGAATAGATGCTTTCCTGGGGAGACAAACTTGTAAATGGCCAACGACCTGTGGGTAAATGGCATGCGGACTGAACCTCGAACTTCATCGTCTACCTGACTAGAATGTGAGTTCCCAGAGGGAGGGATTTTTGTCTGTTTGGTTCACTGCTATATGCCCAGCAGCCCCTAGATCAGTGCCTGGCATATAGTACGTGCCCAATAAATATTTGTTGAATAACTGAATGAATGACTCTGCCCAGAGAATCAGAATTGGCTTTATGGAGGGGTGGCCTGTGGCTCTTGAACGAAGGATAGAATTTTGAGCCAGTCCACTGAGGATGGGCATATCAGGCAAAAAGCCTTGCAAAAAATATATGATGTACTCAGGAGCATTGGACCTAGTTCTATGTGGGAGTCAAGGTGGGAGGAAGATTGGAATAGATCCCGAGAGGCTATGAACATGGCCAAGGACCCTGTTGTGCAGCCCAGAGGTGTCCAAAATGGTGTCCACAAGGTGACCCATTCACGTAGACAGAACATTCTAGAACTTTTATTTATATTTATTTTTACCTTTAAAAAAGAAGGAAGAAAAATTTAAGCTCTACTAACATTAACCAAATAGACTGACATTGGTGCCCTCACGTTGTCCACACCCTGTTAGGTCACATGTCCCGTATCCCAAGTCTCCTGAGTAAAGTAGTGTGTGGTCCACCGTGCAGGCTTGGCTGACAATGGTGCCCCACCCCCCTGTGATGCCTTCAGTTAACCTGCCACAGGATTCATCCAGGCACTTAATTTTATAAAAACAAAGTCTTTAAATCATAGAATCCTTACAGAACATCTTATTGACAAAGGCAGGGGCCATAAAAATCTTTTGTACCATACAGAAATTTGCTGGTTGTCTCAGAGCAAAGTCATTAAAAGAGTTACCGCCTTAAAGATGAGTTTTTTTTCTTTTACAAAAAAAACAGACGATCCAAATGTGCCGGCTCTTTGACGACAAGGGTATGCTATCCAGCAGATGCTAAAACAAATAAATAGATAAGATGTTGTTTTAAGATTTAGAAAGTAACCACTTTTGGAAAGGAACTCACGCTACAGAGAGAGCACTTTGCAGACGGACATTTTGGAATGATTTTGTTGCTGAGCATCGTCTGTCTGTTGCATCTACACATTTAAAATATAATAGAGTTTTATAACCTATTTTAAATCTTCTAAGTGAGGAGTTTCAGTAGGTTTTGAACTCGTATGTCAAAAAAAATTTTTTAAATAACACCTTCTATTTAGTTTCCAACAGCAACTGATTGACATTGTTTAAACAAAATTGCAAAAAAAAAAAAAAAACCCTCTGCACAGAATTTTAAAAATCACACCTTGTGATTTGGTAAGCACAGCCAGGAACGCTCTCCTTCCACGTGGAGCTTCTGCTCTTTGTGAGGTACGTATATTTTTCAACTACAACAGGCATTAAACCAAGTGACGATATAAATGGAGTTTAGTACCAGATTCTCAGTCAATGAGTGCACCACATCACTGAACCAAGATTTTATTTAAAATAAACCACACTTATTTATTTATGTTTTTAATTGAAGTATAGTTGATTTACAATGCTGGGTTAATTTCTGCCGTACAGCAAAATGACACAATTATGCATATATATTCTTTTTTATATTCTTTTCCATTATGGTTTATCTCAGGACATTGAACATAGTTCCCTGTGCTATACAGTAGGACCTTGTTGTCCATCCATTCTATATGTAATAGTTTGCATCTACTAACCCCAAACTCCCAGTCCATCCCCCCCACCTCCTTTCCCCCTTGGCAACCACAAGTCTGTTCTCTATGAAAAATGAACCACACTTAAGCACAATTTTTAGTAATAATATATTTAATTAGAGAAAGAAGCTTTTTTTAGACCATTAAAGAAAAAAGAAAACAAAACATAAAATGACTGGTTTACTCTTTCATTCTTTTTTCAGTTTCTATTTTTTGGTATATATTTTATAACTTATCTAATATATTCGTATGGTGGCATATGTATATAATTTACAAATAAATGCATACATATATTGGTTAGATTGCATGAACTTTGCTTTTACTGATGGGAGGGTGAGGTTCATCTGTGGCTGTGATGGGGAAGCTAGGGAGGAATTCTGGAGGTAAAGGCTGGATCCACTGAGGCCACTTTGGGAACGTGAGGCCTGGTGTCTAGACAGGAGGTTGGACTGTGATCTAGACTGGATTCAGGAGGGAGCCTGAGCTGGGCCTGGGGCTGAAGGCAGGGCGGATGGGGAGAGGAGAATGCCTGTGGTAATAGATGAGAAGAGGGGGTGACAGAGCTCCAGAGGCACCCATGCTGCTGCCTGGTCCATGTGATGAGGTGACCATGTGGGGTCCCTGCTGGAGAAATCAGAAGACCAAAGCCCTGGGAGAGAGAGAGACTCCACTTCCTGGCTGCTCTCCCCGCAGGCTGAGCCAGCCCCAAAGGCCCAGACAGGGCTTCCTCCTGCCTTGTCCTGTACAGCCCAGCTGACCCAGGGAGGCTGCACCAGAATTGCACATGCCAGCAGTGTGTGGGGTGGCCAGAGCCCCAGGTCCCAGGCTACCAGGTCTGGAGGTCACTCTGGCAACAGACTCTGTTGTGATGCTACACAGAACCAGGGGCCTGTTAGTCAGAGCCATGCAGGAAGGTCCCCTCTGGCCCTGAAAGGCCTGGCAGGCCGAATCTGGACACGCCTGGGAGTGGTCCAACAACCAACCATTGTCTGGCTTGGCTCTGGCTGCCAGGCCAGGGGAAGAGCAGTCGGTCAAAGGGGAGAGCTGGGTCTAGCAGGGACTGGGGTTCAAAAGTCAGTCTGTCTATTCACAATCTGTGCTCAGATAGCAGGCAAATCAGGCCCTACCCTTGGTGTGGGGGGAAGGGTCCCTGTCTTTTGACTGAGATGGAATATCAGAGGTGTCACCAGCACAACTAGCATGCATCCTTCCAAATGCACCTCACTCCCTGGAACAGTCCCCTTGGGAGGTCACTGTGCTTATGCCAGTGGTGAGGTTGGGATGCTCACATTTCAGGACACCTCGTGGGATGGTTTCAGAGCCACAGGGGAGAGGCAGCTCATTTCAGACCTGGGCTGGTATATTCTAATCTAGCCTGGGATACAGTCCCCTTTTCCCTGGACCTCAGTCTCCCCATGGAACACCCTCAGACTGCCCAGGAGACCTGCCCCCATCTCACCACTCAGAGCCCGCTTCCCTCATCTGGTCCCTGAGAGCCCCGACTGCATCCACACCAAGCTTGGCCCACCCCATCCCGGTCTCACTGCCATATTACTGGCTCGCCTGCGGCACGTTGTTCCAATTCGCTGCTCCTGCTGCGGGGAAAGCAGTGTGAGACCCTGGGCCCAGCAACACCCCTCTTCGCCCCTCCCAAGGCTGGGGGAACCCACTGTGTTACTGTCCCCAGGCAGGGGTCCTTTCCCTGCTGTGCCCAACCCCGCGTCCCCACGGTGCACACACAGATGCCCTTGGGGGTACGATTGGCCTCAGTGGAGCCACTTCCCTCCCCGAGTCTCAGTTTCCTCGTCTGTGTATGAAGGGTAATGAGAGTGACCTCACAGGGAGGAGGCCTGGGCAGCCTGAGCTCCCACACTTCTGATCACATTTAAGGAATTGTTATTTTTATTATTAACGTGGGCGTCTCTTGTTGGCTTTTTGGGGCTGTTTGATGAATAATTCAGGCGTGGGTCAGACCCCGCTTCCCTTGACCCTCTTGTGGGTCGAGGGCCTGCGGGGGTGGAGGGTGGGAAGCCACGCCATCCAGGAACCTGCCCCTCAACGTGCGTGTCCAGAAGCTGTGTCAAGAGCAGAGCAGACCTGAATCACTCGGCCCTCCCTGTCCCTGGGGAGCTCTGAGAATAGACCCAGGAGCCCTTCCCAGAAGCAGCCCAGAGCCCCAGTTAGAATCCTGCCTGTGCGGGTGCCTCGGAGCCAGTCACCTGAGCTCCCCGCAGTATCCTCACCTCCACCTTCCCCTGGCTCTTCCCTCTGTGAATCTTACCTCCCAGTTGCAACCATCTCTGCGGACCCTGTGGTTTCCCGCTGCCCTACTCTTGGGCAAGCTGTTCCCTCTACCTGGACTACCTTCTTTCTTCTGAGCCACCGCCTCCAAGAAGTCTGCCCAGGTTCCCCCGCCTGGAAGGGATCTTTTCCTCAGCTCCTTGTAGGCGCCACTTTAAAGGCCCGGATAGGAGCTCTAACTCAGCACTGCAGCGGGAGCAGGGGCTGGGCCCTTCACACACAGCCTCTCATTTTCCTCTGCTTTACAGATGAAGAAACGGAGGCTCAGAGAGGTTGAATAACTTGCCCTGGATAACTTGCAGAGCTAGGCTCCAAAGCGGGGTGACACAGCAGCAGCTCCTGCACATGACCCTTTCCAGGCCCTGCTTGTCTTCACTAGACAAATGCACATAATGTCCTGAAGGAAACCTGAGTTTAAAAAATTAAAAATTAACTCAAATCAACTCTCCAGTTAACCAGTGACTCTCCCAGATTCATTCCTCCAAACTACTGGCATTATAAACCTCTTTTTCCGGTAGAGATATGGTTCCTAAAACTAAACATTCTCAGCGAATTCAAAGAGATGGGAGGGATCTGAGAGTCAGTTGTCTCCTCCTTATGAGCCTGGGTCCGCCTCCTCACAGGTACTCCAGGCACCTCCTTTGGGGCCCGGCTTCCCTAGCACCAAGGGCAGTAATATCAACATTCACGCTGGGCTAAGAGGTCTTTCCCTCATTTTACGCTCACAGCTACCCAGCTACGCGGGTGCTGTTATCCTCATGTCCTGGGGTCGGGGGAGACTGAGGCTCAGAGAGGTTGGAGGTAACCTGGACAGATCTGCCTGGCCCTTAAGTTCACGTTGGTACCCTACCAAGGTGGGACCTCCCCTCCTTATGTTTCCCAGGACAGCCCCTCCCACTGTGGCCAGGGGTCCTCTGCCTGGGGAAGCGTTCGGTCTCTTGCCAGAGGATCTGCCTTGGGGATCCACAGAGCCTGGCTAACCCCCAGCGCCTCCTGCTCTGGTCCTGCCCCTGTGGTCATGTGGACGGTGGTGCCCCCTTTGTGTATGGAAGGAAGAGTCCAGACTTGGAGTCAAGAGCCTGGGGTTCGAATCTTTGCTCTGCCACTTTTTTGCTGCGCCATGACCTTGGATGAGTCACTCGCTTCCCTAAGCCTCTGAGGGATTGTCCTCCAGGTGAAATGAGGGCATGGAGGTGACGTGGGGAGGAGCATAGTGGGCCTCCCTGGAAGTGAACTGGGTCTGAGGTCAGGGCGGAGGGGCAGGCAGGAGCAAGTTTGGTCCAGGAGACCAGGCCATCCCAGGTCTGGGTTGGGAAGCCAAGCAGGGAGGGAAGGAAGGTATGAGATCGAGGACGTGCTTGTCCACAACTTCAGGGTTCATTGCTCCCCTCCGTGGGTAGAAGGCAGGAAGAGCTTTCTCCCTTGGAATGTGCCCCTCCACCTCCTGCATGCCGCAAGACACAGACCTCCAGCATTTGGGCTGAATTAAGAGCGTCAGACGTCAGCTGCCTCTGAATCACAGGCTGCTTGAGCCTGGGGAGAACATGGGATCGCATCTTCACACTGTCCGGCAGGCTCTGGGGGTCCTTGGGGGTGCCCAGGAGGAGGGGGCCTCTGGGCCCTACTCTGGCTTCTCTCACAGCAGCTCCCTTAACCTGAGTTATATATTGGGTTCCTCTTATTTCAAGTGAAGAGAGAGTTCTGCGTCCTCATAGAGGAAGGGAGTAAACCGCGAGAGTATCCAAGGGTCTGGCTTTTGAGTTCTGAAGTCACACAGCCAGACAGTGTGAGGGTGGGATTAGAACTGTGTCTGCCAGGTTCATTCACTCAAGCACGCATGCTTTCTTCCACTAATTAATTCAATAAGCTGGTACTGAAGCCCTTCCCTGTGTGCTCTCAGTGATGACCGTGAGGATTTTGTGGAAGCCAGAATAGACAGGATTCCTGTCCTCAAGGAGTGTAAAGTCTAAGGAGATGACACTGATTAACAAGAGCTCATACATTCAACCTTATCACCACCTGCCATGTACTTTACACATATCAACTCTCATGACAACCCTATGAGGTAAGTAAATCCCCTATTTATAGATGAGGAAATTGAGGTACAGGAGGTGAAACAATATACCAAGCCACCAGGAAGTGACAGAGCTGGGAGTTAAACCTCAGCTATCTGGCTACAGAGTGTGTACTCATGACTACAACATTAAACAGATAAATACAATTTATAACCTATGGTGTTTTCTCTGTGTTTTACACACACACACACACACACACACACACACACACACACATATATATATATACAGGGAACCTGGCTAAGCTGAGGTTGGGTGGGAAGGGGTGTCAGCAAAGGCTTCTCTGAGGAAATGATGCTTGAGTTAAGATGAAGGGTGATATTTACAGGCAATCAATTTTTACCAGTGGTGCCATGAGAGAAAGAATAGTCTTCTTAACAAATGGTGCTGGGACAACTGGATATCTACATGCAAAAGAATGAATCTGATCCCCTACTTCACACCACACACAAAAATGAACTCAAAATTGATCAAAATCTAAAACTAAAGCTATAAAACTCTTAGAAGAAAAAATAGTTATAAATCTTTGTGACCTTGAATTAAGTAGTGATTTCTTGGGTATGACACCCAAAGCATAAGCAACTAAAAGAAAATTAGAAACATTGGATATCATCAAAATAAAAAAACATGTATGCTTCAAAGAACACCATCAAGAATAGGAAAAAATTTTACAATGCCTATATCTGATAAGGGACTTGTATCTAGAATATATAAAGAACTCTTATAACTCAATCATAAAAAGACAAATAACCCAATTAAAAATGGGCAAAGGACCTGGATAGACATTCCTCCAAAGAAGATGTACAAATGGCCAATAAACTCATGAAAAGCTGCTCTGATATCATTAGCCATCAGAGAAATGCAACTCAAAGCCACAATGAGATACCACTTCATACTCACTACAATGGATATATATATATATATATATCTCTTCATATACATATATGACAATAAAAAGTGTTGATGAGGATATGGAGAAATTGGAAATTGATGGAGCCTCTGAGGAAAATAGTCTGGCAGTTCCTCAAAAGGTTAAACATAGAGTTACCACATGATCCAGCAATTCCACTCCTAGGAATATATGCAAGAGAAATGAAAACATGTCCACACAAAATTTGTACAAGAGTGGTCATAGTGGTATTACTCACAATAGCTAAAAAGTGGAAACAACCCAAATGTCCCTCAACTGATGAATGTTTATATAAAATGTGGCATCATCCATATGATGAAATATTGTTTTGCAATAAAAAGGAAGGAAGTACTAATATATGCACCAACATGGAAGAATCTTGAAAACATTATGCTAAGTGAAAGAAGCCAATCTCAAAAGACCACATATTAAATGATTCCACTTATATGAAATGTCCAGAATAGAAAAAGCCATAGATACAGAAATTAGATTAGTGGCTTTAAAATTTGGGGGAGGCAGGGCAGTAATGGCTAATGAGTACAGGGTTTTTTGGGGGAGTGATGCAAATGTTCTAAAATTGATTGTGATGATAGTTACCCAAATCTGTGGATATCCTGAAAACCATTGAATTTTATACATTAAATAGGTGAATTGTATGATATATGAATTATAGCTCAATAAAACTGTTATTTAAAAAGGAGAGAAGGATGAAGAGGCATTACATGGACATGGAAGGGGCTGGGGCTTGGAGTATGCCTTCTAAGCTAAGGGAAGTGCATGTGCAAAGGCCCTGTGGCTGGGAGCCTGGTATGTTTAAGAAAGCAAAGAAAACCACATGTCAGGAGCTTATAGGGCAAAGGAGGAAGAGGGGAGAGAAGAGGCTGGAGGGCCAGGCTGTCCAGGGCCTTGAGGGCTATGGCAAGGTCTCAAGTTCTCGTGGAGGCAGAGCTAGGAGGGTCAGGCTCTCACACAGTGCAGGTGATGGCACGCGGCTCACCACGCTCAGGCTGTCCTGCTCTTCCCTCTTCCTGACCTCTCTCATCTGCCTGGGGGAACCCTAGGATAGGATGTGAGTTATGGAGGATCTTCGGGAATCATTGGAGTCAGAAGTCTCTTCAGAAGCCGGGCTTTGTGGCAGAGCCAAGATTTAATTCCCAGCTCTGCAGCTTGCTGGGTGACTCTGGGCAAGTTACTTCATCTCTCTCAAAGCCTGAGTTTCTCCGTCTGTACAGTAATGGCTCTCCCTGTTCTACCTTCCTCAAAGGGCCAAGATGGGGCTGGGGGTGGGCGTGTGATGGAGTCCAGCACTTTTAAAGAAAGCTTGAAAACCCAGACGAAGGTCATTATCTATCCACCGCCAGCTGCCTTCTTTCTGAATTCCAGGGTCTGCTGAGAGCCGGCAGGGCTGCCGCACCCTGGCTCTGGAAACGGGGCTTTACTGAGGAGCTGGCCCTAATCCTGAGATTGGAGGGAAAGCCTCAGGCCTGCAGGCTGCTCCTCCCCAGCTCCAGGGCACTCGGGGGGTCAGGGAGTGGGAGAGCTGGGAGCAGACGGTCTGGGTCCGTAGCCTAAGAGCTGACTAATTGAGGGCAGTGGGGCAGGCCTACTGGCCGGGGAGGAAGGGCTGAGCGTGGACTCCTTAGAGAGGAGCAAAATCTGGGGTCTTGACAGCTGGAATCGGTTCGCTTGCTCTTTGAACAAACACCGAGGCCTTCTGTGCAAACTTAGAGATCATTTCAGCTTAATACAGGCTCTGGATTAGAGGAGGCAGCTGAGGCCCAGAGTGGGGGGAAGCCTTACATAAAGCCGCACGGTCAACGGGCGCAGAGGAAAACAAAGAAGTCGGGAAAAGTCAGAAAGGGAAGGGGCGTGGAGGTCTTCTGGTCCAGTCCTCACACCGCACACGCAGAATAGCAGCCCATAAAGCTCAAATCATCCACAATCATAGGCACAGGCCAGCCTGCAGACAGAAGGATGGGCCAAGGGACCCATACTGCCCACGAGGATTCTGTTGTCCTGACCCCTGAAGCCTCCTCTCTGGACCCTCAAGAGGAAGACGCCATGGGCATCCTCCCGAAGTCCCATTCCTTGTCTTAGTCACCCCACCCTGCACTGCCCTGTAATGGCCTTCCCCCCACTCCCCTCCCCCCCTCCCCGGCCTCCCATTTTGATGCCTGACTTGGACCTAGCATCCCCAGGTCAGAGCTGAGCCCAGGGTCCGGCCACCATAAAACTGTGCTTTGTGAGTCCCAAGCAGAACCTGTCACTGGGCCCCGGTTCTACTGCCCACCCTCTAGTCTCTGTCAGTGATAGACACCATCGTCCACGCAAGTGCCCAAGCCACCCAGGCCCCTGGGGTCACCTGCCTCCCCTTCCTTCTGACTAGTACTCGTGTCCCAGGGCCATCCCTTCATTTCTGAAATAGAGCTTCCCTGCCCACTGCCTTTGTCTGCATCCCCAGACTTGCATTCCAGTGGCCTCCCAGCCTCCCACCCATCTCTCTGCTCCAGTTCAATCTCCTCACGGTAGCCAGAGACACATTTTGGACACACAGGTCAGATCACACCCCTCCTCTCCTCAAAGCCCTTCCATGGCTCCCCAGAACCCTCAGGGGAAAGCCCAAGCGCCTCAGCCTTTGGTCCAGGCCCTTCTTCGTGCTCCACTGGTTCCTGCTTCCCTCAAGAACCCCTGTGCTCTGGCCATCCCCGCACAAGACAGCCTCTGGGGCTCCCCGCTCCAGGCTTTGATCCCAACTCCGTGTGCCCATGGCTCTTTCCTTCTTTTCCTTCTGGTCTGCCTGGCAAACACCCACCCATTCTTCAAGGATCACACCTCCCAAAGATTTCCCCACAAGGTGGCCCTTACCCCGCCCTCATCCTATGCCCCCTCCCCCATTGTACCCTGTACAAACCTTGAAAGCCCCGGTGACACCAAGCATACAACCCCCTGCTCAGCCTGGGAGCCCCTCAGCCCAGGGAAAAGGGTGGAAAGTAGGCAGGGAGGGAGGAGAAAAGAAGGAATTTATTTCAGGTGCTTGCTCAATGCCTCCTCCCCCAGGAAGGCCCCCAGACGGCAGCATCTCCCTGTCATGGCCACCCAGGTCCCTTGCTTGCATCTCTGCAGATGCAGTCACAGTTACTCTCCTTCACACAGCATCTGGAATGTCAGTGGAGCCCGAGGCCCTGGAAGGTCCTTTAGGCTACACCTCATTTTACAGGTGTTGAAAATGAGGCCCAGGGATGCAGAGCCAGGATGTAAACTCCGTCCCATCCTAAACCCAGTGCTCTCTCCTTGCTCCCACTGCCTGATGTTGGCACCTCTGGATCCCAGCAGCATGTGGTTGTGAAGGGGCCTCACCAGGACTGGAAGCCCCCAGCCACAGGCCTCAGTGCAACAGGGCAGGCGGGGGCGGGGCTGTGGGCAGGGTGAGGGGGGAAGGGGCGTGAGAGGAGGGCAGGGGGCTGAGCCTTGAGGGGCACCCACTCTGTGCTGACCCCATCCCTGTCTCTTCTCAGCTCATGGGATCAGCCAGGAGAAACTATGTTTGGAGCCCCCATACAGCCCTCAACACACTGTCCACGGGGCCAGGCTTCTGCGGCTTGAATCCCAGCTCTGGGAACTTGGACATGTGCTGGCACCTCCCTGTGCCTCGGCTTCCTCCTCTGTGAAATAGAAATATTCACAATCTTATACTATAGGGTTGTGTGGGAATTAAAAAGTTCATACACGGACATCACTCAGAACAGTGCCTGGTGCATAGTAAGTGCTCAAAAACAAGCTTGTTATTATTATTTATCCATCTTGCCCATGAGACAGTGAAGCAGAAGGGCTGTTTTCTGGGTCCCACTTCACCTCAGCACCCATTCCTGTGCCTGGCCCACATGTCTGTGTGTGCAGGAAAGCCCGGGTGGCGGTGAAGGCACGTCAGCCTGTATACCCTGCGTCTCCCGTTATCCCGGCCGGGTGGCACCATGCTGTGCCATTGGCCAGCATGACCTTAACAGAGAGTCTTCCTTGAGGCCCCTCCAAATCTGAGTGTGACTTGAAGGGAAAAGAATACATTCCTGGTGTTGGGAGTAGAGGACCCCTCAAGCTCTGCGTGAGGCTGGGGCTCCCCTCCCCGCCTGCTCGCAGGGCTACAGGGAGGGAATGGGGGGGATGGGGAGGGGGGAGTCCCCCTGCTCTTCTGCTTTGGTCTGCTTTGTGTCTTCCCGGGCTGGCACATCAGGCGCGTTTACATTTCCAAGTATCCCAGACGACAGCGCTGATAAGGATGTCTCTGATCTGGGAGCCCCCGCAGGGACTTTATCTCTAGGTGGGGCCAGGCTGGCCCTGGCTGGGGGAGGGAGGGTGCCCCTGGGTTTCTGAGAAGCTTCAGAGTATGATGCTCAGGTGTGGCTGAGCCCACCTGGCTCCGGTGCAGGTTACCCGACCCTCACCCTTCCATCTTCCGTGGCTGCCTGCTGTGCCTCCCACTCTCCCACCCCATTCACCCACGACAGGATCCCGCCAGGGCCCGCACAGCACCGTCCCTCTTCCTCCCATATCTCGGTCAATCTGGGAGCAAGTTGAGGGCAGTGTCTCCTGGGACCCATCCTGCCTGCACAGAGCTGGGCTTCTCACACTGACTGTCTACCAGAACTCATCACTTTCCAGGCTCCCTGGACCCACTCCTCTTCTCTCCCTTGACTAAGTCAGAGGTTGGGGCTACATCTTTGACTGCTTCCTTTCTCCCCAGCCTCACATCCCTTCATCCACCTAAGGAGCACTCACTATGTGCCCGGGCACTTTATTTCATAAATCCCCCAGACTCCGGAGAGGCGCTATCCTGATTCCCACTGGCACAGAAAATGGAGCGTCCTAGATGGTTGGTGACCTGCTCAAGGGCACACAACTGGAAGTGACAGAGCTGGGCTTTGAGCCAGGGCTGTCCAGCTCGGCTTGGAGGGGTCAGCAGTGGGCAGAGGACAGACTCCAAGTTATGCCTGCTTGAGTGGGAGTGGGACACAGGGAGGAGCTTACCTGTGTCTGGCTGGGGTGACTCAGAGGGCTGCAGGGGAAGGAGGAGGGCTGTTCCTGTTACCTAATGCTGTGTACTCAAAACTTGGTGCTTGAAACGGTGACATTTATTTTGTTCTAAAATCTGCATTTGGGCAGGGCTCAGAGGGGATAGTTCATCTCTGCTCCACTTGGCATTACCTGGGATTGCAGTCTGGAGCTGGAATCATTTGAAGAGTCATTCATGCCTAAGTCCAGTGGTTGAAGCTGGCCATTGGTCAAGACCTTAACTGGGGCTGTTAGCGAGAGCACCTATAGTGGTCTCCCCATGTGGCTTGGGCTTCCTCACAATATGGTTGCTGGATTCCAGAGAGAGAGAGAGAAACACAGAGACACAGAGATGTTCAGAGAGACAGGTGGAAGCTGAACTACCTTTACAGATTTTGGCCTGGGAACTTATGTAATGTCATGTCTGCCACATTCTCTGATACAGTCACAGAGTTCTGCTTAATTTCAAGGGGAGGGACAATGGACTCCATTTCTTGATGGAGAATGGCAAGTTTTCAGTATGTGGATGTGAAAATATTCCTGAGGCCATTTTTGGAAAATAAACCCTTCACAGGGACCTTCTCTCCCGACCTCTCATCAGTAGTCTCACTTCCCAACCTGGCAAGGCACTTCCAGAGGCTCAGTGGACACTGCCCCTCTCACCCCAACTTTGGAAACATGGTCCTCGGTGGTGGGAGGGGGGAGAGACAGTGAATGGCCATTTCCTGGGCACTTTCTGCATGCCAGGTCCTACCCCAGGCACTTCCATGCCTATTACATTCCATCTGAACCATGATCCTACATAACGGGCCATGCGGCCCCCCATTCTGTGGGTGAGGAGACTGAGGCCGAGAGAGGTGAAGACTTACCAAGGCCACAGGGAGGCATCAGCGAGGCTGGGATCTGAAGCCGGGTCTGTGTGGCTCAAAAGGTCCTGCTCTTGCCCTGCACCAGCTGTCCCCAGGTTCAAGATAAGGAAGTGGTGATAGGGTGAGGGATTAAGAACATGGGCCTTGGATCAGAGCAACTCGGGTTCTCATCGAAGCTCCCTGACCTTGGGTGGATTGCTTCATCCCTCTGAGCCTCAATTTTCATATCTGTCCAATGGGACATCTCAGACTTTAAAAAAACAAACCAACGAGATAAAATAATCTCTGTTACAAGCTTGGCACACCCTCTGGCACATCATGCGTGGTACCCAGACCACCCAGCTCTCCCTCGACTGGACCTGCTCATCTGCGGGCAGAGCTAAGCTGTCTGGGGAATAAGCCTTCTGCCATTCACCAAGGGGGAGCCCCGGGCTCCTGTTGGCTATTTTTAGGCCTGTGTGGGCAACCACAGAACCACATGTGGGGTTTACCACTGCCTGGGCAAGCTCAGAAGAACAAGAAAACACTTCTGATGACAGGGGCGGGGCATCTGAGGTCAGGATGGAGCTCAGTCCTTCCCAGCATCTCCAGGCTGACTTTGGACAAAGAGTCTCTCCAGGTCTCAGTTTCCTCATCTGTAAAAGGAGGATATCACAAGCACAATTTTGGTGCTGCTTACCGGGTGCCAAATGTGGATCTCACATGATTCTCGCTGTGAGGGGGCCAGGGGCACAGAAGTTGCTCAGATAGAAGAGGGACAGGAGGGGAACAAGGGCTTTTCATCGCTCTGCTCCCAGCCTCCCCAAACAGCTGGAAGAAGTTCACGAGGATTAGCTGAGATTATGGATATGGGTGTGTTTTTTAAACTGTAAACTGGACTCTACACTGTAAACCAACAGGCCCAGAGACAGCCTAGGCTCAGTTCCATGGAGACCCCTCCCCAGCCTCAGCCTTCAGCCACAGCATTCCCATTTACTCATCTGTTTTCCATGGGTGGGGATCCTTGTAAGATTTTATTTTGCCTCTACTACCCAATAAAAGGCTTTGAAAGCCACTGAGGGGTGAACTGAAAACGGGAGGTGGCAGTGACACTCCCCAGGGCTCAGAGTGAGGGCTGAGGCCCCAGGTGTCCCAACCCCTATCGCCTGCCTGGCGCACAGCTGTGGCCCTGGGGGCCGCCACCCAGTTCTCAGAGGAGCCCAAGCCTCGGGCCCACGCCCCTTCTTCACTCACATGGGACCTCTGACGATGTCACTTTTCAGGTCCTGGAAGAGTCACCAGCCATGGTTAGGGCTCAGAAGCTCTGTATTTCCCAGGAGGAAAAGAAAGAGCAACAGGCTACGTTCGTGTGTGCACATACCTGCAATCGTATGTACTCATACGCACCACACAGATCACACAAGCCCGCTTCATGCACAAATTCACCTATGCACACACATTTGTAGATCTACACACACATGTTCACACAGGCACACACAAAACACTTATTCCCACAGGCACGCATATGCACACACGCACACCCATCCATATTCTTACGTTAAGATGCACCTACAGAGTATACACAAACCTTATCCAAAACACACACGCACATCTCATACGCTCATATGGATTAACAGAAACGCACAAACATGTGGTTATGCAAAAAGCACAAATATGCACAAACAGATGCATATTCACACACATCCAATCGTCATACACTTCCATGGATAGACAGGTACCTAGACTCAATATACTCATGCTGTGAAAGCTTGTATACAAATGGATGCTCACACAAACACCCGCAGTCCCATACAAACCTGGGTGGGCATATACATTTCATTGACACTTATTCGTACACAGTAACAATAAACTTAGGGCTATGAGCATCTGTGTATACAGAGCAAAACCACACATCACAGCCATCCACACGTGCATGTGCAAACACAAACACCTACCCTTGCACGCACACACACAAGCTCAGCAGCACTACACACCAGTGTACACGCTGACTTTGCCTCCCTTGCTGCTGAGCGATTCTGCAAAGGTGCAGAGACACAAGCACCTAGTTCCACCTCACCTGAAAACCCCCAGGCCCTGGGTGTGTGGGAGGGTGAACCAGATGCCCTCTGTGCAGGGGGCACAGTGGAAAGTATGACCCAAGTTGACCTTTGCAGAGAGCAAAAGTGAGGGTTTTTCCCACCCTGTTACCTCACTGTGTCGGGGGTGACCAGGGCCACCATCACTAATTCTCCTCCCATGAGCCCCTCACCCTTGAGGACGTTCAGGTCCAACATCAGAACTCCATATCCTTAGTTAACTCAGCAATTAACTCACCGACACCTGCCCCCACTCTGTGCCAGGCGCTGGGCCGGGGGTTAAGGGCAGAGAAAGCAGCTGGACCTGGGCCCTGTCTACGGGGTTCACAGTCAGGAGGTGGGGTGATGGGTGTGATCAATGGGAGGCTCAAGATCAAGTCCCTTGAAGTGTATTCACTTGACGATCAATTTGCCAAGGGATCAATCTTTCAAAAGACTGATTTGCTGAACATACCAATTTATGTTTGTTAATTTCAGGGTTTTTTTTTTTTTTCCAGTTTAAAAGTATACAGCAATTTTATTGAATGGACTGGAATTTGTTTTCATCTTGTCTTCATAACAGCATTTTATTTTATTTTATTTATTTTTTTTAAACATACTTTCTAGTAAATGTTTTTATTATTTATTATTTTTTATTTTTGGCTGCGTTGGGTCTTCATTGCTGCATGGGGGCTTTTCTCTAGTTGCAGAGAGCAGGGGCTACTCTTCGTTGCGGTGCGTGGGCTTCTCATTGCAGCGGCTTCTTTTATTGTGGAGCACGGGCTCTAGGTGCGTGGACTTCAGTAGTTGTGGCGCGTGGGCTCAGTAGTTGTGGCACACGGGCTTAGTTGCTCTGCAGCATGTGGGATCTTCCCGGACCAAGGCTCGAACCCAATGTCCCCTGCATTGGCAGGCGGATTCTTAACCACTGCACCACCAGGGAAGCCCATATAACAACATTTTAAAGAATGTTCAGATGGTCAAAAGCTTAGGGTCCGGGGTGGTATAGCTTAATGAAAGCACTTAATATTTGTAACTGGAGAAGGACTTTCTGGGGACATCCAGTTCTGCAGCATGACAGGCTTTCTGGGACCACCTGCCAGGTGCCATGTGACCTATACCTGGATTCTCGTCTGATTTGCTCTGTGATCTTGGCCATGTCCCTACTCCTCTCTGGGCCTCTACCTCCTCATGTACAAAGAGCTCATTGTTAGGGCCCTGCTGACATTTAATGAGACCCTGGAGCTTCCTGTGACCTCCATCTCCCAGTGTGGCCGGGATTTTGGCTGCGGGCACCAGAGAGGATGCTGATTCTGCTGCGGGTGACCCCGCTCTGCTTGGAAGTCAAAGTTGTAATAGTCAACACTCACCCGTGTAGTATTGGTGCCTCTGTCTGAAGTGTGACATTTCTGGGTCCTGTCTCCAGCTTCAGGCAGAGGGGCCTAGCGTGCTCGGGGTGGGGAGGTGGGGAGCACGGGCTGCAGAAGGCGGGGCCCAACTAACTTTCCTTTCCTGGTAACACGCTTGCTAACCTCATTTCCTTTTTCTGAAGGGAAATGCCATTGACATCACACAACTGGATTTTCAGCGAGGCCAGATGAGAACTCGTGCTCTCTTTGCAGGCAAGGAGGATGCACACTTGGGCTGGGTGGATTTGGAGAACCCCTGATCTGAGGCTTCAGAGATGGAGACCCCTGGGCCAGAAAGGGGCAGAGATATGCCCTGGGGTCCACAGCCGGACAGCAGAGCTAGGGCCTGGAACCAGCCCCTGCCTCCCAGCCAGGGCTCTAGAATGAGGCAAACTAACTTGTTCCCTCCACCACCCATTTTTTAAAAATTAATTAATTAATTTTTGGCTGCGTTGGGTCTTCGTTGCTGCGCGTGGGCTTTCTCTAGTTGCGGCGAGCGGGGGCTACTCTTCATTGCGGTGTGTGGGCTTCTCATTGCGGTGGCTTCTCTTGTTGTGGAGCACGGGCTCTAGGCACGCGGGCTTCACTAGTTGTGGCACGCGGGCTCACTAGTTGTGGCTCGTGGGCTCCAGAGCACAGGCTCAGTAGTTGTGGCACACGGGCTTAGTTGCTCCGCAGCATGTGCAATCTTCCCAGACCAGGGCTCGAACCCGTGTCTCCTGCATTGGCAGGCGGATTCTTAACCACTGTGCCACCAGGGAAGTCCCTCCACCACCCCATTTTAATAATGGCACGAACATCCACCAAGCTGCCCAAGCCTGCTCAAGCACCTCCTCACTGCGCTATGCAGCTCCTCCAATCTGTCCCCAGGCCACGCCCCAGCTCAGGCCTCCTGGCTCTGTGTAGGACCCCTGCCCAGCCTCTGCTCGGGTCTCCCCACACCTATTCAGGCCTCTTCCTCCAATCTGTCCAGTTGCTTGGGTGACATGGCTAAAACACAGCCCACGATGTTACTCCCCAGCTTAAACACTCCCGGGGCCTCCTGGCCCAGCATTCAAGGCTCTCCATGACTGTCCCCATCTTCCTCTTAGCCACTCTCCTGACATGCCCCTTTGCTCCCTCAGTGCAGAGATTACTTGCCCTCCCCAGATTATGGAAGCTTCTTGCACTTGCTCATGCTCTTGCCTCTATGGGAACTCCGCCATCTACATGCACATTCCTGCTTCTTCACTCCTGAGGGAGGTGCAGCACTCCAGGATCTGCTCCCATCATTGCCTCAGAGGAAACTGATCTCCTTGGTTGATGTGTCTGAGTCCTCCTCCCTACCTCCTTAAGGGAAGCAAAGACATTTTATTGTGGAAAATTTCAAGCATGCACAAAAATAGAATAGTACAAAGAACCCTGCGTACAAGGCCACTCTTGTTTCATTTCTATCCCCCAACACCTCCCCCTCTGGATTATTTGGAGCAAATCCAAAATATCAAATCACTTTATCTATAGATATTGCAGTATGTATTTCTAAACCATAAAGGCATGACCAGAATACCATTATCATATGTCTATTTTCATAATATTTTAACATTATCATCAGATATCCAGTCATGTTTAAAATTTCCCAATTGTCTCATAAATGGTCTTTTAAAGTTGGTTTGTTCAAGATCAGGATCCAAAAAGGTCCACACATTTCACTTGTTTGTTGGGTCGCTTATGTCTCTTTCAATCTGTAGATTTCTCCCCCTTCTCTTATTTTTCTCCTGTTTATTTGTGGAATAAACCAGGTTGTTTGTCCCCTGTCGTTTTCCACATTCTGTACTTTTCCTACTACATCCCCCATAGTGTTGTTTAACATATTCTTCAGTCCCCTGACGTTTCTATAAATTGTCAGTTAGATCTAAAGACAATTAAATTCAGATTCAAAGTTTTGGCAAGAATACTTTATAGGAGGTGTGTGTACAGTAGTCCCCCTTTATCCACAGGGGTAAGTTCCAAGACCCCCGGTGGATGCCTGAAACCTTGGATAGTACCGAACCCTAGGTACACTATGTTTCTTCCAATGCATACATACCTATGATAAAGTTTGATTTATAAATTAGGCACAGAAACTGAATATCCAAATTGCCAGCATCACTACTCTTGAGCTTTGGGGCCATTATTAAGTTAAGTAAGAATTAGTTGGACACAAGTACTGTGATACTCGTGACAGTCGGTCTGATAACACAGACGGCTGCTAAGTGACAAATGGGCTGGATGATTCACATCCCGGGCAAAACGGAGAGGGATGATGTGAGATTTCATCATGCTACTTAGAACGGTGCACAATTTAAAACTTATGAATTGTTTATTTCTGGAATTTTCCATTTAATATATTTGACAGCAGGTAACTGAAGCTGTGGAAAGTGAAACCATGCATAAGAGGAGAGACTACTGTCCTTTCCTCAAAAGGCACATAATATTTCATTGTCTGTCTTTCTGCGCTGCTAAAAGACTTTGATGGTCATTGCCTAGATCCACTATTTTGTTAGAGATTTGCAAAACAATGATATTTTAATTTTACTTTCTTCTTCAATTATTAGCTGGAATACTTCTATGAAAGAAACTTCTCTCATCAACTCTGGTTTCTCTGAGGTACAATATACTTAGGAAAGGCAGGATAAATGCTTGATGCTTTCTTCTTATTTATCAGTTTTCAGAGTTGATTCCCTAATATTCTCTAAAGGTGACCAACTGGGTTTTGCTTGTTTTGGCTTTGGTGTTTTTTTGTATCATTATTATATCATAGTTTTAATGTATTTGATATGTTTTAATCTGTTACAGTTATTATCCTTGTTATCACTCAAATCGTCCCAACTTTGGCCAGTGGGGATCTCTTTAATTGGCTTCTGAGTCCTTTTGAACAGATCCTAAGTAGTGTTTAGTAGCTTCCTGACTTTCTGGTATGACAAGATGTCCAGATTTGTCTTGTACATTTTCTGCCCAGATCTGGAGTCAGCTATTTATCCAAGAAGTTCTGGTTCTTTAAGTGAGAAGTAGTATTTAGAGACCACAAATCTGGATGTTAGGCGTGTAATGCTATTTGGCTGGTCATTATGTCTAGGTTATTCCAGGGTGCAGAGCTGGGAAATACTTTTTTTCTTAAGAAAATTCACACCAAGAGTTCATATTGATATTTTAAATAAAACCTAAGACTATAAGACTTTTACTTAAATTCTTTGATTTTACATTATTGTCTCTTTTCACTAATGCTGAAAATCTTGCTTCCTACGAACATTAACATGATTACTGATTCACTGTTTCCTACTTTCTCTATATATTATAAAAATGTCAGAGTAGCAATGTCATTACTTTTACAAACAATCTGATGACTGAAAACACCTTATGATTTGTTTGCAGTTCTTTTGTCCTTAGAACATATATATCCTACTAGTGATGTGCAGTCAAATCACCACATTTCTAAGTCACTTGAACTATTTCAACTGTGCATGGAGAAGCCATCAACTCAAAACACAGATTCATTAATTTCGTTTTGCTTTTGATTTGGGGGGGATTGATTTTGACTTTTGTTTTGATTTAATTTTGTTTTATTTTTGTGTAAAGCATTTATCTGGTTCCAAAGGTAATCGGCAAAATGAGGTATATTCAGAGAAGTCTAGCTTCTACCTCCACTTCCTTTACCCTATTTCCTTCCTCCTCCAATAGACAACAGTTTAAATTTTTTATTTTTTATATTTTAACTGATTTTCTTAAATTAAAGAAAATATGTGTGTTTTCCCTTCACTTTCTTTGATAAGTGATAATGCACTATATACAATTTATTCCACTTTGCTTTTTTACTTAAGATTGTACCCTGGAGATTATGTCATCACAGCATCTAGAGACCCTCTTCATTCCCTTTTCTAGCTGCAGAGCCATATACTGTGTGGCCAACTAATCTCTATTGGTGCACATCTTAGTAGTTTCTATTACAAATGGTGCTTCTTCCATCAATAGCTTTATGCATACATCTTGTCTTATTTTTGCCAGTTTATCTTTGGGATAGTTTCCTAGAAGTGGGGTTGCTAGGTCAAAGAATAAACACATATGTAATTTTTCTAGAAATTACCAAATTCCCTCCATATAGGGCTTGCACCATTTTGTATTGCTTCCACACCATGTATGAGAAAGCCTCTTTTCCCACAGTCTTGCCAACAGAGTATATTGTCAAACTTTTGAGGTTTGTCAATCTGATAAATGAGATATGGCATCTTGGCTTAGTTTTAATTGGTATTTCTCTGATTATGAACAAGGTTAAATATCTTTTCATATGTCTAGGTTCTGATTCACTTTTGGGTCCCTAGTGACATTTGTGTCCCTGGCACAGATGAGGTCCTTTGGAGAGATTCCTAGAATGAAAGAAGGAAGGAACAGGTGAACAAACACATGAAGAAAAGTCTTGAAGAGGGTGGTTGACTTGCACAAAGTCACATGTCCAATTACCACCAGAATCGGAACTGGAATTGATCTCTTTTTTTTCCCTTGTCTAATTTATTTTTTCTGTCTATAAAATGAATAGAAGTTTATAGTATAAGTTTTCTGACTATAAAATGAATATGAGTTTATAGTAGAAAGTTTGGAAAGCACAAGAAAGTATAACCCAAGGAAAAATTTTAATCTTTCTACCCAAAGTCAACGATTTTTAGCATTTCAGTCTACTTCCTCCCAGCCTTTATGCATTTTTTCCATTTATGATCACACTACATATATGGTTTTGTATTCTGTTCTTTTTCACTTAACACTTTTCCATGTTAGTAACAACTCTTTGCAAACATAATTTTAATGGCTGTACAATATTTCACTCTCCGAGTATATGTTAATATATTTAATCTTTCTATTATTGCTAGACTTCTAGATAGTTTCCAGATTTTTGCTATTATAAATAAATTCTTCCATGTTCATCATTTTTTTCACATTCTGAATTTTTCCCCCTTAGGATTTGATTCCTGGAAGTGGAGCTCCTAGAATCCCAACACTGAGTTCCAAGTCCCAGGCTTTTCTTGGCTGTGCTCAGAGGACAGTCTTTGCTAAGTTTTGCCCCTGTGACTTCCTATAGCCCCAGGCTAGTGTCTAGTGTCTGTGCTCTGAAGCAGGGACACACTCATACCCAAGTCAGATCAGAGGATGGGCCAGGCTGGGAGGGATGGAGCCCACTCAGGATGAGGAATCAGAATCTCCTGCCATTCGCCCTTGAGCTCCTTGCCTTCCCAGGGCTATTGACAGATAACTTTAACCAATAAGAGGAAACCGCACACTGGCAAGGTCAAGCCTGATGGAGAGTGCAGGGCAGGCAAGGTCAAGTCTGGTGGAGAGTGCAAGCAGGTAGGGACGCTGAGCAGACGTGGTCTCTGCTTTGGAAGGACTCACCATCCAGGGAGCAGACATCTGGGGTCATACCTTCCCACCCTGAGAAGGGCTCCATGATAGACTCTAATACAGCACTGTTCACTACAGAGGGATCTGGGAAAGCTGCCTGGAGGAGGCATCAATTGAGTTTAGTAGTAGGGACTATAGGTCTTACCCTGACAGATGAGGTTGGGCAGTGACCAATCCTGAGGGGCCCTGTAAGCCAGGTTACAGATCCTGGATCATGTCCTATGCAGTGAAGCAGGGGGATGAGGATCAGGTCTGTGTAAAGGACGATCCCTCTGGCTGCTGTGTGGAGGGCAGAACTGTAGACGGGAACTGGACAGACAGTTAAAGTGAGACCAATACCCAGGCAAGAGACCATGAAGCCCAAATCAGAGCAGTGGCCACAGGGACAGAAAAGGAGGGCCAAGATAAGAAACGCCAGGTATATAGTCAATACTCAAAAAAGAAAACGTTATGTCAATTTATGACCTTCCTGTAGCCTATGGGAAAGAGTGCTGGACTGGGAGTCGAGGTACCTAGGTTCCAGTGGCAGATCCCTGTGATCCAGAGCAAGTCTCTTGCCTATATCTGGGCCCCAGTTTCCATTTTTGTACACCAAGGAGGTTGTAACAGGTCATCTCCAGGGGCCCTGATGTTCTGAAAACTCTTTGATCCTAAGTCTGCAAAGTAGCCGAGGTCCCTGGAGGGGAGAGGAGGGATGAAATCAGAGGCTGACCAGAAAGAGCAGCCGGGGCTGGGGTCTTGGGGTCCAGGCTCTCTGTCTCTCCGCCCCATCAATCTCGTAGGCTTAATGTCAGTGGGGCGGCTGGGCCGAAGCCAGAGGCCAGCTGCAGGGAGGGAGGAATTGTCTCTGGCTCGAGGAAGAGAGAGGAAAGAATGCAGAGTTTCCAAAAAGCTGTGAACAAGTCATCCGCTCCGGCTGGGTGCCCAGAGGTTTCGCAACTGTCCTGGGGCCTGAATAACAGAGCAAGCCAACATGGGAGGGCGGATCATTCCCCTTCTGTGCACCAGAACCTGCACGATGACGAGGGGCACTGAAGACGCCTCTGGCTGCAGGTAAGAGAAAACCCTGCCTCCAGAGCTTCTAAATATAGCAAGGAAATGTATCAGCTCTCACGCTGCAAGCCCAGAGAGGGTGGCTCCGCTCCAGCAGCAGCTCCTGGTACCATCCGGAACACAGGGTTTTCTATTTCCCTCTTGTCCTTGGCTGGCTCCCTTTGTGGCCCCATGACAGCTGCCAGTGACAACAGAGGCTACACGTTTCTGTGTGAATGTCCCGCGGGAAAGTGCAACAGAGGACTTCTCTCCCAACCCTGAACTAAAGTCCTTTTCTTTGGTTTGAATAGGACAACTTGGGTCATGTTTCCAATCAATAACAGTTTCTCAGGGAATGGCATGTGCTGATTGGCTTAGATTAATTGAGATCTAATGTTAAACCTGGGGCTTGAGAGAATGAGCAGAATTGCGGTCCTATAAGGAAGAAATTGGGGAGTAGTTGCTGGATAGGCAACTAACACTTCTACAGGATGATACACCTCTGTTTCCCATCAGCTCATACAATCCCCACCCAGACTGGGAGTCAGCAGAATGGGTGCCCTCTCTAGGTGACCACTGAGGTCCCTGAGACATGGAAGGTGGAGTGGCTTGCTTGGGTCACACAGTGGGTAAGTGGCAGAGCCTGAATTGAGAAAAATAAACACATAGCAAACACAGAGCAGACCTCCAGCTGCCAGCCTCGAGTCAAGCTCCTCTGGGCTTCCACAGTGCCTGCCCCCAGCGGCTCTGTCTCAGAACCCACCTTGCAGTGTGGAAACGCACCTCCCTCTCCAGCCTGAGCGTGCACACACTCGCTCACGGTGTGAGGCTTCCCAAGAGCTTAGGGATCCGAGGCCAGGGGTGTGGGTTCGAATCTTGACTTTGAGCTTCTGTGTCCTCCTCTGTGAGATGGGAGTGTGAACCCCACCTTCTCCTCTTGGCATAATTGTTGGGGGAGTGAAATGAAATGAGGAGATGATGCTTTACTAATTCTGAACCATCAGGTTTTCCATCTCCTGGTGGAAAATGGTCATTCCATGGGCCTCATCTTCACTAAAAGACATCAGGAAACAGGGAGCCAGAGGGACCACCAATGAGACACCCAGACATGGATCCATTTGGTGAAATGCATAGTTCGAATCCATCAGTTGATAGATAAGGAGATCTGTCCAGAGAGGGGCAGTAACCAGCCCAAGGTCACACAGGACTAGAACCCAGGCCCCTGGTTCCCAGCCCTGTCCTCCTGCACCAGGTCCCACAGGTCAAGTGAGGTCTGGTGCCTGGCCTGAGGTGGCGACGGCACAGCTGCAATATGGTCTGTGCCCGCCAGCACGTCCCCAGGTTTCTCGGGGGCCATTCTTCAGGGGTTCACTGAGGCGAGGCCACACTTCCCCTCTGGCGGCTTCCTGTTTTGGCCAAACAATGACTCTTGCCGGGACCTGGTGCCAGCTGGCTGCAGCTGTTGCCAAAGCGTTGACTTCTTGCACGCAGAAAGGGGAGATCCTGGTGCCCCCAGCCGGGAACCCCACACTCAGACGTGGTCTTTGGGCCCCACTGAATTCAGTAGTCCCTTCATGCACTGATTACACGCACATGTGCATGTGCGTTTGCCAGGTTCCATCTGGGTATCCAGAACACAGAGGTACATCAGACGAGAGTTTAGCAATTCTGCGAACATTTACCCTCTGCCCATGAGGAGTAAGACATTGTACGAGGTACCAGTGATGCAGATATGAATAAGGTACACCCTATAAACTTGATGACTGATGCATCTATTTGTCCTCCCAGGGCCTTGCAAGAGCTCTGAGTTGGTTGTCAGTCATTTACACGCTTGTGTGAACTAGTGCAAACAGCTCTTTCCTGACGGAATGTCTCAGGGCACGTGGGGAAGGGTGTGAGTAAAAATAATAAAGATGAAATGTTTATGATGGCTTTTTTCAGTAGGTGAGAAAATCAAGATTCAGACATGCAAAGGGACTTACTTAAGGTAGGGAACGGAGCCAGGACCTTGAGCCAGGCTTTCAGAGTCCAAGCCTGGCACACCAAGGTACTTCAAAGAGCATCCAATCTATGCGGAGATTCACAGGATTGGAGATGCAGTGGGAGCGCCCAGGTGCACATGGGGTAGGGGTGCTTGTTGCTGAATAAAATCTGTGGGGGAGACTGGACAATGGGAGGGAAATATTGAGTGCTCTCTATGTGGCAGGCACCTAGCCAGTTGTCACTCTACAGATGAGGAAAATGAAGTGGTGAAAAACCTCCCTGAACATCTGGAAAGCGGCGCAGCTGGCACTTTCACCCAGGACCCACACTGTGCTGGTCGTTCTCCAAATGCCCCAGATCTGTCCTCTGTCCTGCCCTGTGTCCCGGGAGGCTGACTTCTGTGGATGCTTCACCTTTCTGTTGGGTTCGGCCAATGGGAGGCTATGGCAGGTGGCCAGGGAGGGAGGAGAGAGAGGTCAAAGCATCTGGTTCCCCTGCTCCTCCCTGCGCGCCCACAGTGCTGGCACCACCGGCTCTGGGAACATCACTGCCACCCAGGAGGGTAACCGCTTCCCACTGTCGCTGGTCTGGGTGCTCCCCACCCTCTGTGGGTTCCCTTAGTCTGCCCATCCTTTCAGTCATCTCTCTTCAGCCCCTCACCTTGAGTGGCCCAATTTCCTGCTGGAATCCTGGCTGGAACCGAGCTGGACCCTTCTCCCACCTTCCTGCCTTGTTCCCCATCTCCACTGCGATGCCCCCCATGGCCCCATCCACACCCACCTGAGACAGAACAGCGACAGGGCAGGGTCTGCCTCTCCCTGGGCCTCCTGCATTGTTTCTGGGCTCGTGCTGTTGTGGAAACAATGAGACAGGGGTTTCCAAGTGCTGGAACTCGGTCCCTCCATGACCCCTACCTCCTGGGACAGGCTGGAACTCCCGGGCTCTCACCTAGAAGAAGCAGAGCGTCCCGCGAGTTGGGGGTGGTGCCTGAACCCAGGTCTGCCTGCCGCTACCCTCCAGCTGGGGGTGGGGGGACGAGGGAGGAGAAGCAGCGGAGTCCCCTCCTGCTGAGCTGCAGGACCCTTAGGGGTCACCCAAGGCGACCCCTCTTGGTTGGGCAGCAGGAACAGACCCAGAGTAGGGGACACACCGAGACCACTAGGTGGATGACACCCACGTCTGCTTCAAGCCCAACCTCTCCCCTGAGTGCCACACACAGACCTCCACATGCTCCAGAGACCTTCCTAACCCACAAGCACCAACACCCAACATGTCCCCCCCAACTCCTCTCCCCATGTCCCCTCCATCAGGGAAAGGCACCAGAAGCCTGGAGTCACCCCTGACCATCTCTCTCTACCCTCAGCCCCTGTCCTTATCCGGGTTTTCCAGCGGTTCGACTTGCTAAACTACTCTCGACCCTGTGATCTTCTCTCCAGGCCATCGCCCCTCCCCTAGTCTGGGCCTCATCATCTGTACTCAGTTATGACAGTGGCCTCCCTACTTGTCTCCCTGACCCCAGTCTTGTTCCTTCCCATCCATCCTCCGCTCAGCAGCCAGAGTAGTCTTTCAGAAGTACGAATCTAAGTGTGTCTCTTCTGCACTTAAATGGAGCCCAGGGTTTTAACCTGTGTGGTACACCCAGGCCTCCCTCTCCAGCTTTGCCTCTAAAGCAAAACCCTATCAATGGGCCATGATCCATTAGCTGTTGCTGGCTTCTTCATGCATGGCCACGAGTCCATTTCAGAGGGGGCCCCTTGGAAAGAGCTCCTCCTCATTCCCACCAGCACCAGCACTGCTGTCTCAGTTTGAGTTCCTCCAAAATCAGAGTATGACTCAAGGCTCTGGTGTAAGTAGTTTATAGGGAGGTGATCCTGAGAAGCGAGAGTAAGGGAGTGGAGGGAGTGAGACAGGGAAGGAAGAAAAACCCACACTAGGTGTGTTCTATCCGTCTGCACAGTGGGCAACGGAACTGCATTACACCAGGACCCTGCGAAGCCTATGGAACACCTCCCAGAATCGTCCACCTGCAGGATGGGGAGCTGGAAGTTGATCCTGACACTCACCCCATCGGGTGAGGGGCCTTTAGACCTCTTGGCTGTGTCATCTTCCCAAGCAAGCTCGGGTGGTGCTGAAGAAACTGCGGCCAATGTGGAGACTCACAGCGCAAGCATGGGGTAGGACACTGGCCTTGGGAGGTGATCTTTGCCTGTAATCAGAAGTGAGCCAAGGGATGTAACAACGGCTTCTGAGGCGACTGCACAGAAACATTCTTTAATCGTTCAGTACAGGTGCCTTGTTGGCGCTCAGTGTGCAGGAGGTGCCCCGAGTTGCTGAAGAGGAGCCTGTGGTCAGAGTGCACCTGAGCAGCTCTGGAAGGAGCCTGGACTTTGCTGTCAGACTTCCTGGGTTCAAACCCCACTTAGGTTGGCACCTGCTGTGGGTCCTCTAGCAGGCCACACCACTCTTGAGCCACCGTGTTGTCAGCCATAAAATAGGGACAATAAATTCTACCATATAAGGTGTTTATGAGAATCAAACGTGTCATCAGAAATGAATGCATATGGCAGAGTCTGATGCCAAATACAACTGGTTACGTCTATTTCTTTCTTCCCTCAAGAAGATGCTGCCCTAAACTCTTACTTACTCGGCTCCCTCCACCATGAGCACCCCATCTCCTCCATGCTGTAGGTTTAGCCTATGTTACCAGGAGCCCTAGCCTCCTATGGGCAGTGCCAACGCATCTGCAGTCCCCTCCCCCACTCCAGGGTACAGAGCAGAAGTAGCTTTTGTGGAAGCACAGAAGAGTTGGCAGTGCATGCCACACAGAAATAAAATTTTTCTAAATCCCCATGAGCTGTTTCTGTCTTTCCCCCAAATCCCCCTTCTGACCCAGCTGCCTTTATCACATGGGCAAATTTAGCTTGAGCCGACACCTCTAGTTCTATTCCTCCATGCTTATCCCTCCACTTTGGGCTCTGGCCTCCACTCACCTGTTATGGGTAGGATTGTGTCCCCCCACCAAGCCAGATTCATAAGTTGAAGCCCTAACCCTCAATATGTCAGAATGTGACCTTAATTGGAAATAGGGTCGATGCAGATGTTACTTTGTTAACATGAGATTATAATGGAGTAGGATGGGCCCCTAACCCAATATGACTGGTGTCCTAATAAAGAGGGAAAATTTGGACACAGAGACACATACATAGTGAGAATTCCATGTGAAGACTGCAATTGTGCCGCTCAAGCCAAGGAACTACCAGGAAGCCAGGAGAGGGCCCTGGAACAGATCTTTCCCTAGTGCCTTCAGAGGGCACGCAGACTTGCCAACACCTTGATCTTGAACTTCCAGCCTCCAGAACCGAGAGACAATATACTTCTGTTGTTTTAACCCACCCAGTTTGTGGTACTTTGTTCCAGCAGCCCTAGCAAACTAACACACCACCTAAAAGGGGAACTTATTTTTCTGCTACAAATACCATGTTCCTATCCTTACCTTCTTTTTAAAATTATTTAATATTTATTTATAAATAAACAATATTTTTGTCCCAACCCTTGTAATCCCTTTGTTCCTCTGTTTATGTGTCTTTCTTGACTCCCTGTTGGACTGTGAGCCCCTTGGAGGCGGGGCCTGTGTCATTCTCATTGTTGTATCTTCAGGACCCGGCAAAGAGCCTGGTCCACAGGATACATTAGCAAAGTTTTCCTGGAGATTTCTTGAAAGAGGTAACTCTGATGCTTGCCCTTGAAGTGTGGCCCCTTTGGACAGGCAGAGCTACCAAAGGAAGGCATTCCGGCGAGGAGAATGGCATGAGCAAAGGCACAGAGGCAGGAAAATGCAGGGCACGAATGAGTGAGCAGCTCACTGTTGGCTGGGGGCTAGGGTGTGGGACACGGGAAGGTGCAGAGGCAGGGTGGGACCAGAGGGTGGGGAGAGGTGGGCGTCAGGGTTTCAGGGTTTGGGAATGCATTTAATTGAGAATGCAGTGGGGGTGGTGGAGAACCATGGATAAGAGAGGGAACAACAGTGGGGCTCTGGGAACGGAGCTACAGAACAGACTGAAGACAGGGAGGCCACAGCCCAGGTGAGAGATGACAAAAGCCTGAACCCTCAGGGGCCTGAGGATGAAGAGAAGATGAAAGACATTTAGGAGGAAGAAATGTGGGCCTGATGACTGATTTAGAGATATTTTCCCCTTTGAGGTGCCTACGTCCAAGCTCCTCCTCCTTCTGAAGATGCCACACTGACAATTTCCATGATGTCGGCAGTGACATATAAATCACCCCACCCCCGGTGCCCTCTGTGACAGCTGTCAGTCTTGGGGAGGCAGCAAAGGGATGAGCAGTCCCCACCTCAGGCTGCTGAGCTTTCTGGTCCACAGTTCAAAATGTAATGGAAGCGAGTAATTTTTCACCATTTTTTTAATAGCATTTTTTTCTTATCACTCATGACTAATGTAAGTTAACTGTATAAAGAAAATCTGAACGTACAGTGGCATTAGATCTTATAAGGTGAAAATTGCATTCAATAAAAATGACCCTGGATAATCCCTTAAGTGGAAGGACCTGGGATATTAGAAATTCAAAAGACAAAGATTACTTTGTATAATGACCTTTTTACTGTGACCTCTGTTTCCCTGGAGCATCAAAGACCAAGGTCTAGTTTGAAATGGGTGAAAGGGCAGAGTTTGGAGGTGGTGGGTAGGTAGATTAAATGCTTGCTGGGTATGAGTCCATTATATGGATAAATCAAAGAAGAAAATAAAAATCACCGGAAATCCTCCTCTTACTCTTAGTTTGTGGTGAATATTCTCTTTCCAGTTTTTTTTTTTTTCCCCCTAATGCACATTAAAAGCTATACTCAGTAGAGTATGAAGTGCCTCTTGATGTGGTGACCTGAGAAAGACACATCACCTCTGTGGTATTCCTGCCAAAAAGGCAGAACCTGACAGAGGAAACATCAGACAAACCCAAACTGAAAACCAGTCTATAAGATTATTGGCCCAGACTCATCAAAATGTCAATGTCATGAAACACAATGAAAGACTAACTGTTTCAGACTAATGGAGATGAAAGAGACAAGGCAACCAAATAGAATGCATGATCCTGGATTTCATCCTAGATCAGAGGGGAAATTGCTATAAAGGACATTATTGGGGCATTTTTAGTGAAATTTGAATCTGGCCTGAGGGTTAGATAGCGGTGTTATAGCAATGTTAAATTTCCTGAATTTGATAACTGTACTGTAGTTATGTAAAAGAATGTCTTTTTTCCTAGGAAAAAAATGTTGAAATAGTTTGGGTAATGATGTATGCAACTTATTCTCAAATAGTTTGGGGAAAATGTGTATATAGAGATAGAAAATGACAAAGCAAAATGTTAACAATTGCTAACAGCTGGTGAAACTGAGTGAAGGATATTTGGAAGTTCAATTCTTCTGCAAGTTTAAATATGTTTCAAAACTAAAAGGTAAAAAAAAGTCCAGTCCACTTAAAATTAAAACTTCAATCTCTGGGAAAAAATATTTGAAAAGACATATCCGACAAAAGACTATTATCCAAAATATACAAAGAACACTTAAAACTCAATAATAAGAAAACAAACTGCACAATTTATTAAATGTGTAAAATACCTGAACAGACAACTCACCAAAGAAGATATACCAACTGCATGAAAATCATATGTTATCAAGGAATTACAAGTTAAAACAACGAGATATCACTACAGACCTATTTGAATATCCAAAATCCAAAACGCTGACAACACCAAATGCTGGTGAGGATGTGGAGCAACAGGAACTCTCATTCATTGCTGGTGGGAATGCAAAATGGTACAGCCACTGTGGAAGAGAGTTTGACAGTTTCTTACAAAACTAAACATACTTTTACTATATGATCCATCAATTGCACTCCTTGGTATTTACCCAAATGAGCTGAAAATTTATGTCCACACAAAAACCTGCACACAGATGTTTATAGCAGCTTTATTCATAATTGCTAAAACTTGGAAGCAAACAAGATGTCCTTCAGTAGGTGAATAAACAAATAAACTGTGGTACATCCAGACAATGGAATATTATTCAGAGCTAAAGAGAAATGAGCTATCAAATCATGAAGACAGGGAGGAAATTTAAATGCATATCAGTGAGTGAAAGAAGCCAATCTGAAATGGCTACATACTGTATGATTCCAATTATATGACATTCTGGAAAAGGCAAAACCATGGGGACAGTCAAAAGATCAGTGGTTGCCAGAGGTTGCAGGAAGAAGGGGATGAATAGGCAGAGCATGGAGGAGTTTTGGGGAAGTGAAACTGTTCTGTATGATGTTACGATGGTGGATACATGTCTTTATACATTTGTCCAAACCCACAGAATGTCCAACACCAAGAGTGAACCCTAATGTAAACTATGGACTCTGGGTGATAATGATGTGTCAGTATAGGTTCATCAGTTATAACAAATGTACCGCTGTGGTGGCGACGTCAGTGGGGAGAGGTTGTGCCTTTTGGGGGACAGGGAATATGTGAGAACTCTCTGTACTCTCTGCTCAATTTTGCTGTGAACCTAAAACTGCTCGTTAAAAAGTCTGTTAAAACAAAACAAAATTTTAGTCTCCTACTACACTCCTATTAAATGGATTAAAAAGAACGACAACAATACCAAGTTGTTAGTGAAGACGAACAGCAACTGGAACTCTTATTCATGGCTGGCGGGAAGTGAAAACTGAACAGTCGCTTTGGAAAACAGTTTGTCAGCATCTTTGGAAGTTAAACACACACTTGCCATGGGACCCAACACTCCCACTCCTGGGCATTTACCCAAGAGAAAGGAAAACTTATGCTCACACAGAAACCTATAGGTGAATGTTTATACCAGCTTTATTTATAATTCCAGCCCCAAACTGGAAATAACTCAAATGTTCTTCAGTAGGTGAATGGTTGGACAAACTGTCATACATCCACTCAGCAGAATACTACTCAGTAATGGCAAGGAACCTTGATACTTTCAGCAATATGGATGACTCTCAAATGGGTTGTACTAAGTGAAAGAGCCCAGACTCAAAAGGCTACACACTGTGTGGTTTCATTTATATGGAAAAAGCAAAACTACAGCAGAAAACAGATCAGTGATTGCTAGAGACTGGGGATGCAGGAAGGAGTTGATGACAGAGGGGTGCCAGGGAACTTTTTGGGCTGATGGGAATGCTTTACATTGTGACTGTGCTGGTGGTTGCATAACTGTTACGAGTTTGTCAAAACTCATAGAACTGTACATTAAGGGTGAATTTACCATATGTAAATTATATCTCAATTACACAAAAAGACAAACGAACAGAATTTCTCAAAACTTCTCTCCTCCCCTACAGCTCCCAGACAGATACACTTCAGAAACATGTGATGGGAAAAGGAAGGTTTGAGGCAAACAATTTTGGGATTGTGTGGAGCCCCCTTTGTGGTCTCTGCCAGCTGGTCCCTGGGCTTGGGGCACATACCCCTGGCTGACCACCTGTCCCTGCCCCCTCCATTCCTGCTGAGGGGTTCTTCTATAGCGTCCCCTTGTCCTGGAGGGCAGACTTCTTGGGTAGGGATATTTTGGGATGACTCAGGCCCAGCTACCGTGCACTGTGTCCAGTTGGTCCCCTAAGAAACATTCCTCTCTTTTGTTGCCAAACTCTGGAAGCACAGGCTGCTCCCACAGCAGTCCCCACTCCCGGTTTGGGCTACCACCAGGGGCAGCTCCCACCGTCTTCTTATCTTCAGACTTTTCCATGTGAGAGGTGGTCTCGGGTTCTGTGTCCTCTCAGCTCCAGGGAAGCCCCGGTGGCCAGGCTTGAGCCTTGTGTGGTGAAGCACAGCACTTGAACAACTCCTTCCATGGCAAGTCTCAGTCCCTTTCCTCCTCTCCCAGGTCGGAGGGAGTCTGGAGGCAGGTGATGGGATGAGGACATCTTAATCTCTGCCCGAGTCCTGCTGGTTGTGTCTGGTGCTGCTTTTGAGGTTCTGGGGGACAGCAGCAATTCTGAGACAGGAAGGTCCCATTTAGCACACAATTACACATAACTAGTATGTTATTTTAACAAAACTGGGATCTTACACATGTTTTATAATCTGCTTTTCCACTTCACACTATGTTTTGAGCATCTTTTCATGTCAATAAACCCACCTCTACATTCATACCCTTTTAAATGACTGATCAGTATTCCCTTGTATGGATGTATTGTAATTTACTATACTGAACCCTGATTTTTGGCTGTTTTAGGTTGTTTCTAATTTTAGGTTATTATTAACAATGCTATGATTGTCTATTTACATGTAGCTGATGGTGCTTTAGCTGCAGGGTCCTCACTTGCTCAGAACCTTTCCACATGCCCAGGAGAGGAGTCTGGCAATATTATATTCATGATTTTGTCTTCTTTTTGTAAGAAGGGCCCTCTACATTGTATGAGCTTCAGGCTCCACAAAAGCTGGATGTGCCCTTGGCTGTGATAAACATCCTCACAGTCGTTTTCCTTTGGCTACATCTAGAAATGTAACCAGAATTGCTGGGTTAAAGCAAATGCACATTTTTAAGATTCCTGGAACATATTGCCCAGTAGCTCTCCAGAAACACTGATCTAATTTACACCCCATCCCTGCCCTGGGCAAGAATACCCAAGACTGTGGTGATTTCTATGGGATTGTAGTTCCCTGTTACTGTGGCTTGGTTGTAGCTGCCATTAGCATTTTCTCCCCAAAGCAGGGGTCTTGACCTGAGATCCATGAGACACAAGGGTAGAATTCCTGGGGCTGTGAACCTGGATGAGAAAAATGTACATCTTTCTTTTCATCATTAGCCTCTAGTTGAAATGTAATAGCTCTTTCCATCATGAATGTGGGCCACAAATCCCTGAAGCATTACTAGGACCTGTGATGTTAGCAGTTCCACTACCAACAGAAATCAGAGATGTTTTCATGTCTTGTTACAGCTGTTGAAGATCTCTCAAAATATTGCTCATGCCCAACAGTGCTTCAAAATTACAGTAATTATTAGATCTGCAACTAGGTTTTGGTATTTAACGTGTTAATTAAAAAACATGTATTACCCAATTACAATTATTTTTTAATATTTTGAAAACTGCATTCAGTAGGATTGATTTCCTTTGTAATCATGCATTTTTTTTTGTTTTATGAATTAAAAAACGTTTTTCTGAAAAGGGGTCCACAGGCTCATCAGACTGCCAAAGGGTTCACGCACAGTCAAGGTCAGAACACTTCCTGTATGGGACTCTTGACTCACATGTTCTTGAAACTTGTGCATGACACAAAAGGAAAGGAATTAAACTTTCATGTCTGCTGCCTGGAGCCAGGCTCTGTGTCAGGTGCTGGGGTACAGAGCGGGCAGGATGGCCCCCTGCCCTTGAGGAGCTCATAGTCTAGGTGGGAGATGCAATTTCACAGCTCCTGCCACTCACTGCCCTGTGGGCTGGGGATTCAGGTTCTCAGATTTTCCAGGATTTTAAGAAAATCAGATGTCCATGTTTTTATATGGTCCCATATAAAACAACTCTTTCAATTTTTAAATGTTGGCACCCAATCCAGATTTTTATAAACCACTGTGTGGGCCAAATAAAGCATGTCTGAGGGCTAAATCTGGCCCACAGATCACCAGTTTTCAACCTTTGCTCTAGGAGGAGAACAGAATTCCAGTTAGGGTGGAAAAAATTCATTCTGTGGAACAAAGCAACAAGGATTCTGAGCCCCCATACACACCTCAACACTGCTCCTGCAAACCAGAGAGACAGGGAATTGGAGCCCTGGTCTTGGGAAGAGAAAACATGTGAGAAGGAGCTCTGTGGTGGGCAATGCGGGGGGCGGGGGGGTGGAAATCCCTGCAACCTGGTTGCAGTCCAGGTGAGGAGAGGCCTGGCTGGAGGCAGATGCTACTGTGGTGAGGGCATCAAGGGAGCTATGGGAACAATGGGGTCAATTAAGTGATCGTATACCCAGAAAACCCAAGAGCCTCTGGCAGAGAAACAAAAACCAAAAACAAATGCAAAAACAAATGCAAAAACAAAACAAAACAAACAACAATAAAAACAAGAAAAAGGGCTTCCCTGGTGGCGCAGTGGTTGAGAATCTGCCTGCAAATGCAGTGGACACGGGTTCAAGCCCTGGTCTGGGAGGATCCCACATGCCGCAGAGCAACTAGGCCCGTGAGCCACAATCACTGAGCCTGCGCGTCTGGAGTCTGTGCTCCGCAACAAGAGAGGCCGCGATATTGAGAGGCCTGCACACCGCGATGAAGAGCAGCCCCCACTTGCCGCAACTGGAGAAGGCCCTCGCACAGAAACAAAGACCCAGCACAGCCAAAAATAAATAAATAAATAAATAATAATTAAAAAGCTCTTTGCCTTTAAAAAAAAAAAGGTTATCTCACAGGTTGTTTGTGGAAATATGAAACATTATTGTCCTTTTGAAAAGTAGCTTTAATAAAATTATGCTTCATCTATATCTATATCTATCTATCTATCCACTGATGTAGAATCTCACTTATAAGCAGTTATCTGACAGAAATACAACTCCCAGGGACTATGGGCATAAGAACAAGGATGATTTTGCAGCATGTTTACATTTGCAGGATAACAAAGTGAATATCCACCAATTGTGAATGGTTGAATAAATTATGGAATATTCACGTAATGGAATATTGCGTACTGTCAAAAATGAATCAGAGCTTTTTGTTTGTTTGGTAGGATTTCCTTGAAGTATTGTTGAATAAAAACAGCAAGATGCAGGAACCCATATATGATACGATCCCATTTTTACAAAACAGTGATACATGCATAAGTTTATTTGCATATAATTTAAATGTATCTGTCAACGGTGACTTTATTATGGAGAAGACATACAGAAGGTTAGATAGGAGAATGTTAGTAAGCTACCTAGGGTGAAAGAGTATGGTTGGTGCAAGCTGACATGGGTGGCTCAGGAATGGCGGAGGGAGCGAAGCCCATCCAACCGCCCCACCCCAAATAAAGCAGGGGCCTTTGGAACTTGACTTTCTTACCCTGTAGCCTAGCCAGTCCCTCACCCCCACAATACTTGACTCCTGGCACCCATCACTTGGCCATCCCTCCCACCACCCCTTATGGGTGACCTTCCATATTTTTCTCCATGATTCTAGAATGGGACAGCCAAGGTACTGAGGGGAGGGGAAGGCCAGGAGGGTCCCAGGGTAGGGGGACCTTTCAATGCATGAGAATGGACCTCAGGGTCTAGAGTGCAGCTCTTGAAAATTCATGGGAGTGAGGGGAAGAGGCTAGAAGGAATATTAATGCACTCACTCATCTTAAGTCTTCCTTCAGTCTCAGCTTACAGATTCCATCCTCAGAGAGGACTTCTCTGAGTCTGCCCATTTCATTCCGTCTCCCTATTATTTTGTCTCATAATACTCATCAAAGTTTGCCATCTTGCCTTTATTCTTGTGTGTGTGTGTGCGCACGCACGCGCACGAGCATCTATTTAATGCCTATTCCCCTCCCCGCCAAATAAACAGCACCACCAGCACCACCAGAGGAGGGAGCTTGTATGTACAGCACAGCATGTCAGTTGAATTCAATAATTTCCTACTCACTTATTCTCTTTTTCATTGACTCACTCTTTTATTCATTTATTCCCATATTCATTCCAGAAACGTGCTCTTGGCCAGTGACTTTTCCCCTGATCTGAGTCTTCCACTTTCTAGGGTGGCTTTTTGGGGGGAGGTGGGAGTGGGAACATGACTGCATAATTCTGGGAATGCATCCACAACCTGGGAGAGCTGGGTGAGTCTGAAGCTCTCCAGGGAAGGAGGGAAGATTCCAAAAAGCTAGAGGGTCAGAGCGGAAGGTGCTGGAGGATCAGAGAGGACACAGTTGGGAGTGATAGGGTGAAGGAGGCACAGAGGGAGACTCTTCTTTGCCCCCACCCTCACATCTTCCCACTGCCCAGCTTTTGCTCTGGCAGTCTGCTCTGCCTGGAAGAGGCTCTCCCCATCTCCACATGCTGAAATGCTACCCTTCCCTGCAGGGCCAGCCCAGATGTCCTCGAGGTCTCCTCTGAATCCTCCAGCTGGAAGGGCCGCTCCCTGCTGCAAACAAACTCCCAGAACACAAAGTCTGGACCTCCCTCGTGGCGCTGACCACTTCCTGCTTGGGCTGTGGTGTGGCCCCTCCCTCCGCCCAATAGGCAGAGGCTCTGCCTGCCTGTTCCCAGGGATCCCGCACGGCCCAGGGCCCAGCATCAAGCAGACGCTCAAGCCTAACATGTGAACAGCACTGCGTGTTTGGGGGGGGTGGGCAGTGATTATGACCCCATTTCACGGATGGGGAAATGGAGGCACAGACCAGGGGCGTGACCTGCTCCCAAAGCAAAGCGGCAGCACAGCCTAGACTCAGCCCTGCATTTCTGGTCCCAGAGGCAGGGCTCTTTCCAGGGCAGCTTGGTGGGAGGTGGGAGTAGGGTGGGGTGGGGTGGGAGCTGGGTCCTGAGAACCAGCAGGCCAGAGAAATTTGGAGTTCGAATGGCCAAGTTCAGGGAGAGCACAGCTGGGGAGGAGCCAAGGTATTTATTATGCTTGGTCTCCAGCTCCAAACAGAGCTGATGGATGGAGCTGCTCCAGTTCCTATAAACAGCTCGGGCCTCCCTCCCCTCCACCCCTCCATGTTCTCAGCACCACAGCTCCAGCTCATCCCAGTGAGAGGGGGGTGGGGGAGAGATGACCAAGGGAGGAGAAGGAGAAGAGAAGAGGGGTTGGGGGGAGAGAGGGGGATGAAGAAGAGAAGCCAGGGCCCTAGAGGCAAGAGGAACTGAGGGGAATGAGAGTGGTGAGAGAAGATTCCTGTTCCCCTGGGCAGCCCACACCCTGCGGTCCCTCTGTGTCCTCTACGTTCCTGGGGTCTGTCTGAGAAGTTTATCACCCATTCTTGGTCTGAGGGCTGATGTTAATCCCCACAAGTGTTTAGGTCCTGGAGGGCAGGGCCATCCATTCAGGAAACCTTTTCTGAACTTGCCTCTGTGTTGGCTCGGGCACAGGGGACACCGAAGGGACTCTGGGTAAGACCTCCTTCCAGGAGCTCCTGGTCTGGTGGTGGATCAGGCAGACATCCCGATGTTGTGAGCCCGGGCAGCCCAGGGCTGATGGCAGCTGGAGGAGGGAAATCAGGGAAGTCTCCCCAGAGGAGGTGATGCAGGTAAGCATTGAAAAAGGAGGAGTTTGGCAGGTGGGTCAGGGTAGGTGAGACATTTCAAGTAGAGGAGGTGGGAGAGAGCCGGAATTGGGAGGGTCAGGAAGCAGTGCTGCCTAATGGTTAAGATTGCTGGCTCCAGAGAGGAGTAGGGCAAACCTGGGTTCAAGTCTCAGCTCTGGCACTTGACAGCTGTGGGATCTTGAGTCTCAGTTTCTCTAAAGTGAGGATGATAATAATAGAAATCTCTTCAAAGAGTGTTAGAATTATATATGACCATGTACATCAAGTATTCAGCGCAGGGCCCACCTGGAAGTGCTCAATAGCTGTCAGCTCTGAATAGGAGGTGGGAGGTGGCCAGAGAGAGATGAGGATGGAGGGCCGCAGGGACCCGGACTTGCAGGGCCTGTGAGCTGCTAAACAACAGGGGCACAGAAAGCAGACTGTGGATCCTGGATCCTGGGGGATTGTGCCAGCACAGGGAACTGACAGGGTGAGGCAGCTGGTGGGCCAGGGATGCTGGCTTCCTCTCCTCCCACCTGGCCTGCGAGCCCGGCTCCTGCTGGGCCTGGTCCTCGTGGATTGAGTGAGCCAGGTGACCTGACACCGCAGTCTGTCTGTGACAGGGGCTGTGCAAGGGCATCCTCTCACCCTGGAACCTGCCGGATGCTCCGATGACCTAGTTGGCAGCTGTGTCCATGTTCGGCTGAAAACAGGAATTTCTGCCTTGCTGGGGGTCTTGGTCAGGTGAGCAAACTCCCCTGTTTGCCAGGAAAAGGGGTTAGGGGCCTGGTGGGCTCCCGGCTGAGTCAGAGGTTCCCAGAGTCCTGGGTTGAGCTCAGCCCGCGCTACTGCCCTCCTGCAGGCCTTCACGGAGCGCCTACTGTGTGCCAGGGCGTTGAGTCACATACCCTGTCACCCCCTAGCCCCATCCATGAACTAGGCATTTCAATTTTTCCTTTGGAGAGTAGGAGCTGGGAGCAGGAACTGGGAGGTGAGAGGTCACAGCCCAGGGAGGAAGCTGGGCTGGAGAAATCTCCAGGATGCTTGCGGATGGGGGAGGTGGAGCTGGAGCCTGTGGGAGAGGAGGTGGAGAAGAGAAGGTTGGCACCTGCAAAGGGGGTGATGTCTGGGTGTCAGGCAGCTGAGAATGGGAGGCGGGGCCACATGAAGACAAGCACAAGGGGCTGCAAAGTGGGAGAGCCAGGGGGACCACTCCCTGCCCTCTAGACTCTGCCTCAGCCCGTCGCCTGACTCCCACCCCCACCCCAGGTGAGGTGGCTCTTGTCCCCTCCCCCAGAGCCCACAGCCCACACCCTCACCCTCCAACCCCCTTCTAGGAACCACGAATGCTCTTCTTCTGGCCCCTCTTGGTTCTTCCAAGTTCAACCTTGAACTGCAGCCTGGCCGCTCACTCTCAGTCCTCCAGCCCCTGGGAGACCTTTAACTCTCTAGCTGGGGAGGCCTCTGGGTGTCAGGGTGTCGGGGCTGGACGCTCAGGAGGGGCTGGGGCTGGAGACAGAGATGTGGGCATTGTCAGAGCGATGGGGTGGCTAGTCAGTGAGGGTGATGACATTCCTGAGAGAAGAGTCCTGCTGAGCACCATTCTGATGGCTCGAGGAAGATGAGCGCGTAGCGGAGCCTGAAAAGGAGTGGCCTGAGAGGAAGGCACCTAGGGTCCTAGATGTCCGGAGAGTGTGCCGAGGGGAAGGTGTGGGTGATGGGGGGATAGAGGTGAGCGGCCCCGCAGCTGAAGGGTCAGAGGCGTGGTCTGAAAAGTACACGGCTGGAGGTGGCCTGGGATGGGTTAGGATGGAGGGGAGGGAGAGGAAGCTACTTTACCTAGAAGTTTACCCGTGAAGTAGGGAAAGGAAAGGGGAAAGTGGCTTAAGGGTCTCCTTACTGTTCGTAAGATGGGCAAGACTTGAGCACAGCTGAAGTCTGAGAGGAAGAAGCAAACAGAAAGGAAAGGCTGAAGGAGAGGAAAGAGAAAATGGAGCTGCAGAGGAGGGAAAGGCGCGCTCAGCGGCTCCTGCTGGAAGTCACTGTTTTCTCAGGGGTGGGTGGGGAGTGGGGTCTGCTGAGTGTGAGGGGACAGAGGTGTGGCAGGGACACGATGGGGGCTGAAGCACCCAGGTCCAGGATGGTGATGACCCAGAGCCTCAGTCTCCCACCCAGTGGTCCTCAGCCTGTCTCCCCAGGGGTTTGCCATGAGGCTTCAAAGGCTGGAAGGGAAGTAGAGGAGGGCAGGGTTCAAGTGGACGCAATGATTACCCGCAGCAAGGAGGAGGCCGGCAGGCTGCACTGTTTCTCCAAAATCATTTTTTAATACATTCACGTGGGTTACACAAAGAGCTGGCCCCGAGGCCTGGGTTGTAGCCTGGGTCCTGGGGGGTGAGAGCAGCATTGTGTAGTGTTCTCAAAGATCAGGCATGGAGGGGCCCACACCTTGCCCTCCAGGCCTGAGGAAGAGTGTTTGTGTGCAGTGAGCACCTGTGGTCATGATCCCAAACAGGACTGGACCCACCGGCTGCCCCACTCGCCACCAGGGCCCCGGGCTGGGGCCAAGCCACCAGGTTCTAGCCCCGGCTCTGCCGTTGACTCCCTGAGTCCTCGACCCGCTCTGGGCCTCAGTTTTCTCATCTGTAAAATGGGGTGGAGAGAGGGGCATTTTCATCATCTCACACTTTACCGAGCACCATCGTGAGCCTGAGTGCGGGCCAAGCACAGGTAAGAGGGTGAAGACAATGACACAGGGTCCCGGGCTGATCCCAGGGCTTCCTTTCTTCCCAGACAGCCCACGGTTTCATGGGTATGAGAAACAGGAGGTTATATCTGGATGGGATTTTTCTATCCATTTTTCTAGGGGAAAAAAAAAGTCCCTGCATGATGAGGACTAGTAAGAGAGTTTGGAGCCAGCATCATCTTGTGATGTCACAGCTGAGAGAGAAGGAAACCATTCAGGTCCAACCACCAAGCCCCCCCGCACACCCGCTCAATGAGGTCTGAATCCACCTTGTTTCACAGGCTCTGCCACTGACTTGTGCAGCGCTGAGCAAGTCCCATTCTCTTCCTCAGTCTTAGCCTCCCTATCTGTGCAACAGGGAGGTCGGACTCGATGGTTTCAAAGTCCAGGCTATGCTCAAAGGAGGGAGAGGGAAGGAGGGCACGCAAGAGCAAGAAGAGAACAAGGAGAGCCCGCCTAGTCTGCAAATGAGGGAATAAGGGAAAATGAGGCACAGGAGGAGGAGAGGGCCTGTGGCTGCGCATCTTCTCTCTGCCCGCCTGGGAGAGAGGAGGGAGAGGAGCGGGTGGGTGTGCACAGCACAGGATGCTCCCGGGCCTTGATCCGGCCACGTGGGGCCAGTTCCTGTCCACCTAACAGCCTGCAGCCCCTGCAGTGGCCAAGCTCAGGCTCTGGACTCAGGAGGATGTGAGTCTGGAGCTCAGTTCTGGCATTTCTTAGCTGGAGGTCCCTGGAGGGAGACTTTTGGAGACTCTTGTAAAATGGGATAAAATACCAACCTCAGAGGGTTGTCATAAAGAGGCAGATGCAGGCTTGGGTTTGTCACCACTGCCAAGTGTGGTGCAAAACAGAACCAGATACCTAAGGTTCTTACTCCTGGCTCACCAGGCAGGGTGGGACTGGGATGGAGCAGGGGGCCTGGGCAGGGAGTAGGGGGGCTAGGGCAGTATCTTGGCCGGTGTGTGCAACACGAGAGTGCCAGGTAGGGGAAAGAGCCTGCCCGGAGCAGGAAACGGAATGGTCCAGTGCTGGGCTGGAGCCCAGGGAGACCGCCTCTTAACCAGGCCCTGCTGGAGCTGCCGCAGCCCGCCTGATAGCACTGGATCCAAGCCTTACTCAAGTGCCTCCGGCTCTCTTCCGGTCACAAGCTTTTTATGTTCCAGAGAAGCTGAAAGTCACTATCAGAAGACGTGACAAAGAGTCTGCTTGGAAACATCTCAGACAAATCCTCTTGGTCTTACCCCTCTCCTACGCTGGCCCAGCAGGGGCAGGACGATCCACACTCAGCCAGCTGGGGCTGCAGGGCCCTGGCGTCCGCGCTCCGTGTGGTCACTGCATGTTCTGCAGCCACCTCCCCACCCAGCCTGGGCGATGCCGAGGGTAGGGATGTGTCTCATTCCCTGGTGTCCCCAGTGCCCAGGGCAGGGTGTGGCACAAAACAGATGCCTGGTGAAGATGTGTTGATCCGATGGGTCAACCTGACACTCTGTCACTCCTGCAACTGCCCATCTTCCAGCTTCCACAGCTGGACCACATGTGTGCCCTGTGAAGTGGGTCAACCTACTGATGCAGCAGGATACAGGGAAAGGAGCCCAGGGCTGGGACTGAGAGACCAGGGTTCTTGGGTCCTGGCTCACTGGGTAATCTTGGGTCAGTCCCCACCCTTCTTCGTGCCTCTGGCTCCCCCACTGACCTGGCAGGGTCCCCCGACAGAGGCGGTCTGTAGCCCCCAGCCTCTCTAGGCTTTGTACTGTTGGTTGAACTTCTGTCGGCGGACAAAGCAGCAGGTGGCCAGCGTGGTGAGAAGGACGGCACACACCAGTGCGAAGGTGAGGATGATGATGAGGTTGACGTTCTTGAGCCCCCCCTTCTCACAGTCCTCAGGACGCACGTGACTCAGGGACACCTCCTCCTGGGAGCCGAAGCGGCAGATCAGGTCCTGGGTGGCGTCCACGTCCACACGGCCCTGGTGCAGCTGGGCCGCCAGCCAGCCGTTGCCGCAGCAGCTGAGGGGGTTCCCCTGCAGGTAGAGGCGCCGCAGGCTGGTCTCCAGGCCGCCCATGGCACTGCCCGGCAGGAGGCTGAAGCTGTTGTTCCTTAGGTCCAGCACCTCCAAGGACACAGCCTGCGTCCAGGCAGGCAGGCGGCTCAGGCGGTTCTCTGCCAGATTGAGCCGCTTGAGGCAGCTGAAGCAGGGCAGGTCCACCTGCAGGATGGCCAGCCCGTTGCCCTGCAAGGCCAGGACCTCCAGGGAGCCCTCCAGGCCCGCCAAGGCCCCTGTGGCCACATCCAGCCCAGGGTTGGCAGAGAGGTCCAGCTCGGTCAGCGGAGTGTGGAGGAAGGCACCTGCCCGGAGCGTCTCCATCTCATTGTCCGCCAGGTTCAGGACGCGGAGGGAGGAGACGCCAGAGAAGGCCACACAGCCCGCGGGTCCAGGCTCACCTGGGCCCCCGCAGGGGCTGACCCGGTTCCCCTGCAGGTTGAGCCTCTGCAGGCTGGCCAGGCCGGCGAAGGTGTACGGGGGCAGGCCCCGCAGGGCGTTGTCCTGTAGGAGCAGCGTCTGCAGAGACCCCAGGGCCCTGGCACCCAGCTCCAGGGTCTCCAGAGCATTGTGGCTCATGTCCAGGAGTACGAGGCAAGGCAGGGAGCCCACACGCCGGGCCTCAAAGGCCCGCAAGCAGTTCCGGCTGAGGTTCAGGAAGCGCAGGGAAGTCAGGTGCTCAAGAAAGCCCTCCGGGACGAGCTCAATCTCATTGTAGCTCAAATCCAGATTCAAGAGCTGAGAGAGGGGCTGGGTGCTGGCGTTGCGGCCGGGGTTGGAGAAGGGCAAGGCGGACCAGCCCTCGGAAGGCGCGTGAAGGCCCTCGCCGCCCTGGGGCGGCCCCGCAGGGAGGCGGATGAGGTTGTTAGACACGTTCAGGTAAATGAGCCTCGGAAGTGCGGCCAGGTCGGGGAAGTGGAGCAGTTTGTTCTCCCGCAGGTCGAGCCAGGCGAGCTGATACTGGGCCCGGGGCTCCGGGGCCGTCTGAAAGGCCTCGATACTGTTGCAGCTCAGGTCTAGGACCCGCAGCTGCTGGAGGCTGAAGTCGGAGATGCAGGTGAGGGAGTTCCTGGAGAGGTTGAGGTGTGCCAGGTGGGGCAGGGCCTCGAAGGCTCCGTCCTCGATGTCCATCAGCACGTTGCTGTGAAGGTCCAGCCGCTCGAGCGCAGGCGTGCCCCAGAAGGTGTGGCGGCCCAGGCGCGTCAGGCTATTCTCCGCCAGCGAGAGGCTGCGCAGGGCGGGCGCCTCCGCCAGCAGCCGCTCCGCCAGGCCGCTGTACAGGCTGTTGCCAGACAGGTCCAGGGACGTCAGGTGTGGCAGGGGACCCAGACCCCCAGTGCTCAGCGCCGTGCCCACCGCCAGGCGGTTGTGGGCCAGGTTGAGGTGCTTCAGGTGGGGCAGGGCCTGGAAGACCCCTGGCTGGAGGAAGCTAATCTCGTTGGCGCTCAGGTCCAGGTGAAGAAGCGCTGTGTAGAAGCCCAGGGGTGAGGTCAGAATGCTCCGCAGCTGGTTCCCAGACAGGTCGAGGACCTCGATGTCCCGCGGGAGCACCGAGGGGACCTGGAGTAGGCCAAGGCCCCGGCACAAGACTTCCTTGTCCACCTGGGGAGGGGGAGGGCAGGGAGAGCAGCGGGCATTACTGGGTGCTGTAGGAGGGGGAACCAGACACGCGCCTCTAGGAAGTATGACTGGAGCCGCCACCAGGCTTGGCCAGGCCTCTGCTCTGTCCTCCCAGCGTGCTCGACGTCCTCCCCCCGAGCCTAATCACCCCACGTCTGCGTGACCCCTACTCTGCTCCCTGCCCCTGTCTCTGGTACCCAGTACGGCAGTGCTGGCATCAGGGAGGGACTCAAGGAAGCTTTGATTGGTAGACAGAGAGAGAGAGATGATAGACAGATAGAAGGACAAATGCACTAACAAAATACTCTATACTGACTATTATCCGATTTTAGAAGACACTAAGCCATGTATCACCTAGAGTGCCCCAGAGCCAGTGAGGAGCAGGGCCAACTGGGACCCAGGCCTCCTGGTTCCACATCCCAGTTTCCTTCCGTGGACCCAGAGAGTTAAACTTACCCAGCTGATGTTCTACAAAAAACTACTTCGGGAGAAACGTTTCCAAAAGGGGAAAATGCTATTTGCACTCCTGTCTTCGGTGTTAATTTTGGTCTCTCACCCTCAGATCTCATTCAAGCCCTCACTCCACGGGGCAGAGCTCGGGTCCCAGAGCCTGCCTTCCTTGCTGACACTCACCAGATGACCTCGTTCTGCTGCTGCCCCCACCCCCATCAGTGGCTTCACTTTGCATGGTCCAGTCCCAATGGGCCCCTGGAGATGGGGTAGGGGCAGGAAAAGATGACCAGAGTCTCAACCCACATTCTTTGATGACAAGACTGATGTTGCTGTGTCACATTACCACTCTGGTTTCTTATCCAGAATGTAACTCATCCTTCCCCAGCACCCATTCAGCATTTTATATCTTATTTAGCATTTTCAGACCCCTTGTCTCACTGGATCTTCACAATAGCCTGCCCATCAAATCTGATCACCCCTCTTTAAGAAACCCAAGCTTAGAGAGGGGAAGGGAGGCCCCAGAATCATCCAGCTGGTGAGGAACAGAGCTGGCTTTTGAACCCCAGTCTCTTAACAACCAAAGACCCCACTTTTGTCCCTCTATCACATGTGCCTTCAGGGGCCAGAATTCTTTCCATGGAAATGCAATCTCCCTCTGTCTTTTCCCACACACCAGGAACCCCAGCCTTTCCCAGCGAAGGCTCTGGCTTCCATAACCACCAAGCACAGGCCCACTCCACCCTGGCCTCTCTGTCTCCACTGACCCCTTTCCGCCAGCCAAATGCATGGCAACTGCTCAAAAACTCCACTCTGACCGTGCTGCCCTCGGCTTAAACCCCTTCTGGGCAAAGTGCAGCACCCTCAGCAGAGTTCAAGGCTGCCTGTGGCCCTGCTGACCTGTCCCCTTTCCTCCCAACCCACTCCAGCCCAGCCCGCACCTGACCACTGCCCACTGTGCCCTCCCACACCCACCTCTGGGCCTCCTCCTTGCTGTTCCCTGTGCTGGTTATGCTCTTCCCAACCAGATCAGCATGGTGAACTCTGTGTGCTGAGCTCCAAGGTCTCCTCCACCTGGAAGCCTTCCCTGACTGCCGGGCAGGTCGGGGCCTCCTCTGAGCTCTCACAGCCCCTATGCTTCCTCTCTCATAGCTTTGGCCCCCTGAATTGTGACTGTTTGTGTGCAGGCCTGCTAGACAGTAAGCTCAGGGCAAACAGGGTTTGATTGAGTGACTATTGTGGACCTGGGCCATAGAAAGTGCTCAGTACATTTTTCAGTGAATGAAAGAGTCACAGACATCATCAGCTTAGTAAAAGTCTGAGGGATTGACTGAATCACTTTTCTGAAAGGAAAAGAAAAGAGATGATGCATATATTCAGACTAGAGTCAAAGACCGTTAGAGCAAAAGGGGTCCAGCCCACCCACTTCCCAGATGGGGAGACTGAGCCTAAAGATGGCAGTGACCTGCACGAGGTCACCGCGAGTCAGTGGCTGAGCCGACAGGGCAGGAACACCAGTCTGGGTGTTCCCTGCCTGGCCCAGCTCTCAGCTTCCTCCCAAGAGCTTCAAGGTGAAGTGGGGGGAGGAACGGACTGCCCTCCATCAGGCAATGCGACTCTTCCAGCTCCATGAAGCTTCCAACTCCACAATACTGCCCTACTCAGAGGCCCGAGGCCACCCCTGCAGTTGGGCACCCATGCAAACTGGAATCCTACCCCGGCCACCTTGCCAGACCTGCTTGGCTCCTTGCCCCTTCCTCCCTCACAACAGTCTCTGCCAGCTGGGGCCACTGGGCACAGCCTCCCTATCCGTATCCTCAGCTCCCCAAACCATCCTGATTAAAGAAGAAACAGCAAAATGAACACGAACACAGCATGTGTTGGGGGATGGGGCTTATCCCACCTGCAAGCCCACACCCCGTTTCACCCCAGAGGCAATACTCAAAGGCTCCCTGGGGCACCAGCTCCTGAGAGTTGAGCCGGGACACAAAGCTGGCCAAGTCCAGCACCTAATCCTGCTTTCTGCCCAGTGCCTAGGACCCCTGTCACAGAGGCCCAGAGGGACTGTTACAAGGCAGGGCCTCCCAGCTCTCCAGTCCAGTCTAGGAAGGAGCTTAAAGGCGTGGGCAGCTCTCAGAACCCCATTTGTCGGGTACCCACCGCTCCCTGAGCTCCAAGCTGCGTGACTTATTTGGGGAGGGGTCTTGGGGGCATCAGCCTTTAATCAAGTTCAGAGCTTCCCCTCATGACCCCCTATCCACTCTCTGGTATGCCAGGACTCCACTGCCCAGCTTTTTTTTTTTTTTTTTAGAGGGAAGAGGGTGCCACTCATCACCATTTTACCACCTGCACATAGAAGGGAAGCAGGGTAGGGAGAGTTACCCGGCGGTGGACAGCATGAGTTCGGGAGAGATGGGTTCGAATCTTGGCTCTGTTACCTCCTATCAGTATGACCTTGTGGGTCACATCTCTTCTCTCAGCCTTGGTTTCCTCAGCTGAAAAGAAGAGTTTTCTCTCATTAAATGAGAGAAAGCCCTTAGCGTGGAGCAGGCCCCTTGTTAGCCCTCGGCATGTGGCAATTTGTTTTTACTACTTTGAAAAGCATCATAACCGCTTTCATGGGAGTTCAGAAATTGCTTTCCTGCCTGTTACCTCATTTGCCCCAAATCCAAAGCCCACCCAGTTCCCCTCTGCCTGTTGGGTGGCCCAGACCCTTTATCTCTCTGAGTCTATTGCCCCAGGTAGATGTGGGGCTGCATTTGGTGACATCTGAGGCCTTCTCTGCCTGTTATTCTGGGTTCTGGGAATCCCAGAAGGGCTCCAAGGAGTAAGAAGTGAGGTGGCAACAGCAGGACACTGCAAACCCCGGGGAAGGGTTGCCGGGCCCTGGCTGCCAGCTCATCCAGCCTCCAAAAGCAGCTGCCCATCTTGTGTCATGAGCTTCCCGTCCCAGGTCCAGGTGGGGCTACTGGAGGGCCTGTCCCTTCCCCAGCCCAAGCTCTGGTCTTGACTTCAGTGATTGCCCAGCCTTACGAGTGGACCTAGAGGGTTCCTTTTCTCTGTACCCCACAGGGTCACAGTAACCTCAGGGCTAGTCTCCCTGACTCCTGGCAGAAAAATGGAACAAAGTGAATCAAACCTGGTCACTGCCCTTGAGAAGCTCTTGGTCTGGTAGCTGAGACAGGTATGGACCATTCACCAACTACCCCATGTACTCAATATTGAGATGGAAGGAAGCTTAGGGCTGTGGGAGCCCCAGAAGGGATCAAACAAAACCAGGTCGGCCTGGAAGGGGTCAGGGGAAGCTTCCTGGAGAAGGCAGCATTTGACCCCGGCACTAATAAGTGACAGGCATCACAGCAGAGATGTGGCAGATGGGCTCGAGTTAAGGAGCCCAGTTAGGAAAGGGGATTTGTCCCCCGAAGGGGCCTAGTACAGAAGAGCCTTTCCCAGATGCCCACTCCAAATTCCCCACACACATATACATATTCCTCATCAGCCAGCTAGACCCACTGCCCTTTGGGGGCAGCTGGAAGGGATAGAGTCCAATATTGGCCCTAGTTGAATGACCTTGGACAAGTTACCTACCTTCTCCAAGCCTCAGTTTCCAACTCTATAAAATTGGAATTATGGTACTTACCCAGCAGGATTAACAGTAAACAAGGCATTTAAACATTCTAGTAGGTGCTCATTAAATGCAAGGTTTAAAGGCATTAAATGCATTCTCCTTCCTTTTCTGACCCCTCTAGCCTCTGGCTTCTGGGGCTGGGGCAGTAGGACACCCCCGGGCAGGGGGTAGGGGGAGACAGAGAGTTCTCCCTGCCTAGGCAGAGCTTCTCACCTTCTTACAGGGCACCTTGTCTCGGTGTTGGGAGGTAGCCAGGCCCAGGGTCAGCACGGCCAGAAGCAGCAGGATCCGGTGGCTCATGGCTCTGCATAGGGCAGGAGGAAAGGGGAAGGCTGTAAGACCACAGGCTCCTTCCCACCGCCAGCCCCCACCGCTCCTTCCTGTCTGCACCTGCCCTCAGGGAACCCCAGACCGCAGCTGTAGCTGGACCAAAGGTGCTGTGAATGGGGCACCTTGTGAAGGGGATGGGAAAAAGGGCTGCAGCCCATCACAAAGGGCCTTCAGTGCCGGGCCAAGGAGCTAGGCCATTACCCTGGACAAGAGTTTTTAAGCAGTGGGTGACATGGTCAGATTTGGGTTTCAAAAGACCCTACCTGGAAGACAGCCTGGAGGAGGTGAGCAGGAGGTAGAGGAGCCCTAAGGGCTGCCCTGGCCAAGCTCAGGGCTGGGGTGGGGTGAGGTGGGGAGCTGGGGCTCTGACTCCAGTTCCACCCAGGCCACAAGCAGGTCCCCCCATCCTAGCTCTTCAAGCCCCAAACGGAATTCCTCAATCCCCCAACCCGCAGACCTTTATTTTGCCCTTTCTCTTTTGATTTTCTGGTTCTCGAGTCCCTGCCATTGTTTGAAGGCTGGGCCTGGAGCCTTGACAGGAAGCCCCGCCAGGAGGCCTGCCCTGCCCCCAGCACTGCGGGCCGTGGACTTCCCCAGGAACAGGCTGCCAGGCCCTTAACTTTCACTGAAGCCACCGCCCACGCAGCGGGACACCCAGGCATGCTGGGCCAGCCCTTCTGGCTATGAGCAGCGGGGCTGAGGTTGAGGGGGACCACAAAGCCCTCAGGCGTGTCACATCCCAGTGCTGCTAGGGGCTCATTCACTGAGAACCTGGGCCAAGTGCTAGGAATACACAGCTCAATCCATCAATTTCATTCATTCATTCATTCACTCACACCTTTACTGAATGCCTCCTCTTGTCTGGCTCTGTCCTGGGAACTGGGGACACAAATAAAGGCACAGAAGAGACCATAATACATACAAAACATTAACAAGGAGAGACACATAATGCCCTCCAAGAGCACTGGACCCAGTCACCCACACCAGACTCCTCCCTCTGTCTCCTCCGCTTACCTGCTGTGTGACTTTGTACAAGTCACTTCACCTCTCTGAGCCTCAGTTTCCTCTTCTGAGGCTAATGCCAACCTCAAAGTTTTGTTAAAGATCAAATGAGACATATTCTATGAAAGTGCCACTTACAGAGCCCTCATTATGCACCAGGCACTCTTCTTGACACTTTACATGTATGAACTCATTTAATCCTTCCAATAATTCAACGACTTGGTTCCATGATCACCATTACCACTGTGCATACAGGAAAACTGAGGGTCAGAGAAATTAAGCAACATGCCCAAGGTCACACAGCTAACAAGTGGCAGGCAGGAAGTCGGGCTCCTGGGTCTGTGCCCTTAACCTCTACACTATAAGGTCTCCTGCAGGTGCTCAATAAATAAGTGCTGAATTGTGACTCTGAGGGATGTTTTGGAAGAGGCATTTATAGAAACTTTATGGCTGAGTCTTGACTATTAGAACCCATAAGCATCCTTGCTATGAATTTTAAATGAAGGTGGGTGCTCTGAGGTCCTTTCTTGTTCAAACATGCAAAGGCCCAAGCCGTGTCTTCTAAGCCCTGTTCCCTGGGTTCCCCCGGGGCCATGGACCCCCTGCCCCGCAGATGTCCTCCTCTCACCTGCATTACAGGTTGGGTTTTCACAGGAAATTTTGTTCTGTTGTTTAAAAAGCAGAACATCACCACCCTTTTGAATGCTAGTGTACTCAGAACTGAGTGGAAACCCCTCAGAGGGGCCTTCGAGGCCCTTGGGGAGTGCGCCCTGCCCAGCCAGCTCTTTTCTCCAGCTTCATTTCTCATTGTCCCTTCTCCCACTCTGTGTTCTGGAAGCCTCGTATTTCCTTCAGTTCTCTGAGCATCTTTTCACTGCCCCAAACCTTCACTTCCTCCCCTCTCTTGTGCTGAATACCTCCTCATCCTTTGGGTCTCAGCCTAGATGTCACCTCCTCCAAGAAGCCTTCTCTGGTTCCCCAAGTCTGGGCTATATATTGGCACCGAGCACTTCATCACTCCGTGGTTCCCTCCCCTTTACCCACCAACCCCCACCACCACCATGGGAAGTGCCCCCAGGGCAGAGGGGCCTCACTCTCCTCTGGGAACCATCTTACACTGTGCAGGCTGGGGAAGGCGCTGAGAATTGACATGAGGCGCCTCGGTGACATGGTGACGCTGGTGAGAGCAGTTTTTCTCCTGGACTCTCCCTTCACCTCCCCGCCACACTCCTTCCCCCCATCAGCGGGTCCTGTCTACTTTCCCTAAAACACAGACTCTGGATCTGCCTACCTCCATCACTGCCACAGACTGAGGCACCACCACGACCCTGGGCCTCGACCCCAGCAACACCCTGACCTCTTTTAGTCCGTCCTAAGCGTGGCAGCATGAGTGATGTCTTTAAATCATGTATCAGATCATGAATCTCACTGCTTGAAAACCTCCCATAAAATCCAAGCTTATACAATCTCCTCTCTGACTCCATCTACCATGTGCTCTTCCCTCACCAAATTCTAGCTTTCTCACCATCCCTCAAACACAGCAAGTGCATTCTTGCCTCAGGGCCTTTGCCCTTGCTGCTCCCTCCACCTGGAATGCTCTTGCCCAGATCTGCACGTATTTTATTGTTTTCCTCTCATTGATCATTTCCCGATCGTTTATTTCTTATTCTATGAGAACAGGGGTCTATTAAGCGGTGCTCACTAAAAGTCTACTGAACAAACAGCAAAGTGAGGGGTAGCAGTCCACGGCAAAGGGCTGAGCGGTGAGTGTGAGGTGAGGATAAGGAAGGACCTGGATTAGTTCTGAACCTGAGAGCACTGCTGCCCAAAGGGGCACTCGTTTCCCCCTCCCCTGCCTGCCAAATTCCACTCTATCCCTGAGGTGAGCATCTGAGCCTCCAGGAGGGGCCCTCCCTGCAGCACGTGGAACTCCACCCTGCCTCCACCGTGTGGAGGATTTGAGGGTTACTCAAGGGAGGGAGACCCAGGCTCCCAACCAGCCTCTACTGCTCACCAGCCCTGCTCCCTGGGGCAAGTCCCTTAAGCTTTCAGGGTCTCAGTGTCCCATCTGTAGGGCAAGCAGCCTGCTTCCTGTTTTGCCACTGTTTGACCCCAACGGTTGTGATGACCAAGCTGAGAATGGCTGTGAAGGCACCCTAGACACATATTGTCTTTCCCAGCTGGGACAAACCCACAGGGCTGAGCAGCCCAGGCGAGGTGAGGAGTGCTGAAGAGGGAGGCCCCAGGCCAGCAGACAAGTGGCCTAGGCAAGAGGAGGCAGGAGGCATCTTAGGACACTGACTGGAGGGAGAAGTGCCAAAGAATATCTGTGTGTGTGCGTGTGTGCGTGCACACAATGCAGGGAGAGAGAGAGAGAGAGAAATGGGGTGGAGGGCAACACCTACTACCATAATAAGCCCATCCCTAGTGTTTAAGGATGTTAGATACTCTTCTAAGCACTTGACCTATATCATTTCATTTAATTCTCACAACAAGCCAGTGAAGCAGTTACTATAATTTCCATTGTACAGATGAGAACACTGAGGCTCAGAAAGGTGAAGTGACTTACCCCATAGTTACCCAGCTCATAAGTGTTTTGGGATTTAGCCCCAGGTCTGTATGACCCAAATGCTGTGTTTTCTCCAGCAGGTGCTGAGCTGCCTGCCCCCTGTAGAGTTTGCCCATGAGGGAAACGAGGCTCAGAGAGGTGACTTACTCAAAGTCACACAGGCAGTAAATGGCAGAATCAGGATCAGAATCCAGCCTGTCTGCCTCCAAAGCAAATGTTTCCACAACACCAGGCCAAGATCTCCCTCTCTAACCCCCTCCAACCAACCCCCAACCCCAGCAGACAGGCTCACAGTGCTGGGCTCTAGGGTGCTCCTCTCCCTCCTCTCAGCCTGGATCACTGGCAGAGTGGGGTCCTGGGAGAGCTGCTGTGGACGTTCCCAGCGAGCAGTGAATCACTAAGGGCAAGCCCCATTCTGGAGACATGTGCATCCCACGGGGGAATTAGACCTTAACCCAAAGGAATGTGGCTGTGATGGCGGAATTTCAGGCAGCTGAGGGTGGGGGTGGGGGTCCCTCACGTCTTACCACCCATGAAGAAGCCTGGCTGCGGAGCTCCTTGGAGGGAGGTGGGTGCCACCACCACCCCCCATCCCCGCCCCTAGAGATGGGTAGGCTATCTGGTGCGGTGGGATGGGAAGACTCACGCCCAGCCAGGGTCAGAGGGCAGTAGCAGACCAGATTCAAATCTCGAACTGCCCTTGACTAGCTGTGTGTTCCCTGCTCAAGTGCTGGCCTTTTTGCGGTTGTTTTCCCATCTGTCAAATGGGAACGCCGGCCTCGCCCTTCGCGGGAAAGATCCGCTGAGCTAGGAGCCTTGGAGACTTCTGGAGTCAACCCTGGCTCCACGCGCAAAGCAGGGGGCGGTGGCGGGTGGGGACTGTTGAAGATCCGCGTCTCGATGGACTAGTCCCAGCCCAGCTCCGCGCCGGGTGCCCGAGAGGGGCGCGGGACCGCCGGTTCCCCGAGGGGGCCGGCCAGCCTCGCCCGCTGGGCGGCTCCTACCTGGCTCAGCGCGGCCGCCGCTCCTCTCCCGGGCAGCCCCGGCACATTTTGCGCAAACCTGCCTTTCCCGTCCCACCCCGCGCCAGACCCCGGGGTCACGGCCCGAGGAGGCGCACGGCCGCTCCACAGCCCCACGGGAGCCAGACCCGCGAGAGGGCGGCTCGGGCTCCAATTTAAATACCTCTCCCGCCGACCCGCCCCACCACGCCCACCCCCTAGGCCCAGCCGCGGGGTCCTAGCGCCGGGCCGGCACGCCCCCGTGTGACTCGGTTTATCCGGAACCCGCGAGGGGGTGAAGCTTTTTCTTGACACTGAAACCCGGACTGGGAAGGGGCGGGTCGAAGAGGGCGGGGATGGAGAGGGGTCGCTAAGGAAGCGCTGTGCCAGCCAGGCCGCCCCGGGCCGCCGCACGTGCAGTTCGTGGCCCCGCGGGGTCCAGGGGGGCGGGTGGCTGTAGCAGCCGCGGGTCCGCAGAGGAAATCCGGCCTGGCCCCGATTTCCCCCGCTGTCGGCGCCGCCGCAATTAGCCGGGGAAACAGGAGAGGTGACGGCGGGGCTGAACGCGGAAGGAAATGACCCTTTGCTGGCCCTGGGGTGGCCACAGAGGGGGTTCCCCACACCGCAGCCATCCCATCTGGTAAGTCCAGGCAGGTCACTTCTCCTCTCTGGATTGTGGTCTAGTGTCCAGACTCTTCCTCCTTCATCATCTCCTGGACCCTTAAGCAGCCCTGTGAAAAGGTCCCATCAAAGCCCCCAGAATTCAGGTGGAGAAACAAGCTATGGATGGGGTCATCGAGTATAGATAAAAATCACTCGTCTGGGACTAGTAAGGTCTCCATTTATATTTAGGGAAACCGAGTCTCAGAGAGGTTAAATAGCATATCCAAAGTCACACAGAATATAAGAGACAGGGATTTCCCCCCAGTCTGTCCACAAAGCTAAGCCCTGCCCAAACTGGGTACACTTTTCCAGCACTATGTTAGTCAGGTTGTCTTTGAGTGCTGTGCAAAAAGTAGCACGGTGCTATTATTGTCTTTTATGTGGGAGGTTGAGGCGCATCTTCCCAAAACCACCTCCTCTTCTAGATGCCTTGGCCCTACCAGATCACAGCTGCCCCGCCCTGCCCTGCTGGGTGTGGACCTGAGGAAGGGGAGCCTAGGAGAGGAGGGTCACAGCTGTCCTTCAGGCCCTGGTTCCAAGGGTAGAAGAGAATTCCTCCTCCAAAATTTTTCTCTTCTGTGATGGTCACCAGCCCTGAGAGTAGTACAGCGTGTCCCATTTTATCGGTGGGAAAGTGACCACCCAAAGCTTTGTGGTAAATCAGGGTGAAGCTAGACTTAGAAGCTGGGTTCCCTGAATTCTATATAGATGGCAGCTGCATTTCCTTCCTCCCATCTGGCTTACTGTGGGGACAGGCCTGGGGAGATGGGGACAGCTCAGAGAAGACAGTCTGTGATAGCTAGGAGGGCAGGGTGGGGGTGGGGCAGGGCCTAACCTAAACTCAGAGGAGGAGATCTGGGAAAGCTTTCCTAAGGAGGGACCTGAGCTGCTATGAGGGCATAGGTAGGAAAGGTCACAGGACCTGGGAAGGGTGTCCACACCTTCCTCTCCCTCCCAGCCACTGGGAACCTCAGATCTATGCTGAGGGAGGGCCCAGCTGGTCAACCCCCTCTCCCCGCCTCGCCGGCTTTAGTCCTCATCTGGTCAAATGGAACCTCAGTTTCCCCATCTGTAAAATGGGAAAGATAGTAGCTTCTTCTCGGGTTGGTGCCAAAACAAAGAATAACGGACTTAGCCTGGGGCCTGCACCCAGTGGGTGTTAGGCAACTTCTGGCTGTCTTTCTTGTGGCAATTAATGATGCCTCTGCCACACCCTGTGGGCTTCCTTTTCCAGATCCTTGTCCAAGGGGCCAAATGTCCAGGAAGTGCTTCGCAGCAGCCCTGCAGCATGGGCAGAACATGGCTGAGTTGGACTCAGACAATTCCTGGGCTCTCCCACCTGACCTGCTCCCCCCACATCCAGTGCCACCTCACCCTTCTCTGAGCTGCTGCCAGCAGAAACCGCTGGGCTGGCGCAGAGCTTTGGCTGGGGCTGGGGTAGGGTGGGGCTGGGGCTATGGCGGGCTCGGGGGAGAGCGACCTGCCTCCCACACACCCCCAAACGCTGCGGTTGTGGTTAGTCAGTTCACAGGGGTCCACTTCACTCAGTGCCTGGATGGGGCTCCCCAAGAGTTGGAGACAGATGAGCAACCAAGCGTGCCTACCCGCTGCAGATGCCTCTTGGGACTAGGGGCTGAAATCGGGAACCCCACGTGCTCAACGCCCCTTCCTTCACCTTTTCACTTCTTCAGCATTCATGTTGCTGTGGGACTTTTGGCAGTTTGCTTGATCTTTCTGACCTCAGTTTGCTGATCTGCAAAGTGAGACTAATAATAACACCTGATGTTCTGGCTTGTTGTGAAGCCCAAATTGCAGCAACGTGTGTAAATACCTGGTCGGGGGCCTGGCCTGTGGTCTTTGCCCAGGAAACATGACCTCCCTTCCCTGGCCGGTCCCGGAATCAAAACATACAGGACCTACCCTTGTGGAGCTCCCAGACCAGATGGGAGGCAGATGAGAACATAGGATGATGGAGTCCAGAAAACTCAAAGGCCAAGTCCGGGAGTCAGAGCTGGATCTGAAGCGGGAGGAGAAGTGGGAACTGAGCAGGGTTGGATTTGCCTGGCAGCCATGTGGAGGGTGGCTTTCTTTTAAAGGCCACCAAGGCCAACTTTCCACCCAATGTTGCTTAGCGCCTGCTCGCACCCCTCCAGCAATGGGGCGTTCTTCTGGACAGCTCAGCAATGGGAAGCTCATCTTCACTGTGTTGGTGTCTTTGCGGAAACGCTTCTATACACTCATGCATCTGTCAGTGAAGCTAGGAGACACATCTTTTCCTGTGTCTTCAAGACTACCGTTCCGAGATGAGAAAACCCTCCCAGGCACGAAGACAGGCTCAAGGCTCCCTGGGGGGGTTTCTTAGGCCTGGCTGATAACCAAAGGTCACAAGTAGGAGTGAGTGCCCAGGAAAGCAATGATGTGCACATCCCATCTGACCTCAGAGAAGTCGCTAAACCTCTCTGAGCCTTGCTGGCCTCATCTAACTGTAGAAATGGGGTGGGAAGGACCATGGCACCCTGGACCCCTAACTTAGTTTCTGCTGCTCTTTTTACTGAACGCCCACTGTGGGCCAATCCTTTATCTCATGTGGCAAATCAGAATAAAGATAGCCACAGACAGCCTCAGGTGTCTTTAGTCTCAATTACTGACTAGGAAACTGAGGCTCAGCGAGGTTAAGTAACTGGCCCAAGTCACACAGCTTGGGAGTCAGGAATTGAACCTGGGTCTCCAGACTCGCAGACTCCCAGACCAGATCGCAGTGCAAGGATGTGGCTCTCCTCACTCCCTGCCCCTGCCCAGCACCTCTGTGGGCCCCCAGGGAGTCAGGGAGTTTCCTCATCAGCCCCTTTTGGGGCCCTGCCTTCTGTGGCAAAACCCTGGGTTCCCCAGTTCTTCTCCTGCCCACCCTCCCATGCTCCCTAGGGCAGCTAGGTTTAGACCATACCAGCTATGGGCCACCTCCCATGAGGGACAGTAGGATAGGAGAGAAAATCCTTGGTGTCAGCTGTAGGGAGTTTGTGAGCCAAAAACCAACCTAGGGTGCTTGGGAAACAAACGCTGATAAAGAGACAGGTGGTGTTTCCTTTCTTCTGAGGACTAGCTTACGTGTTTAATGGGTATAATGAGGGCTGCAGGACCGGGCATGGTGCCAGGTACTTTACTTGCACTGTCTTCTCCTCACAGCCACCCGGCAATAGGAGGCTATTGTCCCCCCCCTTTTACAGAAGAGGGACCGAGGCTCAGGGGTCCTGTGACTTGCCCACAGTCACACAGCTGATAGGGCGGGGCACGGCAGCCCTTCCCATCGAGTCCTCAGACTCCAAGGCCCTCATGCATGTGGCCAGCGACTGGCTTGGCTGGTTTTCTGCTCTCAGTGGGGACACGAGACACCCCCTCCCTGGGCGCTCGAAGCCATCAATGCGGGGGAAGCGGGTGCTGTGTACCCCTTGGCCGCCACACGGGAGGCTCTTGGCTCTGAGTCTGGTTAGTGAGACCTGGGGCTGAGGAGTCTGGAGGCTCCCGGAGGCCCCAAGGGAGGGGGGGGGGATGTTAGGTGAGAAACTTCGAGACTGGGTGAAGAAGGCAGGGCAGGATCAGAAGCGTCTCCGCAGCTTGACTGTGCTGCTCCGTGGACCGTGAAACCACAGCTCTCTGCAGGCCTCAGGCTGCTGGGAACCTGAGGGTTTGTCCCTTTGAGCCACACAACTTTTTCATCTGTTTTAACCATTTGAAGCTTAAACCCCATGAATCCTTTTCTTGATGATCCAGGGTTATCAGGATGGGGCTTGGTTAGGGTCTGTGATGTCATAAATGTCACGTCCAAATGAACACATGAGCAACAGAACCGAGCCCGGGGTGAGATAGCTGCACACACACGAGTGCCCCCGAAGGCAGCGTTAATTAGAGGCGAGGCTGCTGTGGGGCGGCTTCCCCCCAACGGGGAGCTGGGCGCCCTTGGGCAAGTCATTCTTCCTTGGCGGCCTTGATTTCTCATCTGTTAAATGGGGACAGTCATTCTGCCGACTTCAAGGGGGTGTTGAGAGGATGACATTGTAGAAAGCTGAATGGAATGGGGACTGGGTCAAAATGACTGACGTGGCCTTCCTCACCTGAAAGCCTGTGACTCGGCGGTAGACTGAAGGGACCTGTGGGCAGAGGGAGCACCCAGTGATGGGAGACAGTGACCGGGAGGGGCTGAGTCGGAGGGACCATGGCGCTGTGGGCTCAGGACCCAGGGCAGAGGTGGGTCCCAGGCCCTTCGGGGGAAGGGCTGTGACCCAGATAGGACAACCCATGGTGGGGTGCCCCTGCCTCTAGGTGTCCCCTGGAGGTCCCTTCCCACATTCCCAACCCTTCCAGACTTTGGGATCCCCACTGTGCTGAGCCCCCGCAGGCTATCGGCTCCTGTCTCCCTCCAGGTGGTCAAAGCCCCAAGGCCTGGCAGAACTTCCAGAAACCGGCTCGCCTGTACCCAGACGGTTCCCACAGATAACGGTCACCTGCTGAAGTTTCAGAGGCTCCTTCTTGCCTCCTCTACTTCCACTCCCGGAAGGACAGCAGATTCTAGGCCCAGAGAGCATGAGGTCACATGTGGTTGATTCCCCCTGCCCCGCCCCCGCCACCCTACTTTCCTTCACTTGCCTCACGTGCGGGACTCCCGGTTCACAGAGCAATCTTTTCGGAGGCTTCACCCAGTTCCTCTCAAACTTGAGAGAGTATCAGAATCCCTGAGGGCTTGTGAAGGCATATTGCCGGGCCCTACCCCCGAGAGTCTGGTTCAGTAGGTCTGAGGCGAGGCCCGGGACCTGCATCCTGAGCCACCTCCCAGCGGTACTGATGCTGCCTGCCCGTCCGCAGGCGCCCTTTGAAAAGCGCTGCGCCTGCGAGGGCGTGGGGCGGTCAGGCTCCGTGGTCCTTACGTGGCGAGATGGAGGTAACCCCAGTCCCTCCCCACTGAGCTGCCGGAATGAAGGGGTGAAACATGAAGGTTATGGTTAACGGGATTATGAATCTTTCTCACCATGAGTGAAATTCTGAGACCAGTGTGAGGCCCCTGTACTTTTAAGTTGAGAAGGGGATGGGCTGACCCAGGCAGCTTTCTAATGCGACTTTCATGTTGTAACCCATTTGATCCTACAACACTCAGTGAGGTAGATATTATTATTATTATTATTATTATTACCTCCATTTTACAGATGACATATGAGGAAACCCAGAGAGGTTAGGTAATTAACTCAAGTTTGCACAGCCAGTATGGCTGAGTCCAGGCAGTGGGGCTCCAACGCCTACCCACTTAATACTCTACTGTATTGTCACATGATGGAGCATTAATTAGCCGAAAGAGCAAGTAATCTAGAATTTTTAAAATTTATCATGACATCCCCTGTGTGTAGAGTTGTATTTTCCCCCCTCTTGGGTGGGGTGAGGAGGGACCTGAGGAGGACAGAAGCGAGGAGGAGAAGCAGCCCGGGTTTCAGAGAGGGACTCACCTGGGTTCCCGTCCTCACTGCGCTGCCCACTGCTGTGGGACTTTGGGCTGGTGGCCTCACCTCTCTGAACTCATTCCGTCTCTAAAGTGGAGCAAAGATGGACGGACAACTGGGGCTGTTAGGAGAGTGAGCTCCTTGGTGTCAAGTGCCTGCTGTGGTGCTTACCCGGTCCATGGCGCTCACCCAGTCTGTGGCAGTGCTTGTGATTCCTGGCCAGGCGTTGTTTGCATTTGGGGGGCAGCAGCTCTATTTTCTTCATGCTCGTTTAGTTCGGGGCAGGAGTGAAGTGGTTCAGGAAGCTTCCCTTGTTGGTGCTGAAGGGATATGGGGAGAGGACCTGCCTAAAATGTAGCTGTGGCTCCCCTTCAGGAGAGGGGGCAGCATTCCTATCCTGCAAGGGGACAGGTGGAGCCCCCAGAGGTTGGGCAGAGGCCTGGCCACACTCAACTCTCACTGGGACGGTCCTCTTCAGTACAGTTCACAGTGGTCCCTTCTTGTTCTACTCACATTGCCTTCCTCCTCATGACCACAGGGCCTTCCTAGAATTCATCAAGTACTGACCCTTGGGGGGAATCTGAGGCTTGAGGGGGGCACTAACTAGCTCAGGTCACACAGCTGGGAGATGGTGAAGTTGGGGCTGGAACTCTGCCCCGATGCTGTGTTGGGCTCTCACACCTCCCTCCATGACATCCCTCCTCACACACACGCTCCCCCCACAGACACAGTCACCTGCAAAAGCACACTCTCCCGCCAACACACACAGCACACACACATACACACAGCCTTCATGTACACCGTCAAAGACAACACAGGACACACAGGGCCGCAACTCAGGAAAACAGGAAGCATGCATCCACCTCACATGTCACACAGGCACACACATTGTCCACAAACATTTCAATCATTTCAGAGACACCCTCAAAAGTCATCTAGCCACCACACACAGACACACCGCCCCCCCCAGTTCAACTCTCGAATATCCACTATGCATGCACACACCACAAGCGTGCACACTGAACACACATGTTGTGTACACAGTGCATATATCTCCCATGCAAACGCCAGTCACAAACGCTCCATACGCATTGCCCACAGACACACTTCATAACCCAAATACACAGCAAAGACTTAAAACACCCAGGCTCCCAAAAGCAGTGCACACCCACAGGACACAGTGCACAGAGAAACACACCATCTGTGTGTGTACCATCTGTGTGTGTGGACACACTCGTGGGAGCAAAGCTGTGATCTCGAATTGCTCGTGAAGCTGATTTTCTCAGAAGCAGACCACGCACGAGTCGAGTGGCTCCCACTAGAGCTAATTCCCTGGGGTGTGAAAGGGAAGAAGGGGAAAGGGCACAGTTAGACTGTCGTGGCTTCCCAGGGATTCCGTGATTCATCCCTATGGGTGCTGTGGGCTCAGAATCCCAGGAACTTGGAGGCTGGGCTGGGGCTCCAGAATGCAGAGGGCTGGATCCTGTCCCCTGGGGAGTGTACACCCTGCCCTGTCCCCAAAGCCAGCCCCTCTCTCTAGGTCTGGAAACTTAGAGATGGGTATTCAGCCTTACAGACTCCTGCCCTCTGGTCTCTTCTGGGCTGTGTGACTTCTTCCTGCTTGCCTTCCCTACCCAGGGAATAGGAGACCTGGGTTTGAGGTCTGAACCAGACCCAAAAACCAACCTCACTTCTGCCTGCATCAGGGCCCACCTGGCCTCCCGGGGGACAGACTGTGCTTTCTGCTGGCGGTGGCCACCTCTTGGGAAGGCTTCTGGGCAGCTCCTCTCCCTGCAGGTTCTCCCATCAGCATAGACATGCCCCTATTTCACAACTCCCTTCCAGACCTCCCAGGTGCCCTGCCAGCCACTGCCCACCCACCCTCTTGTCTCCTCCTGGCCAGGCCTGTCAAGGCTGTTGCCTACTCTTGTGACCTCCATTTCCCAGCCCCATCATTCCACCCAGCTCGCCCCCGGCCTCCACGTCCGGAGCTGCTATGGACAGACACTCTTCCGTCTCCAGCTCGTTTGGTCACTTGGTCACTTGATGGCTTTCTTCACAGCTGCCTGCTCCCGTGGCTCCTTGTGACACCCTCTCCTGGTCCTCTTCCCACCTCTCCATCACCTCTTCCTGCATCCTTTTCTGGCCCCTCATCTTCCTCTTCCTCCTCCTGACCTTTAAATGGGTCTCCCTCCCCCTTGGCCTTGCTCATTTCTCTCTTCACCTTCCTCTCAGGAGAGCTTCCTGCCCCGGGATCTCCCTTTCCTGTTCATCCATCCAGCCATTCATCCTCCACGTGGCGGCCAGATGGAGTCTCTCTAAAACACAGATTTGACCAGGTCACTCCCCTGGTTAAAACTCTTTGATGGCTTTGGGGGTCCAAGCACATGTCACATTTCCCATTTTCCTGTCTCTTTCACTCTCACAGGGGCCAGAGTCCCTATCAAGCGGCCACATGTATCCTCCATCGTCTCCTCTCTCCTTTCCGGATCTGTCCCAACTGTGCACAGTCATCTGTCAAGCTCCCTCTCCTCGCTTCTCTCTTCTTCCCTCTGCTTCTCCCTTCCCATCTCTCTGCTCTATCTCTGTCTCTGTCTCCGTTTAGAGTTGCCAGAGGGGAGGGCTGTAGGAACTAGCTTGTGGGGCTCGATACAAAAAGAAAAGACAAAAAAGCTAAGCCGGGGCTTCCCTGGTGGCGCAGTGGTTGAGAATCTGCCTGCCAATGCAGGGGACACGGGTTCGAGCCCTGGTCTGGGAAGATCCCACATGCCACGGAGCAACTGGGCCCGTGAGCCACAATTACTGAGCCTGCGCGTCTGGAGCCTGTGCTCCGCAACAAGAGAGGCCGCGACAGTGAGAGGCCCGCGCACCGCGATGAAGAGTGGTCCCCACTTGCCGCAACTAGAGAAAGCCCTCGCACAGAAACGAAGACTCAACACAGTCATAAATAAATAAATAAATAAATAAAAGAACGTGAATTTCTTTAAAAAAAAAAAAAAAAAAGCTAAGCCCTCTGACTGAAAAGGCTCTTCATGTCCATGCCACAGAAGTCCAGAGGCCAAGAGAGGGGAGACTGTGGCCACAGAAATGAGAAACCCACCCTCCTTTGGGCTGCCCACAGGGGGAGCCTTGAAGACATCCTGCCCAGTGCCTTAACCAGCCCTTTAAAAGGCTCCTGGATGGTCAGAGTTAATTCACTCTCCCAGTGTCTCACTCACACTGCAGGTTCCGACCTTGACCTCTGTCCACAGCACACTCGGACGTCTGCCCCATTCGGCTCTTCCATCCACCATCCGGACACCTGACTGTTGGCCTTGGCTTCACCCGGGGCCCCAGCCGCACCTGCCTGCCCCTCCGGACCTCACCCCAGAACTCACCGCATTTCCTTTGGCTGGTCTCACCCTGCGGCTGGTGACTGAGGCTGTCACTGTGCCTGCGTCACTTTTTTCCATGCGGTATGAGGCTGTGGCTGACAAGGCAGCCAGGATGGCGTGCGTGGTGGGGTCTTTGGAGTTGAGGTCCAGTTCTACCACTGGTTTACTGGGTGACCTTGGACTGAGTCGCAGTAGCTTCATTGAAAATACAGGGAGAATGTGTCTCCCTTGCCTGATCGTAGTGAGGACTAAAATGCAGATACTCCATCCACCTCAGGTCCTTCTTTTCAGTGAAATAAAGACCCTCCCATGGGCTGCCTGCAGAGGGAGCCTTGAAGACCTCCTGCCCAGTGCCTGGAAGGCCTGAATCAGCCCTTTGAAAGGCTCCTGGGCCTTTGATCAATCCTGTAGTTGCTCTTTGGGTAACTACCAATGGAGCAGAAAGCTGAGGCTGGGTGCTGGTTGACTGGGGGCAACAGGGGGTGATGGGGAAGAGGAGGGGGAAGAGGGGGTAGCTGCCGGGGAGGGACCTGGGAGGGAGAACTGAGGTTCAGAGGGGTTCATGAAGCTTGGCCGCATGATGGGTGATGACGTACTCTCTTCTCTGGCTCCCAGGAAATCTCCAGCAAACTCCAAATTTCTTATTGCTGCACTGGGAGTTTGGACCTGGTTTTAGGGCTGTATCAGGTACTGAGTGTAGGCTCAAGGCAGACACACAGGGAGAACAAAGCCTGCACCCACGGCCTAGCTTCCCCCAGACCATGCGCCTAATGACAACTCTGGAAATGGGCCAACTGGATATTCTGGTGTTCCTCAGGCTGGAAGTGTTCTGCATCTGGACACAGTGGTGACAGGCCAAGGTTACATAGTCTCCAGACCACTGGTCCCAGGTCTTGGGGGGTTATTATAACTACTAATAGGAATGCTTTTACAATAAAAATCCTCTAGGTTGAAACTGGGGGTCTGAGCAATTTGAGAGGACAAGACAGGGCTGGGCATGGGGTTGGGAAAGGCTGGGTGTCAGGGGAGATGGTTGGCAGGAGCTCCATGATGGGCTCTGGCCATCAGCAGTGGGGGAGTGCTAAGGAGGAAAGCAACACGGCAAGGGCGGTGCTGCAGGCAGACTCGGGCCGGCTCGGGCCGGAGGGAATAGAGGCCGGAGAGCGGCACAGAGGCCGGGCTGTTGCTGAGGACGCAGATGATGGGGCCTAGACCAAGGCAGAGACCATCATGGTGGGTGGGACAGACTCGGGGATTAATTATGGGGGTGAGGGAAAGGGTCATGGGAAGGACAGGAAAAAGAGGGTGGTCACCCCTGGTTCTGGCCAGGGGACAGGGCAGAGTACAGTCAGGGTGACCTGTGGCTCACTGGGGAGATGCGTGGCAGGCAGCCGGGTGCTGAGCTGGAGCCCAGAAGGAAGGTCTAAGTCAGCAGTGGAAGAGAACTGCCAGCCTCACTCTCATCTGTGTGTGGGGACCATCGCCCCTGCCTCCCCGGAGAGGGGGTGGTAGGCTGCGTGAGCCAGCGTCCAGGAGAGCCGTGGACAAGGTTAGCATCACCTCTGTGTTATTTAATAGGAAATGCAAACGGCTGGAGACTGGACAGACCCCCGACAGATGCTGACTCGGGCCAGGCCTTTCCGATGGTGACAGACGCTGAGATCTGTCGTCCCCTCACTGCCCGTCGGTTGTCAGGGAGATTCCCCAGGCAAGGCTCCCCTGTGGGGTGGGGCCCCCGCCTATCGCTCTGCTCAGCACCATCCTCCCTCCCTGGCTGGACAGCTGAGCCCAGGGAGCCTGACAGCCTGGGGAGGGGCCCGGAATCTTGGGGTTCCTGGAGGGGCTCTGGTTCTTTCGGGAACAGCTTGCCTGCCCCCTGGTGGACTTCTGAAGAGTCTCAAGGACTCAGGGAAACCTCTTGGAAAGGAACCTCGGAGATTTATTTAATCACCACGCCCACCCCACCCTCCACCCACGGTCCATGTCCTGATGGGGAGGCTGGAGCCCCAAGCAGGAGCGGTTTCTACAAGCAAGTCCAGGGGCAGAGCCGGGACAAGAGACAGCATGGTTGGCCCTCTGGAAAGCACCGGGCTTTTCATCCCACAGCCCCAGGTGAACTCAGCGGCAGTAGTGGTGAAGGCACCATTTCCTAGGGCTGCGAGGACCACTCCCTGAGACAGTGCACACACAACATGCTGAGTACAGGCGGGGCCCTTCCCTCCTGCTCTAGTCACTTCACCTCCCCTTGTAAGAGTGTAGACTTAGCTCTAAAGTCTTTGATCAAATCTGGATTTTCACGCAGGTGCATTTCCTTAAAGCGAGATTCACCTGCCACCACGGTGGCCTTCCCCACCTCCCCTGCCCTGTTACATTTCTTCTCCCATCGAAGTCACAGAAAGAGGGCTTCGACTCAACCCTGCCCTCAGGAAACCCCCAGTCTGCAGGGATAGGGCTCAGTGCCCAGGGGTCTGAGAGGGCAGAGGAGGTGCCCCTCCTGCAATACGCAGGGGTGGAAGGGAGGGTTTCAGGGAAGGCTTCCTGGAGGAAGTGACAAAGGAGCAGAGGCATGGAGGGTGAGGAGGAGTTGGCCAGAAGGAGTGGGAAGCAGAGGGGCTGGGGAAGAGCACCCAGTCTTGTGCAGGGGTTGGAGATGAGAGCATCCATAGCAGCAGGATGGGTGGCAGGGAGGAAAGACTGGGCAGCCATGGGAGCCACGGACTGACACACTGCCCACACCTACCTGGCGTGCAGCATCCCAGCTAAGCATTAGACTAAGCAAGCCTAGATGCAGATACAGCAGAGGAGAAACTAGGCAGGAGACTCAGAAGCTGGCACTCATGCAGGAGCGGAGATGGTTCATCGAAACCTTTGGGTTAACTAGTTCATTAGCTTATTCATTCATCAATTCAACCTCCCAGTGCACGCCTCTTCCTGGGCATTGGACGAAAGGAATGAACTAGATAAGGTTCCTACTGACACGTGAGGGTCAGGCCAGGCAACTACTAATTACATACAGAGGGAGGTTGAGAAAGGGTTTTAGGAGGAGGTGGCTTTTTATTTATTTATTTTTACATTTAAAAAATTTCTATTTATTTATTTTTTTGGCTGTGTTGGGTCTTCATTGCTGCACACAGGCTTTCTCTAGTTGCAGCGAGTGGGGGCTACTCTTGGTTGCGGTGCGTGGGCTTCTCATTGCAGTGGCTTCTCTTTGTTGTGGAGCACAGGCTCTAGGCACGTGGGCTTCAGTAGTTGTGGCATGCAGGCTCAGTAGTTGTGGCACACGGGCTCAGTTGCTCTGTGGCATGTGGGATCTTCCTGGACCAGGGCTGGAACCCGTGTCCCCTGCACTGGCAGGCGGATTCTTAACCACTGCAAGGAGGTGGCTTTTTAGATGGACATTGAAGGATGTGTAGGAGTTCACCGAATGTTGAAAAAGTTGAAAAGGTCATGTAGGTAGAGAAAACGACAAGAATAAGTTGTGGCATCCTGAAGGGTATGGGGAAGAATAAGCAGTCTGACAAGGCCGGAGAGTTGGGCGTACAGAGAACAGATGAGGTGAAGACAGCGTGAGGAGAGCCTTGAATGCCAGGCTAAAATGTTCATTGTTTCCAAGGAGACCATCCCAAATTGTGCCTGCCTGAAGGACCCGAACCAAACAACTCCAGATCACCGGGGCCTGCGAGGACCTTCCAGGGCCCCATGGCCCCATCTGCCATATCGAGAACCCCAGCTCCCAGAGATGCCAGGAGTGTCCCATTGCTGGGAACCGACCTCAAGGGACAGGAGGATAGCCCCGGGTTGGTGGGGGGAGGGTAGGGGACTTCATGGGGACCAGCTGGCACTGATTCATCATGAAAGTCATGACTTGGGGCCCCGTCTCTGAGGTTCCACACGAGCATATGCACGGAAGCCCCATGCAAATGCTAGGCCGGCTCCTCACGAGGGAAGGGCCAGCCCCGAGAGCCTCCTCAGCCCCATGAGGAAGGTTCTGTCCTCACCTCGTTCACAGAAAAAAAAACAAATTGTGTGTCACTGAGGCCACCCCCTCTGGGGTGCCGCTGTTTCTCTGGGCTTCTATAGCACTGTGCAGCCACCTCGGATCAGGAGATAGACAGAGACCGGCGTGGACAGGTCACTTCACCCCTCTGAGCCTCTGTTTTCTCTTCTAGAAAGTGGGCAAAGCTCTCCTGTCCCAGCAGGTGACTGTGGTTGAGATAGTGTCGTGGGAGCTCCAGGCACAGGGCCTGGCCCATAGCAGGCAGCGGGCAAATGTAAAATAAACGAACCCCAAAGCCTCTGGGGGCAGAGGAAACCGGCCCAGCCCCAGGAGGGGACACAATGCAAGAGCCAGACAGGCACTGGCTGTCCTCCTGGGTCCTCAACTGATGGGGGAAGGTTGGAGAGAGGTGAAGACCCCAGTGTGTGGGGTCTGTTCACAAGCAGTGTGTTGGCTTTGGCGATAGAGTTTCTCCCTGGAGCCCCCAGCTTCTGCCCTGGGGGGTCTGAGCCGAGGCCTCTGAGAACAGAGCTGCCTCAGCCCTTCTCAGCATGGGCAGCTCAGTGCCAGGGGCTACTCTCCCCTCACTACCATTCTGGAGGGCTCAAGAGCAAGGAGACCCAGGTCAGATCCAGGCACAGCCTGACTTATACCCACACGCACACAAGGTATGCACTGCGACACACACCACACACACAGACCCACATTGTGAGCACAGTCACGAATATCAGAAGATCTGCCGCTGCTCCCAGACTTTGGTGCCGACAGACACACCTGGACACATAACATACACAGTTAAGGCAGCAGACATGCAGACACACCAATGCACACACACATCCATGCACATGTACACAGAGGCACGGCACACGCAGACATCCACAGACAAGCACACACATGCAGATGGAGTCACGTGCACGGGAACACGGTCACCTGTCTGCTCAGGGTCCTTTGAACGCTGACATCCACACAACGTACACGAAGCCACCCAGGTCTGTTTCCACACGTGCGCCCTCAGTCACGGCCGCTGCACACTCTCCTCGGGGACAGCGTGCTTTCAAAGCGTTGTCTCCTTTGACCTGACAGCATCCCCATAAGGCAGGTGGGGCAGGGCTCTGGTCCCCACTGTGCAGTGAGGAGCTGAGGGCTTAGAGGGGCCCACAGACCAGTTCCTGGGAGGGAAGCAGAATGGAATCCCGGTTTGAATTCTGGTCTTGTGTCTGCCTGCTGCTGGGTCTCCGTCTACCACCTGTGTGCCCGTGGATACGCACGGAGCCTCACGCCCAGGGGGACTTCATGGCCATTAGATCAAAAGCTCCTTTTACAGATGAAGAGACTGAGGCCCAGAGAGAAAATCCACAGGCCCCATGTGGGCCACACAGAGTTCATTGGAGGAACCAGGGCCACGCTTCTGGCCTCCAGGCCACAGGGGCACCGCACGTGCAGACACCATCACGCACAGAGCTGTGGGCACGTCCCACAGATGGGCATGTGTGCACCCTCCCTTCTTAGCCCTCCTGCAGGCCTGCTTGGGGCCAGTTGTGGTGTTTCCAGTCCTTTCCATTAATTTTCGCAACGACATGGGAGGTAAGGGTGACCGGTCCCATTTTGCATTTGAGGAAATTGAGGAATAAAAAGATTAAGCCCAAAGTTTTGCAGGTCGGGATGGCAGGGGCATCTCCCAAAATGGAGTCTAACACTTTCCACCACACAGCAGCTCATGGCTCCACACACATCGCCCGCATCCCTCTCACATCTACACACACACACACACACACACACACACACACACGGCACAGCCCCCAGCAGAGCATTCTCCCCACGACACCCAGTTCAGTTTTAGCGCCAGCTCCCCCTCCCAAGGGGTCTTTTGAAGAAGGACGAGTTTGTTTAGGGCTTAACCTGCCCCCTGGCCCCCGCCCTCTCCCCTCAGTCAAGGAAATGAATTCCACGTGTGCCTGGTCTGTCTGCTGTGAAATCAGCCTCGGGGGCTTTGGAAAGTACACTTTGATGTTGGAAGCTAGTTTAATGAGTTGGATGTGGGTGTTTTTTTTTTTTTTTTCTGTAAGACAGAAGTCTCATTTTCCTAAGAACCCAGGAATTATGACTCCCCTCCCGACCCCTCCCCTTAGATTCTGGGAGCCCAAGACCGGGATTCCCAACACAGTGCTCACAGATGCCCAAGAGGTTAGGCCAGCTCAGGGAGGAGAGGCGGGGAAGGAGGCAGCTTGTGCTGAACGTTCGCTGTGCGCTGAAGCCCTCTGTCAGGAACAAGCCTCAGGCGGGCCCGCTCCACACCCATTTTAGAGATGACAAAACAGAGGCTCTGAGAAGTGGTGTAATGTGAGCAGGTGGTCCAGTGGCGCCTGGAGCCCTCGGCTGCCTGGCTCCAGCTCCTGGTCCCCGTCTTGCCTCTGCCCGGGGCAGCTGTGCCACTCAGGACAAATGACCTCCTCCCTTGGGGCCTGGGCACCTCGGCTATACGATGGGGACGGTGTTCTCAATGGAAGGAATAGTGAGCTCTATAACAAGCTCTCAGAGTCAGAACCATTTGTCCAGAACAAAGCACTCTGGGAAAGGAGAGAATATTTCTATTTTTATTGTTTCTGTGTCACGAGGCAAGTTTACCTGTAGGATTCACACAGGAACGCATCAATTACTATCACTCTAGGGCACATATTAACGAGTGCCATGTTGGCGGCCAGGGAGCTCCCAAGGGAGTTCTTTGTGGGGCGTGGAGCAGGGAGAGGGCTTGGGGGTGTCCAGGCACAGGAGTCTCTGAGCTGGACATTGCTCCGTCCCTCTCCTCAGGGCCTGGCCAAGGCCCTCCCCGAGCTCCAGGGCCCGTCTCTGCTCTGGCGGGCTTTGGCAAAGGCCACCTTGATTTCTTGGTTTATGAGGTCCTGCCAGGTGTCCCTCGGGGAAAAGGACAAACAAGAATAGTAAACCCCACCCAGAACAACAGTGGTGGGCGTTTAGAGCCCACAGCTGCTTACAAGGAGCCCCTCACGCTCCTTGGCTTCTCCTGATCCCTGCAGCAGCCCTGTGACGGGCATACCACTGCCCTCAGCACTTCGAACTTCAGGGCACCGAGGCCCAGGAAGGTGAAGTGCCACTCACTCATTTGCATTTGTGGCTTTGAATCCAGAGGCCTCCCAGGAGATGGGCAGCTAGCCCCAGCTCTGTCCCCTAACGCTCTGCAGTGAGGGGCTCTGTGGTACAAATCAGGATAGGGACACTGGCCCCCGAGCCTGCTTACACTTTCATTTTCTCGTCTGCTTCCCACGTGTGCCCAGAGGAGCGTAGAATGGGGCTGTCACCTTTGCACGGAGAAGGGAACAAGGCTGTGAGTGACAGCCACGGCCTCACAGCAACCTGGCAGGGATACTTCTGAGCCTGGTTGTCAGGGGCAGAGCGGAGAAAAGGGGCCCCTATGTGGAGTGTCTCTGTGACACGTGATGGGAGGCCCATTTGCGGGCACTGCTGCCTGGGTCGTGGCCATACCAAAACACGAAGGGGGGCGCGGGGTTTGGTCCCCTTCCCCTGATCTCCATCAGCTTCCCCAAACATCTCCCAATATAAAGATAAATAACTTCTGCAGATATGGCAAATACAGAAAGTGAGGATAAAAGCAACTTTAGAAAACTTGACTTAAAAATCAAGCTATAGCACACAGTTCAAGTAAAAATTTGTTAACTGCCTCATAAACACAAGTCCAAGACAAGTTCCCATCCAGCTGGCCCTTCCTGCAGAGATTCTGTGTGTCTGCCTGCATGTCTGTCGGTGTTTCTGTGGGTCTATCTGTGACCTCATCTCCAAGCAAATGGAGGGGCACGTGGTAGTGTTTCCACGTTTGTATGTATCTGATGCCCATGCCAGGCGGAGTCTGTGTGTGCGAATGCAGGTGCCCTTGGGTGCTCGGGCCCCTGTGCGCCCACCTGCTGGATCTGAGCCTGTGGGCCTAGGTGGGTGTGGGATTCTTCCCTGCTGCCTAGAGGCCTGGGAGGCTCACAGGTCAGGTGGAGCTCATTGGGGCTAATCTCCGCTCTCTTCCCTCCCTGAGTCAAGAAGATGAAAATGTTGCTGGCACTTTCTAAAGTTTCTGGCCTGGAGTGGAAACGTCATCAGCTGAGAGAGCTCAGGATGACGAATGGCTGCCAGACCTGCTGGTTCCCACTCCTAGGACGGGGTGGGTTGGAGCAGGGCTGGGAGCTCACCTCCCTGGGTGCCTGCCACTGGCAGACCCGCAGGCATATCGGCCAGCCAGACTCTCCTGGGGAAAGTTCCATAAATGCATCAGCAAGAAATATCAGGGAGAACCAAGTGCTGCAGTGACACAGTGTTGGGAGATGGGATGGCGGCTGCAGCGGGGCTCCGATTAGAGTGTGTGATGATAGTCGCCTCGTGAAGGAAGCAGCAACAGAGTTGAGACCTGCAGGATAGGGAGGCACCAGGCCAGGGGACAGCGAGAACGAAGGTGCTGAGGTGGGAAGCTCGGTGTGTCTTGAGGAGCAGCAGGGAGGCCCCGAGGAGGTGACTCATAGCAGAAGGTACTGGAAAGCTGAGCCCGAGGGGCAGGCCCAGGCCGGACAGAGCGGGACCTCAGAGGCAGCATGAAAGAGTTCAGGTAGGAAGCCCCCGAGGGTGTTAAACATGGAACTCCCATGTGAATCGTGTTTGTGTTTTTTTTTGTTTTTTTTAAAAATTATTTATTTATTTATTTATTTATTATTTATGGCTGTGTTGGGTCTTCGTTTCTGTGCGAGGGCTTTCTCTAGTTGCGGCAAGTGGGGGCCACTCTTCCTCGCGGTGCGCGGGCCTTTCACTATCGCGGCCTCTCTTGTTGCGGAGCACAGGCTCCAGACGCGCAGGCTCAGTAGTTGTGGCTCACGGGCCCAGTTGCTCCGCGGCATGTGGGATCCTCCCAGACCAGGGCTCGAACCCGTGTCCCCTGCATTGGCAGGCAGACTCTCAACCACTGCGCCACCACGGAAGCCCTCGTGTTTGTGTTTTATTGAAAGATTGCTCTGGCTGCCGGGCAGAGATGGATGAGGGGAAATGACGAGAGCCCCCGCAGTGACCAGGAGAGCGGAGGTGATGGAGAAGGCGTCAGCTTCGGGCTGTGATGGAAGCAGAGCTCCAGGACTTGCTGAGGACTCCAGGACAGTGTCCAGCTTTCTGACTGAGAAGAGAAGAAGAGAACTCTGGTGGAGGCCAGGCTGCCAGATGGACCTGGTGGGTCTGAGGTCCCGTGAGAGCTCCAAAAGAACTACCGAAGGGGTCTGGGGCCGAGGCCCAGAAGGGGTGTCATCAGCATCAGGATAGGAAGGGATGCCCCGGGGAGGAGCCCTGTGCAGCCCCAGCAAGGAAGAGTTGGGGAGAGGAGAAGAGCTGCCGGGGAGCCCAGGGGGGAGGAGTTGGAGACGGGGAAGCAGAGCCAGGGCGCCGAGGAGGCCTTGGAGAAACTTTCTAGGAAGAGGGAGGCCGGGGCAATGTTACCATGCAAGCAGGCTGGTAACTAAAACTGCCCACGGAGCTGGTGACATGGGTGGAGGGCACCGGTGACCTCACAGAGCCTTCTGGGTGAGTGGTGGTGGAAGTCAGGCTGCGAGGGCCGGCAGGAGAGGAAGATGAGGAAGTGAAGTCAGCATCAGCAAACAGGCCTTCTGAGAAGCCTGGCTGCCCGTGGAGGCAGAAGTGGGGTGGAGGCCCGACGGCTGTGAGGTCAGAGGACGGCAGCTGGAGAAGAGGACCCAGAGGGACTGAACAGGGTGAGGGGTCCACAGATGCTCCCCTGGGGGTGGGTAAGCTGGGGCTGCTGTGGCCCATGGGAAGGCCAGGGAGGTCAGGGACCTGCCCCACGTCACACAGTCAGTCCCGAGCCCGGTCCTCTCCCGGCAGATCGTCTGCAAAGTTGAAGGACCCAGGGCTGCCTGGGGGCCTTTCTGTGAACACAAGCTGGTTTTGCACCCAGGAATCTGGAGTGTCCTCATAAAAAGAGTGCATCTGTGTGTGTGCTGCACCCTGAGGGCTTCTCCATATGCCCATCCATCCCCCTCCTCCTCCCTACCTCTCTGGACCCCAGTGTGTGTCAGGGGGGGCACTCAGGGATGAAGATGAACAGGGCACTGCCTGCCCCCAGGCACTGCTCTGCCCAGGTTCCCTGGGGTCCTGAGGCCTGGGGGCAGCCTGATAGCTGGGGGGCAGGGATGCTGTAACGGCCCTCAGCTCCTGTCCATATCGATCCTTCCACCTGGAGGACGTGCAGCCTAGGCTGCTTTAGTGCTGGTCTTTTCCCAGGAAGCCCATGTGTGCCCCACACGTTTCTGGTCTTTGAGAGATGGGAGGGGACGATCCTGGAACTGCTGCGAGGAGTCAGTTGGAAGTTCTAATGAAGGAAAGACCCTGGGCAGGAAGCTCTGATGTGGTCGTGCTGTGGGCCCCTGACGGGGCTCTGTCCATCCCCAGGCTAGCCGCCCACTGGTAGAATGAGCCCGTGGGCCCCTGTGGGCCCCTGGGCCGCCTCATTTCTAGGAAACTAATTCTCAGCTATGGGCAGCACCTGTGCCCTGTGGCCCTCTGTGGACCGCCCGGTGCTCGAGTGGAAGAGAGTGAGGAACAGCACTTTGCAGTAAAATGTTCTTGCTTCCCCCGCTCCCCCATCTCACCTGTGTTGCCCTCAGCAAGGGACATGGGGTCGCAAAGGACAGAGGACAAAGGAAAGAGCCCAACTGCAGGGCAGGCACCAGCTCTGAGAATCTGCTTCTTTTTGCCCCTAAAATATGAGGGCCTTTGATCTGTAAATTCCTCATCTGCAGAAATAGTCTGCAGTCAAATGCTCTACCACTGAGCTATACCCCCTGCAGAAATAGTCTAAATGGTGATAAACGCCCAGTGATATTTATCAACGTATCACCTGTAATGGGCTCAGAATGGGAAGACTCCACATGCTGAGTGACAAGAGGGAGGTTGAGCTAATGACGGCCGCCACATGTTGCAATCCTGATGCTGTAACTACAAGTGTGAGTGAAGTGCTCTGAATGATACCCAGGGCACTCAGGACATTGAGCTGAGAGCACAGACCAGAATGAGAAGTTATGGAGGCAGCATGATCTCATCCACGACATAGACATCAGCAACAGGCTGGCAGGAACCATGCTAAAGTGCTAACAGTGGCTGTCTCTCAGGAGTGGAAAGATGGTGATTATTTAATCATTAAAGAATTCTGTATTTTCCAAGTTTTCCCCGCTAGGCAGGTAATACCTTTATAATCAGAAAAATAACAAGTATCAAATTTCAAACAACAGAGGCCAAGCTTTGGGGGAAATTCCACTTACTCACCGGGGGTTTGATGTCCAGAGGTGTAGGGAGGGGTCTGGGGAAGCCTGCCTTCCCCACCAGCCAGTAGGTCTCCTTGAAGCCCTTCCCCTGGAAGAGAGAAGAAAAGAGTTGAACAAACCTTCTCAAGCAGAGAGCCAGGGCAGAGGCAGGATTCCCACAGCTGGGAGGAAAGCAGCCTAGAGCCTAGAGGCAGATTGTCTGGGTCCAAATCCTGGCTCTGTCACTTCTGGCTGTGTGACTTTGGCCAACTTACTTCACTTCTCTGTGCCTCAGTTTCCTGAATACCTCATAGAGTTGTGAGGATTCAATGAATTAATATTTATCCGTTAGAGAAATAAATAAATAATGAATCATGAGTTCTATAACCAGCAGACATGGAATGCTAAGATCCCAGGATTCTGTGATTTGTGATTCTCCCAAACTGTTGAAGGATACAGTGGTCTCCCCTGGGATGGGGGTGCAGCTACCTGGGGGATCAGGATGGGCTGTCCTAGAAGTTTCACACGCCACCTGGACCAGGGATGGGTATTGCCCCTTGGATCCCTCAGGTCAGCCCAAAGAACCTGAGGTTGGCATACTGCCCTCCCCACTCCCACTCTGCATCCCCTTCTGTCATCAGAATCCTCTGTTCCTTGGGACATCTAGTGCCTACTCCCCCAAACAAGACACGCCTGCCCTTACTCCACTCACCCATAACCTCAGCCTCCAAAGCAAAGGATTCCGCTTAGGCTGGCCCTCACCGGCTGTGAGATTTTGGACAAGTTACTGCTCCTCTCTGAGCTGCTGCTCTAACATTTCACCGTTTAATGAAGTGAGTCCTGTGGAGCCCCCCACTGGAGTCCCCCAATTTCTGGGGCCCAGTCGCAACCCTGGGCCTTTAAATGCCCCAGCTGCTCCATTCACTCCAGGAGGCCTGGCTCTAGCTGAGGAATTGGGGAAATGAAAGGGGGTAGGGTAGGAAGAAAAGTCATTCATAGGATGGTACCATTACCTTACTGAACGTTAACATTTAAAAAAGAATGCAGAGGTGACAGACCAATTTCTGCCTTTGAGGGCTGATGGGCGGGTACAACCCAACATCACACTGACAACATCAGAGGGCCAGCTGTGGGACTGGTGGGTGCACAGAGAAGGCATGACAGTTATTTCTGGGAGAAAGGAAGAAGAGGGATATTTCTGGGTCAGGGCAGGCTTCGGTGAGAGCTAAGGTCTGTGCTAGGGTTCTGAAGGATGAGTAGGAGCCCAACAGTGCTGTGGAGAAGGCACAGGCTTTGGAGCCACCAGACCTAGGATTCAGCTTGTGACTTTGGATAAATCTCTTTGCCTCTCTAATTTAATTTCCTCAAATGTAAAATGGGGACGTGGATCCTCCTTTCATTATTTCTGTGGTAATAAATATGTTACTATCTGTGGTGCACCAGTGTGCTGCTCAGGTAGGTCATCAAGAGAAGTAACTTCTCTGCCCCGGCCCTTCTCCTTATGAGGAGCCAAATGAAGGAGGGGCTCCCCGGAAGAAATGTTTCCTGAGAATCTGGGGAGTGAGGAGGACATTAAAGGTGATCAGCTCCCAGGCCGGCATTTCCTTTAGCTATTTCAGTCAAATGAGACTCTCTCCTGCTGCCCGCAGAAACTGGACCTCTGGAGACTGATATCCCATCAATCCCAGGAAAGAAAGTCTCTCACCTTTAGCTCAGTCCGGTCTCTGATATCAATTTTGTAGCCTTCATCCAGGCTGAGCAGTGTCTGGGCGGTGCTTATGCAGACATGAATTCTGTATGCTGAGAAGAAAGGTAGTAGTCAAGTTACCACCTGGTGACAGCATACCTAGTGTTCGGTAAAATCATTAAGAGCCTGTAACAGCCCCAGTTCCAGCCAGTCAGGCACACAATTCTGATTCATGCAATACCTTTTGCCTGGCCCTCTTGTCCCCCTAGTAGATTGCTGGGCACTAAAGTGGAGGTCTCAAGGGAAAGGAAACTACATGGATTGATTGTGAAGGAGAACTCAAGATGAAGTCAGAACCTTAGGAACATAATCTCTACTTGTAGGAAAGTCTTTGAAGGCTGAGTCAGTGCAGATAAACGGTTATTTTTCTTTTAAGGGCAGGGCTCCCCTCTAGGGCCATACATCTGATTAAGCAGGATACGTACTGAGCGACATTAGGGAGCACACAACATGTGCAGCCAGGAGCAGAGGCTCAATTTTTTCAGCTGCTCTAGCCAGGCCATCAGAGAGGCTCCTGCTGCCAGCAAGGGTCAAAAAAGGCGTATTTTTTTTTAATTGAAAGGTGTCTCCTCATTGGAAAGATGGAGAAACCAAGACCTAGAGGAAGAGCATTTTGCTCAAGGACATTAAGCACACCGGACCCAGTCAGGGTGAGGACCCAGGTTTCCTGGTTTCTGGAGTCATTGTTTTCCCTGCTAATTCTCTCATGAGATCATCACAAAAGCCCTGTGCAAAGTTAAAAGAACCAGTGACATACATCATCTCCTTCTAGTTGTTTTCCTGATAACTAGGGTACGCTGCCACCAGGCGGTGATTTGGTTACTAAGCACTGTTTCAAACAGCCAGGCTGCAGGGGTCATTGAGGGAGTCCTTCCCTGGGCTTCCCTAGGATAGAAATATGAGACACTCATGTAGCCCTGTAGACTCCATCCGGGATGCGGTGTTAACTGTGTCCCCAAAGAGGCAGTACTGAGGCATGGTGGGACCCACAACCCCCGCCATGCAGGGCCCTGAAACTCAGATGTGCCCAGTGAGCTCCAGCAGGTCCTGGACCCAAGAGAAGTCTCTACAACACTCTTGTCCCCCCCAGTTCCCCCCAAACTGCTGTCCCCACCCCACATCTTGGGCTCCAGCGGGGGGGTTAGGATGAAGCTGTATGGAATCTCCAAGAACACCCAGAGAGGAGATGACATCTATGCCAGGCTCTGGACTGGGGGTAGGGTGGCACAGATAAATTGGAGCCAGGCTCTCTGCTCTTAGGGTGCTCCCAGCCTGGTGGGGAGAGATGTATAAATGCTAATCAATGTTGTGAAGAGGAAAGCACCAGGGCTGTGCCAGCCCAGAAAGAAGACTCTGACCCAGCCCAGAGGACTTCCTGGAGGAGGCAGTACCTAAACTGTGTCTTGAAGGATGAGAGAATGAGTCGGCAGGGAACAGCAGGTGCAAAGGCACAGAGGCAGAGAGCCCACATGCCTGTGGGAAACTGCAAGTGGCTGGGTATAGACAGAGTACCAAGTGGAAAGTGGTGGGAGATGTGGCTGGAGAGATTAGCAAGGGCCCAGGAGGCTATGAGGGGGGTGGGGAGTTTGGACTTTATCTTGCAGGTGAAGTTATGGAGGGAGGAAGGGGTGAGGGCACAAGAAGGATATTCTATAGTAGAGACCCTGAGGTCTCTCCTAGTCCCCTCCCAGCAAATATTTAGTTGTTTGCATGACCACAGAAGGTCTCTGTTCTGCCTCTTCCATCAGACTATCAGCTCCTCAGCATAGACTTAGATGACCTTGACAGATGCTGAGATAAAAAAATATATATGTGTGAATCTGAGCATCACAGATTCTTTGATTTATGACATCTTAGAACCTTAAAATAATAGAAGAAAAAAAGAATTGTAAAAATTTTCTATTATGGATTTTTAGAATCTCAGGATTCCAGAAGCACGCCATTGGGGTTGCCCCAGCCAGTGCCCCAGGCAGGGTTGGGAGACTCCCGCAGCCCCAAGTCCACATCTGAGTGCAGGCCAGCCCTGATGCGAATGGGCACAGTGGGCGCATGCCTCATCCGGAAGTCGCCCACAGCCATGTTGGTGATCTCAGCTGCATGCTGGCTCCTGTTGCGCCGGGGCAGCCCCTCTGCCACCATTTAGGAATCCCCGATGGTCTCCACCTAGAAGTCACATCCTTCATGCTCCAGGACAAGAACCCCCCTCCTTGGACTGACCCACATCCCACACAAGGCCACCTCTCTGGAGTCCCTGACCCAGCCCTCAAGTCTCTGGCGAACAGTGCCATCTTTCCCAGGCCTCCCATCCCAGCCGCTCTGGCAATGATTAGACCTGCACATTTCAGATCACCTTTGTCTGAATTGCAGGTCTCACCTCTGACCCCAGACCATGAGTTCCTTGGCAGCAGCCCTGGGTGCCCCATCTACACAGTGCCGCAGCAGCAGATCAGGGCTTCATCTGGAGAGGAGTGCCTGTATATTGGATATATAGCCTATTTCCCAAACCCTTGGCCTTCCAAGGTGTACTAAAAAGAATGTAGTGTTTGAAATCCGAGAGATGTGGATACAAACCCCGGCTCTGCCATTTACCTTGGTCAGGCCACTTCACCTGTGCAAGCCTCAGTTCCTCTTATATGAAATGCTATTAAAGATAAAGATTTAAGAGCCAGTTTTGTCATAGATGCTCAATAAACAGCGACTTCTCTCGTTACCATCATCATCATCATCATCATCATCACCATCATCATCCATCACCATCACCATCACCATCACGATCATCATCATCTTCTCCTGGGCTAATGCTTTTGGAGACGATAGAATCCCAGAGTCTCAGAATTAGGAGGGACTTTAAAGGCCATTCACTTGCCTCCCCGTGGCTGTCCGGTCCTGCTCACGTCTCCTTCCTGAGGTGGCTGCTTCTCCCTTGGGGCAACTCTGATTTACAAAAGTTGAGTTGAATGGTAATCTGCCTTTCACCTGCTGGTTCCAGCTCTACCTCCTGAACTCAAGCCACAGTTCTTTCCTATTCTGAAGCTCATTCTCTATTCTGAAGGCCCTGTTTCAGGTGCTGGGGACACAGATGTATACCGTGGCCATCTCCCCTGCCACAGGCCAGGCCAGCCAAGGCCACTCCTACAGCAGGCACGTGCAGGCATCCCTCGGACCTGTGGATCAGAGCTTTCCCTCTGGCCAGGCATAGCCACTCTCCCTCAGCACCTGGTAGACAGTAATAATAATGATGATGCTTCTCGTGCCCACAGGGGGTGCTATAATTCAATAAATTTCTTTCGCACACCATTATCTGTGGACTGTGCCCTACTACCTATGTCCCCCAGCTCTTTCCCTCACCCAGAATATCCCTGCCCCAATACCGGGAAGTGATCTGCCCTAATCATACCACATTCTGTTCATATACTTAAATTTGTTCCCTACAGCAAAAGGCTTAAAATTCACTCCCCATGGAGCTAGCAATCAGGGACTCCCATGATTTGCAGAATTTCCTGACTTACTCCTAACACTTGCTCCTGGTTCCCCACGTTTCAGCCAAATGGGAAACTTCCTGCTTTCCGCAGAGACACTCAGCGCTTGCTCACCTCCAGGCCCTGATGGTCTAGTCCCTCTGCCTAAAATGGTCTCCCCGAGTCCCTATCTGTTGAGATCCAAGCCCTCCATCAGCCCAGTTTTCACTGCATCAAGTCCATTAAATCTCCCCGGTCACCAGCTGGGGAAAAGATGTTTCCTTCCTCAGGGCTGTGACCTCCATCTCCCTCCCTCCCCATCATCTGCACTTACTCTGGGCTGGCCTGAATGTGGCTGGGTCAGGGGCAGGGCTGCCCCCCACTGTGTACATTTCCACACAGGAGAGAGACCTCCCACCCCATGCCCCCGGGAAAAATATGAGCAAGCTCTGGCTTTCGCTCTGCCCACACCCTTCTTCCCCACAGGAGGACAAACACATTATCTGATTGGCAAGATTGGAAAAAGGACTAAGTAAGAGCTCCCTTATTACTCATATAACCAGACACTATTCCAAACCCTTTACAAGAATTAGATCTTCACAAGAATTCTGTGAGGTAGGTACTATTACTATTGCCATTTTGCAGACAGAAACTGGGCCAGAGAGGTTAAGTCACTCGCCGACGTCACACAGCACAGATTTGAACTTGTTCAGTCTAGCTCCAGAGCCCATATGCTTTGCTGCCTCTTGATGTACATGGCTTGGGCTCTTTCTTTCTCTCTGCTGGGGAGAATCTGTCTGCTATGTGGGGTTTCCCTCTGTTCCTGCCCTGCACATGGTCAGCACATGGGTCTGGGCCAGGTCCTGCCTCCGAGACATAGCCTGGGAGATCTACTGCTTGCTAGCCTCTCTTCCAGCCCACCAGGTGTGCAGCTGCAATTCAGGAAGAGACACCAGCTCTGGGGACCCAGCACTGCCTCAGATGGGTGACCCAAGGTCCAAACTGGGGAGGAGGAGCAGTAGAAAGCCCCAAGGTGGCCACACATCCAGACCACATTCTCCAAGCGGCTAAGCTGACCTCTAACCCTCCACCTGCCTGCCACCTAAGCTGGAAGGGAGAGTTTGGTGTAATTAATAACCACCCCTATAACCCCAGCAGCAGAAAGATGACCAGGCACAGGCCCTGCCCTTTAGGAGCCCAGACTCACAAAGATGATCACTCAGAGACTCCTGTCGTAAGGGGCACTCAGCTACAAACGAGGGCTGCGCAGCTCCTTGTGCACAGGTGTGGTCCTTTTGCAGCTGGGAGAACACAGCCAGAGGAGAGGTGGGTGCAAAGGTTTCCATACTAACAAACACAGAGGTGAATTCTAACGCCACCACTGGCTTGCTGTGTGACCTTGGGCGAGTCACCCACCTCTCTGAGCCTGTATCCTCATCTGTACAGTAGGGATAATAATGCATCCCTCTGAGGGGCATTTCGAGGGTTAAATGAGATATCCTGTGACAATCCGTAGGCCAGGCCAGTCCTCTGTAGACATTTAACTGGTACATCTATATCCCCCCGCAATTCTGTGCTTTCGGGGGGAGGCCTCAGCGCCTGCACGAGCTGGCGCTCATCATCGTGTTGATATGAACGACAGCACTTCCTCTCACACTGCTTAATCTGCAGAACCGCCCTAAGCCGTAGGCACTTTCACCTCTGTTTTACAAATAGGAACTCGAGGCTCAGAGAGGTGAAGTGATGTGCCCAGGGTGGCTCAGCAGTATGGCCGGGGCCAGGCCCACCCGCCGGGCGGAGCGGCTGAGGTAAACCCTCTCCTCCCCCGCAGCCCACTCGAGCCCTGCTCCAGAGTTATGTCCATGAAAGTGCTCACTCAGCGCGTGCTGGGAGGGAATCACAGACCCCTGTGGAACCAGGAAATGATCGCCTGGCTGCCTCCCAGCCCAGACCGGATTAAAGAGCAGTAACCAGATCCTGCTGGGACGGAGGGGAAACCAAGGCGGCTGCGTGAGCGATGAGAGATGCGCTTGCACATGGGGGGGGGACCCGGCCTCCTGTTTCCCCACATCTGGATGGGTGTGCAGGCCTTGTTTTATTTCATTTCACTCTGCCAGAAAGATGCAGACCTCTTGGCCAGAGTTCAGAGCAGATCAGAAAGCGTGATTCAGAGCTGGGAGGGACACATGTGTGAGAAAAGATTAGCAGGGGAGGAAGAGACAAGGTCAGGGGTGACTCAGGGCACATCAAAGCTGCAGGGCTCAGCAAGACGAGATGAGGAATCTTTTCCTGGGGCCCATGGTAGCTCTGGAGGCAAGAGGGAAACTCAGCCAGCATGACAGAGAATGTCTCAGACCACGGGCTGGGGCAGGAACGTGGGGTCCTGAACAGGGAATGGGAAGGAAGATGTGTGCTAGGAATGCCAGTGGCTCAGGTTTCCGCGGGTCAGTGTGGGGCAGTGGACAGAGCTGGGCGGTGGTGGTGGACGTGGCACTTTCCTGTCCTGGCTCTGTCACCTACCAGCTGTGTGACCTCAGGCAAGGCACTTCCCTCTCTGGGCCTCAGTGAGCTCCTCATTTAGTCAGCACCTGTTTCCTGAGGACCTACCATGTACTGGACATTGCCAAGCACTGGGGACAGAGTCGTTTAGGTTGGAACCAACAGGTCCAGGGGTAGTTATGAGAGCATCACACAGGAGCTCCTAACCATGTCTGGGAGGGCAGGGAAGCTAACCTGAGACCAGGAGGGAGCAGAAGGGGAGAGAGAGCAGGGTTCCGGGAGGAGGGAACAGCATGTGCAAAGGCCTTGTGGTTAGAGAGAGAGCAAAGCTTGTGTGAGGAATACAGAGGACTGCAGGGGCAGAGTGCGGAGATGCAGTGGGGAGGGAGGTGGTGACAGCTCCTGGAGGGCCTTAGGGGCCGCTACGAACCTGTGGCTTTATCCTGAGGCTGTCCGTGTCCCGGGATGGTGAGCCCTGATGAAGTGGGGCTACAGGACCAGAATGCCCAAGTTCAAGTCTCAGCTTCATATCCTGCTGGGACTATGTAATTAGACAAGCTGCTTAACCACCTGTTTCTTCATCTGTAAATTAGGGGTGCTATTATCTACCTCATACATTGTTATGATGATCAAATGGGTTAATACATATAAGGCATCTAGACTGTGTACCAGTGTCTGGTATACAGTAAGCACTCAATAAGTACTGGCGATTACTGTCGTCGGGACACTGTGTGTAATGCTACCAGCAGACTTCCTGGCACCTCAAAGCGCTAGTTCTCTCCTCTGAAACTTCCTGCCCATGTATCCTTTCCATCCTGGCTTCAGCCCAGGGCCTGGTCCTCCCCAGTCCCGGCTTTCCTGGAGGGCGGTGGCAGGAAGGGGGCTGGCATGTCACAAACGAAGGCTAAGGCCAGGGGAGCCAGAGTATGGCTGTTTCCTGGAGCTTCCTCCCCACCTCATCCACTGTGTCTGAGGCTGACCTAGGACCCCCCAGCAATTGGATCAGAATAGGGGAAGGGGTGGGGTGGGAAGGTCCCCAAAGCAGGCGTAGAGGGCAGAAAGCTATTCACTTTCACAGGCTCACAGTTTACACAGCACTTCTACCAGGGGGAGAGGATCTGCCCATCATATGTGAACCCCTGGAACTGAAGTCATTATTCCTGTTTTATAGATAAGGAAACAGAGGTCCAGACTGGGGAAGCCAAAGTGACACAGAAGCCGGTGGTCAGGGTGGGACTCAAACCCAGAATCGAGAAGTGCACAGGGACTAGATTGTGAAGGATCTTGACGGCTCTGCCAAGCCCCTGCTGCCCACTCCAGCATCTCCCACCCACCACTCACTCCCACTGCTGGCCCACTTCATGTCTAGCCATCACAACCCATTCAGCATCCCTCCCAATTACTAGGTCCACCCTCTCAAGCCTCAAGCTTTAGCACTTTATTCCCCCATTGCTTGCCTGGAGCAACCACACCCAGGCTGGACAATGCTAGGAAGACAACACCTCCTCCAGGAAGCCTTTCTTGCTCTTTACACATCTACTCCTAGCTGGATTGGGGGCCCTCTCAGCATCCAGCACTGAGAGTTCCCCGAGGGCAGGCACAGAAGCTGACTCACCTGTCGGCCCTTGCCTGGCACAGGTTGAATATCTTTCCCCACCTCTTAAATCTGGGCTGGCCGTTTGACTTGCTTTGACCAATAGAATATGTCAGAAACGGCAATGTGCCTGACCCCAGCTTAGATCTCAAGAGGCTTCTGGGCTTCTGCCTTCTCTCTCAGAACTTTGCCACACCATGTAAACCATACCAACTCACCTGCTAGAGGGTGAGATACCATGTGGACCAGAACTGAGTTATCTCAACAAAGGCTCCAGAGTCCAGCCAAGATCAGCAGAGTTTCCTCTCACCCACAACTGACCACAGATGTATGAGTGAGACCAGCTGAGTCCAGGGACATTTCCAGCTGGACCTATAGGCTTGCGAGCAATAATAAATGCTTATCATTTTACACCACTGGGTTTGGGGGGATATTTGTTACACAACAATAGCTTACTGATTTAAAAAATGCATAAATAAATGACTGGAAGTAAATGTATGATGCAAACACAACGTAGAGGAGGGAGAGATGGAATGCCTGCCTCTTGGTCCTCTCACCTTATACACGTCATGGTTGCCCAGAACAGCATCAAACAGTGTGTAGAGGTCATTGAGCAAGCCCACCACCTCAATGGGCTCACTCAGGGCTGAGATGGTGGTAAAGCCTACAGTGTCACTGAAGTATATGGTAACCTGGTCAAAGTACTCTGGCTCCACAGTCGCCCCCATTTTCAGAGCTTCAGCCACAGACCTGAAGGGATGGGAAGGGCCAGAGTCACAAGGTGGGAGGACCCTCTTTCCACAGTTGGAAGTGAGAGAGGGATATTTGGGGGAAAATCCTGGGTTGGGTGTCAGGGGATCTGGGATAGCTCTGTTGGTGTGCTGGCTCCCCTCCAGCAAATACCTGCCCCTCTCTGGACATCATTTCCTCTGAGGTCCGATGGGGGACCCTGTGCCTTGTCCTTGTTCCCTAGGGAAAGAGGCAGCAGAAATTCAACGCTCATGTGCCCCCAGCAGTGCCTAATACATGTAAGCGTTTTATTAAAATATGTTGGATAAATAAACAATGAATGAATTGAATGAATTCATGGAACCCAGATTTACTGAGCACCTACTATGTCCCAGGTCCCATGCTCAGAGCCACTGAGGCTAGAGGCACAATCAAGTCCACTCACGGCAGGAGCATCTGAGAGAGCAACCTTTCCATCTTCTGTCTCTCCAACCCCAGCTCCTCAGTCCACTCCTGGATCAGGTCCTCCAGGTTCTGGGAATACTTCTCCAGCATCCGCAGCATAGAGTCAGCAACATTGGTCTTCTTGCCTTGGTTGATGCTTTTGAACTGAAAATGGAATGAAAATCCCAATTTGTCCATAAAGGTCAGCACACTCGGCCCTCAGGTTGAGAATCTGGGCCACAGGAATGAACCAGACATAGTCCCTGCCTGGAAGAGCCAGATGGTGGGGAGCAGATATGTAATAGACCAGGGGTGGCAACTCTGACAAGCGAAAGCACAGATGGCTGGGAGGAAAAATGGGTTGGTTCTCTATGAGGTGAACAGGCAGGGAGAGGACTTTGCACGGGAAAGTTTGCCCAGCATTGCATCACCATTAACAAACACATTGGTTCTCACAAAAACACTGTGGAATAGGCATTCTTTGTTCTCAAAGATAAGTGGATGGATGGATGAAGAGATGGGTAAATAGATAAAAGCAATGTATGTAGATTATTTACGTATATAATCTATTTCTACCTCTTTATTTCTCTCCTTTTTCAAAAAATTGTTTACAAAATAAAATAATAAATATGTACGGGTGCTGGGACCAAAGGAGAGTAAAGGTTAAAAAAAAAAAGTTAATCCAGGAGTGAGGTCTATATGCAAAATGCATGCTAGAATTTGGTCACAATTTTGGATATGAGCTTCCTAGCAACAAAGCAAAGAGGGAAATAGAGATTACATAATCTATGGAGTCCATGAGACAATGGAGTATTAAACTAGTTGCTCAAAAGGAACACAACTACTGCTGGTGCTGAGCAGAGAGAAGTACCTCTCTTAGGTCTTCGTAAGAGGACATTCACATGTTGTTATAAATTGTACCTTCAACAACAACCTTATAGGAAATATGGCACCCCGTTTCCTAGGGAGACTTCCTAGAACCTTCCCCAGTGTGGTTTGCACCTTCCCAAAGTGAAGTCAGTAGGAGAAGCAAATTAATGATGATCAAAGTGGAGGGGTTCATTCCTGTCTAAATCCAGCATCTCGACCTTTGTGTGTGTATAGGTGTGCATATCCAACCTTCATTAATACTGCTTCTCTCAGGCAAATGTCTGTAAAGTAGGGATTAGCAGCAGCCCCTGAAGAGCACCTATTTTGTATTGCTCATCAAAAGCAGAGGCATAAGCTTTAGAGGTCAGTTGCCATAAGTGTGACAGCTGCTGACCTTGAGACAGCAATATGGACAAGAAGCTGACTGTAAGGTCATCTCTGCAAGGAAGGCCCCTATTTTATAAAGTAAGAAATAAAGGATCTGAGAAATATAACTTATTATAGGACAACATAATGGTGGAACAGAGTTTCAAACTGAGGTCTATTATATATTAATGTTATCATCAGCCACCCCTCTGAATTATTTTATCATTTGGAATGTGTTTTCCATTGTTCCCCTTGCATTGCCCAGGAACAAAATCATAGGATCTACAAATAACAATCATTTTCTTCTTCCTTTACAACGTTCATTTTCTTGCTTAATTGCATTGGCTGGTACTCCCAGAACAATGTTATATGAACAGAGCCCAAGTCTTTTGACTTCAAGGTCAGTGCCCTTTCTCCTCATTCTCTCCTCAGAAAATTGCTTTTTTTTTTTTTTTTGGCTTGGTTATTTCACTTGATGGTCACACCAACATGTCAAGTTAGACCAGAGTTAGTCTTTCTAGGCATCACCTAAGGAGATCTGAGGCTCAACAGTGCAATCAGTTTGGCCAAGATCAAGTAGTAGGTAAGTGGGAGCATAGATCTGAATGCAGGCCTTCTGACCCTTAGCCTCCCCACAATGTGATGTAATTCTCACCTTCTGCATGTGACGCATATCATGTGCCTGTCTCTGCCTTCTCTGCCACTGAGCCTTAGGCAGGCTCACCCCTCACTCAGGGCAAGAGCTTTCTCCCCCACCTCGCTAGCTATGGCAATCTCTGACCCCTGGAAAGATTCTAGGCTGGTGTTATAAGAACTGGTTGCTCGTCCTAGCTCTGCAACCCACCCTCACAGTGGCCACTGAGAGCTCATTCACTCTGAGTCCAGATTTCCCATAGGACACCTGTGTGCTTCTCCTGTCTTCCTGTCTCTCTCTCCCTCATCACCTGTCTGGAAGCCCCTCTCGCTCACTGAACCTCTCCTTGGCAACGTTCCACTGCGGCTTGGGAGTGGAGGGCAGGAACGGGAGGCACAAAGATGTCACCTCAGGCTTGATGGGTTGCTCTGTGGGAGCCATTAGCCAGCTCAGTCAGGCCCACACACGCCACCACCGCCCTGCAAACTCATACAGGCTTGCCTCCCTCCTCCCAGTGCAGTCCCCGAGGCAGGCCTGGGGGGCCCCAGTCCCCCTCACATCTTCCATCCCCTGATGCGGGGAACCAGCGCTGTCTACACAGCCACAAATGGCCCCTCTGCTCTGGTGCCAGGAGGCCCGGCACAGGGTTGGGTCCCCAGCATCAGCACTGCACAGACAAACCTGGGTTTGGGTTCCAGCCCCACCTTTCACTCCCTCGCTTACCTTTGGCAAGTCCCCTCACCTCACTATGCCTGGGTTTCTCTCTTGTAGAGCCCAGATAACAGCAATGCTTCCTCGGAGAGCTATCATTAGGGTTAAATGAAGTAAGCACAGCACTTAGCATGGGTCTTGGTGCTCAGGAAAGCAAATGTCCCTGAACCCAGAGTTCTGAGAAAGCTTTCCTCAGATGGTGGACCTCGGGCCCCACCCTCAGCGATGACGATGCTGGCCCATTGCCCCCTTTCTGCCCAGTGGTTCCAGGCCCCGGGGAGAGTGTGGGGCCCCCACTGGGGAAAGTGAGGTGCACTGATCAGCCGTTTCTTGTGAGCAGCCAGTTCCTCTGGGGACACTGACCTGGGTACAGATCTGGTCCAGGTTGGGTCTGTCCTCCGGAGCCTCCTCCCAGCACTGCTCCATCAGCTGGATGCACTCAGGTGGCCCGTGGTCAGGAGACACCAGTGGCCGGCACAGGGGAGGGGGAGACGCCACCTTCCTGATGATTTCTGCAACAAGCACGGGCCGGGCAGTGGGGCTGAGGTCCCCAGGAGGGCTGGTGGGAAGGGGTGGGCCTGGGATCCTGAGAGGGAGGGCAGGGTGGGCCCGTGGGGTGCAGACATCAGGCCCCGAGGGTATTCCTCAGCCCCTTGATCTGTGCCCCGGGACGTGCTGCCCAGTGGACCAGGATCGCTGTTTTCCTGGGTCCGCCCCAGAGTGTGGCCGGGGAAGGGGTCTCAGCCTGGGAGACGGGTGAACAGGGTTTGAATTCTGGATCCGCCACCACCTCTCTATGAGATGGTGAACAAGACAGCAATCTCTCTTGAGCCCCGGTCTCCCCGTCTGTGAAATGAGCTTAATAAACTGCCTTCTTAAGAAGGGTGCCGAGGGAGGAGATGACAGATGCTAGATCTCGGGGTACTAGGTTCACCCCAAGCCCTGAACCCTGCACAACTTGTTACTGCTCTGTTACCAGCAATGACCACGAATGTGCTTGAGACCTGCGCAGTGCAGCTCTTTCTACCAGCCCTGCCACCTGGAGGCTGTCTGGTACCAACTCTCCGCAAGTGTGAAGCAAGACTCTCTGCTTATCATTATCACCATCATGATGACTATTTTCCCAGGACCGCCCCTACTGTGGATCTTCCTGTTCCCGCTCCACATGATGAAGACCACAGACTAAGTCGAGATCAGATAGATCAACAATCCAGCTCCGTCTCTGCCACTTGCCATCACTCTGTGCCTCGGTTTCCCCACCTAACAACCAATGGAAATAACCCCACCTTGGGAAGCTGTAGTGGGGCCTGGGGGAGCTGAGAGATTCACGGGAGCACCGGGAGGAGGTGAGGCTGGGTACCAAGCTCAGGGTCTCAGCGGCACAGGAGAGGACTTTGAGATTATCCACTTACATTCTGTACACGTTATGCCATCTCTCTGAGCCTCAGTTCCTCACCTATCAAAACGGCATAATAATAGTACAGACCGCACAGGGCTGTTAGAGGTATAGCAGGTTAATCTCTGAGGAGGGCTGTGATCCTCCTCAGAGACGGTGAGGAGGTGGGTCCCTTGGAACCAGTGAGGAGAAGCTTCTTTCTGGATTCCCCTTGGCTGGCCTCCGTGTTGGGGGCAGCCCATGATTCACTGTCCCATTTTACAGACAGGGAAACTGAGGTTCCGGGGTGGTGAACTAGGTCACCCACAGCCACAGGGTCAGTAACAAGCAGACGCCGGAACTGAGCCTGATCGCCTCCCAGCCTGGCACGATTTTCTCTGCCCAGAGGTTCCCAGTCTGCAGGCGTCAGACCCTGAGGGTCTCTGAGTAAAGGGTCTGGGAAGCTGTATGTGCTTGCAAAGGAGTGTGTGCAGATGGAACCAATAATATCACACACACACACACACACACACACATGTCCAGCTCTTTTTCAAAAGTATTTGGATGGTGTTGTGATGCGTAAAATACAGATCCATTTCAAAGTGTTGCTGATTTCAGAGCAGATTTTTGCCTTTGGGCATTTCCTCAGTCAGCGGATATTAAAAGTCAAATAGTAGCATGTGAGGCTCCAAACTTTTTTGTCATTAAAGTGGAGTCCTCACAGCAAGCATGTTGGGAACCCCTGGCCCAGGCCAGGCCGGGTCTCGTGTTCCCTCCCCATGCCGGGCCCGCCGTCCACACCCCATGCATCACTGTGACGGATCAGCCCTGCTGGCCGCTGACCGGGTAGGCTGCACAACCAGCTCCGTGGAGAAGTTGCTCCGTGGACGACTCCAGGAGAGTTTAGGGCAAGAGCACTGAGCTCACCCAAATCCTAGACCCATGGCTTCCCGCTAGGGAGTCCCTTCCCCTCTCTGAGCCTCACTTCATTCATCTCTGAAAAGAGTGCACTAGCCCACCTCACAGGGTTGTCCAATGGAATAACGCATATGAAAGTGCTTTGGAAACCACAAGTATCCCCCCCAACCACGACAGGATCTTAAAAAGATGCTATTTCTAAGAGCAAGGAGGTCTGCTTCCAACTGGGAGAGTCAGGAGAGAACATGGGATTCCCCACTAGCACACCCCTAAAACCACCCAGTATGCCAGGCACTTTGTCTAAGGCATTTCACTGAATCCTCACAAATACTCTGGGAGGCAGGCATCATGGTCCCCATTTTACAGATGAGAAAACTGAGGCTCAGAGCCTGAAAGAGATTTACTCAGAGTCACAAGGTGAACTGGTGTGGAGCTGGTCTCAAGTCCGTGTCCCCCAAAGACTATGCTCTTGACATTTTACCACCTGACACCAGGAAAACTACAGCCAGGGAGTAGCAGGTCCAGGACTGACAGCCCAATCCAGGGGTGACCCTGGGGTTCCAGACCTCGCCCCTAAAGCATGAGAAGCCCCGGTCTGAAGGGCCCTGCACGGTGGCATGGCTGACAGACCCATCTGGCTGGTCCCCCCTCTCTCAGCAGGCAGATGTTGCCGGGGGTGGCGGAGCAGTTGAGGAGAGTTGAACAAACGGCATGACCAAGCCCCTTCCCTTCCCACTCTTCCACCCCATAAATCTGGGGCCTGGAATGCTCATTATTCATGGAGCAATGCTTTGTGGAGAAAAGAAGCGAGGCCAGGCCTCCCCGTGAGTTAAAGATTATCCATCTGGGGTGGGAGGGGTGGTGGGTTCTGCTCCATCCCTGCCTGTACTGCGGGCCGAGATGCAGGATATCTGTGAGACAGGTCCCTGGAACAGGACAGAGGCAGCAGGGGGACAATTAGAAGAGCAGCCTAGAGTTCAGGGAGCCCTGACAGTGAATACAGAAGGGGAGGAAATATTTCTGAAGTTGGGCCCTGGCACTGGGGTCAGAAGAGAAAATGCCTAAGACCAGGTGATGATGAGGAAGGTGTGAGTGATTACACCCAAAAGCAGGGGGACAAAGATGCTCTTCAAGGAGCCCCACTCAGGCAGAGGACCAAGCCCCCAAATACTGAGCCGACTGGTGACATCAGGCATGGACCAGATGTCTGACACATTTTTAAATCTGATCCCCACTATAAAGATGGGAAAACTGAGGCTCAGAGAGGGTAAGTGATTTGTGTAAGGTCATGTAGTAAGTAAGTGACCCAGGGGGAGAACTGAGGTCTACATAGACTCAAAGCCTGTGCTGGGCAGCCCAGTGGTTAGGGCATGAGCACCTCTGGACACGGCAATGACATTGGGAGAGGAAGGAAGGGGTTGGGCTTATACCCAGAAACCAACGTCTTTAGCCCTGGAGCTGGTCAGCTGCCATTTTGGCAGAGTTGCCGAAGGCTGCCTGGCTTAAGTCAAAGAAACCCAGTTCTTGCTGTCAAACCAGGCATGTGTGTCTGTGTGGTTATTTTCAGGCCCCAATTTCCTGATGCTCACAGAGCTCCTCAACTACGTGGGGTCTCCGCCCGAGACAGGCCAAGGAAGGAGGCGGAGGATTCTGTGCCTTCCGCTGAGAGCCCTGGGGAGCCATAGGGGGGCCCCAAGTCAGCACCTCCTGCAGGATGATGCCGATGCTGAAGGTGTCTCCTTTGAGGGTGCCCCGCCCGGGTTCCCCAGGCCCCCGCAGCAGCTCTGGAGCCGTCCACAGCAGCTCTGCAATCACAGGATGAGGCCACAGAGCCGTCACCCGCTGACCACCCAAGCTGGGCGGCACTTCACACATGTGGTGTCGTCGTCCTGTCCCTACAGCCCCGGAGGAGGGAGATGCTTCTGTCCTCCCCCATTCACAGGTAAGGGTCCCGAGGCTCAGAGAGGAAAAGTCATCACCTCAAGGTCACACCACAGGAAGTACCGGAGCACCAGACATCTCCCCCTCTCCCCTTGCCTCACAAGCACCCAGTGTAAACAGAGGCCTCAGAACCTACTGGCAGCCTCCTGCCCACCCCTGAGCTGACCTTCCGGGGCTGGCCGGGGCGGGGAGCCCGCTGAGCGTCCAGGAGCTCTGCATAACCATGGTCAGTGACCTGCAGCACAAAGTGTCCAGCCACAACACAGTTTTGGGACTTGAGGCGGCCATGAGGGAAATGCCGATGGTGCAGATACCACACCCCCTGCGGTGGAATAATGGGGGTCCCTGAGGCCTGTGGTGAATGAGAAGGACCCCTGCTTCTCTCAGAATTCCCACGGACCCCAGGAAATCTTCCTGCCTCCCTCACCCTTTGCCACACTGTCAGATTTTTCTCAGTTAGACAAAGTAGAAAGAGCCCAGGCCTAGGAAATCTGAGCATCTCTTGTCTCCCTTCCCTCCCCATTGCCTCCACAGCTCCAGGTTTGAGAAGTGTTCTCACACGGATCATATCCAGCACCAGGAAGGCCTTGAAAGTCCAGTCCAGCCGCAGATCCTCATTCCGCAGCAGGTCCTCCAGGCTGCCCCGGGCACAGTGCTCCAACACAAGAGCACTGACCCCAGGGGCCACAAAGAAGTCCAGGAAGGTGGCAATGTTCTCATGCCGCAGCTCCCGCATCTGCCAGGGCAACGGTCACCTTAGCAGCCCCCAGGGGACTCTCAAAGTGTGGACATCTGACCCCCAGTACTTAGCACCCAGCACACAGCTGAACACAGAGAGGCATCAGAAATGTTGGATGGATGTGATGGGTGGATGGATGGATGGATGGATAAAGGATGAGTGGATGGATGAATAATGAATGGGTGGATGGATGGATGGATGGATGGATAAAGGATGAGTGGATGGATGAATGTGTGGATGGATGAAGAATGGGTGGATGGGTAAATAGATGGGTGGATGGGTGAATGAATGAGCCAGCGAAATGAGTGTGTGGAAGCATCACGGGTGAATAAGTGAATAGGCTGTAGCCAACTCCACAGAATAGGGATCTAGGACTATTCTCAACCTAAGTGACATCATGGACCTAGAAACTTTGTAAGTTCTCTCCCCAAGACTCAGAGACTGATGAGCAGAAGAGCAGAAGAGGTCAGGCACAAGCAGTCCAGCAGGTCAGAGAGCTCGAATCCAGCCAGCAAGGCTAGCATTTGCCCGAGCAGGAGAGATGAAACCATTGTCTGGCATGGCCTCCCTCGCTAAAACAGTTCAGGGTTCAACTAAGTGGAGGAAACCTGAATACTCTTCCCACTCCTTAGAGATTTGCATGCTTATTAGCATACAAGGTGAGGTAAGAATGGCCTCAAATCCTTTGACACTCCTGCTGTCAAGAACTTGGGCCTCTGACCCCTCCCCTTGAATCTGAGCAGGCTCTGTGACACTGTGACCAATAGAACACGGTGGAAGTGATCTTGCGTGTTTTGGGTCCAGGTCTTAGGAGACTGACGCCTTCCATTTCCTGTTTGTTGGCGCCCTCTCAGTTGGAGGCCTGAATGCTCATAAGAAGTCACTCTACCCTGAGTCACCACACTGGCGAGACCACGGGGAGAGGCCCTGAGACTACCCACAATGGGAAGGCATGTCATGATGAGTCCTCTCTTCCAACCGCCCAGCCAAGGCCCCAAGCATGCAAGTGAAGCCATCTGAGGCCTTCTAGACAGGGTGTCAGCAAACTTTCCTGTTAAAGTCCAGATGGTAAATATTTTCGGCTTTGTAGGCCTTGCAATCTCTGTCACAAATACTTCTGCCATTGCAGTGTGAATGCATAGAGAGTTACATAAACGAACCCATTGGCCCATTGCTGAGAGAAGCCCCGGGGTAGACCCACGCAGGTGGTGCCCAGGCCCAAGCATGGCTGTGTTCCAATCAAATTTTTTTCTACAAAAACAGGCAGTAGACTTGGTTTGACCTGAGAGCCAAGCACTGACAGCCCATTTACAAGCCGAAAAACCACTGAGTAATCCCCAATACAGGTCAAGTGGAACTGAAGAACTACTTGGCTGAGCGCTGCTCAAATTTCCTACCCACAAAATTGTAAGACATTATAAAATGGTTGATGTTTAAAGCCACTACATTTTGGGATAAGTTGTTACACAGTCATAGATAACCAGAACAGCATGGTAAAGGTTCTGAGAAGTCCTGTGTCTAAGCCAAGAAACTTCCAAACTCATTTGCCCACAGATAGAACCTTTTCTTTTAAGAAACATCTACACATATTGATTGCAAGATTCCCACTGGGAAATGCCTAACCTAAACCTCCAGACACTGAATCTCTCCGAAGCTGATTTCAGATGGTGGTGGTGTTGGAAATAATAATAAAATCCACAATTTTCCAAAGGCACTCTACCTGCCAGAGACAGTTCTAGGTTATTTCATCTATTCTCTCCAATCCTCACAATTCCCCTGGGGTGGATTTCATCAGCTCCATTTTACAGGAAAGCCAAGTGTCCTATGGAGGCAGGATTCCATCTCAGATCTTCCTGACTCAAATCTTATGCTCTGTCCTCCATCCCACAGTGCTTCTCAGGATGGTGACCATCTCGGGGGTGAAGGGGCTTATGTGAGTAGTGACGATAGGTGACTGGAAGCTCCCCGAAGAAAGGAATTCTGTCTCTTTTCTCCACTGCTGTGTCCCCAGAGCCCAGAGCATAGGCGGTGCTCAAAAAATAGTGGACAAATGAATGGATGTGTAGAGGGATGGAGGATACAGTTGAGGTCCTTCAGTGGTGCTGATTGTACCATGTGATGATAGTGATGAAGAGGATTGTGCCCCTGGTAGTCATGGTGATGATCATACTGGGGTGGTGATGTGAAGCTGGGGATGCTGGTGTGTGATGCTGACAGTGATGGGGTATATCTGTGATGACAATGGGGCAGTGATCATGATGATAGGAAGCACTTCCTTTTTTGAGGCTAGAAGCTTCTGCATTGAGTAGAGACCAATCCAGACCGGTAAGGGTCTCCTGACAGCACCCCGTCCGCAGCCCACCCTCCACGCCCTCTGCAGCTCTACCTTTCTCAGGAGGCTGAGGCAGCTCGGCCACAGCTCAGGGGCTGTGCCAGCTTCAAACTTCAAGCTTCAAACCTGGGACTCAGGTCCTGCTACACTCTCCTTTTCTTCACCCTACCAGGCAAGAACCAAGAAAGCCCTTGGCTCCCACTTCACAATTAACACATGCATCAGAGCTCAAAATCCAGCTGTATTGCTTGCCAGCTGTGTGACTTGGGCATGCTACTTACCTTCTCTGAGCTGCAAAATGCAGACCTCAGCAGAACTAGCTCACAGGGCTGCTGTGGGGTTAAATGTGGGCCTGTTGTCAAGTGCTCAGCCCAGTGTCTGATATAAGAAAACTCCCCATCAGCAGCCATATGAAGTCCCGGCTGCCCAAAGGAGGAAAACACCCACATACACTTACCCTTCAGACCATCCACGCTGCAGAGCTGCTTCAGGACCTCTGTGGCCCCCTGCTCCCCGGGTCCCAGAGAGGTCACCAGCCCCACAGGCAGCCCGTATGCCCTGAGAGTCATGGCCACCTGCCGGGCAGTAGCCAACCAGATGTCCTGGTGGGAGGACACAATGGCCACGTGAGCCCAGCCAAAATGTCTCATGACGGACAGCAGCACGTGGGTAGCCGAAGGCAAGGTGGGCACCAGCACACCTCCTCCCTCTGGAACCCCACACACCCAGGGGAAGAGGGTCTTTCCCCAGCCTTGGGCCAGCAGGGCTGCTGCTGGGCAGTAACCAGGATTGACAGGGCCCACAAAAACAGCTACGGTGTTCTTATGGGCCAGGAATGTGGCCAGGGCACTAGAGGTGTCACAGCCCGTGGGAAGAACCACGGAAGTCAGCTGTGAGCCCAGCGCCAGTGAGGAATCCTGGTTGGCTTGGTTCACAGCCAGCTGGGCAGCCACACTGGGGAAGGCCTGAGCAAAGATGGGGTCACAGTCCCAGGGACCCAGCACCCCCAGGGTGAAGGTCCAGCCAGCCACAGGAGAGTGCCCCAAAGCAGCACAGAGAGAAGTGGCAGGAAAGGGACTATCCTTGGATGGCTGAGAGTAGACCCTCACGGGCCCTGGCAGCGTTGGCAGGCCTTCCTATGCAGCAGCTTCCAGGACCAACCTTCAGGGTACAAGCCCTCCTGCAGTCCTTGGAAAGAGGGATAAAGATGAGGTTGGCTTTCTAGCATTTTCTGCCTGTGCTTCCTGCATGATTTTGAGGCAGACACCCCTCCTGCCCCCAGAACCTCAGTCTCCTCATTGGTAAAATGAGGGATTTGGACCCATGATATCGGAAGACCCCCAGCTCTGGGGGCCTAACCTCCTCTGCAGGACTGGCTCACAGCCCCGAGATACCCACGCACGGTCCTGGGCTGGAGCTCAGTGGCTCGGCCTGGGCTCCAGAGTCAGAGCTGGCCAGACCCGGCTCACTGCTTCCCATCCTTGTGGCTCTAGACCAATCTCTGAAGTTTCTGAGCTTCATTTTTCTCTTCTGTAAAATGTGGATAATGAAACCTGGGGGCACCCCAGGAAGGCAGAAGATCCAAACTCACCCTTAAGAAACTGCCAAGCTGGTAGAGAGGCAAGTCCCAGCCAAGAGAAGAGCGGATCCCGAGTGCGGGCAGTAGCAGGACCAGTGGTGAGGCTCTGAGGGCCCCGGGAGGAGGGCTCACGGACGGTTTCCCAGAGTCTGAACCACCTACACTTGGAGTGTAGATCAGGAGAGTAAGAGGATGCCCTCCCAATGCCAACTGCAGTGGTCTGTGCAGAGTAGCTCCTAGAAATTATGTTCAGTGCAAAGGAATGAGAAGGGCCTTGGCATCACACAGAGGAATAAATCCTGATTTTATCACTTACTAGCCCCTGACCTTGGGCAAGACATTTAACTTCTCTGAACCTCAGTTTCCTCATCTGTAAAATGGAGATGACAATAGCTACCTGGCAGAGCTGTGGTGGAGACTAAAATGTGTAGCGTGTTTACAGTGGGGATAGTCGTTGCGGTGAGTAGGGAACTAACTAGGCACTTATTAACCAGAATAGTTATCAACATCACCGTCACCATCATCACCATCTTTGCATCTTTGAGGAGAGGCAGGTGTACTGTGGTGTAAAGAAAGCTGGACAGAGAGGTGGAGGCCTGAGCTTCAGCCCCAGTCCTGCCCCTGCCCCATTCAAGGCCTCAGCCTCCCCATCTGTAGAAGAAGCCGGTTTGCAGGGCTGGCCAGACCTGAGCCCTTCCAACCTGTGATGCTATGTTTCTCCCAGCTCAGAGGCCAGGGTCTTGGGGAGGGCTGCTCTTCGACCAGTCTCTGAGGGACCCTCTGTACACTCCCTCCTCTTCTGCTGTGATACTCTAAGTGGTCTCCTAACATCCCACCCCAAGGGATGAACCCCTCAGAGCAGCTGGGTTTGTTCTGGGCTCACAAAGAGCTAATCATTTCTGGTTGGGAACATAGGCATATACGGCTGATATTAATGACAAACACCTCTCCCCTCAATCTGTACTTCCCAAAGCACCTGTGATCCACACCTGTGCCTGGTGCTCCTAGAGACCCTGAGGAGAGACCTCTTATCCTCTTTTCCAGAGGAAGAAACTGACTCTGGGCAGGGCAGTGACTTGTCCCGGGTCTCACCAAAAGTTAGGGCTGAGCTGGTCCTGAGCCTGGCTTCCCACCTCCCAGCCAAAGACAAAAATCACCTCTTTTATTGAACACCTAGAACATCAGAGCTGAAGGATCCTGGAGATCTAAGCATCTGAGCCAACTCCTCTGTGTACAGATGGGGAAACGGGTACAGAAAGGGGTGCGGACTTCCCTCCATCCCACAAAGCAGCAAGAGGCTCCCCTGGTCCCTCAGTCCTGCTGGCCATGCTCAGTGTCCCAGGAATTCTGCGGCCAATGGCCTGCAAGGGGTCACAGGAGGCTCAGGCCCTTAGCGAGGGCAGCCTCTGGCCAGGGCAGGAGCCACCTTTAGCCCCGCCTCCACCTCTGACTTGTGAGACAGTGTTCACACCCTTTTCGGTGCCATCTGTACAGGGAGGGCTTAGTTTATATGTTTAGGGTCTCCAAAGATCCTTCATCTCCAATATTCTACCTGTCAACAAAAATTAGGAAACAGGTGATCTTTGTCTCTGCAGCTGGCCACGTCCCCTCTCCTAACCCTTCCCCCAGGAGTGTGTGAGCTGCAAGTGCTCCCACCTCTGGCACAAGGGGTTCAGGTGCCACCCTCCTAGGGAGGGACCGTTTGTAGCTTTAGACTCAAGTGGATGGACACTGAGGACCAGCTACAGATAGCTTGGCTCATGGAGCCAAGTTCATGAAGCTAGTCAACTCCATACTACCATAACGCAAAAAGATGAAGATGCCTTTAGTTACATTAACAAACAAATGACCCAAATATTCCAGGGAAGGAGGATGGGGGACTCCTGTCCGAGCCAGGGCCCCTTCAAGCCCTGTATCCAAGGGTCACTCTCCTGTGCCCCAACCTGCTCCTTCTTGCCTCCTTCAGGGCAAGCTCCCCAAAGACCCACCTGCCACGCTGTGCTGTTGGAGCTGATTGACCGCCTCTCGGCAGATCCTGAGGTTCCTGCATGAGCGTCCTCGGATGTCAGACTCTCCAAGGGAGCTCTGTCCTGGGGAGCCCCCGTTCCCACCACAGCCCGCACAGTCCCACAGTCACCACTCCGGCTGCCTGCCAGCTTCCCAAGACTCCTGCTGAGGGAGGGCCTCGTATATGGGCCGTTCCCCCCTGTCCTCCATGGGGGCCTGAAGAAACCGTTTGGAAAATTCCATCTGTTCAGACCCTAGGGCTCTGGGGAGCCAAGCACAGACGAGAAGGAGGGAATGAAGGAGAGAGGAACTGAGGGAAGGAGGCAGGGAGGGAAGGAGGATGTCTTCAGCACTACGGACAGCTCCACACCTGGCTGGGACTCCCAGGAGGAAAAAAGAATGGGCGAGCACTGAAGAAACCAGCATTACTGAGCGTCCACTACGTGCCAAGCCCTGTGCTGGGCACTATTTATACAACCCACTGAGAAAGGTACTGTCATTATTATTCCCACTTTATACATGAGGAAAGTACAGCTCAAACAGGTTAGGTAATTTGACAAAGGGCACAGAGCTAGTAAGTGGCGGGGCTTCTGCTCATCACACCACATTGATTCTTTGGGAATTATAACAGCGGTTTTTCTATCTTCTCTTTTGATGTGGACCCTTATGTGGAGATAGACGCCAGAACCCAGTGGATTTTCAGCCCTTCCTCTGCCACCTGCTCTCTCCTACTAAGGTGAAATTAACCTTTACTAAGTACACGAAGTTTGTACTATGTGCTAGGGATTGTACATACCCTATACAACCTCTCCGGGCTGTACATAGTGAATGCTCAATAATGCTGGTTTCTTTAGTGCTCGCCCATTCTTTTTTCCTCCTGGAGTCCCAGAAACCATTGTTTCTGATGGTTAAGTGCTGCCATCTACCTGGCTTCCCATTATTCACACTGAGATCAAGGAGCTTCCATTACAACACCCCCCATGGCCATCTCTGGCCTACAAAGGACAACTACCATAGAGTTCCTCAAGGATGGGGAGGTCTCCCACCCCCATGAATGCATTCCTTAATGCTTGGGTGAAAGGAGTGTCCTCCAGCTTCTCCTAGGGTTGCGAGCAGGTTGCATATAATAGATCCACCCCAACGTGCCCACTCTCCTGAGCCTTCAGACTTTCCTACACAGTGTTCCAAGGAAGTTCTGGAATTTCAACATTGTTCAGTAAGGCCATCACTGTGTCCAAGCTTCAATTAATCAGATTATTATATCCAAGACATGTGAACAACCTAAATGTCCAATGACAGATGAATGGATAAAGAAGATGTGGTACCTATATACAATGGAATATTACTCAGCCATAAAAAGGAATGAAATTGGGTCATTTGTAGAGATGTGGATGGACCTAGAATCTGTCATACAGAGTGAAGTAAGCCAGAAAGAGAAAAACAAATATCGTATATTAACACATATATGTGGAATCTAGAAAAATGGTACAGATGAACCTATTTCCAGGGCAGGAATAGAGACGCAGACGTAGAGAATGGACATGTGGACACAGAAGGGGAAGGGGAGGGTGGGACGATTTGGAAGATTAAGATTGACATATATACACTACCATGCGTAAAATAGCTAGCAGGAACATGCTATAAAGCACAGGATGCTCAGCTCCGTGCTCTGTGACGATCTAGATGAGGGGATGGGGGGGAGTGGGAGGGAGGTCCAAGAGGCAGTGGATATAGGTATACATATAGCTGATTCACTTCATTGTACAGCAGAAACTAACACAACATTGTAAAGCAATTATACTCCAGTAAAAAATAAATTAAAAAAAAAAACCACTCCTGGGTGATCAAGTCAAAATATTAAATTCCACATCCTAGGCTACGGCACCCATGTCAGTGAATTTGGCACAATCAATTCTTATAATTCTTCCCCTTGGTCTAACACCCTCGGAATCCACTCCCACAGGCTCCTGCTTATACAGATTGACAGAGTCTTATAAGTATTTCACTGTCTAGACTATCTTCTCACAGTGCAGGGTTTTTTTTGTTTTTGTTTTTGTCTTTGTTTTTGTTTTCGTCAAATTTAAGATTTATTAGATGTAGCAAGACCACGTGGGAGTAATAAACTTACTATCTGCCAAGTTTACCTTTTTGATTACATATTAGTTCCTTGGTCAACTTCTGAGTATCTGAGGTTACTAATTTGCACTTCTCCTCCAGGCTATGCTGGGGCTGAGTGCTGGTCCTGGGCTTGGAGGCAATGAGGACGCTGAGGGCGTTCTGAGGAGCACAGGTATCAGCTTATAGAATTACTGCTCCCCGTCGACCACTGAAAGGTTTTTATGCAGATAAGGAAGTGCACTTAGGTAGGGAGGGGCTGCTTCCGCTGATGAAGGGGATTTAGGGGAATTTGCAGATCAGAATTCTCAGCCCCATCCATTTCTCCCCAGATGTCTCCACCCCAAGTCCTGGGGTCCCAGTCCTTTCCTATTAGCACTCCTCCTTCAATATAAGAGACCTGGGGTGGAGGTGTTGCAACTCTGCAACCTTTACCATCAGACCCTGGGTTTGGTCCTCGGTTATACCCTCCTTGCACCCACAGACATGAGGGACTCCTTCAAGCTCTCATGGAAACCTTCTGTTGTTCACACACGTTCTCAATTTTATGGTCATAATTTTCTATTTATTTTCTATATATATATATATATATATGATCTCTTGGGCTGTAGGAAGAAGCCATGTTCCTCTACTGTCTGGTTTTTTTTTTTAACTTCATAAATGCCCATGATCTTGGAAGATGGGTTTTTTTTAATAAATTTATTTTTGGCTGTGTTGGATCTTCATTGCTGCACACAGGCTTTCTCTAGTTGCGGAGAAGAGCAGGGGCGACTCTTCCTTGCAGCGCGCGGGCTTCTCATTGCAGTGGCTTCTCTTGTTGCGGAGCACAGGCTCTAGGTGCACGGGCTTCGGTAGTTGTGGCACGCGGGCTCAGTAGTTGTGGCTCTCGGGCTCTAGAGCGTGGGCTCAGTAGTTGCAGCGTGTGGGCTTAGTTGATTCGCAGCATGTGGGAATCTTCCCGGACCAGGGCTCGAACCCGTGTCCCCTGCATTGGCAGGTGGATTCTTAACCACTGCACCACCAGGGAAGTCCCTTCACTGTCTTTATAACCAGTATTGTTGCCACAGGGCAAAGTGCCACAGCCACTTGATATGCCAAAGTCTGGCCTTCCAACCTGCGCTGCATCCCATGCTACTACCCATGATCATTTGAGTAACTGTGTTACTACCAGACGTCATGAATTACTTGCATCCTATTTCCCCCAGCAGGAGATTATCCCCATGTTGCTCAGATACAGGACCAATCCAATTCCAGAATCCTATTTGGAGAATCTAGTTCCTAAGGCCACTCTTGGCACTAGACAGAGTCCTAGCAGGAAACTGAGGGCAGACTCAAATTAGGGTAATTCTAGAAGGGCTTGTTTACAAATGCCTATTATAAAGGTGGGAGCAGGGGTTTCTAAAGAATATTGCAGTAACTTGAGACTAATGGTAGCAGAACTATTGCCTCTCCGGGTCCAAAGGGATGAGGGGAAGGAGTTTTCTGGAGCCCGGAAGACAGTTGGCTGCCTCGAAAGGTGAAAGGACACATCCAGACTATGATGTCCCCACAGGGAAGAATCAAGGGAAGTAGAAACCCAATCCCATGTCTCTTACCCTTGCTGCTAGGGCTTCTCATTGGCCCAAACTAACCAGAATCCAGGATCTCTCCAGGGGTTCTAGAGTCCACTCCATCTGTCCCCCAGAAAAATGGAAGTCCTTAGCTGATGAAGGAGCCTTAAGTGGCCTCAGGGACACCTCTCAGACAGGACAAGAACTCTGTGTATCTCCACCCACACTTGCTCATATCCACTGGTTACTGGCCACTCACTATTCCCTTGGCCACTGCCCTGCTGTGAGCCAGTCAGCTGTTAATGCTTCTGCCCTGTTGCGTTGAGAAACCTGTGTCCTCTGACCTCTACATCCTGGTCCTTGTTCTATACTCTCTGCCAGCAGGGCAAGCCTGTACCCTCTGGCTGTCATCAGCCCCAGACGGTCAAGAGGCATCATCAAACACAAAGTACCAGTAAATACCATCCATAGAGCCTTTGCAACAGCCAAGATAGTCAAGATAGTCATAATAGCAAACACGTTATGTTTAGGACCATTATAGGTGTTTCCCATGTAATGATTCATTTCATCATCACACTCCTATGAGATAGGACAGGCCTTCCCTGTCTTGTTCATTTCTGGGGCCTTAAGACCCTGCCTGGCACTTATTAGATATACAATAAGTCTGTGCTGAATTTACTGTCTCCATTTTGCTGCTGCAGATCACAAAGCTCTTGAGGGGAAGAGCTGGGATTTAGAACCAGGAAGTCGAGCTCCAGAGCCCATGACCTCAACCCCAGTACGTGCTGCTTTTATTTTTTTAACATAATGCCAAGCTTTCCCTCATTTTTTCTTTTCCCAGGAAAGCATCTCCAAATCCTTTCACGTTCCTCACATAGGTAATAACATGACATGACATAAATGGCACTAAGGTGGCGCTGTGGTATATTCTCACCTCATTTAAGCCTCATTATAACCTTCACAGCGCAAGGCTTGAAGGGGCAAGCACCTGTTCAGTCCTATTCATTGCTGTAGCCCCAAAGCCGAGCCTGGCACAGAGCATATGCACATTAAATATCAATTGGGCGAGTTAACTTTACAGATGAGGGATTGAGGTTCCTAAAGCTTAATAAACTTTCCCGAGGTGGCAGAATTAGTAAGTGACAGAGCCCTGATTTGTAACCTGTCTTTGTCCCCAAAACTGTTTCTACTGCACTGTGCTGCCTGGCCTCTCTGGGTCTCGCTTTCCTCGCCAGTTAAATGGAGATTTTAACGGCCCTTAGGGTTGCTGTGGGGACAAAGGGTACAATGAGGTGGAGGCACTCTGCAAACAGGAAAGGGGGACACAGATGCAGGGCTACCTTCTTTCCCTCTCTGTGTCGCTGAGCCCTGGTGCAGAACAGGAGCCCCAGAGAATGAGGGTGGTGCCTCCAGACAACAGTGAAACTGAGATGGATGGAAGATGGGTGGATGGATGGATGAAAAAAAATGCTCTTTTGAAAAAGATGTTGTACCAGGGTAGAGGCTGGCTGGTCTTTTAGCCTTTATCCAGCAGAGGGCACCAAGGCTCCAATAATTAGCCTAGACTAGAGTTTCCTGGTAGGAAAAAGCCTCCTCCAGGAGGGCACTGTAGCCAGCCCTGGTCCTGGTCTGTAGCTTTCTGGCAACTCTGGCAGGTGAAAGGATAGATACACAGAAAACCAGGTCAGAGACCACGCGGCACGGGGTGAGACGTAAAGAGCACAGGCTTAGAGACAGACCCTCACGCCTGCCTCCGGTAACAGCGGCCTCAGGGAGAACACTTCACACACCAGAGCCCTGTTTCCCTTTGTAAAATGGGGAAATAAGTGTACCTTTTAGGTTTGTCGTGAGGATTAAATGAGATACACTAGAGAGCACTCAGTATGCCGGAAGCCCTCAACAATTACAAGTGAGGTATTCATGGTTCAGAGTGGTGGTTTGACTTACCCGAGGCCACCAAGCAAGGACAAGATGGGAAGTAAAGATGGTCTCCAAGGATCCTGACGAGATTTCTAAGTGAACAGAGAAAATTCTGTTAGGATCAAAGTGGTTTGGGGCAATGGAGACAGTTCCAGGTGAGTGTGGAAATTTTAGGGGTGGAAACTGCTCTGAGGCTGAGGAAGGATCTTGGAGACAAAGGCTGAGTTAAGTGAACTCATCCTGCCACCTGGGGTGGATTCCAAATAACCACTTAACAGCCCGCACAGGAGCTCCAGGTACACTTCTGTAAAGTGGGAAATTAACATTTTAATGTGGAACTCGACTTGCATCTCCTCAGGAGGCTGGGTGTAAATTTGCCATCTGTTTCAGAAGGCTGAGTTTTTCCCTAGGCATTTATTTTATGTGTTGTTGTCACTCGTGATCCCTGCCAGGGATTTATCGCAAGGACCAGGCCTGGCTTGAATTGCCTTGGAATGAGCTTGTCAACTAGCAGCAACCTGCAGAAAGCCAAGACCTTCAATAAATGAACAGAAAACCAACGTCGTGTTTCACTGGAGCAAGTGGAGAGTCCTGCCCTGAACACAAAAGAGCGAGCAGGCTTTGGATCATAAGCTGGTCCCCTGGCCCTGATCCTGAGGAGGAATATGGTCCACACTGCAGCGCTCCTGTTTTAGCAAGTGGCTTGTAGAGAGCAGGGCTTCCCTGAGACTGGGAGAGGACCCAAAGGAAAAGTGGCGGTGCTCTATTTGCCCTTTTCCTCCTCATAAGCCAGCGCCTAAAACCTGCCAAGGTGCTGCAGGCCAGTGTAGACTTGAGTGGGACCGTACCCACCCCGGTCTAAACCTGCTTCTGCAGCCCCCAAAGCTGCTCACCACGGTGAGTGACAGGCTCTGCCACTTGAGGGTCTGCCCCTTCCACCAGCAGCATGTGACCCCACTCCCTGTCCTGGCTTGAGCAGGATCTTTGCCTTCATTCTTCATAAAGCTCCTCCCATCTGTGAGTCCAGCTTGTTGAGATTCACCCCTTCATCCGTCTGTGACGTCAACCTTTTCTGAGCCCTTATTCTATGCCAGCTCTGTCTTTGGTACCAAGGAGACTGGGTTACTAAGCCAAGGCCCCTGCTGTAACCTAGTGGGAGAGGCAGAGGATTGCCACCTAGTGGAGGGTGTGTTATAGGGAAGAACAAATCTGACTCCATATTAGATCTGTTTCTTTTACTTTAACCTTTGTATTCTACTGCTTTTGCTTCAAGTTAAGAGTGTTGCCAATAGCCTGAAATGTACAGGATAACCCATTCTCAAGGCTCTGACCTTTAAAGGTATAACACTTTCCCATTCATACAGAGATAAAAAATAATATTTGTCTTCTTGGAGGTTTACAGGAACAACAGGTGACCTGACCTGTATGGACAGCTGCAAGAACAAAGGATTCTGACATCAAGAAGTTTTTAAGAACCAACCACGCCCCTCCCTCACCTTGCCTTTAAAAATGCTTTGCTGAAACCCTTCAGGGAGTTCAGGGTTTGGGGGGCATGGCCGGCCCCTTTCTCCTTGCATGGCCCTGCAATAAACATTTCCCTGCTCCAAACTCTGACGTTTAGGTCTGTTTGTCCTCACTGTGCTTCGGGTACATAAACTTGCGTTTGTTCAGTAACAAGTGGAGGCACAAAAGGAGGTGGAAGCAACCCTCTTTGGCATGGATCCTGTGGTCTGGTGAATCTCAGCCCCTCCCCTCCTCATGCATGTGCTGGACCCCAATCTCCAGCAAAATGATTGAGCAGGACAGAGGCAACAGAGGGCAAGCTGGCAGAGACGTGTCAACTGACAAGGAGCCAGCAGCAAATAGTAAGAAGTAGATGGGAGAATCCAGAAAACTGTGAGCAGCAGCCTGATGAGAAAGTGAACCACACTTGTCAGGGGGGCCCGTGGCAGCGCCCTGGAGGGCATGAGGCTAAGAGTTTGCAGCCTCAAGTCCTGTCCAATTCTTCTCTGTGGCCCCAGGACCCCAGAAAGCTCTGGCCCAGCACGGTTCTGCAGAGCTAGCCACGTTCTGAGAGCAGGGCTGAATGCGTGAGGTGACACCAGGGCGTGGAGACCTGGGACACCCATGCTGGCTCCATGTCGAGGGCCCTGGCAGTGAGTCGGGGCGGGAGGCAGCTCCTCCCTGTCCTGCCAGACCACCAGCTGGCACCTCCAAACAGGCAGCCTGCCACTTCCCACTCTGACATCTGAGGCCACCCTTTGGGGCCATCTTGTTTCCTTTAAGATTGCACTACTTGTGGGACTTCCCTGGAGGTCCAGTGGTTAAGATCCCGAGCTTCCACTGCAGGGGGTGTGGGTTTGATCCCTGGTTGGGGAACTAAGATCCCACATGCTGCGTGGTAGCGTGCCCCCCCCCCCCGCAAAAAAAAGATTGTGCTACTTGTGATGTGCCTCCCAACCTCACTGCCATGTTCCCTCACCTCCAAAATGCAGACCCTAAGCCTCTGTCAGATATCTGGCTATAACATGACACCTACTGGGATATCATATCTGACAGCTTTTTTTGCTGTTGTGCCTTTTCTAAGACTAGAACCAGCTGCCAATGGTCTCCTTGGGCAGGATCTCTCAGCTTCTCCTCCCACTGTCAAATTTTCATCGTTGGATTGTCACAGTGGGTACAGGACACTATAGGCAGGTCAGACTTGTGCTGGGCTGAAAATGCCTCTGAACTGGCTTGTGACCTTGGGAGCCTGTCTCCTCACCTGCCTAATGGGGGACAATTGTGCCTGCCTCCTGGGGTTGCTGTGAGGTTTGTGTGGGTGGCAAGTGCGCCTGGCACGGGTTGGGAGGTGCGCAGCAAATGTCTGTTAGGGGTTCTGGAAAGCATGGGGCCAGGCAGCAAAGTGCAGAACCTGTGGGTTTTATAGGATGGAAACCAGATCCTAACCCATGGATGGGTCAGAATTCTCTCTCCTTACTGAGCCTTGATCTGTGTCTACATGGGGAACGTTCCAAGGGCTGAAAGCTTGCAATTAAGGCCATAGTAGACTCCAAAGAGAGGAACACTCTTTAGGCAAACCTGAATGCCAGCTCAATGAGAGATGACTGCCAATGCTCATGCCCCAGCTGTGTGTGCGTGTGTGTGTGTGTGTGTGTGTGCGCGTGCATACACGCATGCAAACATGGGATGCGATTGCTTGTACAGCTGACGCCTGCACTCCAGGTTTGGGCTGTGGCAGGACGTGACACTCCATCTGAGTGCTGCGTCTGACTTTTGGAGCCTTCTTTCAGACAGAGGCAGCCAACTGGGCCCAACATGCTTTCTGGAGCCAGCCTCACAGCTGCTGTTTCCATTACAGGGAGGAGCCTAGCTCTGGTAGGGGCCGCGTGGCATCAGCTCCCAGATCCCAGCCCCAGGTCAGGGCATGACTGGGAAAGGGGACTCTGGGCAGGGGTAGAGAGGGGGTGTGGACCCAGAAACACTGGTCCAGGAATAGGTTGAGAAAGCAATGTTGGTCAGGGAGTTAAATGGAGCAGTGATCAAGTAGTGATGGGGTAAGAAGGAGAAACAGTTCAGAACACAGGTGTCATAGATGGGGAAGAGGTAGAAAGCCAGGGAAAAGGGCAGAGAGGGAAAAGAGTCCATAGAATCAGAAGCAACAGAAACAGAGGAAGGGAGAGAGGGAGAAAGAGATTCAAGAAAGAAAAATTAAGATAGGAAGTAGATGTTCAGAGAGGGAAATAAAATCATAGAAAGAGGAAAGAGAGAAACTCCAAGAGAATCAGAGGCAGACAGGGAAATAGTGTATGATAAAGAGACAAGGAGCAAAAAGAGAGGTGGCAAATAAAAGGGAGTATGCCAGAGATGGGAGGAGGAAGGGCAGAGCCTGGAGGGGCCTTAAGACCTACCACATTCAAACCTCACTCCTATTTTCCAGATGAGAAAACTGAGGCCCAGCAAATCAGTGGCAGAATCAGCCTTAGAATACAGGTGACAAAGCTAGTGAAAAGGGAAAGAAACCTGGAGAAGAGATGAGAGTCCAGCAGAAAGCCCCAAATGTTTGAGGATCAAGAACAGAAGGGGTGGAGGACTTCCCTGGTGGTCCAGTGGTAAAGAATCCGCCTTCCAATGCAGGGGACGCGGGTTTGATCCCTGGTCAGGGAACTCAGATCCCACATGCCATGGGGCAACTAAGCCCCACGCGCCACAACAACTGAGCTCACACGCCTCAATGAGAGAGCCTGCGTCTGCAAACTACAGAGCCCATGCAACCTGGAGCCCACGTGCCACAGCTAGAGAGAGAAAACTGCACGCTGTAACTAGAGAAGAGAAAGCCTGCGTGCCACAGCTAGAGAGAAGCCTGTGTGCCGCAACAAAGATCCCACATGCCGCAACTAAGACCCGACGCAACCAAAAATAAATTAATTAATTAATTTTAAAAAAAAACAAAGAAGAGGTGGGGTGGGGAGAGGGCCTGGGGTCTGGCCCACAGGCTGGGCTGCTGTGATGGGGAGACCCTGGGCACCCAGAGCAGGGAACACCTGGCCTCTCCCTAAGTTGGGGGGCTGGCACTGGCCCACAGACCTGAGGACCTCCTGCCTGTCCAGGTCCCAGCTGCAGACAGAGAAACTGGGGGTGTGGTATGGGCTGAACCAATACTAACGCAGTGATTTCCACTTCCACACATTCTTATCTAGTCCAGTCATTTAGCTCCTCAGACCTCTTCAAATTAAACCAATAAATCAGAAGGAAGCACCCTGGAGGTGGGCACACTGGCAGGCCTAAGAAATGTCAGCTGACAACCAAGAAGGAGATGGAATAATCGTGAACAACAGATACCAGAAGTCAGTGTTTCTCAATCTGTGACCAAGCAGAGCAGGGGCACCAGAGTCGTTAACAGTGAGCCTGCTTAACAATGATTCATAGTTATCAAGATTGTGTAACCACCCTAGTGAACGCTGCTTACTAAGGTACAGAAGCATAATACGCATTTTAGAGAAAGGGTGTCAAATCAGGAGTCCAGCAATGTATTCTGAGGGTACAAGAATTCTTTGAGAATTTTTAACCCTGTGTTTTCCTTATTTGACATTATTTTTAAAATTCTCTTCCCAGTTATGGGAGCAAATGATTTCCTTTGCAGTGACAATTCAAAGTTAAAAGAGATTTTCATAGAATAAGATTTGAATTTCTTGGTCAGTGTTAAGGACTGACCATTGAGCGGTCAGTTCAACAAATGTTGACCTTTACTTCCCCTTTGCCAAGTCCTGGGCCCATATGGGAGTTGGCCTGGCACAGGGTATCAGAGCACAGAAAGGGTTAGGAAGTTACCCACATGAAGGAGGGGGGCAGTGCCTATGATGGCAGACTGGTTATATATGATCAAATAAGTAAATATATTCAGCATAATGGAAGCCAGTTTTCTCACTGTTAGAGGAGGGAGTTACAAATATGGAAAGAGAGAAAAATAGAATTTTCTGTGTGATGTTGGAGTAGAATTGGAGGTAGTGGGATGAACACGTGGTTTTTCCAGATAGATATGCTTCCTAGCTCTTTCCACTGAGAGGAGCTGGAGTAGTAACATTCCAATAGCAATGAGCACCCTTAACACTTAGATCTTAGCTTCTAAAAGGAACTGGGGATCCTTGTTTCTGGGCTTATTCCAAGCCTGGAACAGGGAAGGAAAAAGATGAGCCTGGAAAAGCTCATGGAAAGTAAGGAAGTGCTCAAAGAATGACTGGGATATATCAAAAAGACACAGAAGTTGCTGGTCAAATCTGGACTACTCTGTGTGTCAAAATAAATAATAAGAATAACAGATTATAACTCATTGAATAAGAAACCAGAAGTCCAAACTGTCAGGGAGGGAGGGAAAGAAGGAGGAGGGAGGGAGACTTTGATGTAGAATGGGTTACTGATACAGTTTCAGAATACTTCCCCACAGAATACTTATTCATCACAAATGGAAAAGAAATAATTTTCTGCAGTAATTTTCCTGTGGAGAAGCTTGGCAAGAACCATCAGAGTGATCAAAGTGAACATCACCAGTAATGGAGCAAATGAAATCATGTGCCACCTGATGGGAGGCACTGAGCAGAACACAACATCACTTCTGTGATGTTCCTGCTCAAGGTTCTAATCATGAGGTAGCATCAGACAAACCAAAGTTGAAGGGCATCCTACAGAATAACTGGCCTGTAATCTCCAAAAGCATCAAGATCATGAAAGTCAAGGAAGGGCTGAGGAGCCATTCAAGTCTGAAGGAGACTAAGAGGCACAGCACAACACAAGATTTTGAACTGGATCCTTTGGCTCTAAAGGACATTATTGGGACAATTAGAGAAACATGAATCGGGTGTAAGGAGTAGATTATAGTAATGCATACATGTTCATTTCCTGATTTTGATGTTCCTATTGTGGTTATGTAGGAAAATGTCCTCGCTTGGAGGAAACACTAAAATATTCTTTCAGGGAAAATATAAATTACTGGCACTCGCAACTTTTCTGTAAATGTGAAATTGTTAAAAAGCTTTTTTGATCTTCCCACAATAAAACTCCCAAATAAAGTTTTTCATCTGAACAATGCCAAACCTTCAAGGAATGAATAACCCCGAATTCATAAACACTTCCATACGAAAATCAAAGTAGGTGTGATAAAGAAAAATGGTAAGCTTATAGAATATATGAACATGTATGTAAAAAAATCCCAAATAAAACTGCAAGCTAAGTCTAGGGCACCAGAGTCCAAGGGCCTTTCTTGAGAGTCAGCTGGCGGGCCCTCCACTCCTTGTGTTGCAGGAGCGCCATCTTGGATCCTGAGGGCCGCCCCCTTGAGAGGTGACCCAGCCTGGGCCGCTGAGGGACTTCCTGCAGCAGGTTGCCAAACTACCCCTGAATTGCCTACTTTGGATTGGTATATGAGAAAGACATGAACTCCTCTTATGTTTAAGATGCTATTATTTGGGGATTTCTGTCATTCACAGTCAAATCTTTTTTTTTTAATTTTTATTTATTATTTACTTATTATTTTTATTTTTGGCTGTGTTGGGTCTTCGTTTCTGTGCGAGGGCTTTCTCTAGTTGCGGCAAGCGGAGGCCACTCTTCATCGTGATGCGCGGGCCTCTCACTATCACGGCCTCTCTTGTTGCGGAGCACAGGCTCCAGACGCGCAGGCTCAGCAGTTGTGGCTCACGGGCCCAGTTGCTCCGCGGCATGTGGGATCTTCCCAGACCAGGGCTCGAACCCGTGTCCCCTGCATTGGCAGGCATATTCTCAACCACTGCGCCACCAGGGAAGCCCCAAATCTTATCTTAACTAATATTGATCAATAGCAGATTCAAGGAGAAAAGCCATATTTTCATCTAGTAGGTTTTTTAGAAAAGGATTCAGTGAAATTCGATGTTCATAATTTTAAAAAGAACTCTTGGCAAACTTGGAAGAGACAAAAACCTCCTAAACCTCGTAAAGAATACCTACACAACTCCCGCAAACAAACATTATGGTCAACGGTGAGTTGTTTTTTAAAAAATCCTCTTTAAAATTAGGAACAGGACAAGGATACTTGCTGTCACAAATTCTATCCAATTCGGTTCTGGAGCCCCTAGTCAAGGCAATACAGTAAAGAGAAGAAATGAGAAGTACAAAGATATGAAAGGAAAAACAGAACTCTCATTGTTTACAGATGATATTGTCTACGTGGAATCTACAAACAATCCTGAAACAAATCATTAAAATAATAGCATTTAGGAAGTGGGTGAATATAAGATAAATACATTAATAGCAGCTGCATTTTTATATCCTGGCAACATAAAATTCAAAAATGTAATTTTTTTTTTTTTTGGCCCCGCGGCATGGTTGCAGCATTCCCCACCAAGGATCGAACCCGTGCCCCTGGCAGTGGAAGCACAAAGCCCTAACCACTGGACCTCCAGGGAACTCCCAAAACTGTAAGTTTTTTAAAAGATGCATTTACAATAGAAACAAAAATTTAAGTGTACCTTGAAATAAATTTAACAGAAAACATGCAAGCTCTTTTGCGAAGAAATATTTTATTGAAAACATTTTATTGAAAAACATTAAAGACCTTTAAAAAGTAGGGGATATTGAAGATTCATGGATAAAAAATCATCAATTATTGGTGTCAATTATCTCCAAATTGATGTATAGATTCCATATCATTCCAATCAAAATTCCAGCAGATCTTTTGGAGAATTTTGCAAGTCAATTTTAACATGTTTTTTTAAAATAGACAAGCAAAAAAGCCAAGATACTCTCCCAAAAGAAAAATCAGGTGAGTGGCCTGCCCTAGCAGCTATTGAGACTTATCATAAAACCATAGAAATTAAGAAAGTGTGGGTGTTGACATAGGTGATAAACAACTGGAGCAATGAAACAGAATAGATACCCTAGAAATAGGTCCTTGCATATGTGGAAACTTGATCTATGACAGCTGTATTGCAGATGAAGAAAGGACTGTTCACTGAATGGCGCTAATACTTCTCGTTAACTTTTGGCAAAAAATGAAGTGTGATCTGCACCTCACACCAGACACAAAAATCAATTCCAGATGCATTAAGAGCCTAAATTTGAGAGCCAACTTTTCTGTTAATTTTTGGAGAACATATAGAACATATACATTGCTTTATGAACTTAAGATTGAGGACTTTTTTAAACAAGACATTAAAAATGCAAACATAAATGCAAAAGTGCAATAAATTTTATTGCTATAGAGTTTAGAACTTATGGTCATCAAAAGATACCGTAGGGCTTCCCTGGTGGCACAGTGGTTGAGAATCTGCCTGCCAATGCAGGCGACACGGGTTCGAGCCCTGGTCTGGGAAGATCCCACATGCCGCGGAACAACTAGGCCCGTGAGCCACAATTACTGAGCCTGCGCGTCTGGAGCCTGTGCTCCGCAACAAGAGAGGCCGCGATAATGAGAGGCCCGCGCACCACGATGAAGAGTGGCCCCCCGCCACTTGCCGCAACTAGAGAAAGCCCTCGCACAGAAACGAAGACCCAACACAGCCATAAGTAAATAAATAAATAAATAAAGGAGTTCCTTTAAAAAAAATAAAATAAAATAAAAAAGATACCATAAAGAAAGTGAAAACATGATCTGCAAAATGGGTGTGGCAAATTTTATTTTCCGAAGATGGCTGCAACAATATCTCCCATCCCACATGCTCTTTTAGAACCTTGCCACTCCCCATCAAGAAGCAGAATCTACGTCCTCTGCCCTTGGACCTGGCAGGCGCTTGTTGGCGCTTGCCTTGACCAATAGGGTACAATCAAAGTGATGATATGTGACTTCCAGGTCTAGGTCATAAAAATGCCATACATGTTAACCTCCATCCCCTGCTTCTGGCCTCCTCCCCCCCTCCCCACCTGCACTTTGCAGGTGACACATTGCTGCTTTCTGGTTCAGACCCTCGCCTTCACCACATCTGATATGCTAATATTTGCCTGGGCTTGGTTTCTCCAGCTGTCTCAGCAAGACCCTCCCCCAACACCACCTGGCCTAGGCCTTACTTGGGGCATATACTTTCACAGGCTGCAACTTGAGAGGTGGAGAGAAGCACAGAAAACAGAAAACGGAAGTCAAAGGCATATCCAACTTCCATTTGTGCTGAGGAATGGGGTAGAGAGGGATGGTCTGGAGTAAGTGCACATGAGAACACTCAGAGTGGGGGGCCCTGTCCCCACCACTGCCTGGTACTGTCCTCCAGAGTCATGCCCAGTAAGGGTGGAAAAGGTTGGGACTTAGAGAGTTCAGTTCTTGCTCTGCCCCTGATGTGCTGTGTGACTCTGGACATGTCAGTTTGCCTCTCTGGGCCTCAGCTTCCTTAACACCAAGGTTCCTCTGTTTGTTGTTTTCATACATATAATAACTAGCAAGGGGCCTGATATATGGAGTAGATGCTCCATAAATGCAGTTGAAGGCATGGTCTCTTGCCCTGCCCCCCGCATATTTCCTACCTAGCAAACTTCTGCTCATTCATCAAGACCCATCTCGTGTATCACGCCTGCAGGACGTCTCCCCTGTGACTCATAAAGCTACCTGGGGCTCTCCATGCTTCTCTCCCTCACAATATGGAACTCTGCCTCCTATCTCAGCTACCCCTGACTGTGAGCCCTCTGAGAGCAGAAATCATGTCGGAACCACCCCTGCATCCAGAAGCCAGCCCCAGGCCTGGCACAAAGCAGGCACCAGGAAATGGCTGCCAAACTGATTATTTAATCAGCACATAATGAAATTTGTTCCTTTAAGATGACCCAGGGCTTCCCTGGTGGCGCCGTGGTTAAGAATCCGCCTGCCAATGCAGGGGACACGGGTTCGAGCCCTGGTCCAGGAGGATCCCACATGCCGTGGAGCAACTAAGCCCCGTGCGCCACAACTACTGAGCCTGCGCTCTAGAGCCCGCGAGCCACAGCTACTGGGCCTGCGTTGCGCAACTACTGAAGCCCGCGTGCCTAGAGCCTGTGCTCTGCAACAAGAGAAAACACCACAATGAGAAGCCCGCGCACCGCAACGAAGAGTAGCCCCGACTCGCCGCAACTAGAGAAAGCCCGCGCGCAGCAACGAAGACCCAACATAGCCAAAAATAAATAAATATATATATATATATATATATATATATATATTTTTTTTTTTTTTTTTTTTTTTAAAGATGACCCAGAGGGGTCCATTCTGGCTGACGGCCACTCAGCATGCATTACCGGCCAGACTGGGAAGTGAGCCCCCAGGCTTCTTTGAGATTCCTGTGAGTGAGGCCAGTCACCAGACTGTTGGGGAAAGTCCTCGGCTTCCAGACAGCTGTTTTCTCAGCTGATCTCATGATACACATGAGCAGCGGTCCCCAACCTTTTTGGCACCAGGGATCGGTTTCATGGAAGACAATTTTTCCATGGACGGGGGAGGGGTGGTGATGGTTCAGGTGGTAATGCGAGCGATGGGGAGTGATGGGGAGCGACAGATGAAGCTTCGCTCTCTTGCCTGCTGCTCACCTCCTGCTGTGCGGCCCGGTTCCTAACAGGCCACGGACTGGTCCAGGCCCAGGGGTTGGGGACCCCTGCACGCGAGTGTCTCATGTATTCTTTTATTTTCCAATATTGGCAATATTCCAATAGTGCTATACTTTTTTCTAGTAAGATCTATAGACATATATGAGGATATTAATTTTCATCAATGCCGATTTAAATGCATATTCGTACCTTTCATGCCTTAGTCAAACGGCACAGGGTAAACTCTCAGTTATCTGCATGTGGATTGTCCATGACTCCCAGGTGGCTTTCCTGGGCCTCCTGGGCCACCTTCCCCTTATTGTCTGATGCTAAGGACTCAACCTTTCCAATTTAACCTGAACCAAAAGAAATCTGATGTCCTGAGGCTTGCTCACACACCTCTGGCCTGTTCCAGTCCAGTCTGGCCCAGTTCAGCTGAACTTGAACTGAACTCAGACAAGAGGCAGCCCATGAACCAAGCTGTAGCCCCTCAACAAGCCCCACTGTGGGAGCCAGTCTGTCCCTGCACCCCTCTACTTGCTTCCTCATTGTCATACAGTTCAGCCTAGGACTCTGTGTTCCAGAAAGACCCTTGGGGCTGCAGAGTGGAGATAGGCAGGAGAAGGACAGACTGAGGCAGGAGACCAGTGTCTCAGTTGCTATGATGCCTGGCCCTGGATCCCTTGGTCCACCCCCAAATTCTAGGGTGGCCACAGGAAACAGTTCCCATACCTGCTGACAGCTTCCCACTCCAAGCAACATCCTCTATTTTCTGCCCAGGGAAGAGAAGTCTTTCCCAGGAAACTGCTCTGCCCTACGGACACCTCCAGGGCCCCAGGGAGACTGAGCTTTATTGTTTTTTCTCCTCACTTTCGCCACTGCCTGATTTACTCTTAGGATCACCCTCCAAAACCTGTGTGCATCCAAGTTCTTGTATCAGGATCTGCTTTTGAGGGAACCCAAAAGAATACGCCCTGGGAGGAGGCTGGTGCAACCGTGCAGGGAAGAGGTGATAAGGGCCTAACTAAGGAGAGGGGTTGTGAGGATGCAGAGAACTCGTTGATCCCAGAGAAGTTTTAAAGATAGAATGGATGGGACCTGGCAACTAATTAGATATAGGGGACAGGGTGGGAAAAAGGGAAGAGGCAAGAGTGACTCCCAAGTTTCTAATTCAGGCATCACCTTTACTGTGATAAGAAAAGATGAAGAAGTAAATTTGGCAAAGAAAGATTTGAATGGATTACAATTTCAAATTTTATATATATTATAGTTAATCCTCATACCAACCTTGTAAGATATTCATAAATATATTGATTTCTCATAATATCAAAAAGAAAAAAGGGATTTAAAGTGGCTTATAAGATTTTATAAAAATACAAGATGATGGATCTATAGCATTGAATATCAATCAATGGAATGTTAAAGGCAGTTGTTAAAATGATGATGTAGAATATTTAATGCCTTGGAAAGATGTTTACAGCATTTTATTGAGTTAAAAAATCAGCCCACAAGAATATTTATAGATGAATGCTAACTGTGGAAGTATGTAAGTGCTTGGGTACATATAGTGGATTTCAACTGCAGACCACTCAGATGTACCAAAAAAGTGGTAACTTTATTTTTTGGCTAAATTTATTTCTATTATGAACCCCCATTCTGAGGTGGAAACTTAATCTCAGACATTTCTGGGTCCTCCACCCAAACAAAACACCCCCTCCTTTTCCCTGTTCCTACAGGTAGGTCCTCAAGTGTCATCTGTCCACAGTGGTGTCCCCCTGAGACATCCCAACAGCCTGCCCAAGCCCTGGCTGTCAGTCCTCACTGAGCACTTCCTGGTCAAGCCTTATTCCCGACTATGTGACCCTTCAGTTCCAGGCAGCTTTCTTAGTTACTGCAGGGCCCCTGTGGTGGGCATAAAAATGTCCCTCCCCCCCCCCCCCAAGACATATTCACTTTCTAATCCAGAACCTGTGACTATTACCCAATATGGCAAAAGATGCATATTGCTTATAGGGCAAAATATATGATTAAGATAAAAATCTTTAAAAAAAAAAATCTGGTCCCATAGTTTCAAAGAGGAGGAAACTGAGGTCCAAAGAAATGAGTTCCCTTACCCCAGATCACCCCTAAGGGCTCCTGATTTTTCCTCTTCCCTTCTTCTCATCAGAATAAAATATAATGGGGCAGGATAATATAGAAAAGTGCTACCAGTGGATACAATGAATTCATTTATAATGTCATCATTAACTGAGCACCTATATACCCAATGTCCTGCTAAGCCCTAGGGGTGGAGGACCTCTGCCCTCACTGATCTTAGATGCTAGTGGAAAGAAGTATCTTCCATCACCTTTTAAAAATTGGTCTCCTGTATCCAGAAACTCTAAATATGCATCTCCAACCCATCAGAGGCCAATAAAATGTTCTACTTCTTTTATTCTGCACATATTTTACGCATTAATTGGGTGCCTCAACCCAGGCAGAGATAAACTGAAAGAAAGGCAGTGAGTGACTCTTGAACCCTGCCTTGTTCAGCTCCTCTTTGGTTCCTTACCTAGGCAGACATGGAGAGATGAGGTACACGGATACACACATGGATGGAGAGGATAGAGAGCAGAAGACTGAGATGTTTATTTTAGTCTCACCTAAGAAATTTTTAAAAATTATTTATGGGTTTATATTATAATTTATTGATGATTTTGATGATTTGCTTAGTTTAAATTGTTATATGTATTTGTTTATAATTTTCATCTTAACGTATTTTTGAAATTGTGTTTATTTTTATCTTATTTATAAGGTAAGTTTTTTATTGAGATAATTGACATATATGTTTCAGGTACAAAAACATAATGATTTGATATTTGTATTGATATATATTGCAAAATGATTATCACAATAAGTCTACTTAACATCCATCACCACATGTAGTTACAAAATTTTTTTTTCTTGTAATGAGAACTTTTAAGATCTACTCTCTTAGCAACTTTAAAATATGCACTACAGTATTATTAACTATAGTCACCATGCTGTACATTACATTCCCAGGACTTATTTATTTCGTAACTGGAAGGGGTTTTTTTTGTTTTGGCTGTGTGGGGGTCTTCATTGCTGTGTGTGAGCTTTCTCTGGTTGCGGCGAGGGGGGGCTACTCTTTGTTGCGGTGCACAGGCTTCTCATTGCAGTGGCTTCTCTTGTGGAGCACGGACTTCAGTAGTTGTGGCACGCAGGCTCAGTAGTTGTGGCGCACGGGCTTAGTTGCTCCGCGGCATGTGGGATCTTCCCGGGCCAGGGCTCGAACCCATGTCCCCTGCATTGGCAGGTGGATTCTTAACCACTGCACCACCAGGGAAGCCCATAACTGGAAGTTTTTACCTTTTGATCTCCTTCACCCATTTCTCCAGTGCCCCCCACTACCGTCCCCCCTGGCAATCATTAAACTGTTCTCTGTATCTATGAGATCTATTTGGGGGATTTTTTATTTGTTTTAGGTTCCACATATAAGTGAGAACATACAGTATTTGTCTTTCTCTGTTTGACTTATCTAACTTAGCATAATGCCCTCAAGGTCCATCCATGTTGTTGGTTTGACAAGATTTCATTCTTTTTTATGTTTGAATAATATTCCATTATATATATATCACATTTTATTTTATCCATTCATCCACTGATGGACACTTAGTTGTTCCCGTGTGTTGGTTATTGTGAACAATGCTGCAATGAACATGGAGGTACAGATATCCTTTCAAGTTAGTGTTTTCATTTTCTTTAGATAATACCCAGAAGTAGAATTGCTGGATCATATGGTAGTTCTATTTTTAATTTTTTGAGGAAGTTTCATACTGTTTTCCATAGTGGCTGCACCAGCTTACATTCCCACCAGCAATGCACAAATGTTCCCTTTTCTCCACATCCTCACCAACACTTGTTATTTCTTGTCTTTTTGATAATAGCCATTCTAACAGATGTGAGGTGATATCTCATTGTGGTTTTGATTTACATTTCCCTGATGATTAGTGATATTGAGCACATTTTCATATACCTGTAGGCCATCTGTATGTCTTCCCTGGAAAAATGTCTATTCAGATCCTCTGCCCATTTTTAAATACGATTGTTTGGGGGTTTTTTCTGAGTTGTGTGAGTCATTTAATATGTTTTGAATATTAACCCCTTATCAGATATACGATTTGTAAATATTTGCTCCCATTTGATAGGTTGCCTTTTTCATTTTGTTGGTAGTTTCCTTTGCTGTGCAGAAACTTTTAGTTTGATTTAGTTTCACTTGTTTATTTTTGCTTTTGTTTAAGATAAGGATCTTGAGAGAAGGCATTTATTCTGGATTATCCAGGTGGGTCTTAAGAGCAATCACGTGTATCCTTATGAGAGAAGCAGAGGGAGATTAGACAGCCACGACAGAAAGGTGCAGCCACAAGCTAACAAAGGTTAAAAGCCACTAGCAGCTGAAAGAGGCAAAGAGCACATTCTCCCCTAGAGCCTCCAGAGGGAATGAGACCCTGCCAGCACCTTGATTTCAGCCCAGTGAGACTTATTTTGGACTTCTGGCCCCCAGAACTGTAAGAGAATCAATTTCTGTTGCTTTAAGCCAGCAAGTGTGTTGGCAATTTGTTACAGGAGCCACAGGAAGCTGATGCAGCTACACACCAGGTGCACTGTGATTGTACTTCTTGTGTGTGAGCCACAGGAACCCAGGTGCTAGCTCTTCAGCATGCACCGCGACCTCCAGGGGCCCAGGACCTCCCTCCACCCCCGCCCAGCCTCTCCAGGGCTGTGGAACATTCCACGAGGCTCTATGGGCCCAGCTGCTTGGACTTCTTCAGTCATCTCTGCTCTGCTATCCAGAATCTCAGAAGGCTGCAAGAAAGTCAAGTGCCCGGACCTCTCAGGCTGTGCTGAGAGAGGGGACACAAAGTGGTGGGGTTGTGGAGGGAGATGACGTAGGACCCCTTCTTAACACCCGCAGTTCCTCGCCTTCCCTCCAACTCTCCCGCTCTGCTCTCCATTAGAATACTCCCTGTCTGGCCTGGAATCTGGGTTGCTTGACTCCATCAATTCTTCCAAATGTGGCGCTTATACTCAAACCTCAAAAGCCAAATACTTGCTTCCTTTATTATCTGCATTCCACTGTGGCATGAAGGTTTGATCCCCTCGCAGCCTGGGCAAGGGCATGGAATTAAAGGAACTATGGAGGAGGGAAAAATAAACATTTACTAGCTCAATTACATATATATATATATATATATATATATATATATATATATATATATATATATAAATTTATATTAAAATATATTTATATATTTTATATGAAATATGTATTTAAAATATATTTTAAAATATATAAGTATTATATATGAAATATATAAAAAATATATATATTAAAAGATATATTTTTATATGTAATCCAAAAGAAATACTACCAAAAAAGATTAAAAGTGGTTATCTTTGGGTCACATATTTTCTTCCTGGTGCTTTACATGTCCATTTCCCAAAATATCTAACATTAACATGTATTATTTTTGTAATTGAGGAAAAACTGTTATTCTAAAGAACTTATTTAAAGGGCATAACATTTAAAAAACTTTTAAAGTAGGCATGGGAAGAACCAAGCACAGGAATAAAGCTTCAGGCACCTAAAGATGGATGAGTCTGCTCTGGGAAGGACACAGGTTTTGCTTTCGGCTTCCCAGCAGCCAGTGAGCATGAGAAGCTCGGCCACGGTGCTCATGAGATTGAAACAGACCAACTGCTCAGAAGGACTGCTATTCTTAGGCCTAAAAGCAGACAGGCATTTCTGCCAAGATCTGTTAGACACATACTCTTCATCTGCTTTTATACAGAGAGGAAACTGAAACTGAGTGGTAAAATAAATGTCTGGCCCAGTGATGCAACTACAAAGAGGCGGAGCTGGTATTTGAACCCATAAAATAACTCTGCAGAGCGAGCCTTCTAAAACATGAGTCATAGGAGAAGGTGGTCAAAAAGTACAAATTTCCATCTAGAGGATAAACAAGTCCTGGTGATGTAATGTTACAGCATGGTGACTATAGTTAATAATACTGTATTGGGGCTTCCCTGGTGGCGCAGTGGTTAAGAATACGCCTGCCAATGCAGGGGACACGGGTTCGAGCCCTGGTCCAGGAAGATCCCACATGCCGCGGAGCAACTAAGCCCGTGTGCCACAACTACCGAGCCTGTGCTCTAGAGGCCGCGAGCCACAACTACTGAGCCCACGCACCACAACGACTGAAGCCTGCGCACCTAGAGCCCGTGCTCCACAACAAGAGAAGCCATCGTGATGAGAAGCCCACACACAGCATCGAAGAGTAGCCCCTGCTCGCCACAACTAGAGAAGGCCCGCGTGCAACAACAAAGACCCAAAGCAGCCAAAAATAAATAAATAAATTTTAAAATAATAATAATAATACTGTATTGCATATTTGAAAGTTGCTGAGAGAGTAAATCTTAAAAGATCTCATCACAAGAAAAAAATTTTTGAGACTATGTATGGTGATGAATGTTAACTAAACTTACTGTGATACTTTGCAATGTATACATATATCAAATCATTATGTTGTACACTTAAAACTAATACAATGTTATATGTCAATTATATCTCAATAAAATAAATCAAATCAAGTCAATTACGTCATTCCTAGGCTCAAAACCTCTAAGGGTTCCTTAACTCATTCAGGGCAAAAAATCAAAGTCCTTACAATGATCTCTTAAGGCCTGGTAAACAGGCCCAGTAACTGCCCTGCCCTCATGCTCCTGTTCCCCTTCTTCACCCCAACTAGCCAGGTAGGTCCCGCCTTAGGGCCTTTGCCCAGGCTGTTCCCCTGGCCAGGAACACACCCCCCATAGATTCATCTGTATGGCCAACTCCCTCACCTCCTTCAATCCTTGGTTCAAAGGTCCTCTTCTAAGGTGCCCTATACCAACCACCCTGTTTAAAATTGTAACCCACTCCCCTCCTCACACCCCACACGCCCCCTTGCACTGCTCTGCTTTTATCCATAGTGCTTGTCACCTCCTAACGCTCGCTGTGCTTGCTGTTTGTCATCCGCTCCCTCTGCTAGAAGGCAAGCTCCACAAGGACAGGATTTGTGACTTTTGTTCACTGATGTTACTTAGTGCTGTTTGCAGAACCTGCCACACTCTAGATGCTCACTACTTGTTGATGCTCAGAGAATGCTCCCCACGTTGCCCGGCACATAGTAAGTGCTCAGAGAGTGCAGCTCTATCTTGGGATGGTCAGGGGCAGGGCCACTTCCTAGGCATGTATTGCATTGGGTCAGGTCCTGCACTGAGCACTGGGGATGGGGATAAGCCTGTCCTCAAGCACTTCCCATTCTGATGGGGAACACATGCCAATAACATAAGGGGGATAGCAAGACAAATGTTTTAAGGTGTCAAGATAAGGTGGAATTCATGTGTCAAAAATCACCCCGGGGCTTCCCTGGTGGCGCAGTGGTTGAGAATCTGCCTGCCAATGCAGGGGACACGGGTTCGAGCCCTGGTCTGGGAAGATCCCACATGCCACGGAGCAGCTGGGCCCGTGAGCCACAACTACTGAGCCTGCGCATCTGGAGCCTGTGCCCCGCAACGGGAGGGGCCGCGATAGTGAAAGGCCCGCGCACCGCGATGAAGAGCGGTCCCCGCACCGCGATGAAGAGTGGCCCCCGCTTGCCGCAACTAGAGAAAGCCCTCGCACGAACTGAAGACCCAACACAGCCAAAAATAAATAAATAAATAAAGTAGCTATAAAATTAAAAAAAAAAAAAAAAAAAAAAAATCACCCCGGACACTTTCATATGGGTTTTCTCACTAAATGCTCATAAGACCTACAGCTAGGTATGAACAGCCCTACTTTACACCCAAGTAAACTGAGGCTCTGTGTGTCAGGTAACCTGCCCAAAGTCAGGTTAGTGAGTGAGTCATTTGGACTCAGGGAGATCTTGGGGGGGTTCAGCAGAGCTGGCAATTGAAGGGTGAGCAGGATAGTAACAGAAAGAGAAGGCTGGACTGCACATCCCAAGTGGCAAGGACAGCAAGATGTGGTGGCCTGGGGTGTGTTCAAGGGCAGCCAGAATCAGGTAGGGGCTGCTCTGTCTGGCTTGCCACTCTGGCCCATGCTCAGGTGGGGAAGGGGCCCAGGGACCCACCGGGGGATAGGATGTGCCAGGCTTCCTACCAAGATGGGGTGAAGCCTGTAGTCATGGAAACAGCCTTACCCTTGGCCTCAGCCCTCATGAGCAGGACTGGCTCCCTGACCCTGGCCTCCTTGGGTCTGCTTTACGCTTGCAGCTTCCCTGGGTTTGGAGCTCTGGTTCCTCAGCAGCCACCCTGGCCACTTGGTCAGAGCCTGTAGAAACAACTTCCAGGCCCCTCCACTCAATCTGCTGTGAGCCTGAGGACCACTGAAAAGCAAGCCAGACCCTTTGCCCGTGCTCCTCAGCAGTTTAGGCTTAAATAGAGCAACTGGCCGCGTATATAAGGATAAAGATGGATCCTTCTATATTGAATTTTTTTTCTTTTAATTCTTGTGCTAAGATTATTATAATTTATATAAGAGCTAAGATTTATTGACCACTAACTATGCACTTTTACATCCTTTATTTAATTTCATTCTTGTAAAAACCTTACAAGATAGGAATTACCTCTCCCTTTTATTGAGGACCCTCGATTTATGCAAAGCCACTACTGATCAGTGACTGAGACTCAATCATTCATCCCCTCATCTTTTCATTTATTTACTCTTCATCCCTTTTTGAGCAGCCGCCCCACCCTGCTCCCACCCCATGCCAGTCTGAGAAAGTACCGGTGGCCTGTGACTCAGGTCTGACTCTTCATCAGGCATTCAGATTCTATCTCAAGTAACATTTATTGTGAGCCTTCAGTGTTGAGTGTACTATCCATGGCTTAACATTTAATTCTCATAGCAGTGCACCAGAAGGGAATCTGCTGTCCCATTTTACAAGAAAGAAAACAGAGGCTCAGAAAAGGGAAGTGATTTGTGTCAGTCTAGCCCGCTGGTGAGGGGCAGAGCCCAGGATCCAACAGGGGAGAATCTTACATATTCAATTCCCACCTCAGGTTTCACATTCCAGCCTCACATTTGTTCTCGGGTTCTTACATCCCTCTAGCTGGGTCCTGCGGTCTAATTCCTCTCAATTGAAACAGCCCTGAGATCTAATAGCCCAGCTCCCGGCAGGCTCTGCAGGAGAAAACTAGCAGAGGAAAGCAGTCTCTGCAGGCTCACACAGGGTTGGGGTGAGGTACCTCCAGGCTGGAAAAGGCCCAGGCAGCCCTGGCCATGGGTCACGGTCTCTCCCCTCTCCCCCTCAGGAAGGCCGTGCTAGGACGCTGTGAGTCCAACATGCTCCCCTGACTGTGCTGGGGTGCCTGCCTGACAGAGGGACAGCGTGGGAATTCAGGCTGGCCAGGGCTTTGGGAAAAACCGAGACCACCCCTCAGCCGGGTTAAGGAGGCTAAGGCCTGTGGAAGGGAAGGGGGCCTCTAGGATGGGAAAGGGGTCCTGAGAGAGGAAACGGGAGAGAAGAACACAGAAAAAACAAGGAGAGAGGGACAGAGAGGGAAACACAGATGCAAAGAGCAAGTAGAGGGAGAAAGGCAGAGGGAGGAAAAAGACAAAGCCAGAGGCAGAGAAACCGAAAAACAGCCACACAGAGAGAAAGGAGAGAGGGACATGGCGATAGAGGCGAGAATGGCATACAGAGAAAGAGTGAAGGGAAGAAGGATTCCTCCCACCCCCTGGCTGTGGAGGCAGGGAGAGGCCTTGGGCAGCTCCTCAGCTGGGGCTCAGCCTGCTGGACTCCAGGAAAGAGGCAGGGACGGCCCCCATCCGGAAGCAGTCAGGGTCCCTCCAGGAGGAGGGCGTGGGGAGGGAGTCAGACATGAGCCACGTCTGGAAAGAGGAAGCAGCAGAATTTTGCAAAGGCTGAGCTGGCAGTGGGCAGGGAGGTTGCACAGACCGGGTTCTCTGGTCTGGGATTTCTCAGCGGGCAGAGAGGACAGAGGTCCCGCCCCATCCGTCCCGTCCCATCTGTCTTGGGCTCTGCAGGAGGACTGGGTGGGAATCTCAGAGAGAAGCCCACCCCCCGCCTCTTTGCAGGTGGAAAAGAGAGGCACCAGGTGGGAAAATGTGTAGCCCAAGGTCACAGGGTTTCCAGGTCTTCTATGAAGGCAGCACCTCTCCCTCATTCATTCATTTAGTACCTCATTTATTCAACAAGCATTAACCTAGCACCTGCCACGCGCTAAGAAGCACCGTGCTAGGTCCTAGGGGTACGTTGATGGTTAGCACAGGCCTCTGCTCCCCAGAGCTCACAGTCTGACAACACGGTGCGCTAAGTGCTGTGGTAAAGGGAGACTCTGGGGTGTGGAAGCTGGTGGGGGCGTCCAAGGGCAGCTCCCTAAGGAGGGCTATCAGGGCAAATTGAGAGGTGAGTAGGAGCCATCCAGGAGGAGAGGGGAGGGAGAGCGTGCCAGGCAGAAGAAACTGAGCAAAAAAAAGTACAGATGCATCAAGGTCACAAAATTCAGCTCACTCTGCACTTTCACAAGGAAGCTATAATTATTTTGTTTGTTACTAATCTGACTTTCCTCCCTAACCACTCCTGCCTCGGTCAGCAGGAAAAAATTGCATAATGTCGTCTAACGTGGTTTCAATCTCGGTCTGATCTGATCATTTAAACAGTCTCTTTTGGTAATATTCGGTCTGCCTTGTATGAAAACGTTCCATTCCTCAGGTAGCTTCCACCCCCACCTGCCTCTCAGCTATGTGTGTGTAAAGGGGACCTTAATGTGAGCAACCAGGCAAGTACAGGATTACCTGGGAGAGGCAGATGCTGTCAGTATCGCCCGCTTCTCCAGGGCGACGCTGGGTTCCTCAAGGGAGGTCTCTAGCCAGGGCCACGCCCCCACTGGTGTAGCTGGCTCATCTGGCTCCACCTTGGCTTGTGGTGCCCATAGAATCACAGCCTCTGCCTTGTTCCCCATCTACCCCCTGCCCAGTCCTCTACCCTCCCGGGCCTCTTAGCTCACTGGCTCTTAATTTAGTCTCCTGGTCACTTGGAATTCAGGACAGCCCAGGGAAGCACATGCTCAGGCCTCCTTCTCTTGGACCACACTGTAAGTCCAAGTTTACAGGGTGGCATGCCCCTGTTGCTGCATGGTATTGCATAGAATGAATGTAGCATCTCCTTCTCTTGTACATTTTCCTCCAATTTTTCGCTGTTATTAACAATCCTGTAATAAATAGCTTTGTGCCGTCCTCTTTGGGCACATGTGCTGCTGTTTCTCTGGGGTAGATTCCAAGAGGTGAGTCGCTGGGTCAACTACACCAAGATAGTGCATTTTATAGTCTGATAGAGTCTGTCAGTCTGTCAGTTGGGCTCCAGAAAGGCTACACCAGCTTACATTGCCAGCAACTCTCATCAACATTGGATATCATCAATATTTTTCAAAATTCGTCCACCTTATAGGTGAAAACTAATTTCCATATCAACGTTCATTTTGAACTGGGGGAGATTGCCAGTGCAGGTGGAGAGGGAGATGTGGGAGGAGTCAGAGAAGGGAAGGTGGATAGCATGTAGAGTGGGAAGGGCTTGGACCTGTCTCTGGACACAGTCACGGCAGGGGAGCCTCGAGAAGGAGGAGCCCTCAGAAGCGACTGAGAAGGCAGAGCCTAGAGAAGAGGGAAGAAGCAGCTAGGGGAGGGGAGCCAATCATTGGCATTAAGTGGGTGTCTGAAGAAGGAGGGCATGTCTAGAGTACCCAAGACACTAAGAGGGCTAGCCGGTCAAGACCAAGTGAGAGGTGTCCACTGAATTTGACAAGGAGTTTGCGGGGGGACTTGGTGGAGAGCATGGTCAGTGGCGTGGTGTGTGCGCTAGACTGCACCAGGACGAAGCAGGAAAAAGATAAGGGACAGCGAAGCATGCAGCACTGCATCTGTAAGCACGAGATTGGTCCTATTGAAGTTCACCCGCCTGGAGGCTGGGCCCCACCTCCTGCGAGAAGCAGATGCAATCCTGCTTCTCCCTCCGTCCTCCCCTCTCCCCAGCACCCTCCCAATCCCCAGGTTCAGTAGGAGCCGTCCTACTGCTCCAACTAATAAGGTCTCTCATGGCCAGCGTTGTGGAGGAGGGGTATGGAGTACAACGTGATGATTTGAGATGAAAAATCTGAAGGGCCAGGCAATTCTCCCAACAATTCCACTGTTTATCTGAAGCTTAAAGGTTATTAGAGGGTGTAGAAGAGGGAATAGTTTCATGGGGAAAGAACGAGAACAAAGAATTCCCCATGTGTTGTTCCTGACATAGAGTAACTTTGGTCACTGCCCTCTCTTCCCTGGGGACATCCTCCTCTTCACTCTCCCCAGATGTGGCACCCTCATGCCAACCCTAGGGGACCTCCATCCCAACACCAGTGATGACAGTCACAGATGAGTATTGGTCAGGCCTAAATTCTTCCCTCACAGTATCTCTTTTAACCCTCACAACAACCTGATGAAGAAAGTACAGGGTATCATTACCCCCATTTTACAGGTGAGAAAACTGAGACTCAGGGAAGTGAAATGACCAGCCCAAGATTACCCAGCCAGGAGGTTGCAGACACTGACTCCAAAGCCTCTGTGTGCTTCTAACTCCCACCTAGTCAGGCTCCCCTAAACCAGGCCCTTCAAATCTTGAGGTCATGTTGACCACCTGCTCTATCCTTGGGGAAAGCCCAGGCCTGCCCCTTTCCTCTCCACTTCCCCAGGTAGAAGTTCTGTTGTGCTTTAGGGAACAACGGGGCCAACATGATTGGGCGGAGATTTTTACTGGCTGTGTGACCTTGGGCAAGTCATTCCCCCTCTCAGGGCAATTGTTTTCTCCTCCATAAAGTGGGGATAATAATCTAACCTGCTAGCATGATGGCGAAGAGGAACTGAGTTGTACATGAAGGACCAAGTGACTTGTCTCATCCCAGAGAGTTCTGTTCGTTCTTTCCTCCAGTTTCCATTACCTGGACCTCCCCTAACCGTTTCCTGCCAGAGGCCTGGTCCTCTGCATGGAACTACCCAGTGATGGTCTTTCTGTGAGGTCTGAGCAAGGGCTCATGTTTGCTTTGGGTGACCTAGAATATCTCCCTGGTCCCTGATATTAGCCTCCCCCTAACCTCTCAGCCTAAGGGGCCCCTTGCCCCAAGATGCTGATGGACCCTGAAAAAAAATAAGGCTGGAGTCTCTTGGCTAATTCCAGGGTAACCACTGGGTCCTCATCTGAAACACGCACCTTGACTCGGAGGCTGACAGGCCAGCAGTACTTGATGGGTCTTCGTTCAATGTTCTCTGACTTGTTCGCTTGGAGGAGATTTCTCATGTGGGCACACGTTCTCACACACAAGCCTCGCTCACACTCTTATGCTCACAGTCAAGCCCACAGTCTCACGTACTTGTTGCCAAGAATATATACTCCAAGGAGTCGCCTACTACCAATTTAGCGGCTGTGGGAGGGGGCGGGGGGGGGGGAGGTGGAGGTTGCCGTCGGCAGCCAGTGGGCAGGATACAGAATTCTGGGGTGTGGGAGGTGTCATGGTCCTGCACAAATGGGGTTCTGTTTCAGCCCCCACTCCAAAAAGGGCATGACGCTTTTAGCTGGAAAGGGCGTTGAGCTCCTCCCATTACAGAGGAGAAAACCTGTGCGATACAGTCTCGGGCTGGAGAGAGGGACGGGCTACATCAGCCATGCTCACGGGTGCAGAAATGGAGCCTTCATGGGTAACTTCTGCTGCAGGTGGACACGACTTGGGTCAGTTCTGGGTTCCCTCAGACAATTGAGGGCTTTCCCCCTCCCCTCCTACCTGGGGCGATGGAGTTCTGGAGGTGGGTAGGGTGCATAGTGACAAGGCGATGGCAAGGGCCACCTGTCCTTGGTCACTTTCGTTCCACAATGGCAACCCCCACTGCTCCCTCATTTCCACTGGTGGCTCTGGTCACCAACATCTCTCCCCACTGGCATCCACTGAAGGGCCCACATTCCCATCTGATCTAAGACCCATCTTAGATCTGGGCAAAAGGGGCACCTGCCTGGGCCTTGCACTCTAAAGGTTCGTGCATATCACAGAGGCTGAAATGCAGATACATAGATATAGTCTGGTAAGAAATTATTTTGGAAATCCACTAACTGATTGAGCAAACAAAAAGACCAGAAATGGAAGTAAGAGACAAATTGCCCCCATCCCCGCCAGGCCAGAGGCCCCAGGGCTGAGAATACATCACTGTGTGAGCATCAAGCATTCCTGTGTCAGACAAGCTGAGGTGTCAGGAGGCAACCAGGCGTTGGAGAGGTGGGCCCCTCCTCACCCTCTCACATACCCAAGTGGGCTCTCAGCTTGCCCCCAGCATGCCTGGACCCCTTGGCTCAGCACTACCGGCACCATTAACTTCACAGCAAATCTGAGCACCCCTTGGAGGGGCTTTGATGCAGTAATTAAGTCAGGGCCAACAGGAGGGATGGTAATTGAGTGCAGGGAAGTGAGGTAGCAGCTTCAAGGTCCTGAAGAAAAACAGAAGCACAGAGGCATTCATGCGGGGCCTGGCCAAAGCTCTGGGGTTGGCAGGGGGAAGGCGAAAGGAGTCCCAGCTGTGGCCTCTTCCCAGACTCACCGAGCCTCAGAGCTGGAGGTCCCAGCAGCCTCTGTATAGCTGAGCAGGCAGGCCCAGAGGGAAGCAGGGACTCCTTCAAGAGCACACAGCTGAGCTGGAGTAGCAGCCAGGTCTTTGGTAAGTGGGCTCTGCCTACCTGTCCAAGTACTGCAAGAGCCCTAGAAGCTCTAGGGCTGTGTCTTGCTGCCATGTGGCTGCACTTGGTTTCTTCATCATAACATAGTGGTGTTAATGAGACCAAGGCACTGAGCCTCCCCTTGGCCCTAAGCTGGGCCCGTCATTTCCTGACTACAGCTCCCATCCCCAAAGACAAGTATAATCTTAAGAATACTTGGTCGAACTAGTAGATTCAGCAAATAGATTTCCTGCTGGCTAAACTACTTCCATCTCACCTGACCCATCCCCCCCCAAACCCCCAGACCCACACAAGGGAGCAGGCAGCCCAGGTCACATCTCAGGATGATCTATCAGCAGCTTGGGAGCAATTCAAGGACAGGACCTGGGTTGCACTCCTCCCTGGGTCCCAGCACCCAGCATGGAGCTTCTCACAGAGGCCTCAAGGGCACCTGGTGAATGAATGAATGAATGAGTGAATGAATGAATCACATCTCTCTTGCCCGGAATAATATCCTCATACCTGACATGGCACAGTGCCAGGAGAGACGTGTAGGATGGATGGATACATGATGTGCAGAGTGTCCTCCCTTTGTCCCTCCAGCTCTGTTCTCCACCTTTCCACACCCTGCTCTGGGCCCCAGAGGCTGACCTGAAGGGACTGCATCACTGGCTCAAGTGTCCTATGGCCTCTGGCTGGGTCAGCTGATGGGGAGCCCAGGAGGAGGGGGAGGGAGAGGAAGGGAGGAAGCCGCTGGGGACCTTACTGCTCAGGCTCCTCTCTGTGTGGTGCCTCAGATGGGCGGACACATCTCTTGACAAAGGGCAGAGCTCTTGTCAGGTCCTCTCTCCCCAGGTTCCATTAACATCTCCTCCCTCACCCCTCAGGCTCCAGGTACTATCCACCTGGCTGTTCCTAATGCTCAGGCACTGCGGGGTCCTGTGTGGTTTCCCTTCACACACACACACCCATCTTTATAAACTGTCTCTTTATTAAGCCCACCTTGAATTAGCCTGAATGAAGTGTGAACCTCTTTTCTACTGGGACTCTGTCTGATACACATGGGTAACTGGTTAGATGATTGGATGGATGGATGGATGGATGGAAGAATGGAACTAGTATAATGTAGTCGTTAAGAGCCCAAGTCTTGTAGCCTGGATGTGTATCCTAGCTCTACCACTTACTAGATATCTGAACTTGGACAAGTTATATAATATCTCTAAGATTTTTGTTTTCTCAGCTGTAAAATGGGAATAAAAATAGTAACTTACAGGGCTGTTGTGAGGATCGAATGTGATAATAAAGCAAAGAGTTGAGCATCTTGCTTGGCACACAGTTGGTGCTCAGTAAATGGTCACTTTGCCACCATGGCTGGCGGGTCAGATGGTAAGACGAGGGCTCGCATGCTGTCCTTGGCTTGAGCCACCTGAAGTTCATGAACAAGGAGGTCAAGCCAGGTCTGGGTGTAAAACATCTGTGAGTTCTTTCCCTGGGGGCCACCAGATTCCCTCTCTTCCCTGAGCCTGGCTATGGACAGCGCTAGCGCCGTTCTCCCTCCTGCCCTCAGAGCTGGGTGGGCAGACAGCTCTCTCTGCTGGGCATGCCCGTGGCTTGGTCCTCTTCCTCTGGAGTTGGGGGAGGGGAGCATGGCTGAGTCCTCGGTGACATAAGTGACTATGGCAGTTCAGGGGAAGCCTCTAGACACTGCAGCCCCCTAGCAAGCTTCCCACTCCCACCTTTAGGAGGCCCCATAAAGGTCAAGAGCTGCAGGGCTTTCTCTTAAGGGGCATCCCAGAATATGAGCCCCCTGGTGAGGCTGAGAGGGGTCCCCAGAATCTCCCCCTTTAGAGGCCTGCCTGAGGCTGGGCAGCGAGTACTCTCCCCGGTCACCAGGAGGCCATCCTCCCACCCGAGAAGAGCAGCCCTGGACCCTCTGCCCCCTCACTTGGAGCCTGCAATGCCCACGCACGGTGCAGCTACACACGCTCCCTCCCACCCCTACAGTCAGTGAAAGTTCACTGAGGCCCCCTCTGAGCCAAGGACCACCCCAGGCACGGGGAATGCAGATGAGGCAGATGTGGTACCAGCCTTCTGTGCACACAGCACACATCCAGAGGCGGTCACAGCAGGAAACAGGTGCATTCAAGCCCCCCCTTTATGGATGTGAACAGTGAGTCCCAGAGAGTGGAGGGACATGCCCAAGGCCACCCAGCACTTGGGAGCAGAGCCTATTCCAGCCCGGGATTCCCAAGCACCAGACCACTGTCCTTCCACCTCCTGAGTCACTATGAGTTGCAGGGAAGGAGACAAAATGGATTGTGGCTTGAGGTCAGGAAACTGAAGGGCTTTGGAAACTGACCTGAGTTCAAGGCCTGGCCCTACTGCCGACTTGCTGGGAGGAGTTGGCGGATCACCTGATCTCACTCGGCCTCAATTTCCTCAGCTTTGAAATGAGAATAATTCCTTCATTGCAGAGGATTCCCGCGAGACTATAGCAAGAACATCCTAAGATATGCCTGAATAACATGTATTCGGTTGAACTGTAAGAAATTGTCATTTTTTTCAATAATAATTTCACCTAATAATTATCATATTATCAAATGATAATAAATTATAATTTATTATTTATTAACTAGCATAATCATCATCAACCACGTGCCTCTCGTACATATTATTTTATCTCTCAGCCTCCTCACCCCCATCCCCACAAAATAAAACAGAGATAATATGCAGAGCGCTCTGTGTGAGACCTGGCATATAGTAGGTGCTCACTAAAGTTTCCTCCTGCTCCTTCCCCTCCTCATGCAGGCACTTCTTCCGTGGAAGGCTACAAGAGAGGCTGTCCTCTTTTCTGAGTATCACAGCCCCATGGAGATGAAAATGAAATTGTGATTGAGACATGGGAGAAGAGTAAATAAAGATCTAAAATCATCTTCTCAGAAAAGTTTAAAAAGTTAAAAGAAAAAGAAACACACACACACACACACACACACACACACACGGTCATGTTTTTAAAAACATGCACAGTGCAAAACCTGCACAGTGAAACCCTATCAAGTCATGATGGGCTCAGGGACAGGAGACCAGAACACTGCGGATGGAGCCTCTCCCCACTCCACTCCCTCTGTCAACCCTCTCCCAGACTCCCCGAGGAGGATTTAGCAAGAAAGTCAGTTCATTGTGTTCTAGGTCACAGCTGAGCAAACAACCAAAATGTCCTTTTGGCAGCTGGATGCCACGTGGAGCCACAGCAGAACTGAATATTCCAGATCTGGGAGGACCCCAGCGTCTCTAAGTCCAGCCTCCTGCCTCTAGATGGGTAGCTCTCACACTCTGAGGGCAGAGGCTGGTGCTCTCCCAGGATGCAGATGCCACCCCACCTCTAATGCTGCCTGCAGGGCTTTCTCTCAGGCCAGTCAGGAAGTCCTTCCTTTTGTCCCACCACAGCCCTTCCTTCTTTTATCCATTAATCAATAGCCCCTGACAACATCTCTATGGCGGCCTCATGTGTGCTGGTAAAGGGGACCCGAGGACCAACAGAATGGCCCGTACACTCCCCATCTGTCTCACTGGATTGTCGTTGCCTGTTTAGCATCAATCTCCCCACCAGCTTGATCCCAGGTGAGGCTAGACCCAGGTGAGGCAGGACCCAGGTGACACAGGGCGCATGGAAAATACTCCCTAAATAGCTGTTCAATGTTAAATGAATGGGTAAATGAATGAATGAATAGCCATGCTCCAGAGGAACAAGATGCTCACTGCTTCACAGGGAGCCCATGTCTCTGGAGGGAACAGGTTGGAGGTGGTGAACAGCTGGCCCCCTAGGTCTCCTTCTGCCACTGGGGAGGCGCTATCCATTGGAGAGGCCACAAGCCTTCCCACACACGCCTGGGCTCCAAACCAGGTGCTGGGGGATCCCCAGGTCTGGAAATTCCCCTGTGCATGGCACTGGGCTTTCCGGTTCCACCCCACCACTCCCACGGGTCTGGACATTCTCAGCACCATTTCTTAGAAGGAGATATTGGCTTGTGAACGGGAAGTGGCCGTGTAAACAAGGGGGAAAGGCCCTGACTGAAGAGCCAAGTTCTCCAGGTTCCGATCCCCACTGCAGCAATTACAGGCACGGGCTGCAGGGTCGGACAGACCTGTTTTCAACTCCAGCTCTACTGTTTAGGAGCTGTCAGATTTTTGGCAAGTCAGTCACCTCACTGAGCCCTGGTTTCCTCTTTTTAAGAAGGGATTATAGTATCTGCCTCAGCAGATTCCTATGAGGATTATACGAGGAGCCAGTAGGGCTGATATTCAGCTGACCTACAAAGATTCTAACTTACTGCTTGGTAAATAGCTGCTGCTCAGAGCCCCCTGAGTGCCCCTCCCACCCAGCACATCACCCGCTGTCCCCATGATTCAGCAACTAAAGGGTTAACATCTGGCCCAGTAGAGGGTCTCCAGGGCCCTGGTGACCCTTCTGACTGGTTGGTGCCCATATTAAACTAATGGGTGTGAGTAAATGCTTTGTAAACTGCCAGGTGCTGGTTAATCCCCAGATGTCTTATGGGCAAGGCATGCTCTCCACTACCAAACTGAACTGAGTTCTGTTAAATCCATCCCAGGAATTGGCTCCCAGATGATCTGACCAGATGATCTGACCTCTGCCCAGATGATCCAGGCAGTTTCCATACCCAGTCTGTCCCCTGTCTGGCAATTCTCTAACTCCCCCAATCCATCCCTCTCACTCCTCTGCTAAGCTGGCACAAGCTCCCCACTGGCTTCTGGACTCCAGTGGCTTCCTCCATTTCATTCTCACACTGGACAGAGCCACTTCCAAAAGTAGGGGTCTCTCTTTGACCCCTCGATGAAATGTCCACCGTGACTGACATCCCTCAGTGACGGCTGTCACAGCTGGGGTTCCTGGGGAAGGAGATTTTGAGACGCATATTTGCTAGCAGGAGGTTTATTGGGGATTGATCTCAAGATGAATACCTGTGTTGGGGGGTAAATGAAGCCAGGACTAGGCAGAGGGACAAGTTAGGCTGTTATGCGGACCCCATGAAGGTCTCAGCCCATCTCTAGGGAGCTCTGGAGCTGGAATGACTTTTCACAATTGTGCCGAGTTGAGGCGAGGAGCCCTTTATCCCCCATACGGAGCAGTCATCGGATGCAGGCTGGGCCAGGGAGGGGGAGTGACATTAGATGAGGAGGGTCTCCTAAGGCAATGGCAGGAAGGCGAGTCTCAGTGGCCAGCTCTCAGCCATCGGAGGGGTGAGTGAATGCTCCAGGCTGAGGGGGGAGGCGCCAGCATCTGGGGAGTGCGCCGTAGCACCCTCTACAAAGGTGCTTTGGGTCAAGTAGATTCTCAGGAAGGTTTTTGTCCAGGATGAAAAGAATCAGCCTCCACTGCCTCAGGACAAATTTTGAATGTCTATTTAGCACATGAGGCTCTTCATGGTCTGCTCCTAACATCCTCTACACTCCACTCTCTTCTCTCGCCCCTCCCCACTTGCTCCCAACTTTCTAACCATATTGTGCTTCTTGCAGTTTCCCAAGCTCAACATGCTATTTCACACCTCTCTGCTTTTGCACATGTTATTTCATCTGCCTGGAATGCCTTGAAATGGAAAAAAGAAATCCTTTTCTCTTCTTCCAGCCCCTTCCTACTCCTCCATCAAGACTCTGGCTGAATTCTGCCTCCCCTGGGAAACCTTCTACCACCGACAGGCTGGTACTTTTCTTTTCCCTCTTCCAGGCTTTGCACTTACTGGCTGCCATTCCCTGAGACTCTCCTACTCAGGTGCCACAAATGCATCCTGAGTAATCTAGGGCCCTCGTGGCACCTGGCCCTGTGGCTCTGAGCCTGGATGAAGATATCATGCAGATCAGCACCCAACACCTGTACCCTGGGCATGGCGGGGGCACAAGGTTTGGGGGAAGTAGTAGAAGGCACCGAGGCGAGCCCTGAAGTCCAACCCCCTCAGCATAGAGATGGGGAGACTGAGGCCCCAAAAGGGGACAGACTTGCCCAAGGTGAGCCAATGCCAAATCCAGGACGAGGAGCAGGTAGGTCTCCAGGCTCTGCAGAAGGAGGGCAGGCACTGTTATATCTGTCTCACAAAAGAAGAGACCAAGGTCCAAAAAGAGGCAGAAACTTGCTAGGATCACCAAGAGAGTCTGCGACAGGCCACCTCTCTGGCTTGGGCTCCCTCATGGCTGCCTGGGCCCAGAGGCCTCTCTGGAGGAGTAGGAGCCAGGAACCTGATCCCCACCCCTAGCGAAACCGGAATGAGTCACACTTCCTGAGGCCACTGGGCAGCGTCTCCTGAGTGGAAAAGCCACCACATTCTCCCTGACCCTGTTTCATCTGTCAAAACCCAGAACTTCCAGGAAGGGAGGCCTGCAAGGCACTTATTATCCACCCGCTGTGAGTCTGAGGAAGAAACTGGGCTCAGAAAGGGGGAGTGGCTGCTCCAAGACCCCACCTCGACCCCGGCCTGGCCTGGCTAGGCGGGCCTTGACCCCCAGCCCGCTCTTTCCCAGGAGAGACAAAGAGAGGCAGAAACAGACACCAGCTCAGAGGGGAGACCGCACTCACCTGGGAAAGTCGGGTGGTAGGGAGGAGACAGACACAACCACCTGGCAAACAGTGGCAGCCCTACCTCTCAACAGGTCGGAAGGAAGCCTTTGAGAAGTGGGAGAAGAAAGAGCTTGGATGGACTTCCCTGGTGGCACAGTGGTTAAGAATCCGCCTGCCAATGCAGGAGACACGGGTTCGAGCCCTGGTCCGGGAAGATCCCACATGCCACAGAGCAACTAAGTCCGTGTGCCACAAGTACTGAGCCTGCACTCTACAGCCCGCAAGCCACAACTACTGAGCCCGTGTGCTGCAACTACTGAAGCCCGTGAGCCTAGGGCCCGTGCTCCGCAACAAGAGAAGCCACCGCAATAAGAAGCCCACGCACCGCAACCAAGAGTAACCCCCGCTCACCGCAACTAGAGAAAGTCCGCACACAGCAACGAAGACCCACCGCAGCCAAAAAGTTAATAAATTAATAAATAAATTTATTAAAAAAAAAAGAAAGAGCTTGGATTTGCACACCCGCCAGCCGTGCTCCCATCGGACCCCGCTGTTCCCTCGGGCACCCCCTCCCAGACCCCAACATCCATCATCCCAGTTGCTGCACCCATTGGCCCTGCCCTGTGGCTCAGGGCACAGCATCAGACGCCTCTAACTTGATGCCATCTCTCCTGCCTTTGTGCCTTTGCACCTGCTGTTGTCTGCCCGGAATGCTGTCCCCTCCTTGTCTCTCTAACTCTAACTCACCTTTTATTTCTTCAGCTGAGGCTTCTCTGAGAGGCTTCCCAGGTCCTCCCCTGTGGCCTTTCCTGCTCCTTGGAGCAGATCAGATGCCACCTGCTCCAGCTTCTACCAGCTCAGGTGCCTCCTTCCCTCTGTCTCAGTGCAGGTCATGCTCTGGTCACTGCCTGTGTCTGCTTCCCCCAAAAGGCCAGAAGCCTCTAGAAAACAGGGTTGGGCTCTGACTTAAGCAACATCCACAAATGCAGCAAAGAGCTGACCACAAATGATCGACTCATTCATTCATTCCACAAATAATGGCCGAACACTACGTGCCAGGCACTGTTCTAGGTTCAGGAGATAGAGCAGGGAACAACATAGACAAAATTCCTGCTGCATGACTATCATTCTATGGGAATGGGGAGAGGGAAGGGGGGCAGGTGAGGGTGAAAATATAATAGTCCAAATAAGTTTGGATGGTGACGGGTGTTATGAAGAAAGTAAAAGTGTTTATTGAATGGGAACTGCAGACAGGGAGACAGGGGTTCCAGACAGGTACGGTGAGCTGGGGGAGGTAAATTTCAGACCCACCCAGCTGTAGGTCCCTCCCTTACATTCCCTCTCCAGTGCTGCCAGGCGCTGGGGGGAGGAGGCGTGTAGGAAGGAAGGCTTGGGCCCCCCCTGGAAGTGCCAGACGTCTCTCCCACCCACAGACACGCTTCCTGGCTCTCCAGGAATTCAATTCAGCAACAGTTACTGAGCAGTTAGTTATGAAAAAGTCACAGTAGCTGCCATTTATGGTGGGCCTAGAGAGTCCCAGGGGCAGAGCTGGCTGCCCTCTCTCAAGGAGCCTCTCAACAGCCTGGTGAGGTGGGCACTTGTCCAGGGTCACACAGCTGGTCCCAGACCCGGCCGGGATCTGAGCCCAGGGCTGGTGACCCCTGGGTCCATGTGCTTCCCACACACCCTACAGACCCCCAGAGACTTGGAGGGTAAGCGAGTGGTCCCAGTGGTGAAAGGAGCCAGGGCCTGAGTCTGGATTCTGAGGTCCTAATCCCAGCATGGGTTTTTTGAGTTGGGAGGGGCCCCTTAACTCCTCTGGGCCTCAGTTGCTCTTTGTGTCAAGAGGAGCCATTAGCCCAGCCCACCTGCAGGGGGTGCTGTGAACATCAGGTGAAATATAGTGTACAAGCATTTGGGGAAATACCACACAACACACCAGCCAGCCCCTCCGCCCCGAGAACCCCCAGGCTACCCTCCCTACCCCTCCAACCCTGCCCTGGGGTTGGCTGGGGCCTAAGCCAAGCAGGCTGACCACACACGGCAGGGTTGCTGCTGAACCTGGCCAGGGACCGAAAACCTCTGTGAACTCTGACCACCTCATAGCCTGGCAGGTAGAAAGCCAGTGTCAAGGCCAGGGGTGGGGCTGAGAGCCGGATTGCTAGTCTGGGGAAAGGTGAAGGCCAAGTCAAGGGTCAGGTGTCCTGCAGGTTCATGCTGAAGCAGGATGACTCAGGGACATCCCCCCCCCCCTCCCCTGAGAGAGCCAGCTGCAGTTTCCATGCATGGAGGGGAGGCAAAACTAGCATTTGCTAAGGGCCTACTATGTGCTGGGGCTTTCTCAGGCATTACTTAATTTAATCTACTATTAAAGTGCAGAAATGTTAAGTAACTAGCTTGATGTTGCGTAATGAGCGTATTCATTTCCTATGGCTGCTGTAATCAACTACACAGACTGGCTGGCTTAAACAACAGAATTTACTTTCTCATGGTTCTGCAGGCTAGAAGTCTGAGGTCAAGGTGTTGGCAGGGTTGGTTCTTCTGGGACTCCTCCTCTTGGTTTGCAGGTGGCCATCTTCATGTTCACATGGCACTCTCCCTCTATATGTGTCTGTGTCCAAATTTCCTCTTCTAAGAAGGGCACCAGTCATGTTGGAATTGAATCCACCCTAGTGACCTTATTTTAATTTAATTACCTCTCTAAAGACTGTATTTCCAAATACAGGCATTCTGAAGTACTGGGGGTTAGGACTTGAACATATGGACTCAGTTCAGCCTATAACAATGGATAAGTGGCAGAACCAGACTGAATTTGGGTCTTTCTGGCTCAAAAATCTACCCTCTTTCTATCATACCACATTATACTTCTTCCTCTCCCCTGAATCCAAGGCTGATTTCTCATCAGCCTGCCACAAGGGGAGCTAGCATGTTCTGAGCGTCTACTGAATACTAGGTGCTTTGCCCCCATGATTGCATTTAATACAACAACTTGTGAGGTGGGCACCTTGAAGAAACTGAAGCTAAGAGAAGGGACGTGGGGCTTCCCTTGTGGCGCAGTGGTTAAGAATCCGCCTGCCAGGGCTTCCCTGGTGGTGCAGTGGTTGAGAATCCGCCTGCCAATGCAGGGGACACGGGTTCGAGCCCTGGTTTCGGAAGATCCCACATGCCGCGGAGCAACTGGGCCCGTGAGCCACAACTACTGAGCCTGCGCGTCTGGAGCCTGTGCTCCGCAACAAGAGAGGCCACGATAGTGAGAGGCCTGCGCACCGCGATGAAGAGTGGCCCCCGCTCGCCGCAACTAGAGAAAGCCCTCGCACAGAAACGAAGACCCAACGCAGCCAAAAATAAATAAATAAATAAATAAATTTATAAAAGAAAAAAAGAATCCGCCTGCCAATGCAGGGGACATGGGTTCGAGCCCCGGTCCGGGAAGATCCCACATGCCGCAGAGCAACTAAGTCCGTGCGCCACAACTACTGAGCCTGTGCTCTAGAGCCCACGAGCCACAACTACTGAGCTCACGTGCCACAACTACTGAAGCCCATGCGCCTAGAGCCCATGCTCCACAACAAAGAGAAGCCACCACAATGAGAAGCCCGTGCACCGCAACGAAGAGTAGCCCCCGCTCGCCACAACTAGAGAAAGCCTGCATGCAGCAACGAAGACCCAACACAGCCAAAAATAAATAATAAATTAACTAAATAAATAAAAATTAAAAATAAATAAAATAAAAATAAAAATACCATACACTCAAATAAAATAAATTTAAAAAAAAAAAAAAGAGAGAAGGGAAGTGGCCCAAGGGCGCACACAGGGGAGTAAGTAGCTGAGGCAGGGCATGAACTCTTGTGTCTGACCTGCTCCACTCTGCCACACTGCTGCCCCACCTGGGGCAATAATCACACTGCTTCACCACGGCCACACAGCAGTATGGTGGCGTGGCCAAATGGAGGTTGGCACTCCTGGCCAGGGCACTCACTGTTGAATTGCTGGAGTGCCCGACAGAATAGGGAGCACTGGAGGAAATTAAGGGAAATGGCTGTTTACAAACCAAAACAGAAGTATATCCATCTTTTTACACTCAGTGAAGCAGTCCCGATGCATACAGTCTGCACACCAGCCCTATTCTCTACCATCAGTCATTCTTTTGGGAGCTAGGACCATCACTAAAAGTCAGAGTGGAAAACTGCCAGGAACTCCTCCTGACCTAGAAGGTGCTTGACAAGAAGGAGTTTCCTTCCTTTGAAAATAAAAGCCGTGTCTAAGGAGTTACAGCTATGAGAAGAGGGTGCAAGGCTGGAACGGCCTGAGAAATCACTCTGTCCAAGCCCCTTACTGTACAGATGGGAGACTGATGCCAGGGACAAGGATCTGCCTGGCTTGTGCATTGAGCTGGGCCAGAGTCAGGGCTGGCACTCCAGACTGCCTGACCACTTCTGCCCAAGTGCCCTGACCCCACTAGAACCAGCTTTCCAGGCCCACCCATTGCCTCACCCCATGGGGACTGCATGTGAATTCAACAGCCTCTTGGTCTGCTGATTCCCCCTGGAGATAAGAAGCCCAGAACAGGGCACAGTCGCAACCTGCCCTGACCCAGGCTAGGCTGAATAAGCCTGGCAGCCATCCCTGGAGGAGATGCTTCATCCACCTGCCTGCCCAGGACCAGGCCAGCTGACCATGCTGTTGACCACAGTGTCTGGATGGGCCCCTATCCATGAATGAGAGGGCAGAGGCCTCGTGGCATAATTGGAACTCCCTCCACCCTGAACCCCTGTGTCAATGAAGAGGTTAAGAGCACGGACTCTGAAACCAGAGGACCTGAATTCAAGTCTTGGCTCCACCACTTACTAAGTCCATGAACCAAACAAGTTATTTAACTTTTCTATGCCTCAGTTTCCCTTTCTGTAAACTAGGGATGATAACAGTAATGCCTTCCTCATAGAGTTGCGAGGATTAAATGAGTTAAGAACTGTATCTTGCCCATTGTAAGTTTTAGTAAGTTGTTAACTTTAAGTTTTATTTACTGGAGCCACCGTTACAGGTGCCAACAGCACAAAAACTAACTTTAAGTCCCAGCTCTGCCTCTTTCTCACTGCGAGGTCCTGGACAGCCTCTGTAAGCCCCAGTCTGTAAAATGAGGGCTTGAGCCACACCTCCCAGGGTCCCCAGGATCATCAAAGGTAACCATGGCATGAACCCTGGGAAACAGTCTACAAATGTTTAATTCCTGTGACTACCACCAGAAATTAAAATGAAAGCACACTGATAGACAAGTATCCTTTTTTCTTTTTGGTGTGAGGCCTGCCCTGCAGCTCCAAACAGTAGGACTTGGAGCTGGCTGGGGTGGGAGGGAGGCCCCCAGCTCTGCCATGGACAAGTCACTGACCCTGGCCGCTCATCAAGGGCTGAAGCATCCCTCTCTTGCGCAGTCATTCCCCGGATATTTGCTCTGGAAGCACAGAGCCCATGGCTGATGAACTTTCTTCACCTGCCTGGGAAGGCACCTGAGTTCAGTCATGCTTTTGCCCTGGGCATGCACCGTTATATAAAAGTGTGGTGGCCCCCAAGCTGTAAGCTTATTCAGCTTTCTGCTTTCCGGAGAACTGCTTGTCTCTTTCTTGGTATGCACTCCTGACGCTGCGGTATTGAGCGTAAAAAAGGAAAATGGCTTGCGGCCAGTTTCGTTCCAGGTGCCTGCTCTGGATCTAAGAGCCCCTGGTTGTTCCCCAGAAGAAGGACGTGCTGCCCTGAGGGGGAAGTCTGTATCTCCAGAGAATGGCCCATAAAGCATGCTGACGCATAGATAGTGGCGCATAGATAGTGGCGACAGAATTATGTGGAAATACAAGGTTTACTGATTTATTGTCTAATATTCGTTCCATACTAAACCTATATATACATTCATGCTCTTTGAATAAACTTGCCTTGCAACCATCAGTTGTCTTGGCCCTTCTGACCCCATACTGGTGCTTTTCAGTTCCTTACCCCTCACCGCCAGGAACTTCTAGCTTTCTGCAGCCGGTCTGCGGCATAAAAGCACACTGGGTCCTGCCCTGTTCTTTCACCCTCTCCTCTCCCTACCCGCCTCCTCCACCTCTTCTCTGCTTCCTGCCTCCCCACACTCAGACCATCTTACTTCCCCTGCTCAGGCTCTGGTTTTGAGGACAGATCTTGACCTCACAGCTCCTAGACCTTTGACTAGAGACACTCAGGATTTCAGTCTTTGGGGTTAAAGGGAGAGGTTACTAAGACTAGCGGAAACAGAGCAGAGGTTTGGAGGCTTTCCGCACTGAAGTGTCTGGGGGCCTGTCGCCCGGTGCGGGTGACCATCATTTGTGTATGCAGGTGGGCAGACGAGTTGTGAGAAAGGAGGCTGGATGGGCAGGCGGAGCCCGCCTCATGATCCCTCAAGAATACTGAGAAGCTAAGACAGGCAGAGGCTATGGGACAAAGCCCTAATGTGCTGGTCCTTGGGACCAGAGCCCCCTCAGAAGGTCCACTGTGGCCCAGCACGGGGCGTGCACAGGGCACCTCTTAGCAGGTGAGCTAGAGCTGCATCACCGGCTCTGAGGGATGTTCTGGCAGCTGTGAGCCTGGAGGGGCATGGCGAGCGCTCCATGTCTCTCAGGTCCTCAGCCCGTGGTTTAAATCTCCCTCTAGCCACTCGCAAGCCATCCAACCGCTCCCTCTTTCTGAGCCTCAGTTTCTCCAAGTCTAAAATCGGACTAACAATAGCACCTACTTTGTTGTGAGCATTCACAGGGGCGATGCTGGCAATCGTGACCTTTAGCATGGTGCCTGGCACACAGCGGGAGCTCCATAAATATTACTCCTCTTCCTTGCCCTCTACTCCATTATCCTCTGCTCTCAGGACAGGTGTGTGAACTGAGCGCCCCAATTATTCAACAAGGCTTTACTGACCATCTCCTTCTAAAATGTTTATTTAGGAGATGATTATTATTATTATTGATCATAATAAACACTGAACAATTACTACATGTCCAGAATCATGTGAACCACTTTACATAAGTGAATCCATTGAATCCCCTCCACTGCCTTGCAAGGTAATAATTTCTTTTATTTTACAGAAAAGGAAATGGAGTCTTTAAGGAGATCAAAGGAAGCGCAGAGACAAAATTCCATCCCCTTCTTCTGGCTGTTCCCACCGTATTTTGGGGTCGGTCGTTTTCCCGGCAGCATCCTTGCTCGGTCCACCTCCCAGGGCACAAGGCAGCGATTACCTAAGGGAGACAGCCGAAAGAGCACGGGCCTCAGAATCAGAGAGTAGGGTTGGAGTCCTGGATCCCCCGTCTGTGAGCTGAGTGACTTTGGGCAAGTTGTTTTACCTCTCTGAGCCCCAGTTTCCTCATCTAAACAACAGAGACAAGAGGCTGTAATGGATGTGTGCACTCAGCCCAGAGCCTGACCTAACTGCCTCTTTCCTTCTCTTCATCTCACACAGGGGTACAAGAACGCTTTGTGCACATGACCTTGCTTTGGTCATGTAAGGAATAATTAACCTGAACTCTCTGCTCAGCTGATGGACCCAGAATATAATGATCTGGCACCATCTGAAGAATGAACCCTGAACATCGCCATCTTCAGAAACCCCAAGCATGGTTCCTGTTGTTCTAGACCAAAACAAATGCCTCCTGATCATCTAGAACTAGGGAGATTGGGAATTTAAGAAGGAGACTCCCTGATGACTCAGAGCCCAAAGGAGCAGATTCTAGCTGTGGCTCTGCCCCAACATGCTGTGTGACCCTGGACAAGACCCTACCCTCTTTGAGCCTCAGTTTCCCCATCTGTAAAATCCAGGCTTCGAAGGCAGGTCAGCGCACCCTGATTATAGAGAGTTGCTCCTGAAGGGTGTTTGTTCTCTCCCCCAGGGCCTAACCCTGAGTACTGATGCATGCCAGGCCAGGGCAGAGGCTCTGTCCTCTGGGCCCCCAGGAAAATAAGCCCCAAAGCCCAGATAATTTAAGTAAAATAACCCAGCCAGGTCTCCCCATGAGAACCCCAGGACAGCTGTTTGGTTGCAAAGAGAATTACTCAGGTCAGAGGGAGCAAGACGTGCATGTTCACAGTCACGTTCACGGTCTCATTGCTTACAACCCGCAGACTGGTCAGGCAGGGCCTCTTATCAACACTTTATAAAAAAATCAAACCAAAAGTCAGAGAAAGGGCTTCATCAGCTTGCTTGAGGTCACAGCTGGGAAGTGGTGGAACTGAATATTCTCTTGTCCCACGAATCTACATCCTGTAAATCAAATCACTATATTTTCATGATTCCAACATCCTATGACTCTGATTGTAACAGTCTGTTCCAAACATCCGTTACTGTCCCTAACACCACGGTGGTTCTGTTATGCTTCCAACATTCGTTGAGTCTAAAAGCGCATCCTTCTACAAATACTCATCGAGTGCCTATGATGTGCTAGGTCCTGAGCTGGATGCCAGGACACAACAACCAGCACAGCAGAGTCCCTAGACTCACAGGGCCTACAGTCCAGAGTCAGAGAGGACAAGCATGAGCCCATTATGACACTGCGAGGTGAGGACCATGATGGAAGAGGCAGAGGATACTGCAGACCCACGTGTAGCAGGTCAGAGAAGGCATCCCAAAGAGCTGCCAGCTAAGAGGCACCTGGAGGCAGAGGTGGACGTTAGTCAGAGTTCTAGTTCAAGAGAACAGCAGGTGCGAAGTCTGGGACAGGTGTGGGAGCACCGTGTCCAAGGAAGCGGAGGGGGTTGCTGTGTCTGCAAAGTGGAGACACGGGACACAGGAGAGGTAGCATGGGGTCAGATTACACAGGGTTCTTTATGTCATGCTAAACGATTACAACTTCATCTTAGAAGCAAATAGTCATGGGAAGATTTTAAACCAGGTAGAGACAAGATCAGTATTGCATTTTAAAAGAAACCCTCTTACTGCTCCAAAGAGCTTGGTCTGGAGGTGATGATATGCAGGCGGGGAGACCTCAAGGTATTTCCATGGTCAAGGCAAGAATTGCCATCACCTGGACCAGGATCAAGTGATGCAAACAGAGAGAAGAGGATAGATTTGAGAAGCTTGGGGATGCACCGACGGTGGGGATGAGGAAGAGAGAGGAGGAGTCTTGGACGAGTCCCAGCTTCCTGGTTTATACAGCTGGGTGGGTGGTGGCACCTTTCCCTAAGATGAGGACTCAGGAGGGGCAGGTTAGAGTGAAAGCTAAATCTTTGGTTCAGGCAAATGGAGTGCAAGGCCTGTGGGACCCCCAAGTGGAGCCGATAAGCAGGCAGGTGGCCAGAGAGGTCTGACAAAGGCTGATGTGAGAGGTGCCGGCAAGAGGTACAGGTGCACATTCCTCAGCATCGGGGAGCAACTGAAGGCATGGGGCAGGGGTGGGGTGAGCAGCCCCAGGAACCGAGTGCAGAGTGAGAGGAGTAGGGGCTGTAGAGCAGAGCCTGGGAAACAGTCGCATATGGACTGGGGACCAAGGAAGAGTCAGCAAAGGGGACCAAGAGGGAAGCCAAGGAGAAAGAGTCAGCTGTGACAAATGTCATTCGGTGAGGGTTGGTGAGCCATTGTCAGCAGCTTAGCAGTAGCAAAAGACAGTTTATGGTTTTCTAGAAGGGATGAATGGGAGGTGGGAAAGTGAAAACAATCGATCCAGACTATCATTTAAGAAGCTTAACTGATGCAAAGGAAGGAACTCAGTAAATATTTCTAAGTGAATGTATCAGAGCAAGAGTTGTGGGGAGAAAGAGCAGTGACTATGGAACAGCTAGGCTGCAGGAGGTATTCTTTTGTTCTTTTGGCTTGTTTTGTTTGAACATGGGCGATACGAAAACAGAGGTTTTCCAATTTCCCATTGTAACCCGTTAGTGGGATGTGAAATCAGTTTACAGGGTTGTGACTACCATCATTATTCCTAATGGAACAGAATAGGAGGGAAAAGAAAATATCATAGTGTACCACCCTGGTAAGGGTAAGTACTGTTCTGTCAAACTTTGGTTTTAAATATATAGAGAGGAAGGAAGGAAGGGAGGGTGGGAGGGAGGGATGGAGAAAGGGAGAAAGAAAGGAGAGAGAAGGAAGGAAAGGAAAAGAAAAGAAAGAAAGAGGGAGGGAGGGAAGGAACGAAGGAAGGGAGAAAGAAAGAAAGAAAGAGAGGAAGAAAAAGAAAGAAAGAAAAAAAGGAAGAAAGAAAGAAAGAAAGAAAGAAAGAGAAAGAAAGAAAGAGAGAAAAGAAATCTGGAAATCTCTTGATAGAATTTGTTTCCTTATGGATCAGAAAGAGTCTAATGTTTTGTTGGGGTTTTCTTGAATATTTGAATTTTACTTTATTTATTTTTTTATACAGCAGGTTCTTATTAGTTATCTATTTTATACATATTACTGTATATATGTCAATCCCAATCTCCCAATTCATCACACCACCACCACCACCCCAACCCCACTTTCCCCCCTTGGTGTCCATACGTTTGTTCGCTACATCTGTGTCTCAATTTCTGCCCTGCAAACCGGTTCACCTATACGATTTTTCTAGGTTCCACATATATGCATTAATATATGATATTTGTTTTTCTGTTTCTGACTTACTTCACTCTGTATGACACTCTCTAGATTCATCCACGTCTCTACAAATGACCCAATTTCGTTCTTTTTATGGCTGAGTAATATTCCATTGTATATATGTACCACATCTTCTTTATCCAGTCGTCTGTCGATGGGCATTTACGTTGCTTCCATGACCTGGCTATTGTAAATAGTGCTGCAATGAACATTCGGGTGCATGTGTCTTTTTGAATTATGGTTTCCTCTGGGTATATGCTCAGTAGTGGGATTGCTGGATCATATGGTAATTCTATTTTTAGTTTTTTAAGGAACCTCCATACTGTTCCTCATAGTGGCTGTATCAATTTACATTCCCTCCAACAGTGTAAGAGGGTTCCCTTTTCTCCACACCCTCTCCAGCATTTGTGGTTTGTAGATTTTCTGATGATGCCCATTCTAACTGGTATAAGGTGATACCTCATTGTAGTTTTGATTTGTATTTCTCTAATAATTAATGATGTTGAGCAGCTTTTCATGTGCTTCTTGGCCATCTGTATGTCTTCTTTGGAGAAATGCCTATTTAGGTCTTCTGCCCATTTTTGGATTGGGTTGTTTGTTTTTTTTAATATTGAGCTGCATAAACTGTTTATATATTTTGGAGATTAAACCTTTGTCCGTTGATTCATTTGCAAATATTTTCTCCCGTTCTGAGGGTTGTCTTTTCATCTTGTTTGTAGTTTCCTTTGCTTTGCAAAAGCTTTTAAGTTTCATTAGGTTCCATTTGTTTATTTTTGTTTTTATTTCCATTACTCTAGGAGGTGGATCAAAAAAGATCTTGCTGTGATTTCTGTCAAAGAGTGTTCTTCCTGTATTTTCCTCTAAGAGTTTTATACTGTCTGGTCTTACATTTAGGTCTCTAATCCATTTTGAGTTTATTTTTGTGTATGGTGTTAGGGAGTGTTCTAATTTCATTCTTTTACATGTAGTTGTCCAGTTTTCCCGGCACCACTTATTGAAGAGACTGTCTTTTCTCCATTGTATATCCTTGCCTCCTTTGTCATAGATTAGTTGAACATAGGTGCGTGGGTTTATCTCTGGGCTTTCTATCCTGTTCCATTGATCTATATTTCTGTTTTTGTGCCAGTACCATATTGTCTTGATGACTGTAGCTTTGTAGTATAGTCTGAAGTCAGGGAGTCTGATTCCTCCAGCTCTGTTTTTTTCCCTCAAGTCTGCTTTGGCTATTCGGGGTCTTTTGTGTCTCCATACAAATTTTAAAAATTTTTTGTTCTAGTTCTGTAAAAAATGCCATTGGTAATTTGATAGGGATTGCACTGAACCTATAGATTGCTTTGGGTAGTATAGTCACTTTCGCAATATTGATTCTTCCAATCCAAGAATATGGTATATCTCTCCATCTGTTTGTATCATCTTTAATTTCTTTCATCAGTGTCTTATAGTTTTCTGCATACAGGTCTTTTGTCTCCCTAGGTAGGTTTATTCCTAGGTATTTTATTCTTTTTGTTGCAATGGTAAATGGGAGTGTTTCCTTAATTTCTCTTTCAGATTTTTCATCATTAGTGTATAGGAATGCAAGAGATTTCTGTGCATTAATTTTGTATCCTGCAACTTTACCAAATGCATTGATTAGCTCTAGTAGTTTTCTGGTGGCATCTTTAGGATTCTCTCTGTATAGTATCATGTCATCTGCAAACAGTGACAGTTTTACTTCTTCTTTTCCAATTTGTATTCCTTTTATTTCTTTTCCTTCTCTGATTGCCATGGCTAGGACTTCCAAAACTATGTTGAATAATAGTGGCGAGAGTGGACATCTTTGTCTTGTTCCTGATCTTAGAGGAAATGCTTTCAGTTTTTCACCATTGAGAATGACGTTTGAGGTGGGTTTGTGATATATGGCCTTTATTATGTTGAGGTAGGTTCCCTTTATGCCCACTTTCTGGAGATTTTTTATCATAAGTAGGTGTTGGATTTTGTCAAAAGCTTTTTCTGCATCTATTGAGATGATCATATGGTTTTTATTCTTCAATTTGTTAGTATGGTGTATCACATTGATTGATTTGCATATATTGAAGAATCCTTGCATCCCTGGGATAAATCCCACTTGATCATGGTGTATGATCCTTTTAATGTGTTGTTGGATTCTGTTTGTTAGTATTTTGTTGAGGATTTTTGCATCTATATTCATCAGTGATATTGGTCTGTAATTTTCTTTTTTTGTAGTCTCTTTGTCTGGTTTTGGTATCAGGGTGATGGTGGCCTCATAGAATGAGTTTGGGAGTGTTCCTTCCTCTGCAATTTTTTGGAAGAGTTTGAGACGATGGGTGTTAGTTCTTCTCTAAATGTTTGATAGAATTCACCTGTGAAGCCATCTGGTCCTGGACTTTTGTTTGTTGGAAGATTTTGAATAACAGTTTCAATTTCATTACTTGTGATTGGTCTGTTCATATTTTCTGCTTCTTCCTGATTCAGTCTTGGAAGGTTATAGCTTTCTAAGAATTTGTCCATTTTATTGGCACAGAGTTGCTTGTAGTAGTCTCTTATGATGCTTTGTATTTCTGCGGTGTCCATTGTAACTTTTCCTTTTTCGTTTCTAATCTTATTCATTTGAGTCCTCTCCCTCTTTTTCTTGATGAGTCTGGCTAAAGTTTTATCAATTTTGTTTATCTTCTCAAAGAACCAGCTTTTAGTTTTATTGATCTTTGTTATTGTTGTCTTTGTTTCTATTTCATTTATTTCTGCTCTGATTTTTATGATTTCTTTCCTTCTACTAACTTTGGGTTTTGTTTGTTCTTCTTTTTCTAGTTCCTTCAGGTGTAAGGTTAGATTGTATATTTATAAAAACAAGATTTTTCTTGTTTCTTGAGGTAAGCTTGTATAGCTATAAACTTCCCTCTTAGAACTGCTTTTGCTGCATCCCATAGGTTTTGGATCATCATGTTTTCGTTGTAATTTGTCTCTAGGTATTTTTTTATTTCCTCTTTGATTTCATCAGTGATCTCTTGGTTACTTAGTAACATATTGTTTAGTCTCCATGTGTTTGTAGTTCTTATGTTTTTTTCCCTGTAATTGGTTTCTAATCTCATAGTGTTTTGGTCAGAAAAGATGCTTGATATGATTCCAATTTTCTTAAATTTACTGAGGCTTGATTTGTGACCCAAGATGTGATCTGTCCTGGAGAATGTTCTGTGTGCACAGAAAGATTCTAATGTTTTCTGAGAGTCAACTTCTGTGGGGGTAGCGTTCTGCAGTTCTGTTTGCCCTGGGACAGATGGTAATAAATTGAGCACACAGCCCTTTGCACGCAATAAGATAATCATGCAACCCAAGCCTGATAACAAAGTCCGCGAGTTCATTGGCCCTCAAGGACTAGACTAGCTAGGAAGGCTTCTGCACTGGGGTGTAGAAGAGCCCTCTTCCCCTACAGAGGGCGCTGTAGCCAGGGGTCAAGGAGACAATAGTCCCGAGGACTTTATCAGCGGGGAAACAGCCCCGCAAATATGTTGTTATTAATAAGCTGTTCTCACCCAGGTCAGTTGGCGACAAAGCCAGGCCTGGAATCCCATGCCCTGACCTCCAGTCAGGGGCTCTTTGCCTGCAGAGTGTGGTGGTAGGATACAATTTGTTTCTTGTCAGGAAGACAGAACAAAGGGGAAAAGGGGGAGGGTCCAGGTAATTGATACGGACTGACAGCCTAAAATGAGAGAGAGATAAGAAAGAGGAGGGAACAGGGAAGGAGGGAATGAGTACTGGGGGAGGGGGAGGGGTGTAAGGTCTCTGGAAGGAGACTGACAGGCCCTGCGGAGCCTTCCCTCCTCTCTGGGCACCTTCACTGGGGCTCTCTCAGATGAGCACCTGACCACGTAAGAGATCACCTGAGGTTCCCATGCATTTGGCACCACGGACTGTCACCTCAGCCAGCCCATAGGGCCCCATGCCCTGCAACTTGCTCTCCTTCTCTAGGAACTGTCCCTGGCTGGGTCCCCTCATGTCCTGTAACCCAGCCGTACTGAGCCACTTATTGCTCTGTACTCTTCCCTCTGGGCTTTGCTCCTTCTGGGTGGAATGCCCTTAGCTTCCTCCCTGATCCCATATTTCCGATCCCTCTATGTCCAGCAGGGCTTTTTCAGGCATCACCTCCCTGATGACACTTTTCCTCATTGCTCCAGCTAGAACCTGACCCCTCTCTGTTCTGAATGCTCTGCACAGATTTCTATCAGAGCATCCAAAACTCTTTAGGACCTAAGACATGTCTTTAGGACCCACCCCAACTATGAGCTCTCGAACACCAGCACCAGACGTGTGTCAGAGGTTTGATAGGCAAACATTTGTTGAATGGATGTTGGATGGATGAATGGATGGAGAGTAAAGACAGTAGGGGACTTCCCTGGTGGCACAGCGGTTAAGAATCTGCCAGCCAATGCAGGGGACACGAGTTCAAGCCCTGGTCCGGGAAGATCCCACATACCATGGAGCAACTAAGCCCATATGTCACAACTGCTGAGCCTGTGCTCTAGAGCCCGCGAGCCACAACTAATGAGCCCATGCACTGCAACTACTGAAGCCTGCGTGCCTAGAGCCCGTGCTCCGCAACAAGAGAAGCCACCACAATAAGAAGCCCACACACAGCAACAAAGAGTAGCCCCCTCTTGCTGCAACTAGAGAAAGCCCGCGTGCAGCAAGGAAGACCCAACGCAGCCAAAAAAAAAAAAAGACAGTAGGACAGATGGATGGAAGAATGGCCTGGGAGAAGGGGAAACATGTAGTTGTAGTGGTAACACAGAGAGGTTAAAAGAGCTCTTGACTGCGAGTCTAGAAGCTTTCCTGTTCATTAGCTCTGTGACCGGGGACAAGTCACTCCCCCTCATTGGACCACAGTCTCCCAACTGTACAGTGAGGGACATGATAAGGTAAGATGCCTGATGTCTGATCCCCAAAGGCCCTTCAGCTGCCATGCTGGCTCCATGATGCCAGATGCATCACATTCGGTCTGAACCCCCAGGCCGACTTAGCACCTGGATGCAGGGATGAGGGCAGAGGTTCTGGAGTCAGAGGAAGCCTGGAAGCCAAGGTAGGGAAGGGCAAAGCCTGAGGTGTGGACCTGGCCTCTTGGCAGGAGACAAGCTCTGGCAGCAGCTCAGGAAACAATTTGTTCCTGACCTGCTACCATAACCACCAAACTGAGAAATTTGGAGGCTGAGGCCTTGGCAGATTTGACCAACAGCTTTCCGCCTCTTTGCAAAAGTCTCCTTTCCCAGAGGGTCAAGCAGAGACCCATGGCTCCAGCTGAGGGAGCCTCCTTCTCTACTGTGTCCCCTCTCCCCACTCAAGGTCAAAGCCACCTTCCATTTTTTTCTCTGCAGTGGGAGAAAAAAAACCTTTGTGCCTGCCGAGCTTCGCACACCTCACACTGTGTTCTCCTAGGCCATACAATCAGGCTCCTGCCTCAGTTTCCTTGTCCAGTTTTACAAATGTTTTTCCTATGCTGTAGAATGAATTAATAAATCATAATAGTAGCGACCAGCAGTCATCCAATGCCCATTATATTCAGGCACTACTCTACACATTCTGCACGAATTAATTCACTTAATCTTTGCAACAACCTTTGAGCTAGGGACTATTTTATAGATAAGAAAAGTAAGGCAGCGACTTCCCTGGTGGAGCAGTGGTTGGGCATCTGCCTGCCAGTGCAGGGGACACGGGTTTGAGCCCTAGTCCGGGAAGATCCCACATGCCACGGAGCAACTAAGCCCGTGCGCCACAACTACTGAAGCCCGCGCGCCTAGAGCCCGTGCTCCACAAGGAAAGCCACCGCAATGAGAAGCCCGCGCACCGCAACGAAGAGTAGCCCCGACTCGCCGCAACTAGAGAAAGCCCATGCGCAGCAACGAAGACCCAACACAGCCAAAAATAAATAAAATAATAATTTTAAAAAAGAAAAGTAAGGCAGAGAACTAGGCAAGTTTAAGAACTTGCCTACTCTGAAGCTGGGATTCATACCTGAGCAGTATGGCTCCAAAATCTGTGCCTTGCCAGAATGAATGAACAATCTTGTTCATGACAGAGATATCCTCACTGTACCATGGAAGCACAGAGGAAGGGCCTCCAATGGTAGAGTTAAGGATTGGGAAGATCAGGGGAGGCTTCCTGGAGGAAGCGATAACCTGAACTGAATTTTGAATGACAAGTAAGAGATGGGGTAGGGCAAGGGGCACTTGGGGGTGCACAGCAAGAGCAAAAATGTGGAGGCAGCTAGGAACTGCCAGAATGCAGGGAACCCCAATAGCTGAAGATGTTGGGGCATCGAGTCTCAGCAGGAGGCAGGGCTGGAGAGGGGGCTGCACCGAAGCACAAACCAAGTGCTTCCAGGCTTGGGGAACTGTGGGAACTGGAAAAGTCTTTGTGGAGGAGGCATCAGGACTTGGAAGACAGCAAGGACTGCAGCTGGTATATTGGGCTGAGAAAGTCATTCCAGGCAGGGGAAAAAGCATGGAGGTGGGAGAGTGGGAGAGAAATATTTAGGGAAGCATTTGATTTGGCAGGAGGGGAGGAATGTTCATTGTACAGTGACTGCTGAGACACCAGCAAGGCCTATGCACGGAATCTGGCCCTGCAGAGGAATGGCTGGAGTTGTCTCAAAGAGCAAGTTTTACATTCTATCTGTGTGACCCTGGATGAGTCACTTCTGAGTCTCGGTTTCCACATTTGTAAAATGGAGGTCATAAGAAACTACCTAAAAAGTTTGCTTAGAGATTTAAAAATGGGAATACGTGTGGAAAGACTTTGCAAACCCTAAGGCGTTCTGCCATGTCCACCAATCCCTGTACTGACATCGGAACCACCATAGGTGCTTTTAAAAAATACAACATATCACAGGCCAACCCAGATCTATAGAATCAGAAGGAGGTTGATCTGGCATTATTTTTCTTCCGGTCTTTTTTTCCATTATTTCCTCACATGGTCCTGATGCTCTATTAACTTTCAATCTGCCAGCTTCTGACAACTGGAAAGAAGAAAATGCAGCAAGAAGAATAGTTAGAGATCCTGCAGCTTCATGGAAATACTTGGATTTGGAGGGTTTTCTGGTCAAGGCTTGACAGCTATGATAAGAGAGAGAAAAGAAGGACCTTTTAGCTTTCTCAAAATGTGGGAAAAGAGCAAGGTAGCCAAAGGGACTAATGGTGACTTTGACCTCCAATCTGGAGAGTTCTGAGAGAAAAGAGATCCTCAACCAACACCCCCAATTGAAGTATGGCTGATCAAGTAAAAGTACACAACACCCTATAACTTACAACATATTTATATGTGTATTAATTCATTTGATCCTCTCTATATTCCTGTGAGGTAGCGTTTCTTATTTATTCTCATTTTACAGGTAAGGAAACTGAGGCTCAGGGGGAGGGACTGACTAGCCCAAAGTCCATAGGTAGCCAGGGACGAGAGCAATGATTTGCACCTGGGACTCTTAGGCTCCAAGGCCTCTCTACTACACCACATTCTGCTTCTTGTGTTGATTGTAAGGTAGCAGAAAGAGCACTAGAGTCCAAACTATTGTGGCAGCTCTGCAGAGGACATGCTGTGTAACCCCAGATATATCTCTTGCCCTCTCTGGGCCTCACCACTATCAATCTAGGGTGGTTGTTATAGGGATTAAATGATGTGATGACCTTAAAGGTATCCAACACAGTCCCTGGCATGAGATAACAGCCAAGATGACCACAAGAAGGGTGAAGAGAATGGAAAGTGATAGTGCACATGTACAAAAGGTGTGGCAACATAATAGAAGGAGGGATCAACTTCACCAGGCATTGGGCTTCCTGGGGGAGGGGAATTTGGACAGAGATTTCAAGAATGCAGAGGCCCTTCCCTCCCTCACCTCCCTCCTTCTGGTTTCATGTGACTAGAGGACTAGAGCTTGGGATGTATAAGAGGGGAGTGTCCAGAAATGAGGCAGAAGAGGTAGGGGTGAGGGGAGCATATCACATGGGCCTTGAATGCCAAGCTAAGGATTTGGCTTTTGCCATTGAAAGGTTTTAAGCAGGTGTCATGATACATTTTGCAGCTTTGCAGTTTAGAAAGGTCATTTTTGCTGCAGTTTGGACAGCAGACAGGAGAGGGAGACTGGAGGCCAAGGGACCCTTGTGGGGGAGGGGAAGAGGGCTGATGGAGATTCCCAATCCAAAGTCCCTGGAGGCCACCTCCCACTTAGGGAAGATCAAGGGAAATGATGAATGTGGAAGTACTCTGAAACTATTGCCAGCCACCAGCCAAGGTGTTGAAGGGTTGTTTGTCACGCTTCTGTTACACGACAGGCCCTTTGGAGGGGCCTGGGGCCTCCAGCCCTGCTGGCTAGCGCCTACAGACAAAAGGCAGTGGGAGTAAGCATCCCTGAGTTCCCTGGGAGTTGAGTATTTATCTCCATTGCTCAGATGCTGAGCCTGAGCGTCACTCCACAACTCCACAACGAGGGAGGTGAGGACCACATTCTCCAGGCCAGGGCAAAGGAGGGGGGCAGGGGTTCCTTTGAAAGACAGCCCCCTCCGCCGCGGTAGGGCAGGAGATAGCTGGCAGGTGGACTAGCCCAGCAGAGGGTCAGGTGACCATTCCTCTGTCTCCTCCCCTCCCAAGCCTGCTCAGCTTTCCAGACTCTACCCCATCCCTGACCGGAGAGAGCTTGGTATAATAATAATGGCAATAACAACCCACAATGGTGCTTCCTGTGAGCCAGACTAATGCTTTACTAAGTTGCTGTTTACTCCTCCCTCACAACAGCTCTTTTGCAGTTGCAGAAACTCAGAGAGGTTAAGTAACCTCCCTAAGATTACCCAGAGCTGGTAAGTGGCAGGACTGGAACCTGAACCTTGTCCAAGCTTGGGGCCCTCACCAAGCACTGATTTTCGGATCTTTCTCCCCCTCTGGGCTGGTAGGTAAGAGCAGGAAGGGCTCTAACCCCTCCTGAGGGCCCCAGGATGCACAGAGAACCACTAGGGGATGCAGAGTTGAATCTCAACAGCCCCTTTATTAAGCATGACTGTGAGGAGGTGACAGGGTGCAAAGGGGCCTATGGTGCAATTTCAAAGATGGTTTGATGAGACATCTGAGCTGGTGGCCTCCCAGTTCGAGAAGCTGGGATTCTAATTAGGGGAGGACAATGGTAGGCAGAAAGGAGAGAGGGGAGCTTTCCCTGTCCTAAACTGATAAGACGGGGCTCCCAGCCTTCTTCCTGCACCTCCCTAACTGGCAGGGCTCCCAGGTTTCGGCCCAGGTGAGCAGAGTCACCACGATCACACAACCACACAGACTAGTGCCAGCGAGGACCTGCAAGAGCACTTTGTTCTCTGGGAGGCAGATTTGTTTTTGCTGCCCTGAGGCCTAGGGTGGTGGCCTCTAATCCTCCCTCCCCTCCTCCCTACTTGCCTCTCCTTCCTCACGCAGACAAGCAGACACCTACGCACAAGGCCAAGCAACTTTTTTTAATTTAAAAAAAAGTAATAAGGAAAGAAGGAGCAAAAAGACTGGGTGTGCAAGTCTGGGCCACTGCAAGGGGAACACTGCCCAATCTCTGCACAGCACGAAAGCTCTTGGGAGGTCCAGGGTTCAAGGCCAAAACCTCCCTCAACCCCCAGGCCACATACCTCTGGGGTGCCTGAGAACTGTCCCCTCCCTCACCCTGACACTGTCTCTCGGTGTGTGGACAGGGAGACTCAAACTCACCACCCCCCAAGCCCCTTCTAGGGAATGCATTCACCAGGCAATTTCTCCCCCCAACCCCCACGTAAAAAAGGTTTTTTGGATGCTTTCCTGCACTTTTTGCCATAAAGAGGGGTGAGAGAGGATGGGCTGCAGGGGGAGGAATCGACTTAAAAACTGCTGCCTAGTCACACTCCCAGTTTCCCTTCTTAGAAATCCAACCAGAAGTCGATGGTTCCCTCCACGCACACACACAATAAAGTCTGTTGCTTTCTGTCTCCTCTCTTGCCACCTTTTCTGCCCAAGCCTGGCTCTCTCCTCTCTGTCGGTTCGTCTTTCAGCCAGTCTTTCCCTGCTTCAGATTCCTGGACTCCCTCTCACTAACGTCTCTGGACCTCTGTCACCCGTTTTAAAAAACGGGGGGATGAACTCGAGAAGAGGGAACCCTCACCACCCAATCTCTTTCTCTCTCTGCGCCTCTCTCTCTCTCTCTCTCTCTCAACACAAACACACACACACACAACACACACACATACACACACACACACTCCAGCGACCTCCAGATGTTCCCGACCCTGCGGCCATCTGCTGAGATGGCTCAGGCGCTCCGCGGAAGGGGGCAGGGACCCGGGATGCAAGAAGCTGGGAGCAAGGCCGACTGGAGTGGGCGGGAGCTGCGTGCGCACTTTTGAGACGCTCCCTATGGTGGAACCCGGGCTGGGCAAGGGCTCTGCCGGCGGGCAGGGGGCGGAGCGGGGAACGCGCCGGGAAAGGCCGGCACTTTGGCGACACTCCCTAAATCGCCCGGCGGCTGGCCAGAGCCACCACTGGGCGCGGGGCGGGCGGGGGAGCGCCCAGCGGCGGGCGGGGGCCGGGGGGCCGGGGGGCCGGGGGGCGGGCCGCGCCGCGCTGAGAAAAGCGCCGGCCAGAGGGCCCGCGATCGGGCCGCCTGGGTGAGCGTGCCGAGGCGGCTGCGGCGCAGGCTTCCAGGTGGGTGCGGGTCCCCGGGCGGAGAGGGGAGTCCGCGCAGCGGGCGAAGGACAGGAGCCCCCCAACCCCCACCTCGCAGTTCCATCCCGCGAGCGGACGGTGCTGGACCCAGGGGCGGGGCCGGGGCCCCTCAACTTTTCCTGGACCCAGGGCGTCGGCAGCGGCGGCCTGACGCCCGGGACTCGGCCAGAGTGGGGAACCCGGACCTAGAAGGGGGCTTCCAGGAGACAAAGGCTGTGACCGGGGGCCGTGGGCGTGGGCCGGCGCCTCTGGGGTCTTTGTGCGGACACGTGCATCTCGCGTTTGTGGGTCTTTGTGAATTTGGTCCGGGGACATGCATCTGCCTGTGCCTTTGTATGTCCGTGATTTGAGGAGACTGTTTTGCGCCTGTGTCCACGTTTCGTGGGCCCGCGTTTGGTTGTGAGTGCTGGTGGGCGCATCGTTGTGTCCGCGTACGTGGTCTGTGCCTGTCGACGTGTCTGGGTTGGGTGTCCGTGGAGTATGTGCGCGCCGAGAGCCAGACACCGCCCCAACTCCTCGCTCCCTTGCTGTCCACCCGGGCCCAGACTTGGCTTCAAACTTTTCTCCCGGTTCCTCGGCAACAGCGCCCGTCCTCCTCCCCCTGCAGCCCGGGCGGGGGGCGCTGGCAGCCCTCCCCTCATTCACCTCCAGGGGTCCTTAGAGCCGCGAGGGGATGGGATAGGACTGGTGGGTGGGGCAATCGGCAGCGCCTGAGGACTGACCCGAGCCGAGGCTGGGCAGAGCGTGCCGCACACGCCAGCCGAACCGGCTGGGAGGAGAGAGGTAAGCAGCCGGTACTGGCCCCCGATCGGGGGCTGAAGAGAGGAGAGGAGCGGGCAGCTGGTGTTGCCCGCCCCACGCTCCTCGGAGAGAGTGTATGTGACCGAGAGAGATGTGTCTGCTTGGCGGAGAGGCCAGCCACTGCCCCCGGCTCCGCTTTGAGATCCGCTCTCCGTTTGTATCCTGCCCCGGGCGGGGGGCGGGGGCGGGGGGGTGTCGAGCCCTCCAATCCCGTAGGTGAGAAGGCGACGACGGCTGCCCGCGGCGCCGGCTCCCGGGACCTCCAACTGGGCTGCTGGGAGGAGGAACCTTGCACACACTATAGTTTCGAATGGGATGTCCACTGGCCCACAGTATGGCACTGGGCAAGTTGCTCAGCCTCTCTGAGCCGCAGTCACCTTGTAATGGAAGGGGCTGAGAACTCCCTCGCGGGGCAGAGCGTGCAGCGGCGATAACCAACGCAGGCAGAGACGGCCTGAGGTGCAGTGCCCGCCCACACTTGGCCTGGGTGAGGAGGTGACTCAGGAGCTTCTGATCCTCCCTGCCTGCTCTACCCTTCGGATAAGTCCAGACTTGCAGAGTTCAGGTCTGACCTGAGAAGGAGGGCTCAGGCTGCCGGGAGCCTCCTTTTGATCCTGGGCGGCAAAGATAACCCTAACACCTTCCCTCCCCTGCCCCTACCCCGCACCTGCCCCAGTCTTTAACCTAGAATTTTGCTTGATGCTGCAGACGTGAAGGATGGGCACAAGCCACTCGCCTCACTGTGGGCACTTTCCTTTCCCTCTTTGGGCCTCAGTTTCCCTTCTGGAAAGGGAGGTGCTGACAGCCTCTCTCCTCCCTTCCTGTTCTGGCTGACTGGTTGAGATCCTAGAACCTGGAAACACTTTGATATTTAACACCTCCATTCTGACTTGACCAGTTCCCAGGCACTAATTTGCTCTTTTGAAGAGGGAGAGGGGAGGTGGCTTTGAAGTTAGGTAGGGATGAAGTAAGGTGGGCTGGAGCCCCTGCAGCCCAGGAGGGGAAGGCTGGAAAGCAGCAGGCTGGGGAAGCCAGGTGAATACACCCGGGAGGGAGGCAGAAAGTATCTCCCACAGAGGGAACTGCCCTGCCCGGCTCTGTGTGTTCTGAAACAGGGCAGGGGTGGTCAGCATTGTGGACTGTCAGATGCAAGGTTGGAGAGGGAGGGTTGGAATTCAACTTGAGGCTGGGAAGGAAGGCAGGGGCCAAATATGAGGGCCTTGAATGCCAGACTTAGGAGCTGGGATTTAGGCAGTGGAGAGCCGCTGGAGGGTTCTTTAAGCTGGCATGACAGGGTGGGGTTGGTAATTCTAGGAAACCTTCCTCTGGCTTGTGGGTGGTGCTGGAGCCTGGGAGACCAATCTGGAGGCTAAGTGCTCCAGCCTCTTAGAGTCAGAAGGAGATTTTCACTTACTTCATTGCTTCCTAGCTCTGTGGCCTTAGGCAAGTAACTCTACCTCTCTGATTCTCAGTCTCCTCATCCTTCAAATGAGGTTAGTAATTCTGGTCTCACTGATCTGTTGTGAATGTTAAATAGGATAATGAATTACATGTGCTAATAAAATGAGAAGAGGTTTGTAGTCTGTATTACATCATGCAGACATTTGTTGGATTGCACTGACAATAGAAGGCAGAGCCAGCATCTACTATGGTTCTAAATTTGATATCAGCCCCCGGGAAAGCCCTAAGTATCCTGCAAGCTTGGACCACTGGTAACCTCTCCTAAGCATAGGGAAGCTTTTTGCCTAGGACGTTTCACTCATCTGGTTTATCCCGTTCACATTGCCAGGCCCCACACAGGAGAGGAGATGGACGGTCAGATTTGGAGACGGCCACACAGCACAAAGTGTGTTGTATCTTGACGGGGCCACCCAGGGGCCACTGGAGCCCAGGGAGAGGGTGACCTTTTACTGGATGATGGGCAGGTTAGACTGGGAAGACCTCACAGAGGAGGTGACTTTTTTTTTTTTTTAACATCTTTATTGGAGTATAGTTGCTTTACAGTGTTGTGTTAGTTTCTGCTGTATAACAAAGTGAATCAGCTTTGTGGTTGCCCACTCTCACCACTATTATTCAACATAGTTTTGGATGTTTTAGCCACAGCAATCAGAGAAGAAAAAGAAATAAAAGGAATCCAAATCGGAAAAGAAGTAAAACCGTCACTGTTTGAAGATGACATGATACTTATACATGGAGGTGACTTTTGAATCGAATGAGTGAGAGTTTGCATGGAAAACAAAGAAAAGAAGGGTGTCTCTGTCATCTTCATCCGAGGGAACAGCCTGTGCAGAGATGTGGGGCCCGATGAGTAAGACAGGCCTCTAGACTGGCAAGCTGTCTTTGCAGGATAGGTTTTAAACCAGGAGCAGTGATGGGGTCCTGGTCTTCTGTCGGGATTGTACTCTGGTGCCCAGCAAGGCCGGCAGTTGGAAGCAGAGGGCCAGGAACAAGGCTGTTGGAGCAATCCAGGCCAGGAGGTCTCCTGAACCTGACCTGCGCAAGGTCGGGGGGTGAGGGAGGGGAAGACAGTGAGCCAGCCACCCACCCAGGGGTAGCTGCTGAGTCTCATTCTGTCCTCATTCTGTCACAGGTGACACAACTGCTTCAGCCTGCTTTGGCCTCTGCCACCTTTCCAAACTCCCTTACCAACTCCCTGGTAGAGCCTGGTCAGTGCTTGTAGCCCAAGCGGGATCCTGGATGGTGCACTGGGAGAGAATCCAAGGAAGAATCCATTTTGGAGTCTTCTCTGTCCTCTGCCCCTGTCTTGCTTTCAGATCTGCTGGTGTCACGGCTCCTTTTTCTTTCCTGGCCCCGGAAATCACCCACTGGGGGCAGGAACCCACATGCAGTGAGCACCAGTGTGTGCCAGGCCCAGGGCTGAGTCTTCACTTTACCTTGTGTAATCATCCCAGTGGCCTGCTGGGAGCAGTACTAGGTTTCTCACCATGTTACAGATGAAGACTCAGACTCAGAGGGGAGAGAGCCTCCTGGCAGGTGAGGTATGGTGGGGCTGGAACCTGGTGCGCCTGACCGTAAAACCCGTTTCCTCTGCCCGACACTGCCTGCCCGTGTGTCCACACACGCCTCAGACCAAAGGGAACTTGCGAAGCTTCAGAATGGAGAAAATAGTATTGGGAGCCTTGTCTATTTCCCTGTAGATTATCCTCCAGGGATGATGTCATGGAGGAGGCTAGGCACTGGCTGTCAGAACAGCTGGATTCTGAGTCCAGCCTCCGACCCCACTGGCTGTGTGACTCTGGGCAGATCACCGAACCTCTCTGGGTCTCTACGCAGCTGTAAAATAGATACAATGCCATGTAACCTGCGATCTTGCAGGGTGACTGAACAGATAAGAGTTGCGGAGGCATTGGGAAGGTTGAGAGGTATCCTTTGGCGAGGTGGTAGTATTCTAAATGCCTGGTATATCTTCATATAGTACCTGCTCTGTGCCAGACCCGGCACTCAGGCCCAAGGACATAAAAGTGAACCTAACCCCATTCCTGCCCACAGGAGGACAGACAGGTAAGTGTAATTATAGTCCAGCACGATCCACACATGCCCATTTGTAAGTTGGGGCACAGCCATATAAGGAGCATTGGATCTGGAGCTCAGACATGTAGGTCTGAGACCTGGTTCCTCTCCTCCTCAGCTGAATGTCAGTCTCCTTGTCTGCAAAACAGGGACAGTAATCCTCATGGTCAAGGGCTGTGGTGAAGCAGAAACGAGATGCTGCTGTAGAAGTGCGTGGCGAGCTGACGTGTTTGTACAGATGTGCGGCATTAGTGCTTCTGTTGGGGGAGCCGGCCCGCAAGGCTCCGGGAGTTTGGCCCTGACGTTCTTTTTGCCTTGCGTTTCCAGAACTGACTAAGCCACTGGGGGCCGGGACGTTAATGGAATTTCCACCTGGGGATTTCGTTGGCGTCAGCTTGAGGGAGCTCACGATGAACATAAGTAGGGTTGGAGGCATCTCAGCATGGAGCAGCCGGTGGAGACAGAGCCCGTCTCAGGTGGGAGCTCGGCCCCCTGCCCACCTCGCCCCTTGGCCAGGGACTCCCCCTTGAAGTTGTGGTGAGGAGCTGGCAAATCTAGGGGCCAGAGATGCTGGGATACAGCACCACGGGCAGGCAGCTGGAGCCAGGAGGACCCGAGCTGGAATCCCTAACCCCAGGGAGCCCTCCTCAGAGGAGGAGGGAGGTTGGGGCCTTGTCAGCAGGCACCAGCACGGCGACCAGAGGATGTTAGCACAGGTAGTCACAGACCCGCCGGGTGCTGGCACCTCTTTGGGTAGCTGGGTAGGGAGGAACAGAACAAGGAATAACACGGTCATTGCCTTCAGGAAGCTTAATAAACCATCACCATCATTGTCTACTATGCGTTCAGCACTCAAGGCGTGGCAGTTGAGCTGACTATTTCACACGCTGTCCCATAATGCTTTCACCAACCCTGTGTTGTCGCCCCTGTTGAGGACACTGAGCCTCAGCAAGGTTGAGACGCGCCCAAGGCTAGTAGGTACAGAGCTGAATTCACATCCGGGTCTGAGTCCCGTGGTTGACTCTAAATTCTGGGCTCTTCATTCATCCAGCGTGTTTGCCGGGCCTGCCCGGCCTGGCCATGGCCCCAGGTGGGGGAAGGGATGAACAGGTGAAGAAGGCAGGGTCACTGCCCCAAGCTGCTCACACTTCAAGTCAGGAAACGGGCGGGTAAATAACGGCAGAGAATTTACCTAGTGTGTGTCTGAAGGAGGTGTGTTGATAGTGTGGTGTGAGAGGCCCGGGGAGCGAGGAAAGGAGGGGGGCGTGGCCCAGGAGCCTGAGTGGACAGAACGGGCTTTGTTCCACTGGCAGGGCCGGGGCAGGCCTGGGGATGCGGCAGTCCTGGCAATAGTGTGAGGCATCAGAACCCAGGTCCTGGGTCCTGCTCTGCCGTTTACTTGCAATCACTGCCCATCTCTGGGCCTCAGTTACTCGTGATCTCCGAGGGGCCTTCCAGCTCTCCAGCCCTGGAATTCTCTGAGTTTGGAAAAGTACGAGCAGAGGCTGAGAGTTGTCCAAAGGCCACCACCATAGGTTCAAATCAAGAGGGGAGTTCAGCCGAAGGAGGGAGGAAGGTGGGGACAACTTGCAGATACCTCTCTGCCGGAGAGAACTTGATTTCTGTAGGTAAAGTAGAAGTCAGGTGGTTTTTGAGAAGGGGGATGATGTAGCCAAAGCTGTTTTAGAGGTTCTCCCAGCAGGGTCTGGAGTGTGGCCGTGGGGAGACCTGCCTGGGGCCTGTTAGGGCCACACCGCTGACTCTTTTGACCTCACGGGCCATCTGTAAACTTTCCTTAGAGTCACAGTGGGCCCAGCAAGGAATAACTCATGGCCCTTGCCCAGAGGACCTTATGCTATATCCCCCTAACCAAGGGTGGGTACAGTTACTAAGCCTTCGTCCTGCTGCTCTTGTGTTCTATAACCTGGCTGATCAGTAGATGCCTTTCATCTGCAGGTCAGGGTTTGGAAAGTAAGTGATGTGTCCTGGGCCAGAGATCCTCCCTGGCCTTCCATGGTGAATACCTGTTTGCCTTTCCCTTTCTCCCGAGGGTAGATCACAGGGTCCCAGAGGGAGGGAGGGAGGCAGAGTCAGTACTACACAGAAAAGAAAACTGAGGCTCCAGGAAAGAAAGAAAACTGTGAAGGTCACACAGTTAGTAGCAGATCCGGAACTAGAGTCCTGATCTCCTGGGTCTAAGGCAGGTGCTAGTGATCTTGTTATGAGTTGTTCTCCTGTCCCCGTTGCAGATTTGTAAGCCCCATGAGGACAGGGGCCCTGGGACCTCCCACCCTGACCCCAACATACACCTCACATGGCCTAGCACACTGCCTTGCACTTAGCGGTTTAGTGCTGTGGTTGATTAATTCTGTCTGCAGTGGCTATGGTATTATAGGTGGTATTATAGGTAGAATGAAAAGGTACAGTGTTTCCATTATGTGGCTTCTACCCCTTGGGGCCTCAGTTCTCTACTGGGGCATTGGTCTTCTCAGTCTAATCTTCACAGCCATCCTCTCTGAGCCTGATAGGACCATCATTAGCATCCCAGGTTCACAGCTGAAGGAACTGGTCCAGGTAAAGTGACTTGCCCTGTTCACACTGCAAGTTGGTGTCCAAGGCCTTCTCACTCTCTAAGAAGGCCTTTCGTCTCCGTGGAGCTGAGGCTAGTGGTTTTTGTGAAGAGGAACTCACATGACTCATCCCTTCCCAGACCCAGCAGCCCTGTTGAGAAACAGCATAGTCATAGTGTGGCTTCCTAGGGAAAAACTGCTTTCCAGCAGGGCAGTGGTAAGAGCTTTGTCATGTTTGATACATATTTGCTGGAGGAAGGAGCAAGAGAGATGGGGTCAGGCCCACCCACTTATCCCCACCCCACCCGCTCCCATCTGTGGAGGGAGGCAGGGGGTCTCCACTGCACCCTTCGCCTGTGCTGGGAACCCTGCTTGGGTGCCTTACTCCCACCGTTATGTTTCATCCTCGTGACAGGCCTGTGAGATGGCCCTTAACATCTCTATTTTACAGATGAGGAGACTGAGGCTCAGATTGTGGCTAGCCAAGATCAGAGAAAGCAGAGATGGCCATGAGGCAGTCCTATTAGGAAGCTTCATTACTCAGTGTGTTTTATAGATACTTTTTACTGTAAGAGAGGAAATAAGATGAGAAAAGGAGATTAAGACATGGTTAAACCACTCAAAAGTTCTACCATCTAAAGAAAGACCACTACTGGGTTGACATTTCCTTCTAGACTTTCTAAAATTACGATTTACAGTGTTTTTTTTTTTTAATGCATAGTTATACTTTTCTTAGCATGCAATTTATCCTTATGATCTCTAGCATTATGGCATCAGCCCCCTCCTCCATGAGGTTGCAGACTCTTCTGAGCATTATTTTTATTGACTCCATAAGATCCCTAGGAGATTCCACAGGCATCTTGAGTGGGCTGGAAAGCCTGGTCCTGGAGTCAGGAGTCAGAGCCTGAGCACCGGCGGCCATCACCTCACAGAGGACCCAGGGACAAGTCACTGCATGCCCTCTGGGCCGCAGCTTCCTCATCACTAAAGTGAGGGATTGCATGCACTGCTTTGCAGCCCTCACAGCTCAAATGAGCAAAGGTCTTTTGGAAATTATCAGGGGCTGTGCCCCCGGCAGGGGTTTTCCTTATCTTCCCTCAGTTTCCTCCTGGGAAAGTTCTGCCCTCCCCTTGGCTCCTGGATCTTTTGCTCCAAGCAGCAGTGTCAGGCCCCAGCGTCTCGTGAGACACTCACAGGAAGGCACCCCTCCTCATGTTACCCCAAAGGGGACATTGCCTCTAAGCAGAACAGGGGCACTGACCCTCAAAGACCACTAGCCCACACCTCTGCCTCTGCCCCCTTCTGGGTCCAAAGTTGTGAGGCATCTCAGAGATTTCTTCCTTCTCTTCTCCCAACAGCGTTGGACGGCCCTGAGAGGCCCCTGAGCTCCGCTGTGACCTCAGGAAAGCCCCAGAGCCACTGAGTATTAGAAAGCTTGGTACCTACCTGTCCCAGCAGCCGATGGCAGCTGGAGCGTGGCCCTAGGACTCTGGATGCTTAGCTCTTCTTTCCCCAGCAACACACAGAAGTACACGTTCCACTTGAACCAAGCCAGTTATGAGGTTACAAAGGCCTGAGTTCACCTCCTGGCTCTGCCACCTTCCTCTTGCCACCCTCGGTTTCCTCCACTGTAACATGGACATAAGACTGCTTACCTCCTGGAGTGACGGGATGGCATAAGGGAACGTGTGTCCAGCACTTAGTGAGGGCAGGCTCTGTCATTGTCAGCACTTTCCACTTAACGTCCAGGCCTAGCACAGAACAGGGGCCCAGGGAGAGGTGTCCACTGTGCAGGGCTGAGCAGGGACCTTGTCCACGGTACCCTGGGAGCATCACAAGCGCAGTTACCCAGGCGGGTCTCAATCTACACTCCTGCTCCCTCTGTATCAGCTGTCACCACCATTGCCTCAGTGGCTCAGTGGTGACCACTCAGCATGTGTGCACAGCTCTTCACAGTTTGCATTGCACTACAGTGAGAGTTGCGTCAACGTATGTGAGGAGGGCAGGAAATACTGCCTTGTGGTACAGAGGACGAAGCCGAGGCCTGAGAGGCCCCCTCTCTAGAAGGGGAGGGGAAGCGTTGGGCTGTGTTACATAAGCAGGAGCTCATGAGGGGCCGTTTGGCACTTAAGAGGCACATTGTATAATCACCTTTGGGAACCAAAGGGTAATCTTAGGGCCTTTTTGTGCGTCTCTGGTGTTTGTTTAAACCCCAGGAAGGGTGGGTATGAGCCGATCAGCTTAGCAGGGAAGAGGAGGCCCTAGGTGGTAATGAACCCCTGCGGTGAGAAGCTCACCAGGGGAACAAAGGGGGTGTGAGGTAACTTAATATGTTCCTTTCAGTTCCAGACACTGGAACGCTCTGTCCTGCCTCAATTGGGACCAAGCCCAGGATGCACCTGGGCCGGGTTTAATCCTCAAATTGGACTCTACAGCAGAAAGGGGCGGGAGAGGAGGGGCCCACATAGGGGGGCAGGGGAGAATAGCCCCCCTTCTCCCTGCCTGTGCTCCGAGCCCAAGTGCAGATCAAGTGGCTGCCCCTTTAAAGTTTCATGTAGGGCTAGTAATGCTATCCTGCTGTGCCCTCCACACCCACCCCCAGTCCACAAGGTGGGCAGGTCCCTGGTCCACCCCTCCCTGAAGACCAGGGGGAGGAATAGGTGGAAGATGGGGCAGGGGGCAAGGGTGCAGAGCTGAAGAACCTGCTAGAGTGAAGCTTAGCGCCTTCTGTCTCCCGGGCTGAGTGGCTGCTTGCAGAGGCAAGAGTGTAGCCACAGACTGTCCAGTTAGAGGCTTTCACTGCTCAGCCCTCTCTCTCATCCTCCTGCGAGTGCCACTGTCCGAGGAGCTACAGACGTGCATGGGTATGAGGACTGAAGGTGACAGTGTACATGTAGTGCCCGGCATCAATGGCAGCTGCTGGTACAATTGTCCAGGGAGAGAAACTGAAGCCAGGGGAGAGGCAGTGGCTTGCATCGTAGCCTGTGTCGGTGGGAAGAGCCCCTCTTGGACCCCATCTCTCCTGCCAGTCCTGCTGGAGGCAGCAGATGAAAATAGAGGAATTGGGACTGAGCGGGCCTGGGTTCTAATCCTGCCCTGCTTTTTACTGGTTTGGGGTAAAACCCTTTTCCTCTCTAAGCCTCTATTTCTTTATTTGTATAATGGGGGAACCAGCCCAGCTGCCTGCCCTAGGTTAAAGGAAGGGCCAAAGAGGTGTAACAGCTCTAACAGCTGGGGGGCAGGGCAGGGCAGGGCAAGGGGGAAGGGGCTTGGCACAGGGTCCCCAACTGGAATGAAGGATCCTGCCTCTGGAGGCCAGGCCAGGTGAGAGGGCTTAGGACTGTGGACCCAGCCACTGTTACCCACAAAAGGAGTGAGGTGGGGACAGTCACTGCAGACCCCCCTTGCAGGAAGAGGCCTCTGTCTGGGAAGCTGGAGGGCGGGTCTCAGGCATGGCTCAGCCACTGCCAAACCACGACAGTGAGCCATGCTTCCTCTGTATGACATTGGGTTCCACTCCCACTTACTTCTGGCCATGCATGACTTTCTGAACCTCTCTAAGTTTCAGTTCCCACAAGCATTGCTGCCTTGCAGTTTTTGTGGTTGTGAGGGTTAAGTGGGACCGTGCAGGGAGGCAGCTAGCACAGCACCCAGCACATAGCACCCAGCATGTAGCATATGCTCAGCAGAGGTAAATGGAGTACCCTAGCCCCTAAGCTGTGACCCCTCCGCAGTAGGGCCTGGGTCAAGATGAGCCCATGAACCCTAGACCCTCAGAGCTGGAGAGGTCAGCCAAAGACCCATCCTGTCCAGTGCATTTCCAACTGCGTTCCTTAACATCCAAGGAAGGCTCCAGGCCCTCACCTTCACTTCAACCAGAACAGGCCCACTTTCACCTGCTAATCTTGTTTAAGGAAGGGTTCTCCTGCTTCCAGTTTAAAACCCAGCCATCTGGCCTAACCCCCTTTACCATACAGATGGGGAGACTAAGGCCAGAGAGGAATAGGGACTAGGAACTATATAAGGAGGGGTATTCAGGGAAAGCATCTGGGGGCACTGAGGGGCTGGTGGCAATTTGCAGCTGTGCCTACACACATCGGCTGGTGTCTCACGAGGTGGGTTAGAACCATCTGGTATGGGGTGCCTGCCGCCAGCCCTCACCTTTAGCTCTCTTTCTAGCCCACACCATGCTGTGGCCCCTGCTGCTGTTGCTGGCCGCCGGTGAGGCCCAGACCACCCGGCCCTGCTTCCCTGGATGCCAGTGTGAGGTGGAGACCTTTGGCCTCTTCGACAGCTTCAGCCTGACGCGGGTGGATTGCAGCGGCCTGGGCCCTCACATCGTGCCCGTGCCCATCCCCCTGGACACAGCCCACCTGGACCTGTCCTCCAACCGGCTGGAGACGGTGAACGAGTCCGTGCTGGCAGGCCCGGGCTACACCACGCTGGCCGGCCTGGACCTCAGCCACAACCTGCTCACCAGCCTCTCGCCCACGGCCTTCTCCCGCCTTCGCTACCTGGAGTCGCTTGACCTCAGCCACAACGGCCTGGCCGCCCTGCCCGCCGAGAGCTTCACCAGCTCACCCCTGAGCGACGTGAACCTGAGCCACAACCGGCTCCGCGAGGTCTCCGTGTCCGCCTTCGCCACCCACAGCCCGGCCAGGGCGCTGCACGTGGACCTCTCGCACAACCTCCTCCACCGCCTCGTGCCCCACCCCGCGCGGGCCAGCCTGCCGGCGCCCACCATTCAGAGCCTGAACCTGGCCTGGAACCGGCTCCACACCGTGCCCGACCTCCGGGACTTGCCCCTGCGCTACCTGAGCTTGGACGGGAACCCACTGGCGGCCATCGGCCCAGGGGCCTTCGAGGGGCTGGCAGGCCTTACACACCTGTCGCTGGGCAGCCTGCAGCGACTCCCCCAGCTGGCGCCCTATGGCTTCCGCGAGCTGCAGGGCCTGCAGGTCCTGGATTTGTCAAGCAACCCCAAGCTCAAGTGGGCAGGACCCGAGGTGTTCTCGGGCCTGGGCTCCCTGCAGGAGCTGGACCTGTCAGGCACCGGCCTGGTGCCCCTGCCCGAGAAGCTGCTCCTCCATCTCCCAGCGCTGCAGAGCGTCAGCGTGGGCCGGGGCGTGCAGTGCCGGCGCCTGGTGCGGGAGGGCACCTACCCCAGGCAGCCTGGCTCCACCCCCAAGGTGGCCCTGCACTGCATAGACACCCACGAGTTAGCTGCCCGGGGCTCTGATGCCTTGTGACGAATGGTGTGGCCTGGGGCCATGTAACAGACTTCGCCCTGGGCTCCCTCGGGTCCTGGGTAATTTATATTTTAACGTGCCAATGCCAGCAGGGACGCTGCAGGCCTGTGTGGCAGCATCATTGAAAGAGAGGCTTTGGACCTGGGACCCACACCCAGGAGCAAGGTTTTGCCCGTTTGTCTATGTTGCTCCCCAGACCATAAGCCGAGGGTCTTCGATGCCAAACCAGACAGCAGTTCCCTGCTGTCCTTCCCTACTTGTCCCCAAAGTGCCTTCCCTGAGGCCTGGACCAACCTGACCCATGACAGGAGGAGGGCGGGCGGGAGGTAGTGCTGCGGGGCAAAGGTCCAGCCACTCAGGCATGGGTTTCTTTTACGACACAGCCCTCTCTTTGCTCTGGGCTTGTGAGGCCTACTTCATCCTTTTTTCTTCCCCTAGAACTCTGGATAGAACTTTATAGAAAGGACTGGAGAAAAACACCTAGTCCACCTCCTCATGTGCCAGATGGGGAAACTCAGGCCTAGGGAAGGAAAAATGCTATTCTGAGGTCCTACAGTGGCAGAAGCGTGGATGGACCCAATGTCCAGCCTCCCAGCAGGGCCCCTTTGCACTTTCCTCTCTTCTCTAAATCATTCCCTCCCTCTCCCCTTTCTGGGCTCCCCCTTGCTTCCAAGACTCACATCCTGCCATTTGTGCCCTTTCCCTGTCGTCCCCAGGAGGAGAGGCCTCTGGGCCCGGTAGCCGGCTGTGGCACAAGCTAAGTCAGTTCACCTCGGAGCCTCTAGAAGCCTCAGGGATACCAGTCCCAGCCCTGCCGGTTTCCCACTCTGGGGTGGGGTCCCCCAGCATCAAGAATGGAAATGCGCCCATTGACCCCTGAGGTACTGCCTCTAGATGCAGTCCTGGAGCCCCTCCAGGCCCTGAGCTCCTGAGCTCCCTCAGACCCCACTGGCCCTATGCCCGACAGCCCAGCTCATCCTACTGAGAATGCAGTGAAGGAGGTAAGGGAGACCCCACCCATGTTTATGCTCTGCCACCAGGGTGCCATCTCAGCTTCCCAGCCCTGGGCTCTCTCCTTAGTATGGGGTTAATAAAAGTTGTTGCCTTTTTAATGGACTGTCACTTTCGGCCACCCCCCGTCCAGGTCCCTGCTGGCAGGGGATGGAAACAGGCCATTTGTAAAAGAAGAAAGACATTGCATTTGTTCGCTTTTGTAATATTGTGTCCTGGGGATGGGTTGGGGGAGGAGGCATTGGGTGAAAGCCAGCCATACGTGGCCATGTGGGCGTCAGGGGGCTGGTCCCACAGGGATGCCCACAGGACAATGAGAGCTCTGTCCTCCCCCACCGGCCCTACCCAACACCTGGTCCTTGGTTTAATAAACACTATAAAGAGGCCCTCTTCCCATCATTTGACCAGCATCCACTGACATTCCCTAGACTGGGCCCTGGGGCCACAAGGATGAATTGAGACAAGCTTGTTCTCTCTGAAAAGCCCAATAACCTCCCAGGATTAGGGGAGTGAGGTGACGTGAGGGAGGGAGTTCCTCGGGGGTGGGTGGCACCTTTCACTGCAGCTAACACTGCCTGCCTTCCTTATTTCCCCTCTCCCTGACGCCCCAACTCCATGAACTTGTCAGGCCCTGCGTGCCTCTGCCTTTGCTCAGACTGTTACTCTGGGACCTGGACCTTGCCCCCATCCCTGCCTCTCTACTCCTTCCCAGCCTAACAGACCCAGTTCCCACCTCACCTCCTTGGAAGCTTTCCCTGAGGTCCCCGTCCACCTCCCTCCCCTGAGCTCCGACAGTACTGTGTTCCTTCTTGGCATCTGACTGCTGTGGTATCCTAACTCCTGTTTGCACACTTCCAGTGACAGGGAACCCACTTCCAGCTCATCTGAATGGCTCTGCTGTCAGCAAGTTCTTCCTTCTAACTAGCCAAGAACTGCAGGAATATCCATCACCATCACTACCACCAAGTTTTTCCTGTTGTCTACTCTGTGCCCTAAGACTCATGTTCCTGGGGTGAGAGGGGGAAGGACACATGGAGGACACCTAACTATAAGAGCAGTACAGGGACCTGTGAGAGCCCTGTGGTGGGATTAGGAAGGCTTCCTGGAGGAGGCTCATCCATGGAGTTGAGAAGGACAAGTGGCCATGGAGTTGAGAAGGACAAGTGGACCTGGACAGAGGTGGCTGGCACTTGAGAGGGGTCATGGGTGAGCAATGGCACAGATTCCAGGACATTCAGGCCATGGGTATGGTTGGGGTGCTTGCCCATCATGTGGCTTAGGCCCCCCCAGGGCTTGGGCTCCCTGAGCCAGAGGCTGGCCCCCGCCAATATGGGAAGGATCTGAAGTATGGGGGACAGGGGAGGGTCAGAGTGAGACCCCAGCCTTCACAGTCCTCAGATTGGTACTCCATCCTCCCACATGCCTTGGGACAAGAGAGGCCTCAAATACAGGGGTGAGGGAGAGATCCCTGGGACTTTCACCCAGTGGGGCTTTAAAGCCCCACTTGAAGAAGGCGTCCTTGGGGAGGGCCATGGAACATTGGGGTCTTAAACTTAAGTGGCGCTGAAAGCAGGGGAAGGGAGGGCAGGACTCCCGCTGTTCACCTCCGCCCAGAGCTGCAGCTTCCACATCTGCAAAACGGGGCGGGGGTGAAGCTCCAGCGGGAGGGTGGGCAGACGCCGCCACACCGTGCGGGCTTCTCCTTCCTGGTGGGGGCATCACCTCGCGCACACCCACAGCCCCTGCGTGCTGTAGGGAAAGCAGAAGCCCCGCGGGGCAGCCGGCCCGCGGCCCCTCCGGAGGCTCTCAGCCCGCAGCGCCACCTCGTGCTCACGCATGGCCAGACACCCCAGATCCGAGAGGTCGCGGAGCCCAGGGCCTCTGGAGGCCAAAGTGGATCTGCGCAGTTTGCGGAGCCAGCCCCTCTTTCCCCTCGCCGACCGCCTTCATCCGGCCACCCTCCGCCTTCCTGGAATCCCGGGACCGAGAATGAGGTCATTGGAATCTTACAGAATTACAGAGGTTAGTGCAAAGATTCCGTTTTGGAGTTCCCAGAAAAGAGTTAAAATCCTGGTCCATCACGAGCCGGTTGTGTGACTTTGGCCACTGCCCATGAAGCCAGCCCTGCTGTGCTTTAATCGTATCATTACAGAGAAGGAAGAGGCAAACGCCCTGTGTTGGTCAATATGGCGAAAGAGCATCTGTAGGGATTTGTATGAAACCCAAACCCTCTGTAGCTCAGGGAGCCGATTAGACTCTTTCAAATCCAGTAATTTCCCTCCATGGGTGTTATCATACCACCCCCTGATTTCCCCAAATTGTCATGGCCAAGGGGCCAAAGGGTTGCCCTCTTGGAGAGAGAGGGCAGATGGCAATGGAGATACTAACACCTAGCAACTGCCTCCAAACCAGCTCATAGGATGTTTCTCTGGACAAGACTGCCAGGCATGTGGGGGACAGAGGCCTACCTCTACTCGTACCTAATGTCCACCAAGACACTAGAGGTCATCGTAGGCTAACAGGGCTCACCCACTGGTGCTCAATGTTCTGTGTGGGCTAATTCGACCAAGGAGCAAATGTCCACTGATACCTAATATTTATCAGTACCTAATGTCCATCAATGACAGCCCTCACCAATGGCTGATATCCACAAAGGGAAAATGTCCAGTGGTGGCAACGTCCACTACTGCCCAACACACACCAATGCCAGTGCTTGCAGGTAGTTCCTTGCAATGATCATTGCTCTTCGTGTCACTACCTAATGTTGGTCCAGACTTAACATCTGGCAACAGCAAATAGCCGTCTAGTTAAGTTACATGCCCTGTGTTTATTTTTCTCTTTTATTTATTTAACTCCCAGTGGTTGTATTTATGGGGATTATTGTGTTTGTTGAACTGGGTGGGAAAGTCTTCCTGTGTTTACTGTTTAATTCCAAAAGCTATTTATTATTTTATTTGGCATACCCATTAGTCAAAATATTCCAAATTAGGAACACAGGCATACATTTATGTTTCTTGACATATACACATATGTACATGTAACATGTATATATAATTATTAAATACAGGAATGATAAAGAAAGACAGAAAAAGAGAAATTGCTTTGAGAACAGAGGTGTCAAGACAAGAAAAATGTTCTAATTAGTTGATTCTTAGAGGAAGCAACTTTTCCAAAGTTGAGTGATAATTCGAGACATCGGCCCTCCTGCTCTGGCAAAGGACAAAAAGCCCTACACTGGGCTGAAAAAAGCTAGGTTCTCTAATAACATTAAGACACTGATGCAAGGGCTCCTTCGGGCAGAAGAGCCAGTGGGTAAGGCACAGGCTCCAAAGGGAGGCTGCCTGGCTCAAGGGCAGCTCTGCTACTTCCAGCTAAGCCACTCAGCCTCTCTCTCTCTCTTTTTTTTTCTTTTTTTTTGGCTGCATCAGGTCTTCCTCACAGCATGTGGGATCTTCATTGTGGCGTGCAGGCTCTTCATTGTGGTGCATGGGCTTCTCTCTAGTTGTGGCACGCAGGCTCAGTAGTTGTGGCACACGGGCTTAGTTTCCCCACGGCATGTGGGATCTTAGTTCCCCCACCAGGGATCAAACCCACGTTCCCTGCATTGGAAGGCGGATTCCTTACCAGTGGACCACCAAGGAAGTCCCTCAGCTTCTCTCTGAGCCTCAGTTTCCACATCTGTATAATGGATATAGTAGCCACCTCAAAGGGTTGTTGTGGGAAAGTCAATGTACATAGAACATTTAGAATTGTGCCTGGCATATAATAAGTGCCATATAATAAATAATCTGAAATACAGTTGACTCTTGAACAACTCAGGAGTTAGGGAAGCCAACCCGCCAAGCAGTCGAAGATCCTAGTATAACTTTACAGCCAGCCTTCTGTATCCATGGTTCCGCATCTGTGGTTTCAACCAACTATGGATCATGTAGTACGCATTTAGTGAAAGAAACCTGCATATAAGTGGACCCATGCAGTTCAAACACGTGTTGTTCAAGGGTCAACCTTACTTTTTTTTTTTTTTTTTTTTTGAAAATTCTTTCTTTTGTCAAGCTTATAAGCATGCTGTGACTCAAAACATTCTCAGACAGGGTTTCTTTGGTGGCCATCGGCTCTCAGCAGGTGATCTCATAGAATCTGTTATGCTTAGGAATTTGACTGAAATGAGCTTCTACCCTCTGCACCAGAACATTTCGAAATGGCCTCACCACACAGCTTCCTCCCAACACTCAGTGCTGAGGAAACATCCCATGACCATCCTCCCCAGCCCTGGCAGTCAAAGATGGAATGGCTGGCCTGCTGTAATTTGAGATGCAGGGAAAACTTGCTACTCTTCTCACTCTCCCAGACAGCCTCACTCTCTGTCTGAAATTCTACCATTACTCTTTGGCTTTAGCTGTGATTGTTGTCTGATGTCCTTGCTAGATAGGCAGGGGCCCAAATGTGATGTACTCTAAAAGCTGATTTGGGGACTTCTCTGGTGGCGCAGTGCTTAAGAATCCGCCTGCCAATGCAGGGGACACAGGTTTGATCCCTGGTCCAGGAAGATCCCACATGCCACGGAGCAACTAAACCCGTGCGCCACAACTACTGAGCCTGCGTGCCAGAACTACTGAAGCCCGTGTGCCTAGAGCCCATGCTCCACGACAAGAGAAGCCACCACAATGAGAAGCTCGTGCACCGCAATGAAGAGTAGCCCCCGCTCGCCGCAACTAGAGAGAGCCCGCGTGCAGCAACGAAGACCCAACGCAGCCAAAAATAAATAAATAAATAAATAAATAAAAATTAAAATGTAAAAAAGACTTTAAAAAAGTGATTTTAAGGTGATATGTTGATAGGACAGTTGCTTAACATTATGATTCTAGAGGCAAGATTGTGAGACATAAAGAAGGTAGTTGAAGGATAAGGTGTTTTACATATGCTGCCTTCTCTACCAACCAATGTGATATCCTGTTATATTGGTGACCCCCAATGAACCACATCTGGTATTATCACCCTGTGTAGAACCATCCTCTTGAATCTGGGCTGGGCCTGTGATTTGCTTTAATCAATTGAATGCAACAGAAGTGGCTCTGGGTCAGTTCCAGACCTAAGTCTTAAATTCTGGCAGCTTTCCCTTTTGCAATCTTGGGAATCCAGAGCTGCCATGTTCAGAGTCTGGTGAGACCATGTGGAGAAGCCCTAAGGCCATATACAGAGAGAAAAGCTAAGCCATCCAGTATCCCAGCAGATAGCAAACCCCATCCAACCCTTTACACACATAAGTGACTGCAACAAAAGCAGCAGAAGAACCAACCAGCTGATCCCAGTCCTGACTGCAGAATAGTGAGCAAATAAAATGATTGCTGTGCTGAGCCATTATACGTTGGAGTGGTTTCTTACACAGCAGTAGATAACCAAAACAATCAAGTCACAGGCTGGGTTTCCCCAGCCCTGTCGCCCCTCCTCCACCCCCTCTGGCTTTCCTGGTGAAAGAACTGCTAACCTAGTCATGGGACATGAGCAGCTGAAGATGCAAAGATGCCAAATGACAAAGCCAGACAGCCAGAGCCTCCTTGAGGATGGTCAGTCTGAAGGGACCAGGCAGAGAAGCACAGTTGAAAGGAAACACATGTGCCCAGTATTTTAAAGTTTATGAGGTGCCACCCTGCACATGAGCTCATCTCTTGTTATGTTTTCGTCTCACGGCCACACAGCAGGCTTGGCCTGTCTCCCCTCAGCCTCTCACTCTCCTCTCAGCCCAGACAAATGACTTGCAGGTCCCCAGACAGACACACCTCTCACGCCGAGACTCCCCTTGTCTCTCCACAGCCCCACCTGGGAACCTGGAGAGTAAAGACTTAGACCCACTGTCCTGCTGGGGGCCTTCTCCTTCCCTCAGAGCCTTTCCTCCAGACCCAGGGACTTACAAGCAGCGAACTGAGGCTGGTGGGAGGCCAGGCACTGGGTGGGGGCAGGTGAGAGCAGTCAGAGGAGAGCAGGGAAGAGGGAAGCCAGTCTGGAACACAGGGGACCCTGGGGAAGGTGTAGCTTTTTAGTACTTCCCGCAGACTGTGGACAAAGTCATACTTAGCTCAAGCTTTAAAAATAATCTCCCCACACACAGACACAAACACTGTAATTTCCCTGGCTGGCCCCATCCGACATCTGTGCAGACACATGGGGGTGGGGAACAGGATGGGTGTTGGGAGGGAGTGTGTCTTAGGTTTGGAGCAGACCCCTTGGGAGTGACTACACGGAACTTCCCTTTGCTAATATGTTCTAAAGGAAGGTGACGCTCGAAGGAGTAGGCGAGGAGTCAGTGAATGCTCGCCTGTCCTCACACCCACCAGCCTGATTACCTCCCACTTATCCTTCCTGCCTCAGTGTTCCTGCCACCTCCTCTGGGAAGCCTCCCCTGACCACCTTCCCCATCCTACCCCAGGCAAGGTTAGATGCACCTCCTCTGTGCTCACCCAATACCTCATCTTCTCTCCAGAGTGACACTCATCACGTTTATTTTCTGTTTATTTTTCCAGCTTCCACTTTACACTGAGGGCAAGAACTGTGCCTACATTTGCTTTTCAAAGGGTCCCTAGCACCCAGGCTGTTGCCTGGCACAAAGTTGGTTATCAATACACATCCAAAAAATAAAATACATCCATTTTATTGACGGTTAAATGGAGACCCAGAGAGGTTAAGGGACTTTCCTAAGGCTGCACAACAAACTCAGCAAGAAACCAGCTCTTGAGACTTCCAGTTGCGCAACAGGACCCTCCCTCCCCTGCCTCCTCCCCTACCCCTCAGGAGGCAGGTGTGTGCACTAACAGGCCTGAAGGGGCCAGAGTCCCCTGTGAGGGTCCAACTCTTCCTCTCCAGCTCCTTGGCAGGGTCCCACCTCTGCTCTGACTTGCACCCTGTGTCTAAGTCTGTGCCCCACCTCACCCACCCCAACAGCAGCCCCACTGGCTATAGAAGGGCAAGTCCCACCTCTCAGAGCATGCTTCCCCAGCTGAAAGATGATTCGGAGATCGGGAGGCTCCTTCTAACTGAGGGTCTGGGAACCCCTATGGAAGAGACTGCAGAAGCCTAGCTCGCGGCCAGCTCCACATTGCTTGCTGTGTGGCATGAAGCACAAACCTTCACCAAGTACCAGAAAGGCCCAGAAATCTTGTTTTTATCAAATGTACCAGAATTTTACTTCAATATTACATAAGTTTCTAACTTCCACTATTGTGTGTGTGTGTGTCTCTGTGTGTGTGTGTTGCGCGCATGTGATGGTAGTTTTCAGATTTTGAAAACAAATCCAGATGATTCTACTGCATCATCAGGGCTGGGCAACACTTTAAAGTTTACACAGATCTTACATCTCACACCCATACCTCATGTACTCATCACAACCTTCTCATGAGGAAAGCAGGGCAGGGCCGATCACTAACCCATTTCACAGATGGGGAAAATGATGCCTGGAGAGTGGGTGGCAGAACCTGGGACTTGCACTCAAAAGCCCTATTCCAGACTCTGTCCTCTTCCCACTCCTCCGCAGAGTGATTCTGGTTCAAAAAAAAAAAGGAGAATGAATATAATTACTTGATAGACCTGCCCATACAGCTTGCTTAGTCCTGGCAGGGAGCTAAATCATCTGGTGGGAAGCCCATTCTCTAGGAGATGGGGGTGAGAGATGACAGGAATAATAAAACTCTGGGACAAAGGCAACAGGATGCTGAGAGAGTGACTCAAAAGATTAGGGCAGCCCATGGGGTAAGCCCCAGGCCTCAGAGCTCAGGGTCCGCTCCCACACAATTTTAAGCCAGCGTTTGTTAGAAAAACACCACAGTCCTGGCCACAGTGCACCCAGAGGTGGAGCAAACCCAGCTCTGGCCCCCGCAGCTCCTCAGTCTTCGACTGCTATACAGGGTGGCAAGTGGCTACATAGGCGGGGCTGGAACGTGAGTTCCCACCTGAAGGATGGGCGAACCAGGGGCGCCGCCCCGCGCCGCAAGAACGGAGCTGCAGGCCAAGCTCCAGGCTGAGTGCAGGTCTCAGGCCGGCCACCAGAGGGCGCTGCCTGAGACACTCCCCTTTCCTTTCTCTGCGCCGCTCTTCCCCCTCGATTCCTGGAGTTGACGCTCTAGCCCCGGCCTGGGGGTGGGGGTGGGGACGTCGCGTAAGGACAGAGCCCAGAGCAAACTCAGAGAAGCAGGAGCCAGAACCAGCAGTGGTTTTCGACAGTCACCAAGGACTCCATTGCCTTCACATCGTCCCCTCTGATGAAATAACTTCCAATCTTTGTGCTTTACAGAATTTTAAAACTAACGTATTCAGGTGGGGTTTTTTTCCAATTCAACAAATGGTCAATGCTTACATATTGACTTATTTCATTCTCACTATACAAAAAGATGTTTGACAGTTGAGAACAGTGAGGCTCAAAGAGGTTAAATAATTTGCCCAAGGTCACACAGCAGGTAAATGACAGAGTATATAGATTTTAAAATAAGTCTGTCTGATTCTGGAGCCCAGAAATAAGCTAAGTGCATAGAATGTAAAAGTAGAATACTAACCTTACAGAATCAGAAACAGAGAATCCCAGAGTGCCAGCCTCCTTGGCTCTTTCCTTACAGAAGCCAAGATCGGCTTGGTGGGGACTTTAGAAGGAACTCTGGGTCCTGCAGGCCAGTGGTCCTGAAACCGTGTGCCTCAGATTGGGACTCGAACCCACGCAGCCAGGACTCAAACCCGGCCAAAACCCGTGGTCTTCCAACTGAGATCATACACCTGGTTTTAGGACTCAATGAAACTCAGGTTCTTGATGTCTCATCACAGAAAGAATTCAGTGAGAGGGGCTTCCCTGGTGGTGCAGTGGTTAGGAATCCACCTGATGATGCAGGGGTCATGGGTTCTGATCCCTGGTCCGGGAAGATCCCACATGCTGTGGAGCCTAGAGAAAAACCCGCCCGCAGCAACGAAGACCCAATGTAAGCATCAGTAAATAAATAAATTAAAAAAAAAAAAAAGAATTCAGTGAGAGACAAAGTGATAGGTAAGAAGTGGATTTATTTAGAGAGAAACACACTCCACAGACAGAGTGTGGGCCATCTCAGAAGGTGAGAAAGGTACCAGGGTATGGGGTTGTCAGTTTTTATAGGGGTGGGTAATTGCATAGGCTAATGAGTGGGAGGGGTATTCCAGCTATTTTGTGAAGGGGCGGGGATTTCCAGAAATTGGGCTACCACCCACTTTTTGATCCTTATGATCCTGGCCTTGGAACTGTCATGGTGCCTGTGGGTGTGTCATTTAGCTTGCTGATGTGTTACAGTGAGCATATACTGAGGCTCAAGGTCTAGTGGAAGTTGACTTGTCCTCCATCTTGGACCCATTTGGTTCTAATCAGTTTATGTCATGTCCTAGGGCTATGGCATTCTTTCAAAGGTTGTACCCTGCCCCCTTCCCTCCTGTTTCATTTCCCCTTCAGAGATTTTACTCCCATATTCTTACGGGAAACAGAAGGGCGATGGTCTGTCTTCTGTAACTGCTTCAAGGCTGAGTAGGGGCATCGACCCTGCCTGTCAGGGAGTAAAAATCTCTGGATGCCTGATCTAGGGGCCCCAGGGACAGGAAAGCTCCTTGTTTTAGGTCAGTATGGGCTGGAATCTTCACATAGCTATCATCTTGGTGTGGAACTGTTGTAACTGCTTCCATAGCCTTTCTATGAATCTCCTTGATGATGAAGCAGTTTTTTTTTTTCAGATAAAATATTATAGGTTTATTTAAAACTTAATTCTCACCTTGAGTATGCAAAATACAAACTCCACAAAATGTTCATTTTTTTACTTTGTAGTTTACAAATATACAAAATAGAAGTTTGCTTAAATTTACATTACATATTTATTAAGGCAAGGAACTATATAGAAAAAACAGTTGTTCTGCTTAAGGCATACTTGGGAATAAACCATTGTACAAATTATGGCACATCTGAAACCACAGTGCATAACAGACTGTCTGCATAAAAAGGTTAAAGTAAACCAGGTGTATTTACCTGAGTTAGGTCATAAATGTAGATCGGAAGACAAAAATAGATTTTCGTTGTCAAAGTATGCAGCAGTTTGAGAACTTTGGCCTCATTTGGTACCTTTAGAACCAAGACTCACCAAGCACCATCGTTTAGGCTATTAAAACACATTTTTTGTACCTGAATTTCTTCCTGTTCTTCTAAGATCATAGTAATGGCTTTTAGAAGACAAAGAGAATACAAGGTGATCTTTATACTTATATTGCATTGAAACAATTCAAGGGATTTTGGTCTTCCCTCTCCCCAACTCACGGGTCTAATTTATATCCTGATACCCAAAACTTCCAGCCACCCCCTTGGCGCTTTGTCAGGAATATATATTCAAGTTGGATTTAGAATTGGAATGATAGAAGATCCAGTCACAGACCCCATCTGTTCTTTGTCATTTGGTTTCCTCATGTCTCCTGATTATCCATTCACAAGTTGACTTGTTGGAAACTTGACCATGATTGTAGTGCTTTCCAGCTGGGTTCCTCCCCTCACCGGGAAGACAGTGTGAAAGGTAAAAAATACTGAATTCTCGTCTGGCAGTGTGGGTCATATCCACTGTTTTGGGATTTAAAAGTGCCTCTTCATGTGTAAGGCGAGATGGTCGGACCTCAAAAATGCCCCGTCGCACTTCTGGCACTGGAAGGGGCGGTGTCCGGTATGTTTACCGTAGTGCCTGGTCAGTTCATCTGAGCGGGCAGATTTCCACCCTCAGCCGTCCCAGTCACAGTGGTAAGGTTTCTCACCTGTGTGGGTTCGCAGGTGTGCCTTGAGAATTGCCTGAAGAGCAATTTGGCAGTACTTACCCAGTGCCCTAAAAATTGCCACAGTAATTCCACTTCTAAAACACTCTTCTTAGAAAACAATCATGGAAAAGTATAAAATTTAACTACAAGGATATTCATCATCTACTGATAACAGCAAAAATATTGAAAACAACCTAAAGATTCATCAATAGGGTGGCTGTTTAAGTAACTTATGATATGTCTAAGGATAGAATATTGGCCACTCATTAAAAATTAAGCTGTGCATAGGCAAAACCAAAAACAAACCAAAAAAACCAACCATTAATCCAAATTTCACACTTTATACAAATTAACTCAAATTAGGATCTAATTGTATCCTAATTGGATCACAGACCTAAATGTAAAACATAAACTTATATAAGTTTCAGGGAAAAAAACAAGAGAAAATCTTCAAGACCAAGGGCTAGCCAAAAAGATTTTTGACTTGATATCAAAAACACAATCCATAAAATAAAAAATTGATAATTTAGACCTCATCAGAATTTTAATTTTTGCTCCATGAAAGACCCCCTAAAGAGGATGAAAAGACAAGATGTAGATTGGGAGAAAATAGTTGGACACCACATATCTGACAAAAGGCTTGTATCAAGAATATATAAAGAACTTTCAAATCTCAACAGAACAAGAACAGACACCCCAAGTAGAAAATGGGCAAAAAAAGAAACAAAAGCAGAAGAAGTGCACGTGAAGAAGATATACAGATGGCAAATAAATGTGAAAAGATGTTCAGCTTCATTGGCCATCAGTAAAATGCAGATTAAAACCACGAGATGCCACCACACACATCTCAGAACAGCTAAAATGAAAAATAGTGATGATACCAAATACTGACAAGTATGTAGAGAAACTGGATCACTTGTGCATTGCTGGTGGGAATGCAAAAGGGAACAGCCATTCTGGAAAATAGTTAGACAGTTTGTTATAAAACTAAACAATGTACTTACCATATGCCCCAGCAATCACACCCTTCAGCATTTATCCCAGAGAAATGAAAACTTGTGTTTCACAGAAAACCTGTACACAAATATTCATAAAGGTGATTCACAATAGTCAAGAATTGGAAATAAATGTTCATCAATAGGTGACTGGTTAAACAAACAACGGTATACCCACACCATGGAATACTACATAGCAATAAAAAGGAATGAATTATTGATATATGCAACAGCTTGGGTGGATTTCAAGGGAATTATGCTGTGTTATAAAAGGCAATCTCGGACTTCCCTGGTGGTCCAGCGGTTAAGAATCCACCCTCCAATGCAGGGGACGCGGGTTCTATCCCTGGTCGGGGAACTAAGATCCCACGTGCCACAGAGCAACTGAGCCCGCATGCCACAACAAAGAGCCCACTCACTGCAACTAAGACCCAAGGCAGCCAAATAAATTAAGTAATTAATTAATTAAAAAAATAAAGCCAATCCCAAAGGTTATATGCTGTATGCTTCTATTTATATAATATTCTTGGAGAAACAAAATTATGGAGTACAGATGAGCAGTTGCCAGGGGTTAGGAGTGGGGGAGTGGATGTGGTTATAAAGGAGGAGCAGGAAGGAGCCTTGTGGAAATGGAACAATTAGGTATTTTTATTGTAATGGTGGTCACATGAATCTGTACCAGTGATAGTGTTGCATAGAACTACACACACACACATACTGTGTAAAACTGGTGAAATCTGAGTACTCAGTAGATGATACCAATGTCCATCTCTTGGTTTTGATACTGTGTTATAGTTACACAAAAATGTGGCCATTGGAGGAGACTGGGTGAAAGATACACTGGATCTCCCTGTACGTCTCTTTTGCAACTTCCTGTGAATCTATAATTATTTCAAAATAAAAATTTTGTATGAAGCTGCAACCCCAGGGGTGGGAGGTGGTGGCTGGGAGGGAGCCTGAGAGAACCCTCTGGGGGACGGGTAATTCTGTTCTGTTGATCCGGGTGCTGGTTACACAGATGAGTTTGGTTTGTGAAAATTCAATGAGCCGTACATTTACAATCCATGAGCTTTTCTGTACCTATATTATATCAATACTTCAATAAAACATTTTCTTAAAGGTTAAACCCGCAGAAAAATATTTAAGGATGTGAGCAAATGTTCACTTAAATATAGATATCTTAAGTAGAAATAAAAGCAGAGTACAAAATAGTATATATTATTTGATACAATATTTGGTTTAAAAATTATATGAATGTATACATGCATAGAAAAGTGACTAAAGGAAGATATGCCCAAATGTTAACACTGGCTATCTCTGGGTGGTGGAATAATGGCTGATTCTAAATTTTCTTCTTTGGTCTTATTCATATTTGCTATGATAAATATGTATTACTTTTGGAAACACACACACAAAAAGTTGTTGTTGGTTTTTTTTTAGCAATTTCATGTATCTTTATTTATTTATTTATTTATGGCTGTGTTGGGTCTTCGTTTCTGTGTGAGGGCTTTCTCTAGTTGCGGCAAGTGGGGGCCACTCTTCATCGAGGTGTGCAGGCCCCTCATTATCGCGGCCTCTCTTGTTGCGGAGCACAGGCTCCAGACGCGCAAGCTCAGTAATTGTGCTTCACGGGCCTAGTTGCTCCGCGGCATGTGGGATCTTCCCAGACCAGGGCTCGAACCCGTGTCCCCTGCATTGGCAGGCAGATTCTCAACCACTGCGCCACCAGGGAAGCCCCAAAAAGTTGTTTTATATGCTAATCTTTGATATTTGTATGGCATTTCCTAGCTTACAAGTATTATTTAGAAAGATCAGGAAGACAGAGATCATTATTACAATTTTTAATATCAGGCAATTGTAGCCCAGGGAGGAGGAGTCGCTTATCCAAAGTCTCTCCACATTTACAAATCTGAGTGAAGACTAGTGCTCAGGTCTGCCAGCTCTGACCCTGAGCTTTCACCATCACTACCCTGCTAACATGGGCAAAAGACCATGCTGGGCACCAAGGGGACTTCCAAGGTAACTGAAATCATAGCTCTCTGAGTTAGACCTGACATGTCATTCAGTCCAATGCTACCATCCTCTACGTTATGCCCCCAAATGGCCACCTGGTCCTTACTTGCATACCTACAGTCACGGGGAGCTTCTTCCATTCTAGAGCTGCTCTAGTGCTCAGTAAATGGCCCAGCGTTTCCACTGACCCCAAATCTACACTGCATTCCTCCACCTTGCTTCATCCATCTTAATCCTGCCCATTGGGCTACACAAACAACTATGACCCCCTTTCCTTTTGGCAGTCCGGTAGAATTTGGGAGACAACAATCTGTCCCTGTCCCTAGTTCCTAAGGATAGGACTCCAAGCTTCTAAATTTTCTAGATCCAGACCCTGATGCCCAGAGAAGTTGAGTGACTTACCTAAGGTCACACAGCAATTTCAATATATGATTAATGAGTGTCTGCCTTGGCACAGCACTCTGTCGACTCTGCTGACATGGGTGGAGCTATCTGGACACTGGGGGACCATCTGGGATCCCCCTTTCAGGACTAGGGAGTGGAAAGGAGACATAGGAGATATCTCTGTGCCAAATTTGTTCTGGGGTCCTCTGGGAGCCAGTATCGCCCTTCCCCCACAAACACACAGGGGAGTCTGCATGCACTCCCCCCACAGACTTCACTGCCCAGAACTGCTTCCAGGCCTCTAAAATCCCTCACATCTCACCGGGAATCCCAGCTCTGCTCTTGTAGCCCTGAGGGAAATGAGTAAGGTGGGAGGAGCCAAGGAAGAGAAGGTGAGGGAGGAAGGAAACAGTTACTGGTCTCCTACAAGGGGTTCTGAAGTGACCTTGAGCAAGTCACTTCTCCTCTTGAGACCTCAGCTTCCTCATTTGCCAACCAGGGTGCAAGTCCCCACCCTAAATCACTTCAGGGCTGCTGTGAGGATCCAGTAGGATCGGGGATAAGGGAGGGCTTAAGAAAATCAGGGACCTGGGATAACAAAGGTGGTCCAGGAGTTCTTGCTGTTTAAAGTGGTCTGAGACCCTCCTTTCTTCTCTTCTCATCCATTCATTCAGGTGTTCTCTCTTGGCCAAGTCCTTGACCAGGCACTAGGGACAGAGAAATGAATCAGCCTGGGTACCACCCTCAGAAGTGTCCATGGTGACAGGAGCGGGTAGAGGAGAGGGTCAGAATGTGGATGAGTAAACTAACAGTTGCAAATGAAAAAAGAGAAGCTCAGGACCCTGTGGGAGATCAACTCAGTCTGTGAGATACAAAGAAGGAGGAAGTGACCTTAGGCCAGGATTTGAAGAAGGAATGAGAGTTTGCCCTGGTGGACAAGATGGGGAAGGGCAGAGCCAACTTACAAAGCAAAGGCAAGGATGTGAGAAAGGGCCTCCCCCTCACGGTTCAAGAAGAGCTTTCTAAAGATCTGAAAGCCTGAAAATGCTGAAAAGCCTTCCTGGAAAGGAAGGGCATGGGAAGGAGCTGGCTTTGTTTGGAATACTCTGGGGAGATAACATTAAATAGAGAACAGAGAGGCTGGAATAAAAGGCCTTTCATGTCTTTCTAAAGTCTGAGATTGCGAGTTGACCCTGATGAGAAGGAAAACATAAGGTCATTTTCCCTCTGCGCCCAAGAGGAAGTGTAACGTCTCAGGACTAAAGAAGGGTCTGGAGCCCAAGTTACAGGATTACCAAACTCCCAAGTGGAATTTGCATGCCACTGCAGGCAGCCTTAAACAGACACAGCCTCTGCTGCCCTGAGGGCCTTCATCTTCCCAGAATGGGGTTTTAGCTTCCCATTCTGAGCTTCTCCTGGGAGGGCCTGAGCCCCTGCCAGAGTGAGGACTTGTGAAAGAGCATATGCACAGGGGAAAGGCCTGGGAAGGGCGCCGGCCAGTGGCCAAAGGCTGAGCTCCTGGTAGCAGAGCCAGCCCAGCCAGTGCCCTGACTGACCCCCCGAGGCCTCCCAACAGGCACCCCGGAGATTCAGAAGAACATTCTCGTTCTGACACTCCATCACCAATTTCTCCCCTATACCCAGAAGTTGGCCTCCTCAAAACATGGGTACAGCCATCCCCATTAAACACGGTTCTCCCCGCTCTGCCAAGACTAGGAGTTTTGGCTTTGTTCCCTGCCCCCAAGGACAGTAGATGAGCAAACTGAATATCATCCTGGTCCAAGATGATTCAGAGTGGGGAGGAGGAGGAATTGAGGGGGGTCTCTGGGAGGCCAGACCTTTGTGATGGTCCAGAGAGAATGGACAAGGTCTGAGCTAGGGCTGAGGACCTGGAGAAGAAGGGACCACTGGGTGACTGGTGACTGACTGGATGGGGAGGTGCGAGGCAGAGAGCGGGCAGGACTGACTCCAGAGTTCTGTCTTGGCTGACAAGCTGGTGGTGGAAACACAGAAGGAAAGACCAGGGGAGAGGGCTACACAGTGAGTTAACAAGAAATACCTACCATGTCTTTTAAAAATTCACCCTGCACACAGTAGGAAAAACATTGTAAGTAACTTAGATGTCAATAGAGAGTAAGTTAAATAAACTGTTACATCCATACTAGGCAATGTTATGAAATATGAGACATGGGGAAATAGTCGCAATAATTTATGCTTTGGAAGGGAGTCATAAAAAGTATTGCAGAATAATCCTATTTTTTGTAAAAATAGATGGATGTGTCTATATACAAATTTTTTTTAAAAAACTGAAATAGTAAACATAAAAATGTTAAAAGTGCTTATCTCTTGATGATGAATCACAGGGGATGTTTTACTATCTTTATGTATTTTCCTCATTCCTTCGTTGGGAACAAAAACAAATATTACTGCTCTGCTATGGCCTCCGCTGTGAAGATATGGATTCTGGACTGACAGTCCCTTAGAGCAACGCCAAAGGGTCTGAAGGTACTTCTGCCCCCATGTGTGTGCCCCCCACCCTGGGTGTTCTGACCAGTGAGGAAGCAGCCCCTTGTGCCTGGGCAGCGGCTGAGCAGCTGCTTCTCTGGGTCCTGAGTGGCACAATCCCTCTTGATTCTTAGACCCTGGTCCAGGTGGAACAGAGGCCACTAATGAATTGCATCAGGATCTCTGGCTTAGGAGGGTGCTGGGGACTCCTTCCAAGTGGGAGAGGAGAAGGACAAAGGTAAGATGCTGTCGAGCTGGCCCAGGAGCACATGACAGATGTGCAAGAAAAACATACTGAATGAATTAATGAAGGGGCGAGATCAACTTTGTGAATCTTTTTGGATACATTGGAAATTCTTTTTTTCAAATGATGAGTGAATTAGACAGAATTATAAAGAAATCAAATCATCAAATACGAGTCACTCTATATTAGCTGCCCCAGATTAGTAGAGCTCAGTCCTAGTAAAATCTAAAGGGTGAGAGACACCACTGACCCCTCGAGATTCCCCTGAGTTCTTGAGCAAGAAGGTCGCCTCTTCTCTCATGGCGGGACCCAGTCCGTGGGGGGTTCAGTTACATTCCACTAAGTGCAGAGAAGGGGATGGAACCAGGGGTCTCACTAGCTGTGTCTTGTCACCCCCCTGAGCTCACTAATCTCTCACTATTCCCCCCCAAAAGTTCTGAACACACAGGATGTCCTTGGACACTTGACTGAAATTGACAGAAAGCCCCTGACCTTTTTCTAGTGAGAGCATTATTCATGTCCTCTGATTAGAATGACAGCCCATTGTTTTTTTCTTCCTTTCCTGAAAACCTATTCATGGAGTAGCATCTGGGGGATCTCAAAGTTGGCCATGACCTTGACAGTTTCTCTCCCGCCACTCTGCCTGGGGAGCCCTCAGGCATTCAGTGGTATTTCACGGGGTCTTGTGAGCCTCCCAAGAAGTTCCACAATTTCTAGACCAATTTCCATCTAATCACTCTGACATCTTCCGAGCAGATGTGGTTGCCATTTCCTGGCATTTACTCTTTATCCTGCCTCCCTCTGTTGTACACGGCTGTGATTTCTGCACCCCAGCGTTGGCAGAGGTTTAGAATCAAACACTGGGGACTTCCCTGGTGGCGCAGTGGTTAAGAATCCGCCTGCCAATGCAGGGGACACGGGTTCGAGCCCTGGTCCGGGAAGATCCCACATGCCATGGAGCAACTAAGCCCGTGCGCTACAACTACTGAGCCTGCGCTCTAGAGCCTGTGAGCCACAACTACTGAGCCCACATGCCACAACTACTGAGCCCATGTGCCTAGAGCCTATGCTCCGCAACAAGAGAAGCCACCGCAATGAGAAGCCCTTGCACCGCAACGAAGAGCAGCCCCCTCTCGCTGCCAACTAGAGAAAGCCCGCAGCAATGAAGACCCGACACAGCCAATAAATATATAAATAAAATTTTTAAAATACAATCAAACACTGAGTCAAGCACTCATGAAGGTCAGAGCTGGGGTGGTCCTTGGAGGGCCTTGTGTCCAATCCCCTCACATTCAGTTCTTTTCATCCATCATTACCGAGCTGCTCCTCTGTGCCTGGCTCAGTGCCAGGCTCTGGGGGCTCAGAGCCGATGCTCCTCAGTCTCCCCAGCAGCCCTTGAAGAATGTGTTCACAGTCTGAGAGTAGAGACAGATGGTAAACTTGCCAAATTCACTCATTAAGATAAGGCTTCAGTAGAGGGCTGGATACAGTCCAGGAGTGGGGTTCAGAGGAGGGAATGGCCAATTGAACATGGTGAGGTCAAAGAAAGCAGCGTAAGCAGAGGTGATATTTGAAATCTAAAATTTGACATTTTTAAGGATAATAGTTAAGGTTTTTTCAGGAAGATGAGGGAGTAACAAACATTTCCAATAGAAACAGTGGCCTAGGTATTCCCTGGGGGTCCAGTGGTTAGGACTTGGCGCTTTCACTGCTGTGGGGACCTGGGTTCAATCCCTGATCAGAGAACTAAGGTCCCACAAGCCATGTGGCACAGCCAAAAAATAAAAGAGAGAGAGAAAGAAACAGTGGCCTGATGGTGCACAGCCTGGGCTCTGGAGTCAGACTGGCTGGGTTTGAATCTACCTCTAACCGGCAGCGTGACCCTGGTCAAGTTATTTATTCATCCTCTCTCAGCTCAACTTCTTCATCTGTAAAATTCACAGACACCTGTAAGCAAGTATGTCCCACGCAGTCATGCAGCATGTCAGGGTGCCCTTCCTAAGGTCGTGCTCTTCCCCACTGAGAGTTGTATGTTTGTTATAACAGTTTTCCAGTGGATGGTAGTCAAGTGCTTGCTTTCTCATAATATCATGACAGTTTGTGACAGATGCAAGTTAAGGGTCTTGAGGAAGTGTGCATTTTTCTAATTCGCACAAAGACACCAAGTAGGCTACAGGTGACCTGGTACTCGTGGTGTTTTTCTTTCTCCTTTCAAAAGTGAAACTCTTTCTAACAGGCAGGGGTCAGAGGAACTTCAGTCTTCTTGCCTCTCTTAAACTGTCCACCCAGGAGCACTCCTGACTGTTTGGGCCACTATCCACTGGGCTACAGGTCTCTGCCTCGGGACCTGGGCTGTAGCCCCCTCAGTGGGATGTGAACACCTTTCTCCACAGAAGCCCTGGAGGAGATGGGAAGGAACAGGGCCCCTTTCCCCCCTCTTCTCTGCCCCTTCAGTCCCCCTAATTACACATCCAACTGGGCAGGGGATAAACCTTTCTGCACAGAAGGATTGGGACAATCCTAAAAGGTGCTACAGTGTCCAAGGGGAAGGTCAAGGTTCTCCCTCTCTTGACATTTCCCAGCATATGGAAGGGAAACCCTTAGGATTTTTCATAAAAGAGAGGTTCCCACAGGGCACACCCCAGTTTCTAACCTCCCCTCACTTGCTCTGAGATTCACACCTCTCTTCCTCCAAAAGCCTCCTTCTCACAAGCCTCTCACCTGCCTCCATTCCAGTCCCACAGAAATCCAGTCCCCACCACAGTCACCCCCTGGATCCATCTACTCAGTCCACCCTGACCCCAGACCTGCTGAATCAAGTTCCTGGGGGGGTGAGAACACATATCTGTGCTTTTAACATGTTTCCGGGTAGTTTTTAGGTCCGTTGAGGCTTGGAAACTTCTGCCCCTTGGTTCTCTCCTTCAGATGAAGGAGGGACTCAGATTGACCATTCTAATAAGGATTTTATTAAATGCTTTAGTTCTCTTCTTGATGTATGTGAGGTGGGTACGTATGTGAGGTTTGTGCGTGTGATGTGCATGCATGTGAGTGTTGTGGAAGTATGTGAGAGTGTGTGTTTGCGAGTGTGATATATGTGCATGTGGTATGTGTGTGTGTGTGTGTGTGTGTTGAGGGCAGCAGGCAGGCAGGGGGAAGGTGGATCAGTTTTCCACACTACACACCAAAATGATAAAAGTTCTTATCTCTGGGTGATGATCTTAATAGCTATTTTTCTTTTGCTTTCTCTGTATTTTTCAACTTTCAACAAGAAGTTGCTTATGTAATAATAAGAAATGTTTTTAAGGAATATTGCACTGTCATCCATCTTGAATCTCTTAGTCCCAGCAAATCCTGTAGGCACCCGCTATCCCAGCCTGATACGTCAGTGGGTGAGATCTGATGGACTGCTTTCAGAAACTGAGCTGTTCATAGGAGCCATCTGGAAATGTGGACCCCACCCTGTTCTGTCATCCAGGGCTTGCCCAGATGGCGTAGTAGGGCCTTGGCAGGGTCCTGAGCATTTGATTCCCAGGGTTCCTGGCAGCTTTGGAGCTGGATCCAGGCCAAGGTAGGGTAACCAGGTGCAGGCTCCAGCTCTGAGAGAGGCCTGGTGAGAGCCAGGATGGCACAGAGCCGTCCCATCCAAGATCTGCTCTAGCGCCTCACCTCCCAGACATGCATTATTCTCCTGGTATTGTTTTTTGAAATCGGGATGTGTCTGAAAATTTGCATGTACATTTAGTGAAGTGATATTTCTTGTTCTCCCAAAAGGCTCTTATTAAATCTGCAAGTTATACACAGAATGGAGCACAGTGCCTGGCTCATAGTAAAATGTCTGTTAATAAATGAATACACATGTGAAAAGGAAAAACTAATATCTATTTTCTTGTAAGAGTAATATGCCTCCCACTCCTCCCAAAGTTAGTGATGTTCGTTTTGGGGTCTCTCTGGGGCTTGATTAGCTGGACACAGTCTCCCTGGCAACCTCACAGAGATACGGTGACCTGTGAGCCTGCCTGAGGAGACAGGCATTTTCCTTCATGTTTTCATACACACAGTGCTCCTCAACCATCTCCCCAAGAGCAGGAGAAATTTCCTGGTACAAAGTTGAAGTTCAGTGCAGGGTTCCACCGTGTCCACGCCGCCTCCCATCTGTGGCACGTGGAATTCCTGTCTAGAGCAGGCCTTTTCCTTCAGGAACACCTCTGCTCGCAAAAAGTAAGGGATGGAACTGAGCAGCCACAGTGTAGCCAGATGTTAATTTAAAGCAACAGGCACAAAAATAATGAATTTTTTAAAAACAGCAACAGGCACCTCCTACTCCTATTGCAGGACAAAGGAGTGGCAATGCTTAAAGGGATACTAAAAAAGAAAAAGGTGATTTATTCCACATGTAGAATATTTCATCGCTACAAGAAAATTAAGTATCTTGAATGATTATCCCTTTGGCCTCAGAAGGGAGTGGCTGAGTCCAGTGGTCTCTAAGTGGGTGCCCTTGGTGGGCTGGGCACCTCCACTCCCATTCTCTAGCTGCTGTTCCCTCCCACCCACCCCCCACCCCCCGAACACACACACACTCTAAACCCCCCTTAGGTGGAAGTGGACGGGAGGTGAGATCCGAGCAGCCAAAGTCAAAATTGACAGGTGCAGACAGAACTTGGCATTGGGGCCCTCTTCAAGATAGCTGTCCGATCATTGGCATTTGTCTTGTGGGAGGGTCCATGGGCCCCTCACAGCCCTTCCCCATCCCTGGGGATCTCCCACCTATGGCACCTTGACATAGCTTTGCCTTTCTGACTGACAGTTCAGCTCCCATTCAACCTTTCTAGGGGTCACCTGCCCTTCTAGAAGGTCCTCTTAATCCTGCTCCTCTCCATGGAGACACACCTGGCCCTAGGAAAGACCCAGGTATCCTTGCCCAGCCAGAATCTGGGCCCTTCCCAAAGCACGCCATCTCACGACGTGGCCACGAGTGGGTGCTCTAGCCAAGCCTCTCACCCATAGACATTTTCAGGTGTGGGTCAGGGACTAGTTCTACACCTGTTAAATGTTAAGGCACACAAAACACATTCTCCGGATGGTTCCCTGGAAGCCCCCTCAGTTGGTTTAAGAAAGGAAGAAGTTCCCCTTTACCCTTCCCACATGGGGGTCGGGATTGGACACAGGCGGGGCAGAGATGGACAATATTGTCCACTCTCCAGTGGAATCTTCATTTCTTCTTTTTCTGTCAAAGTCTCAGCTTTCGTGTATCTTCACAGTGGTTGTTTTAGTCTCTTAGCTTGTCATGGGTAGGTTGTCTTGCCCTTGGTCATTGGTGCCTCCAAGGACACTCCCAGACAAACAGGAAGCTGTCTCAGCCCTGTCAGGCTTCATTGATTCCAGCAGCCCTTAGATGCACATGGAGTCAGTGGGATGTGGATTCAGATCCCAGCCCTTTGCTTAACAAGCCTTTGGGGCAAGTTACAGAACTCTTGGCTTCAAGTTCCTCACTTGCAAATCAGGTTTAAAAACCCTCAGTTCACAGGGCTTGGGAGAAGTTTAGGGAGATAATATTGCAAGGCATTTGGCACAGTGCCTGTCTTATGATAAATGTTCACTAAATAGAAATCGTTATTCTCACAGTCCTGCTGAGATGTGAGCTTCCTGCTCTCAGCCTGGGAGGCATTCAGGCTTTCAAGGGCTGTTCTGCAGCAGAGATAACCTCATCCATTTTGCTGCCAGTTGCTAGTTTGGCTCCCTGAGGCGTGGGGGAAAGACCACAGGGGTTATCTTCACACAAGGTCTGGTTCCCATCCTGCCCTATCACACCTCAGCTAGATGACCTTAATATCCCCAAGCTCCAGGTTCTTCCCCTGAAAAGTGAAGACAACATCAAAGTGTCTTGGAAGTAAACCCTCCTTGGCCTCACTGGGCTGTCGTGAGGTTGAAATTAGGTGGCATATGGCAGGTGTCTGGCACAAGGCTTGTAGCCTGGGGGCCCTCAGCAGTGGATAATTTCATCACCCTCCCCACTAAGGTGGTATCTGTCACCTACATGTCTTAATCCACGAAACTGTTGTGAAGTTTGAAGAAAAGACTATGCAAGAGGGACTTCCCTGGTGGCACATTGGTTAAGACTCCACGCTCCCAATGCAGGGGGCCCGGGTTCAATCCCTGGTCAGGGAACTAGATCCCACATGCATGCCGCAGCTCAGAATTCGCATGCCGCAACTAAGGAGCCCACCAGCCACAACTAAGGAGCCCGCCTGCTGCAACTAAGACCCGGCGCAACCAAATAAATAAATATTAAAAAAAAAAAAGACTATGCAAGAGTGTACATTATAAAGGGTCGCGTGCGTTGTAAAGGATGAGTGGGCTCTGATGATTAGCTGGAAGAATGGAGAGGCCAGAGGGTCTCTGAAAACTTCCTGAAGAAGAAACCACTTTATTTATTTATTTTTTAAATAAATTTATTTATTTATTTTTGGCTGTGTCGGGTCTTCGTTGCTGCGCGCGGGCTTTCTCTAGTTGTGGTGAGCGGGGGCTACTCTTCGTTGCAGTGCGTGGGCGTCTCATTGCAGCGGCTTCTCTTGTTTTGGAGCACCGGCTCTAGGCGCGCAGGCTTCAGTAGTTGTGGCACACGGGCTCAGTAGTTGTGGCTCATGGGCTCTAGAGCGCAGGCTCAGTAGTTGTGGCACACGGGCTTAGTTGCTCCGCGGCATGTGGGATCTTCCCGGACCAGGGCTCGAACCCGTGTCTCCTGCATTGGCAGGCGGATTCTTAACCGCTGCGCCACCAGGGAAGTCCCAAGAAACCACTTTAAATTTCCTTCCTCAGGGAAGATTCAAAAGAGTCTGTTCTGCTGAAATGTGTATTCCTTTCATAGGAATAGCACACACATGATTGTAAAGGGGGTACAGTGTGCATATTATGTGGAAGTCATATTGATTCCTATGCAGTATATTCCAGCCTGTACATGTTTTGAAGCAATTAGGAGCACACCTTCTCACCACTAAAGAGGAAGCTGTAGCATTTTTATGAAGACCTTAAAAAACACGGAAAATCCTGCGGAAGTGCTTTTCTCTGGTACAAGTCGTCACTGGTTTAGTGGCTTCATGAACCACAATCCCTTCCAATGTTAGGTTCTCTGGGGAAGTGGAGAGTGCAGATACTTCCTCTGGTATTTAAGAAAAAAATTTTTTTTGTTGTTTTTGAAGAAGTCTAAACCTTAGATTTTTCACTTTGGTGGACCTAGCCTCTGTTAGAGGCAAATGCCATAAAGATCCTACATCTGGGAGAAAATAAAAACCTCAGGTTTAAGGCTGCTAGGACAGAGTGACCATGAGTCTGGGTGCAAATGCTGCTGGTGATTTAGCCCCGTTGCTCTTTTATTGGGATCGGTGCTGTTTTTGTTAGAGCTCTGCTTACAAAGACCTGTAGGTTTTAAACGATCTGCTCCAAATTTGTTTGTTAAACCCTTTTGTGTTTACACCATGTGATTTTGCAAAAGGATTTTGTTTTACTTTGTTTTGTTTTGTTTTGTTTTCAGGATCATATATATGGCATTGTGGCAAAAATGCCCACATCAGGATCTGATCAGCAAATCAGAATTACCTAAACCTCCAAGAAGCAAAACTAAAGTGCTTTTGGGGGGTAGTTCATTTCCCCTCACCTACACATTTTCCAGGTTTGATGAAAGTCATGTTACCAGGGCAAGAGAATATTCCTCACACAGAAAAAAGTGAAACTCAGATATAACCTCCTCCAGGAAGCCCACCCCCGCCCCCCTTGCAGCCAAGTTGGTCTAGGTGCTCCTTCTCTGGTTCCCCCAGCTTCCTGTCTTTCTCTGTCTCTGCTCAGATTACATCGTGTGGTCATTGCCCATGTCCATATCTGTTCCCACCCCCTAATGTGATGTCACTGGTCTTCCAGGGTCCAGGGCTCAGCATAAGGCCAGCCACTGGGGTGGCATCAGGAAACATTATGAACTGAACAGAATGATCTAGGAGCACACTTGAGGGCTGGTGAATACAATAGTGTGACTCTTTGCCTGTACTTCTAGTCTTTGAGAATTTATTTCAGAGTTTACCATTGTAAGCCAGTTGTAAGCCTGTTGGAACACTTCTTATAAAGCTTGCAAAGTATTTCAGTTTTGTTTACTAGCTCTGGCACAGGCTTCCTCGCAGCCGAAATATCCCCCTGAGCCTCGGAGAGCTATGTGGATGCATACAAAACCAGGGACAGGACCCAGAACGCTGCGTGTGAACAATGAATAAAACCAGGGCAGCAGAGAATGGGGGGCGGGTGATAAAAAAGCCCGGGGCTCTAAGTTAAGCTAAGCTCTAAGCCACACTCTGCCATTCACACACATTGTGTGTGAGAGTCACTTTGCCTCCCTGGGCTGTAGTTTCCTTCTCTGTGGAATGAGGGTCTTGGAGTAGGTTCCATTATTTGTTCAACATATACAGGTCTTCAGGACCTGCACAGTCCCACAGAGGAAAAACTGAAGACAAGGCTGCCCTTGGGAGGTCACAACCTGGAGAGTGAGACAGGCTCGTGCCCACAAAGTCCCTGGGTGGATGTAGGAGGAATTAACATTTACTGAGCACCAGCTGCGTCCCCAGCACTTTATATCTAATGCCTAATTTAATGCCCCCTCTAAGGTAGCCATTATTACCCCCATTTTATAGTGGGGAAACTGAGGCTCAAGAGGTTAAGTGACCACGTGTGCTAGCAAGCAACAGAGCTGGCATTTGAACCCAGGTCTGCCTGACTCTAAAGACCAAGATGGTTCCCACCCAATTTGAACAGTCTATGACTTCATGATTTAAAAAAAAAAAATTAATTCAGGAGAATGCATGTTCATTTCCTTCCTTAAATCCAGGCTTTTAACTATTTAAATTAAAAAAAATTTTTTTTTCTGATTCAGGAAGTGGATAATGTCCTGTTTTAGATTATATGTTACAAAAAGCTGAAAGATGGCTCATTTGTTCATTCATTCATTCACTCAATCATTCAACAAATACTTATCGAGCGTTTACTATGTACTGACCATGCACTGTTCTAAGCACTGGATATATCATAATGCACAAAGACAGACAAGGTCTCTCTTCTCATGGAACTGACTTTGTATTGGGAAGCAGATGATAAAGATGAAAACAACTAAATAAGATGATTTCGGTTTATTCTAAATTCTAGGAGAAATGTAATCTAGGAGAAGTGATATGGTAAATTTGGGTTCCATCTAAGTTAAGGTAGTTAGAAATGGCCTGAGGAGATGAAATTTGAGCTGAGATCAGGTTGAGAAAGACCTAGCCAAGTGATGATCTAGGGAAAGTGCTTCCTGGGCTGAGGGAATAGTAGGTGAAAAAGCACTGAGGTAGGGCCAAGTGAGAGTCTCTGAGGAACAGAAAGAAAGCTGGTGTGTCTGGAGTAGAGTAACAATAGGGAAAGTGGCAGAAAATGACGTAGGAGGGAGATGGGATCATACAGGGCCACGGCACGGAGTTTAGACAGCTAGAGAAAGTCACTGGCGAAAGGTAAGCAAGGTAATGACATTCAGCCTTAGAGATGAGAGGAACAGTAGAGTCATTCTGACCCAAGCATCTCACCTCACATTGGTCCAGCCGAAGAGACCTGTCCAGAGACTAACAGGGTCAGTGAGTGGGAGAGCCAGGAGTTAGTGGGAGACCCCATTCAAGCAGAGCGCTCAGCCAAACCGCCGACTCCCTGTAATGCAACTGCCCAGCCACTGCCCTGGCCCGGGCCACCAGTGTGTCTTTCCCCTGATCTATTACACTAACCTTCACTGGTCTTCTGACTGTCACCCTCACCCTCCTAAGGTTTATTGTCCACACAGCAGGCTGAATGAACATGGTAAACCTTAATTTACATAATGCCTCACCTCTGCTCAACCCCTCTGACGTCCTCCCTGTACCTCACTGTACCTGTTCATTTGTCTCCCCACCAACCCGGAGAGCAGGCCCTTGTCTTAAATATCCTTGGATCCTTGGTGTGCTGGATAGAGGATCTGGCACATAAAAGGCACTCGGTAAATGCTGAATGAATAAATAAACATGTAAATATAAAATCTGCAAACAAGCACACTAGGTGATTTAATTTCTGTCTACGTAGGGGAATCTATCTGGTTATTATTTATGGATAGCACATTGGTTAAGAGCATGGGCTTTGAACTGGACCTCCTGGGTTCAAATCCTTTCTCTTCCAGTTACCAATGCTTTGACTTTGGATAAGTCATTAACCCCTTTGAGTCTCAGTTTCCTTGTCTATCTAGTGGGGATAATAATAGTATCCAACTCACAGTGTTGTTACAAGTATTACATTAGTTGGTATATGTAATAAACCATTCTTGGTACCTCTCAACTATTAGTCATTGATATCATTGTTGATATCTCCATATGCAGTGAGGGAAACGAATGCCAGAAAAGTCTGGATGGCTTCAGTGGAGACTCCTGGTATAGGAGACAAAGTGCTGTCTTTGGAAGGTTCCCCTAATTTGCTGGGGCAACCTTGGGCAAGTCACTTCATGCTTCAGAGTCTGTTTCCACATCTGAAAAATGGAGATAATCTTACTCCAGCTGTAGCTTTGAGATTAAGTATATCAAGTTTCTGGCACAGTAACTAGCACCTAATTCCAAAGGCAACAAATGTTTCCTTTTGCTCTTCTCCCCACTGGCCTGTGAGCTTGCCAAGCACAGGATCCTTGTTAATGGTGCCTGAATCTGCCCACCCGCTCATGCCTAGCACAGAGTCTGGCCCTGTGAACAGACAGTAAACAGTGAATAGAGAATTAATACTTGTGGACTCCGAAGTGGGCTCCCTTCTCCTGCTTCACACATCTGTCCCTTCAGTTTCGTTTTTTCTGCCAGAAATCTGGTCCAGAGAATCATCATCTCTCATGGTGGCTATGGCAACAACCACCTACTGATCTCCCCATTCAGAGAAGGGCTTGTCCCTCCAGCTTACTGAACATGGTGCCAGATTTGTCTTTTTAAAGCACAAACCATGTCCCTTGCCTTGCACAGAAGCCCTTCGTGGCCCACCAGAGCTGCCCCCCACCCCCAGCTCCTTAGGCTGGTGTTTAAGGCTCACCACAGACCACCCCTGGCTGCCCCTGCCATCATGTCTTCTCTCTCTCCCCCTCTAACCTTACACACACACACACACACACACACATACACACACACACAGGCACCAGACTGAATCATAGTTCCTTGGCACCACTGTGCCTTGCTCACATTGTGCCCCCTGTCTGGAGCGGCCTCTCAAGGCACCAAACCCCCATATCCCAAGGTCCCACTCTAATGCCACCTCTTCACCTGGCCTCACCCAGTTGCACAAGCTAGAAGTGTCCCTCCTGCACCTAAGTTCCCACAGTGCTTCGTGGTGCAGCTCCTCGCCCACTTGCCGCCGCAGATGTCGTATTGTGTTTACCTCTGTGCCTGGGCTAAGTGGGCCCTCAGTGAACGTGATGGACGAACGTGGTTGGCCTCCCCTCTGTAAGGGTAGGGATGTGTCTCCTTCATCTCTGCACCTTTCCTCTCTCTCACACACACACGTTTTCCTGAACACAGCAGGAGCGTGATGCATACTTAATAGATGAGCCACCTAGCCTTGCTGTTCTAGTGCGCAGAGGTGTCTTTAATTGGTCTTTGCTCCTCAGTCCTGCTGATGGCCCTAGGGAAGACCACACCGTCGTTCACTTGGACTGTTAGAACAGGCTCCTAGCAGTCTCCCTTCTTTCCTTTTAAGCCTGCACAGACTATCAGAGTGACCTTTCTCAAACAGAAATCTCATCATGCCTTTCCGCCGCTGCAAACCTTTCATTAGCTCCAAGTGCCACAGGATAAAGCCTCTGCTGCCTTCCTCTTCAGCCTAGTCTTCTGCTCCCCCAGGTTCCCTTGCCCCCCGCCTCACATACTTCCTTGCATTCCTCCAGAGCTACTGTAATACCATGGCAACCCTGTGTTGTTTCAGGCCTCTGTGTCTTGACATACGCTGTTCCCTCTTCTTCAAATGACACCCACCTCCACTCACCGTCCCCCAACATCTGATAAACAGCTGCCCATGCCTCAAAACCCAGTTCTGACAAAAGCTTCCTCTGTGAAGGAGGAGATGGCTGACCGCATGAACAGCCCCCATACAAACCATACATCCACCCCACAATACTGGGCATTCACTGTGCACCAGACATCCTCTCTAGGCAGCTGCTGCACTGGCCAGATTCCTGAGGTTGCAGTCGTCACTGTGTTGACATGAACTGTGCTTGTACCTGCCTCGTTTCCTCGCCCGGAGCCCTGAGGTCCGGGCTGCTGCTGGCTGTCATCACTGAGTGCCCCTTGTCCCCTAGTGCTCGCAAGGTGCCAGCAAACGTGGAAGACCTGTAAATGAGCCACACTGAGTGCAGGGGAGTGGAGGGGAGGAAGTCAAGTGGGGAATAGGGCGGGACAACGTCGAAGGTTCGACCCAAGGCCGCCAGGGCCTCTCGAATCTTATTTCAGAGTCCAGGATCCTCCTGGTTAATAGCAAAAGATGCTTCAGCTTCGGCTGTCCTGGGGCTCCTGCTCAGGCTTTGGGTGAGTGGTTCTCAGTGGCAAAGTCCTCAGGAAATTCCCTGCAACCCCCAAAATGCTAGGCCAATGAACAGGTCCCACAGGCTGCTGACAGCTCGGCACAGTGCGAAATGCGGCTTTGCTATCATCAGGGTGGCAAGAAATAAGTCAGTCTGGCATTGGCTTCAACCATTCAGACCCTCAATGTGTCATTCTTCTCTTTAACAAAGCTTGCCGATACTTGCTTTGTGCTTGGCACCGAGGACAGAGAGAGAAATTAGATGCTTCCTGACCTGGAGAAGCGGCTTGTCTGGGGAAGCAGGCTGTGTGATCCAAGACACTTCCCGGAACAGGTAAGTCAACACGTGACTAAGTCCCAAATAGCAGGTTCCTGAAGGAAGAAGGAGTCTGGTGCATTCCAGGAACTGAGAAGACCAGTGGGGAGTACCTGGAGATCAGGGACAAGATACCAAGGTGAACCTGAAGAGACCCTGCAAGGTGGAGGTGGGGGAGGGGCACAGCCTTGTAACTATAATAACAGCTAACATTTGTGTGGCACTCATTATGTGCCAGGCACTCTTCTAGACGTTTTACGTGTTAACTCCTTTAATTGTCCCAATAACCTGTAAGGGTAATAATTGTGATTATTATCCTGTGAGTCAAGGGAAGCCATTGAATGGTGTCAAGCAGGGAAAAGAGATCAGATCTGTATATGAGAAACTTCCCTCTGGCTCTGGTATGGAGCAGTGAAGGGGGTCAGAGTAGATGCCAAGAGACCCATCAGGAGGCCCACACTAGTGGTCCAGGGTGGTGCTGGGGTGGGGGTGGAGAGAAGGGAGCATATCTGAGAGCTGTTAAGGGGGAGAGTTGACAGAACTGGTTAGCAGTTACTCATTAGCAGCACTCAGCCCAGGTCTCTGACAAACCTCCCCTCCTCCTCTAGGCAAGTTAAGGCCCCTCCCCCAGGCTGGCCCAGGCCTTGCTTCCTTCTAATAGTCCTGATCTACCCAACACCAGACTCCAGGTCAGTTTTCCAACAAGCAAGTCACAAAAAGTCAGCTGCCCAAATGAATAATTCCCCAAACCATCACTTTGCCAAATGGCTTATAAGCCAGAAACGAATTCATCAAAAGCCAAATCATTCAAAGTTAATTCCCTAAGTTTGCTTGTTTCTTTTGAAAACTCTTATGCAAGTTTATAGCAGTTGGTATTAGGTGGGATAGATTTTTTTTTGTATTAATATTAAGTAGGCAAAAAAGAAAACTTATAAAATATGCATAAAGTATTTAAAAATGATACAACAAAACTCCTGCACCCAAAACCAGTTTTTAAAAATGAATACTACCAAAAACAATTTTTATATTAAAAAAATGAACATTACCATTACCTTGGAAACCCCCTGAGTGCCCCTCCCTCATCCCATCGCCTTCCTTCTCATCCCAGAGATAATCACTCTCCCAAATATTCTGCCTTTCTCTCTTGCTTTTCTTTATAACAACATAATTGTATTTTTAAAGAGTATCGTTTTTTTAGTTTTGCATGTTTTTTAACTTTATATAAAAGGAATTAGAGCACACCTGTTTTTCTGTGACGTTTTTTTCATTCAACATTATGTTCCTGAGATTCGTACTTGTTAATGCATAGAGTCCTAATTCATTCATTTTCTTGGCTGTATAGTATTCTGTTTTATGAATACATTATAATATATGTATCCATTGGGTTGAGGAAAACTTAAGATGGTTCCAGTGTTTTTCCATTACACATAGTACTAGTAGGAACATTCTTGGATATGTCTCCTAGGGCACATATGCTAAGGAATTGATCTAGCTCATTCTTTACAACAATCATATGAGGTACGTATAATTAGCCTCATTTATAGATAAAGTAACTGAGGTTCAGAAAACGTCAATGACTAAAGATAGCAGTCTAATAAGAAGTGCGAGGCTTTTATATATTGAATCTCCCCGCCTCATGAAGTGGTCTCTCAGAGGAGAAACCCACCCTCTGACCCATTCCCTAAGCAAAGAGTTGCTCTCTGGACAACTTCTAATCCCTGCCCCCTCCCCCCACCCCCCTATCCCATTCCTCACAGCATCCCACCAGTCCCTCCCTCCAAACCTCATTTCTCCTTGTCACCTCCCTTTCTATCCCTAAACCCCACTACTGTCCAGGTTTCAAATTGATGCTGACCACCCCCTGAGTTAAAACCAAGATGCAAGGACCCTATCTCCCACCTACTCTTCCCACCTTCCCTATCTCTCAGCCTCTTGCCCCCAGGCAGGCATCTTCCCTCCCCTTCTGACCACACACACCTCTGCCCTACTCTGAGAATCCTGATTACTCTGCCTAGGATGCAGTGTATCCCTCTCCCAGATGGAGCTCTTTGAGCAAGGGTCTTTCATGTCTATTTCCACAGCAGTTCCAGAGGACTTCTCTAGTGGTGTTTACACCTTATAGCTCATGTTATTAAGGACCTGTCTTATTCTCCTTTATCTCCCCTGGGCCTTGCACAGAGTGAGTAACAAATATTGAATGAAAGGATTGATTTTCACCCAAACCACTTCCTGTGCCATGCCTGGATTAATTTCAGTTAATGTTTACTGATCTGCTTTAAAGTACCAAATGCTGTGCAAAGCCTTCCTGCTCTGAGCAAGCCGAATCATTCTCTCCATCTCATCTCTCCAGGCTCAAGCAAAGGGCCTACCCTGCATCTGCATCTACACTACCTTGCTGGCAACAGTCTCCTCTGAGATATCCTAAAGTTCTAGCCCCTAACAAGAAGCACTAACATTCACACAGCTCTTTGGAGTTTAAGCAGCACTGTCAGATGCATTTGGTCTGTCCAACCATTCAGTGCTACCGGCGTCATGATCTCCATTTTGCAGATAAGAAAACCAAAGTCCACAAATATCAAGTGACTCACCCTGATCCACACAGAAAGTCTCCAGAATTGAAGCCAGTTTTTCTAATTTGAGAGCCCTTGCCTTTCCACTATATTTAGCCATCTTCGCCATGAAGCCTTTGTCAAGGCAATGGAAATTGACGTGGTAGCGTGGTGTGGTGGGAAAGGATGCCAGCTTGGGGTAAGTTGGCCTTTGAGTTTGACTTTGAGTTTGAGCTTCGTCACTTAGTAACTGTGTGACCTTAATCAAGTCACCAACCTCCCTAATCCTGAGTGCTTCATCTGCAAATGGGGCAGTAGCACCTACCTCACAAAACTACAAGGATTCAATGAAAAAAATGTGTATAACTTGCCTTACATGTAGTCAGGGCTCAGTAAATCTTAGTCCCTTACCTGGCCCTTCCCCCAAACTCTATGACAATAATCCAGTACTCCAAGTTCTGAGCCTTTTATGTGCATGCTGGGGACCACTCACCCACAGAAGATGGGGACACTGAGTTCAGCACAATGGATAAATGCATAACTTCCTCACTCTTGGGTCCTGCTCTTTTATGTTCCTCTGGTTGGTTGGTTGGTTGCCTTTTGAGACTTTTGAGAGCATATATGTTTGGGTTTGCCCACAGCTTTATGCAGTGTGGTTTAGCTACAGAGTATAGTCTTAGCATTCCTTCTCCCATAATGAACCCTTCACCCTGCCCAACAGCTATCAAGCTGCAAAGGAGTTTGTGGTTCCTTGAAGCCCACATCACCTTCAGGGGATTTTTTTGTAGCTGCTTTTCATCTCAGAAATTATTCCCTGCCACACAAATGGTCTATCAGTCCATTTCTGGAGACTTAACTGAGTGCCAGCTCATGTACCACACATCAGAAATAATTACTATAATGACTGAGGCTGGCAGTTACTGGGCATTTATATGTGTGCAATAGCACTAAGTGCGTTATACACATGATCTCATCTATTCTTAATAAAATATTGGGATGGGTGGTTACTCCATTTCAAAGATGAGAAAACCGAGGATTAGAAAGGCTTGGTAACCTGCTCAAGACTGCACTAGTTGCAGAACTATGGTTCAAAACCCTGTCTGATTCCAAAGCTCAGAGTTCTTTCCCTGCCATAGGAATCTCCCCAGTCTCTTAATGGGAGATAGAAACCCAGAAACAAACACCTCATTCGTTGCAAATAGCCCTTTGTTTCTGATTATAAAAATTGGTTCAGAATATAAAGCCCTGCTCTGGGGAGGAGGGTTAAGGAGCTGGGGTGAGAGGAAGACTTACTTTTTGAGTACTTCTTTGTACTTGGTGAATTTTTGAACTGTGTAGTTATTTTTCTTTTAACCTAATGACGGGAGGGGGGGAGGGAGGCGGGTAGGATATGCCACCCCCAAACGTGCCACTTTGACATGTGGGTTATTTTGAGCTGAAGGCAATCAAGACCCAGCACTTAGGAAAAGCTTTTTACCTCTCCCTTAACTGCCTAAAACAATTTAGAAAGGGGGCCTGTACCAAGAAGAGAGCTGTTACCAGAGACAAGTATTTCATCTAAGAGACATATCCGCATGGCAGGGCAAACATCTGCTCTTCTCACCTTTCTGTGAATTGCTTCCCCCTCTTTGAAGACCCAGACTCCTATCCCTTTCCTTAGTTCAGGATGGTAGATAAACCTCAATTGCCCGGTTGCCTTTGAGTCTCATATATTTGCAGAAATTTGTTTTTCTTCTATTAATCTGCCTTTTTATTATGGGGGTGGGACGTCTCAGCCAAGAACCTAGAAGGGTAGAAGGAAAATTATTTTTCCTCCCCTACACCAGTTTTTTTAAACCAATTAAAACATAGTAGAACATTTAGAAAATACAGCTAGTAATAAAAATCATTCCTAACCCCACTTCACACAGATACTCATATCTGCCTTTTTCTCTAGGCACACGCTAAAAAAATGGGATTATATTTACACATGCCGTTTTTTGTAACCTGCCTTTTTTCTCATATTGCTATCTTATGACATTACTTTTCATGTCTATGAATATAGATCTGATGGTACTGATGAAGTTCAGGTGGCTTCCAAGCCCTTTTATACGTGAGAATGCTGAGATGAATTTTGAACGGGAATTTGCAGCATCCTGTCACAGCGGGAGGCAGGGACAGCGGGCTCACCGCAGGGCATGCTGGGCCCTGTGCTGCTGGCGCAGGGAACCGAGAGGCCAGGGGCGGGGCCCGGGCCGGGAGGCGGGCCCGAGGGTGGGTCCGGGCCGGGTCAGGGCTGGTGTCCGCTGGTCTCCCCACTTCAAGCTCTCTGGCGTGGCTAGAGCTGAGTGGAGTAGTGATCGAGCTGCGGAGGTTCATGGCTGGGACCGGCTCCTGGAGGGTAACTTTGGTTCTCCTCTGGCTCTAAACGCGGTGGCACCGGCGGGCAGGCGTCCCCGCCGGGGAGAGTTGCAGACTAGGTCACGCGAGTGCCCAGAGCTTGCTAGACTTCAGACCTGGGGGCGCCCATGGCGCAGCTCAGTCACTTTGACGCTGAGGCCCCCAGGCAGCCAGGAGGCTTGGGGAGGCGGCCACCATCAGGGATGGTGGTGGAGTGGCCCAAGGGGAGATTTAGGACGTTTCTGGACCCCAAAGTGTCTATTCTCTGTGTTCTTAATGAAACCTTTTTAAAATTAGGAAATAAGACATACACAAAAATAGAATAATATAACCAGTCTCTATGTACTCATTACCCAGCTTAGTCACATCTTAGTATTTTCCTATATTTGCTTCAGCTGCTTTGTTCTTTAGGCAATGAAGCATTAAATATATAGCTGAATGTCTCTGTGTAACCCTCCCTAATTCCATTTCCTTCTCTCCCTGTAGGTCATTGCCATCTTGAATTTGGGGCTTATCAATTTATCAACCCAATGTGTGTTTTTATGCCTCTAGTAGGTACGTATTTATCCACAAAAATGGATGGCATGTTTTGCATGTTTTAATCTTTATATAAACGGTATTCTCCTGTAACTATTCCTGAATTTCCTTTCATCCCCCCTCAACATTTTTGAGATTCATTCAATATAACTGCTGTATAATATTTCATTTTGTGATTATACTCCAGTTCATTTAAACATCCCTCTGTTCAATAAATAATCACAAAATGAACATTCTTGGACATGCCTCCAAATACACAGGTGTGATAATTTTTTAGAATATATTCCTAGGAGTGTATTTGCTGAATCATGGTGTACGCACAGCTTCCTCTTGGCCAGATAGTGCTCCCCAAAGTGATCATAAATCATTTTACATTCCTACCAGCAATGTATAAAAGTTCATATTGTTCTATGTGGTTGCCAAACTTGATTTACTTTAATAAAGCTTTAAAAAGTTTCTTTTTTAACCAAGTTCAAATTGCATCTCTTCTATTTGCTCTCAATTATACCTAGTATGAATTATTTTGCCTCTCTAAGCCTGGGTTTTCTTATCTGTAAAATGGGGATAATGATACTTACCTTGCTATGATGAGTAGGAGGATTAAAGAAAATAATGCATTTAAAAATGCATACTCAAATGCCTGGCTAGAATTTGATAGGTACTCCAAAAATAGTAGTAGTAGGAGGAGTAATAGTAGTAGTAATAATAACAATAATAATAATAAATGGTAAATTTGTATTGAGTTCTTGCTATGTCAGGCGTTGTCCTATGTGCTTGAAGCTCATTGTCTCAATTACTTGTAATAGCAACCATATGAGGTTGGTATAAGTATTAGCGTAGTTTTTCAGGTGAGGGAGCCAAGGTGTATGTAGTTCAAGCAAATTGCTCAAAGTCACAGAGATAGTAAGAGGTACTGCTGGATTCAAATCTCAGGTTTGTCAGAGAGTTTGGACTTTGAAACTGCAGACAACGGAGAATCACTGAAGGAGAATAATTCATTTATTTGCCTGACAGCGGTTTGTGCTACCCTATAAATAGTGATCATTATTATTATGTCGATGAGGCAGTGTAGAGAGGAGGAAGGAGAAAAGGTTGGAGTTAGATGACCCACTTTGTGCCTGGCTCTGTGCTAGGCATTAGGGATGCACTAGGGACCAAAACACTTTCCTTGAGGTTGCCTGGAGTCTGGTTCAGTGTTTCTCAAGACCTGGTTCCTGGACCATCTGCCTGTCAATGACCCTGGCTGCCTGTTCAACATGCAGATTCCCAACTCCCCCCTCCCCAGAGATTCTGATTCTGTTTCTGGAGGAACATTATGAGCAGAGATTCTGACATTCACATAAGTTTGAGAGTCACTGATCTTGCTGGTGAGGAAGACAAGTAAACAGATGGCTACAATACAGAATGATAAGAGTTACAAAGGCAGGTCCTGGAAGAGTTTCTGGAGGAAGTCTGGTCTGAGCTGAGACCTGTCAGATAAGAAAAAGCCAAGGGGGCAGAAAGGGTAGATTCAAGCTGAAGGAAAAATGAGAGAAGTGGCTCTTTTAGAGAAGAGAATTTTAAAGTATTTTAGTGTGACTGGAGTGCAGAATGAAGCAATGAGGCTGCAGAAGTGGGCAGAAATGTCACAAAGGTCACAGAGCCTTGCTGGTCATGTCAGGGAGTTTGGACTACCCTACAGGTAGTGGGAAATTTATTTTTTTGGGAGAGGGCATCGATAGTTTTGAATTTAAGAAAGAACCCTGTGGGGACTGCCCTGGTGGTCCAGTGGTTAAGACTCTGCGCTCCCAATGCAGGGGGCCTGGGTTCGATCCCTGGTCAAGGAACTAGATCCAGCATGCTGCAACTAAAAGCCCGCATGCTGCAACTAAAAGATCCCGAACACTGAAAGGAAGATCCCTCACACAGCAATGAAGATCCCGCACGCAGCAACGAAGATCCCGAGTGCCGCAAGTAAGACCCAGTGCAGCCAAATGAATAAGTAAATAAATATTAAAAAAAGAAAAAAAAAGAAAGAACCCTGTGGTAGACACAATGTAAAGAATAGGCTGCAGGACTGGAATAGGGCAAGAATTTCCTCAGGGCAATCAGGAAGGGAACAGGCACTACTGACTAAGACTGAGACAATGGCAGGGAGAGAAGGTGGGAAGTAGACAGATACGAGAATCCATACGGGTGATAACTGATTGGATATGGCTGGATGCGGATAGGGAGGAGTTAAGACTTTCTTTAGGAAACTGGGTCAATGGTTGTGAATTTCATCGTAGTTAAAAAACACACTGGAAGAGAAACCAGTGTGGAGGGAAAATGACAAGATCACTTTAGGACATACTGAATTTGAGATCCTTATGAAATACCCAAGTAGAGCCCTCCAGAAGATAGGTGGAAATCTTGCTAGTTACTCACTCAATATCCTCTCCCCCTTCTTCTCTCCTAACAGAAGCCAGCGTTGTTTGGGACAGTGAAGTGACCAGTTAAAACATTCACGCTCCTAGACTCTCTTGCCAGTCTTCCCAGACTCTCTGTGGTTGGTCATGAGATCCAGTTCCGACCAATAAGCTCTAAGTGGACATCCTCGAGTGGAGGTTCTGGAAAAGCTATTGTTTTCCTGATAACAATGTACAGGCCCAGGCGGCATTTGCGCTTCACCCTGTCCTTCCCTCTTACTGCCTCAACAGGGTTGCTATGCTTGGACAAGATACAACCATTTTGTAACCTTGAGGATGAAGGCTTATGCTAAGGAAGGTAGAGGAGGGAGACAGAAGGATTTGGACATTATGGAGCTGTTGTATGGCCCTGGGCTGTTTACCATCTGAGAAAAATAAACCCTAATTTAGTTAAGCCACGGGGACTGGTTTTCTGTCACCTGCACAAAACATGATCTTAATTGATTCAAGGGCGAAAGCTCTGGAGACCGATCTGGGTTAGAGATAGCGATTTAGGTCAGCATCTAGATGGTAACTGACAGTGTTTGGGTCGATACAAGAAAACCAGGCACCCAAAATGCACAAAAGTAAGAGATTCTTACGGGTTAAAGGACAGAGAGGGCTCAGTTTGTGGGCAATGTTGAAAGGAGGAATTCCTGTTCACAGGGCAAGTGTCTTTAGGTTACTTTTTTGTTGTTGATGTTTCCATAACTTCATTCAAAACAAAACAATCAATTTAGGGCTATTCAATTCATACTCAACCCACCTGAAATTTATTTTGTAACAACTTTCCAGGTGCTTAAGCAAGGGCTGATGACTCTGGTCATAAGTGTGGTGACTTACTTCCCAGGGTGTGGCATGTTTGGGGCTCAGGAGCTGACTTGGTAAACCTCAGCTGTCCTCTGTTTTTCCTGGAGCAAGTACCCCCGGAGTTCCTTCTGGGAAGGTTGGTGCGAGGGCTGCTGGCCCAGGACCTGTGTTGCAATTTAACTGGCCTGTCCTATCTTTTGTCAAGATTATTTGTCACAGCGTCCTAATTGATTAAGAAGCCAATCAGGCTAATTTTCCTGATTCCTCTCTTCTCCCCACCTTGCCCCCAACAAAAAAATCCCCAGGCCAAAAATCTATTCTCCCTAACACATGGAAACATGTTATTCCCTCTCTTGAACACTTTTGTGGTCTCTAGGATAAAGCCCAAATGCCTTATTACAGCATATTAAGCCCCAATCTTTCCATCCTCGATCCCTGATAATTGCCTCCACCACTCCCCCATCTCTGCACGCATGGGCAGCCACCCTGAATGTCTCATTCTGCCCACATTCCTCTTGCCCTTTCAAGCCCTTGCAGGCTGTTTTCTTGCCCAATAATGCTTTCTCCATCTCCTGCACTGACTGCCTACCCACACATACTCACTGCAGCCAGATTCATTTGCTGGTCTTCCAGCAGCCAGGAATAGCTGGAAACCCAGGAGCAATCCACTTCCTACTTCTCCCTCAGTCCCTCCCCCCACCACCCATCCCCAGTCTCTCTCCAACTCCTGTTGATTCTATCCCCTAAACATCTGTAAATTTGTCCTCTCCTCTCTGTCACTCCTGATACTAACCAAATCACTGCAAGTCTCTTTAGGAGCCTCCATGTCTTCAGTCTTTCCCAGTTCAATCAATCCGTCCTCCCCTCTGCACATTTACCCAGGTCGATCTCTTCCTTAAAACCCTCTAGGTCCCTAAGGGAATCGTCCCTGCAGAACTCTCAAGCCTCATTTTCTACCAGGAGCTGAGAGAATTCAAATCCAGTGTTGTCCACAGTCCTCTCGGTCCTGCACAGCCCCTCTTCTGAGCTCCTGCAGGACCAGGCTGGCACAGTAGTTAAGAACATGGCCGCTGGCACCAGAGTGCCCAGATTCCAGCCTCTGCTCAGCCACTATTAGCTGGGTGCTCTTGGGTGAAACCTCACCATCAGTCAGTTTCATTACTGGTAAACGAGAGCTAAAGGTAGCCCTCATTCATGGGGTTGTTAGAAAGATTTTAGAAGGTAATGTTGAAAAGTCCTCAGAACAGTGTCAGGAACAGAGTAAACATTACATAAGTGTTAACTATTATAATTGTTTGTTACACCTCATTTCTATGCTTGAAATGTGTCTATTTTGTCCTCTTCTATTGTCTAGGATAGTGCCAGAGACACTGGCAGCAGGTGGCTGTGGCTAGAGTATGGGAGTGGGGGACAGACTGTGAGAGGAAATACAGGGAGACTAGGGGCCAAGGAAGTTTAGCTACCTCAAGGAGTGTGAAATTGGCTTTTTGTTCTCTGTAATCCAAGTTTCATCTTAGTTTAGAAACAGGTCTTATGGGAAAATCAGGCCCAAATGTTCCCCAGTATCTTCCCTGTGCCTGGTGGACAGTATGATTCCCTGCGCTTCACCAAGGAGGCTTTCTCCTCCCTTCAGAGTAATAATACCACAATACCCTGAGATGTATTGATGTCATTCCATTTCCAGGTACTGTATTTAGCAATTATTTTTTTAATTTAATCTAAACATGAAGTGGGTACTACTGCTTCCCCATTTTATAGATGGGGAAACCTTAGCGAGGTTAAATTACAGCTTTTTTTTTAAAAATTAATTTATTTATTTTATTTATTTATTTTTGGCTGCATTGGGTCTTCCTTGCTGCGTGCGTGCTTTCTCCAGTTGCGGTGAGCGGGGGCTACTCTTCGTTGCGGTGCGTGGGCTTCTCATTGCGGTGGCTTCTCTTGTTGCGGAGCACGGGCTCTAGGCGCGCGGGCTTCAGTAGTTGGGGCACGAGGACTCAGTGTTGTGGCTTTTGGGCTCTAGAGCGCAGGCTCAGTAGTTGTGGCGCACGGGCTTCATTGCTCCGCGGCATGTGGGAACTTCCCGGACCAGGGCTTGAACCCTTGTCCCCTGCATTGGCAGGCGGATTCTTAACCACTGCGCCACCAGGGAAGCCCCTAAAGTACAGCTTATTAAGAGGTGAGTTTGGGATACAAGGTCATGTTTGCCACTTTCCAAAGCCAATACCCTTAACTGCTATTCAGATTACTTCATAAAAGTGGATTTGTCACTTAATCTGAAAAATATCTGCAGATTTGCTCACATGCTAGACCCAGTTCTGGGCACTGGGAACATAAATTGAATATAGGAGATCCTTTCTCTCCAGGAACTCATAGCTGCCTTGTGGGTACAAACTAGTCAACAGGCAATGAAGCCAAGTGTGGGAAATGCACAGGGAGCTAGAAAGCAAGGGTAAAGAAGCACTAACTCTGCCTGAATAGTGGGGCTTGGGGTCCAGCCATAGAAGTGGCAGTTAAGTCTCAAAGTTTGGGATTGGGAGTGATGATCACACTAATGATGTTTCTGGAAACATAAGCATCGGCAGGTGCATAAAACATTTATTCTTTAATGCTTATCATGTACTGTAAGTGACAACAGGAAGCTCCAAAATTATCTGTATTATTTTATTCTATTTTAACAAAACAAATACATACACACACACAGAAAAATGTTTAGCCAGTTATATACCAAAATATCAGTATTATCAGTGGTTACTACCAAGTGATGAAATTTCAAGTGATTCTTTATACATACATTTTTTATTGTGGATTATATTTTTATTTGTATAAATACATTTTATATTATGAAACATAATTTTATTGTAGAAATGTAAATTGGTACAACCACTTTAGAAAACTATTTGGTGTTATCTAATAAATTTGAAGATGCAGAGACACTTCCATTCACAGGTAACATGTTAAAGAAACTTTTGCACATGTGTATCAGATTTGCAAAAAAGGAAGGTTCAGGGTAGAATTGGTTGTAATAGCAAAAATGGGAAACAACTTATATCCATCTCAGGAAAATGGATAAATCCACTGTGGCTATCATACAAGGGGAGACTTTTTTTATTTTTAACTTAAATTTTTTTCTTTTTTTGCCACGCTGCTTGCGGGATCTTAGTTCCCTGACCAGGGATTGAACCCGGGCCCACAGCAGTAAAAGCACAGTGTCTTAACCACTGGACTGCCAGGGAATTCCCCAGAAGACTTATTATAAAAGACTAAAAATGAAGAAACTACAGATTTATGGCATAACATGGATGACTCTTAAAAGAATAATGTGGAGCTTAAAAAAGCAAATCTCAGAAGAATACTTATTATATGAGTCCACTTTTATAAAATTCAAAAAATACAAAATTCATGCTCAGGGATACATTCATGTGATAAAAGTATATAGAAAAGTAAAGGAATGATAAAAACAAAATTCAGGAAGGTGGTTGCTTCTGGAGGGAGGAAAGTGATGAGATTGAAGGACACACAAGGGCTTAAGGAATCGAGTTCTATCCCTTAAGCTGGGTGGTGACTATATCAAGATTCACTTCATTATTATTCTTGATACTTTATATATAAGTGATATATTATTTTATATATCATATATTTCATCATAAAACTTTTCCTCATCTATATTGTTAATTTTTTCATAATGAATGTGTATTGCTTGTTATATTAAACAGAGAAAGTAAATAACAAATGTACTAACACTTTAAAAATTCTTCTTCTCTTTTACCTTTTCCATCCTTGTCTTTTTATGTCATTCATTCACCACATATTCATTGAGGACTTAATCTGTATCAAACTGTGTGTTGGGGATACAGTGGTGTTACACAGTGCCTGTACTTGTGGAACTTACCTTCATGCGTGCCCTCCATATCCCTATAAAAGTCTCAGAGTTAGGCTTCATTCTCAATATTTTACAAATTCATTAGCAATTTTTCTTAACATAGCTGTTAAGCACCCATGCTGTGAAGCTAGAATGCCTAAATTCAAATCCTGGCTCTGCTGCCAACTAGTCATGTATATTCAGGCGAGTTACTCAACCTCCTTGTACTTTAATGTCCCTAACTATGAAATGGGGAAAAGAACAGTATCTAAATACCTCATAGGGTTGTTGTAAGATTTAACTAAGTTAATGTTTATAAAGGACTCAGAACAGGGCCTGGCCCATGGTTAAGTAATAAATTAATAAATTTAATAAATGTTACTTTATTATTATTATTGTTCTATGACTATTCCCTGAGCACCAATTCTGTGTCAGGCCTAAGTGAGGGACTGGAGATACGGAGGTAGAATGCGACAGGGGCTGGAGACCAGCTCCTAAACAGACTACTGTGAGGGGTGAGAAGGGCTATGGTGGAAGGAAACCCAAGGGCTGCAGGAACAGAGAGAGGCCCCAACCCAGGCTGGCTGTCAGGAGACTCTTCCCAGAGAGGCTTGGGGCTGTGTCCCCAGGTTGCAGTCTATTGCATTTGGGTGATGCTCTAATATCCCCTATGAATGGGGGCTAGGAAGTGTTGATAGGCTGCCATGACTGTGCCTTGCTGTTAGAGAGGCCAAGAGCTAACTTGTAGATCATAAGGTCACTTAATCTGTGGTGAGCCTACACACTCAGTCTTGGTGGATTCAAATTTTCCTTTGCAGTTATGAAGTTATGGCGCAATGTATCTTGTGTGGAAAAGATGGATTACAGCTGGGATTTCTTTAGTTGTTTTGGGAACTAGTAGAAAGGGTTTCCAGTAGGAATCTGGTTCAAAGCTTTCAAATTTGGGTTCTCATTTGTTAGTTGAAAAATAAATATAGGCTTTGGAAATAACCTAAATACCTAGTAGTAAGGGAATAGTAACATGGATATTTAATAATTAAGTAAACTGTGGTTTATCTATAAAATTGAATATGACTATTAATATATTTACAAGGATTTTTTAATGGCATGAGAAATGCTTATGAAAAAATATGCTGTATAAAGGCATTATTAGCTCTATCATGTGAAAAGGAATCCATAGGTAAAACGCTCGAAGAAAATATACTTAAAGGTTGACAATGGTTATTGCTAGTTGGTGAGATTATAGGTGATTTCCTTTATTTTTTACACTTTTTTGGATATTTTCTAATTTTTCCAACATGAGAATGTATTTTAAAGAAAGCTTTATTAAGACATAACTCACATGCCACACAGTTCCACTATTTAGAACATTTAGTGTACAATTTAAAGTACACAATTTGGACTTCCCTGGTGGCGCAGTGGTTAAGAATCCACCTGCCAATGCAGGGGACACGGGTTCAAGCCCTGGTCCTGGAAGATCTCACATGCCATGGAGCAACTAAGCCCGTGAGCCACAACTACTGAGCCTGTGCGCTAGAGCCCGTGAGCCACAACTACTGAGCCCGTGTGCTGCAACTATTGAAGCCCATGAGCCTAGGGCCCGTGCTCCGCAACAAGAGAAGCAACCACAACGAGAAGCCCCCGCACCGCGATGAAGAGTAGCCCTTGCTCACCGCAACTAGAGAAAGCCCGCGCACAGCAACAAAACAGCCAAAAATAAAAATAAATTAATTAATTTAAAAAAAAGTATACAATTCACTTTTGTTGTTGCATATTTAGAGTTGTGCAACCATTACCACAAACTAATTTTAGAACACTTTCATCATCCCCGAAGAAACCAGTGGGTACCCACTAGCGGTCACTCTGCATTCCTATTCCCTCTCTCAGCCAACAACTGATTTATTTTCTATTCTATAGACTTGCCTGCTCTGGATGTTTTATATAAACAGAATCATACAATATGTACCCTTTAGTGTTTGACTTCTTTGATGCAGCATAGTTTTCTAGGCTCATCCACGTTGTAACATGTATCAGTATTTCATTTCTTTTTATTGCCAAATAATATTCCATTGTATGGATATTCCACATTTTATTAATTCATTTATCAGTTGATGGAATTTGCTTTGTTTCCACTCTTTGGCTATTGAGAGTAATGCTGCTATGAACATCCTTGTACAATTTTTTGTGGACATATGTTTTCAAGTTTTTGAAGTAGAATTATATATATTTATATATATATATACCTAAAAGTAGAATTGTTAGGTCATATGGTAACTCCACTTAGCATTTTAAGGAACTGTTTTTCAAAGTGGCTGCATCATTTTACATACCAGCAATGTATGAGTGTTCTAATTTCTCCATATCTTTGTTAACAATTGTTAATGCTTGTCTATTTATTTATTTATTTATTTGGCTGCACCTGGTCTTAGTTGCAGCACGCAGGATCTTTGCTGCCACGTGCAGGATCTTCATTGCGGTGTGGGGAATCTTTAGTTGCGGCATGTGGGAACTTCAGTTGTGGCATGTGAACTCTTAGTTGCAGCATGTGGGATCTAGTTCCCTGACCAGGGATCAAACCAGGGGCCCCTGCATTGGGAGTGCAGAGCCTTAGCCACTGGACCACGAGGGAAATCCCATATTGTTTGTCTTTTTGATTATAGCCATCTTATTGTGTGTGAAGTAGCATCTGATTGTGGGTTATTTTTTTTGAATTTTAATTATTTTTTGTACAGCAGGTTCTTGTTATCCATTTTATACACATCAGTGTATACATGTCAATCCCAATCACTCAATTCATCACCCCCACCCCCACCCCCACCCCCACCCCCACTTCCCCCCTTGGTGTCCATACGTTTGTTCTCTACATCTGTGTCTCTATTTCTGCCTTTCAAACCAGTTCATCTGTACCATTTTTCTAGATTTCACATATATGTGTTAATATACAATATTTGTTTTTCTCTTTCTGACTTACTTCACTATGTATGACAGTCTCTAGGTTCATCCACATCTCTGATTGTGGTTTTTTTTTTTTTTTTTAATTTATTTATTTTTATTTTATTTTTGGCTGTGTTGGGTCTTCATTTCTGTGCGAGGGCTTTCTCTAGTTGCGGCGAGCACAGGCTCCAGACGCACAAGCTCAGTAGTTGTGGCTCACGGGCCTAGCAGCTCCGTGGCATGTGGGATCTTCCCAGACCAGGGCTCGAACCCGTGTCCCCTGCATTGGCAGGCAGATTCTCAACCACTGCGCCACCAGGGAAGCCCCCTGATTGTGGTTTTGATTTGCATTTCTAGTATGGCAAATATGAACATCTTTTCATGTGATTATAGGCCACTTGTATATCTTGCTTGGGGAAATGTCTATTCAGTTGCTTTCCCCATTTTTTAGGGTTATTTTTCTTTTTTTGAGTTGTAGGAGTTCTTTATATATTCAGAATATGTCTCTTATCAGATATCTGATTTGCAAATGTTTTCTCCTATTTTTGGTATCATTTGTATCAAAAGTTTTAAATTTTGTTGAAGTCCAGTTTATCTATTTTTTCTTTTGTCACCTGTGTTTTTGGTATTTTATAAAAGAAACTATTGTCTAACCCTAGGTTACATAATAAAATTTTACTTTTATATAAACTTCTAAGAGTTTATAGTTTTAGCTCTTACATGCAAGTCTATGATCCATTTTGAGTTAAATTTTGTTTATTATGGCAGGAAGGAATCTAATTTCATTCTTTTGCATATTGATATCCAGTTGTCACAGCACCAGTTGTTGAAAAGACTATTCATTCCCTTGGCATCCTTGTTGAGAATCAACTGACCATAAATTTACAGTTTTTATTTCTCAAATCTCAATTCTATTCCATTGATCTACATGTTTATCCTTATGCCAGTACTACACTGTCTTGATTAGTGTAGGTTTGTATTAAGTGTTGAAATCGGGAAGTGTAAGTCCTCCAATTTTGTTCTTTTTATTTATTTATTTATTTTTATTTTATGGCTGTGTTGGGTCTTCGTTTCTGTGCGAGGGCTTTCTCCAGTTGTGGCAAGCGGGGGCCACTCTTCATCGCGGTGCGCGGGCCTCTCACTATCGCGGCCTCTCCTGTTGAGGAGCACAGGCTCCAGACGCGCAGGCTCAGTAACCGTGGCTCACGGGCCCAGCCGCTCCACGGCATGTGGGATCCCCCCAGACCAGGGCACGAACCCGTGTGCCCTGCATTGGCAGGCAGATTCTCAACCACTGCGCCACTGGGGAAGCCCTCCAATTTTGTTCTTTTTCGAGATAGTTTTGGCTGTTCTGGGTTCCTTACATTTCCATGCATTGCATTTATACTAGGGGCTGGGGGGAGTTTTTTAGAAAAGAGAGAAAGGAGGACAGACATTGCTGAAGGACCTATGAAATACATTTGTGTTTTCTGAGCGATACTACTGCAGTGCACCTTTTGTCTTGGTGAGAAAAATTAATTTTTCTCTTCTAAATTTTGTCCTGGTCATGGTAGGTCCCACCCCCCTGTAACTGTTGATGTGGCAAGGTATTGATAAAGCCAAGGCCTCATCCCCTGCTTTGAGTCATTTGGCTGAGTTAGGGGTTCTTTCCACATAAGGGCTCCCGCAAAGCCCTAATTTTTGCTTTACTCCTAGCAAGTATTATCACAGTCTACGGTTGTGGTCTCTACAGTTTTTATTGCAATGTCATCAGCAAATCACTTTTAGTATGTATTTCTGCATATTCATTATGAGTATACAAATACATGTATATTTATTCATTTATAAAGTATATATACTTATGATTAATATACATATTAAGAACACACGAGACAGAAATTTTAAGGACAAGATAAAAAATGACTAGAAATAGAAGTTTTCCCACACCTCAATTTTATTGATCTCTCCAGAGACTGCCATCTTGAATCTTTACTGTTTACCTCCATGTGTTCCTAGCACTCAGCCAAAGGCAGGGTACATAGCAGAAGCTCAATGTCTGCTGTTCAAAAGAAAAATTTCGATATCCCACTATTTCTATTAAAACACAGCCTCTATTCCTAGGTTTTGCACCCTGCAAGTAAAGGTTCTGCATCTATCATCCGGTAGGGTCACTTTGTAGAGAGGCTGTGGGTGCCTCATCTCTCCTTGTTTTTTCTTTTACCTTCGATTACACCTTAATTGACTTATTTCTTTAGGAAATAGCAGTTGTGTCATCCTTAACTATACTCTTCATTTCGAGCTGCTTGGTCAGGCAGAGTCCTGGGTGTTGGGACCATAAAGAATGGAAATCAAACTTTCAGATCAGGATGTATCTATCACTGGAGGATGTGAACAAAGGTCAAGGGAGCTCTTGGGGATGAGAGTCAGGGAGGGTTTCAGGAAGCTGGATTCTAAAGGACCAGTGGAAATTAGCTAAATGGAGAAGAGAGGAAGGCAGGCAGTCCCAGCTGAACTGCAGGAGCAAAGGCAGGAAGATGGGAGTGGACCCTGCACATTCTGAGCTAGGGAAGAGTTTGGTGTAGCTGAACACAAGGGGCAGGGGGCGGTTGCATTTGCGTTTTAAAAAGATCCTTGCAGCAGCTCTGAGGAGTATTAGGGTCTTGAGGCTGGTAGTAGGGGAGGCTGTTGGTTGCCTGAAGAGTAGGACACAATTATAGATTGCTAGAAGGTAGAAACTTCTGGGCTTGTAAGCCCAAACGGAAGCAAGTAAACTCTGCTTTAGTGCTCTGGCTGCACTGTTTTTTAGGATCCCGAAGTCCCCCCCTCCCCCTTCTTTTTGCTCGGTCCGGGGTTTGTTGCCCTTTCCCTTTGTTGCCAGGTGACACACCTTTATCAGAAAATTATTATTTCCTGGGAGTCCCCGGCGGGGCTGGGAGTATTCGGTTCCTGAGCTCCTTTTCAGGCCTGCGGCCGAAGAAAGACACTGAGGTGCGTCTCTGCACTAGTTTAATCAAGCCAGGGCTTGATTGAAGCCTTCATCCCACCCCCGCCGCAGTAAAATCAACCCCCTCCCCCTCCCCTCCCCCTCTCCCCCTCCCCTCCCCCTCCCCCTCCCCCCCTCCCCTCCCCCCCTCCCCTCTCCTCCCCCTCCCCCTCCCCCCCTCACCAGAAGCTCAAGCATCCAGATAGAAAACAGCCTCGGGGATGTCAGGAACGCCCAACCCACAGTCAAGGGCGTGTCGAGGCGGGGCCGGTGGCCCAGCTCACACCCCTTCCCTGGGAAGGAGGGGGCAGGGCAGTCCCGGCGCCCTCCGGCTGGGCCCTGCGCTGGCCGCGGTGGGCGGGGTCTCCGGCCGGGCGGGTCTCTGACGGCTCCGGGCCCCGCCCCTCGGGGAGGGAGAGAGGGTGGAGTGCGAGGCTAGCGCGCCAGCAGGGCCAGAGCCGGCCTGGGAACCCGCGGAACCAAGCGCAACGAGCGGAGCGCCTGGGCGGCGGCGGCGGCGGCGGCGCACGCTATGGCTCCCGCCAGAGACCGCGAGGGCTACTGGGGCCCCACGACCTCCACGCTGGACTGGTGCGAGGAGAACTACGCGGTGACCTGGTACATCGCCGAGTTCTGTGAGTGCGGGTGCCGGCCTGAGGCGGGAGCGAGGGAGGGAGGGCGCCGGTCTGAAGGGGAGACGCCGCGTGAGGAAGGGAGAGGGCGGACCTGGCCGCCGGGGGAGGCACGGGGCCTGGCCGGGGGAGGTGGCGTGGGGAGAGCGGGCCAGGGGACAGGAACGGGAATGCTGCGGAGGAAGGCAGCAGCTAGGGGAATCCAGTGTGGCGGGTGAGGAGGGCCGGTCTGGACGGGTTGAGGGGGGCCTCGAGGTTGGGGGGGCGGAAGATATGTGGAGAGCCCCTGCTGGACCTTAGGGGAAGCCTGAGGGGCAGGGTTGGGAATGGGGATTCCGCTGCCTGAGGGGCAAGTGGGGGCAGCCCGAGTAGAGCTTGGGACAGTGGGGGACTCTGCTTATTTGAATGAGGGCCCGGGACACCTGCTCCTACTGTTGCTGCCACCACCTTCGTCGCAAGGACACGGGAGAAGGGAACAGGTCCTAGCTCAATCTTCCCCCAAATACGTGAAAACGCGGTCTTTCCCTTCCTCGTTCTCTGTTCCTGTGAGTCCTCCTTCGGTCACCTCCAGTGAACGGTTTTCCCGGTCTCAGATACCTACCCCCACCCTTACCCTCCAGCCCACTCTCACCCAGGATATCTTCGGGTACCAGCGATCACCTCCTTTCTGAGTACGATCATTCAGCTCTCTCCTTGCACCAGGAGTAGAAGGCAGCATCTAGTCTGTACCTTCCGGCTCGTGCCAGGTTCCTAAGAGCACAAGGGATCAAGTCCCTACTCCACTCTGCCTCCTCTCCGACTACCTGACGAAGGTTAAGGTTCTTCTGAGGACGCTACTTCCACTGATTACACCTTCTGAGGACTTGGGGAAGAATCCTCCTCTAGCTGCTGCCCCTGACTGGCCCCTTGGGGTGCTGTGTGTGTGTGTGTGTGTGTGTGTGTGTGTGTGTGTGTGTGTGTATTTCCCCAGATGATTGTTCCTTCCAGGCTAGGAACAGGAAAAATCTGCCGCTTGTTTTTCTGTAGTTTACTGTGGTCAAGTTTTGAGAGCACAGCATTTGCTCCTTCTTCAGGTACCTGCTTCTGGCAAGGTACAGAGAATATTTTTTGGCTCACTATTACTGCCTTCTTCTAATTGGCTCAACTTTCTCAGGACGTGAAGCAAAACTCTTTTTTAGCTAACCTTCCCATTGTTGGGTCTTTGTCCCAGACATGTGTTTGGCTTTGTAGGAAAGAGGCAAGACTTTCATGCCAGCTGATCCTACTTTATTGCATTCCCAGTAATTGGCTAGGATTAAAAAAAAAAAAAAAAAAGAACTCTTTTGGTAGTTTTTAAGACTTTTAGTACTATTCCCTTTAAACTGTGATTTAGGCTGAGAGTTACTTTTCCTGAACTACTAGCTTAAATTAATAATTTTTATATAATAATGGATGAATATGGGCAAAGGGGTCATTTGTAGTATAATTACTCAGCTCAGATGTTGGCAAAGGAAGTGCTTTACCAATTTGCTGTTAGATCACGTTGGCAAGCCCATACATGGTCCAGAGGAGGTCCACGAGAGAAGGGACTTAAAATTGTGCTTTCTGAACTAGAAATTTGTAATGTGGAAAAGTGAAACTCAGGGTTCTTAAAATGTTGAATGGGCTGTGATATAGAACAGTTAAGCTTTCTGTATTTCTCTAGAATGTAGAATTAGAGCCTATGGGTGGAAACTGCCTGTAAGGAGAGAGGTTTTGCTTCAACGTAAGGAAAATTTTAAAGTTATAATCATTGATTGTGTTGATTTGAGAGGTAGAGGGCTTTCTGTCACTGAAAGTGTTCAAACAGACCTTGCTCAACTAACTCACATGGATATTTTAGGGGGAATTAATTGTTTGGTAGAGAAAAGGGGTTGGCTTTAGTTGGCCTTTAGGTCCTTTGCAGCTTTATGGGTCAATATAGGTAATAATGACTCTTAGTTTAGAATGAAGGATTAGAATCAAAAGAGAAAACTGACAGTTAAGTCATGTGAGTTATGAGACAGCAAGATACTACTGTTCTGACAGATAGCTCTGAGAAATGGGAAATGGCTTTAGTTCTTAATGACCTCAGAAGAGGAAACTCTGAGCAGCCGGCAGGGAGGGTTTTGACATAGGAATCAGGAGTTGCAAGAACAGGATGAGTGAGTGTTGGCAGCCCTTTGCACTTGTACCTTGGGAGAAAATGATCTGGAGGAGGTTGAGGTCAACCTTCTCACCCAGCAAGTGGTGTGTGTCTATCATATCTTTGAGTAAGAGACTTGATCTTTGAAAAATAGGCTGATTAATAATGTGTTTAAAACAAATGCAACTTTATCAACATTATAATATTTACAATAATGATAGAAATATTCAGGATAATAATAATGGTGATAATAGCTATATCTAAGTGCTTACTATGTACCACACTTTGCTAAGCACTTCATATATCTTATCTTTTTCGATATTTACCATAATTCCAAAAAGAAGGCATTATTATCCTTATTTCACAGATTAGGAAATTGAAACTCTAACAAGTAATTTATCTAAGGTTGCAAAAAGTGGGGTAGAGGTAGTATTCAAGTTGAGGTCTGACTCTAAAGCTACTATACCATATTACTTCTATCACACATTCATTGTTTTGCCCCTGCATGCAGGGGATGAGGACAAGCATGAAGTAGTACACTATCACAGATGACAAATTGAATAACTATTCAGGAAGCCTATCTTTCAGCATTGGGGTGTGTGTGTTTTGGGTAATCTAAGGACAAGTTTGGGGAATTGCATGTAAAGATGGCAACAGTTCTTAGTCACTGAAAAACCTGAAACGCTGTCTTCTTAACGTCATCCAAGATGAGCTCATATTCCTTTTTTGTTTGGGTGGATTGTCAGAATCAGGGGAAAAGGTAGCCAGTTTCTCTTCAGTTGTGAAATACTAAGTGCCTTGATGTGCTAGAAGTTACAGGTACTTTGCCTGGTAGTATGGGACAGTACAAATGACCATGCAAGTTAAAACCTGGCAAAGTAATCTTCATAATCAATGAGAAAAGTTATGAGTATTCTGTGACCTTTACACATTTTTGTCAAACATTGTAAACCCTCTTATTGTTAGTCATAAATATATGGAGAAATGAAAAAAATGTTAAAACTAATATTTAGTACACTGTAATTGAAAACATTGAGAATTAAAATGTGTTATTTCTTTGTAGAAGAACTTATCTAGAGTAATTTGAGTAGTACTTGCCTTCTTGTCATGTAACTTATGATATGGAATGAGTATTTTTTTCTATGCCTTGGTGGATTGTCATGCTCCTTTCTAACTTTGGATCAGGTTCCAACATTTCATTCTTTGCACTTTCAATATTGTGAAATATTTCTGAGAGTTCCTGTAATGCAGAGTTTTTGCTGGTGTCACTTCTGTTCCATCTTCATCCTTTTCTCACAACCCCTTTCTTCATTTGTGTCAATAAGTTTGCCTTCACTAAGTTCCTCTGGCTGCATATCTGGTCTCTCGAGTGGCAACAAGGTCAACATTGTCATGGTCAGTTATTTCTTCTATAACTCCGTTTATGTTTGATTGGGATTTTATTTCCAACACTATTACTTTTTTAAAAAATTTTATTTTATTGAAGTATAGTTGACTTACAATGTTGTATTAATTTCTACTGTAAAGCAAAGTGATTTGGTTATACATATATGCATTCTTTTTCATATTCTTTTCCATCATGGTTTGTCACAGGATATTGAATATAGTTCCCTGTGCTGTACAGTAGGACCTTGTTGTTTATCCATTCTCTATATAATAGTTTGCATCTACTAATCCCAAACTTCCAATCCATCCCTCCCCCACCCCCTTAACACTATTACTTTTTGTTTCTTTGCTGCACTTTCATCATTGTTGGCCTGTTCCACCTTTCAATTATCCATTTTTGTAACATGTCACGTACATTCATCACCAGGAGACAAGGAGGCAACTCAGCTACATGCTTTGCCGTCTGTACATGAACTGAATAACAGATGTGCAGTGACTAAACACCAACAGACTTTGCCCTGGTCTTTTATCTATAGTTAGAAATTTAGGCAGAGAGATATTTTTCTGTCAGCACTTTGAAGATATTATTCCATTGTATCCTGGCTTTTACTGTTACTGATGAGGAGTCCACCAACGGCCTAATCGTTGTTCCTTTGCAATTTATTTTGTCAAATCCACCAACAAACTTTAAAAGAAGTGACTTGGTTAGTTACCGATCGTGATGTGCTTCTATTATTTACATAGTCATTTGTGGATTGAAGATCTAGTAGTGAAGTTTGTACTGTATTCAGTTATTCACAGTTAATATACTGTGGGAACTGAAATTTGAATTGTGTTGTTGGGGAATTGGTATTGTTTAACGAAACTGTGGTAACTGAAACTTGTGCATATTAGAACTCTGCAAAGTGAAGACTGCTTGTGTATTTCTAATCCTAGTAACATTCCTAGTAAGTAGGTGGTGTTATCCCCATTTTATAGGTGAGGGAACTGAGTCTTAGAGAAGTTAAGTAACTTGCTCAGTGTCATACAGCTATTAAGTGGCAGAAATGGTATTCAAATATAGGTCTGACAACTCTTTCTACCAAGAAACACTGTCACAGGAAGTGGAATTTCAGGTGCTGTCGTTTTTATGGAAGAAATATTTCCTAAAGGGAAGCAGAAGGGAATTCTGTGTTTTACTGATGGCCTCAAGGGGGAATTACCCTTTTTTTTTCAGAATGTTTAATTTATTCAGCAAATATTTATTGAAAACTTATTTTGTCATTGACTTAAAATACAAAACTATACAAAGCTGTCTCTCTGTTCAAGGTAGCTAATAAGCCAGTAGAGGTATGAACAGATAAGTTCAAATAGGCATTTCCTACTTTCAAGGGAAATGCATTCCTAAAAATGTATTTGAAGAATGTTTAAAATTTGATATATTATAAAGGAGGGTTTATTTATCAGAAAGCTAAAAAATATTTTTAAATCCTAATTATGGGTTTCATAGGAGCTACTTCAGTCTGAGGGGGTAACCTGGCTAGTAAGACTTTCATGGATGGGGAGAATGGATGGTAACTTCTGATAGGACCATCTAGCTATCTCCCTTTTGCCCTTGGGCTAGGATGATTCAAGCTAGGTAGGTGTTGTCTCTTCTCACAGGTTTGCTGCCCCTCTCCGCATCTATTCATAGGAATTGGGCAGAAGGGAAGCAGGGCAACCCTCAGTCTTTACGATTTTATGATAGGATTTGCTTAGATGGCATAAAGGAGTCTGTCCTTCATTGCCAGTGCAGCACAAGACTAGAGAGGCTTTAATCAGCTGCCCCTGCCGTACACATTTGCCACTCAAGGCATCTAGCTGCTTGTACCTCCTTGCACCCTTTTCCTTTCGTTTTTTTCAGGCCCCTTCCCACTATCTTCTCTGAATAGTAGCCTCAAGGAAGTGAGCGTGCTTCAGGCTTCTTTTGGCCATGGGATTCTGTGGGCTGGTGGAGTGACATCCTGTCACCTTAAGGAAGACAGTCTTTTTCCTGAGGGTTATTGATGAGCAAGCATCACTGCCTCTGACTCATAGCTCAGAAACACCGTAAGACCACTGAAGAATGAAGGCCAAATGAAGGGTCAAATTTAGTGTACCAAAGGGTTTAGATTTAATTTATACAGTCAGAGACTGCCAGTAAATTGTTCCGGGTGCTGTGATGGACATATGTATATGGTACTTTGGAATGCAAGGAAGGGTTGCTTATTAAAAACTTAAAGCATAAAGGCTTTACAGTGTTAGTGCTGGAAGAACTGCCATACCAGCTAGCTGGTTGTTTGTTTGTGTATTTATTTATTTATTAATCATTGTGGAAAAACACACATAACATAAAATTTACCATCTTAACCATTTTTCAGTGTACAGTTCTGTAGTGTTAAGTACACTGACACTGTTGTGCAACCAATCTCCAGAACTCTTTTCATCTTGTAAAACTGAAACTCCATTTAACAACTCCGTATTCCCTCCTCCCCCGCAGACCCTGGCAACCAATCTTCTGCTTTTTGTCTCTATGAATTTATATAAGTGGAATCAACAGTGGGTTTTTTTTGTTTTTTGGGGTTTTTTTTTGGTGACTGGCGTATTTCACTTAGCATAATGTCCTTATGTAGCATTTTGTAGCATGTGTTAGAATGTCCTTCTTTCCAAAGGCTGAATAATATTTCATTGTATGTATACACTACATTTTCCTTATCCATTCATCCATTGATGGACACATGGGTTGCTTCCACCTCTTGGCTGTAGTGAATAGTGAGGCTGTGACATGGGTGTACAAATATCTCTTCAACCCAGAAGTGGAATTTCTGGATCATATGGTGATGTAGTGTCTATTTTAACTTTTTCATTAGAAAGAAGCATTTTATTATTTTCTGTCATGGGCCCCATGAATTTATTATTATTTTTATATAAATTGTAACTTATTATTATTTCTACATAAATTATAATTATTAATGCACTTTATCCCCATTTCAAATAATCAAAGGCACATGTGACTGTCAATTAGAGGAGATCTAGTCACTGTTACTACACTGTATTGATCCATATGAGATACATGAGATAAGGTAATGTATTACCTTAATATATTGGTATAATTCTAGTCCAAAGAAAAATAGCATAATAATTTCATTGCAGCCTTATTTCAGATAAATATGATTTTTGAGATACTGAAAATAGCCAATAGAAATAATAAAAGCTAACATTATGGGACACAATGTGCAAAGCTCTATGTGTATATTATCTTATACGAACCCTTATTATGATCCTTATAACAACTCTTTTAAAGTTTAGGAAGGTTAAGTAACTTGCCCTAGGTCAACGTTATTAAGTTGCAGAGCCTAAGTGACCCAAGGGCCATTTGATTCTAAAACTATGCCCTTAACTATCATACTATCTTGCCTCCCTCCATTACTACTTTTTCAGACCCCAGTGGGTCCAGAGACCTCAGGTTGGTAACTAGTGGTCTAACCTTCTCATTTTACATGTAAGGAGAAGGACCTTGAGAGTTCACATGATTTGCTCAAGATTATATTGCCAATTAGTTGTGAAACCTAGACCAGAATCCACGTTCAGTAGTTTCTCAGTATGGGAAATGGTAGAGCTGAGGAGGATGATGTCAAATATTGTTGATGTCATATTGTTAATGATTTACCAGGTCATAGGACTTCCTCAGAACAAAAAGAGCTCCTAATTAACTTTTTTTTTTTTTATGGTGAAGATACCTAACATCTGTAGAGTACTTTATAGTAGTTCTGCTCAGATTTTAATGTGCATGTGAATTACCTGGAGGTCTTGTTAACATTCATATTCCAGTACAGTAGGCCTGGAATGTGGCCTTAGATTCTGCATTTCTTATAAGCTATCAGATGACTCCAGTGCTGTTGGTCTGGAGATTATACTTGGAGAAGCAAGACTTTATTGTTCAAAAAACACTGTTAATTCTTTTTTTCCTATGGGGTGTAAGCGTTATCACTGTCTGTATGTAAGGAACCAGGTTCAAAAGGATAAGTGACTTGTTCAGGATCACAGGGCTGGTACTGGAACCTAGGTTTCTAACTTGAAAATCAAGTTAGGTGTTGATCACCACCCCACCCCCCCCACCCTGCCCCCAGCAGTAACAGGCCAAAAATACTGCATGTGAACCGAAGTTTGAAAATGATTGTTCTGGGTAATGAGCTAAATTGAATTTAAAATTGAACATATTACATTTTCATTTTAGAAACAGTTTTCTTTTCATTTGTTCCCAATACCTAAGCGAAGCTCAAACCAAACTATCTTTTAGACTTTGGTCTATAGTTAGTAATTAGTTGTAAGTGGATCTGCGCAGTTCTAGCCTGTTTTGTTCAAGGGTCAACCGTATGTACTGTGTTTTTTCCTATACATACATACCTATGGTAAAATTTAATTTATAAATTAAGTGCAATAAGAGATTAATAACAGCTAATAATAAAATAGAACAGTTATAACAATATACTGTAATAAAAGTTATGTGAATGTGGTCTCTCTCAAAATATCTTATTGTACTGTACTTACCCTTATTTTTGTGATAATCTGAGATGATAAAATGCCTACATGATGAGAAGGTATTGTGACCTAGTGTTAGGCTACTATTAACTTCTGATTATTCAGAGAAGGAGATTCATTTGCTTTGGGTGATCCTGGATCATTGAACCATAATGATGTGGATGGTTGGATGTCAGGAGCAGGTGATGTTGATGGTTGAGGATCCTAGGCGGGACAGAGCAGGACGGTGCAAGATTCATTATGCTACTCAGAATGGTGCACAGTTAAAACCTTATGAATTGTTTATTTCTGGAATTTTCCATTTAATATTTTCAGACTGCAGTTGACTATGGGTATTTGAAAGCTTGGAAGGTGAAACCGCAGATTAGGAGAAACTACTGTACTTGAAGGCTAAGTACAGTTTGAAGTCTAATCTTGATTTAGCATTTACCTAGGTCATCCAAGATTTTAACTAGGAAAAATTGTCATTTGGTAGCACCTGTTGGAAGAAATGATTTATTTCCTTTTTTTTTTTGGCTGCACTGTGCAGCATATGGGATCTTAGTTCCCTAACCAGGGATCAAACCTGTGCCCCCTGAAGTGGAAGCACAGAGTCTTAACCACTGGACTGCCAGAGAAGTCCCTATTTACTTATTTTAATGGAACAGTAATTGATGTATTGGTAAATAAGGAGAACAAATACCTCAAATTGTAATTTGTGCAACTTTGCTAACTGGAATACAGAAAATAGTAAACATTTAAAGTTTTGTCCAGTACACTATTAGTTCAGGTTGAAATTTTAAGTTGTTTCTTTGATTTTGGGGTTCTACCCTTGTTCCTTTGCCAACTGTTTCATAGTGGGCAGAAAAAAACACTCACCTGGAGAGTTTTCGGTAGTGCAACAAAGAGTGTTTTAAAATAAATAAGTAAGGGCGGCTTCCCTGGTGGCGCAGTGGTTGGGAGTCTGCTTGCCAATGCAGGCGACACGGGTTCAAGCCCTGGTCTGGGAGGATCCCACGTGCCGCGGAGCAACTAGACCCGTGCGCCACAACTACTGAGCCTGCGTTCTGGAGCCCGGGAGCCACAACTACTGAAGCCCGCGCACCTAGAGCCCGTGCTCGGCAACAAGAGAGGCCAATGCAATGAGAAGCCCGCGCGCCACAGTGAAGAGTAGCCCCGGCTCGCCACAACTGGAGAAAGCCCGCGCGCAGCAACGAAGACCCAACGCAGCCAAAAAAAAAAAAAAAAAAGTAAGGGCATGAAGAAACATTTTAGGACCCAGAAAAATGATTGAGCCCAAAAGAGACAGCAAAAGCAGTTTATGGTGACATGAAACCCTGCATGCTTTCCTGTGGGAAAAGTAACTGACATAATGACTTGAAGTCAGAATCAGAATCCTCTCTGAATGTTGCTCCATTGAACATTGTGACTTTGGGCAAATCACTTAATCATTCTTTGTACCAGTTTATTTTCTATAAAATGAGAACAATGAATATTTGGTAGGGTTGTGAGAATTAAATGGCATTATACATGTGAAAACGCACAGGGAAGTGCCTGGCAAATACTAGGTGCTCAATAAAAGTCGAATTGGAATCTACTCAAAATAAGTTTAAAAAATAAATCCTGCTTTGTTATAGTTGTGGCCTTCTTATCTGTGATGGTTAGTTTTATGTGTGAACTTGGCTTGGCTATAGTATCCAGTTACTTAATCAAATACTGATCTAGGTATTGCTCTGAAGGAATCTTGTAAATGTGGTTAACACCTACAGTCAGTTGACTTTAAGTGAAGATTACTAATGTGAGTGGGCCTCATTTAAACAGTTGAAAGGCCGTAAGAGCAAACACTGAGTTTAGGGATTGGGGTAGGGAAGTTAAGCCTTTATTTGGGGAGGTCTCCTATCTGACCCCTCACCTTGGTGGACCTCCCCTCCCTTCACCCCTCTTCCCTTTCTTCCTTCTTTGTTTCATTTATTTGAATATTTTGTGAATATACCAGAATTTTTAGATGTTTTCAGTGGAAAGGTCAGTTGGAGTATTTAGTGTGCCGCACAACCTTAACCCGATTGCTTTTGCATCTGCTGTTCCCTTGTCATTTGTAGCTGCATTCCCAGTCAGTGGATACCTCTTTAAACCTTGACTGATTACTCCTTACAGAATTAGGTGCTTCTTCTGTTTCCATTTGAAGACTTTCTATTGACTGAAGGATAAAGGCCAAATAGTAAATATGGCATGAAAAGCCCCTTTTTTTAATGAATATTTTCACATGTACAGCAAAGTTAGAAGAATTTTGCTGTGATTATCCATTCACCTATTGCCTAAATCCTACCAATAACATTTTAGTATACAGTACTTATTTTATCATATATCTATTTATCCATTCCTCTCTCTATCAATTCATTTTATTTTTTGATACATTTTAAAGTAAATTGCAAACATCTGTATACTTTCCCTCTAAATACTTCAACATACATATCATTAACTAAAGTTCAATTCTCTGTTTTTTCTTTGGATGTATAATTTGTATTCAGTGTAAATGCACAAATCATGTGTATTTGCTGAATTTTAAGAAGTGCATTTATATGCATAACCAAAACCCCTATCAAGATAGAGAACTTTTCCGTCAAACGTGAAAGTTCCTCATGCCCCTTCCCTGTAATTCTCACCTTCACCTTCCCCCTTCTCTCCAGGGCAACTATCTGTTCTGATTTTTTTCTTCACCATACATTAGATTTGTTCATTCTAGGACTGCATGTGAGTAGAATTATATAATATTTACTATTTGGTGTCAGGCTTCTTTCACTCGCATAGTATTTTTGATATTCATGTTGTTGCATTTGTTGGTAGTTCCTTTTTATTGCCAATTAGTATTCCATTGTATGAATACAACATAGTTTATCTATTTTCCTGTTGGTGGACACCTGGCTGTTTTCAGGTTTTGGTAACCATAAAGCTGTGATATACATTCTTGTACAGGTCTTCTTGTGGATATATATTTTCATTTCTCATAGGTAAATACCTAGACATTTAGGTTACTTCCATGTCTTGGCTGTTGTAAATAGTGCTGCTATGAACATTGTGGTAGTTTTTGTCTTTTCTGGATATATGCCCAGGAGTGGGACTCTGGATTATATGGTAACCCTATTTTTAGGTTTTTAAGGAACCTCCATACTGTTCTCTGCAGTGGCTGCACCAATTTATTGTACATTCCCACCAACAGTGTAGGAGGGTTCCTGTTCCTCCACACCCTCTCCAGCATTTATTATTTGTAGACTTTTTGATGATGGCCATTCTGATTGGTGTGAGGTGATGATACCTCATTGTAGTTTTGATTTGCATTTCTCTAATAATTAGTGATGTTGAGTATCTATTCATGTGCCTATTGGCCATCTGTATATCTTCTTTGGAGAAATACCTATTTAGATCTAATGCCCATTTTTTGATTGGGTTGTTTGTTTTGTTGATATTGAGTTGTATGAGCTGTTTATATATTTTGGAAATTAAGTCCTTGCCAGTTGCATCGTTTGCAGATATTTTCTCCCATTCCATAAGTTGTCCCCATGTACACACATGCTTTTTTAAAGTAGATGTGAGGGCAGTCTGGCTTTGTTGTCTGATATTCTGTTGATCTGTTGATCACTGGAGTTGATTCAGTTAGGCTTGCCAATCAAATGGATATTCCTTGTTCTCACTATTCTAGGAATGTCCAATTTAAAGCTTGGCAATTGAAGAGAATTATGACCTTGATAAAGGAAGACTATTCTTTGGTTAAGAACAGCCATCATTGGGTAAACATTTAGCTCCCTATGTGCCCTTCCCTCATCCCATCTTCTTTCTTTTTCTTCAGAGATAACCACTATCCTTAATTTAGTGTTTCGTTTCCTAGTCTTTTCCCACTTATGCATTCCTAGAAAATACAGTTTAGGTTTGCTTGTTTTACATTTTATGTGAGTAGAATTTTACTATATATACATTCTTCTACAACTCGTTTTTTTCACTCAAATTGTGGTCCTTAGTATCATCCATGTTCCTGAGAATTATCTACGTTGATAGTTCATTTTTTTTCTTACTGTTTAGAATTTCACTGTATGAATATATTGATTTATCCATTCTTCAGTCGTTTGATGTTTTGTTGTTTCCAGGTGTTTGATATTACAAATAATGTTATGAACATTCTTGTACATCTTCTGGTACACACAAGTGTAAGAGTGTCTATATATTTAGGAGTATAATTATTAGATTGTAGGGCATGCCTATATTCAACTTTTATTAGATCAGCGGTTCTCAGACTTTTTGGTCTTATGACCCCTTTACACATTTAAAATTATTGAGAACCCTGGAAAACTTTGTGAGTTAAGTCTATTAGTATTTACTATATTAGAAGTTAAAATTAAAAACAAATCTTTATTAGTCCATTTAAGATTCGTGTCTATGAGAAACAAGATTTGTCCTGCTGTTGAATCAGTAGTTTGTTCCTTTTTATTGCTGAGTAGTGTTTCATTGTATGAATGTACTATAGTTAGTTTATCCATTTACCTATTGATACTAGGACTGTTTCCAGTTTTTGGCTATTATGAATAAAGCTGCTATGAACATTCTTATACAAGTCTTTTTGTGAACATATATTTTTCATCTTTCTTGGGTAAATTCATAGAAGTGGAATTACCAGGTCATAGAGTTAGTTTATGTTTAGTTTTTTAAGGGACTGCAAGACTTTTTTCCAAAGTGATGTAACTTTTCATTCTCATCAAGGAAGTTTTGGGTGCTCCACACACTCAAGGACATTTAGCATTGCCATACTTTTTAATTTTATCCATTCTGGAGTGGGTATAATGGCATCTCATTGTGATTTTAATTAGCATTTACTGATAACTAAAGATGCTGAGCACATTTTCATGTGCTCCTTGGACATTCATATATCTTCTTTTGTATATTGTCTTTTCAGATCTTTTGCCCATTAAAAAAAAGTTGGGTTGTCTTTTTATTTTTAAAATTAATTAATTAATTAATTTTATTTTTGGCTGCGTTGAGTCTTCATTGCTGCGCGCGGACTTTCTCTAGTTGCGGCGAGCGGGGGCCACTCTTCGTTGCAGTGTGCGGGCTTCTCATTGCGGTGGCTTCTCTTGTTGTGGAGCACAGGGTCTAAGTGCATGAGCTTCAGTAGTTGTGGCACACGGGCTCAGTAGTTGTGGCTCACGGGCTCTAGAGCGCAGGCTCAGTAGTTGTGGCACATGGGCTAAGTTGTCCGCGACATGTGGGATCTTCCCGGACCAGGGCTTGAACCCATGTCCCCTGCGTTGGCAGGCGGATTCTCAACCACTGTGCCACCAGGGTAGCCCGGGTTGTCTTTTTATTATTGAGTTGCAAGGGTTCCTTATATATTCTGGACGTAAGTCCTTTTATCAGATGGATGATTTGTGACTGTTTTCTCCCTATGTTTCGTCTATTCATTTTCTAAAAAGTATCTTTTAATGAGGAGAAGTTTAAAATTTTTATGGAGTCTAATTTATCTTTTTTTTTTTTATAGTTATTGCTTTCCTTATCCCGTTTAAAAACCTTTGTCTACCCTCAGATTATAAAGGTATTTTCCCATATTCTCTTATAGAAGTTTTATAGTTATAGCTTGATATTTAGGTCTATATCCATCTCAAATTCATTGTATATATGGTGTGAGGTAGGGATTGAAGTTTATTTTTTTTCTCATATGCATGTCCAGTTGTTACAGCATTATTTGCTGAAAAAACATTTCCCCCCCATTGGATTGCTTTTGCTCCTTTGTCAAAAATCATGAGCTGTACATGTAGGTCTATTTCTGGGCTCTCTGCTCTGTTGATGTATTTGCATATCCTTATGCCATTACCACAGAGTCTTGATATATATATAGCTTTATAGTAGACCTTGAAATCAACTACTATAAATCTTCCAACTTGGTTCTTTTAAAATATTGTTTTGGATATTTAGGTCTTATGCATTTTCATATAAATTTTTGAATCAGTTTGTCTATTATCATGGTTTTAAGAGATGTGCACTTTGCTACTTCTCTGTAGAGCTTAATTACCTTCCCCTTGAGTGTGGTCCAAATTTAGTACCTTGCTTCTAATAAAATAAATTAGAAGTAATGTGATGAAACTTTGGATACTAGGTTATAAAAGGCATGACTGCTTCCCTCTTGGCCTCTTTCTTGGATCACTCACTCTGGGGAAGACAGCCCTCATGTCATTAAAGGTCTATGTGATGAGGAACTGAGGCCTCCAGCCAACAGACAGGTGAATTAGCCATCTTGAAAGTTGACCTTCCAGCTCCATTTAGGCCTTCAGATGACTTTGGAGCTGGCCAACATTTTGACTGCATCCCCATGAGAGATCCTGAGTCTGAACTGCTTCCATATTTTTGACTCTCAGAAATTATGTGAGATAATAAATGTCTGATGTTTTAAGCTGCTAAGTTTTGAGGTAATCTGTTTTATAAAATAGATAATACATCAATTTTTATTTTAAAAGCCTACTGGGATTGTATCATATCTATAAATCATCTTGGGGAAAACAGACATCTTAAAAATATGAGTCTTACAATCCACCATGTTGTATTTCTCCATTTATGTAGGTCTCCTTTAATTTCTCTCAGTAGTTTTCATTGTAGAGGTCTTAAACATCTTGTTAAATTTATTTCTAAGTATTTTATATTTTTTGATGTTCTTATACATTATATTTTTAAAATTTCATTTTCTCATTGTTTCTCTATTGCTAGCATAGATATTTAAATTGACTTTTGTCTACCATCCTTATATCTTCTACCTTGCTAAACTTATAAATTTTTTTGTCACTAAGTAAACATGTAATCTATGAATAGAAAGTTTCACTTCATCCTTTTCAATACTCTTTATGCATTATTTTTCTTCCCTTACTATACTGGTTAGGACCTTCCAGTACATTGTTGAGTAGAAGTGATATGAGCAAACAGCTTTGCCTTTTTTATTTTTATTTTTTAATTTAAGGAGGAAAGCATTAAATATTTTATTATTAGATATGGTGGGGTTTTTTTATTATTAGGTAAGTTGTAGATTTTTTTTTTGAAATTTTAAGATTCTCTTTAAGAAGTCCTTTATTTTATTTTATTTTATTTTTTAATAATTTTTTTTCTTTTTTAAAAAATTTATTTATTTTTATTTATTTTTGTCTGTGTTGGGTCTTCGTTTCTGTGTGAGGGCTTTCTCTAGTTGTGGCGAGCGGGGGCCACTCTTCATCGAGGTGCGCGGGCCTCTCACTATCATGGCCTCTCTTGTTGCGGAGCACACGCTCCAGACGCGCAGGCTCAGTAGTTGTGGCTCACGGGCTTAGTTGCTCCGCGGCATGTGGGATCTTCCCAGACCAGGGCTCGAACCCATGTCCCCTGCATTGGCTCGCAGACTCTCAACCACTGCACCACCAGGGAAGCCCCCAGCTGTAGATTTTTTGTAGGACTTCTTGGTTGAGGAAATTCTTTTCTTTTCCTGACTTGCTTGAGTTTTATCATTAGTGGGTATTGAATTTTGTCAAATACTATTTTATATCTATTGAAGTGATTTTGTCCTTTCTGTTAATATGATGAATTCAATTGATTGATTTTTTTTTTTTTACAGATTATTTTTTAAATTTATTTATTTTTATTTATTTATGGCTGCGTTGGGTCTTTGTTTCTGTGCGAGGGCTCTCTCTAGTTGTGGCAAGCGGGGGCCACTCTTCATTGCGATGCGCAGGCCTCTCACTATCGCGGCCTCTCTTGTTGCGGAGCACAGGCTCCAGACGCGCAGGCTCAGTAGTTGTGGCTCACGGGCCTAGTTGCTCCGCGGCATGTGAGATCTTCCCAGACCAGGGTGCGAACCCGTGTCCCCTGCATTGGCAGGCAGACTCTCAACCACTGCGCCACCAAGGAAGCCCTGATTGATTTTTTAATGTTGGACTAACTTTGCTTTCCTGGCCCATTTGGACATGATGTATTAACATCTCTATCTCTCCATCTCTGTCTCTGTCTATGTCCATGTCCATATCCATAGCTATATCTATAAATCTATATCTGGGTTTGATTTGCCAGTACAGTTGCCCCTTGAACAACATGGGTTTGAACTGTGCAAGTCCACTTATACAGGGATTTTTTTTCAGTGAATATGTGCTACAGTACTACATGATCCATGGTTGGTTGAACCCACTGATATTGAGCCCGTGGGTGCAGAGTGCGGACTGTAAAGTTATGCTCAGATTTTCAACTGCTTGGAGGGTTGGCTTCCCTAACCCCAGTGTTGCTCAAGGGTCAACTGTATTTTTGTTAAGGATTTTGTATCTTTGTTCATGAGAGAGACTGGTCTATAATTTTGTTTTCCATTATGTTTCTTTTGTCAGTTTTTTATAGGTTGTATTTTTCAAGAAATTTATTTTATGTAAATTGCTGAATTTTCTGATGTTCTCTTATTGGTCTTTTAATGTCTGTAGACTCTAAGGTGATCTCTGCTCTTTCATTCCTCATATTGGTAATTTGTGTATTCTCTATTTTTTTGTTGATTAATCATCTTAGTGGTTTATTAAATGTTATTAATCATGTCAGACGTACTTCTTGCTATGTTAATTTTCTCTACTTTTTTCTTATTCTTTTTTTTCTTTCACTTATCTTTTATTCAATTTATTATTTTTTTAGTTTCATGAGATAGAAGCTTAGAACACTAATTTTAGACCTTATTTTAAAAAATTAGAATCATTTATAGTTATAAATTTCACTCTTAGCACTCTATAGCTGTGTGTCAACACATTTTAATATGCTTTATTTCCATTCTTCCTGTGATTTCTTTTACATAACCCATAGGTTAAAGAAGAAATCACAGGGGAAGTAGAAATAAACTATAGGTTATATAGAAGTGTGTTGTCTAATTACCAAATATTTGGAATTTGCAAGGTATCTTTTTGTTAGTCATTTCTAGTTTAATTTCATTATGTTCAGAAAACATATTTTTATTTTTTAAAAAAGATTTATTTATTTATTTATTTTATTTTTGGCTGTGTTGGGTCTTAGTTGTGATGCGCGGGCTTCTCTCTCTGGTTGTGTCATGTGGGCTCTTTGTTGCAGTGCATGGACTTCTCTAGTTGCAGCGTGCGGGCTCGGTAGCTGTGGTGCGCAGGCTTAATTGCCCTGCGGCATGTGAGATCTTAGTTCCCGACCAGGGATTGAACCCGCATCCCCTGCATTGGAAGGTGGATTCTTACCGCTGGACCACCAGGGAAGTTCCTCAAACATATTTTTAATTTAAATTCTTTTAAACTTATTGGCTTGTTTTATGGCTCTTCACATGTTTTACTTGGTGAATGTTCCACACGGATTTGAAAAGGATATATATTCTGCTGTTTATGCATGTAGTATTCTATAAATGTCAGGTCAAATTGGTTGCTAGTGTTATTCAAGTCTTCTGTATATTTACTGATATTTCTGTCTGTTTCTGTTAATTATTAAGAAGAGTATTGGAATCACCAATACTATACTACAACTTTAGTAGTATATTTTTCTATATCTCCTTTCTATTCTTATATGTTTTGACGCTACGTTCTTAGGCATATACACTTCAGGATTGTCATGTAATCTTGAGGTATTCACCCTTTATCATCATGAAATGTCCTCCTTTTTCTCTGGCAATATCCTATGTTCTAAAGTCTATTTGGCCTGATATTAATGTAGCCATTCATCTTTCTTATAATTTGCATTGGCATGGTACTTCTTTTTTATCCTGTTAATTTTAACCTTTCTGTATCTTTACATTTAAAGTGCTTTTCTTGTAGTTGCTTATAGTTGGCTCTCTCTCTCTCTCCCTTTCTTTTCTTTTTTTCTTTCTGGTCTAGTCTGACAGTCTCTGATTTCTTTTTTTTTTTTTTATTTTTGAATTTTATTTTATTTATTTTTTTACACAGCAGGTCCTTATTAGTCATCAATTTTATACACATCAGTGTATACATGTCAATCCCAATCGCCCAATTCATCACACCCCCACCCCCACCCCCCGCCGCTTTCCCCCCTTGGTGTCCATACATTTGTTCTCTACATCTGTGTTTCAACTTCTGCCCTGCAAACTGGTTCATCTGTACTATTTTTCTAGGTTCCACATATATGCGTTAATATACGATATTTGTTTTCCTCTTTCTGACTTACTTCACTCTTTATGACAGTCTCTAGATCCATCTACGTCTCTACAAATGACCCAATTTCGTTCCTTTTTATGGCTGAGTAATATTCCATTGTATATATGTACCACATCTTCTTTATCCATTCGCCTGTCGATGGGCATTTAGGTTGCTTCCATGACCTGGCTATTGTAAATAGTGCTGCAGTGAACATTGGGGTGCATGTGTCTTTTTGAATTATGGTTTTCTCTGGGTATATGCCCAGTAGTGGGATTGCTGGATCATATGGTAATTCTATTTTTAGTTTTTTAAGGAACCTCCATACGGTTCTCCGTAGTGGCTGTATCAATTTACATCCCCACCAACAGTGCAAGAGGGTTCCCTTTTCTCCACACCCTCTCCAGCATTTGTCGTTTGTAGATTTTCAGATGATGCCCATTCTAACTGGTGTGAGGTGATACCTAATTGTAGTTTTGATTTGTATTTCTCTAATAATTAGTGATGTTGAGCAGCTTTTCATGTGTTTCTTGGCCATCTGTATGTCTTCTTTGGAGAAAAATCTATTTAGTTCTTCTGCCCATTTTTGGATTGGGTTGTTTGTTTTTTTAATATTAAGCTGCATGAGCTGTTTATATATTTTGGGGATTAATCCTTTGTCCGTTGCTTTGTTTGTAAATATTTTCTCCCATTCTGAGGGTTGTCTTTTCATCTTGTTTATGGTTTCCTTTGCCATGCAAAACCTTTGAAGTTTCATTAGGTCCCATTTGTTTATTTTTGTTTTTATTTCCATTATTCTAGGAGGTGGATCAAAAAATATCTTGCTGTGACTTATGTCAAAGAGTGTTCTTCCTATGTTTTCCTCTAAGAGTTTTATAGTGTCCGGTCTTACATTTAGGTCTCGAATCCATTTTGAGTTTATTTTTTTGTATGGTGTTAGGGAGTGTTCTAATTTCATTCTTTTACATGTAGCTGTCCAGTTTTCCCAGCACCACTTATTGAAGAGACTGTCTTTTCTCCATTGTATATCCTTGCCTCCTTTGTCATAGATTAGCTGACCATAGGTGTGTGGGTTTATCTCTGGGCTTTCTATCTTGTTCCATTGATCTATATTTCTGTTTTTGTGTCAGTACCATATTGTCTTGATGACTGTAGCTTTGTAGTATAGTCTGAAGTCAGGGAGTCTGATTCCTCCAGCTCCGTTTTTTCCCCTCAAGACTGCTTTGGCTATTTGGGGTCTTTTGTGTCTCCATACAAATTTTAAGATATTTTGTTCTAGTTCTGTAAAAAATGCCATTGGTAATTTGATAGGGATTGCATTGAATCTGTAGATTGCTTTGGGTAGTGTAGTCATTTTCATAATATTGATTCTTCCAATCCAAGAACATGGTATATCTCTCCATCTGTTGGTATCATCTTTAATTTCTTTCATCAGTGTCTTATAGTTTTCTGCATACAGGTCTTTTGTCTCCCTAGGTAGGTTTATTCCTAGGTATTTTATTCTTTTTGTTGCAATGGTAAATGGGAGTGTTTCCTTAATTTCTCTTTCAGATTTTTCATCATTAGTGTATAGGAATGCAAGAGATTTCTGTGCATTAATTTTGTATCCTGCAACTTTACCAAATGCATTGATTAGCTCTAGTAGTTTTCTGGTGGCATCTTTAGGATTCTCTATGTATAGTAAGTATCATGTCATCTGCAAACAGTGACAGTTTTACTTCTTCTTTTCCAATTTGTATTCCTTTTATTTCTTTTTCTTCTCTGATTGCTGTGGCTAGAACTTCCAAAACTATGTTGAATAATAGTGGTGAGAGTGCACATCCTTGTCTTGTTCCTGATCTTAGAAGAAATACTTTCAGTTTTTCACCATTGAGAATGATGTTTGCTGTGGGTTTGTCGTATATGGCCTTTATTATGTTGAGGTAGGTTCCCTCTATGCCCACTTTCTGGAGAGTTTTTATCATAAATGGGTGTTGAATTTTGTCAAAAGCTTTTTCTGCATCTATTGAGATGATCATATGGTTTTTATTCTTCAATTTGTTAGTATGGTGTATCACAATGATTGATTTGCATATATTGAAGAAACCTTGCATCCCTGGGATAAATCCCACTTGATCATGGTGTATGATCCTTTTAATGTGTTGTTGGATTCTGTTTGCTAGTATTTTGTTGAGGATTTTTGCATCTGTATTCATCAGTGATACTGGTCTGTAGTTTTCTTTTTTTGTAGTATCTTTGTCTGGTTTTGGCATCAGGGTGATGGTGGCCTCATAGAATGAGTTTGGGAGTGTTCCTTCCTCTGCAATTTTTTGGAAGAGTTTGAGAAGGATGGGTGTTAGGTCTTCTCTAAATGTTTGATAGAATTCACCTGTGAAGCCATCTGGTCCTGGACTTTTGTTTGTTGGAAGATTTTGAATCACAGTTTCAATTTCATTACTTGCGATTGGTCTGTTCATATTTTCTATTTCTTCCTGGTTTAGTCTTGGAAGCTTATACCTTTCTAAGAATTTGCCCATTTCTTCCATGTTTTCCATTTTATTGGCATACTGTTGCTTGTAGTAGTCTCTTAGGATGCTTTGTATTTCTGTGGTGTCTGTTGTAACTTCTCCTTTTTCATTTCTAATTTTATTGATTTGAGTCCTCTCTCTCCTTTTCTTGATGAGTCAGGCTAATGGTTTATCAATTTTGTTTATCTTCTCAAAGAACCAGCTTTTCGCTTTATTGATCTTTGTTATTGTTTTCTTTTTTTCTATTTCATTTATTTCTACTCTGAAGTTTATGATTTCTTTCCTTCTGCTAACTTTGGGTTTTGTTTGTTCTTCTTTCTCTAGTTCCTTTAGATGTAAGGTTAGATTGTTTATTTGAGATTTTTCTTGTTTCTTGAGGTAGGCTTGTATAGCTGTAAACTTCCCTCTTAGAAATGCTTTTGCTGCGTCGCATAGGTTTTGGATCATCGTGTTTTTATTGTCATTTGTCTCTAGGTATTTTTTGATTTCCTCTTTGATTTCTTCAGTGATCTCTTGGTTATTTAGTAACGTATTGTTTAGCCTCCATGTGTTTGTGTTTTTTACATTTTTTTCCCTGTAATTCATTTCTAATCTCATAGCGTTGTGGTCAGAAAAGATGCTTGGTATGATTTCAATGTTCTTAAATTTACTGAGGCTTGATTTGTGACCCAAGATGTGATCTGTCCTGGAGAATGTTCCGTGCACACTTGAGAAGAAAGTGTAATCTGCTGTTTTTGGATGGAATGTCCTATAAATATCAATTAAATTTATCTGGTTCATTGTGTCATTTAAAGCTTCTGTTTCCTTATTTATTTTCATTTTGGATCATCTGTCCATTGGTGTAAGTGAGGTGTTAAAGTCTCCCACTATTATTGTGTTACTGTCGATTTCCTCTTTTATAGCTGTTAGCAGTTGCCTTATGTACTGAGGTGCTCCTATGTTGGGTGCATATATATTTATAATTGTTATATCTTCTTCTGGGATTGATCCCTTGATCATTATGTAGTGTCCTTCCTTGTCTCTTGTAACATTCTTTATTTTAAAGTCTATTTTATCTGATATGAGTATAGCTACTCCAGCTTTCTTTTGATTTCCATTTGCATGGAATGTCTTTTTCCATCCCCTCACTTTCAGTCTCTTTGTGTCCCTAGGTCTGAAGTGGGTCTCTTGTAGACAACATATATTTATGGGTCTTGTTTTTGTATCCATTCAGCAAGCCTGTGTCTTTTGGTTGGAGCATTTAATCCATTCACGTTTAAGGTAATGATTGATATGTATGTTCCTATGACCATTTTCTTAATTGTTTTGGGTTGGTTTTTGTAGGTCCTTTTCTTCTCTTGTGTTTCCCACTTAGAGAAGTTCCTTTAGCATTTGTTGGAGAGCTGGTTTGGTGGTGTTGAATTCTCTTAGCTTTTGCCTGTCTGTAAAGATTTTGATTTCCCCATCGAATCTGAATGAGATCCTTGCCAGGTAGAGTAATCTTGGTTTTAAGTTCTTCCCTTTCATCACTTTAAGTATATCATGCCACTCCCTTCTGGCTTGTAGAGTTTCTGCTGAGAAATCAGCTGTTAACCTTATGGGAGTTCCCTTGTATGTTATTTGTCATTCTTCCCTTGCTGCTTTCAATAATTTTTTTTTGTCTTTAATTTTTGCCAGTTTGATTATTACGTGTCTTGGCATGTTTCTCCTTGGGTTTATCCTGTATGGACTCTCTGCGCTTCCTGGAATTGGGTGGCTATTTCCCATGTTAGGACAGTTTTCGACTATAAGCTCTTCAAATGTTTTCTCAGGTCGTTTCTCTCTCTCTTCTCCTTCTGGGACCCCTATAATGCGAATGTTGTTGCGTTTAATGTTGTCCCAGAGGTCTCTTTGGCTGTCTTCATTTCTTTTCATCTTTTTTCTTTATTCTGTTCTGCAGCAGTGAATTCCACCATTCTGTCTTCCAGGTCACTTATCCGTTCTTCTGCCTCAGTTATTCTGCTACTGATTCCTTCTAGTGTAGTTTTCATTTCAGTTATTGTATTGTTCATCTGTGTTTGTTTGTTCTTTAATTCTTCTAGGTCTTTGTTAAACATTTCTTGCATTTTCTCGATCTTTGCCTCCATTCTTATTCTGAGGTCCTGGATGATCTTCGCTATCATTATTCTGAATTGTTTTTCTGGAAGGTTGCCTATCTCCACTTCATTTAGTTGTTTTTCTGGGGTTTTATCTTGTTCCTTCATCTGGTACGTAGCCCTCTGCCTTTTCATCTTGTCTATCTTTCTGTGAATGTGATTTTTGTCCCACAGGCTGCAGGATTGTAGTTCTTGCTTCTGCTGTCTGCCCTTGGTGGTTGAGGCTATCTAAGAGGCTTGTGCAAGTTTCCTGATGGAAGGGACTGGTGGTGGGTAGAGCTGACTGTTGCTGTGGTGGGCAGAGCTCAGTAAAACTTTAATCTGCTTCACTGCTGATGGATGGGGCTGGGTTCCCTCCCTGTTGGTTGTTTGGCCTGAGGCGACCCAACACTGGAGCCAGCAGGCTCTTTGGTGGGGCTAATGGTGGACTCTGGGAGGGCTCATGCCAAAGAATACTTCCCAGAACTTCTGCTGCCAGCGTCCTTGTCCCCTCAGTGAGCCACAGCCACCGCCCGCCTCTTCAGGAGACCCTCCAACGCTAGCAGGTAGGTCTGATTCAGTCTCTGTGGGGTCACTGCTCCTTCCCCTGGGTCCCGATGTGCACACTACTTTGTGTGTGCCCTCCAAGAGTGGAGTCTCTGTTTCCCCCAGTCCTGTCGAAGTCCTGCAATCAATTCCCACGAGGCTTCAAAGTCTGATTCTCTAGGAATTCCTCCTCCCATTGCCGGACCCCCAGCTTGGGAACCTGACGTGGGGCTCAGAACCTTCACTCCAGTGTGTGGACTTCTGTGTTATAAGTGTTCTCCAGTCTGTGAGTCACCCACCCAGCAGTTATGGGATTTGATTTTACTGTGATTGCACCCCTCCTGCCATCTCATTGTGGCTTCTCCTTTGTCTTTGGATGTGGGGTGTCTTTTTTGGTGAGTTCCAGTGTCTTCTTGTCGATGATTGTCCAGCAGCTAATTGTGATTCTGGTGTTCTCACAAGAGGGAGTGAGAGCACGTCCTTCTACTCTGCCATTTTGGTTCCAAATCTTTGATTTCTTTAAGTTTTTTTTGTTTTTTGGCCATGCTGCGTGGCTTGCAGGATCTCAGTTTCCCAATCAGGGATTGAACCTGGACCATGGCAGTGAAAGCCCCAGATCCTAACCACTAGGCCACCAGCGAACTCCCTGACCGCCTCTCTTTCTTAATTAGTGCATATAGTCCATTTACATTTAATGTAATTTTCAGTGTGATTAAGTTACTATCTTGCTGTTAATTTTATATTTTTTTCATCTCTTTTTTTTGGCTTTTTCCCCCTCACACTTTTCCTGGCTTCTTTTAAATTAATTTAGGGGTGTGTGTGTGTGTGTGTGTGTGTGTGTGTGTGTGTGTGTTTAGTGTTTTATTTCATCCTGTCTACTAGCTTCTCTGTTACATCTCTCTTTTGTTTCATTAGAGTTTTCTAGGACTTTACAGTATATATTTTAAATTTATTATAGTTTACTCTCAAATAATATTATACCATTTAATGTATAATGTAATAACCTTAAATTGTGTACTTTAACTTTTCTTATAGTACACTTCTGTTGGCGATAAATTTTGTCAGCTTATATTTGTCTGAAAATGTCTTTTTTCACCTCCTTATTTGAAACATTTTTGCTGGGTATAGAATTCTTGTTGGATGGTTATTTTCTTTTAGCACCTAACAATTTGTTACATTGTCTTCTAGTTTGCATTTTGTTTATTTGTTTGTTTAAGAAGTCATTTATTACTATCTTTATTCCCCTTGCCATTTTTCTCTATCTGCTTTTAGAATTTTCTCTTTATCTTTGGTTTCAGCAGTTTATTATTATGTTCCTTAGTGATGGTATGGTGGTGGTGTTGGTGGTATTTGCGTGGTAATCTTGCTTGAAGTTTCTTGATCTTTTTAGGTCTGTGGCTTGATTTTTTAAAAAATAAAATTTGGAATATTTTAAGTCAGTATAGCTTTAATATTTTCCTACTTTGTTTTCTGTTTCCTCTTTTTTCCAGTACTCCAGTTATACATGTGTTAAATAGATATTATCTTACCTGTCATTTCATTCTTTTTTTTTTCTTGCCTTGTTTCTCTGTGCTTCAATTTGTGTAGTTTCTATTTCCTTAGGTTCAAGTTCACAGCTCCTTTTTTTAAAGCACATACAATGAATTTTTAAATTTCAGATACTGCATTTTTCAGCTTCAGAAGTTTCATTTGATTTTTAAAAAATAGTTTATATATTTCTCTTTGTTGTATTCATGTTTTTCTTTAAATCCTCAAACATATTTGTAATAGGTGTTTTAAATCCTCATCTGCTAGTTCTGCTCTTTTCTTCATTTCTAGGTCTGATTTTTTTCCCCTTGTAGTAAGTCACATTTTCCTGATTCTTTGCATGTAGAGTAAATATATATATAAACATTTTTATCTATAGCTGTGTCTGCTTTAGTGAAAAAAATACTTCGAAAGCAATCTCCAATGTAAAGAATAGTTTCAGGTACAGGACAAGTAACTTTTTCTAAGCCATTTGAAAGTAAATTGCCAATGTAATCCTCTGTTACCCTTCATATTTTATTGTATATTTCCTTCAAACAAGGATATTGTTCTACATAACCACAATACAACCATTAAAATCAGAAAATGAGCATTGATATATTACTACCATCTAATCCTATAATCCCATTTAACATTTTTTAGTTGTCCCAATAATGCCCTTAATAGCAAGAGTATCCAGTCCAGAATCACATGTTACATTTAGATTTCATGTGTATTTAGTCTCATTCTATCTGGAATAGTTCCTAAATCTTTTTTGACCATTATGACCTTGACAGTTTTCAAGATTATATACCAGTTACCTCGTAGAATGTCTGCTAGTTTGCTTGCAGTCTGGGGACACCTCCACTCGCTAGGATTGGGTTAGTTGTAATTCTTGCAAAGGAAAATAACTCTTTTCTTAGATCAGATTAAGATTCTACCCTGATCAGACTCTCAAAACCAGAACCCTAGACTTTCAGGGCACAACCCAGATAGTCACTCTTTTAACTCAATACACGTACTGTGCATCTTAATAATCAATAGAACCTCAAGATAACTGCAAGAGGAAAACCATGTAATTCTGTTATGCAATTGCCTTGGACACCTTCTGATAACTCTGAAGATTCTTTCAGTATAAACAGTTTGAAGTTCTGAACAAACAGAAACAGTGTAGAAACAAACTGTAGAAACAGGCAGGCTCCTCCGTGGGACCCCAGTGAAGGTCATTTTTACCTTTCTCTGCCAGCTGTTATCTGAGCCCCACCTTGAGCCATTATTCTTCAGTTGCTGATCTCATATGGGTTGGTCTAGGCACTAATTGTTGAATTAAATGAACAGCAACCCTCAAACTTTTTGTTTAAGTAAGAAATCCATTAGAGTTACAGTTTTATTTTACTTTTAAGTATGAAAGGAGAAGGAAATTCCCAGAGCTCTTCTAACAAAGAAATATTGCAAGTTTTTATCTTTTTAAAAACAAAACTCTGAACAGATAACAATGTAAATATTATCAACAGGGCAACAGACTATCAGGTTTACTATGGTTAATATGGCCAGGTGTGGGTCTGCCATTTTATTATTATTTTTATTTTTATTTTCTCTGTTCTTTCTTACTTTAAAAAATTTTTTGACTATTTTTGAGAATTCCATTTTAACATTCCTATTGGCTTTTCAACTGTATTATTTATTTAGTGGTTTCTTGAGGGATTACAGTATCTATCCTTAACTTTTCACAGCTCACTTCATGAAAAATGTAGAAGCGTGCAGAATAAGACAGCTGTATAGGTCCATATCCTACTTACCATGTTCTTTATGTTATAGTTGTTATATTACATCTACATATGTTATGTTCACAACAGCTATATGTTAAAAGTAAATAAGTTATAAATAAATTTAAGGAAAACAAAATAATTAACTTTTGCATTTAACTGGGGGTTTACCATTTTAATGCTCTTCTTTCCTGTCTGAGGATCTGGATTTCCCTCTGGTATCATTTCCCTTCAGCAAGTTGAGAGTCATATCTATAAATTTCTGCCATTAAGCATATTTTGGGAAACTTTGTTCATTCTTTAAATATCCTTTTCTGCCTCAGTCTCTCTCTTCTATCATTTGTTTCCAGTTACAAGTATGTTGGACTGTTCGTTATGTAACAGGCCTTTTAAGGTCAGTTCATTTTACAAAAAAAATATATTTTTATCTCTGTGCATGTGCAGGTTGGATAATTTTGATTAATCTGTCTTCAGGTTCACTTACCTTTTTTTTCCCTGTCATTTCCATTTGTCTGTTAAGTCTATTCAGTGAATAATTTATTTCAGATACTGTATTTTTTCAGTTTTAGAACTTGCATCTAGTGCTTTTTTATCACTTCTATTTTTCTCCACAAATTCCCTATCTTTTCATTATTGTTAGCATATTTTGTTTTAATTCATTAAGGATAGTTATAATAGCCGCTTTAAAGCCCTTGTCTACCTGGGTGATCTCAGGGTCAGTCTCAGTTGACTCTCTTGAGAATGTGTTTCATTTTCCTGATTCTTCATATATTGAGTAATTTTAGATTTTATTTTAGATAGTAAGAATGTTAGGGCTTCCCTGGTGGCGCAGTGGTTAAGAATCCGCCTGTCAGTGCAGGGGACACGGGTTCGAGCCCTGGTCCAGGAAGATCCCACATGCTGTGGAGCAACGAAGCCCATGCGCCACAACTACTGAGCGTGTGTGTGCTCCAGAGCCCACGAGCCACAACTCCTGAAGCCCTGGCGCCTAGAGCCCGTGCTTTGCAACAAGAGAAGCCACCGCAATGAGACGCCTGTGCACCACAACGAAGAGTAGCCCCCGCTCACCGCAGCTAGAGAAAGCCCGCGCACAGCAACAAAGACCCAACGCAGCCAAAAGTAAATTAAAAAATAATAATAATATATATAAAAAAAAGAATATTAAATTGTGGAGATTCTGTTCTTTTTTGTCTTTTTGTTTGTTTTTTCCTGGTGAGTGTTGTTTCTTTGGTTTCAGTTGACAGTTATCTTGACTGACTTGACTTGAACTGTAAACTATGTTTTTGGCCAGCACCTTTTTTGCCTTTAGCTGAACTCCTTTCAATCTGTCATATATACATGCATGGGTCTCTAATGGTAGAGACATAAGCAGACAGAATTTGGGGGTACCTTCTCTGTCTTGTTCCCTTTAAGGATTTCTCCATTCTCTTTAGTGGTCATGTTTCTTCTGACTTCAGTTTCTTGGTTCCCCAGGCTAGAAAGCCCGTAGTATTACATTCCACTGCTCCTTGTGTGTTGTACTTTGCCCAAGGCTGAAAGCTGTGAAAATGGGAACCCACTTTGTATAACTCCCCTTCTTCAAGTATGTACTCTCCATTGGAGTCTGTCTGCTTCTCTTTTACTCTCCAGTGCTTTCACATAAAATCTCTTTTTGTATTATTCCAGATTTTACCTTTTTTTTTGAGGGAGAATCAGACAATGGGATCTTACTCTGTCATTACTGGAAGCAGAAATGTATTTTGTCTTTTTAAATTTATTCCATTTCTCTCTTCATTATTTTCATGTTTTTCTTTATGTTCTTGAACATAGTTATAATAGCTGATTTAAAATCTTTGCCAGTTTCACCATCACTGTCATTTCTGGGTTATTTCTTTTGACTGATTTTCTTGCTTTTTAACCTTATATAGCAGCTTTTGTTTGGATGTTGGAATTGTGATGTTGTTGAGTGACTGAATTTTGTTGTCCTCTTTTAAAGGGTGTTTGACTTCTTTTTTGGCCAGTGATTAAATTTCTGGTCAGCTTATCTCTCATGGCTTGTTTTAAAACATGTGTTTGGGTGGGTTTAGAGTTGTTGTCTTTACTCTCTTGCTAGTTTTGCTTCCTTACTGAAATGTGACCTTTCTGGGATCCCTATTGAATGCTCTAGGTGTTCAGTGTGATCTGTATTCTGTCTGTGTGCTATGGTAGTTGTTCATTTTACAGCTCTCTAGTAGCTTTTCTCCCCAGTAGTTCTTTTCTCTGCCTAATTGAGTCTTACTCTGTGCATGTGCAGCTTAGTATTCAACAACAGACTCAAGAGGATCCCTTTAAAGTTTTGGACCTCTTTCTCTGCAAAGCTACCTCCTTTGGTATTCTGTCCTATAAATCTTAATGGCTCAGTCTTTCTGAAGTCTAATCTCTGTCTCCTCAATTTAGTGAGATGGCTGTGCTATGTTTGGATTCCCTTTCCTTACACCAAGATCTGGAAAGTGTGTCCTCTAGAAAACTGGGGTAATCATATCACTTACCTCATTTGCTTCCCTTTTCTCAGGGGTCACATTTCTGTACTACCTTGTTGTTCAATGTCTGAAAGGAGGTTTTTCATATCTTTTGCCCTCTTTTCTAGTTGTTGACAGCAAGGGAAAGTCCAGTCCCAGTTACTCTATCATGGCTAGATGTGAAAGGCCCTTAGATTATTGTAGTGTCCTTATGTCTATTAGTGCTAATGTTTATTAGTTCAAGCCACTTGTGGTGTTAAAATCTTCTGGAACCCTGCTGATTTGGGGCTGGGGGTGGTGTGGAGAGGAGAATGGGGAAAGTTCCTTCATATTTCAAACACTGGGATGGGTATGTTGATGGATATGATTACTTTCCCTATATTATTCTGTTAGTTTTTGCTTTAAGTGTTTTGAAGCTATGCAATTAAATTAGATATGTATGTGATTAGGGTTATGATATCTTCTTGGTGAATTGGATCCCTATTTTTGTAATACTTTTTATTTTAAGGTTCTTTTTTGTCTGATGTTATGATAGCTATACCAGTTTTTTTTTCTGTAGTAGTTATAGATTATCTTTTCATTCTTTTATTTTCGACTTTTCTGCATTCTCATATCTTATTTGAAACTCTTATGAACAGAACATATCTATTTTTTATTCACCCCTGTATCTTTAGTACTTAGCATGATAACTATCTCTTATTGGGCAAAGAATACATGTTTTACAAATGATTTAATTAATAAAGTGTATTGAAGAATGATATGAGTAAACTCAGTCATGCTAGGAACTGAAAGGAAACGAAAGGAATTTATTCTCCAGGTGATACATTCAACAATATTTGTTGAGCATGTACTTTATGCTAGGCACTTATTTTAAAGGTACCTGGGATTTGTTTAATTAGGTGTGATAAGACACACAAACATGGAAATGATTGCCATAAAGGAAGAATTTTTTATTACTCACAGTTCCTTAGAAGCAGGAGGCATAGCACACTGTGCAGTACCACATGGGGAAGCGCCAGGGTCAGTCTAGGGAGGGGAGATGTGGGTGAGAGCCTTTATTGTGGCTTCTGTGGGAAGGAGTGGGCAAGGTAGGGTAAGCAGGCCTGGGATTGGTTAGTTTGAATAATTTCAGTGGGCTCTGGGGCTTAGGGACTGTCTTTAGTTGTCTGATACATGGCCCAGAAGTGATTAGGGCAGGGGAATAGTGACCTAGAGTCTGATAAAGGAGGTAGCTGGGGTTACGGGCTGTGATTGTTTGGTTTGCATATAAAAGGTGTGCTTACAGGCAAGTAGTATGCGAACTAGCTAGCCCTGGGAAGAACAGTCCCACCAAGGTCAGCAAGACCCCACATGTCAAAGCAGAAGTGACAAAAACTGGAACACATGGCTATTACAAGTACTGTTCTAGGAGTTTGTGATACAGCAGTGAAGAAAATAATTAAGATTGCTGTTGTCAAGAGATTGCATTCTAATGAGGGAAGATGACAAATACATAACTGACTATATAAAGGCTTCTAATTGTGATAAATGCTATGAAGAAATAAAACAAGGTAATATGATAGAGAATGGTTAGAGGACTTCTTTAGATAGGGTAATTAAGGAAGGCTTCTCTGAGTTGGTAGTATTTGGCATAATACCTAAAGAATGAGAAGGAATTACCCAGAGGTAATCTGGGGTAATGATGTTCCAGGTAGTTCTGCTTATGGCCCTGAGACTGGAATGGACTTGGTTTGTTTTTAGGAGCATTAGGAAGGCTAGTGTTGGAATGGGTGGGCAAGAAGAATAGTTAGAAGAGGAAGGCAGAGGTCGATTGTGTTGGCTTTGTAGTCCATGGTAAGGTGTTTGGTTTTTATTTTATTTGTGATCAAAAGCCTTTGGAAGGTTTTAGCCAGAAGAGTAAATCTTTCTACACTCAGTTCAGAACAAGTCAGTATAGTACCAATGACAGTGACAGTGTAACACTTGGGAGATATATTAACATGTTACAATTATGTGATTAAAAATGAAGATGTTTTTGGGAAAGTTTTCATGAAACAACCATCTTCTAAGGAGAATATTGATCATGGAGGGAGACTAGGATTGATGAAGAACGACGATGAAATTTGAAAGGAGAAGAATCCAACAAAGCAGGCCTGTGTGCTCAGGTACCCTCGCTTTTTTTTTTTTTTTTTAATTTTTATTTTATTTATTTATGGCTGTGTTGGGTCTTCGTTTCTGTGTGAGGGCTTTCTCTAGTTGCGGCAAGTGGGGGCCACTCTTCATCGCGGTGCGCGGGCCTCTCATTATCGCGGCCCCTCTTGTTGTGGAGCACAGGCTCCAGACGCGCAGGCTCAGTAATTGTGGCTCACGAGCTCTAGAGCGCAGGCTCAGTAGTTGTGGTGCACGGGCTTAGCTGCTCCGCGGCATGTGAGATCTTCCCAGACCAGGGCTCGAACCCGTGTCCCCTGCATTGGCAGGCAGATTCTCAACCACTGCGCCCCCAGGGAAGCCCAATCGCTTTCCTTTTTAAACACTTGCACATTATACTTCAGCAATATAATTCAGCTTTTATTTCCTCAAACACAGAATGCAGCTTCATGGTTTCATGTGTTTGCATACACTGTCTTTTCTGTCTGGGATGTCCTGCTTTCTCCCTCTCATCTCTCTTATTTGGTTAATTCAGCCTTATTTTTTTTCCTCCTAAATTCACTTTTTGTCTTTAGTATTTTTAATTATTATATTTTTTCATTTCTAAAGGTTCTGTTGTTTATTTTTCAAATTTGCATGATGATTTTTGATGATTTTTTTCTTCTTTGGTTCTTTTTGTTGCTTTTATTTCTTTAAACATACTAAACATACTTAATATTCTGTATCCATTAATTTCAGTATCTTTCATCTTTGCATAGTCATTCTTTTACTGATTCATTCTTTATGGGTGCATGTTCCCTCATGTGTTTTTGTGATATTTGACCATGAGTTCATTTTTCTGGAGACTTGGGAAGTCTTTGAGGCCATGTTAAATTATAAAGTCTATGAGGGCAGGGACCCTAGAGTTTTGTTCATTGCTGTATCCTGGGCTTGTTACAGTGTTTGTTACATGAGGCTTTCAATAATATTTACTGAATGAATGATGTGTGTACACTTCACGCAGTGTTGTAATTATTTATATATGTGTCTATATTCTCCACTTTATTGATAATGCCTCAAGTTAAAAACTTTTTAACTCTAACCTTGTATCCACAGCACTTAGCATAGTGTCTAATATGGATTAAGTTCTCAGTAAATGTTTATTAAACCAGTGAGGAATTGTTTGGCATATTCTGCCCATTGTAATCTGCAGAAGAAAAAAGATTTATTTTGCCTGGTTGTCATTCTGAAGCCATTTTGATAAAATGGAGAATACTAGAGAAATGATGAATCAACTCAGATAAACAGTAGTGTGTCTTGGTCATGATCGATTAAAATAGAACCCTTTTTCAAACTGAACTCCAAAACCAGAACTTTAAAACCAGTGTCCCTGAAGGCTAATATCATTAGCTATTTAGGTACTTAACTGATTTCAAGGCATTGTGAATATACAAAGTATTCAACAAATATTTACTAAATACCTACTCTATGTGTATTACTTTGCAGTGCTGTGTGATGGATTTTTTTTTTCCCAATAGGTTATGTGCTAGCTAGTATATAAACTTAAAAATGTGAAAAGATAAATAGCACAAAAGATAAATGATTCATTACACCAGTGAAGGAATTGTTTTTAAGACAGTATTGTTTCTTTACTCTTATGGATTACAAACGAATAAATTCTGTAGAGGTTCAGATGAATCTAGTATAGTTGCCAGAATTTTATGGTTTGCTTCCCTCTTAAGAATTATTAGAGGGACTTCCCTGGTGGCGCAGTGGTTAAGAATCCGCCTGCAAATGCAGGGAACACGGGTTTGAGCCCTGGTCTGGGAAGATCCCACATGCTGCGGAGCAACTAAGCCTGTGTGCCACAACTACTGAGCCTGTGCTCTAGAGCCCGAGAGCCACAACTACTGAGCCTGTGCGCCACAACTACTGAAGCCCTCATGCCCTGGAGCCCACACGCCGCAACTACTGACGCCCAGCATGCTCTAGGGCCTGCGTGCTGCAACTACTGAGCCCATGCGCTGCAACTACTGAAGCCTGCACACCTAGAGCCCATGCTCCGCAACGAGAAGCCACCACAATGAGGAGTCCGCGCACGGCAACGAAGAGTAGCCCCCACGCTCCACAACTAGAGAAAGCCCGCGCACAGCAATGAAGACTCAACACAGCCGAAAAAAAAAGAGTAAGGCTATTAAAGTTAAAAAAAAAAAAAAGAATTATTAGAGTAGACCAATGCTCATGATTTTGTCTCTTTTGTCTTTTTTCTTCTCTTTTGCTTTTTGTTTTTGCATGATGTGGTAGGAGGACCACAGCTTGTTAAAGAGAAATGGTATGAGATTGAATGTAGGTATTTCCATTTAGGAGCGATATGACACTGGGCAAGTTTCTTATTCATACTGTGTCTCAATTTCCTGATATGTAAAATAAGAATGTTAACACCAGCTCACAAGGTGATAGTTTGTATTAAGAGAGATTATGTAAATAAAGTCACCAGCATGATTCCAGGCATACAAGTTCAATAGATTTTAGTACTCTGTTTTATTCTTTTTCTTTTATTATCTAATTTGTGTGAATTTTTTCACTGTTTCATTCTCTTTCTTGTTTAATATAAATTCAAAACTAAGTTTAAAAAAATAAATAAATTAGTATTTAGATTAAAGGTTAATGGGAACGACCATAGAAATATTCCAGTTATATATGTGTATGGGTATAACAGCACTGCTGTTTTATTTGGATCACAGAGAAACCACTGTTTGCTACATGGCACACTTGTCTTGGCTGGCCTATCTCATTTTCTCTGGCTTTCTTTAAAGCAGGTTTTTTCAGACCTTTAAAAGCTGACACTTGGGCAATGAATACCCTGGAAAAAAGACTTGTTCCGGTGGAACTTGGCCCAAAGGATTCAGATAGAACTAGAACAGTTCATTTGAGAGATTTGGAAATTAAAAAAATTTTTAAACTTGTGTTTTACAGTCTTTAATTTTTTCCTTACTGCTTAGGAATTTAGCATTAACACTGTTTAAGAATTTAAGTTAAATGAATTAACTTCATAAACTTATTTTTTACTTAATGTATTCTTTTGGAAAAAATATATTTAGTTGCTTACACTGTTTAAGAATGAGATACTGTTAAACATTAACAACTAATTATACATTTTCCAAAAATTCTGCAACTCAGAAAGCTTTTTATGTTTAGAAAATACATATCTAAATTTAGTTATTTGTTTTCATTATATTGATCTGCAGGCTGACTAAAAGAAATGAATGATTTTTATTTCATTTACCAAAAAACTGTTTAAAATTACCCAGAGGTTGAAGATGTGTCATTCAATAAGTGTTTAAGAAACATATTTATAGTCATCAGCTAGAAAGAGAAGTAGATCAACTATACTTAAATTAAAAAAAAAAGAGAGAAAGCAGAAAACCATCACTAGGACATTTAAATTATTTTACTTTAAATTCTGAATTATTAATAATTATCATGATAAGCAAATGTTTTACTTAATGATTTTCATTTTATGGATTTTTAAAACAAAAAGTGAAATAGCACATTTAAATCTAAATCAACATAAGAATAAGAGAAGTATAAAGTAGAAAGAAAATAAATTAATAGTACCCTTGTACTTGAATCCTGACTTTGCCTAATACAAGCTATGTGATTTTGTATATATTAGGACAAATTACTTAATTTTTATTTTCACTTTCCTTAGCTGTCAAATTGGATTTAAAATGTCTCATAGGTTTGTTTTGAGGATGAAATTAGGCAAAGTAATGACCTTATACACTCTAAAGTACTATATAAATGTTGTTTAATGACTTAAGAATTTATAATATCAGATTATGCACTTAAATTCGAACTTTCTTTTCATCCATGAACTGAAAAGGTATTCATTTTTCTTCTTTAAAATGTCTCACGTGGGCTTCCCTGGTGGTGCAGTGGTTGAGAATCTGCCTGCCAATGCAGGGGGCACGGGTTCGAGCCCTGGTCTGGGAAGATCCACATGCCGCGGAGCAACTGGGCCCGTGAGCCACAACTACTGAGCCTGCGCGTCTGGAGCCTGTGCTCCGCAACAAGAGAGGCCACGACAGTGAGAGGCCCGCGCACCGCGATGAAGAGTGGCCCCCGCTCGCCGCAACTAGAGAAAGCCCTCGCACAGAAACGAAGACCCAACACAGCCAAAAATAATAAATAAATAAATAAAACAAAAAACACACACTTAAAAAAAAAAAAAAAAAAGTCTCACGTTTTCACTAAAACTGTAAACTCTACCTAACACAGTGCCTAAGCCCTATAATAGGTGCTCATATAATTGTGGAGTAAAGGGATTAATATGTTCAGCTTCTTGATATCAACATTGTATATTACTATTAACCTCTTTAATAGATGAATGCAGATATCTTTGTGACTTGTTTCAATAAACTTTATCAGGATACAGAGATATTACCTTAAATCCTCAAATTACAGCATAGGCATGTACAGTTAGTTGACCCTTGAGCAACGTAGGGGTTAGGCTGCCGACCCCTGCATACTTGAAAATCCCTGTATAACTTTATACCTGTGTACAGGGTTCCACATCCACAGATTCAACTAACCGTGGATCGTGTACTACTGTAGTACCTATTTATTGAAAAAAATCAGTAAGTGGACCTGCACAGTTCAAACCCATGTTGTTCAAGGGTCAACTATGATTGCTGCAAACACTGGGGGCAGCCTGGTACAGCTGAGAGGCCTAGACCTAGGCTTGAGTCCAGTTCTGCCCCTAACTGGTTGAGCTACTGTGGACAAGTCATTTAATGTTTTGAGCCTGAGTTTTTCTAGTAAATGGTGAGACTAACCCTCTACAGGATTACTTTGGGAATTTAGCGTTAGTGGATGTGAAAGTATTTATAAAATGTAGAAATTTTTGTTTTGTTAAGATTGACACAGATATGAGCTGGGTCATGGGGCTTATTTTTACATTCATGAAAGTGTGTAAAGTGTGCAGAAAGTATTATTGCAAGATTTCACAAGTTTGGATAGTTGAAGGACTCACAAATCTCCATAGAGCATATTCACCTAAGGCTTTTATTTAAAGGCAAAGGATATGGTGCAGCAAGAGAGAGGGCAGACAAGCATTGAGGATGTGGGGAATGTCAAAGGAAAACTCAGGATCCTAATTTGCACCCAGGTCCCTTTCATCTCTGGATTGAACCACCAAGATCTGTGTAATAAGTCTTGCGTTCAGGAGCGCTCAAGGCAGAAGATCCCAGTGGGGTATTTTTATGTTGCTCTGGTCATGTAGTCAAGGTAGGCTCGCTAATGAGTTCTGTCAGGTGAAAGCCATCAGTAAACACTGATTCAGAGGCCACCAGGGCAGTTTTGGACTCTAAACAGCACATCATAAATCCAGCTGACCTTATCTTGTCCAAAAGCCAGGCATCCAGGTGTCTCCAGAGATAAGGATAGGGCTTTCCTAGTCCAGCTATAAATTGACTATCCTACACAATTATATTGGAGTACCTACTGTGCACAAGGTATATGCTATGACTTTGGCATACCAAGAGGAGTAAGACAACTAGAGAGATCAGAGATTAGTGAAGAAAAAATAGAAAATCAACAAAGCGGTATTGGCATTTAGAGGAATAAGCAGCTAACTCTGTTAGGGTGTCTGGTGAAGACTTATTTAAGGCTTCACAGAGGAAATAACAATTTAGATGAGTTCAAATGATGAACAGAATTTTGCCAATGTCTAGCACAAGTGGCTGACATTCAATTAATATTTGATATATTTAATTATAGGTCACCTAAGGTAGGGAACAGTATGTTCAAATCCATACATGATGAAAGTGCAAGCTTTTCTGGGGAACAGAGAGAATCTAATGTGATTGTGCATAGAATGCATGGTGGTAATGGAAAAGTGATTTAGGGACAGATTATTAAAGCTTTTATATGACATCTTAATAAGTTTAATTTTATCTTATAAGTAATAGTTTATCCTATAGACCAGCAGTTCTTTCTTTCTTCTTTCTTTCTTTCTTTCTTCCTTCCTTCCTCCTTCCGCACCAGGTCTTAGTTGTGGCATGCAGGATCTTCGTTGCAGCATGTTTAGTTGTGGCATGCAGGATCTTTAGTTGCGGCATGCCGGCTCTTAGTTGTGGCACGCGAACTCTTAGTTGCGGCATGCATGTGAGATCTAGTTCCCTGACCAGGGATTGAACCCAGGCCCCCTGCCTTGGGAGCGTGGAGTCTTACCCACCGGACCACCAGGGAAGTCCCAGACCGGCAGTTCTTAAACAATTTGGTTTTGGAACCCCTTATACTCTGAAAACTTAATTGAGGACCTCAAAGAGCTTTTGTTTATATAGGTTGTGTCTATCAACATTTGCCATATTTAGAAATAAACATATCAGCTCTCTTCTCCAACCATAGTTGCAAGCTGCTTTGAGTTGGCTCTGTGCATGCATAGTTCAGGGGTCTACCAGAGACTTGGGTAGAGTTCATACGCAGAATTTAGGGCTCCCCCATCTGTGTTTCTCCCCTCACTCTCAGGTGGCAGTGGTTGCCCTGGGCTCCACTTCCTGGTTCCTCAGGCCAAAGTGACTGTAGGCTTTCTCTCTGGAGGTTAGCTGCACCGTTATGACTGTGGCTTGCCCTTAGGCCAAACTGCAAAATTAGGAAATTCACTTCGTATCTGTCCCTCTGTACAGATGGATTCTTGCTTTTAAATGTTTGAATCCTTGAAACATGTTTTACACATCTACCATCCATTGTATCCTTACTGTCTTACCAAAGCCCAAGTTCTGGAGCTGCATCTGGGGTTTTCATGACATTTTATTCTTCCTTTTTATCCTTCCATACAATGGTTAAGGGGAATAAAGAAGACTAGTGGAATCCTTCCTTCAGGGCTTCTCACTACTGTCCCACTAAGTGGAAATCTTTGAGACAGAAGTGCATTATGGGAACTTGGCTAAAGGAGACCTCCCCGACCTCAACTCCCAATTCTAGCTGTTTCTGAATAGAAGATTGGCTTGGGCTAGTGCTGTTCTCTCCTGTTCTCAAACTTATTGCTTTCAGAACCTCTTTCCACTTTTAAAAATTAAGAATCCCAAAGAGTTTTTATTTATATGTGGGTTTTATCTATTGATATTTACCATATTAGAAATTAAAGCTGAGAAAAAATTTTAAATATTTATGTTTTAATTTATTTAAAAATAATAAATATATTACATGTTAACATAAATAACATATTTTTATGAAAAACAGCCAAAACAAACAAAATTTACTGATAGAAGTGGCATTGCTTTATGTTTTGGGGGGGGTCTTTTTAAAGTATGGCTTAATAGAAGTCATCTAGGGCTTCCCTGGTGGTGCAGTGGTTACGAATACGCCTGCCAATGCAGGGGACATGGGTTCGAACCCTGGTCCGGGAAGATCCCACATGCGGCAGAGCAACTAAGCCCGTGTGCCACCACTACTGAGCCTGCGCTCTAGAGCCCACATGCCACAACTACTGAAGCCCGCACACCTAGAGCCCATGCTCTACAACAAGAGAAGCCACCGCAACGAGAAGCCCGCGCACCACAACGAAGAGCAGGCCCCACTTGCGGCAACTAGAGAAAGTCCGCACACAGCAACGAAGACCCAGTGCAGCCAAAAATAAATTTTAAAAAAAAACAACAAAGTAATCTGGATTCTCACTTCTGCTTTTGCATTTAGTCTCTTGTAATAATGTTTTGATTGAAGTGTATAAAGAAAATCAGGCTTTAAACAGACATATGTAGCTGGAAGAGGGAGAATTATTTTAATAATAGCCTTTACAGGTAATTGTGGATATTCTTCTTTGATAGTATATCAAAACTTGACAAGTGGCCGTCCTGGGGTTAATTGGAATGTGGAATCTGAGGCTGTATCACTGAACTTTTCTTAACTGTGTTACATTAAAATTCATTGGTCTATCTTGCACTTTGAATGGACTTTTACCCAGGCATGATTTTGTAGCATCATGCATCATTGGTCTTATGGAAAATATTGGTTCACTGTTGATGCCGATCTTCCAGATGTTGACATATTTCTTTATATAATATCAGAAGATCAGATTTGTTAATATATCATCTCAGATTGCATTGGAAGGTCTTTTAAGTATTGGGAAGCTATCAGACTCACAATGGCAGATGCAAAGTTTTCAAAATTCTAATTTTTGCCTGAAAGCTTGAATTTTATCATTGGCAAAAATACTGTTAGTTGTTTTTCTTGAAGTGACAGGCTCACGTTACTCATTTTTAGGAAAACGTCTTCCAAATACCCCAAAATGAATAATCATAGTTTACCTGTCAGTTCTTTTAAAATGGTGTTCTATGGAAAAAGTAGCTAATTGAGATCACAACTCAAAACAGTCACACAGATTTTCTTGAGATGACCATCATGCTTTAAAATCTTTAGTTCTTTATGCAAATTCCCATTTCATTGCAGAGAATATTAAAAAATTGTCTGCTCAAGAGTTGAGATTTAATACAATTAGTAATTTTTATTTTATCAAAATAAAAGGCATTATTTAAAGTCTTCATCAAAATGAAAACCTTCATCAAATGAAAACCTTCATCAAAGGCATTGCTGATTGAAACTGCTTTTTTATTTTAACACTTTTTTCCCAGATTTATTGAGGTATAATTGACAAATAAAATTGTATATATTTAAAGTTCAACATGATGATTTGATACTCATATATATTGTGAAATGATTACCATAATCAAGTTAATTAACACAGACATCACATGAAACTGCCTTTTAAAAAAACTGTGAATGTTCAGTGGTAGGGAAGAATACAATGATTGTAGTATAGTTTGGTTGCTACTGTCCTGATTTGCGCAAAGATGCCAGCATTTGTACCCAGAATTACCTTCGTGCCATCAATGCAAATGTGAATACAGTGAATAAAGTAAATAACTCTCAGTATTATGAAAATAGTTTTGACCTCAAGGACCCCTTGAAGAATCCACAGACCACGTTTGAGAACTGTTGCTCTAACCTACTAAGAAAAGATTTATACACTTACACATAGTATTTAACATTTCGCTTTTTGAAGTCTAGTACTTTGTAGAAGCGTTTACATGAAGTAAACAGGAAGTAAGAAAATATAATTAATTAGTCGTTTCAGATAATGGGCCCTACTCTATGCATAGACATATTTAAAATGCTCATTGTTCGCCTCCCTACCACTGCTAGTTTTATGTACTTCCTGTTCTATTCAAGGACTCTTTCAGTGATTAGATCTGATGTAATTCCTTATGCCCTAGGCAGTAGGAAAGATTTAAATTCTGAGAACTCAGGCCAGTATTTCAAGGAGGAATCACTATTTGTTAAATATGCAGATGTCCAGGGGAAAATGAGTTCCTTTTGTGGCCTTTTTGATAATATTAAAAACAACAATATTAATACAGCAGCTCATATTTACTGGCACTTACTGTGTGCCAGCCACTATGCTAAGCACCTTGTTTAATTATAATAAAAAATCTGAATAGGGTATATTAATGATGATGGCCCTTCATGTTAAAAGTTATTTCCTCCTTCTATGGAAAGAAAGCAGGTAACTTTCTTCACACTTGTGACATTTTATTAGTTTTTCAGTAGAGTAGTAATTACATACTTGCATGTTTTTATTTGCCTTTTGTGTAATCAACTGGAAAACCAATTGGGAATGCATTCTTTCATCATAGAGAACTCTCTTAGTCAAATTTATGCCTGCTCTTCCGTTTTCCCCATTTTACAGCTGTCTTAGTTCAAGCCCTCATCATCACTTATTTGGACTATTGCTGTAATGTCCTCTTTGTCCCCTTGCTACCATAACCAGTCTGTCAGGCTTATCTTAAAGTTACTTGTCTTTCTGTCATTCTTCTGCATCATTTGCTCTCCATTTGCTCCCTCTGGGATAGAGTTCAAATTTTTCAGTGTGATAGGGAGATCACAAACATGTTACCCATTTTTATATTAGTTCTAGTTTATCTTAGTAGCTTTATCTCCTTACACAACTTGCCTGCTAGACATAATATAGGTTATTTCTTGTGGTTTCATAGGCACACCGTGTTCTTTCTTGCTTTCGCATATCCATGTTTTATCTCTTCCCTGAATACTGTTCTCTGCACTTGTCTAATTCCTATTCACCCTTTAAGGCACACACAAATATCTCTTCAGTGAAATTTTCATCAATTATACCAAACCAAGGTTTAATTAATTGATAACATTTTTTTATCAACCTCCATTATGGTATGTTACTTTTTTTTTTAATCAGTCATCAATTTTATACACATCAGTGTATACATGTCAATCCCAATCACCCAATTCATCACTCCACCACCCTCACCCCCCTGCCGCTTCCCTCCCTTGGTATCCATACGTTTGTTCTCTACATCTGTGTCTCAATTTCTGCCCTGCAAACCGGTTCATCTGTACCATTTTTCTAGGTTCCACATATATGCGTTAATATATGATATTTCTTTTTCTCTTTCTGACGTACTTCACTCTTTATGACAGTCTCTAGATCCATCCATGTCTCAACAAATGACCCAATTTTGTTTTTATGGCTGAGTAATATTCCATTGTATATATGTACCACATCTTCTTTATCCATTCGCCTGTCGATGGGCATTTAGGTTGCTTCCATGACCTGGCTATTGTAAATAGTGCTGCAGTGAACATTGGGGTGCATGTGTCTTTTTGAATTATGGTTTTCTCTGGGTATATGCCCAGTAGTGGGATTGCTGGATCATATGGTAATTCTATTTTTAGTTTTTTAAGGAACCTCCATACTGTTCTCCATAGTGGCTGTATCAATTTACATTCCCACCAACAGTGCAAGAGGGTTCCCTTTTCTTCACACCCTCTCCAGCATTTGTTGTGTGTAGATTTTCTGATGATGCCCATTCTGACTGGTGTGAGGTGATACCTCATTGTAGTTTTGATTTGCATTTCTCTAATAATTAGTGATGTTGAGCAGCTTTTCATGTGCTTCTTGGCCATCTGTATGTCTTCTTTGGAGAAATGTCTGTTTAGGTCTTCTGCCCATTTTTGGACTGGGTTGTTTGTTTTTTTAATATTGAGCTGCATGAGCTGTTTATATATTTTGGGGATTAATCCTTTGTCCGTTGATTTGTTTGCAAATATTTTCTCCCATTCTGAGGGTTGCTTTTCGTCTTGTTTATGGTTTCCTTTGCCGTGCAAAAGCTTTGAAGTTTCATTAGGTCCCATTTGTTTATTTTTGTTTTTATTTCCATTATTCTAGGAGGTGGATCAAAAAATATCTTGCTGTGATTAATGTCAAAGAGTATTCTTCCTGTGTTTTCTTCTAAGAGTTTTATAGTGTCCTGTCTTACATTTAGGTCTCGAATCCATTTTGAGTTTATTTTTGTGTATGATGTTCGGGAGTGTTCTCTAATTTCATTCTTTTACATGTAGCTGTCCAGTTTTCCCAGCACCACTTATTGAAGAGACTGTCTTTTCTCCATTGTATATCCTTGCCTCCTTTGTCATAGATTAGCTGACCATAGGTGTGTGGGTTTATCTCTGGGCTTTCTATCTTGTTCCATTGATCTATATTTCTGTTTTTGTGCCAGTACCATATTGTCTTGATTACTGTAGCTTTGTAATATAGTCTGAAGTCAGGGAGTCTGATTCCTCCAGCTCCACTTTTTTCCCTCAAGACTGCTTTGGCTATTTGGGGTCTTTTGTGTCTCCATACAAATTTTAAGATATTTTGTTCTAGTTCTGTAAAAAATGCCATTGGTAATTTGATAGGGATTGCATTGAATCTGTAGATAGCTTTGGGTAGTGTAGTCATTTTCACAATATTGATTCTTCCAATCCAAGAACATGGTATATCTCTCCATCTGTTGGTATCATCTTTAATTTCTTTCAACAGTGTCTTATAGTTTTCTGCATACAGGTCTTTTGTCTCCCTAGGTAGGGTTTATTCCTAGGTATTGTATTCTTTTTGTTGCAATGGTAAATGAGAGTGTTTCCTTAATTTCTCTTTCAGATTTTTCATCATTAGTGTATAGGAATGCAAGAGATTTCTGTGCATTAATTTTGTATCCTGCTTCTTTACCAAATGCATTGATTAGCTCTAGTAGTTTTCTGGTGGCATTTTTAGGATTCTCTCTGTATAGTATCATGTCATCTGCAAACAGTGACAGTTTTACTTCTTCTTTTCCAATTTGTATTCCTTTTATTTCTTTTTCTTCTCTGATTGCCGTGTCTAGGACTTCCAAAACTATGTTGAATAATAGTGGTGAGAGTGGACATCCTTGTCTCGTTCCTGATCTTAGAAGAAATGCTTTCAGTTTTTCACCATTGAGAATGATGTTTGCTGTGGGTTTGTCGTATATGGCCTTTATTACGTTGAGGTAGTTTTCCTCTATGCCCACTTTCTGGAGAGTTTTTATCATAAATGGGTGTTGAATTTTGTCAAAAGCTTTTTCTGCATCTATTGAGATGATCATATGGTTTTTCTTCTTCAATTTGTTAATATGGTGTATCACATTGATTGATTTGCATATATTGAAGAATCCTTGCATCCCTGGGATAAATCCCACTTGATCATGGTGTATGATCCTTTTAATGTGTTGTTGGATTCTGTTTGCTAGTATTTTGTTGAGGATTTTTGCGTTTATATTCATCAGTGAAATTGGTCTGTAATTTTCTTTTTTTGTAGTCTCTTTGTCTGGTTTTGGTATCAGGGTGATGGTGGCCTCATAGAATGAGTTTGGGAGTGTTCCTTCCTCTGCAATTTTTTGGAAGAGTTTGAGAAGGATGGGTGTTAGCTCTTCTCTAAATGTTTGATAGAATTCACCTGTGAAGCCATCTGGTCCTGGACTTTTGTTTGTTGGAAGAGTTTTGATCACAGTTTCAATTTCATTACTTGTGATTGGTCTGTTCATATTTTCTATTTCTTCCTGGTCAGTCTTGGAAGGTTGTGTTTTTCTAAGAATTTGTCCATTTCTTCCAGGTTGTCCATTTTATTGGCATAGAGTTGCTTGTAGTAGTCTCTTAGGATGCTTTGTATTTCTGCGGTGTCTGTTGTAACTTCTCCTTTTTCATTTCTAATTTTATTGATTTGAGTCCTCTCCCTCTTTTTCCTGATGAGTCTCCATCCTGGAGAATGTTCTGTGTGCACATGAGAAGAAAGTGTAATCTGCTGTTTTTGGATGGAATGTCCTGTAAATATCAATTAAATCTATCTGGTTCATTGTATCATTTAAAGCTTCTGTTTCCTTTTTTTATTTTCATTTTGGATGATCTGTCCATTGGTGTAAGTGAGGTGTTAAAGGCCCCCCCATTATTGTGTTACTGTCGATTTCCTCTTTTATAGCTGTTAGCAGTTGCCTTATGTATTGAGGTTCTTCTATGTTGGGTGCATATATATTTATAATTGTTATATCTTCTTCTTGGATTGATCTCTTGATCATTATGTAGTGTCCTTCCTTGTCTCTTGTAACATTCTTTATTTTAAAGTCTATTTTATGTGATATGAGTATAGCTACTCCAGCTTTCTTTTGAATTCCATTTGCATGGAATATCTTTTTCCATCCCCTCACTTTCAGTCTGTATGTGTCCCTAGGTCTGAAGTGGGTCTCTTGTAGACAGCATATATACGGGTCTTGTTTTTGTATCCATTCAACAAGTCTGTGTCTATTGATTGGAGCATTTAATCCATTCACGTTTGAGGTAATTATCGATATGTATGTTCCTATGACCATTTTCTTAATTGTTTTGGGTTTGTGTTTGTAGGTCCTTTTCTTCTCTTGTGTTTCCTACTTAGCGAAGTTCCTTTAGCATTTGTTGTAGAGCTGGTTTGGTGGTGCTGAATTCTCTTAGCTTTTGCTTGTCTGTAAAGCTTTTGATTTCTCCATCGAATCTGAATGAGATCCTTGCCAGGTAGAGTAATCTTGGTTGTAGGTTCTTCCCTTTCATCACTTTAAGTATATCATGCCACTCCCTTCTGGCTTGTAGAGTTTCTGCTGAGAAATCAGCTGTTAACCTTATGGGAGTTCCCTTGTATGTTATTTGTCATTCTTCCCTTGCTGCTTTCAATAATTTTTTTTTGTCTTTAATTTTTGCCAGTTTGATTATTACGTGTCTCGGCATGTTTCTCCTTGGGTTTATCCTGTATGGACTCTCTGCGCTTCCTGGAATTGGGTGGCTATTTCCCATGTTAGGACAGTTTTCGACTATAAGCTCTTCAAATGTTTTCTCTGGTCGTTTCTCTCTCTCTTCTCCTTCTGGGACCCCTATAATGCGAATGTTGTTGTGTTTAATGTTGTCCCATAGGTCTTTTTGGCTGTCTTCATTTCTTTTCATTCTTTTTTCTTTATTCTGTTCTGCAGCAGTGAATTCCACCATTCTGTCTTCCAGGTCACTTATCTGTTCTTCTGCCTCAGTTATTCTGCTATTGATTCCTTCTAGTGTAGTTTTCATTTCAGTTATTGTATTGTTCATCTGTGTTTGTTTGTTCTTTAATTCTTCTAGGTCTTTGTTAAACATTTCTTGCATTTTCTTGATCTTTGCCTCCATTCTTTTCCCAAGGTCCTGGATCATCTTCACTATTATTATTCTGAATTCTTTTTCTGGAAGGTTGCCTATCTCCACTTCATTATTTGTTTTTCTGGGATTTTATCTTGTTCCTTCATCTGGTACATAGCCCTCTGCCTTTTCATCTTGTCTATCTTTCTGTGAATGTGATTTTTGTCCCACAGGCTGCAGGATTGTAGTTCTTGCTTCTGCTGTCTGCCCTCTGGTGGATGAGGCTATCTAAGAGGCTTGTGCAAGTTTCCTGATGGGAGGGACTGTTGGTGGGTAGAGCTGGGTGTTGCTGTGGTGGGCAGAGCTTAGTAAAACTTTAATCTGCTTGACTGCTGATGGCTGGGGCTGGGTTCCCTCCCTGTTGGCTGTTTGGCCTGAGGTGACCCAACACTGGAGCCAGCAGGCTCTTTGGTGGGGCTTATGTCGGACTCTGGGAGGGCTCACGCCAAGGAGTACTTCCCAGAAGTTCTGCTGCCAGTGTCCTTGTCCCCTCGGTGAGCCACAGCCACCGCCCGCCTCTGCAGGAGACCTTCCAACACTAGCAGGTAAGTCTGGTTCAGTCTCTATTGGGTCACTGCTCCTTCTCCTGGGTCCCGATGCGCACACTGCTTTGTGTGTGCCCTCCAACAGTGGAGTCTCTGTTTCCCCCAGTCCTGTCAGAGTCCTGCCAGAGCACTGCAAGCAAATCCCTCTAGCCTTCAAAGTCTGATTCTGTAGGAATTCCTCCTCCTGTTGCCGGACCCCCAGGTTCAGAAGCCTGACGTGGGGCTCAGAACCTTCACTCCAGTGGGTGGACTTCTGTGGTATGTGTTCTCCAGTTTGTGAGTCACCCACCCAGCAGTTATGGGATTTGATTTTATTGTGATTGTGCCCCTCCTACTGTCTCATTGTGGCTTCTCCTTTATCTTTGGATGTGGGGTATCTTTTTTGGTGAGTTCCAGTGTCTTCCGGTTGATGATTGTTCAGCAGTTAGTTGTGATTCTGGTGTTCTCGCAAGAGGGAGTGAGAGCATGTCCTTCTACTCCACCATCTTGGTTCAGGCTCTACAATTTTCTGGTATGTTACATTTTAAAAATTGATATTGTGTCCATCGACAGATGAATGGATAAAGAAGATGTGGGACATATATACAATAGAATATTACTCAGCCATAAAAAGAAAAGAAATTGAGTTATTTGCAGTGAGGTGGATGGACCTAGAGTCTGTCATACAGAGTGAAGTACGTCAGAAAGAGAAAAACAAATACCATATGCTAACACATATATATGGACTCTAAAAAAAAAATGGTTCTGAAGAACCTAGGGGCAGGACAGGAATAAAGACGCAGACGTAGAGAATGGACTTGAGGACATGGGGAGGGGGAAGGGTAAGTTGGGACGATGTGAGAGAGTGGCATGGACTTATATATACTACCAAATGTAAAATAGTTGGCTAGTGAGAAGCAGCCACATAGCATAGGGAGATCAGATCAGTGCTTTGTGACCACCTAGAGGGGTGGGATAGAGAGGGTGGGAGGGAGATGCAGAGGGAGGGGATATGGGGATGTATGTATACATATAGCTGATTTACTTCATTATATGTTTTATAGCAGAAACTAACACAACAGTGTAAAGCAATTATACTCCAATAAAGATGTTAAAAAATTTTTTTTTAAATAATAAAAATTGATATTATGTTCATATGGATTTTCTTTGTGTAAACTACTTTTCTTGTTTTTCTTTTTTTTAAATGTATTTTAATTAATTTATTTATTTGTATATTCATTTTTGGCTGTGTTGGGTCTTCGTTTCTGTGCGAGGGCTTTCTCTAGTTGTGGCGAGTGGGGGACACTGTTCATCGCGGTGCACGGGCCTCTCACTTTCATGGCCTCTCTTGTTGTGGAGCACAGGCTCCAGACGCGCAGGCTCAGTAGTTGTGGCTCATGGGCCTAGTTGCTACGTGGCATGTGGGATCTTCCCAGATCAGGTCTCGAACCCATGTCCCCTGCATTGGCAGGCAGATTCTCAACCACTGCGCCACCAGGGAAGCCCTGTTGTTTTTCTTATTAGAAAGTAATTATTTTCCTATTGTAGAACATTTTTAATTAGTCAGCAAATATTAATTGATTACTTTCAATATGCCAGGCACAATGCTAAGCCTGAGGGAAACAGTGGTAAAGTCTTTGTGGAGCTCATAGTAGACTTGGGGAAGTATTCAAACAAACAAATACTTTAACTCTTCAAAATACTGTGAAGGAAAAATTAAAGAAAATATAAAGAAGCAGAAAAAGAAAATGAAAAGCACCAGTAATCACTCTGCCCAGCATTATGTTATAAAATGAAATTGGTAAATATGGGACCTGACCCAAGCAGGTCCATGACGCACAATTAAACTGCTCAAGCAGGTGGCTTAGATTCCATGGTACCAGCTCCTACTGCTTCACCATCCCACCCTCATCCCATACCTGTGACCTCATGGAAAATTTCTTAAGACCAGTTAATTATTTGCTGTAAATTTTCCAGACTCTTCTATTTCTGTATGTATATACACATATTTTTTTAAATAAAAATATGATTATGCATTATGTAATATTTTTGATGTGATTTTCTCACTTAATGAATATAATGAACACTTACATGCCTTTAAAAAGTAATTTAGAAGATAAGCTCCTAGAGAATAAAAAGAAAAGTTTACCTTTAAATTAAAAAAAATTGAGCCTACATTTCTCTATCAAAAGTGAAACAATATCTGTTTGTTGACTCCCTGCTTGTAAAATAATACTCTTAGCATGCATTGTTCTTTAAGTTTTCACTTACTTTACTTTTTATCATACAAGTCAAGGTAAGGGCCTGAAATATGGCAGTGACAGTGAAGATGGATGTAAGGGAACTCTACTCCAGTGAGCATTCTCATCCTTTGTCCATTGACCTTCTGCCTCCTGTGATAGCTAGGACCCCTTTCCATCCCTTTCCTCTTTTCCTTTCCTTCTTCCCCAACCAGAAAGATTCTTCCATATGTATATAAAGCATAAAGCAAGACACTTGTGTAAATGTACATAAATAAGGATTTCACCGAAATACTGTTTAATAGAAAAACATAGGAAACAACCTAGAATGTCCATTGGTATGAGGATAGATACATAAAATTTGGTATATTCCTGTGATATCATACTATACAGCAATTTAAAGGAATGATCTAGAGCATCCTTTATCTAATGGATCTCTCAATTATAATTTTTATTAATAAAAACTATTGGTGGGGCAGGAATATACAATGGAGAAAAGACAGTCTCTTCAATAAGTGGTGCTTGGAAAACTAGACAGCTACATGTAAAATAATGAAATTAGAACATTTTCTACATTGACACATCATAATCACCCAAAGTCCATAGTTAATCTTGGGTTTCACTCTTGGCGTTGTACATTCTCTGGGCTTGGAAAAATGTATAATGACATATATCCAGCATTATAATATCATACAAAGTACTTTTACTGCCCTAAAATTACTCTGTGTTATGATATGTCAATGTAGATTTATTTTTGGTAAGAAATGTACCATTCTAGTGAGCAATGTGGATAATGGGGGAGGCCTTACATATGTGGGGGCAGGGAGCACATGGGAAAACTCTGTACCTCCCTCTCAATTTTGTTATAAAACCTAAAACTGCTCTTAAAAAAAAAAAAAAAAGAATATTAAAAAAAATTTTTTTTAAGTGTAAAACATCTAAAAACATCTAAAAATGAATATCTAAAAAAAAAAAAAAGAACATTCCCTAACACCATAATAAACTTAAAATGGATTAAAGACCTAAATGTAAGACCGGATACTATAAAACTCTTGGAGGAAAACATAGGCAGAACACTCTCTGACATAAATCACAGCAAGATCTTTTTTGATCCACCTCCAAGAGTAATGAAAATAAAAACAAAAATAAATAAATGGGACCTAATAAAACTTAAAAGCTTTTGTTCGGCAAAGGAAGCCATCAACAAAACAAAAAGAAAACCCACAGAATGGGAGAAAATATTTGCAAATGAAGCGACCGACAAGGGATTAATCTCCAAAATATACAAACAGCTCATGCAGGTCAATATCAAAAAAACAAACAACCCAATCAAAACTGGGCAGAAGAGCTAAATAGACGTTTCTCCAAAGAAGACATACTGATGGCCAAGAGGCACATGAAAAGATGTTCAACATCACTAATTATTAGAGAAATGCAAATCAAAACTACAATGAGATATTCCCTCACACTGGTTAGAATGGCCATCATCAAAAAATCTACAAATAATAAATGCTGGAGAGGGTGTGGTAAAAAGGGAACCCTCCTACACTGTTGGTGGGAATGTAAACTGGTACAGCCACTATGGAGAACAGTATGGAGATTCCTTAATAAACTAAAAATAAAGCTACCATATGATCCAACAATCCCACTCCTGGCCATATATCTGGAGAAAACCATAATTCAAAAGGATACATGCATCCCAGTGTTCATAGCTTCTCTATACACTTTAAAGAAACTACCCCCCCACCCCCAGTGATGATACTCTGAGGTACAAATTCAGGAAACAAACATTCTTTAAAATACATTGGGCCAGGAACCAGTTCTTATGAGAGATACCAATACTCCCTGTCTAGCAACTTTTGTGTTATTATCCAGTTATTTCTTCTGCACTTGAAAGTCTTTGTGTAAATTACAACTCACCGGACACTATTTCAAATGAATCTGTTGTGAAACCTGTGCTATTTAGCTAATTTGTTATTAGTGGACTTGCTGCTGGTGTGATTATGTCTCTGTTTCTGTGGTTACCTCTTTCATATTGTTGGCAACAAGGATAACATACTCATCTGGTGACTTTCTTGAGTGCATTTATTTGTTTTCATCTTGATTTTTAACTGTTCAGATTTACAAGATTTTTTTTTTAATTTTTAATTTTTAAATTTTTTTCCCTGTGTAGCATGCAGGATCCTAGTTCCCTGACCAGGGATCAAACCTGTGCCCCCTGCATTGGAAACGCGGAGGCTTAACCACTGGACCGCCAGGGAAGTCCACAAGATTATTTTTGAATCTGAGGAAATAAGCCCACAATGTCCAGTTTTATAAAACTATTGTTGCTTATCATGGTATACAAACTATAATTTTCACAGATAACCATTTCTTATTCCTTTTTTTTAAGATTACATGTAATTCCAGTGAATCTATTACTGTTTTATTTCTAACAAATGACTTATAGTTGTATATTTTTCTAAACTCTTTTACCTTATTAGAATAAAACTGTTTATCTTATTATAGAATAAAATCTTAGGAAGGGAACTAACATTTATTGTATACCTACTCAGTTTACTTTTGCAGTATTTTATCATCATAACGATAGGTATTGAGCCTAATCTACATATGAGAAGATTAAGCCTTAAGGTGGTTAAATAACCTGAATAAACATTTCATAAAATATAATATACTATTAATAAAAAGAAAAATGAATAAACATAAAAGTAATTCAGTAACCCAAAGAAATATAATGATATATAATTTTTCACCTCTTAAATAAGACATTATATTGTTCAATTTTAGGGTTATACTGTGAGCCACTCAGCCTTACACACTGCTAATAGGAGAATGCTTGTTCCAACCATTCTGGAGAGCAGTTTGGTTGTGTTGTGTACTGTACCCACAAGTAAAATGATTAATAAAGTGATTATCATATGGTGGAACATTATACTGCCATCCAAATTATTATTTTCAAGATTATTAAGTTACATGGATGAATACTCACGGGATAATGTTAAGTATGAAAATTGGCATTCAGTACTATTGAAGTTATAGTATGATTCTAAATTATTGTACAATTCTAAATTTATTTTAATTAGGTGGAAATACATAAAAATATTAACAGTATGATGGAAGGCTTATGCATGATTTTGATTTTATATTTCTATGTTTTCCAGGTTTTTTTCCAATGGACATATAGTGCCATTATATTCATAAAAACTATTTTTAGAGCTGTAAAGTTCTTTATAGTTATTAAGATTACTCTCTACAGTGTCTGCTACTATATGACGTGTTATGTCTGCTACTCTCTGCCCATCTGCCCTTTTCCTCAGAACAACTTTCTCTGCTTCATTATACACTTTGCCTAAATATGGATGTTTTGACTTTAGCTTTATACTACCTTTCAGTACAAGTATCCAAAAGAGTGTTGCTTTTATTTGAGTCCTAATTTTAATTTTTCAGTCAAAAAATCTGGAATTAGTGTGAGATTTGTCTGGGGGGATGAGGGAATTGGGAAGATCTTGTAACCTCCCATTACCTACTCCAGAAGGGGCTAGGGAGCCAACACTAAAAGAAAGCTGGACACTGTCTCCAAGGGAAGATTCTACTCCTAGAAATTTCATCCTGTGAACTTAATAAAATGCATAAACAAATAGTTCAAGGTTGTAGTGGCTTGAAAGTTATCCCCCCGATGTTTATGTCTACCCGGAGCCTTGGAATGTGACCTTATTTGGAAATAGGGTCCTTGTAGATATAATTACTTAAAGATCTTGAGATGAAGTCATACTGGATTTAGGGTGGGCTCTAAGTCCAATGACTGATAGTTTTATAAGAAGAAAACACCCAGAGACAGAGAGAGAAGAAAGCTGTGAAGATGAGGCTGAGATTGGAGTGATGTGTCTACAAGCCAAGTAACGCCAAGAATTGCCAGCAGCAGCTGCAAGCTAAGAGAAAAGTATGGGACAGATTTTCCCTCAGAGCCTTCAGAAGGAACCAGCCCTACTGACACCTTGATTTCTGACTTCTGGCCCCCCGAAGAATAAATTTTTGTTGTTTTAAGTCACCCAGTTTGTGGTAATTTGTTATGGTAGCCGTAGGAAACTAGTACAGATGTTTACAGCATTTTTGTTCCGAAGTAAAAACCTGGAAATAACATAACTGTCTACCAATAAGGGATTGATTATATAAATTATAATATATCCATAAAATGTAATACTATGTGATCATTTGTTAAAATGATAGGTCTTTATTTATAGATTAAAGAAGACAGTGACACATTTTTAAAAATTGTTCATCGTTCAGGTAATTTTTTTCTTTATTTTTATCTTCCAGTTTTATTAAGATATAATTGACATACAACGCTGTATAAGTTTAAGGTATACAGCATAATGATTTGACTTCCATACCTCATGAAATGATTACCACAATAAGTTTAGTGAATATCCATCATCACATAGAGATACAAAATTAAAGAAATAGAAAAATTTTTTTCCTTGTGATGAGAACTCTTAGGATTTATTCTCTTAACACCTTTCATATGTAATATACAGCAGTGCTAATTATATTTATCATGTTGTATGTTACATCGCTAGTACTATTATAGTACAGTTATTGTACAACTGGAAGTTTGTACCTTTTTACTACCTTCATCCAGTTCCACCTCCCCTTACCCCCCACCTCTGGGTAACCAAAATCTGATCTCTTTTTCTACGAATTTGTTTTTGAAGTATAATTGACCTACAACACTGTGTTAGTTCCTGGTACACAACATAGTGATTTGATTATTTCTAGACATTTCAAAATGATCACAGTAAGTCTAGTTACCATCTGTCACCATACAAAGGTATTACATAATTATTAGCTGTATTCACCACACTGTACATTTCATACCTGTGACTCATTTATTTTGTAACTGGAAATTTGTACCTCTTGATCTCCCTCACCAATCCCTCTCCCCTCTGGCAACCACCTTTTTGTTCTCTTATCTATGAGTCTGTTTCTGTTTAGTTATGTTTGTTCATTTGTTTTGTTTTTTAGATTTCACATATAAGTGAAATTGTATAGTATTTGTCTTTCTCTGACTTATTTCACTTAGCATAATACGCTCCAAGTCCATCCATGTTGTTGCAAATGTCAAAATTTCATTCATTTTTTATTGCTGAGTAGTATTTTAGTGTGTGTGTGTGTGTGTGTGTGTGTGTGCGCGTGTGCACGTATCTCACATCTTATTTATTTGGGCTGAGCTGCTCAGCTTGTGGGATCTCAGTTCCTCGACCAGGAATTGAACCCAGGCCACAGAAGTGAAAGCCTGGAATCCTAACCACTAGCCACCAGGGAACTCCCACATCTTCTTTATCCATTCATTTGTTGATAGACACTTAGGTTGCTTCCATATTTTTGCAATTGTAAATAATGCTGCCATGAACATTGGGGTGTGTGTATCTTTTCAAATTAATGTTTCCTTTTTTTCAGATACATACCCAGGAGTGGAATTGCTCGGTCATATGGTGGTTCTATTTTTAGTTTTTTTGAGGAACCACTATACTGTTTTCCACAGTGGCTGCACCAATTTACATTTCCACCAACAGTGTATGGGGGGGTTCCCTTTTCTCCACATCCTCACCAACATTTGTTATTTGTGGGTTTTTTTTTTTAAATAAATTTATTTACTTATTTATTTTTGGCTGTGTTGGGTCTTCATTGCTGCACACGGGCTTTCTCTAGTTGCAGTGAGCAGGGGCTACTCATTACAGTGCTTCTCTTGTTGCAAAGCATGGGCTCTAGGCGCATGGGCTTCAGTAGTTGTGACATGCGGGCTCAGTAGTTGTGGCTCACGGGCTCTAGAGCACAGGCTCAGTAGTTGTGGCACACGGGCTTAGTTGCTTGGCAGCGTGTGGGAATCTTCCCAGACCAGGGATCGAACCCATGTCCCCTGCATAGGTAGGCGGATTCTCAACCACTGCGCCACCAGGGAAACACTTTTTTTTTTTTTTTGATGATAGCCATTCTGACAGGTGTGTTGGGTGATATCTTACTGTGGGTTTTTTTTTAAATTAATTAATTAATTTATTTATTTTTGGCTGCATTGGGTCTTCGTTGCTGCATGTGGGCTTTCTCTAGTTGTAGCGAGCGGGGGCTATTCTTCGTTGCGGTGCATGGGTTTCTCATTGTGGTGGCTTCTCTTTGTTGTGGAGCATGGGCTCTAGGCATGCGGGCTTCAGTAGTTGTGGCACACAGGCTCAGTAGTTGTGTTGCATGGGCTTAGTTGCTCCGCAGCATGTGGGATCTTCCCAGACCAGGGCTCAAACTTGTGTCCCCTGCATTGGCAAGCAGATTCTTAACCACTACGCCACCAGGGGAGTACCTCACTCTGGTTTTAATTTGCACTTCTCTGATGATTAATGACGTTAAGCATCTTTTTATGTGCCTGTTGGCATCTGTATGTCTTTCTTGGAAAAATGTCTATTCAGGTCTTCTGCCCATTTAAAAAAAAATTTTTTTTTAATGTTGAGTTGTATGAGCTGTTTATATATTTTGGATATTAACCCCTTATAAGTCATACCATGTGTAAATATCTTCTCCCATTTGGTAGGTGGCCTTTTCTTTTTGTTGATGGTTTCCCTCGCTGTGCAAAAGCTTTTTAGTTTGATGTAGTCCCATTTGTTTATTTTTGCTTTTGTTTCCCTTGCCTGGGGAGACATATCCAAAAAATATTGCTAAGACTGATGTCAAAGAGCATACTGCCTATCTTTTCTTCTAGAAGTTTTATGGTTTCAGGTCTTACATTTAAGTCTTTAATCCATTTTGATTTTTTTTTTATATGGTATGAAAAAGTAATCCAGTTTGATTATTTTGCGTGTAGCTGTCTGATTTTCCCAGCACCATTTATTGAAGAGACTATCTCTTCCCCATTGTATATTCTTGCCTCCTTGGTCATAGATTAATTGCCCATATATGTGTGGGTTCATTTCTGGGCTCTCTGTTCTGTTCCATTGAGCTATGTATCTGTTTTTGTGCCAGTACCATGCTGTTTTGATTACTGTAGCTTTGTAATATAGTTTGAAATCAGGGCACATGATAGCTCCAGCTTTATTCTTCTTTCTCAAGATTGTTTTGGCTATTCAGGGTCTTTTGTGTTTTCATACAAATTTTAGAATTATGTGTTCTAGCTTTGTGACAAATGCCATTGGTATTTTGATAGGGATTGCATTGAATTTGTAGATTGCCTTGAATAGAATGGTCATTTTAACAATATTAATTCTTCTAATCCATGAGCACAGTATATCTTTCCATCTGTGTTGTCTTTAATTTCTTTCATCGGTGTTTTATGGTTTTCCAAGTACAGGTCTTTTCTTCCTTAGTTAGATTTATTTGCAGGTATTTTATTCTTTTTGATGTGATTGTAAATGAGATTGTTTTCTTAATATCTCTTTCTGATAGTTCATTGTTAGTGTATAGAAATGCAACAAATTTCTATATATTAGTTTTGTATGTTACAACTTTACCAAATTCATTGATGAGTTCTAGCAGTTTTTTGGTGGTGTCTCTAGGATTTTATGTATAGTATTGATATTATGTCAGTTGCAAACAGTAATAGTTTTACTTCTTCCTTTCCAACTTTGATTCCTTTTATTTCTTTTTCTTGTCTTGATTGCTGTGGTTAGGACTTTCAATACTATGTTGAATAAAAGTGACAAGAGTGGGTATCCTTGTCTTTTTCCTGATCTTAGAGGAAATGCTTTCAGATTTTCACCCTTGAGTAAGATGTTAGCTGTGAGCTTATCATATATGGCCTTTATCATGTTGAGGTATGTTCCCTCAGGGCAATGATACACTGTTAAAAAAAAAGGTTATAGCACCCTGATCACTCTTTGGAGGAGGGATCCCTGAATCTTGATCAGAGTAACTTGGAGGTAGTGTAACAGTCCAATTTTTCCCCCTTGTGCCTAATATATATAAGAATGAGCTATTTTTAAAACATTTTTTGCATGTTTTAAGGCAGTTTGGGAAATTTTTTATGCCACTGGAGAAAACTTAATGAAAATAAATCATAAAAATGTGGACAGTGTCTTCAGTGAGATTTTAATAGTAATAAATAGCTTGCATTTTAGAGTTAATTTAGTCTAAAATTTTTAATGTACTTTACAGGATTTGTACATTCATGATTTTTAAGTGATATATTTCAACTCTAAGTAAATGAAGGGTGAATGAAAAATTATAGTGAAATTAGTTTGGAGTGAAGGATGAATCTGTTAAATAAAATTAATTTGAGAGTAAAGAATGACTCCATTATATCATAATTGAACTGCATCTAAAATAAAGTCACTTAGGTTTTAAATATCTTTACTATTTTGTAAATTTGATACTAGTTTAATTTGCATGAGGGCAGAGTCTTCTGGTTTTCCTTTGTATTCCCTTACATACAATGCCTTTCAGAGTAGATGCTCAGTATTTGCTACTGAATGACTGGTTGAATGTAAGGCAACTGCTCTTAAGAAGTTTAACTTAAAGAGATAAGACAGAAATATCTATATTCTGATTTAGTGAAAAGAGAGCTGTCTGAGGAAGGCAATCTGTGCTAAGTGCCAGATGAGAGGTTAGAATAAGTGCTATAAGAAGAGAGTGATCATTTTCAGTAGGGTGATTAGGCAAAACTAACTTTATTTAGTTGGGCCCTGAAAAGAACATTTTAATAAAAATGGAGAGAAAGTAGAAATTATAAAAAATCTTGATTTCATCAAGTATTTCTCCAGAGAGTTTGACTGTCTTATTTCCCTTGTTCTGACTCTTTTCTTCTCCACCATGTTTATCTGTTAACTGTTTATTCTCACTGTTCAGCTCTCATCTTTGAACTTTCTTCAAAGTAGTATTATATACAGGTAATGCTCTTTTTGCTATGAGTCTTTCCCCTCCCCTATAACCTCCATCTGGTTAGGCTAGAGTTTACCTGAGCCATAATTGATATGGAGCTCCCAAGTTCTTCTCTTATCTCTTTACTGCTATGTATTTGACCTTTCTTCCCAAATCTAAAATGTACTTCCTCTTGAATGTAATATGATCATTTCCATTTTTATAATATGTGGTCTTAAAATATTTTTGTTACAACTTACATGCAATGTAAGTGCAAGTACATGCAAGTGAAAGTGTAACTTAGATGTTTTTTAAAAATAATGTGAAAAACCAGTTTTCATAAATTAAATAATGTTTTTGAAGCTACTTTCTGTGCTGCAGAGGAAGTAGGGTGCTTCTTGTATTGATAGTGATAAAGACTTCTTATCTTTCCCTCTTTCAAGGCATAGCTCAAGTGCCACCTGCTTAATGAAGCCTTTCTTGGGTTCCCTTCCTCCGTATGCTGTTTGTGCTCTTTGGTCCTGCTTTTCTCCCTTACTTGTTGTTTACCTGTCTGTCTTTCCTACTACATTGTATATATACTTTCTCAGGACAGCAACTAGGGTTGCTAACCTTTCTTCCTATCTCCTGATTCAGTGCCTTGCCCACAGAAAATTCTTAATGAATGTTTGTCAAATTGAATTGAATTTGTGTTTATCGCTTTTTAAAGTAAGACATACCTACAATAGTTTCCTGTTTTTATTCTGATATCTATCTTAATTAAAAGCTGCTAAGGAGCTCCTAGTACTATAACATGCATGTATATAATTTTTTTTTTTTAAACTTAGTGAATAAGAGTACTCAGCTTTCCTTGTTATTGGTCTGGATTGGAAGGCAAACTTTCTCCCTTGTGACAGCTGTTGAGCTGATCCAAGCACCAAGGCAATTCCCAGGCAGCACTTAATTCTTAACATAGCAAGATTGTGGAAGTTCCTATATAATGTTCAGTGGATCTTTCTCATATCAGAAATAATCTTTACATGTGTTATTTGGTCATATTTATTTTCATCATTTTAATTATTTAAAAAGTATTTTTCCCCCTTTTTATAGGTCAGGAAACTAAGACTTAAGCATAAATAAATTGCCCTCTTCACACAGCTAAAAATTGGTAGTAGGTATGAACACAATGTTGCTTGCCTTCTATAATTGAGGAGATTAAATTAGATGATCTCCCTGTCTTTTTCTAGCTCCAAAGACTCTGAAGTTCTGGGAATCTTTAACATTATTTGAGCACTTGCATAAACAGTAAAATATTTGACAAAATGAACTTGCTTTGGGGAAAGTACTGGGTTGCTTTCAGGCCCAAACCAGTTATTGCTTTCATCTAGCTCATTTGCTGACTGTGCAGGAGGGATCCTCACAGTGGCAATGAAGCAATATAGATCACTTTTTCAGCTTCACCAGGTTTTAATGCTACTGTTTTTTTTGGATGGTGGTTACACAATTGTAAATACAACTGAGCTCTAAATTGTCTACCTGGTTGCCCCAGGGCTCTATGTATTTTGCCAAACTTGGGAGCACTTTTAAGACTGCTGAGCACACTAGCTCCACCTACTGTCAGGCTGAGGCAAACATCTTCCTACTGCATCTTCATTCAGAGTTGTTTCAAACTTACTCTTTTGCACATAACCTTTTTCCCCTGACCTTCTTTCTTATACTTTTGATATTTGAGTTTTCTTTTCACTTGCTAAAAGATGGCTTTACCTGTTAAGAAATATTGAAATTATTGAAATGTCGTCAGCTTCACCCATAATTTGTACTGAGGGGAAAATTCAGAGATACTGTGTTTGGGAGTATAAAAATATGGTTTTCAGATTTTTTTTTTAAATCCCATAAGTTCATATCAAAACAGGATTCCCTGTAGAAAAAAAAGATTTTTCTTACTTTAATGTTTTAGTACACTACTGTGTGGTATATGAATGAATCTCTAGTTTTCATTTCTGGAAAAAACCCTGTTTTAATTGAATCTTCTGGAAGCACCCCAAACTCAATTAAACTCTTATAGAAGAAATTTAGCCTTTATTTTCTATCATTCCCTTATATTATTAATATTTTAATTTTAAATTACAAGAACAATATAACCACATTGTAGAAAATATGAAAAAAAGAAGAGAAAAAATCCATCACTTTACCATCTTAAGACTCTCTTATTTTGGTGCTTGGGGAACCCTCATCAAGCATAGTTTGGCCCAGCAATGATAAACATATGTTTTGGTAAAAACAAGTTTTATAGTTGTTATCAGTAATAGTTATCAATTTATTCCCTCTCTGCTCCAAATTCATCATTTATCTCATGCTCTGTGAAAATGGACCTGGGCCCTTTAAATTTGTTTCCTTTGCCAACTAGCCGGATGTTAAGCTTTGTCAGTAGAGGGCGCTGGAGAGACGTTGCAAGAGGAAGAGTTTTCCTTCGTGGTGGTTGTGTGCTGGCTTGGTGGCTTCTTAAGTGCCTGGCTCTTGCCGTGCCAGTGGTTCATCCAGCCTCTGTCTCATACAATGCCCAGATCCTGAAGTTTGCTCAGTTTCTCCAGTGCCAGCTCATGCATTACTGCAGTCAGCAGCACCCAGTGGCCAGTAGCTCCCCACTCCAGGTGATCAGCCTTCCCCCGCATCCCAGAGGGCAGATTAAAGACAAGTTCCTAAGGGTGGATTTTCACTGAGGTCAGCAGGGGTGGCATCACAGCAACTTCTCTGCTATTTGTTGAGCTGTGGTCATGCCCTCTCCCACAGGGTCTGCATCTCAGCCTTGGCTGAGACCTCTTCTTTTAGTGTTGTCTCCATCTTAGGAGTAGTGGCTGTTCCTTACATCTGCTCTTCCTATATTCTGTAGAGTTCTCTTTACTTACTACTAGCCAATCTCTCATTACTCCAGTTCCCTCTTATAGTTAATGATTCCTTATAGTAAACTTTTCCTGTTCAAATTACTCTGTGGCTTATCGCTCCTGATTGGACCCAGGCTGATAGCATTTTTTAACTAAAAATTTTCAGTCCATGATAATTTTTTGTGCATTCTTTTTGTTCAGCAAAGTTAAATTAGCTAGTATGCATATATCTCCTTATTTACAAAGCAATTTTGCATCTATTTTTCTTTAAATCAGCTTTTTAAAAAACAACCTTTTGGGCTTCCCTGGTGGCATAGTGGTTAAGAATCCGCCTGCCAATGCAGGGGACACGGGTTCAAGCCCTTGCCCGGGAAGATCCCACATGCCGCGGAGCAACTAAGCCCGTGCGCCACAACTACTGAGCCTGCACTCTAGAGCCCCCAAGCCACAACTACTGAGCCCACATGCCACAACTACTGAAGCCTGCGTGCCTAGAGCCTGTGCTCCGCAACAAGAGAAGCCACCACAGTGAGAAGCCTGCGCACCGCAATGAAGAGTAGCCCCCGCTCACCGCAACTAGAGAAAGCCCACGCGCAGCCACGAAGACCCAACGCAGCCAATAAATAAATAAATAAATAAATAAAAATAAAAACAACCTTTTATTCTTCTTGATTTTATTGTCTTAGCTTCTTGACATTTTTAGTCTTTTTGCTTTTGTGGTTCATCCTTTTTGTGTCCTATTGAAAAATTCTTTGCCACTCCAAGGTGGTGAAGATGTTCTCCCATGTTTTCTTCTAAAGATTATACTGTTTTACCTTTCACATTTAGATCTGCAGTACATCTGGAATTTATTTTTGTATAAGAAGTGTGAGGTTGGGGTCCAGATTCCTTTTTTTCCTGTGTAAATATCCAGTTGATCCAGTGCCCTTTATTGAAAAGAGTGTCCTTTTCATACTGCACTGCAGGGTCATGTTTGTCATAAATCAGGTGACTGTAAATGTTAGTTTGTTCTTGGAATCTTATCTGTTCTACTGCTTTGTTTATCTGTCCTTCCTAATAGGTCTTGATATCTAGTAGTATAAATATTCCAGTTTTGTTGTTGCTCAAGATTGTCTTGGCTCTTCTTGGCCTTTTAAATTTTCATATAAAGTTTAGAGTCAGTTTATCAATTTGTACCCAAAAAACCTGTTGGGAGTCTTATTGATATTAGTATTATGTCTTGCACATCTTTTGTTAGATTTGTATCTAGGTATGTGACATGTGTTGAGGTTATTGTAAATTATATGTGTAGCATCACAGCGGCAGTTACAGGTTCAAGTTGTCAGTCTGACTTGAGTAAAAAATGTCTTCAATACTATATTTACTTACCTTTATATAGAGATAGAGTGGGTATAGCATCTCTATCTTATCTGGATGCCCAGTGGCTACTCAAATACACAGATTCAAGTATAAAGAAAGAATTCATTGGGAGTGCAGGCAAAAAAGCAAGTCATCTACAAGGGAAAAGTTCAGACTAGCTTCTAACTTCTTCATAGTAATATTCAATCTGGAAGACAACAGCACAGTACTGACAAACTTTTGAAAGAAAGAGAGACCCCAAAATTTTATAGCTAAGTTATCTTTTGAGTATAAAGGTAAAAGACAATATTCTCACGCACTCAGGAAGTCAGGGAATACAGCACATATAAATCCTTGAAAAAACTATATGAAGATGAATGATGAAATCTAAACAAGTAAAACTTGGTTTAAAAAAAAACAAAGGCAAAATGGAAAGAAAAGCTATGGGGAAAAAGACTGGAGTTTGGCACTATATCCATTTAAATAGATACCTGAGACTAAAAACAAAGATGAACATAGAATCATGATATGACCCAGGAATCCCACTCCTAGGTATATACTAAAGAGAATTGAAAACATGACCACACAAAAACTTGTATATGAATGTTCATAGCAGCATTATTTATAATAGCCACAGAATTGGAAACAACCCAGATGTCCAACTGATGAATGTATAAACAAAATGTGTTATATCCATACAGTGAACTTTTTGTCAATAAAAAAGAATGAAGTTCTGGACACATGCGTGCTACAACATGGATGAACCTTGAAGATGTTATGCTAAGTGAGAAAAGACAAACACAGAAGCCTACATATTGTATGATTTCATTTATATGAAGTGTCCAGGATAGCCAAATCCAGAGACAGAAATTAGATTAGTGGTTACCAAGGACTTTGGGGAGAAGAGATGGGGGAGTGACTGCTAATGGGTCTGGGGTTTCATTTTGGGCTGATGAAAATGTTCGAAAATTAGATAGTGATGATGGTTGCACAAATCCGTGAGTACATTATAAACCATTGAATTGTACACATGAAAAGGGTTATTTTTACGATATGTGAATTATATCTTGATAAATCTGTTATTTTTAAAAAACAAGGATGAAAAATGTGGTTTGCAGAACTAAATGTAAATCCTTGACAATGTGAAATATATAGTCCTTGAAAATGTAGATATGACTAATAAAAATCAGTACATACTGGAAGGGAGGTGGGAGGAAGTTTAGGAGTGTGAATTTCTTTGTTTCATGGCAAGGCTGCATATGCTATAAAAATTAACCATGTAAAAATCAGGACTCTAATCTTTCAGTTGTTTCATACTCAGTTTTACTTTCTTTTGTTAAAACATTTTTATAAAAGAAGAACATGTCTAATAGCCTTTAAAACTCTGTCTTTTCTTTCTTTCTTTTTTTTTTTTTTTAAACATCTTTATTGAAGTATAATTGCCTTACAATGGTGTGTTAGCTTCTGCTTTATAACAAAGTGAATCAGTTATACATATACAATATGTTCCCATTTCTCTTCCCTCTTGCATCTCCCTCCCTCCCACACTCCCCATTCCACCCCTCTAGGTGGTCACAAAGCACTGAGCTGATCTTCCTGTGCTATGCGGCTGCTTCCCACTAGCTATCTATTTTACATTTGGTAGTGTATATATGTCCATGACACTCTCTTACCCTGTCACATCTCACCCCACCCCCTCCCCATATCCTCAAGTCCATTCTCTAGTAGGTCTGTGTCTTTATTCCCGTCTTGCCACTAGGTTCTTCATGGCCTTTTTTTTTTTTTTTTCCTTAGATTCCGTATATATGTGTTAGCATACTGTATTTGTTTTTCTCTTTCTGACTTACTTCACTCTGTATGACAGACTCTAACTCCATCCACCTCATTACAAATACCTCCATTTCATTTCTTTTTATTGCTGAGTAATATTCTATTGTATATATGTGCCACATCTTCTTTATCCATTCATCTGTCGATGGACATTTAGGTTGCTTCCATGTCCTGGCTATTGTAAATAGAGCTGCAATGAACATTGTGGTACATGACACTTTTTGACCTATGGTTTTCTCAGGGTATATGCCCAGTAGTGGGATTGCTGGGTCGTATGGTAGTTCTATTTGTAGTTTTTTAAGGAACCTCCATACTGTTCTCCATAGTGGCTGTATCAATTTACATTCCCACCAACAGTGCAAGAGTGTTCCCTTTCCTCCACACCCTCTCCAGCATTTATTGTTTCTAGATTTTTTGATGATGGCCATTCTGACCGGTGTGAGATGATATCTCATTGTAGTTTTGATTTGCATTTCTCTAATGATTAATGATGTTGAGCATTCTTTCATGTGTCTGTAGGCCATCTGTATATCTTCTTTGGAGAAATGTCTATTTAGGTCTTCTGCCCATTTTTGGATTGGGTTGTTGGTTTTTTTGTTATTGAGCTGCATGAGCTGCTTGTAAATCTTGGAGATTAATCCTTTGTCAGTTGCTTCATTTGCAAATATTTTCTCCCATTCTGATGGTTGTCTTTTGGTCTTGTTTATGGTTTCCTTTGCTGTGCAAAAGCTTTTAAGTTTCATTAGGTCCCATTTGTTTATTTGTGTTCTTATTTCCATTTCTCTGGGAGCTGGGTCAAAAAGAATCTTGCTGTGATGTATGTCATAGAGTGTTCTGCCTATGTTTTCCTCTAAGAGTTTGATAGTGTCTGCCCTTACACTTAGGTCTTTAATCCATTTTGAGTTTATTTTTGTGCATGGTGTCAGGGAGTGTTCTAATTTCATACTTTTACATGTACCTGTCCAATTTTCCCAGCACCACTTATTGAAGAGGCTGTCTTTTCTCCACTGTATATGCTTGCCTCCTTTATCAAAGATAAGGTGACCATATGTGTGTGGGTTTATCTCTGGGCTTTCTATCCTGTTCCATTGATCTATATTTCTGTTTTTGTGCCAGTACCAAACTGTCTTGATTACTGAAGCTTTGTAATATAGTCTGAAGTCAGGGAGCCTGATTCCCCCAGCTCCATTTTTCGTTCTCAAGATTGCTTTGGCTATTCGGGGTCTTTTGTGTTTCCATACAAATTGTGAAATTTTTTGTTCTAGTTCTGTGAAAAATGCCAGTGGTAGTTTGATAGGGATTGCATTGAATCTGTAGATTGCTTTGGGTAGTAGAGTCATTTTCATAATGTTGATTCTTCCAATCCAGGAACATGGTATATCTCTCCATCTATTTGTATCATCTTTAATTTCTTTCATCAGTGTCTTATAATTTTCTGCATACAGGTCTTTTGTCTCCTTAGGTAGGTTTATTCCTAGATATTTTATTCTTTTTGTTGCAATGGTAAACGGGAGTGTTTTCTTAATTTCACTTCCAGATTTTTCGTCATTAGTGTATAGAAATGCAAGAGATTTCTGTGCATTAATTTTGTATCCTGCTACTTTACCAAATTCATTGATTAGCTCTAGGAGTTTTCTGGTAGCATCTTTAGGATTCTCTATGTATAGTATCATGTCATCTGCAAATAGTGACAGCTTTACTTCTTCTTTTCCGATTTGGATTCCTTTTATTTCTTTGTCTTCTCTGATTGCTGTGGCTAGAACTTCCAAAACTATGTTGAATAATAGTGGTGAGAGTGGGCAACCTTGTCTTGTTCCTGATCTTAGTGGAAATGGTTTCAGTTTTTCACCATTGAGGACAATGTTGGCTGTGGGTTTGTCATATATGGCCTTTATTATGTTGAGGAAAGTTCCCTCTATGCCTACTTTCTGCAGGGCTTTTATCATAAATGGGTGTTGAATTTTGTCGAAAGCTTTCTCTGCATCTATTGAGATGATCATATGGTTTTTCTCCTTCAATTTGTTAATATGGTGTATCACATTGATTGATTTGCGTATATTGAAGAATCCTTGCATTCCTGGGATAAACCCCACTTGATCATGGTGTATGATCCTTTTAATGTGCTGTTGGATTCTGTTTGCTAGTATTTTGTTGAGGATTTTTGCATCTATGTTCATCAGTGATATTGGCCTGTAGTTTTCTTTCTTTGTGACATCTTTGTCTGGTTTTGGTATCAGGGTGATGGTGGCCTCGTAGAATGAGTTTGGGAGTGTTCCTCCCTCTGCAATATTTTGGAAGAGTTTGAGAAGGATAGGTGTTAGCTCTTCTCTAAATGTTTGATAGAATTCACCTGTGAAGCCATCTGGTCCTGGGCTTTTGTTTGTTGGAAGGTTTTTAATCACAGTTTCAATTTCAGTGCTTGTGATTGGTCTGTTCATATTTTCTATTTCTTCCTGGTTCAATCTCGGCAGTTTGTGCATTTCTAAGAATCTGTCCATTTCTTCCAGGTTGTCCATTTTATTGGCGTAGAGTTGCTTGTAGTAATCTCTCATGATCATTTGTATTTCTGCAGTGTCAGTGGTTACTTCTCCTTTTTCATTTCTAATTCTATTGATTTGAGTCTTCTCCCTTTTTCTCTTGATGAGTCTGGCTAATGGTTTATCAATTTTGTTTATCTTCTCAAAGAACCAGCTTTTAGTTTCATTGATTTTTGCTATCGTTGCCTTCATTTCTTTTTCATTTATTTCTGATCTGATCTTTATGATTTCTTTCCTTCTGCTAGCTTTGGGGTTTTTTTGTTCTTCTTTCTCTAATTGCTTTAGGTGCAAGGTTAGGTTGTTTATTCGAGATGTTTCCTGTTTCTTGAGGTAGGCTTGTATTGCTATAAACTTGCCTCTTAGCACTGCTTTTGCTGCGTCCCATAGGTTTTGGGTCGTCGTATCTCCATTGTCATTTGTTTCTAGGTATTTTTTGATTTCCCCTTTGATTTCTTCAGTGATCACTTCGTTATTAAGTAGTGTATTGTGTAGCCTCCATGTGTTTGTATTTTTTACAGATCTTTTCCTGTAATTGATATCTAGTCTCATAGCGTTGTGGTCGGAAAAGATACTTGATACGATTTCAATTTTCTTAAATTTACCAAGGCTTGATTTGTGACCCAAGATATGATCTATCCTGGAGAATGTTCCATGAGCACTTGAGAAAAATGTGTATTCTGTTGTTTTTGGGTGGAATGTCCTATAAATATCAATTAAATCCATCTTGTTTAATGTATCATTTAAAGCTTGTGTTTCCTTATTTATTTTCATTTTGGATGATCTGTCCATTGGTGAAAGTGGGGTGTTAAAGTCCCCTACTATGATTGTGTTGCTGTCGATTTCCCCTTTTATGGCTGTGAGTATTTGCCTTATGTATTGAGGTGCTCCTATGTTGGGTGCATAAATATTTACAATTGTTATACCTTCCTCTTGGATCGATCCCTTGATCATTATATAGTGTCCTTCTTTGTCTCTTGTAATAGTCTTTATTTTAAAGTCTATTTTGTCTGATATGAGAATTGCTACTCCAGCTTTCTTTTGATTTCCATTTGCATGGAATATCTTTTTCCATCCCCTCACTTTCAGTCTGTATGTGTCTCTAGGTCTGAAGTGGGTCTCTTGTAGACAGCATATATATGGGTCTTGTTTTTGTATCCATTCAGCCAGCCTGTGTCTTTTGGTGGGAGCATTTAATCCATTTACATTCAAGGTAATTATCGATATGTATGTTCCTATTCCCATTTTCTTAAATGTTTTGGGTTTGTTATTGTAGGTGTTTTCCTTCTCTTGTGTTTCTTGCCTAGAGAAGTTCCTTTAGCATTTGTTGTAAAGCTGGTTTGGTGGTGCTGAACTCTCTCAGCTTTTGCTTGTCTGTAAAGGTTTTAATTTCTCCATCACATATGAATGAGATCCTTGCTGGGTAGAGTAATCTTGGTTGTAGGTTCTTCTCCTTCATCACTTTAAGTATATCCTGCCACTCCCTTCTGGCTTGCAGAGTTTCTGCTGAAAGATCAGATGTTAACCTTATGGGGATTCCCTTGTGTGTTATTTGTTTTTTTTCCCTTGCTGCCTTTAATATGTTTTCCTTATATTTAATTTTTGACAGTTTGATTAATATGTGTCTTGGCATGTTTCTCCTTGGGTTTATCCTGTATGGGACTCTCTGTGCTTCCAGGACTTGATTAACTATTTCCTTTCCCATATTAGGGAAGTTTTCAACTATAATCTCTTCAAATATTTTCTCAGTCCCTTTCTTTTTCTCTTCTTCTTCTGGGACCCCTATAATTCGAATGTTGGTGCGTTTAATGTTGTCCCAGAGGTCTCTGAGACTGTCCTCAGTTCTTTTCATTCTTTTTTCTTTATCCTGCTCTGCAGTAGTTATTTCCACCATTTTATCTTCCAGATCACTTATCCTTTCTTCTGCCTCAGTTATTCTGCTATTGATCCCATCTAGAGTATTTTTAATTTCATTTATTGTGTTTTTCATCATTGCTTGGTTCCTCTTTAGTTCTTCTACGTCCTTGTTAAATGTTTCTTGCATTTTGTCTATTCTATTTCCAAGATTTTGGATCATCCTTACTATCATTATTCTGAATTCTTTGTCAGGTAGACTACCTATTTCCTCTTCATTTGTTAAGTCTAGTGTATTTTGACCTTGCTCCTTCATCTGCTGTGTGTTTTTCTGTCGTCTCATTTTGCTTATCTTACTGTGTTTGGGGTCTCCTTATCACAGGTTGCAGGTTCGTAGTTCCCGTTGTTTTTGGTATCTGTCCCCAGTGGCTAAGGTTGGTTCAGTGGGTTGTGTAGGCTTCCTGGTGGAGGGAACTAGTGCCTGAGCTCTGGTGGATGAGGCTGGATCTTGCCTTTCTGGTGGGCATGTCCACGTCTGGTGGTGTATTTTGGGGTGTCTGTGGCCTTATTATGATTTTAGGCAGCCTCTCTGCTAATGGATGGGGCTGTGTTCCTGTCTTGCTAGTCGTTTGGCATAGGGTGTTCAGCACTGTAGCTTGCTGGTCATTGAGTGATGCTGGGTCTTGATGTTGAGATGGAGATCTCTGAGAGATTTTTGCCGTTTGGTATTACATGGAGCTGGGAGGTCTCTTGTGGACCAGTGTCCTGAAGTTGGCTCTCCCACCTCCGAGGTACGGCCCTGATGCCTGGCTGAAGCACCAAGAGCCTTTCGTCCACACGGCTCAGAGTAAAAGGGAGAAAAAATAGAAAGAAAGAAAGAAAGAAAGAAAGAGGCTATAATATAGTGAAGTAAAATAAAGCTATTATAAAGCAAAGCTATACAGACAAAATCTCCCCCAGAAGCATATACATATACACTCACAAAAAAAAGGAAAAGGGGAAAAATTAATATATCCTGCTCCCAAAGTCCACCTCCTGAATTTGGGATGATTCGTTGTCTATTCAGGTATTCAACAGATGCAGGCACATCAAGTTGTTTGTGGAGTTTTAATCCGCTGCTTCTGAGGCTGCTGGGAGAGATTTCCCCTCCTCGTCTCTGTTTGCACAGCTCCTGGGGATCAGCTTTGGATTTGGACCCGCCTCTGCGTGTAGGTCGCCTGAGGGCGTCTGTTCCCCGCCCAGACAGGACGGGGTTAAAGGAGCAGCTGCTTCGGGGGCTCTGGCTCACCCAGGCCGCGGGGAGGGAGGGGTACAGAGGAGGCAGGGCGAGCCTGCGGCGGCAGAGGCCGGCGTGACGTTGCACCAGCCTAAGGTGCGCAGTGCGTTCTCCCGGGGAAGTTGTCCCTGGATCACGGGACGCTGGCAATGGCGGGCTGCACGGGCTCCCGGGAGGGGCGGTGTGGAGAGTGACCTGTGCTCGCACACAGGCTTTTTGGAGGCGGCAGCAGCAGCCCCAGCGTCTCACGCCCGTCTCTGGGGTCCGCGCTGTTAGCCGCGGCTCGCGCCAGTCTCTGGAGTTCGTTTAGGCGGCGCTCTGAATCCCCTCTCCTTGCGCGCCGCGAAACAAAGAGGCAAGAAAAAGTCTCTTGCCTCTTCGGCAGCTGCAGACTTTTTCCCGGTCTCCCTCCCAGCCAGCTGTGGTGCGCTAACCCCTTCAGGCTGTGTTCACGCCGCCAACCCCAGTCCTCTCCCTGCGATCCGACGGAAGCCCGAGCCTCCGCTCCCAGCCCCCGCCCGCCCCGGCGGGGGAGCAGACAAGCCTCTCGGGCTGGTGAGCGCTGCTCGGCGCCGAGCCTCTGTGCGGGAGTCTCTCCGTTTTTCCCTCTGCGCCCCTGTTGCTGTGGGATCCGCGCTGTTAGCCGCGGCTCGCGCCTGTCTCTGAAGTTTGTTTAGGCGGCGCTCTGAATCCCCTCTCCTCGAGCACCAGGAAACAGGGAAGAAAAACTCTCTTGCCTCTTCGGCAGCTGCAGACTTTTTCCCGGACTCCCTCCCGGCTAGCTGTGGTGCACTAACCCCTTCAGGCTGTGTTCACGCCGCCAACCCCAGTCCTCTCCCTGCGATCCGACCGAAGCCCGAGCCTCAGCTCCCAGCCCCGCCCGCCCCGGCGGCTGAGCAGACAAGCCTCTCGGGCTGGTGAGTGCTGGTCAGCGCCGAGCCTCCGTGCGGGAAGTGCGGGAATCTCTCCGCTTTGCCCTCCGCACCCCTGTGGCTGCGCTCTCCTCTGTGGCTCCGAAGCTTCCCCCCTCTGCCACCCGCAGCCTCTGCCCGCGAAGGGGCTTCCTAGTGCATGGAAATCTTTCCTCCTTCACAGCTCCCTCCCACTGGTGCAGGTGCCGTCCCTATTCTTTTGTCTCTGTTATTTCTTTTTTCTTTTGCCCTACCCAAGTACGGGGGGAGTTTCTTGCCTTTTGGGAGGTCTGACGTTTTCTGCCCGTGTTCAGTGGGTGTTCTGTAGGAGCAGTTCCACGTGTAGATGTATTTCTACTGTATCTGTGGGAAAGAAGGTGATCTCCGCGTCTTACTCTTCCGCCATCTTCTCTCCTCCTGTCTTTTCTTTCTTAATTCCCATGCATTAATCTCTCTCTGTATATGTAAAACTTAGCAAAGTTTTATTTTTTGGGGGGGGTGCGTTGGGTCTTCGTTGCTGTGCACGGGCTTTCTCTAGTTGAGGCGAGCGGGGACTACACTTTGTTGCAATGCATGGGCTTCTCATTGCGGTGGCTTCTCTTGTTGCGGAGCACGGCCTGTAGGCGCACAGGCTTCAGTAGTTGCGGTGCGCAGGCTCAGTAGTCATGGCACATGGGCTCAGTTGCTCTGCGGCATGTGGGCTCTTCCCGGACCAGGGATCGAACCCATGTTCCTTGCATTGGCAGGCGGATTCTTAACCACTGCGCCATCAGGGAAGTCCCTTAACAAATATTAATGATGATAATCGCTGGGTGTTAGGATATTTGATGATTTAATTTTTTTTACACTTTTCTGAATTGTTTAAATTTTTTACAATAAACGTTTGTCACTTTTTAAAAAAGAGTGAAGTTATGCTAAAATAAACAAGCTACCATCTACTATAACCATTGTTAAATCAAAAAAGTAAGAAACACGTAATTTTGTGAATAATACCAGGGGATAAAAGGAGAAACTGCTATACTCAGGTTTCAGTAAGCATGCATATATGAATTTATTCATTCTACCAGACTTTCCTGAGTGCGTACTCTGTCCTTGGTGTTGCGCCAGTCAAAAGCATACAGATATGAGTAAGACATGGTCCCTGCCCCAAAAGTTCATGGTCTTGTTACTTTTTTTTTTTTTTGGACAGCTCTAATTTTAGAATATTTTGCCTTGTATTGAGCGGAAATATGCTTCTCTGTAACTTCATTGAATTTAATTTTGATGTTTCATAGCCATAGCAAGACTCATTCACCTTTAGTTTAGTTTCACCTTTAAACTTTGAAGTTGATATTTGAAGACAGTTATGCCATTGCTCATATGACACGTTTTATTTATTAAGTAAATGATTTCTTTGTTTTAGTATCTCTCTCAGTACTTAGGATCTCTATTTTGTTTAAAGTAGGGTTCCACAAATACGTACGCGTTCTAAAAAGAAGCTGAATTAAAGCAAAGAGAAGTAGGATGGTCACTATCCAGCTCTTTCCATTTTTACCTCTAAGTATTGCTTTAAGGTAGTATATTGAGATTTTTCCCCCAAGAATAGTCTACTGTCATCTTTCTGTTTTGCATCTTTCTCTCAGAGTTGTCCTTATTCTGTCTGTCACAGTAGCCTGTATTTGTGGTCTGCAATTCCTCATTCTAATACATAAAACTTTGTGTTATCCTTAATTGAGTTTAATGTAGTTTGTGGGACCGTCCCATATCCTCTACCTTCAGAAATGTATTTCTGGCTTCCAGAGTGTTGACATCTCAGCTAAATTTAATATTATCTGGACCTTTGGGCGTGTTTCATTTCCTTTATCTCAGTCATCAATAAAGATTTTCATTAGTTTGAATCCTAGGGCTCTCCTAAATGGCATAATATTCAACATCTTCCACAGGTTTACTTAAAGTTATTGATAACTGCTGTTTGGATATATATCTTTCAATCTGCCTGGCTCCCCACCTTATATTTTCACACTTCACCTAGGCAAATTACTTTGTTATTTGTATAATTTGGAATTTACTTAAAACATTTTGAATAGAATACTCTTTGATATAATTTTTTAAATGTTAATAAGGATCTTCTTTGTGCAAACACTGTGCTAGTGCATTTAGGGAGAGGAACATTGGCTGTAAGGACATATAGACCTGGAATAAAATCTTGGCTCCACCATTTGCTTATTGCGAGAATTTGGGAAAATTATATAATCCTGTAGCCTAGCTTTGTTTATTTAATTGGGCGATAATATTTCACAATATTGTTATGAAAAGCAAATGTTAGCATATGTAAAATGTGAATTCCAGTACTTGGTCCTTAATAATAGGCTCAGTAGATTTTATTGTTCCTTTCTCTCCTTTCAGGGTCTAGCTCAAATCTTATCACATCTGTGAAATTATCCCCAACTATTTTATGCCCTTTCTAAAAGTTTCTTTAACTTTTACTTTATTAAAGTAATGCATTAAAAATAGATAAAAATCCAGCCTGTGCTAAAAGACTTGTAACGAAACCAGAAAGCAGTGCCCTTCCCTAACTCTTTCCTCTCTACCCTCCAATTCTAATCCCCAGAGGCAAAACTTTTTTTTTTAAAAAGCAGCTATATTGGGGTATAGATGACATGCAATAGAAAGTGCCTATTTAAGGTGTACAAATTAAGTTTTGTCGTATGTGTACACATGTGAAACCATCACCACAATCAAGACAGTGCACAGATTCATCACCTCCGAGTTTTCTCATGTCCCTTTATAAGTCCTTCTCCATCCTGCTGTCTCTTCCACCCCAGCCCTACCCACAACCACTGATCTGCTTTCTGACACTATAGTATAGGTTAGTTTGTATTTTCTAGACTTATATGAACTGTTTTAATACTTGTCTGCCAATTCTAACATCAGTATCAGTTCTGGGTTGGTTTCAATTGAGTATTTTTTTGGGTTGGTTTTCTTCCTTTTTGTATGCTTGGTAATCTTTTTGGGGGGGGCGGCTGTGCCATGCAGCTAGTGGGATCTTAGTTCCCTGACCAGGGATGGAACCCATGCCCCCTGCAGTGGAAGCACGGAGTCCTAACCACTGGACCGCCAGGGAATTCCCTGCCTGCTAATCTTTAATTGGATGTAAGACATTGTGCTTCTTACCTTGTTGGGTCCTGGATATTTTTTGTATTACCATAAATAGGCTTGAATTTTGTTCTAGGATTCAGTTAAGTTACTTGAAAATAGTTTGATCCTTTCGGATTTTGTTCTAGCTTTACTGAGGTATAATTGAAATATAGCGTTATATAAATTTAAGATGTACAAGCTGTTGATTTGATACACATATTCGTAAAATGATTACTTCCATAGCATTAGCTAACACCTCCATCCCGTCACATAATTTCCATTTCTTTTTTGTGTTAAGAACATTTAAGATCTTCTCTCTCAGCAACTTTTAAGTATATAATACAGTATTATTAGCTGTAGTCACCATGCTATTCATTAGACCCCCAAACTTGTTAGTCATGTAACTGGAAGTTTGTATCCTTTGAAAACATCTCCCCCATTTCCCCCACCCTCAGCCCCTGGTAACTGCCACTCTATTCTCTGTTTCTCTGGGTTTGGTTTTTTTAGATTCCACATATATGTGATATCATATAGTATTTGTCTTTCTCTGGCATATTTCACTTAGCATAATTTCCTCAAGTTTCATCCAAGTTGTTGCAAACAGCAAGATTTCCTTCTTTCTCATGGCTGAAATAATATTCTGTTGTATATATATACCACACCTTCTTTATCTATTCATCTGTTGATGGACACTTAGGTTGTTTCCATATCTTGGCCATTGTGAATAATGCTGCAATGAACATGGGAGTGCAGGTGTCTCTTTGAGGTCCTGTTTCATTTCCTTTGGATATATACCAAGAAGTGGGATTGCTGAATCATACGGTAGTTCTATTTTTATTTTTTTGAGGAACCTCCATACTGTTTTATGTAGTGGCTATACCGTTTTACATCCCACCAACACACGTTTTACAACCCTTTTCTCCACATTCTTGCCAAAACTTATCTGTCTTTTTTAAAAAAATTATTTTATTGAAGTATAGTTGATTTACAGTATTATGTTAATTTCTGCTTACAGCAAAGTGACTGAGTTATACATATATATATATATATATATATATATATATATATATATATATATTTCTTTTCATGTTCTTTTCCATTATGGTTTATCACAGGATATTGAATATAGTTCCCTGTGCTATATAGGGGGACCTTGTTGTTTATTCATTCTCTATGTAATAATTTAAATCTGCTAATCCCAAACTCCCAATCCCTACCTCCCCCACCACACCTACCCCTTGGCAACCACAAGTCTGTTTTCTATGTCTGTGAATCTGTTTCTGTTTTGGTAGATAAGTTCATTTTTGTCATATTTTAGATTCCACATATAAGTGATAGATATCATATGGTATTTGTCGTTCTCTTTCTGACTTCTCTTAGTATGGTAATCTCTAGGTCCATTAATTTTTCTGCAAATGGCATTATTTCGTTCTTTTTTCTGGCTGAATAGTATTCCATTGTATATGTGTACCATATCTTCTTTATCCATTCATCTGTCAATGGACATTTAGGCTATTTCCATGTCTTGGCTATTGTGAATAGTGCTGCTATGAATATAAGGGTGCATGTATCTTTTTGAATTATAGCTTTGTCCGGATATATGCCCAGCAGTAGGATTGCTGGATCATATGGCAACTCTAGTTTTTTGAGGCACCTCCATACTGTTTTCCATAGTGGCTGCACCAGTTTACATTCCCACCAACAGTGTAGGAGGGTTCCCTTTTCTCCACACCCTCTCCAGCATTTGTTATTTGTAGACTTTTCAATGATGGCCATTCTGACCAGTGTGAGATGGTACCTCGCTGTAGTTTTGATTTGCATTTCTCTAATAATTAGCAATCAAGTGTGAGATGATATCTCACTGTGGTTTTGATTTGCATTTCCCTGGTGATTAGTGTCGTTGAGCATGTTTTTCATGTGTGCTTAAATCTTTAATCCAGTTTGAGTTCATTTTGTAAGATAGAGGTTCAGTCTCATTCTTCTGTGTGTGGTTATCTAGTTTTCCCAACACTATTTATTGAAGAGACTAACCTTTCCCCAGTGAGTGTTTCTGTGGTATTAGTTTTAATATCTTCTTTCTTTTCTGATTTTATTTATCTGAGTCTTCTTTTTTTGAGTTAGTCTAGCTAAAAGTTTGGCAATTTTGTTTACTGTTTCAAAAAACCAGCTCTTAGTTTCTTTATTTCCACTCTGATCTTTATTTCTTTCCTTCTCTTGACTTTGGGCTTAGTTTGTTCTTTTTCTGGTTCTTTTAGGTATAACGTCAGGTTGTTTATTTGCAATCTTTTTTCTTAATATAGACATTTATTACTATAAACTTTCCTCTTAGAACTACTTTAGCTGCATCCCATAAATTTTGGTATGTTGTGTTTCCATTTTCATTTGTTTCAAGATATTTTTTATTTACCTTTTGATTTCTTCTTTGCCCCATTTGTTGTTCAGGAGTGTGTTGTTTAACTTCGACATACTTGTGAATTTCTAGTTTTCCTCCTATTGTTGATTTTTAGTTTTATGCCATTGTAGTTAGAAAAGATACTTCATATGATTTCAGTTTTCTTAAATTTTCTAACACTTGTTTTGTGACCTATTATTATCATCTGTCCTGGAGAATGTTCTGTGTGTGTTTGAGGAAAATGTGTACTCTGCTGCCTCTTGGATGGAATGTTTTGTATATGTCTGTTAGATACATTTGGTTTCAAGTGTAGTTGAAATCCAACTTTTCTGTGTTGATTTTCTGTCTGGATGATTCTATCCATTGTTGAAAGTGGGGTATTGAATTCCCCTACTATTGTTGTATTGTGGTCTACTTCTTCCTTCAGATCTGTTGATATTTGCTAAATATATTTAGATGCTCTGATTTAGGTACATATATATTTACAACTGATATATCCTTTTGATGAATTAACCCTTTATTATTACATAATGATCTTTTTGTCTTGTTACAGTTTTTGGCTTAAAGTCTATTTTGTCTGATATAACTATAGCTACCTTTGCTCTCTTTTGGTTTTTACTTCCATAGAATATCTTTTTTAATCATTTCACTTTGAGCCCATGTATGTCTTTAAAGCTGAAGTAAATCTCTTGTAGCCAGCATGTAGTTGGGTCTTGTTTTTTTATCCTTCCAGTCATTGTATGCCTTTTTTTTTTTAAATTTATTTATTTGTTTTATTTTTGGCTGTGTTGAGTCTTCGCTGCTGTGCACGGGCTTTCTCCAGTTGCAGCAAGCAGGGGCCACTCTTCACTGCGGTGGGTGGGCCTCTCATTGCAGTGTCCTCTCCCGTTGCGGAGCACGGGCTCTAGGCACATGGGCTCAGTAGTTGTGGCACACAGGCTTAGTTGCTCCATGGCATGTGGGATCTTCCTCGACCAGGGCTCGAACCCCTGTCCCCTGCATTGGCAGGCGGACTCTTAACCACTGTGCCACCAGGGAAGTCCCTGTATGCCTTTTATTTGGAGAATTTAACCCCTTTACATTTAGAGCAATTACTGATAGATAAGGGCTTACTAGTTTCATTTTATTAATTGTTTTCTGGCTGTTTTGTAGTTCCTGTATTCCTTTCTTGCTGCTTTCCTTTGTGAATTAACGATTTTCTGTAGTGGTATACTTCAATTCCCTCCTTTTTGATTCCCTCCAACAACAATCTTTTGTTGTGTCTAATGTAGGTTTTTGCTTTGTGGTTACCATGAGGCTTACATAAAACAACTTATAGATATAACTGTCTTTTTCACACTGATAGCAACCTTGCATACTAAAACCCTATCCTTTTACTACACCCTTTTAGGATTTTGATATCACAATCTACCTGCTTTTTATTTTGTATTTATTAACAAATTATTGTAGCTGTAGTTATTTTTAATACTTTTTTCCTTTCTTCATTGTACTAGACTTAAGTGATTAATACACCATCATATTACAGTATTACAGTATTCTGAATTTGATTATGCTTAGCTTTACCAGTGTGTTATACATTTTCATATATTTTCATGTTACTAAGTAACATTCTTTCATTTCAGCTGGAAAATCTTAAATGTAAGCACTTATAGCTGTAAATTTCCCACTCAGCACTGCTTTTACTACATCCCATTAATTTTGGTATGTGTGTATTAATTTTAATTCATCTCTTATGTATTTTCTAGTTTGGTTGGTGATTTCTTCTTTGATACATTGGTTGTTTAATAATATTTTGTTTAATTTCCACAGGTTTGTGAATTTTCCAGTTTTCCTTCTGTTATTTTTTTCTAACGTCATTCTTTTGTGATTGGAGGAGGTATTTTATATGATACTTTATATCTGCCTTTTTAAGTCTATTGAGACTTAATTTATGGCCTAACATATGCTCTATCCTGGAAAATGTTCATGTGCACTTGAGAAGAATGTATGTACTGTTGTTGTAGAGTAGAGTGTTTTGTATATGTCCATTAATTGATATTTGTCCTGATATCAGCTCCTATGTTGAAAATCACAAATTTGGAATTTTGAATGTATTGTGCCACTATATTCCCAGAATAAATGTATAAAATACTACCCAGAATCAATATACAAAATAGTTTAGCCATCTTTTTCCCCATTTTACTATTTGTTTCTGCTATTACGATTTCTATTGTTTCTTTGCTATTCATATTTCAGCTTTGTTTTTGTAAAGAGAGGATCAAAAATCACATCAAGATCCGTTGCCTTTTGTGTTCACTAGAAACAGAAACTAGGAACTAAAAACATTGCCACAAAAATTAAAGTTTAAGAAGAGATGAAAAATGCAAGCTCTGATTTGTTGTCATTCATTTCAAGAGACAAATTAACTCAGTTCTGTATTTTATCTTGTCATACTGTTATCCATGGACCACCCTTTCAGTAGCATTGGTGTAAGCTGCTTTTCCCAACTCACTTTTTGCTTATCTTTGAGGTTCTTTCTGAGATACTTTTGCTTTTTACCTTGAGAGTTTAGAAGTTCCTTTAGTGGATGTTCTGGTTGAAAATTCTTAGTTTCATTTGTCTGAAGGTATCTGTATTTTACTTTGATTTTTGTAAGAAATTTTTGTTGAGTAGAGAACTATTTTCCTTTAGCACCTTGTAAATATCTTTCCATCATCTTTCTAAGAAGTCACCTACTTAATTTTTGCTAAGGGCTAACTGTGTATATCTTTATTTAAAGTAGTATTGATTAATCTCATTATCTTCTTGTGTGTTTTTTTTTTCTATAGGGAATACAGTGAGTAACCTGATTATGATTATACCTCCAATTTTTGGTGCAATTCAGAGCATTAGAGGTGGACTAGAAAAGCGGTACATTGCTTCCTATTTAGCACTCACAGGTATGTATAACACTTCATCTAAAAAATGATGTGAAAAGAGATGATGTACCATATTCAAACAGACTGTTTTTCTCATTCTTTCCTAAAATTGTTTCTCAATTTTGTGTTGTTTATTATACAACTTGAGCATATTCTGAAACTTCTGAATTAAAACTCCACAAATCTTGCCAGTATTTGAACTGTATTTTGAATAAATTAAAAAAAATAACAAGATATTTCAAGCATCCAGAAAAGAACAGGGATAATATAACAAATATATCCATGTATCTCGCCATCCTTCTTTGTCAGATCTTAACACTTTGCAATATTTGTTTCAGTTTTTACTTTTTCTTTTTTAAAGAAATAAACTGCTATAGATAAAGTTGAAGCTCCCTTTCTACTCCTGCTTGATTTTATTCCCATCTTCCTCCCAGCTCACCCTGATAGAGTTAACCTCTATACTGAATTTATCATTTTCTCACGTTTTTGTGTTTATACTATATATGTATATATCCTTAAAATATGAAAAATATCATTCACATATTTTAAAACTTTTTGTAAAGGATATTCTACTGTATCTGATCTTCTGCAACTTACTGCTGTTCCTCTACTTGTCTGTGAGACAGGGACTGTGTCTTAGTTATCTTTGTATCCCTATTGCCTGGCAAGTTAGTGGTCCTCAATATATGTTACATGGAGGGATGAGTGAACTTTACCAGAGCCTAAGATGGGAAAATCACTCTTTCATGTCCTTGCATTATCATCATAAAGACAAAAATAGCAAAGAAAGTAGATTCTAGTTTGCTTCTTTTATGTAACTTTCTAAATTAAACACAATTTCTTTTGTTTTAGTTCAAGGTAGATATTATTTACACATGGGCAGAAAGGACCTCTAATTACCACAAAACTGTAAGCTGTAGTATATCATATCAGATTTTATATAATTATATTAGTCATTGCATATGAGAGAGTTTAATTTCTGAATCTATTTCTCATATGTGTGGTGTTTTGAGAAAGTTACTTCATTCATCTTCAGAAGGAAGACTTGTCCACAAACTTAGCCCTTTGCTTTAATTCCTGGGATGTTTTAAGAATGTTTATAAAATACCAACAAATCACAATCAGTAATAACAATAAGAATAAAAAGATTTGAGGGACTTCAAGGTTGCCCTAGGATAATACTGCCCTCCTGAGTTAGAATTTGTCCACTCATCCTTCTAGAAAACCATACAGATTAAGAAGGAAAGTAAATAAAACCACACTTAGCCCACACTTTCAGCCGTACTAAGAGAAAAATAATACCATGAACGTCAAATCATTTTTAAACAAGAAATAAACACCACATTCTAGCAGAACTGTCTTTAATGTTTTAGACTTGGGGAGGTTTGAAAAACTATATGGAAAAGAGGAGAGAAGAGTTGAGGGCTTAATCTGAGAAAACACCAATAGAAAGAGAAAGCTTCATGATAAATGCAAAATTTCTGAAAACATTATGAGACCGAGTAAATCATAGTACTTGATAAAGTACACAGTACTTTAAAGCACATAGTAAAGAACTTGAAAGTGTACAAGACCTAAAGTGGCAGTTTGGGAAACGTATTACTTCTGGGAAAGAAATAACTAGAAAGAGGAAGATAGCCATTGGAGATGTGTAAGTGTAGAGAAAGAAGGAAGTTAGAGTGAGGAATTAAGATCCTACCGAAACAAAACAACTATAAAATACATTAGACCCTTCTCCCTGCACCCCGCCCCGCCACCAAAACAAATAAATGTATATGAAAAAGGACACTAACCTTTATTATTCAGAAGGGGGCAGGCTTGAACTTGAAATCTTTTAACCAACCCCAAACCTTTACTCTTTCCACAATTTGGACCCCCCGCAAAATCAGTCTACATCCATGCAAAGCTACTGTAATAAAAAAACAGAAAATGAGAATCAATACCTTTTGGCTCATGGATGTTCTTTCCCCACAACTAATTATAAAGCAGAAAGAAACTGCAGCACAATACTCCTAACTGAATTAGCCTCAAACCAATAAATGAATAAATATATAAAAACTAATAACACCAATAAAAATTAATTAAAAAAATAAAAAGTAATAACAGAAATAGCTTCCTCACCCCCCAAAAGAAATAAAATTAGAATTGATTAAACTTAGGAAAGAAATTAAGCCTGAATTACAATGTGTTGAGTATTTAATAAGGGCTATTTAAGAAAGACAGAGAAACAAGCAAGAGAAAGAAAATGAGATAAAGAAATAAAAAGGGTCAGAGAGACAGTGATTGAAATGGAAGACAGACAAAGAAGATTCAATACAACTGTAATTGGAGTCCCTGAAGAAGAAAAATAAAACAATGAAACAGATCTTATATTTAAAATTATAATTTTCAAATTAATTTGAAAGAAGACTTTTTGGAAATGGAAGAAGACCCAAATCTAGATATTGAAAAGTCCATTTTTGTCTCATAAAACTGACTTGGAATGGTCAACTCTGAAAGAGACTAGTAAAATTACTGGATTTTAAAAATGAAAAAAATCCTCACAGCTCAAGGGAAAAAGACCAGACTACTTATAAGGGCAAGAAAATTAGGCTGGCACTAGACCTCATCAGCAACATAAAAAGAAAGGCATCAGTGGAACTGCATTTTTAGTGCAAACCAAAGATTTTATATTCCAACCAACTTGTTTTTCAGTTATCCAGGTTATAGAAAGACAGTTTTAAACATACAAGTACTCATTGAAAACTGTACACATGACTCCTTCCTGATGAATCCATGAGTACTGCTCTGTCTGATTTAGTAGCTGCTAGCCACATGTAGTAATTTAAATTTAAATAAATGAAAATTAAATAAAATGCAAATTTCAGTTCCTCTGTCACACTAGCCACGTTTCAAGTGCTCAGTACCCATATGTGGCTTATGGCTACCGTATTGGGCAGTGCAGATATAGAACATTGCCTTCATCACAGAAAGTTCTACTGACTGCATTGTACTAGAGAATGATGTTCATCCAACTAAGAGAAGACTGGGCGAACTTGGGCAAAATGTCTGCTGATGAACATTTAACACATTTAACTATAGATCTAAGACTAAAACAAATGTGATAAGGACTGAAGAATAGTATATGGACATTATATGGTCTGGTAAAGTAGAGAGAATGTAGTTTTTTAAATGGGAGAAGGAAAGGGCAAAGTAGAATAAGTTCATTGACTATTGCCTATGTAGTAAGTTGAGTATTGAAGAATATGATCTAAAAGTAACAAACTAGATAGTAAAAGGTTAAGAAAAAAAAGGGGGGAACTCAGGGTACTATAAAAGGCATAAGTACAAAAGTAACCCCTAGGCCAAAAAAGCCTCTTTTCTAAATACCAAAAGAATTAAGTGCAAAAAAGACATTTCACTTAGAGAAATACATTAAATATAAAGTAATATATGTAACTATTATAATGAAACAATATGACAGAGTTGAGATTAAACATCAGTCATATGAATCAAAATGAATCAGCTTAACTTAATATCAAAAGAAAAAGATTTTTGAATTTGATCAGCAATTAGGATTGAACTTTATGCTATATACAAAAGACACATCTAAAACTAAAAGTGATTCAGAAAAGTTAGAAACAGTAATAATAAGAAAGCAGGGGTAGTGATCCTGATATCATATAAAGTAGAATTCCCTTCAAAAAGCATTGTGTGACAAAGAAGGATGTTTTTAATGTTGAAGCCATGATTCAAAGTGAAAATACAAGTTTTTAATAACTCTGTACCAAATAACACAACCACCACTATTATATGGCAGAAACTACAAGAGATAACAAAGAGAAATAGATAGAAACATAAGAATAATAGAAGATTTTAATATGCCACACTCAGTACAAGACACATGAAGTGAACAAAATATATCAGTAATATCTGGAAGACCTAAAGAGCATAACCAATAAAATAGATCTTACGGCTTTATACTGAACTTTACACCCTTGTAATAGAGAATATACCCTCTTTTTGAAGTACACATAGAACATTCATAAAAACAAAACAGTAAGTTCTGTTAAGTAGAAATATTAAAACAACATCCTCTGGTCACAGTGCATCCATGCTAGAAATTAACAACAAATTCAAACCATAAAAAAGCTCTTCCTCTTTGAAATTTTAAATCCTCTGTTAACTCTTGGTTGAAAGGGAAAATAGAAATGGAAATTATAGGAGTCCTAAAATACAGTTGTAACAAAAAGTCTGCATATCAAAATCTATGGGGATTTATATAAAGCAGCCATCAGAGGATAATCCATAGGCTTAAACAATTAAATAATAAAAGATAAAAACTAAAGGTGAAAAATTAATTAAAATCCCAACTCACAAGGCAAGAAAAAGACTGCAAAATAAACCAAATGAAAGTTTAAGGGAGGAAATTATAAAGATAAAAGCAGAAAGTAACAAGATAGAGAACAGAAAAACGTTCTAATTAATGAATCAAAATCTATTTTTTTTTAAGAAAAAGTAGACAACTAGCTAACTTTAGAAAAAAGGAAGCAAACATAAACATTAAAATAAGAAATGACAAAGAGGAAATATCCACTGAAACAAGAAAAAAAATTTTAAACCTCTATGTAAATAAATAAATTTAGAATTGGATAATTTCCTAGGAAAATACAGTTTGTCAAAATTGACCCCAAAGATAGAAAGCTTTGAACAAACCAATTTCTGTATAGGAAATAGAGTAACTTATTAAGGAATTCCTGCACAAAAGTACTGGGTCCAGATAGTTTCACAGAGAGTTCCAATAAACCTTCAAAGACTAGATAGTCCCAATGCTACATAAATTTTTTCAAGCATAGAAAATGAAAGAAAACTTCCAAATTCTTTTTATGAGGCAAACAACATTGTTATATAAACCTAATAAAAATGCCATAAAAAAGAAAATTAAGGACTAATATCGTGAATGAATATCAGTGCAGATATACTAAGTAAATTATTAGCAAACAAAAAGGAATGATACTTTTTCTAAGTACTACTGATACATGTAACAACACGGATGAACCCTAAAAACATTATGCCAAGTGAAAGGAACCAAAACACGCAAAGGACCACAGATTATATGATCCTATTCATATGAAATTTCTAGAAAAGGCAAAATTATCGAGTTAAAAACAAATAATTAGTTACTTGGGGTTTAGAGTGGATGTTGACTGCTAATAGGCATAAGGGAACTTTGGGGGGTGATGGAGTTATCACAGAACTGGATTGTGATGATGGTAGCACAACTCTTTAAATTTACTAAAACTCCTAAAACTGTACACTTACAATGAATGAATTTAGTGGTATATCTCAGTACTTGTTTAAAAAATAAAAACCAGTGGACACAGGAAATGGAGGAATGTGCACACTGTGTGAAAGAAGGAGGGATATTTAGTCCTTACATCTCAGAGGTGGTGTTGAAGGAAGAAAGAAAATAGAGCAGAAAAACAAACAAACAAATAAACAAAAAAATATATATGTCAGTGTTAACATGTATAGGTGCTATAACTCTTCTCTAGTAGAATACAACTACTTTTCCTGTTGTCCTTGACAGGTAGAATCCAGGCAGCCACTCCTGATTGTTCAAGATTAGATGAATCCTATTTGTCACTCTGAGTTTGAGGATTTTCTGTTCTCTCTTAACAAGGATCCATGTCTTATTAAGTGATTTCCTTTGCATGTTAAAGACCTAAAGTTATTTTTTGATCTTTATACAGATACGATGATTTGAGAAACTATTCCACATACAGTAATCTGCCCTCTTCTAATATTCTTGTGAATACATGGAGGAACATATTTTCTAAATTATTTTTTCCTGTAACCTTCTTCCAACTGAAGAAAGTTGGGGGATAATTTTTAGACAGGTCTCTTTGTATCAGTGTCTCTTCATGGAAAGTCATCCTTATAAAGTTCATTCTCTGAAGTTCAGAGAAAACCCTTGAGCTCAATTTCTTTCTTATAATGTTTTCCAATTACATCACTAATATACATTAACAAGTCCTTATCCAAATCCTTGGGACCAGAAGTATTTCTGAACTCATATTGTTTTTGAATTCTAGAAAGTTAATAGACTGTTTGCTATAGTATATTAAGCCCACCAAAACCTGGGACAGCACCCTGTAGGTGAACATATCCATATTGCTGCTTAACGTGTGAATATTCACAGTAACTAGGCTAAATAATCACTATAAATAGCCTCATGTCCAATTAGGTCAGGTTTTGCTATCAAATGAATTTGTGCCAAACTTAAAGGACAAAACATCTTTTGGCTTTAAAAGATTTTTTGGGAATTGTATTATTAAACAAGATATGTAAGTTTATCTAACTCTCTGTTTTCTTCTTTTAAAAAGTAGTAAATAGTAAACAGAATCTAGTCCGACATTAGGGAAATAAAACACCAAGACAAATGGAGTTTGTTCCCAGAATGGAAGACAATTCAAATTTAGGAGATCCATTCATGCAATTTACTATATTAATTGATTTAAGAAGAAAAACCACATGATTATCTCCATAGATGCTGTGAAAGCCTTTGTCAAAATTCAGCAACCATTTCTGATTTAAAAAGAAAAACTAAAGAAAACAGAAATTCACCAATCCTGTCTTAACATGATGATATACACACATCAGTCCTAAAGCTAGCATTTTACTCAGTGTGGAAGCCCTAGAAGCATTCCTATGAAGGTCAAAACAAGGCAAGTGTGTCTGTCTCCACTGCTATTTAACAAAGTACTGGAAGTATTAATCAATGCATTTATACCAGAGAAAATGATTAAGGACTGGAAAAGAAGGAAAACTATCTCTATTTACAGCTATCATGGTATTCCTGAAAACTCTAGCCTAGAAAATCAGTTATCAAACAAACAATTATTATTCAAACAATAAAACTATTTAGTTCGGTATTAGGTTTAAAATGATCACAAAAAGCAATAGCCTTCATATATACAAACAATCTCCCATTAGATATATAATAGAGAAGAAAATCCCATTTAAAATAACATCCAAAAGGATAAATATCAAAAAATAAGTTTAACAAGATGTGTGTAAAACCTATATTAAGAAAACTTAAAACACTTCTGAAACACATGAAAGTAAACCTGAACAAATGAAAAGTTGTTCTTGAATAACTTAAGAAAACTGAAAAATGTCAGTTATATCTAATAAATAATACTAATAAAAATACCAATAAGTAGGGGGCTTCCCTGGTGGCGCAGTGGTTACGAGTCAGCCTGCCAATGCAGGGGACATGGGTTCGAGCCCCGGTCCGGGAAGATCCCACATGCCATGGAGCAACTAAGCCTGTGCGCCACCACTACTGAGCCTGCAGTCTAGAGCCTGCGAGCCACAACTACTGAAGCCCGTGAGCCTAGAGACCACGCTCCGCAACAAGAGAAGCCACTGCAATGAGAAGCCCGCACACTGCAACGAAGACCCAACGCAGCCATAAATAAATAAATAAATAATTTAAAAAACCCAGTAAGTATTTTTTAATTAAACAAGTTGATACTAAAGTTCATATTAAAATATAAACATGCAAAGATATCTAAGCAATCTTTAAAAAAGAAGAGCCAGAAGGATGTACTAATCCTCCTATATATTAAAACATACTGCAGGGCTTCCCTGGTGGCGCAGTGGTTGAGCGTCAGCTTGCCAATGCAGGGGACGCGGGTTCAAGCCCTGCTCTGGGAAGATCCCACATGCCGCGGAGCAACTGGATCCGTGAGCCACAACTACTGAGCTCTGCGCGTCTGGAGCCTGTGCTCCGGAACAACAGAGGCCGCGATAGAGAGAGGCCCGCGCACCGCGATGAAGAGCGGCTCCCCGCTTGCTGCAACTGGAGAAGGCCCTTGCACAGAAACGAAGACCCAACACAGCTAAAAATAAATAAATAATAAAAATAAAGGAATTCCTTTAAAAAAAAAAAAAATCTATAAAAAAAAAAAAAAAAACATACTGCAAAACCTGCCTCAGTAAAATAGTAGAGTACAGATATTTTGATAGATAATACAGTGGAATTTAAAAGAAAAAGCATAAATAGACCCAAATCCATATTAGAGTTTAGTGTATGGTAAAGATGGCATCTCTGAGCATTGGAGCAAAGATGAATATTTTAATAAATGATATTTGGAAAAAGATAAAATAGATGTATACCTTACATTATACATGTGAATATGTTCTAAATTGATTAGAGACCTAAATGTAAAAACTAAAATCTTGTGGGACTTCCCTAGTGGCATAGTGGTTAAGAATCGCCTGCCAATGCAGGGGACACGGGTTGGAGCACTAGTCCAGGAAGATCCCACATGCCGTGGAGCAACTAATCCCGTGCGCCAGAACTACTGAGCCCGCATGCCACAACTACTGAAGCCTATGCGCCTAGAACCTGTGCTCCGCAACAAAAGAAGCCACTGCAATGAGAAGCCCGCGTGCTGCAATGAAGAGTAGCCCCCACTCACCGCAACTAGAGAAAGACAGCATGCAGCAACGAAGACCCAACGCAGCCAAAAATAGATAGATAGATTTAAAATCTTGTAAGTACTAGAAGAAAACATGTGAATTATTCTATATTCAGTGTGTGGGAAAGTATTTATAACTATCATTCAAAATCCAGATGTAATAAAATGTTGGCTAATTAAATAAATTAGCCAACCATACCTTTGGCATGGCAAAAAATACCATATGCAAAGTCCAAAGCAGAAGACCAAATTGTGAAAATATTTGTGACATACACTAAGGATAGAGGTTTAATATCCCTGATACAAAAATGACTTTTAAATATTGAGGATAAAAAGGACAAAACATCCAATAGAAGTAAAGACAAAATATTCTCCAAAAAAGATACTACAGAATAGCCAACATATATAAGAAAAGATATCCAGCTACACTGATACATTATTTTTCTTTTATCAGATTGACAAAAAGTGAAACACTTGACAACACACTCTTGGCAAGGCTGTGGGAGAAATAGGTACTCTTCACACATTGCTGGTGAGAATGCAAAATTTTTGTAGGTGAATTTGTCAATATCTAACAAAACTGTATATGCATTTACCCTTTGACTCAGCAACCACGTTTATTTATTTATTTATTTATTTTTTTAACTTATTTTATTTTTGGCTGCATTGGGTCTTCATTGCTGCATGCGGGCTTTTCTCTGGTTGCAGTGAGCGGAGACTACTCTTCGTTGTGGTGCATGGACTTATTGTGGTGGCTTCTCGTTGGGAGCACGGGCTCTAGGCACGTGAGCTTCAGTAGTTGTGGCACGTGGGCTCAGTAGTTGTGGCTCGCGGGCTCTAGAGCACAGGCTCAGTAGTTGTGGCGCACGGGCTTAGTTGCTCTACAGCACGTGGGATCTTCCTGGACCAGGGCTCGAACCCATGTCTCCTGCATTGGCAGGCGGATTCTTAACCACTGCGCCACCAGGGAAGTCCAACAACCACATTTTAAAAAGTTTTCTGTGAAGATATATCTCCTGTAATTCAAAATTAAATGTGCACAAGATTATTTATCACAGAATTATTTTTAATTACAAAATAATGTAAACAACCTAAAAGCCCATATGTTGGAAATTGGTTGAATAAACTGGTGAATCTACACAGTGAGTATTATGAAGATACAGAAAGGATGAGGAATGTCTCAGAACTGATATGGAGTGATTTCCAGGACTTATTGTTAAGTAAAAGATGCAGCATGGGGCTTCCCTGGTGGCGCAGTGGTTGAGAATCTGCCTGCCAATGCAGGGGACACGGGTTCGAGCCCTGGTCTGGGAAGATCCCACATGCCGCGGAGCGATTAGGCCCGTGACCCACAATTGCTGAGCCTGCGCGTCTGGAGCCTGTGCTTCGCAACAAGAGAGGCCGCGATAGTGAGAGGCCCGCGCACCGCGATGAAGAGTGGCCCCCGCCTGCCACAACTAGAGAAAGCCCTCGCACAGAAACGAAGACCAAACACAGCCATAAATAAATAAATAATTAAAAAAAAAAAAAGATGCAGCATGTAAAAGTACGCGTGCGCGCGCACGCACACACACACACACACACACGGTATATAAATTTTTTTCTTGGAGAAAGAGGGGAAATCAAATATACATACATCTACTTAGTTTTTCAAAAAGAGACATAGAAAGCATGAACCAGAAAAATAATGAAATTAGTTTCTACAGGGGGGTGGGTGGAAAGGCTAGAGGAGGGAGTGACACTTCTCTGAGTAAACCCTTTTGTATTTTTATTTTTGCAACCTTATTATGATTTCACATATTCAAAGAATATAATTAGATCAACCAGAACAGGAGTTGGGGAAATTAGGAAGAGAGACCCTAAAATTGAATACAAAGAAAAACAAATTGCAAAAGACACATCTGATAAAGGACTGTTAATCCAAAATACACACAGAACTTTTTTTTTTTTTTTTTTTTTTTAATTAATTAATTAATTTTTATTTATTTATTTTTGGCTGTGTTGGGTCTTCGTTTCTGTGCGAGGGCTTTCTCTAGTTGTGGCAAGCGGGGGCCAGTCTTCATCGCGGTGCGCGGGCCTCTCACTATCGCGGCCCCTCCCGTTGCGGGGCACAGGTTCCAGACGCGCAGGCTCAGTAGTTATGGCTCACGGGCCTAGTTGCTCCGCGGCATGTGGGATCCTCCCAGACCAGGGCTCGAACCCGTGTCCCCTGCATTAGCAGGCAGATTCTCAACCACTGCGCCACCAGGGAAGCCCCACACAGAACTTTTTTGTACATAAAATATAAATGTAAAACTCAATAATAAGGAAACAAACAATCTGATTGAAAAAATGGACCAAAGACCTTAAAGACACCTCATCAAAGAAGATACACAGATGGCAAATAATATGAAAAGTTGTTCCACATCATATGTCATCAGGGAAATGCAAATTAATACCACAATAAGATCCTACTGTACATCTATTAGAATGGCCAAAATTCAGAACACTGACAACACCAAATGCTGGCCAGGATGTGGAGCAACAGGAACTCTTACTCATTGCTGGTGGGAATGTAAAATGGTACAGCCACTTTGGAAGACAGTTTGGCAGTTTCTTACAAAACTAAATGTGTTCTCACCATACTATGCAGCAATCACTCTCCTTGGTATTCACCCGAAGGAGTTGAAAACTTATGCCTACACAAAAGCAGCTTTATTCGTAAAGCCCAAACTTGGAAGCAACCAAGATGTCCTTCAGTAGGTGGATGGATTAGGAAACTGTGGTACCTCTAGACAATGGAATATTATTCAATGCCAAAAAGAAGTATGTTATCAAACTGAAAAGACATGGAGGAACCTTAAATGCATATTACTAAGTGGGAGAAACCAGTCTGAAAAGGCTACATACTGTATGATTCCAACTATATGACATTCTGGAAAAGACAGTACTGTGGAGACAGTTAAAAGATCAGTGGTTGCTAGGTGTTGGGGGGGAGAGAGATGATAGGCAGAGGACAAGATTTTTAGGATCATGAAACTATTGTGTATGATACTGTAATGGTGGATACATTTTTCCAAACCCATAGAATATACAAAACCAAGAGTGAACTATAATGTAAACTATGGATTTGGGGTGCTAATAATGTGTCAGTGTAGAGTCATCTATGGTAACAAATGTACCACTCTGGTGGGGGGGGTGATAATGGGGGAAGCCAGAGGGTTGGGGGTGGTGAGGAGGACCGGCATTATATGGGAAATATATGTACCGTCTGCCTAATTTTGCTGTGAACCTAAGACTGTTCTAAAAGAAAGTCTTAATTTTTAAAGTGTATTGTACTCTTTATCAAACAGAGAACATAACCACATAAGAGGAAAGTTAATCCATTAATCCAGTTAACTTTGAAATGGTTTTCTCATATACCCAATTTGAAAACAGAAAGAGAATTCAGTGAGATATTGAACCTTACTTTACTAACTTTATTTACTATGTATTTATTTATTTACTTTTTATTGTCAGTAATGGTATGAATATAGCAATTCTGAAGTTATCTTTGCATTTTAGGATTAAGCAAATGTGGAAATATATTTATATTGTTGGGGGCTAGGGTTCTCATGTAGAAGAAGGAGATACAAATTTGGATGGAGGAAGGCAAGGAAGAACCCTGAAAGAACATTGAAATCTGAGGTATCAGCATGATTAAAAATAAAAAAAGATTTCACATGTTCTATTCTCTGAAAGGGTCTGGAAGCAATGAGTCTTAAGTAGCAATGAACACATCTAGTGCCCACACCTTGGTTTCTAAAAATCTTTCCTCACTAAAAGGAGCTAAGGCTTCTTGGAGAAATGCCTCATTTCTGGGATAAGGCAGGGAAAGCGCAAGATGAGTCTGGAACATCTTGTCACTCCAGAAAGTAAGAAAGGGCTCAAAAAATGAGGGAATAATGTCAAAATGACACAGAAGACAGTTTGGCCAAAGTGAAAATTTGAGCTTCCAAATGGAAAATGACTGTAATGGGTTATGTAACACATGGTATAAAAAAAATGCACAAGCTCATACTGATACTAACAAACAAATGGTGTGAGAAGCGGAAAGCTTTTTTTTTAAAGAGTAGAATTGCCAACTAATAAATGTAAACAGAATGATAGGGTTTTTTCAAATCATCATTTTGCAACCATCATCGTATAATTGATTCAGGAGTCATCAGTGAATGCTAAAAATATTGGGTGAAAGTGTTTGGGAACATGATGATTACACAGCCTGAAAGTATCTCCTGATGAATTACTCATTAGTTACAGATGGAAAAATGGTAACAGCACAGAAATGTGACAGATACCACCTAATTCAAGTAATCAATCCTAACATCATTAATAACAGTATAAACTAACAACTGATTCTTCTTGGTGTGATGCACTGAAAAGGAAACAACATCATTTATACAATATTATTACCAGAAGTGCATAACCTGAACCAAATGATGAGAAAACAATCAGAAAAACCCAGTTTGTGAGGGTTATTTTATAAAACAACCAACCTGTTTTTTTTTTTTTACAAATGTTAAAGTCATGAAAACGAAGGCTGAGGAACTGTTCCAGATTAAAAGAGACGGACAACTACATGCAGTATCTTCATTGGATCCTGAATTGGGGCACAAGGAGAAGGTCTAAAAGGCAATATTGGGCAAATCAGCAAAGTTTGAATAAGGATGGTTTTTAAGTCTGTCCCTTCTACAAGACTAAGCTTTGCTTCCTGAAAGCAGCTGAGTTATTACTCTTCTGGATTTCTGGCATTCAGCAATACCTGGTGCAAACCAAATACATGAGGCTGTTTGATGAATGAATGTATACTTTATTTTAAACAACAGGCATTTTTGCTAGGACTTCTTTTTCATGTACTTGTTTGAATTTTTCACTGAGATAAGTCTCCCCACCAAAAAAAAAATTTGTGTGTGTGTGTATGAGAGAGATTCACATATGCACACACACACACAGAGAACAAACTTTATCTGGAAACAGATTCGGTTAACAAATCAAGGACATTTACTGAATACCATATAAGATTTTTCAGTATTTTAATTTTATGACCAAAAATTTATAACTACTTAGTTGATATGAACTTTTTGGAGTTGAGGGAGATTTTGCAGAAAGAATTGAAAATTTGGCATTGTGTAGAAGTATATTAGGAACAGATTGTTAGTAATTTATGAGGGTCGTTGTGTTCCGGCTTCGAGCCTAGATTTACTAAGAATTTAGTCATTTTTTAATTCATTCAACAAATTTTTACTGAGAATCAGTTATGTGCTAGGTCTAGCTCTCAAACCATTGTTCATTGGAGCTTAGAGTTTAGCAGGGGAAACAGAAATTAATCAAATAATTTTATAATTAAGTATGCACTAACAGTGTGGTAAGTGTTATAAAGAAAAGGTACCAAGTACAGTGAGGAAGAATTAGGGAAGTTAAGAGTTACAAACATTACTTTTAAAATATTTTTTCCCATTCCATGTCCATGAGCAATTGCCAGTTCTTCCAATAAGCCTGATTTCAGTTTAGTCCACCTGCCCAGTTACAGCTGTTTTGGAACCACCCAGTCCCTTTGTCTAATATTTTTCTCTTCCTCTTTGTTTATTTTTATCCCAAATATGCACATTTTATGAAAGGAAGAGATGCTCATAACACATCAATAGAAGAATCAAAGATGTCTTCTCTGATTATTTTTCTAATAGGTCTCTTAGTAAAACTTGCTATTAAAAGGTGGGGGGTAGCTTCCCTGGTGGTTCAGTGAGTAAGACTCCACGCTCCCAATGCAGGGGGCCAAGGTTCGATCCCTGGTCGGGGAACTAGATCCCGCACGCACCCCGTGACTGAGGGTTCGCATGCCCAACTAAGAGTCTGCATGCCTCAACTAAGAAGTCTGCATGCCACAATTAAAGATCCTGCATGCCGCAATGAAGATCCCACGTGCCGCTACTAAGACCTGGGGCAGCTAAGATAAAAAAAAAAAGGGGGGGGGATTAAGAACCTAATACTTGTTTTAAGTAAACATTTTTAAAATCAGCAAAATTATTTCTGCTTAAATATAGAGAAGGACGATAAAGAATTCAAGTGAATTTAATACTCCTTGTCCCATAATAAAACTAGGAGAATAAATTGAAAAGTAAAGACAAGTTATTTGACGCTAAATTCTGCCTGCCTAGTTGCTATTAGTATTTGACGTTAGGACTCTTAACATTTTCCAAGCTTCATGTGGTATTGGCTTAGTCATTACTTTTTATGAGGTCATTTGCTGCTAATGTTGGTGGAGTTTAGAGAGATAATAGTAATTGTCATTCATAGAGCATTTATTATATACCAGGCTCTGAGGGAAGTACATTAAATTATATTATTATGTCATTTAAAATTCTCTACAGTCTATGAGGAACTCTTCAACTTCATTTTATAAAGGTAATATTTGAGAAGAGCAGTAACTTGACCAAGATCACACAATGAGTAAATGGTAGAGCCATACCTTGAACCCAAATATATATGCTTTTAATCATTATGCCATAAGACAGTTATTTACAACTGTGCATTGTCTAAAATAGAACAAACCAAAAGAAGCCTTTTCCATGAGATTTGTTTTTTCATGAAATTTAATTTTTCTCTTTACTCCCAAAGTCACAAATTGTTGTTTATCTTATTCCTTTAAAATAGAAATAGGTTCACTTTCCTTTACAAATAATTTTGAGTACATACTATGTGCCAGCATAAAAAGACAAAGTCTGTCCCCAGAGAGCTTATACTACATTGAGGAGAGATGAATTGCATATAAACAACAAAATCTATTTGTAGTTGTACAAATGTATTTGTTATGCAGTTATCTAAATGAGTAGGTAATTGGCAACAAGAAAAAATGAGTGGTAAAATAGTCAAAACATTAATAAAGTAGAGCAGAAAAAGTCTGTTGAAGATAGACTTCGGTGCTGAAATAGAAATATCACAAAGTCATTTCCCCATGGAAAGGACCACTGGAAATTCTTTGCATGGAGTAGCTTAAGATTAGTGTGATCATACTTATAGTAGTTACTGCCATACTCAATCAAAGTCATCTGAAGTGATCTTAAGAATATTATACCAAACGAAGACCCAACACAGCCATAAATAAATAAATAAATAAATAAATAAAAATTAAACTTTAAAAAAAATATTATACCATTTGTCAAGGGGAAAGTGAGTGGACTGCGTACTAGACTAATAATCTTTTAGATTATAGCAATTACACTTAGCAGTGAAACAGAGATAAAATCAATATGCTGTGGAAAGGAACTTCAGAAATCATTTCATAACTTGTTTACTAACTTATTTATTCCCCTTTATTTAGTCCCAGTTTTCCAGACATTGCCAGAAACATCAATGGTCTTTTTTTCTAGTTAGTGGAAAAAGTAATATAGTAACATTGAAGACAAATTTGGAAGACAATGCAAAATACCCATAATCCCATCACCCAACAGAAACAGTATTTTCTTTTATTAGTTAATAGTTCCTAATCTTTGTGCATATGCAATTGTGGTTTTATATGACTACACTTTGAATAAACATGCCCAACCTAGAAGCCAAAACCCAGGGATAGGTTCAGCCAGAGAAGCAGGAACCAGATAGCTAAGTAGCCTGTGTAGTCAGTGAACAGGAAGTGAGGAAGTGAAATGGCCAGGAAAATAGCCTGGTAGAAAGTAAAAGTAGAAAGGTAGAAAGCCAGGTAGAAAATAGCCTAAGCCAGAAAGCATGAGCTGTAAGGGCTCTTCATCTGCTTCCTGTGGCCTCAGTTGTGGTTTATGTTTCAGTGTTTTAGGCTGGAGCCAGAATAAGACAATAATTGAATGATAATTATTTTCTAAGAAAATAAGTATAAAATATCATAGTGTCATCTCATTTCTCTTATTATTATGTCTGTTATTATTATTGCTCTAGCTCCATTCTCTTTAACATACCCTAACCTCCCTTGACAGTCCAAACATTCCCCTCATTTGACTATAGATATTCTTAAACAGAATTATTTTGGTTCTCCCTTCAATTACCATATTCTGTCTCATCCATTATTATCATTGTTATTTTCTGTTCTTACTTTTCCTCTACCTGTGGAACATTTGCTTGTTACTAACTTAACCTGCCTGAAGGCTTGGATAGAGTTGTTTCAGAAACAGTATGAAAAGTACTAAAGCAAATCACTTAAGGTGGGATAATTTTGACAGGCAAAGTATATTTGGAGCATTGCATGTGAAAGTTTCCCCCTCTAAATTCTTTCTTTTTTTAAATTGAGGTGTATTCCATAGACAGTAAAATGTACAAATCTTAAGTATACATACAGCTCAATGAGATTTTGCCTGTGTAATCACCACCCAGATCAAGATACAGAAATTTTCAGTCATCCCAGAAAGTTCCCTTGTGCCCCTTCTCAGTCAACACATCCCCAAAATGATAACTGATATTCTGACTTCCATGCCCATATATTAATTTGCATGTTCTTGAACTTTATATAGATGGAACCATATAGTGTGTACTCTGGCATCTGGCTTCTTTCACTCGATGTAATGTTTTTGACGTTCATCTATGTTGTTTCTATCAGTAGTTCATTCTTTTTTATTGATATATAATATTCCATTGTGTGAATATAATTCATTTGCCCATTTTTCTGTTAATGGGCATTTGGGTTTTCAGTTGAGACTTTTATGAATAAAGATTCTATGGATATTCTTGTATATGTCTTTTGATGGACAGTTGCGCTCATTTCTTTAGGGCTATATGTCTAGAATTAGAATTGCTAGATCATAGGGTAGTCTGTGTTTAAATTTATTAGAAACTGCCAAACAATTTTCTAAAATGTTTGGACCATTTACACTCCCACCAATAATATCTGAGAGTTCCAGTTATTCCACATTGTCATCTATACTTGTCTATCTTTTTTTTTTCCAATCTTTTTTTTTTTTTAATGTATTTATTTATTTATTTGGCTGCATTGGGTCTTCGTTGCTGCACGCGGGCTTTTCCTAGTTGTGGCAGGCGGGGGCTAATCTTCATTGTGGTGCACAGGCCTCTCATTGTGGTAGGTTCCTGCTGCATAGCACTGGTTCTAGGCACACGGGCTTCAGTAGTTGTGGCATGCAGGCTCAGTAGTTGTGGCTCACAGGCTCTAGAGCACAGGCTCAGTAGTTGTGGCACATGGGCTTAGTTGCTCCGTGGCATGTGGGATCTTCCCAGACCGGGGCTCAAACCCATGTCCCCTGCATTGGCAGGCAGATTCTTAACCACTGTGCCACCAGGAAAGTCCTATACTTGTCTATCTTTTTAATTTTAGTCATTCTGGGTTGCTCTGTGGTGATATCTCACTGAGTTTTAAATTTGTATTTCCCAATGAATAATGATGCTGAGCACTTGTTATTGACCCTTTGGGTATCATCTTTTGTGATGTGCCTCTACAAATCATCTGCCCATTTAAAAATTGGGCTGTCTTTTTCTATCTGATTTTTGTATCACATTTTCTGTATGTGAGCCTTTTGTTAGATATTATATGTATTGTGAATATTTCCTCCTAGTCTGTAGCTTGAGTTTTTACTTTACTTCAGAATCTTCAGATGAGCCAAAGTTCTTAGGCAAGAGTTTTAAGAGGCACTTCAGATACCAGTAACTAATAAACTAGCCATCTGTTAGTAATTGTATTGGTTATCTACTGCTACTGTAACAAAGTACCAAAAAAAGGATAAATTTATTATCTTGCAGTTCTTGAAATTAGAATTCTGATACAAGTCTCATTTAAGATTTAAGCAACTTGCCAAAGATGATAAGTAGTAAGTAACAGATTTGAGATGCTAGTTTAGGTCTGATTCCAAAGCCCTTGTACACTCTTTCCCCAGTGTGGTCAGTCAAGTGGATCAAAATAAATGTGTATCAGAACACATCTGTATTCTGTTGTAACCTTGAAAAAGTTTGGTAGCATGCCAAAATATTTGAATCAAGAGGTTCCAACTTGGTGAAATTCTATTTATATGCTTGAGAGACTCTTAAAATTGTGGTAAAATGCTGTGAATATGAACATCTAGTTAGAAGATTCAAATGGTGCATTTGACCTCTTTATTCCGGTTCCATTACAATTTTGACTGCCTCAGTTTTCACTACGTATAGCCACAACCATGTAGGCAAATTTGTTTGTCCCTGTTACTTGTTTTTTGGAATGCTCTGGATAATTCCTAAAAATGTGAATTTTATTTTCACTTTGATGTCTCAGACTTTTTAAGGGAGACATTGTGATGAAATGTTGGCTGAGTCACCCTTATATTAATTGTTTTATTCTCCATGTGATTGAATCAATTACATTGCAAAAGAAGTAAAGGAAAATGCTTAGATCCCTTTAAGTATCTCTAGAATTTCTAATTTGTATAATTCAGGGATCAGTGAGTGTTGTTTTGCTTTCACACATTTAGCATTTGTTTCTTTGGCCTAAATAACTCAACTTTCCTATTCTTGAATTTCTTATTTGTGCCAATTTGGATAATATTTTAGAAAATATGTACCTGTTGATAAATTGTAGTGTGTCACTGGTGAAAACTGGCTTACTGTGCTAAATGTTACCAGTATTCTCCAGGCAGGGATGCCTCTTTTGATTCAACCATTTTCTCTTTGAATGAGGTAACCCATTTGAAAATCTGTTGATATATTCCTTGGCAGGTTGGTCCTAATCTGGACCCTCTGCCTTACTAGCCTCATTTTCCACAACTCTCACACATGTAGCTTACACTTTAGCTATATAAAACTATTTGCTGTTTTTAGTACCATATATATTTTTATATCTCTTCCTTTAACCTCTTTTGTGTGGTAAACTTGGCATGTCTGTCATTCAGGACTCAGTTAAGTGTCATTTCCTCTAGAAAGCCTTCCGTTAAACCTTCCTCAGCCTCTTGATAGAATTAGATGACCCACTGAATAAGATGCATACCTTTATCACAGCACTTACTACACCATATTGTATTATCTGTTTACTTTTTGATTTTCCCCTAATATTCTTTAGTAGTTAAGGGGGAAAGTAGCAGAATATGAGGTTGGAGAGATTTAGGCAGGGACCAGATCACATAAGGTCTTAACTTAGGCCAGAGTAAAGAGTATGGATGTTATTCTAAAAGCCAATGGAGGGTTTTAGCAGGAGAGTGACATGATCCTATATGTGTTTTTAAAATATCTCCCTGGCTGCTCGGTGGAGAATGGATTTGTGGACAGTAAGAGTGCAAGCTGGAAAACCAGTCAACAGAGGCTACTGCAGTGGTCCAAGTGAGAGATGATAGTGGCTTAGACTAGGATAGCACCAGTGGAGACTGGAGAAAAGTGGATGACTCAGGATGTATTTTGGAGTTAGTGCCTATAGGACTCATTAATGCATTAAAAGTGGGGGTTGAAAAAAAGGAAAGATTTTCAAAGTTTATTTTCAGGTTTCTAGTTTGAGCAGCTGTGTAGAGAGAAAAGCTGGCATTCTGTTTTGATTATGTTTGAAATGCCTGTAAGACATTCAATGAAGAATCAAGTAGGCATTTAAATATGTGACATTGGAATTCAGAGGTGAGGTGTAGGCATCATTGTTATAATTGGTATTTAAAACCATGGGAACTGATGAGATCACCAAGAGGATGAATATAGAGAGAGAAGAGGGCCCAAAGATGAACATAAATACCACAAGTTCATCAACCAAGGCAGAATCTGGCATCCAGACATGTTTTAATTGCCATATTTAAAATTTAAAAATGCTTTAAACTGGTTTCTCACATTTGAAAATTGAGAGTTCCCATTAAAATTCGGATCTTTGCCTTCTCTTGAATAATCAGAAGGTGCAACGTCACTGAGCCTGTATTTCCATGCAGTAACAATCAGCCTAAGCTATGCTCTTTAGTATGGTCTGTCCAGTTGACCACAGTCTCTACACTGTTCCTTATTTTTCTTTTACTTAGCCTGTTTTAGTCAAATGCCTCTCTGGGCATTTGAATTTACAGCCCCTGATTTACACGTTAAGGGTAGAAGGAGCCAACAAAGGAACCTATGAGGAAGCAACACCAAGATAGGAAAACCAGGAGAATACGGTGTTACAGAAAACTAGAGAGGATGTGTTTCACTTATTAAATGCTATTAAGAGACTGAGGAGGATGAAGAGAGAGAAGGGCTGTTTCCGTGGTGTGAATAGAATTGAGGAGGGGATGCGGAAGAGAGGTGAGGAAGTGGAGGCAGTTCTTTTGAAAACTCAGGAAAGTGAAGAGGTGCAGGTAAATGGGACAGGAGATATTAGAGACTGTGTGAACAGTCCATTAGAGAGGTGGAGATGGCTGGTACAGGAGAGAAAGGTGATAAATAACGTGAAGATCTTAGAGACCAGGTGATATCCTAGAGCACAAGAGCCCGATTGGCCTTTGCACGGAAGAGGCACGCTGCCACAGGGAAGGAGGGAAGGAGCACACTGGTCCTGAGGTGGTGGCAACATGGAACACTAACTGATAACAATGAGAACAGAACCAGAGTGTTATTTTAGCTAAATATTTAGACTCACACTGTGTGTATGTTCTGTGTTTATAAGTTCTCCCTCACCGTCTCTGCCTGTGAATCTCTCTAGCTCCAGTGTCACCTTTCCAGGCAAGCCTTTCTGTTCTTGTTGTCCACATTCCGCCCAAATAACACTTTTTCCTCTTTGGAACTCATTTATTTCTTCTTTTACATTTTCTCAGTTCATTCCTCACTTCCCTCTACTACACATACACATACTCTTACTTTAAAGTGAAATGCTGGCTCATCGAGAAGGAAGAAAAAAAAATATCAGCCAGTCACCAAATACTTAATAAGTGTTCTCTATATGCCTGGTTCTGTGCTAGGTTCTGGAGATTCTTTAGTGAACTGTAGAGACTTGGACCATGCCTTATGAATCTTAGAATTTAACAGTGATCTTTGGCTTTTGAGTTCAACAGAATCATTGGCAGGCCTTTAAAATACAGGTACCAGGGCACCCACTGAATCAGGAGTTTCTGGGACGAGGGCCTAGCATTTACAGAGATCTCGAGGCAAAATAGTGTTTTTCAAAAACTGTAGCTACAGGCTAGCCAAACATTATTTCTTAGATGCCTTGTATGGTTGACTTATGTGGGGAGGAAGCAGAGGAAGATTTAACTTAGGAGGTGACATTTAAAATGAATCTGGGATACACACTGAAGTATTAAGGGGTAAAGGGACATGACGTATCCAACTTACTCAAATGGTTCAGAAAAATAATAGTTTATATATCTATCAAAATATTAAATTGGTGAATCTGAATAGAACATATACAGGAGTTCATTATACTATTCTTTCAACATTTCTGAAGTTTGAAATTGTTTGAAAAGAAAAAAGCTGGAAGGAATGAAGATCAAAAATAAATTGGATCTAGAAGTTACATAAGATTCCAATAAGCAGAGACATAGGTAGAGGCAGGATTGGATAATGAAGGGGATAAGTATTCCAGGCTGAAAGGACAGGGTAGGCTCTGAACAAAAGCAGAACAGACTAGAATATGATAGTGTGAGATAAGAGACAGGTAAGCAGTCAGGTGTAACTGAATTACAAGTTCAGTAAAAAGAAATGAGTGGAGCCAGATTATGAAGCTCCATGTGTGCCCTGCAAGGAGTTTAGTTTTCATCATTAAAACTAGCAGTCACCAAGTAGGATGCTCATTCCCCAGGTGGTGAGAAAAATGATCTGTTGGGGTGCAGGAAGAAAACTTTGTAACTTCTGTTTGTATATATTTATATCATTTTTTAAAATTTCTATTTTTATGTATTAAAAAATATATGTAGTATCTTAACACAGCAGTATGTATACAATTTATAAATAAATATACATATATGGAGTTCCTAAAAAACTTTTTTGCTATCAAAGTTAGGAGACTACTCCTGTAGACATTTTCCTGCCTTGTAGCCAGAGTGATATTTTTTAAATGTAAAATCAGTCCTGTTAATCTCTCTCTATGTGTGTGTATGTATTTATGTGTTTGTGTATGTGTATGTAGTTTTTCAACAACTTACTTTGTGTTTAGGATAAAGTCCAAATCGTAACATGACTTTAAAGGCTCTTCTCAGTCTACTGCCTACAAATCATGCCAGTCTTCTCACTGGATGCAAGTGTTCATGGTCTAAGCCAAGCTCCTTTACTTCTTTGAATGCACTACCTTGCCTCTATGTTAGATGATCCTTCTATGTAGGATGATCTCATTAAAAAAAATTCTTTTCACCTGGTTAACTCAGTTTATTTTTCAAGTCCTAGCTTATGCGTTACTTCCCCTGATAGCCCTCTTCTGACTCCCTAGACAAGGTAGTAACCCCTTTGCATAGCTTTGAAATGGCCCCTCTCAGATTTTTAGTGGCTTGCTAAAAGTTCTTAAGACAGGAAACATATCTCTCTTGTTCACTCCTTTATCCCAGTGGAAATGCTTGGGACATTGTCAAGAGCCCAGTAAATATTTGTTGAAAAGAGAATGAGGTTGTGGAGCAACAGGAACTCTCATTCATTGCTGGGGGAATGAAGAATGGCACAGCCACTTTGAAACAGTTTGGCGGTTTCTTTTAAAACATACTCTCACCATACAATCCAACAATCACGTTCCCTGACATTTTCCTGATAGAGATGAAAACTGTTGCCTACACAGAAACCTGCATACGGATAGCAGGTTTATTCATAATGCCATAACTTGGAAGCAACTAATATGCCCTTCAGCAGGTGAATGGATAAATAAACTGTGGTACCTCCAGACAATGGAATATTATTCAGCACTAGAAAGAAGTGTGCTATAAAGCCATGGAAAGACATGGAGGAACCATAAATGTATATTATTAAGTGAAAGAAGCCAGTCTGAAAAGGCTACATACTGTATGATTCCAACTGTATGACATTCTGGAAAAGACAAAACTATAAAGATCAGTGGTTACTAGGGGTTAGGGGAGAGGGAGAGTTGAAATGACAGGGCACATAGGATTTTCAGGACAATGAAACTATTCTGTATGATATTATAATGGTGGATACATGTCATTATAAATTTATCTATACTCAAGAGTGAACTGTAATATGAAATGTGGACTTTGAATGATAATGATGTGTCAATATGAGTTCATCAATTGTAATAAGAAATGTACCACTGTAGTGGGGCATGTTGATAGTGGGGGAGACTATGTGTGTGTGGGAGTGGCGGTTATATGGAAAATCTTTGTACCGTCTGCTCAATTTTGCTATGAATCTAAAACTGCTCTAAAAAATAAAGTCCATTAAACACACACACACACACACACACAGATTGTGAGACAAATCTGAAATATGGAACATTTAATAAGAAAAAAAAAGGGAATGGGGTAATCACTCGGGCAATGCCAATCAAAACCACAATACCACTTCAATCCATTAGGATGGCTATAATCACAAAGACAACCAACAACTAGTATAGGGAGGATGTGGAGAAATTCATATATTGCTAATGGGAGTATAAAATAGTGCAGCCACTTTGAAAAACACTTTCACGGTTCTTCAGAATGCTAAACATAGAGTTTCCATATGACCCAGAAATTCCATCCTCAATATATACCCAAGAGAAATGAAAACATATGTCTGCACAAAAACTTATACATGAATTCTCACAGCAGCATTGTTAATAATAGCCAAAATGTAGAAAAAGCCTAAATATCTCTTAGCTCAAACTGCCATAACAAAACACCATAGACTTGAACAATAGGCTTTATTTCTCAGAGTTCTGGAGATTAGGAAGTCCAAGATTAAGGTGCTGACTAATTCCATTCCTGGTGAGAGCCCTCTTCTTGGCTTGCAGAGGGCCACCTTCTCCCTGTGTCCTCATGTGGCCTATCCTTGTTGCATGTAGTTGGGGAGAGAGAGTGAAGTCCTGTCTCTTCTTCTTATAAGGACCCTAATCTCATCATGGGGGCCCTACTCTCTTGACCTCATCTAAACCTATTTATTTCTCAAAGGCACCATGCCCAACTGCTGTCACATTGGGGGTTAGGGCTTCAACATGTGAATCTGGAGGGGACACAAATGTGCAGTCCTTAGCAATGTCCATCAAATGGTGAATAGATAAATAAAATGTAGCATGTTCATACAATGAAATGTTATTCATCCATAAAAGGAAGGTATTATTGATACATGCTGTAATATGAATGAACCTTGAAAATATGCTAAATGAAAGAAACCAGACAGAAAAGACTGCATATTGTATGATTCCACTTATATGAAAAGTCCAGAGCAGACAAATCTTTAGGGACAGAAAATAGATTAATGCTTGTTTAGGGCTGAGGAGGGAGGAGGTTTGAGGAGAAATAGGGGTGACTGCTAATAGGCCTGGGGTTTCTCTTTGGGGTGATGAAAATGTTCTAATAATGATAACGGTTGCACAACTCTGTGAAAATATTAGAAACAATTGAATTGTGTACTTTAACCCTATAGTATGTGAATTACATCAGTAAAGCTAATAAATTTTAGCAAAAATTGGTAGTTTTCTTTAAAATGGCAAAATATAAAATACTGCATGGAGAAAGGTGATGTTCTTCTATTACATTTCTTTGCATTCTAAATGGAGTGTTGAAAGGAAATAAACTGTAGAGATTTTTTAAAAATCAGACTTTTAATGCGATATAATAAACAGTAACAAGAGGACATTTGGAAAGGTTTGGATAAAAGCAGTTCTTGAGTGAGACATGATTTAGTGGCCAGTCTACCTTTCAGGATGAATAGTCATCCACCTCATTTTAATTTTTTTACTTTATAGTATATTATGTGACTTTAAATAACTCACAGGGTTTGTTTTTTTCCCGTCCTTCCATTAATTTATTCTCCTTTGCACCTTCTAATTTCTCCTTTGGAAAAAAGACAGCAACCATCCACTTCCTCATTTCTTTAGTAAGATGAGTGCAGTAACTCTTTACTTCTCTCATCTCATTTTGAGCAGTAAATAATGTGGTAATGTCTATAATGATTTTTTTAAAAAGCAAGAGTAACAAAGAGTTTGAAATTTTTCTCAAGTGGCTTCATACAAATGATTTGGTAACATCCACATTTACCATGATTGTTGGGCTGACTCTTACATCCTTGAGGCTAACTCCTCTGACGTCATTTTTGCTTTCTCTGACTTCTTTCATAAGTCCCCTCTTCTGTGCTCCTATGGTACTCTATGCGTATCTTTTTTTTTTTTAATCATATCTCCACATACTGGCATCTTCTATTTATCTGCCTGTCTCCTCCATTAGCTTATAAACTTCATTAAGGCCAATGACTGGATCTTATCTTTGTACCTCAGCATCTGCAGTTGAATTTGGCAAATAGGAGGTATTCAATAAAGGCTTGTTGAACTAAACTTAATCATAGTAAAAGCTGTGTTATCAGATGTGATAAGGAGTGATATTTAGTCCGTTAATTTTTAAAGAGTCAAAGCTATAATTATATTGAAAAAAATGTATACCCACCTTCAAGTTTTATTTTAATTAACATATAGTTGTATAATCTTTGACAATGATTTGATGTAGGGCATGGCCTTTGAATATGGGACCCTAATTATAGTTCTACTTAGTCTTTCTTGCATTGCAAAACAAACAAAAAATTTTAAACCCTAAAATGAAAACAGTTTATTTAAAATGGAGACACTTGGAAAGAACTTTGAGAACTTTAGATTTTTACTGTTTTTCCCAATCTATAGCGGATATCTTATCCACAGCTAATACAACAGCAATTTTTATTAGCAACTCAATTTTATTGAGTCTGTTTTAAACATTTTAAACAGTTTTCGTAGAAACAGTAGCTCTCTTTTTGCAGTCATACTTCTGATAACTAAATACAGTGGCATTAACAAGTTTAGGAACAAACAGAGGTGACTGGCTCTTATTAAGCATCCACCTCAGCTATTTGGATTAGAACTAGCTAATCCAAAGGAAGTACTGAAGAGTAGCTAACCAGCTATGATCATTAAAGCTTACCCTGAGCATCTGTAATACATTTTATGCAAAAAATGGAGAATATTGATTAATCTAATAAATCACTTAGTGGAGGGAATTTACGAGAACTTGTACTTGTTTTTTTCTGTACCAAAATTTCATCAGTTATAGATAGAGCTTAAGCAGGGTCTCCTATATCCTGCCACAAGATTTCATAAATTTGTCCTAAAACTCAGTGCTTTGAAATGTCTTACTGTCTTCTCAAGTCACTCTGGCCACCCCCAAAGAATTTCATGCTAATTGTTTTTTTTTTATTTGTTTGTTTTAATTTCAGTGGTAGGAATGGGATCCTGGTGCTTCCACATGACTCTGAAATATGAAATGCAGGTCAGTAATGACGAAATTGACTTAAATGCTTATTTCTCTTAATCCAGAGACACTTCAAATTTGAGTAAAGAGCACATTACTAGAGGATGATATTGAGGCAAGAAGAAAAAAAGATGGAATTTGTAATCCCTGGAGTTTTTTACTTCAGGCCAAAGGATCCAGGTTGAGTAAGTGAAGAGGCAAGCAAATAAGTTGTCCATAGAGAAAACAAGTGAGAGCAGAATGGGTTTTTGACCACCTCTGTGCAGGCAGGTACGATTTTAGAGCAGGATTAGAAAGTAGAGTCTCATGGAGACATCTTAAGAAGATAAAATCAGTCCACCAAAGTAATGTATTCTTATTCTTGGCTGCCTACATTCCCTTATGTCTCTCTTGTGGCATCCACTTGAATGGTCTGGTCCCCAATAGCAAGGTTTTAGAGCTATGCAAGGATTTTTATTTACTGTCCTTGCTCTAAGGGGGCCATATAGCTAGTCCTCAATCTTTTAACCTCTTTGTTCCCCATCACTAGCCCAGAAACTTCTAGAATAGCACTGTCCAGTAGAAATATAATGTGAACTACGTATATAATTAAAAATCTCCAGTAGCCACATCTTAAAAAGCCACATTAAGAAGAAATAGGTGAAATTAATTTTAATAATGTATTTTATTTAACCCAGTATATCCAAAGTGTTACTTCAACATGTAATCAGTATAAAAATTTATTAATGAAATGTTTCACAGCCTGAAACTGGATGTATGTTTCATACTTGCAGTGTATCTCAGTTAAGATTAGGTTTATTTCAAGTGCTCAATAGCCACATAAGGCTAGTGCCTACTGTATTGGATAGTGCTATTCTGGAAGGATCTGTTTATACAGTAGTCTATGAATTATTAATTACAGCTATATTAAAATGTAAGAATTAATTCTTAGAATTGATTCAATATTCAACACATATTTATAGTAAGGTGTCATGTTTCCTGTGCATGCCATGCTTGACATGGAGAATACACAAATGAATAAGACACTGGTCTGACTTAATCGAGCATAGAACACATTTCTCACACTCTCTGGCTGGGAAAAAAGACTTATAAACAGTGATATAATATGGAAATTATTTTTAAAGAAGTACAAATACGCTATGGCAACACAGTGGAGCTTAGAAGAATCTATAATCGTTAAAGACATTTAAACAGAATCTGAAAGAATTTAGTTGAAACTTTTTAGGTAGCGAAAGGTGAAATGACATACTGCACTTGCACTATGACGTAAACAGAAGCAGGGAGTCATTACAATGGTGGTGTATCTGACAACAGTGATAAAGCTAGAACTTAAAATGTGTTTGAAGAAATGACAGGAATGATATTCAAAAATTTTTAACTGTATGGCAAGAATACCAGCAATCAGAATGGTGATACCAGTGAGCAACAGCTAAATAATATCCCTGAAAATAAGGCTTTGCATTTTATCATACTAAAAAATAACTAGAATTTGTCCAGCTCTAGCAATCATCAAATGCTTCCATATGTTCTATCTTAGGTAGTTATTACTCATGTTTTATAAATTCTAGTACTAGAGCTGAAAGAGGCTAGTTGATTTGACCAAAATCATTCACAGTTTATAAATGATATACACATACCACATACACACACACACGCATGCAGATTTCTTTACGCACACATACACACACACACACATCCATTCTATTCTCTGACTCTGTCCATGAGAGGACTTAGGAGCCGGGAACCCCAGTACCAAAGAGCATACCTATCATCCAGATCATTCGCCATTAAAAGGAATCTGGCTGGATTCTGAGGGTTGGGGCAGAAAAAAAGGACAGTATGATCCTGAAACATCTTTTTGTGCCAGAAGGAATGGAAATGATAAAAGAATGATGGGAAGATGTCAAAAGGATACTGAAGCCAACTTGAAGGGCTTCTCTCAAATTTGAGACAATTTGAGCATCAAAATAAGCAAGGATAGTAACAGATCATAACAGTTATTAAATCCATTGAAGACACAACCCACTGAATAAAATGGGAAATCATGAGTCCATACTAAAATAATACATGATATAATAAATGAAAGAGTAAGTGATTATGAATAAATGAATACATTAAAAGTTTGATGTTGAATTCACATTGTTTCAAAGTACATTATTACAAAATAATTATAAAAGGAAAAAGGGTAACTTTACAGTGGAGGAGACTAGCAGACAACACCTTAATCAAGCAATCAGAATGAGTATCTTCATAATGGGACAAATCAAAATTGTATGCCACCGGAGGATGCAGTGGCAAAAACAGCATCACCTCTCTGATATTCTTGCCAAAGATGCATAATCTGAGTCTAGTCATATGGAACCATCAGGCAAAATCAAATTGAGTGACATTCTACAAAACAACTGGCATGTAGTCTTCAAAAGTATCCATGGTCATAAAATTAAAAGATTGAGGAACTGTTCAAGATTGAAGGAGACTAAAAAGATATGAGAAGTAAATACACTGTGTAATTCTGGGCTGGATCCTGTGTGTGTGTGTGTGTGTGTGTGTGTGTATGTGTGTATGCTTATACTTATGATATTATTGGGACACTTAGAAAAACTTGAATGGGGTCTGAGGATTACATGATAGTAATAAATCAATGTTAATTTCCTGATTTTGTTGGTAGTATTGTGGATAGGTAGGTGAATATCTTTTTTTAAAGGTATAATTCACATATCATAAAATATACCCTTTTAAAGTATACGAGTTGTTTTAAGTATACGCACAGAATTATGGAACCATCACCACTCTCTAATTCCAGAATATTTTCATCACTCCAAAGAGAAATCCCATTCCCATTAGCAGTCACTCCCCGTTAATCCCTCTACCCTGACAGCCACTAATCTACTCTTTCTCCATGGATTGCCTATTCTGGACATTTCATGGCAGTGGATCATACGATATGTGGCCTTTTGGTTCAATTAGGCTGAAATATTCCATTGTTTGGATACAGCACATTTTGTTTATCCATTTATTAATTAGTGGATATTTGGATTGTTTATGAGTTTTTGGCCTTTATATATAATGCTTCTATCAACATTCATATACAAGTTTTTGTGTAGATGTATGTTTTCAGTTCTCTTAGGTATATACTTAGGAGTGGAATTTCTAAGTCAAAGGGTAACTCTATGTTTAACCTTTTGAGGAGCTGCTAGACTGTTTTTCTAAGTGACTACACCGTTTTACATTCCTGCTGGCAATTCTCCATATCCTTGCCAATACTTGTTATTGTCCGTCCCTTTGATTATAGCCATCCTAGTGAGTGTGATGTGGTATCTCACTGTGGTTTTTTTTCTGCATTTCCCCAATAATAAGTGATCTTGAGCATCTTTTCATGTGTATATTGACCATTTGTTTACCTTCTTAGGAGAAATGTCTATTCATATCCTTTTGCCTATTTTAAAATTGGGTTATTTGCCTTTTTGTCATTACATGGTAAGAGTTCTATACATATTCTGAATACTAGACCCTTATCAAATATATGGTTTTCTAATATTTTCTTTCATTCTGTGGGCTGTTTTTTCACTTTCTTGATAGCATTCTTTGAAGCAAAAAAACGTTTTCAATTTTGCTGAAGTTCATTTTATCTGTTTTTTCTTTGGTTGCTTTTGCTTTTGATGTTGTATGTAAGGAACCATTGCCTAATCCACGGTTATGAAGATTTATACCTATGTTTTCTTCTAACATAGTTAGAAATTAGCTTTATAGTTTTAGCTCTTACATTTAGGTCTTTGGTCCATTTTTAATTAATTTTTGTATGTGGTGTGAGGTACAGGTCTAGCTTTATTCTTTTGCATGTGGATATCCAGTTGTCCCAAGTCATTTGTTGAAAAAACTGTTCTTTCCTCATTGAATTGTCTTGGCACCCCTGTCGAAAATCAATCAATTATAAATATATGAGTTTATTTCTTGATGCTCAGTTCAACTCTCAGTTCTATTCCATTGACCTATATGTACCTTGATTACTATAGATTTGTAGTAAGTTTTGAAATTGGGAGCTGTGACTCCTCCAGATTTATTCTTTGTTTTAAAAACTGTTTAATCTATTCTGGGTCCCTTGAATTTCCATATGAATTATAGGATCAGCTTATCAATTTCTGCAAAAAGTTAGCTGGGATTTTGAAAGGGATTGCATTGAATCCATACTTTGGAGAGTATTTCCATCTTAATATTAAGTCCTCCAATCTATGAACACAGGATGTCTTCCCACTTATTTAAGTCTTTTTAATTCCTTTCAGTGATGTCTTATAGTTTTGACTTCTTTTACATTATTTATAAGTATTCTTTTTGATGCTATTATAAATGAAATTGTTTTCTTAATTTCACTTTCTGATTTCTCATGCCTGTTGTATAGAAGTACCAATGATTTTTGCATATTGCTCTTGTATCCTTGCTGAACTTGTTTTTTACCTCTTACAGTTTTATGTGTATGTGTACATAGATTTGTTAGGGTTTTTTGTGTGTACAAGATCATGTCACATGCAAATAGAGATAGTTTTACCTCTTCCTTGTGCATACAAGATCATGTCATATGCAAATAGAGATAGTTTTACCTCTTTCTTAGCAATTAGATGCCTTATGCTTATTTTTCTTGCCTAACTGCCCTGACTAGAACTTCTAGCACAGTGTTTTTTTTTAATTGAAATATAGTTGATTTACATTATTATTTTAGTTTCAGGTATACAGCATAATGATTCAGTATTTTTGCAGATTATACTCCATTATAAGTTATTACAAGATAATGGCTATAATTCCCTGTGCTATGCAATATATCCTTGTTGCTTATCTATTTTATATATAGTAGTTTGTTAATTCCATACCCTGATTTGTCCCAGCCCTCTTCCTCTCCTCTTCGGTAACCACAAGGTTGTTTTCTATATTTGTGAGTCTGTTTCTGTTTTGCATATACATTCATTTGTATTCTGGACACTGTTGAATAGAAGTGGAGAGAGCAGACATCCTTGTTTTGTTCCTGACCTTAGGAAGAAAGCTTTCAGTTTTTCACCATTAATTATAATGTCAGCTGGAGCTTTGTGTAGATGTCCTTTATTAGGCTGAGGAAGTTCCCTTCTATTCCTAGTTTGTTGAGTGTTTTTATCAAGAAAATGTGTTGGAATTTTTAAATGTTTTTTCTGCATCTCAAGATGACCATGTGGGTTTTCTTCTTTATTATATTAGTAAGGTCTAGTATGTTGATTTATTTTCATACGTTGAACCAAACTTGCATTCCTGTGATAAATCCCATTTGGTCAAGGCATGTAATCTGAGTGAATATCCTTGAAGGAAACATGCACTAAAGTACTTTGGAGTAATGGAACCTCATGTCAGCAGCTTACTCAGATGGTTCAGGGAGAAGAAAATTATTTGTATTGTACTTCAAACTTTTCTGTAGGTTGGAATTGTTTTAATATTTTCTTTTAAACAGAAAAGCAATATACATATCCTTTGACCCAGTAATTGCACTCGTAGGAATACTTCCTAAGAAAGTAATCAGAGACAGAGAAAAGATCTTCACAAGGCTGTTTATCACAGCATTACACGTGATAAAGACTTTTAAATGATCTAAATGTTTTAATAATAGGAAGATTGTTGGGAATTCCCTGGCGGTCCATTGGGATCGGTTAAGACTCAGCACTTTCAGTGCCGAGGCCCAGCTTCAATCCCTGGTCAGGGAACTAAGATCCCACAAGCTGCGCAGCATGGCCAAAAAAAGAAAAAAAAAAAAGTAGGGAGATTGTTAAATATACTATGATATATCTAAATTAAAATAATATTTTGAAGACTATTTACATGGGAAAATGTTATAGAGACATAAAACTTTATGTAATATGATATCAATTTTATAAATAATAGTGAAAAGACTGGAAGGAAGTAAATTTTGCCTCACTTCTTTCCCCTTATTACAAAGTTTGCAACCTATGGCCCCAAATTAATTATAACTCTTACCCACCCATGCAGATATCCTTAAAGCCATTGCCCCTTGCTTTTTGAGTAATATTCAGCCCACATCCAGCTCAATTATCTGCCTATTCTGTGCCTGAACTGAGTAGCGAAGTATTGCTCATAGAAATTACATCCCTTTGTTAAATGATCTCACTTTTAAATTATTGAACAGAAATCGCAAATAAGCACTCAGTGCCACAAGGCAGTGCCATTACATTTCCCGGATAATTTCACTTCCCAGAACCATTATTTCACACCTGTTCCTTTCTTTAGATTTCTTTTTACATCTCTTTTGCCTCATACCCCATCCTCCTTGCTGATATCGTCTTCCATATTTCACGAGAATATAGACAGAATCAGTCAAGAACTCCCTCATCTTTCTATCACCACCTTCTTCCTCCTATTATTATGGAAGAAATGTATCAAATCCTTTGAAAGCCAGTATCCCCTTCCTGGGGCTCTAAATTTATCCCCTCCCTCCTACTCAAAGACTTCACTCCTACAGTTACATACCCCACCTCAGTCTCTTGCTCCACCACAGTCTTTAGGAAGTCACTACATTCAGTCACTGCCATCTGCATCAAACATGCTCAAACAGTTCCTATCTTTTAAAAATTATTCCTCCATTGACCTTGTGTTCAGCCCTAGCTCTTGAGTCATTGTTCAGTTCCTTATCACATCAGAACCATTTGATTATTTCCTCCCTCTCTCCACTCACCTCCCTCTCTTTCCCTCCCATCCCAGTTAGGCATCTCTTCCCTTCACTTCACAGAAACTGCTTGTCAAGGTCAACAGTGACCTTCATCTTGCCAGATCCAATAGACACATTTTTATATTCTTCTTATTTGACCTCTCAGTAGCATTCCACACGTTGTTTGCTTTTTTCTTCATGAAACATTTGTCTTGGCTTCCCAGTTTTCCTTGTTTATGGAAAAGGAAATTCCCCTAGCTTTCTTCCTTACCTCACTGGCTACTCTTTTGTCCTGGGCTACCTTCTCTGTATTCTCTCCTAGGTGATCTTATATAATCTCATGGCTTTGAATGTGATCTATATACTGATGATTCAAAACATCTATCTTCAGTTCTAACCTAACCTTTTAGCTCTAGATTTGTATATCCAATTGTATGTTTGACATATCATAGAAATCTCAACCTTTAATATGGACAATATATAATTCTTTATTTCTTTTCCCATACCTGTTCCTTCCTGGTGTTCCTCTGTGATGCCATCACCCACCCATTTGCTGAAGCCAAAAACCTAGACTCATCCCTGATTTCTTTCTTTCCCTCATCCCTCACATTTAATCTGTTCTTCTGGTTTTACTTTTAAAATATACCTGGATCTGCCTACTCTCCCTGTTTTTACTACTCCTACCTTAGTGTAAGGCATCACCGTCCCATTTCTTGACTACTGCAGTAGTCAGCCATTGCCTCTGCAATCAGCCAAGGTGATCTTTGAAACTTTAAATCAGGTCATGTCATTCCCCTGCTTAAAATTCTCCAAGGGGGACTTCCCTGGTGGTGCAGTGGAAAAGAATCCACCTGCCAATGCAGGAGACACAGGTTCGAGCCCTCCCTGGTCCAGGAAGATCCCACATGCCGCGGAGCAACTAAGCCGGTGCGCCACAACTACTGACCCTGTGCTCTAGAGCCTGCGAGCCACAACTACTGAGCCTGCGTGCTGAAGCTACTGAAGCCCACACACCTAGAGCCCATGCTCCACAACAAGAGAAGCCACTGCAAGGAGAAGCCCACACACCACAACAGAGAGTAGCCCCTGCTCGCCATAACTAGAGAAAGCCCTCCCGTAGCAACGAAGACCCAATGCAGCCAAAAATAAATAAAATTAAAAAAGAAAAAAACCACTCTCCAAGGCATCCATTTGCATTAAAGTGAAATCCAGATTCTTTACCATGGCCTACATGATCCAATCCAGCTCTAGTTCTGCAGCTTCAGTTTTTACAATTCCTTTGCATTGTTCACTACACTCTAGCCACACTGGCCTTGTTGTTCTTCAGACAAGACCTCATGGCCTTTGTAATTGCTATTTCCTCTGCCTGCAATACTTTTATCGCAAATTTTTGCATGTCTGGTCCCTTCTGACTCTTCAATACAAATGACATCTATTCAGACATGCTTTCTCTGACCATTTTATGTAAAGCAATCCCTTCCGTGAATTGCTTTTACTTTATGTCTTTCATAGCACTTATTGCTATTCGAAATTATCTTATTTGAACTTTCCCCTACTAGAATGTAAACTTGAGAGCAGGTATCTTACCTCTCTTAAATACTGCTCTATCTTAGCATATAAAATAGTGCTGACATATGCACAATAAAAACATACATGGAAGGGAGGAAGAAAGGGAGGAAGGAAGGGCATTTAATTAATCACACGAGTGAATGACTAAAGAGTTCTATTGAAATATTAAATTGTAGTTACCCCTGGTTTGTGGGGTTACAGGCAATTATATTTCTTTCTCTCTGCATTTCTATATTTAGCAAGTTTTCTACAATCAATATGAAGTACTTTTATGATAAGGAAAATACATGTTTATGTTTGTTGTAAAGAAAGGAGACTTTAAAAGACTCCAGAGTTTCTGTGGAGGAATAGTAATACTAATAAGCTAATCAGAATACCCTTCATCCTAAAGCAGACTGCCTCCTATTATTGGGGACATTTAACTCAGTTTTGAGTTTTATTTATGTGGCAAGATTATTTTATTTTCCAAAGATGTTCACACCCCTATATCCCATCCCACCTGCTTTTCTTACAAGGTGACACTGACTCTCCTCAAGAGGTGGACTCTCTTGTTTGTTGCCCTTGAATCTGGGCAGGATTGTGACTATAGTAGACCTGAAGCTATATGACATCCAAGACCGAGTCATAAAAAGCAGTACAGCTTCTGCCTAGTCTTCCTGGGGCATTTACCCTCAGAACCCAGCACCATATTGTAAAGAAGCCACTTGGAAGAGCCATGTGTAGGTGTTCTTGCTACACCTCACTGAAATCCCCAGACTTCAGCCAGCATCAACTGCCAGAAATTTGAGTGGGTGAATCTTTAGATGATTCCAGTTCCCAGCCTTTGAGCTATCCCAGCTCACAGTGAGTGAAGTAGAGATGGACCTTCCCTTCCCAACCCTGCTTTAAACACACATTAATGAGTAAAGTAAATACTGCTATTTTAAGCTGCTGAGTTTTGGGGTGGTTTTTTATACAGTGACAAATTGCCAGAAAAATTTACAAAGCTTCTAGTCTAATTCTGTGCATGCAGTATTCTCTGACATTCCCTTAACACATGTTTTCTAAGACTTAAATTTTAAAATCTCAAGGATCATTCTTGCTGTCCATTAGTCCTAAAATGTTTACCCTGGAAGTTAGTGTGTGTCTCTTCCATACATGAGGAAACAGCTGGATCAATGTGCTGAGACAAGCTGTCAGGCAAGACTAGGCATCTGAGTGAGGTGGGGCGGGAGGAATAAACTCCCCTGCTGTGCACTGATCAGATCATGACAGGAATATTGCATTCAGGTCTAAGGCCTGACCTGGCTATGTATTCAAATGAGAGACCCCAGAATGGTGAAAGAATTAAAAATCTAGTCATGATACCCAACTAGGGGAAGGAACTGGGAATGTTTAGCTTGAAGAAGAGAAGACATGTTCAGTTACCCCCACTCAGCTGTACACACCAGGCTTTCTCTCCATTCTAGTTCGTCCTTTAAACTCTCAGGCAGAGTGGCAGCTCTTCTAGGAAGCCTTCCATAGCCCCAGGGTGGCATATGTACCCCTCATGTGTTCTTCCATATCATGCTCCATGTATCACTATTACTTGCCCTTATCAGTGTTATTTTATGTATATTTATGTGTCTGACTACTCTATCAGAATGTGAGTTCCCAAGGAGCAGGGACTCTCTCTGCTTGACCTTGGCGTATCCTCTACTTTTCCCATGGATCTGGCATATAACACAACATAAATGTTTTACAAATCGGTATTTAAGGGTTGACACGTCAAAGAGGACCAGGTTTATTCTTTGTGGTCCTAGTGGGGTTAAAGACTAAGAGACATCTTGCTCAACATAGGGAATAATTTTCTGAGCCTGTAGATAGTAAGGCCTGCCTTAGAAGATCTGGAGTCCTCTGTCCCTGGAGGTACCCAAGCATAGGCTAGACAAACACTTTCATTAGTTCAATAAAATGGTTTTTGGTATCTGGGTAATAGCTATGCATAGGTAAAGATTATATAATCCTTCTTTCAAGGAATCTATGGTCTAGGAATGAAGATAATATGCTAGTGAATACAGTGATTGGAAAGAGAAAGTGATTATTAGGGCGGGGAGGTCAGAAAAGGGGTTTCACACAGAAGACTCAGACACATGTTTGAATTGCATTGTCAAAGATGAATAGGAATTTGCCAGGCCAACTAGAACCCGCAGAGTTGTGAGAGTATGTTTGGCTTCTCAGAGCCCTGCAGGTAGTACATTATGGTTGTAGCCTTGGAGTGGGAGGATGTGGTGATGATGGTGACAGTTCTACCAGTAATAATAGCTAACATTTGTTACATTATTGAGCAGGCAGGCAATGAACTAAGTGGCAGGAGATGTGGTTTGGGGAACTAACCACAGGCGCATCAAAGCCTCATGGACTTTATCCCCTGTGAACCATTATTTTAACCTGTATTTTGAGCAGAGGTGGGACACACTTTGATTTGCATGTAAACTTAATACTTGGCAAGATTGTCACCAAGATAGCATAGCATTTGGATGGACAAGATGGCCTTTGATCCTGAGATCTTTGACACTATGCTTTATCATTATTATCATACTGCTTTATCAACTTCATGGATAAATTTTACACATGCCTTATTTCATTCCCCTTTTGGCCTACACGATGGTGGTTTTATGTGCTTGCCTAACATGGCAGAAATGACATGTGACCCATTTTCCCAGTGATTGAGGAGGAGGGGAGAATCATCAGTATTGAAGGATTTCTTTAAATAGCTTCTCCATTTCTTTAATCTAAACATAACATGATCATGGATATCCCTTGCAGGTTCCCTGTCTTGTCTCCTTTCAGGATAAATTTGACTCAACAATGTTAGGCCATCATTTGTTACGCACAATCACTGAAGCGTAAGAAATGGCAATGTTGCCACTTACCTGCCTCTGGTGGTCAGTGAACCATTTCACCAGCCTGAACTTGGCTTGTTGTAGCTATAGAGAAATTGGAGGCCTGTTTTTTATTCCTGCCTAAACTGAGCACAAGCAGATATTGACAGTTCTGTCTTCAGAATGATTTGGAGCTTGAATGGTATTTTCATCAGATTTATTGTTCCTGGGTGGCTGCTGCATGGGTTCCAGTTCTTATTCTATCACTTTACTATTTGAGCATAGACATGCCACTTAATCTTGCTGAGCTTTAGTTTTCTCATCTGTCTAATGGGTCTGATATGCCTGTAGGAGTATTATGAGGATCAGTTGATTGGCATATGTGAAAGGACATCCTTATTTAATAGGATCTATTAAATAAGTGTTTAATAAATGTTAGTTTCCTTCCTTTTTCTTCAGTCAGAATGTTTGAAACCACCATTATTGATTCATTGTTAGTGATTCATTCCTGTAAGTAGTGTTAAATTATGTGTGCCTCTGTGGAGGGTAACATTTTAAGCTATTACTAACTCCTTTCTCTTGATTAATGTGTCACATTCTTGTGGCAACCAGCCAAGAGCAATACATTTGGGAGTGAGATTGAGGACAACATTAGAGAAGGGGTAGAGATAACAGGAGTGAGCAGACGGCCTTCACATAAGGGGTAAAAGGTACCAAAGAACAATTTAGAATCATAGAACTTTAATATTAAAAGAGATTTTTGAAATTTAGTCTAAATCTATAAATTTTATAAATGGAAGAATAGCCCAAGAGAGGGAAAGTGATCTGACTAGAAGTTAGGGACAAGATTAGGACCCACATTTTGTTTTGTATTCTTTTGTTGCCTTTACCTGTTTTAGGATTTTATCTTGCGTTGATGGTGGTAGGAACTTTAAGTTTTTAGGAGACTTCTCCCAGATTTTCTTTTCATCTATTCACTCATTCAACTCATTCTTTTTTGCTTTCACTAACTGATATATACAGTTATTGATAATCACAGGGAGGGTAAAATTGAAGGTAATTTCTTAGTTTTTTCTTTCTGTTTTTCTGCTTTTTCCATGTATTCTATACTGAGCATGTAATATGTTTGATGTTAGGAAAAAATGCTAGTAAAAAAAAAGAATGTATTCATGTATTTCTCGTAAGTAAAAATAAATATATTTATCCTAGAAAATAAAACCAAAAAACTATTTTGTTCACTTATAACTTTATTTATAATACAAAGACAAAAATAGCTTAAATGTTAGGTAATGTAAGCTAAGTCAGACTTTATAATGTTAACAGCAGATGTTCTGGTTATAAATACTACCCGTCTTTCTCCTTTGCTCCCTATGTCAGTAAATGAAACCACCTTACACCCAAAGCCCAAACCAAAAACCTATGATTCATCTCTGATTTCACCTCTATAAACTCTAAAACCTCTTGATTCAACTTCTGTAATAACTCTTAAATACGTCTACCTCTAGCTGTCTCCACTGCCACTGCCTTAATCCATCATCTTCAACCCAGATTCCTGTAACTGGTTCCTAATTGGTGTTCCTGCCTCCCCTATCTTTTTGTCACACTGGAATAGAAATACTCATCCTGTTTTCATTCTTTTAGCAATGTTTGCTAGGCTTTGTACAGAGTGTTAGGGATGAGATGCATAAATACAGTCCCTGCTCTTCAGATGGCATGTCACTTTTTAAACCTCTTTAATACTTCCCAGAGCTCAAGCGCATGAATTTAAACCACAGGCTTTGTGATCTGGCCTCTGCCTACCTCTCCAGACTCATCTTCAAACACATACCCCACCCCACTGTAGAACTCTGTGTTCTTTTACCAGTCATAATTTTGCTAGTTACGGTTTGAAATAAGACTTTTGTATTTATATTAACCAGCTTTTAAAATCCATGCCATTTTAACATATGCTTAATTCAATTTAGTTTCTTTAAACAAATAAACAGAAAAGCAGCCAACATCTGGAGTCCAGACCTTTCTTCTCAGCTACAAATCTGTATTTCTAGTTGTCTGATTGACATTTCCACTTGGCTGTCTCACAGGTACCTCAAACCGAACACGTTGAAAATCGTTCTTGTAATTGTCTCTGTTTTCACAATCTCAGTAAACTATGCTTACCATCAACTGAAGTGTATAGGCAAGAAGCTTGGGAGCCATCCTTGAGAGTTTGTTCTTCCTCACTTTTATGTCAAATCAATCACAAATCTCTGTTTATTTTACTTCCTGAATATTTCTCAAGTCTGTTCACCGAGGTCTATTCCGAATTCTGTTACCTTAATCCAAGTAGCAACTTTGCTTAGTCTGACTTCTGTAACCTCCTAGCTAGTCACCCCACATCCATGTTTTTTCCCTTCAGAGCACTCTCCACACGTACCTGATCTGGCACCAAATGTTTACTACTGTATTGGTCATCTCGGGCTGCCATAACAAAATACCATAGAGTAGGTGGCTTAAACAATAGACATTTATTTTTTTCATAGTTTGGTGGCTGGAAGTCCGAGATCAGGGTACCAGCATGGTCAGGTCTGGTGAGAGCTCTTCCTGGCTTGCAGGCAGCTACCTTCTCACAAGTTCTCTGGTGTCTCTTCTTAGAAGGGCATTAATCCCATCGTGAGGGCCCTACCCTCATGACCTCGTCTAACCCTAATTACCTCCCAAAGGACCCACCTACAAATACCATCAGATTTCGGGTTAGACCTTCAACATATGAATTTGTGTCTGACACAAGCATTCAGTTCATAACAACTATATTATCTTATGTATTCTTGATGTTCTAGCATCTGGGTCCTCGCTAATTAGTGAGCGACTGCCCCTCCCAGGGATAGCCAGTTCTTAGGTATAGCAAACAGCTCAACCTGGTCTGTGCCTTTCATATGCAAACTAACCAATCCAGAGCCCATTCTCTAAACCACATCTTACACTCCAGGAGGCAGTATTCCTCTGCTCTAATCACCCCAGAGCCAGGTACCAGATAACTAAAGATAGCTCCTGTACCCCAGGGCCGCCTGAAGTTATTCAAATTAGCCAGTTCTAAACCTGCTTACCCTCCCTTGCCTTGCCTTTCTTAAGGAAACCGCAATAAAGGGTCTTGCCCACACTTTTCCTCTTGCTCCTTCTGCCTCCTCACTGACCCTGGTGCTTTCCTATGCTGTCCTGCATGGCATGGCGTACCCCCTCCTCTTGGGAACTGTGAATAACACACTTTTTCTTTTTTTAAGGGGGAAAGTTCCCCCTTAATTTTTACCTCCTATTTTGTTTATTTCCTTGTTTATTTGTTTTGGCCATGCCGCATGGCTTACGGGATCTTAGTTCCCTGACCAGGGATCGAACCTGGGCCCCCAGCAGTGGAAGCATGGAGTCCTAACCACTGGACCGCCAGGGAATTCCTTTTCAGTGGCAATCATCTCCTGATCTGTTGGCTTCACCATACTTGAATAATAATAAAATTTATATTTTGAAACACACTGCCACACTTCTGTGGACTGAATTGTGTCCCCTCAAAAATCACATGTTGACTGTTTGCAGATGACATGATATACTATACATAGAAAATCCTAAAGCAACATCAGAAAACTGTTAGAGCTCATCAATGAATTTGGTAAAGTTGAAGGATACAAAATAAATATACAGAAATCTGTTGCATTTCTATACACTAAGAGTGAAGTATCAAAAAGAGAAATTAAGGAGACAATCCCATTTACCATCTCATCAAAAAGAATAAAATACCTAGGAATAAACCTACCTAAGGAGGCAAAAGACCTGTACTCCAAAAACTATAAGATGCTGATGAAAGAAACTAACGATGACACAAACAGATGGAAAGATATACCATGTTCTTGGAATGGAAGAAACAATACTGTTAGAAATGACCATACTACCCAAGGTAATCTATAGCTTCAGTGCAATCCCTATCAAATTACCAGTGGCATTTTTCACAGAACTGGAACAAAAAATTTAAAAATTTATATAGAAACACAAAAGACCCATCTAAAGATGTTTAATGTAAAGTCAGTAGATCCTGGTTCAAAACTTGAAATAAAGGAATCTTCTGTATATCATAAAACTGTGGTAGATTTACCTGCAGTAAGTCACAATATTATACCAGTTTTTTTGAACATTTATAGGTGATTCAAGTGAATGGTTTTGGAGGCAACATAATATAGAGTCCGTTCAAAATCTGGCTCTGTTACATATTAGCATGTGAGGCTCAAGAGGGGGGGAATATGGGGATATATGTGTACATATAGCTGATTCACTTTGTTGTACAGCAGAAATTAACACACCGTTGTAAGGCAATTATACTCCAATAAAGATGTGGAAAAAAAAAGTTACTTAAACCTTCTAAGCCTCAGTGTTCTCATCTTGGAATGTAGATAATAGTTCCTACCTTAGAATTGTGAAAATTTAAATGAAATAATAAATGTGAAACGTGTAATCATAAGACCTTGCACAAACGCTGTCATTTTCATTATTCCAGTAATTTACTAGAATATATCACTTTGCATAAATTCTCTTCCTTCTTCCTAGAATGCCTTTCTCTGCCATCATTTCATTTCCTGCCACCACCTTTTCTGGCTTCTTTGTGCCCCCATTTTTGGAATCTGTACTGTGTATTTAATCACATGTTTTTCATTCCCTCTACCTCACTAGACTGTGAATTCCCTGAGGGCAGTGATTATGTCTTGTATTTATCGTATCCTTAGCCCCTAACGTTGCCTGGCACATAGTAGATATATTATTAAACAATTCATCAAATGCATATCTAGTGAATAAATTCTATAGGATTGGTTTAAGTATTAGAAATAACCTATCACAACACTTAGCTGGACACTTAGTGTCCAGCTTGTAGTTTAATATGTAATAACTATAGTTGTTATTATTGCTAATAATATTATTATTTTTCAGAGACATACTTAGACATCACTTAGATTAAGTGACTTCCCCAACCATTACTATCTCTTTTTATGTATATGACTGAACATTTTATTTATCTTAGGTGCTATAGGATGGGGGGAAAATGCAAAAGAATACTGATAGGACCTATCACCTGTAGATGGTGGACATCATTCTTTCCTGGAGGCATGTTATCATGGTTTATGATACTGAATGATCCAAGCTGACCAGTGAGTCAGGCATCCTACTTAGGTGTGTAGATTAGGACAGATGGGTGGATAAGCTTCTTTGTTCAAAAACAATAAACTAAATATACACACTGAGAATAAATTAGATGATGATAAATATATGAGAATTAGTAAAAGATATCAGATAATAAGAGGTGACCATCTTAATCATTCTGATGTTTTATTTTGCATTTGCATAATAATTGCAGCTCTACAATATTCAAGTCCTGTTACCTTTGTTTCTTACAGCTATTGGATGAACTCCCAATGATTTACAGCTGTTGTATATTTGTATACTGCATGTAAGTATTTATGTTTAAAATTCATATGCTTGATATATTTTTAAATTCATGTTTGCTTCATAGGGAATTATGTAATATAACTAATCCAGTGATATTACTGGGAGATTGTAACAGTGTAGAAGATTGTAACTTTTGTGATTTCAATGTAGAGTATAATTTCTGGGAAGTTATAATAATATTGTTTATGAACTTGTTTGATCTCAAAACCTTATAGCCAATTTAGATAGAATCTTACTTAAATTAAGTAAGATTAACTAACTTACACAATTTGCCTTTCCTTGAGTTATGAATATATAAAAATTTAGGTAAAGATTTTATATATTATGCCATAATAACATTTCTCTACTTTGTACCTGTATTTGTGCTGGGCAGCACACGAAGTCATTTCTAAATTCTCACAGTTGTGCAAGATAAATAGGTATTGTCCCCATTTTATCTAAGAATATAAGCAGAGCTTATGCTTAGGTGACTTGCTTAAGGTCATGCAGTTAGTTAAGTGTCAGAGTTGGAAACTGAACTACAGGTTTAATAAACTTAACTTTTAAAATATACCTTCTGTTTTCTAGTGTTAATTCTTGAGACTTCTCTGAACCTCTTATGTGATGGTTATCTGATTCTTTTTAACAGGATCATCATTGCTAGCTCAAGAATATCTTCTAAAGATATGTAAAAATAAAAATAGTTTGAAAAAAATATATTATTAAAAAGAGCTCATCAGAAACTTCTTCTGTAAAGGGCCAGACAGTAATTATTTTAGACTCTCTGGGCCTGTGGTCTCTGTTGCAAGTCTTCAACTCTGCTGTTGTAGTGTGAAAGCAGCCATAGATAATATGTAAACCAATGGGTGTGACTGTCTTCCAGTAAATTTTATTTACAAAAACAGGCTTAGGTTGAGAAATTGCTTCCTACACTGTAGTTTGCTACCCCTGATCTAGAAAAATATTTTCAGATGACTCTTCTTAATAAGTCATCAGCCCATCACAGTCTGCATCTGTGACAAGCAGATTTAGGCAGTTAGAAAACAAGATCAAACAAGGAAATCCCATGCACCATTTTCTGAAAGCTATCCTCAAGACTGAGACTAAGGTCTTTGCTCTCCTTGACATTGTTTACTGATCTATCTTTTCTGTCAAAACTATATTTATTAAAAGAAAAATAAAGTAACAGTGAGTATTGATATGCTAATGTCCTGATGTACCTGTACCTGCATGAGACAAAGCTGAGAGCAGATACTTAAAAAGTACCCAGACAAGTACTACAAGAAAGGGAGAGCAGAAAGCAGAAGATGACTGCTTTCTTACCTCAGTTAATGTTTTGTTCCAAAAACATCCCTCTCAAGTAGTCTGGTTATGTATCTCATTAAATGAAGCAATAAACCATGGTAAAACCATCAAGCACAACATGCACACACACAAAAAGTCATCAAGTCACAGAATTTAAAGGTAAAAGAGGTCTTAGTGCTAGTAAGACTTCTCTGAATCCTTTATGTGATGGTTATCTGATTCTTTTCAACATATGATCGCCGTTACTTTCCAGCCACCTTTCTTTACAGATAGGGAAATAGGAGTAGGGTCCAATTCCTATTAATTAGTAAACTGAGAGAACTCTCCTGCTGCTTATACAAAACATAGGATCAAAGGTTGGATACTTAGATGATAGCCAAATATATGTTCATATTTACTTATTCACTGAATGTTTCCTGTGTCAGACTTTCCTAGTGACTAGGTATATGAAAAAAAGATTTTATCCCTGCACACAAGAAATTCACAGTCTGGTTGGGGAGACGGATAAGCAAAGAGACAATGGTAATAGAGTGATATTTTCTATGACAGTGTGCGTTAGTCAGGGATCATTAGTTCCAAGATGTGGAAACCTACTCAAGCCAGTTGATTTAGGAGAGATTTATTTACTGTAAGGACACGAGGGAATTATATGGCACCCAGTAGCAGGAAGTCCAGCTCACCAGAACTGGAAGGGCAACTTCTCTCTCCCTCCCTCTTTTCTCTATTCCTTCCTCTCCACATGGCTTCAAGTCTTTGTATCTGCTTTCTTTTTCTCTTCCTGCAGATCACTTCTGTGCTCACTCATCTACTTTAAGTTAGTTGCCCAAATATAAGCATCAGACCTTGAGTCCACATGGCTTTATACTTTGATTCTCTACACTTGATTCAGTCTCTGGCTCCCATACTCCAAATTTTCAGAAGAGAGCCTCTCACTGGCCCAGTTTAAGTCAGGCATCTACTCCTGGTCCCCGTAGCCTCTTGGAGGCTGTAGGCAATGTGGGTTCTCTAAGATGAGTGTGTGGTTGAGAGGAAATGATGGGCATCACTAGACCCAGGGGCATGTATACGAGTGGTAAAACAGTGTTCTATTTGTTTTCCTAGTTATGTATTCTAAAACAAGTTTCTTTCTCTCTCTCTTTTTTCTTTTTAAGGTTTGAATGTTTCAAGACAAAGAACTCTGTAAACTACCATCTGCTTTTTACTTTAGTTCTGTTCAGTTTAATAGTAACCACAGTAAGTCATATTTTATTTCTAACAGATTAAGCATGTAAACTAGCCATTTATGGAGTTTGGTACATTTTGCTTCTAGTATTTGCTTCATGCTGTTTAAACTGAAATATTTCTACACAAAACTTACTTATAGATATTGCCCCTTTGTTTCCTATTTAGGTGTTATTTCTCAACAAAAAGTTGAAACAACTTTTTAAAAAATCTGTTTTTTTGTTTTTTTGGTTTTTGTTTTTACAGAAGGGGAAAAAGTCAAAAGGCAAATATTTAGTAGCAATGGAAAACAATTAACTTTTCCTCATGGATTCACATATTACCTCCTATTTGTTAAAAAAAGAAATTGGCTCTGCTCTGCTCCGTAGGGCCTAGTGTGACTCTTTTAATGGTTAACCTTTTCCAAATAGGTTGAGATAGCCAATCACTTCTGATCCTACCCTAGCGCTTTTTTCCTCAAGTGAATTATATTTTGTATTAAGAGATATTAATTTCAACAAACTTTTATCACAAATCTACCATATCAGGCAGTAGAAAATACAAAGATGACTAAGAAGTAGTCACTGTGCTTGAGGACCGCATTCTAGTGGGGAACTTAAACATGTAAACAAAGAATTGGATCGAAAGATGATAATTGCAGTCATACAGGTAAAAACCAGTTATATGATGATGAGATAAATGAGGATTAATGAATTGCTTGAGTGGGTCAAAGAAAGCTGCAGAGAGGTGTACTTGAGCTGGGTTTTAATTGATTAGGAGTTCACCAGGCCCCTGGGTAAGAGTGTTATGGAGCACTTCTAAATAGACCATTATGTTGTCCACAGGCCTAGAATCTTGGAACACATAGTGAACTATCGTTTTTAAGTGCTTAGTATGTGCCAGATACTCTACTGAGTACTTTACATTTATTTTCTCATTGAATCATCACTGCCAGTGGAATTGGGAGAGATTTAATATGATTGGATCAAAGTTAAGTGGTGAGTGAACAGGTGTAGTGAATCAGACAAATATCAGATTATGAAGACTCTTATATACCATGTTTAAATTTGGATTTTTATCCTCAAGGTAGCGTGGAGCCATTATTGGTTTAAAGTAGAGGAAAAACATCAATAGATACATGTTTTAGAAAGATTTAATTATGGATGATGGATTAGAGGAGTATGAGCCTAGACCTAGGGATTTTTGCATTTGCTTAGGCAAGATATGAGACTCAGACTGAAGTAAAATAACTTTCATAAATAATCCATGGTACTTGTAACCCACTAAGTAGAAAGGGGTAGAAATGGAGTAAAAAGAAGGAATTGTCTACAATGATTCCTCAGTTTATGGCCTGGTCCTCAGAGTACGTAGTAAGTCCTTAACCAAGACAGGCAACTTGGAACATGAGCAGATTTTGCAGGAAAGATAATGAGTATGTTTGTGTCACGGGGTAGGGGTAGATAAGTTCACTTTGGAATGTGCTGAGATTGAGGTGCCTGACATTAATGATATCTGAGGCTTAACAAGTAGGTTGGGCTAAAGATGTGGATTTGTTAGTTGTCAGGTTATAGGTAGTACTAGAAATGTGGGAATAGATGAACTGGCACAGAGATAGCATAGACCATTATGATAACCAAAGATACAACCCTTGGGGGGGACCTTCAAGATGGCGGAGGAGTAAGATGTGGAGATCACATTCCTCCCCACAAATACATCAAAAATACATCGACATGTAGAACAACTCCTACAGAACACCTACTGAATGCTGGCAGAAGACCTCAGACTTCCCAAAAGCCAAGAAAATTCCCACATACCTGGGTAGGGCAAAAGAAAAAACAGAGACAAAAGAATAGGGACAGGACCTGCACCTCTGGGAGGAAGCTGTGAAGGAGGAAAAGTTTCCACTCACTAGGAAGCCCCTTCACCGGCAGAGACATGGGTTGGCATGGGGGAAGCTTCGGAGCCATGAAGGAGAGCACAGCAACAGGGGTGCAGAGGGCAAAGTGGAGAGATTCCCGCACAGAGAATTGGTGCCAACCAGCACTCACCGGCCTGAGAGGCTTGTCTGCTCACCCGCCGGGGCGCGTTGGGGCTGGGAGCTGATGCTTGGGTTTCAGAGGTCAGATCCCAGGGAGTGGACTGGGGTTGGCTGCGTGAACACAGCCTGAAGGGGGCTAGTGCACCACAGCTAGCTAGGAGAGAGTCCGGAGAAAAGTCTGGACATGCCTAAGAGGCAAGAAACCATTGTTTCGTGCTGCACCAGGGGAGGGGATTCCTTCCCTGTCTGCACACAGAAGGCAGAGCGCTGGCTAAATGCGGTCCAGAGACAGTGCGAGCCACGGCTATTAGCTTGGACACCAGAGACGGGCATGAAACGCACAGGTCACTATCCACACGTGGCCCCCCCCCAACCCCCCCCGGCCCAGGAGCCACTGCCAGGGTCCCGACACACAGCGCACCTCAGGCTGTTGCAATGTCATGCTGGCCTCTGCTGCCGCAGGCTCACCCCGCATTCCAATGATAACTACCATACCCCTCCCTCCCCGTGGCATGAGTGAGCAGGAGCACCCTAATCAGCTGCTGCTTTCATCCTCTCATGTCTGGGTAGGAACAGATGCCTGAGGGTGACCTATGTGCAGAGGCGGGGCCAAAACCAAAGCTGAACCCCAGGAGCTGTGCAAACAAAGAAGAGAAAGGGAAATTTCTCCATGCAGCCTCAGGAGCAGCGGATTAAATCCCCACAATCAACTTGATGTACCCTGCATCTGTGGAATACCTAAATAGACAACGAATTGTCCCAAAATTGAAGCGATGGACTTTGGGAGCAACTGTAGACTTGGGGTTTGCTGTCTGCAACTGACTTGTTTCTGATTTTTATGTTTATCTTAGTATAGTTTTTAGCACTTGTTATCATTGGTGGATTTGTTTATTGGTTTCGTTGCTCTCTTCTTTTTTTATTATTATTTTTTATTTTTTTATTTTAATAATCTATTTTTTTAAATTTTTTTATTATTATTTTTTCTTTCTTTTTTTCTCCCTTTTATTCTGAGCTGTGTTGCTGACAGGGTCTTGGTGCTCCGGCCTGGTGTCAGGCCTGAGCCTCTGAGGTGAGAGAGCCGAGTTCAGGACATTGGACCACCAGAGACCTCGAGCCACACGTAGTATCAATTGGCGAGAACTCTCCCAGAGATCTCTGTCTCAACGCTAAGACCCAGCTCCATCCAACGGCCAGCAAGCTCCAGTGCTGGACGCCCCATGCCAAACAACTAGCAAGACAGGCACACAGCCCACCCATTAGAGAGGCTGCCTAAAATCATACTAAGTTCACAGACACCCCAAAACACACCACCGGACGCATCTCTGCCCACCAGAAAGACAAGATCCAGCCCCACCCACCAGAACACAGGCACCAGTCCCCTCCACCACGAAGCCTACACAAGCCACTGAACCAACCTCACCCACTGGGGGCAGACATCAAAAACAACAGAAACTACGAACCTGCAGCCTGTGAAAAGGAGACCCCAAACACAGTATGTTAAGCAAAATGAGAAGACAGAGAAATACGCAGCAGAGAAAGGAGCAAGGTGAAAACCCACCAAACCAAAAAAATGAAGAGGAAATAGGCAGTCTACCTGAAAAAGAATTCAGAGTAATGATAGTAAAGATGATCCAAAATCTTGGAAATGGAATGGAGAAAATACAAGATATGTTTAACAATGACCTAGAAGAACTAAAGAGCAAACAAACTGATGAACAACACAATAAATGAAATTAAAAATTCTCTAGAAGGAATCAGTAGCAGACTAACTGAGGCAAAAGAATGTATAAGTGATCTGGAAGATAAAATAATGGAAATAACTACCACAGAGCAGAATAAAGGAAAAAGAATGAAAAGAATTGAGAGTCACAGAGACCTCTGGGACAACATTAAATGCTCCAACATTCGAATTATAGGGGTCCCAGAAGAAGAAGAGAAGAAGAAAGGGACTGAGAAAATATTTGAAGAGATGATAGTTGGAAACTTCCCTAATATGGGGAAGGAAATAGTCAAGTCCAGGAAGCACAGAGAGTCCTATACAGGATAAATCCAAGGAGAAACACGCCAAGACACATATTAATCAAGATATCAAAAATTAAATACAAAGAAGAAATATTAAAAGCAGCAAGGGAAAAGCAACAAATAACATACAAGGGAATCCCCATAAGGTTAACAGCTGATCTTTCAGCAGAAAATCTGCAAGCCAGAAGGGAGTGGCATGATATATTTAAAGTGATGGAAGGGAAAAACCTACAACCAAGATTACTTTACCCAGCAAGGATCTCATTCAGATTCAACACAGAAATTAAAACCTTTACAGACAAGCAAAAGTTAAGAGAATTCAGCACCACCAAACCAGCGTTAGAACAAATGCTAAAGGAACTTCTCTAGGCAGGAAACACAAGAGAAGGAAAAGACCTACAATAGCAAACCCAAAACAATTAAGAAAATGGTAATAGGAACATACATATCAATAACTACCTTAAATGTAAATGGATTAAATGCTCCCACCAAAAGACATAGAATGGCTGAATGGATACAAAAACAAGACCCATATATATGCTGTCTACAAGAGACCCTCTTCAGACCTAGGGTCACATACAGACTGAAAGTGAGGGGATGGAAAAAGATATTCCATGCAAATGGAAATCAAAAGAAAGCTGGAGTAGCAATTCTCATATCAGACAAAATAGACTTTAAAACAAAGACTATTACAAGAGACAAAAGGACACTGCATAATGATCGAGGGATCGATCCAAGAAGATATAACAATTGTAAATATTTATGCACCCAACATAGGAGCACCTCAATACATAAGGAAAGTGCTAACAGCCATAAAAGGGGAAATTGACAGTAACACATAGTAGGGGACTTTAACATCCCACTTTCACCAATGGACAGATCATCCAGACAGAAGATTAATAAGGAAACACAAGCTTTAAAAATGATACATTAAACAAGATGGACTTCATTGATACTTATAGGACATTCCATCCAAAAACAACAGAATACACTTTCTTCTCAAGTGCTCACGGAACATTCTCCAGGATAGATCATATCTTGGGTCACAAATCAAGCCTTGGTAAATTTAAGAAAATTGAAATCATATCACGTATCTTTTCCGACCACAATGCTGTGAGACTAGATATCAATTACAGGAAAAAAACTGTAAAAAATACAAACACATGGAGGCTAAACAATACACTACTAAATAACCAAGAGATCACTGAAGAAATCAAAGAGGAAAACAAAAAATACCTAGAAACAAATGACAATGAAAACGCAATGACCCAAAACCTATGGGATGCAGCAAAAGCAGTTCTGAGAGGGAGGTTTATAGCAATACAATTCTACCTCAAGAAACAAGAGAAGTCTCAAATAAACAACCTACCCTTACACCTAAAGCAATTAGAGGAACAAGAACAAAAAAACTCCAAAGTTAGCAGAAGGAAAGAAATTATAAAGATGAGATCAGAAATAAATGAAAAAGAAATGAAGAACACAATAGCAAATAAATAGCAATAAAACTATAAAAGCTGGTTCTTTGAGAAGCTAAACAAAATTGATAAACCATTAGTCAGACTCATCAAGAGAAAAAGGGAGAAGACTCAAATCAACAGAATTAGAAGAAAAAGGAGAAGTAACAACTGACACTGCAGAAGTACAAAGGATCATGAGAGATTACTACAAGCAACTATATGCCAATAAAATGGACAACCTGGAAGAAATGGACAAATTCTTAGAAAAGCACAACCTTCTGAGATTGAACCAGGGCAAAATAGAAAATATAAACAGACCAATCGCAAGCAATGAAATTGAAACTGTGATTAAAAATCTTCCAACAAACAAAAGCCCAGGACCAGATGGCTTCACAGGTGAATTCTATCAAACATTTAGAGAAGAGCTAACACCTATCCTTCTCAAACTCTTCCAAAATATTGCAGAGGGAGGAACACTCCCAAACTCATTCTACGAGGCCACCATCACCCTGATACCAAAACCAAAGATGTCACAAAGAAAGAAAACTACAGGCCAATATCACTGATGAACATAGATGCAAAAATCCTCAACAAAATACTCGCAAACAGAATTCAACAGCACATTAAAAGGATCATACACCATGATCAAGTGGGGTTTATCCCAGGAATGCAAGGATTCTTCAATATACGCAAATCAATCAATGTGATACACCATATTAACAAATTGAAGGAGAAAAACCATATGATCATCTCAATAGATGCAGAGAAAGCTTTCGACAAAATTCAACACCCATTTATGATAAAAGCCCTGCAGAAAGTAGGCATAGAGGGAACTTTCCTCAAATAATAAAGGCCATATATGACAAACCCACAGCCAACATTGTCCTCAATGGTGAAAAGCTGAAACCATTTCCACTAAGATCAGGAACAAGACAAGGTTGCCCACTCTCACCACTATTATTCAACATAGTTTTGGAAGTGTTAGCCACAGCAATCAGAGAAGAAAAAGAAATAAAAGGAATCCAAATCGGAAAAGAAGAAGTAAAGCTGTCACTATTTGCAGATGACATGATACTATACATAGAGAATCCTAAAGAAGCTACCAGAAAACTACTAGAGCTAATCAATGAATTTGGTAAAGTAGCAGGATACAAAATTAATGCACAGAAATCTCTTGCATTTCTATACACTAATGACGAAAAATCTGAAAGTGAAATTAAGAAAACACTCCCGTTTACCATTGCAACAAAAAGAATAAAATATCTAGGAATAAACCTACCTAAGGAGACAAAAGACCTGTATGCAGAAAATTATAGGACACTGATGAAAGAAATTAAAGATGATACAAATAGATGGAAAGATATACCATGTTCCTGGATTGGAAGAATCAACATTGTGAAAATGACTCTACTACCTAAAGCAATCTACAGATTCAATGCAATCCCTATCAAACTACCACTGGCATTTTTCACAGAACTAGAACAAAAAATTTCACAATTTGTATGGAAACACAAAAGACCCCGAATAGCCAAAGCAATCTTGAGAACGAAAAATGGAGCTGGGGGAATCAGGCTCCCTGACTTCAGACTATATTACAAAGCTTCAGTAATCAAGACAGTTTGGTACTGGCACAAAAACAGAAATATAGATCAATGGAACAGGATAGAAAGCCCAGAGATAAACCCACACACATATGGTCACCTTATCTTTGATAAAGGAGGCAAGCATATACAGTGGAGAAAAGACAGCCTCTTCAATAAGTGGTGCTGGGAAAATTGGACAGATACATGTAAAAGTATGAAATTAGAACACTCCCTGACACCATGCACAAAAATAAACTCAAAATGGATTAAAGACCTAAGTGTAAGACCAGACACTATCAAACTCTTAGAGGAAAACATAGGCAGAACACTCTATGACATACATCACAGCAAGATTCTTTCTGACCCAGCTCCCAGAGAAATGGAAATAAGAACACAAATAAACAAATGGGACCTAATGAAACTTAAAAGCTTTTGCACAGCAAAGGAAACCATAAACAAGACCAAAAGACAACCATCAGAATGGGAGAAAATATTTGCAAATGAAGCAACTGACAAAGGATTAATCTCCAAAATTTACAAGCAGCTCATGCAGCTCAATAACAAAAAAATGAACAACCCAATCCAAAAATGGGCAGAAGACCTAAATAGACATTTCTCCAAAGAAGATATACAGATGGCCTACAGACACATGAAAGAATGCTCAACATCATTAATCATTAGAGAAATGCAAATCAAAACTACAATGAGATATCATCTCACACCGGTCAGAATGGCCATCATCAAAAAATCTAGAAACAATAAATGCTGGAGAGGGTGTGGAGGAAAGGGAACTCTCTTGCACTGTTGGTGGGAATGTAAATTGATACAGCCACTATGGAGAACAGTATGGAGGTTCCTTAAAAAACTACAAATAGAACTACCATACGATCCAGCAATCCCACTACTGGGCATATACCCTGAGAAAACCATAGGTCAAAAAGAGTCATGTACCAAAATGTTCATTGCAGCTCTATTTACAATAGCCAGGACATGGAAGCAACCTAAATGTCCATCGACAGATGAATGGATAAAGAAGATGTGGCACATATATACAATGGAATATTACTCAGCCATAAAAAGAAATGAAATGGAGGTATTTGTAATGAGGTGGATGGAGTTAGAATCTGTCATACAGAGTGAAGTAAGTCAGAAAGAGAAAAACAAATACAGTATGCTAACACATATATACGGAATCTAAGGAAAAAAAAAAGCCATGAAGAACCTAGTGGCAAGACGGGAATAAAGACACAGACCTACTAGAGAATGGACTTGAGGATATGGGGAGGGGGTGGGGTGAGATGTGACAGGGTGAGAGAGTGTCATGGACATATATACACTACCAAATGTAAAATAGATAGCTAGTGGGAAGCAGCCGCATAGCACAGGGAGATCAGCTCGGTGCTTTGTGACCACCTAGAGGGGTGGGATGGGGAGGGTGGGAGGGAGGGAGATGCAAGAGGGAAGAGATATGGGAACATATTGTATATGTATAACTGATTAACTTTGTTATAAAGCAGAAGCTAACACACCATTGTAAGGCAATTATACTTCAATAAAGATGTTAAAAAAAAAAATCTTCCAGCAAACAAAAGCCCAGGACCAGATGGCTTCACAGACGAGTTCTATCAAACATTTAGAGAAGAGCTGACACCTATCCTTCTCAAACTCTTCCAAAATATAGCAGAGGGAGAAATACTCCAAAACTCAGTCTACGAGGCCACCATCACCCTGATACCAAAACCAGACAAAGATGTCACAAGGAAAGAAAACTACAGGCCAATATCACTGATGAACATAGATGCAAAAATCCTCAACAAAATACTAGCAAACAGAATCCAACAGCACATTAAAAGGATCATACACCATGATCAAGTGGGGTTTATCCCAGGAATGCAAGGATTCTTAAATATATGCAAATCAATCAATTTGATACACCATATTAACAAATTGAAGAATAAAAACCATATGAACATCTGAATAGATGCAGAAAAAGCTTTCAACAAAATTCAACACCAATTTATGATAAAAACTCTCCAGAAAGTAGGCATAGAGGGAACTTACCTCCGCATAATAAAGGCCATATATGACAGACCCACAGCCAACATCATTCTCAGTGGTGAAAACTGAAACCATTTCCTCTAAGATCAGGAACAAGACAAGGTTGCCCACTCTCACGACTGTTATTCAACATACTTTTGAAAGTGTTAGCCACAGCAATCAGAGAAGAAAAAGAAATAAAAGGAATCCAAATCGGAAAAGAAGAAGTAAAGCTGTCACTGTTTGCAGATGACATGATACTATACATAGAGAATCCTAAAGATGCTACCAGAAAACTACTAGAGCTTATCAATGAATTTGCTAAAGTAGCAGGATACAAAATTAATGCTCAGGAATCTCTTGCATTCATATTCACTAATGATGAAAAATCTGAAAGAGAAATTAAGGAAACACTCCCATTTACCACTGCAAGAAAAAGAATAAAATACCTAGGAATAAACCTACCTAAGGAGACCAAAGACCTGTATGCAGAAAACTATAAGACACTGATGAAAGAAATTAAAGATCATACAAACTGATGGAGAGGTATACCATGTTCTTGGATTGGAAGAATCAACATTGTGAAAATGACTGTACTACCCAAAACAATCTACAGATTCAATGCAATTCCTATCAAACTACCAATGGCATTTTTCACAGAACTAGAACAAAAATTTTCACAATTTGTATGGAAACACAAAAGACCCCAAATAGCCAAAGCAGTCATAAGAAAGAAAAAGGGAGCTGGAGGAATCAGGCTCCCTGGCTTCAGACTATACTACAAAGTTACAGTAATCAAGACAGTATGGTACTGGCACAAAACCAGAAATATAGATCAGTGGAACAGGATAGAAAGCCCAGAGATAAGCCCACGCACATATGGTCACCTTATCTTTGATAAAGGAGGCAAGAATATACAATGGAGGGAAAAAAAGCCTCTTCAATAAGTGGTGCTGGGAAAACTGGACAGCTACATGTAGAAGAATGAAATTAGAACACTCCCTAACACCATACACAAAAATAAACTCAAAATGGATTAAAGATCTAAATGTAAGGCCAGACACTATAAAACTCTTAGAGGAAAACCTAGGCAGAACACTCTTTGACATAAATCACAGCAAGATCCTTTTTGACCCACCTCCTAGAGAAATGGAAATAAAAACAAAAATAAACAAATGGGACCTAATGAAACTTATAAGCTTTTGCACGGCAAAGGAAACCATAAACAAGGCAAAAAGACAACCCTCAGAATGGAAGAAAATATTTGCAAACGAAGCAACTGTCAAAGGATTAATCTCCAAAGTATACAGGCAGCTCATGCAGCTCAATATCAAAAAAACAAACCACCCAATCCAAAAATGGGCAGAAGATCTAAATAGACATTTCTCCGAAGAAGATAAACAGATTGAAAGGATGCTCAACGTCACTAATCATTAGAGAAATGCAAATCAAAACCACAATTAGGTATCACCTCAGATGGGTCAGAATGGCCATCATCAAGAAATCTACAAACAATAAATGCTGGAGAGGGTGTGGAGAAAAGGGAACCCTCTTGCACTGTTGATGGGAATGTAAATTGATACAGCCACTATGGAGAACAGTATGGAGGTTCCTTAAAAAACTAAAAATAGAACTATCATATGCCCCAGCAATCCCACTCACTACTGGGCATATACCCTGAGAAAACCATAATTCAAAAAGAGTCATGTACCACAGTGTTCGCTGCAGCACTATTTACAGTAGCCAGGACATGAAAGCAACCTAAGTGTCCATCGACAGATGAATGGATAGAGAAGATGTGGCACATATATACAATGAAATATTACTCAGCTATAAAAAGAAACGAAATTGAGTTATTTTGTAGTGAGGTGGATGGACCTAGAGTCTGTCATACAGAGCAAAGTGAGTCAGAAAGACAAAAACAAATACCGTATGCTAATACATATGTATGGAATCTAAAAAAAAAAAAATTGTTCTGATGAAGCTAGGGGCAGGACAGAAATAAAGACGCAGTCGTAGAGAATGGACTTGAGGACATGGGGAGGGGGAAGGGTAAGCTGGGACGAAGTGAGAGAGTAGCATTGACATATATACACTACCAGATGTAAAATAGATAACTAATGGGAAGCAGCTGCATAACACTGGGAGATCAGCTCAGTGATTTGTGACCATCTAGAGGGGTGGGATAGGTAGGGTGGGAGGGAGATGCAAGAGGGAGGGGCTATGGGGATATATGTATACATACAGCTGATTCACTTTGTTATACAGCAGAAAATAACACAACGTAGTAAAGCAATTATACTCCAATAAAGATGTTAAAAAACATAACAAAACAACCCTTTGGAACACTGGGCTTTTTTTTTTCTCAGTAAAAACAAGAGAATATACATTTATGATATTATACCCTAAAAGTTACAATTGATTTGTCTGTGTGACATTTAAAACCTATCAATATGCAAATTCTTTTTAAGGGGGAGGGATAGATTGGGAGTTTGGGATTGACATGTACACACTGCTGTATTTAAGGTGGGTAACCAACAAGGACCTACTTATAAAAAAATAAAATTTAAAAAGAGATAAGATGAGAATATCTCATTTTGTAATGTCTAAGGAATTCAATAAGAATCAACATTTTAAATAAAAATTTAAATATATACATTTAAGGTGTACCACATGATGATTTGATATACATATACATAGTGAAAATATTACTACAGTCAAGCTAATTAACATATCACATAGTTACTGTTTTCTGTGTGTGTGATGAAAGCACCTGAAATCTACTTTTTCAGTAAATTTCCAGTATTCAGTCCAGTATTATTAACTATAGTCACCGTGCTGTACATTGTAACATTGACCACTTGAGGGTCAAGTGAAAGAGGTAGAGCCAACAAAGGAGGTAATCAGAGGTGTAGGAAAACCAGGAGAGCTTGATGTCACAGAGTACAAAGAGGTTCCTAGAAAGGGTACCACTTGCCTCTGAGAGGCTGAATAAAATGAAATTGAGGTTTGACCCATAAAAAAGACCAAGTAACCTTAATGAGGGTACTGTCCGCAGCAGATTGATGAAGGCAGAAGCTAGATTTCAGTGAGCTGAGAAGGTGAAAAAGAGATTGAAAGAGCAAAGATATTGTATTTCCTTATGTTTCTACATTGCCCTGCGTAGTCCTTTGCATAAACTACATACTTGTGAATCAGGAAAGTGTCCTAGAATTTCAGAGGTGAAAGGAAGTCTTGTTACTATATAGAAGAAGAGACTAATGTCCAGAGAGTTATAGTGACTTGCCTGGCCAACCAAATTTATATGGAGAATTGGTGGTAGAGTCAAGACAACTTACCTTTGTAACTTAAGAGCTGATGTGGTTGAAAACTTAGGCTTGGGAGTCAGTCATATCTGAGTTTTGACCAACACTGTTACTTAATAACTGTGGGACTTTGGGTAAGTTACTAAAGAGAGAGGTAACTCTCTGCTTTAGTTTTCCTCATCTGTAAAATTAAAATAATAATAGCATACATTTCACATTAGTTGTAAGAATTAATACCCGGCACATAGTAAGGACTCCATAATTCTTTTGCCTTAAAAAATGCTTTTAAGGGCCTCCCTGGTGGTGCAGTGGTTAAGAATCTGCCTGCCAATGCAGGGGACACGGGTTCAAGCCCTGGTCTGGGAAGATCCCACGTGCCGGAGAGCAACTAGGCCCGTGAGCCACAACTACTGAGCCTCCGCGTCTGGAGCCTGTGCTCCGCAACAAGAGAGGCCACGATAGTGGGAGGCCCACGCACCGCAATGAAGAGTGGCCCCCGCTTGCCGCAACTAGAGAAAGCCCTCGCACAGAAACGAAGACCCAACACAGCCATAAATAAATAAATAAATAAATAAATTAATTTTTTTTTAAAAAACCAATAACGAATAATAAAACCATGCAAAAAAAAAAGAATTTATAAAAAAAAAATGCTTTTAAGAGGCATGCCCTTCTGCATTTCTTTTATCAGTAACAATGAGATTCTGAAATTATGTAAAGGAAAATTTGTATTTTAAAATAAATTTCAGAGATTAAAAGCATTCTGCCTTACTGAAATGTTTCCTACACATCTTACTTTTTTTTTTTCATTTTTTAAAAAAATTTTTGGCTGTATTGGGTCTTCGTTGCTATGCACGGGCTTTCTCTATTTGTGGTTAGTTGGGGCTACTCTTCGTTGCGGTGCGCAGGCTTCTCGTTGTCGTGGCTTCTCTTGTTGCAGAGCACGGGCTCTAGGCACGAGGGCTTCAGTAGTTGTGGCTCGCAGGCTCTAGAGCACAGGCTCAGTAGTTGTGGCACACGGGCTTAGTTGCTCCATGGCATGTGGGATCTTCTCAGACCAGGGCTCGAACCCGTGTCCCCTGCATTGGCAGGTGGGTTCTTAACCACTGCACCACTAGGGAAGCCCCTACACATCTTACTATTAAAACTCTATGGGTGCTTCAAGGAAATAATCTGCTCTTTCTGTGGTGAGGGAACTTCCTCCAGGAATAAGAAGTTCTATAGACAAATTATAAAATTACATAAAATTTATGAGATCAGCACTACATTAAATGAGGCTGTAGAGATATATAAGAACCATCCTTTCTGTCAAAAAGATGATTGCCTTGTAGGGGAGAGAAACAAACTAATAAATGCCGTAAAGTTTATATATGGACAGTCAGGTGAAAAGGAGAATGAGTGATGCATTTTGCTAAGCAGAGAAGGAGTCAGAAAAGATTTCAAGAAAGAGGTATAGTTTGAGCTAAATCTGGAAAGATGAGTGTTTACCAGCAGGGGGCGATTTCTGAACAAAGTAAAGCACAGCATGTTTAAAGATACAGAAGCATGAAACTAGCATATTTGTTGGAGCCTAGGATGAGAAAGAGACAAGAGGAGAGGAATAAGACCAAGCAGAAAGGCTGGAGCAAGATTATGGAAGACTTTGAAATTTGGACTTTGTCTTGCAAGTGATGGGAGTCATTTTCAGGGTTATGATTTAAATTTTGACTCCTCTCTACCATGTCATTTTAAAGGTGTACTGTTTTTCTTTTTTTTAATTAATTAATATATTTTTGGCAGCATTGGGTCTTCGCTGCTGTGCGCGGACCCCTCACTGCGGCGCCCCTCCCGCTGCGGAGCACAGGCTCCAGGCACAGGGGTCCCAGCAGCTGTGGCTCATGGGCTCTAGAGCAGGCTCAGCAGCTGTGGCACTCTGGCCCAGCTGCTCCGCGGCATGTGAGATCCTCCCGGACCCCAGCTCGAACCCATGTCCCCTGCATTGGCAGGCGGACTCCCAACCACTGCGCCACCAGGGAAGTCTGTAAAGGTGTACTCTTATAGGGCAATAAATGCATGCAATAAGTAGGCATTGAACTTAATCACCCACATGACACTGGAGCCTAAAACTAAGGTTTGTGTAACTTTTGTGTATCTAGGTGAATGAGTTAGAGGTTTTCAGAAGCAGAAAAAAGGACAAGAAATTTGTTTTAAATGTTTTCACCTATTAGCACATATTATGCGCTAGACACTTGCACATATTTTGGCTTATTATTGCTCACCACTATTATTCCCATTATCCAGATAAGGAAAAGTGAGTCTTTTGGTTAAGTGACTTGCTCAGGCATGTAGCAATTAAGTGGCAGTTTGAAATTTAGCTCCTGTCTCTAAGTCCAGCGTTCTTGCTGCTGTAGAATAAATCTGCTGCAGGAATTGTCAGCATAACTTCTTCAGCCCTCATGAGTTATCCACGCATCTCTGCCTCTCCTTGATGCTGATGCAGAGGCCAAGAGGCCAGAGTAATCCACAACAGCTTTGAAACATTTAGTTTACCATGATGAAACCAGCACTGGGGCACCCCCACCTGTAGGTAACAGCCCTTTTGTGGCATGCCACCTAATCTGGTTGGTTTTACCTGGCTGGAGTCAGATCTAAGAAGCAAGACTAAGGAAGCAGGAGACGTTTGAGATTTGCAGAGTAGCAGGAATAGGTTTTCTTTCCCCTTTGTAATGCACTTCATTTACATGTATTTCTTTTAATATTTTTCAGGTTTACCTTAAGGTAAAGGAGCCTATATTCCATCAGGTAATTTTTAAAAATTATTACACATTTTATTATTTAACCTGCCTTGTGTTTTCCTTTTCTAGTAAATTATATGCATATACAACTTCTGTAAGTGAAATGGTAGATGTTTTAGGAAAGAACAGTGTTTAAAACAGAGATTGCAGACAAGTTCCTACAGAAGCAGATGTAAGCAAAATAGGAATATACCAAGAACAGTCAATGCCCAGGCCCCACGGGCTATTGGTAGATAGTCACGCAGGTGCAGCATTGCTCTTATAAGCAGAAAACAAAAACAGGAAGCATTATACACATGCACATGTAAACAGTCTTTTTTATGACATTATTTTCTAGAAAAGATAAGGGGAAAATACTCAAGGAATGTTCAGTCTAACATATCTTAAGTAGTTTTTTGAGGTGGGAGGTTATTTATACTGAGGGAAACAAACATAGGAAACTTTGGTATAAGAAATAATAACTTAAGTGCATCCTAGAATGAAACCAGAGTAAAATGAAGTATCAGACCCTAAATAAAGAGAGCTCTTATTTATTGAGTGCTATGATGTGCCTGGTCACTATGCTTATTACTACATAGACTCTAATCTCCCCAGCAGTCCTACAAATTATGAATTACTGTCTACATTTTAAGGGAAATGAGCTCAGAGATATTAGGTAATTTGTGCCAGAGTTACACAGTTATTAAGGGACAGAGCCAGGGCTGTAACTAGATTTGTTTGACCCCTGTCATCATTCTTTTAATAAAGCAGGGTAGATAGATAGATAGATAGATATGATAGATAGGTAGATAGATAAAGGATAAATAACTAAGCACGCAAACAAGCACACATTTCAGGAGGATTAGAGGCCTTGTACTTTTAGAATATTTTGTGCTTATATAAAAAAGTAAATGTTCCTATAATCTTTTAAACTTAAACTAGACAAACCACCTGAAATCTGTTTCTTGAAGAAATAAATTCCAAATCCACGTTATTGTGCCTTGCTTTTTTCCACAGGCCAGCTGAAAGTAGATGTACTAACGTAGATATTATGGGGGGTGGGGCATTCTCACTTTCCTGTTTATTATAGCTTGAAGTGATGTCATTATATATTTACCCCTTTATTAGAAATACTTGTTGACACAGTGTAGAAAATGAAGTTTATGTGAAGAATACTTCAGTTTTTATAAGCTTCTTATTTGCCTTTATAAGAAAGAAAAATCATAACCACAAAAGAACAAAATTTGGAAATTTGGAGTTAAGTTTTCTAAGTTTATTACCATTCAGTTTTCTGTTTTGTGTTTTTGACTTATTTGACACTGTGTTTATGTAATAAAAGGAACAAACTATTCATATAACTTTTCATGCTGCAATTTCCATGTGTTTTTCCAGTAATAAATATTTTCTGCTCTGTGTATAGGGAAGATATAGGGAAGATATCTGTGTATGCTGATAGGAAGGTAGGCAGGATGAAAACTTATAGCTATGGCTTATATCCTAGGCTTAGAGATTAAAAATCAGGATAGGGAAGTGAAGAAGTAAAGGAATACTAGGGTGAAGTGGATAAGCAATCTGAAGGTAAGACATTCATTCATTCATTCATCATGTGTTTACTGTGTACTTTCTCATTACCAAATTTTGAGCTGGAATTTGGAAGTAAAGAGGCAGTAGATCACAGACTTTTAAGATCTAAAGTGAGGCAGACCTGGATTCAAACTAGTCTCTCCGCTTATTCACAGTAATACTCTCTATAAGTTACTTAACTTCTTTGAGCTTTGGTTTCCTCGTTATTCAGCAAACACTTTTTAAGTGCCTTCAGTATGCCCGGTGCTGTACTAGGCACAGGTGATATACTAGTCAGTGAAATAATGAGGTCTCTTGCTCTTATAGAGCTCATAGACCACATCTCTAAAGTTGGTATAATAATCTCCTAAAGTTGTCTGAGTATTAAATGAAATAATGCATTTAAACCTTAGCACATAGTAAAACACTCAGTAAATGTTAACTAATATTAATATACTAAAGCACATAAGACATTGCTGCTGGTCTCAAAGAACTCACTATCTGGTCAGGAAGATTGACTTGTAAAAACGTATTTGTAGTATATACGTTTTGTAATAAACATGTAAAAGAAGTACTAATGTAGGCAAGGGCACAGTCTGTCCGTTTAGATGACTCAAAATAGGATTACAAAATACACCTAGTGCATGTAGCTAAATTATTACTTACTCTAGTACTGAAGAACAAGTTAAGGAAAATAGCCTACTAGTTTGATACAATAGTATTCCTCGCTGCTTTGTAAAGTTTTATTTAAAGAGAACTTTGCCTCAAATGTCTAATCTAGAGTATCCTATGCTGGTCTGTTAAGTAATTAGAATTGATACTTTCTATTGATATTTATACTTAAGGCTTAAAAAAAAAATCTATCCCTAATTATTTTCTGGGTATCATTCTTAAGAAAAGAGAACTTCTTTTTCTGAGAATCTTCTAATTGTCAAAGTTTGGAGTATTACTCTCAGTTCTTTCAGGTAACTTGATATTTTTATGTGTAGAAACTTAGAAAAATTGTTTTAGAATTTGTAAGTAGAAAATTGTTTTGGAATTTGTGACAGGATTTATAATATTTTTCAAGATCTTAAAAATAATGGAAAAGGAAGGAAAAGCAATGTGGTCTAATCTAAAGGAGCTCTGATTAAGACTGGAATCTTGATTTCTTACCACTTTGATTTCTTGAAGTTCAGAATCTCGATTTCTTGCCATTTTGTTATCCACCGAAAAATTTCTTGCTGTACCTATTCTTCAGTATCTTCATCTGTAAAATGTTCAAAACAAGGAAAGGTACTATTTCACAAGGATTATATAAAAATAATTAATATAAGGTAATGCAAAGCACAAGGCAATAAACATACTAATACTGTGTGATACTAAAAGTACTTAGTAAGATGTGCATAAATTTCTGCCTATGATGATCATGGAAAGCTTCTAAAAGGAGATATTTGAGTTGAGCTAGAGAGATAAGTAGTGATAGTACAATTAAAAATATCTGTCACAACAAGGATGATTGTCTTGCTAACCAGATTAGCTTCCCTGAGGGAGAATATACTGATAACAGTTCTACTTTACTGTATTAAATCCAAGGTGATCCAAACATCTCCAAAAGAGAGCCAAATGCCATTTATTCATTTTGATGGCCTTGCAAAGGATAATACTCAGATCACATAGCTGTCATGTTCAATAGAAACACCAACATATCTTAAGCAAGAAAACAAAAGAAAAGCATACATGAGAATAGACTAAAAGAACATTTAAGAAGTTACTGAACCCTCTTAAAGTAGCTAATTGACAAATCAGTAGTTGAATATCTCAGATGAGATCTCATCTAATGTCTCAAAGTGTACTGTTGCTTAAAATCTTCTTGCCAAAGTAGATGTCTCCGAGAGATTGTTTCTAGATGTGACATACCAGTATTTTATTACTACCCCTTCTAATTTGACCTTCAAGGTTTGCAAGAAAGAACACTATGTAAACAATTTGAAAAACAGGAACTTAAGTAGATTTTTTAAAATTCTATTATGTTTCATTTGTGCCATTTTATTACAAATTAGGGTAGAAGGAAACTACTGTATAAGCACACTTGGAAAAGAAGATGATTTTTTTAGTGTCTACTATGTGCTAAATATTGTATATTCTTTCATATAGTTTATATAGATTGACTCACTCATTATCTTACTAAAATATCAACAAACCTGTTTAGGAATTATCTTCATTTTATAGGTAAGATAACTGAGAGTCAGAAGGGTTAAGTAATCTGCCCAGTGTTTCTCAACTAGTTAGTGGCAGAACTGGAAATTGAAACCAGATCTTTTTTTTTTTCCCTCAGAGCCCATATTGCTTTTATGATATTATATGTCCTTATAGCAGATTACTTTGGAATCTAATTTATTGTCAGATGTTTTTCAAAAGAATGAAAAATACTATTTATATTTTTGTGCAATAATGAACTTGGAAAAATGTGAAGACTGAATATGTAAAACTTAGGTATAGCTGTGGTTTACTTTAAGTAAACCTCAATTCAGTTATCAATTCAAAAACTGCCCAAAGTCAAATATAAGTGAAGTACTTTGGGAATCAAAAGAGATTAAGTAATTTTTATAGAAGGATTTCAGGCAGGCTTCACATAGGAAATGACATTTGAGCAGGATTTATTTGACCATGGAACCCTTTTTTATTGAATATCTCTTAATATCTCTCAGCACGGTGGTATTCTGGGGGACTGTTTGGGAAATCCTGTGCTAAATACGAGACCCTGCAGAACATGAGAAGAGAAAGAAGGCTGGAACCAAATTGTGAATCACTGGCTGTCATGCTAGAGTTTGAAACTTATGATTTTGCCATTGACAGAGGCATAAGATTATAATATCTGTTTCAGATAATTCTGGCAGTTGTATGTAGGATGGATTAGAAGGCTGTATAGTTTGGGCAGAATTAAAATTTTAAACCGGTTCTGAATATACCTACAAAAACTATGTTTTTACCAATAGACCACATTGCCTTATGAGACTTATGAAATTGTTTTATAATTAAAAAGTAATATCTACATTTAGCTTATTACTATTTAAACTATCATCTAAGTATGTAGGAAGCACCAACCTTTTATCCTTATCATATGAGAATAATGTATATATTAACTCCCAAAATAAAATGCCTCTTACATCCCTATTTTGACTATGATTATAGAAATATGAAACCACAGTCACCTAGTTCAGTCCCTTCATTTTACAAATGGGAGTCCAAGGCTAAGATAAATGAAGTGACTTATACAAGGTCATATACTGAGGCAGTAATCGGGTGGTAGAAAAATCTAGAATCCAACTGCAGCCCTTGGCTTTTTCTGGTAGAGGTTCTCTTTACTATGTTTGGGCAATTGAATGAGTCCATTACAAACTCCAAATGCCTAAATCCCATTACCTATTACCACCATAGGTTCCCACTCACTGGGGCTTTATCCACAAATCCCTACCTGATCTCCCACCCTAATAAACTGTTCGTGACCACAGGTGAGCTGAGTGCCTTTCTCCTAGAGTGAAAGACTTGAGCTCCCTCTGGGCATTCAATGTGAAGCTAATAATTATTCTAGCGGGTTAGTATGGAATTCTTTCTTTATCTTTTAAATATCTTTTATTTTTAAACAATATGAAACTTACAGAAAGACTGCAAGAACGATAAAAAGAACTTTTCCACCTGAACCACTTGAAAGTATACTGTCAACCTGTTGGAGCATGATGACTTATGATAGTGTCTATTAGACTTCTCCATTGTAAAGTTATTCTCTGTCCCTTCATAATTAATAAGAACTTTGTAGTAAAGTACTCTGAGACTTACAAAAATACTCTTAATTATTAAGCTTTGAATTTATTTATTTTTATTTCTATGGACTCTCTCTTGTATTCCTATTTTATTCAATGAGTTATGATTTGTTACTATCATGGTTTATTTTGGTGTAAAAATTGTCTCAGATTTGGCAAGTGGAGCACTTTCAGGCCGGTGTCTGTGTCCTTTTGACCTGTTCCCATCATTCTTTGAATATCTCTTACTTTTTGGCACAAGAAGATGTTCTTGGCTCATCTTGTTCTCTCCCTGCTCCAGGCCTGATCTCCATGGAGGCTTGGTTTCTTTGAGTGGAGAATGGAATTTAGAAACCAGATCCAAGTACTAGATATGTGATTACATGTGTCTCTCCTTTATTAGACTGAGCTCTTTGAGGTCAGGAATAGGGTGTCTTTTCATCTTTGAATGATGAATGAATGCCTCATCCAATGGCTGTCATTCAGTCGGTGTTCAATAAGTATTGGGTTGACCAAAAAGTTTGTTTAGGTTTGTCCGTAAAATCGTACGAACAAACCCGAACGAACATTTTGGCCAGACCAATACTTGGTAGAAAATAAACTGGTCAGTTATTTGGAACTCCTCTCTATGTTTTGACTTAATCCACGGAATAGACCATAAGGAATGAGTCTATTCCTTAGTGGAGAATGTTAGCTCTGAAGAAATATTTTAAGTCAGTCTCCCTCATTATCAAAATAATTATTGTATATCTACAGTTTCCAAGGTCCCACACTACAGCCCCATCCCACTTAATTTGCCCTCTTTTACCTCTCTGTTTCATCTATCTTCAAATCTTTCCACACAGGCATCTTAATGCCAAGTCACAGAACAAAAAATTGTTTTTCTACTTTGCTCAAGATACTTTTCATTTTACTGATAAACAAAAACACAACATGCTTTTTTCCTAGGCTGTAGGCTCCTTAAGGATAAATACCAGGTCTCAGTTTACACACAGCATATTTCTATGATGCTTCAGCAGGGAGAAAACACTAATAATATTTTTATAGTCTTTGGAGTTCGAAGATCGAAAAAATTATTAAATATGGAAAGATATGAAAATTCCTTGTAAAAATATTTTTAGACAAAAATTGCAGGGAGTGGAAAAGTATGTATTCTGTTATCTTTTTATTTTAAAAATGACTTATCTTAAAATATGCATAGAAAAAAGATTATGTGGACACCTCTAACATCATCCCAGGCTGGATATTAGTTAACCCTTTACTCAGACCAGGAAAGCCTGGGAAATCAAGATTTTATAGCTGGACATATTGCCAGCCTAATAAAATCAGTCTTCTATAAAGACAGAGGCAAGAATAGATACTGAGTAGGCCACTAGCAGGGTCTGCTTCAGATTCCTAGGGGAGAATCAGAATGTATAGGGTAGAGGTGCTTGTGAAGAGAAGAAAATTCATTTGAAAAACCCCCGTTGCACTTCCAGTGCATACGTTCTTATCCAGCATTTGTTATGTTTAACATACTCCCTGAACAATCCATTTCTTTTGACTTCTCTATGCTGATGAGTCATAAATCTGTTAATTCAGCTCAGTTTTTTCTTCTAAGGTTTAGACCCAGATACCCAACTCCTGCTAGAGATCTCCACTTGGATATCTAACTGGCACCTCAAACTCGAAACATATCCAGAAATGAAGTCAACATTTTTATCCCCTGTCTTTCTTTTCAGATTATTCTTTAACACAATAAACAATTTCACTATGCACCCAACTGCCTAAGTCATAAACCAGGCCATCATTGATTTTTCCCAACTTATACTAACTCCCATATCAAATTAATTATCAGTCTAAGCCCTAAATATTTCCCTAATCTATCCATTTTTCTCCTTTCCCAGTAACACTACCCTAGTTCAGGCCCCATGTCTCACCTAGGTCACTGCAATACTTTGTCAGTGGTCTGTTTTCCATCAGTCTTACCTCCTCCTAATTCATTCTCCTCCTAACATGACAGGGACATCTTTCTAATACATGAGTGATCATTTTGAGCTACTGCTGAAACTTTCATTGACTTTGCATTGTTCTTAAGATAAAGTCCAACTCCTTAACATGACTTGAAAAGCCAGGCTTGACCTCTGCTTACATTTCTGACTTCATTTTTCCCACTCTTCTCTCCAACAATATATTCTAGACAGCATTACTTTTTTCTAGTCCCCAGAATGTAAGCTATGACCATTACTGTCTTCCACCTTCTCTTAATAATGTTTGTTATTATTAATAATGCTTGTCCTACTAATACTTCAGTTATAAAATTAAACATTAAATCCTTCAAAAAGTCCTTTTTTTCTTCCAGTTTTGTTGAGACATAATTGACATACAGCACTGTATAAGTTTAAGGTGTACATAATGATTTGACTTACATACAACATGAAATGATTATCACAGTAAATTTAGTAAGCATCCATCATCTCATATAGATACAACATTAAAGAAATAAAAAAAATTTTTTTTTCCTTGTGACAAGAACTCTTAGGATTTACTCTCTTAACAACTTTCATATATAACGTATAGCAGTGTTAATTATATTTCTCATGTTGTACATTACATCCCTAGTCCATGGAAGTCTTTCTGATCTGCATAAGTTTGGATTAGGTGGCCTTCCTATGTGCTTAGAAAATACTCTGTTCAATCCCTGTCATAGAGTTAAAATACTACATTTTAACTGCCTGGTTACTTATACCTCTCTTTACTAGATTGTAATTGCAGTGAGGGCAGGGGTCGTGCCTTTCTTGTTCACGATTATAGCAGCATGGCTGCAATTATTGATTGAGGTGGGCAATCAGTCTCTAATAGGCTTTCATCTAATACTGTGTTTACTTAGCTTTATTGTAGAATACTAGGTCGAGGATACAGCAAGTGTAACGTTTTCATCTCATCAGGAGATTCAGCGCTATCCTTATACACAGCTTCTTTTGCCCTTTCATCCACGTAAGTTGTGTACATCTGCCAGGGATGAGAGCTAAGTGTAGTGGAAGTCACTGTAACATGCAGAAGCTACAGCCCCTTTTTTCTTTTTTTTTTCCCCTACCATTCTTTATAATAGGCATCTTTTATACTGTTCTAATGCAGGCCCCAAGCCTGCAACCTAGGTACAGTCCTTCACAACAACAAAAGCAGACACAACATTCCCCATTTATCTTAACTGTTGTATTCAAGGCTGGAAGACTTGTGGTCATACGCAGCCAGGCCTACATCATCCCAGGCTGGATATTAGTTAACCCTTTACTCAGACCATGATGTCCCCAGGGTCTAGTACAATGCTCAATACATATTTGTTGGATTCCATTTAATAGAGAGACCACAAGTAGAAGGCTGGAGTCATAGCAGGGCCTTATAAGAGAGTCCACCTAAAACATCAGTGTATAGAAAGGTTGAAAGTGAAAGTATGGAAAAATATATACCATGCAAACACTAAGCAAAAGAAATATGGTATAGTTATTTTAATATCAGACAAAATAGACTTTAAGGGGAAAGTATTTCTATTGGTAGAGAAGGATTACTTTGTAGTATTAAAAGTATTCAATTCAGAAAATTGTATTAATTTAAAACTTGTATGTACCTTTAATATATATAATACCTCAACATATATAATGAAAAAAAATGACTGAACTAGAAGAAAAAATAGAAAAATCTATAATCTTTGGGGATTTTAATACACAACTCTCAGTAACTCAAGAAGATATAGAAGATTTAAACTACTTGATTAAAAAACTTAACCTACAGAGCAAATGTAAAATACTGCACCCAACAACTGCAGAAGCACTTTGTTTTTCCACATTTACAAAAATTGACCATATACTTGCTCATACAGTAAGTCTTAACAAATTTCAAAGGATTGTAATCAGAATATAATTTCTGACTGTAATGCAATTATGTTAGAATTTAAGTAATATAATTTTAAATAATATAGATCAAAGAAATATAGAAATTTCCAATCATAGAAATTGGAAAATATTTTGAATTGAATCAATGAAAATAAATACATGTTAAAACTTGGGGGACCTTCTGGTGGTCCAGTGGGTAAGACTCCGTGCTTCCAATGCAGGGGGTCCAGGTTCAATCCCTGGTCGGGGAACTAGAACCCGCATGCATGCCGCAACTAAGAGTCCACGTGCCGCAACCAAGAAGTCCGCATGCCACAACTAAAGATGCCACACGCCTCAACGAAGATCCCATGTGCAGCAGCCAAGACCCAGAGCAGCCAAAATAAATATATATATATATGTATATAAAAGAATGGCTACATTAAAAAAAAAAACTTGGATTCAGCAAAATTCGTATTTGGAGGGAAATATCTAGCCTTAAAATGTGTGTACCAGAATAAAAAGGCTAAAAAAGGAAAGATATAATGTATATTTCAAGAAGTGAAAGATAAAAGCAAAAAGGAATACAACAGAAAACAAATATGCTATGGGGAGAATCAGCAAAGCCAAAAGTTGCTTCTTTAAAGAGACAAGTAAAATTAACATACCCTTGGTGAATTTGATCAAGAGGGGAAAAGGCAAGCACAAACAATATCAGATATGAAGGGACTTCCCTGGTGGTCAGTGGTTAAGAATCCGTCTTGCAGTGCGGGGGATGCCAGTTCGATCCCTGGTCGGGGAACTAAGATCCCACATGCCACGGGGCAACTAAGCCTGCGCACCACAACTACTGAGGCCGTGCATCACAACTAGAGAGCCCACGTGCCACGACTAATCAGCCCATGTGCTCTGCAGCCCACACACCACAACTACAGAGCCTGTGCACCTCAACTAATGAGCCCGTGCACTGTGAGATCTCGCACACCACAGCTAACGAGCTCGTACGTCGCAACGAAAGATCCCATGTGCCGCAACTAAGACCTGACGCAGCCAAAAAATAAATAAATATTAAAAAAAAGAAGAAATGAAAAAGTGATATCACATCAAGTCCTGGTGACATTAAAAAGTTAATTGAATATATGAACAACTTTATGTCAATAAATTTACATTTTTCATTTTTATTTTTTTAAATGGACAAATTCCTAAAAAAGTATAACCTGTAGAAACTTAGAGAATACAAAACCTGAATTGTCCTATAAACAATGAAAAGTAGTTCAATCAGTAGTCAGAAATTTGTGTGCAAATATGACTTTGCTAGAATGTTTACCACACATTAAAAGAAGAAATAATTCTAGTCTTACGCAGATTCTCATAGTGAATAGAACAAAAAGAAGAGATACTCTCCAACTCATGTATGAGGCAAGCAAAACTTTAATACCAGTAAGGAGAGTTTGAAAGAGTTAAAATAACAGGCAGAAGTCCTAGGCAAAATATTTCCAAACCAAATCAGCCAATATAAACAAAAATAGGATAAAGTATCATGACTAAATTAGATATATCCCAGGAGTATCAAGTTGGTTAGACTATTAATCAGTATTAGAAAATTATATTAAAAGATTAAAGGACAAAAATTATATGATTATCTCAAGAGATACAGAAAAGTATTTGATAAAATATATTAATTCATGATTTTTAAAAACTCTTAGCAAACTAGAAATAAAAAAGGGCTTCTTAATCTGATAAAGATTATTAAAAAAAATATTTTTTTAATCCTACACTCAGTGTAACACTTAGTGATGAACCATTGAAAGCTTTCTCTTTGAGACTGAGCATGAGATAGCAGTACTTGTTATCACCAATTCTATTCATATTTTACTGGAGGACCAGGCCCACTCAGTTAAGCAAGAAAAAGAAGTGAAAATTATTGAATTAAAAAGGTGAGACAAAACTGTAAATATTCACAAGTGATATACAAATGTATATAGGGAAAACCTAAAGACTCTACAAATAAATTATTAGAAGAGATTTTAAAAGGTAAAGTCACATTATATAAAAGCAGTTTGCAAAAAAATGGTTGTATTTATATATAATAGCATCAAACAGGTAGAAAATGACATTTAAAAATTACTACTTATGATAACCATCTAAAAATATTTATAAAGTACCTAGGAGTAAATCTAGCATAAATGTCTAAGACCTATATATGGAAGAAATTATAAAACACATTTACAGACATTAAAGAATACCTAAATTAAATAGCTATACCATTATTACAAGACACAGACAACACTAATTTAATCTTAAAATTAAGAATTTAGGGTCATAAAAAGACAAAATAACGAGAGTGAACACATAACACTATAGAGTGGAATAAGATATTCACAACACGTATAATCAAGCAAAGACTAGTATATGTAAAGACCTCCTACAAACCAATAAAAAAAAGTAGGAGACCCAGTAGAAAAATGGATGAGACATTTCACAAAAGATTATATCCAAATGGCCAATAAACATATGAAGTGGTATTCAATCTATATTAGTCATCATGGAAATGAAAATTGAGAACACAATGAAATACCACTACATACTCAACAGAATGGCTAAAATAAAAAAGACTTTATAGTACCAAGGGCTGACTAGCAAGGATATTAAGCAACACTCATACACTGCACGTGGGAGTGTTAATCGGTATAACCACCTTGGAAAAGCGTTTGTAAAAACTACTAAACTTGAATTTGTGCATATGCTATGATCCAGCAGCTTGGCTCCTGGGCATACGCCCAGTAGAAATCCCTGAACATGTACACCAAAAATTATATATATATATATACACACACACACACACACACACACACACACACACATATTTTTTAACATCTTTATTGGAGTATAATTGCTTTACAATGTTGTGTTAGTTTCTGCTGTATAACAAAATGAATTAGCTATATGTATACATATATCCCCATAGCCCCTCCCTCTTGCGTCTCCCTCCCGCCCTCCCTATCCCACCTCTCTAGGTGGTCACAAAGCACCGAGCTGATCTCCCCGTGTGATGCAGCTGCTTCCCACTAGCTATCTATTTTACATTTGGTAGTGTATATATGTCAGTGCTACTCTCTCACTTTGTCCCAGCTTACCCTTCCCCCTCCCCATGTCCTCAAGTCCGTTCTCTACATCTGCATCTTTATTCCTGTCCTGCCCCTAGGTTCATCAGAACCATTGGTATTTTTAGATTCCATATATATGTGTTAGCATACGGTATTTGTTTTCCTCTTTCTGACTTACTTCACTGTATGACAGACTCTAGGTCCATCCACCTCACTACAAATAACTCAATTTCGTTTCTTTTTATGGCTGAGTAATATTTCATTGTATATATGTGTCACGTCTTCTCTATCCATTCATCTGTCGATGGACACTTAGGTTGCTTCCATGTCCTGGCTATTGTAAATAGTGCTGCAATGAATATTGTGGTACATGACTCTTTTTGAATTATGGTTTTCTCAGGGTATATTGCCCAGTAGTGGGATTGCTGGGTCATATGGTAGTTCTGTTTTTCGTTTTTTAAGGACCCTCCATACTGTTCTCCATAGTGGCTGTATCAATTTACATTCCCATCAATGGTGCAAGAGGGTTCCCTTTTCTCCACACCCTCTCCAGCATTTATTGTTTGTAGATTTCTTGATGATGGCCATTCTGACCCGTGTGAGGTGACACCTCATTGTGGTTTTTATTTGCATTTCTCTAATGATTAGTGATGTTAAGCATTCTTTCAATCTGTGTATCTTCTTTGGAGAAACGTCTGTTTAGATCTTCTGCTCATTTTTGGATTAGGGATTAGGTTGTTTGTTTTTTTGATATTAAGCTTCATGAGCTGCTTGTATATTTGGGGGATTAATCCTTTGTCAGTTGCTTCGTTTGCAAATATTTTCTCCCATTCTGAGGGTTGTCTTTTCATCTTGTTTATGGTTTCCTTTGCCATGCAAAAGTTTTTAAGTTTCATTAGGTCCCATTTGTTTATTTTTGTTTTTATTTCCATTACTCTAGGAGGTGGGTCAAAAAGGATCTTGCTGTGATTTATATCAAAGAGTGTTCTTCCTATGTTATATATGTGTATAGCAGGATTATTATAAATAGCTAAAACTTAGACCCCAATGTCCATCAGCAGTAGAATGGATATATAAAATATACATATTCAAATAATGGAATATTAGATAGCAATGAACACTGATATACCACAGCTCATATAACAAGTTGAATGAGGCTCACAAACACAATACTGAGTAAAAGAAGCTTGACACAAGTATATAAAACGGAGTTCCATGTATATTGAGGTTCAAAACAGGCAAAACTGAACTCTAATGTGAGAAGTCAGCATAGTGGTAAACCTCAGGGAAGAGAAGTGTATAGAACTTGAGAGAGGGGTATGAGGTTGATTTTTGGTATTCTGCCAAAGTTCAGTTTTTTGACCTATGAAGTCAAAAATTGCAAAGATATTTGTTTTGTGATAATCCTCAAACAGTGTTTATGTTTTGAGCACTTTGTGTGTTATATTTTAATTTTAAAAGTTTTTTAAAGTTAAAACAGGAACAAGTAAGTAAGAAAATGACAGACAACCAAATAAAAAAATAGGTTTGAACAATAGCAGATATCAAATGGCCAGTGAACATAACATACAGTGTTCAACCTGTAATCGGAGAAATACATATTAAAAACCACATAGACTGACAAAACTTTAGAAGTCTGACTATATCATGTTTTGAGTATGTGACATAAAAGAAACAGAATACACGTTGGTTGGAGTAAAGGTTGGTATAACCACTTTGGAAAACAGTTTGACATTTTTAGTAATTTTGATAATAATATACCCTCTGACCCAGCAGTTACATTCCTAGGTACATACCCTGGAGACACTTTTGTATGTGTGTACTAGAATATATGCGTAAAAATGTTCATAGCAGTGAAAACTGGAAATAACCTCAAAATGTCCATCAACCCAAGAATTGGTAAATAAATTGTGGTAGTTATTTATGTGATATCAAAAATGAATGAACTATGGCTACGTATACAACATAATTGAATCCTAAAAGATAAAACAAAAACAAATGTATGTAACATTATTCTATTGTAAATTAAAATTAAAATTTTAAAAACTTATTTAGGAGTTCATATTTAGGATGCCAGTTTAAGTTAGTAAACACGTAAATAAAAGCAAGAAAATGTGTTTATTATAAAAGTCAGGAGAGTGGTTTCCTCTAAGGAGTAGGGGAGAGGGTTGGACTGGGAAGAGATAACATGTGTCTTGACCTAAATGGTACTTTCCCAGCTATTGGCTTTATAAATATTTAAGTTATACATTTATATTCTATGCAGTTTTCTTGTATTTAATATTTCACACTTTTAAAAGTTAAATTTTCCCACTAGGTTCAGGTTTCCAGGTAGTAGTACCTATCCAGTGGTCAATATAGAAGAGAAAGAGGTTAGTTGTTGTAGCCAAGTCTGGGAAGATGTGGGAGCATATAGAATAAAGAACACAGGGGAGTCGATTAACCTCAGTCAAGAAGAAATGGGCACCTCTTTCTTTAGAAACTAGGAATGGGAGAAAGAATGCAGGGAGAGGGTGCATATGAATGCAGAAACACTTAGGAGGAGAGTTTAAAAGAGTTCAGATTTATAAGATGGGAAGTAGAATCATTTGCTGAAAGTGAAGCTAACAAGAAGGAAAGGATCTCTAGGGAATATGAGGCAAAAATACAGCATTTGTTCAGGTTTCAGCAGATATTTAAAATTTCACGTAACCATTCAGAATTAAAATTGACATGAGACTTCTGATATTGATTATTCACAAGCAGGCTGTTTCCTCAAAGGTTAGTATAACTCTTCATTATATAATTATACATCTGTTCTTTAAAATGTAATGAAAGATAATAAATGTTTACATTTAACTGGGAGGGCTATTTTTGTAGGCAAAATATACTTCCTTTGCTAAAGAATCATGATTTTACTAACTTCATTTTCCCTTTCTTCTTCAGGTCATGTATGGAATGTTGGTCTTCACATTAGTAGTTCGATCTATTTATATTGTTACATGGTAAGTAGTTTGGATCATCAAAAGAGTATACTTAGGTGGTAAATCTGTAGCCTAAACTGAAATAACACATAAAACCCAACTCCAGAAAGGCTATTGATAGAAAACTTATAACCCAACATTTATTATGGTATATTGCAAGAAATACTAATTCTTTAAGTAAGTTGTTAATAGGCATCACGTGAAACCAGTAGTTGTGAAATTGAAGAAATTTGAGGAAAGCTATGTGTGACGGCCTCCTTTTGAATATTTATAATGTACATGAGTTTATTAAAGGCCTTGAAAAATCCTACAGTAGAAAAGAAAATAATTGTTTTTGTGTTTCTCAAACTACTTAACTAAGGAACCCTTTTTGCAGAACACCTCTCAAGGAAGACTATTAGTGTCACAGAGAAACAGTATTCCAGAAAGATCATTTAGGAAATAGGCATAATATTTATAGAGTTCATGAAAAATAAAATAAGTATTTCATGTGAGTACCTGACATAGGGCCTGGCCATATAACAGATGCTCAGTAAGTAAATAGTATGATTTATGGGTTTGTTCCTGTTTTTTTCTTTCTTTTTTTTTTTTTTTAAAGTTTATGTCCTTTTATTTTAGTTTTTTTTTTTTTAATTTAATTTATTTATGGCTGTGTTGGGTCCTTGTTTCTGTGTGAGGGCTTTCTCTAGTTGCGGGAAGTGGGGGCCACTCTTCATCGCGGTGCGCGGGCCTCTCATTATCGCGGCCTCTCTTGTTGCGGAGCACAGGCTCCAGACGCGCAGGCTCAGTAATTGTGGCCCACGGGCCCAGTTGCTCCGCGGCATGTGGGATCTTCCCAGACCAGGGCTCGAACCCGTATCCCCTGCATTGGCAGGCAGACTCTCAACCACTGCCCCACCAGGGAAGCCCTGTTTTTTTCTTTTTTAATTAAACTTTTTGTTTTGAGATAATTGTAGAAGCACATGCATTTGTAAGAAATAATAGAGATTGTCTGTACCCTTTACTAGTTTCCTCTAGTGATAATGTCTTCCAAAACTGTAGTACAATATCATAACCGTGATTTGACACTGACAGAGTCAAGATACAGAACAATTCTATCACCACAAGGATCCCTGTGTGGTCTTTCTGTAGCCACACCCAATTCCCTCCTACCCCGTTCCCTTACCCCCTATGCTTAACCCCTAGCAACTACTAATCTGCCCTTCATTTCTCCAATTTTTCATTTTCAGAGTGTTATATAAATGGAATCACACAGTATATATAACCATTGGGATTGGCCTTTTGCACTCAGCATAATTCACTGGAGATTAATACAAGTTGTTGAGTGTATCAATAGTTCACCCTTTCTATTGTGAATAGTATTCCATGATATGGATGTACCACAGTTTAATCATTCACCTGTTGAATAACATCTGGATTTCCAGTTTTTTATTTCTAGTTTTTTACTATTACAAATAAAGCTGCTATGAATATTTGTTTACAGGTTTTTATGTGAATATAAATTTTCATTTCTCTGGAATAAATGCCCAGAGTGGAATTGCTAGGTTGTATGATAATCATATGTTTCATTCTTTTTAAAACTTTCAGACTGTTTTTTTTTTAATTAATTTATTTTTGGCTGCGTTGGGTCTTCGTTGCTGCATGTGGGCTTTCTCTAGTTGTGGTGAGCGGGGGCTACTCTTCATTGCGGTATGTGGGCTTCTCATTGCGGTGGCATCTCTTGTGGAGCATGGGCTCTAGGGCGCACAGGCTTCAGTAGTTGTGGCTTGCGAGCTCTAGAGCACAGGCTCAGTAGTTGTGGCGCACGGGCTTAGTTGCTCCGCGGCATGTGGGATCTTCCCAGACCAGGGCTCGAACCCGTGTCCCCTGCATTGGCAGGAGGATTCTCAACCACTGCACCACCAGGGAAACCCAACTTCCAAACTGTTTTCCAGAGTGGCTCTACCATTTTACATTCCCACCAGCAGTGTATGTGTGACCCAGTTTCTCTGCATCCTTGCCAACATTTGGTGTTGTCACTATTTTTTATTTTAGTCATTCTTACAGATATGTACTGATATCTCATTGTGGTTTTAATTCTTCTTTCCCTAGTGGCTAATGATGTTGAACATATTTTCATGTGCTTATTTACCATCTATATATCCTCTTTGGTGAAACGTCTGTTCATGTCTTTGCCCATTTTCTAATGGGATTGTTTCTCTTTTTTTAATTTGAGTTTTGAGCATTCTTTACATATTCTGGATACTGATCCTTCATCAAATATGTGGCTCACAAATATTTTCTCACAGTCTGTACCTTGTCTTTCATGCTGTTCACAGGGCCTTTCACAGAGCAAAAGTTTTTAATTTTGATGAAATCAGTTTATCAATTTTCCTTTTACGTATCATGCTTGGGCATGCAGGCTAAGGACTCAATGCCTAACCCTAGGTTTTCCCGTTTTTTACCAAAAGTTTTGTATAGTTTTACATTTAAGTTTATGATTTATTTTGAGTTAATTTTTATGTAAGGGGTACGGAGTAGGTTGAGGTCCATTTTTTAACCTACAGAGGTCCAACTACTCCAGGACCACTGGTTGAAAAGGCTGTTTCTTCACTGAATTGCTTTTGCACCTTTCTCAGAAATTACTTGGGTATATTTGTGTGGATGTATTTTTGAGTTTTTTTATTCTGTTGCATTGATTTAGGTGTCTATTCTTCTACCGGTCCTACTCTCTGATAATTCATTACGCTACCTATAAAATAACTCTTCAAATCATATAGATTGATTCTTCTCACTTCTTTTTCAAAACTGTTTTTTCTATTTGGGTTCCTTTGCCTTTACGTATAAATTTTAGAAAAATAATGTCTATATTTAAAATCTTATTGGCATTTTGATAGGAATTGCATTAAACCTGCATATCAATTTGTGAAAAATTGACATCTTTACTATGTTCAGTCTTCCAGTCTATGAACACTGTGTGTCTTGTGTGTCTCTCCATTTATTTAGATCATCTTTGATTTCTTCCATTAGCATTTTGGAGTTTTGGGGTTTTTTTTAATTTTTGAATTTTATTTCATTTTTTTATACAGCAGGTTCTTATTAGTCATCCATTTTATACACATCAGTGTATACATGTCAATCCCAATCTCCCAATTCATCCCACCACCACCCCCACCCCCCGCCGCTTTCCCCCCTTGGTGTCCATACGTTTGTTCTCTACATCTGTGTTTCAATTTCTGCCCTGCAAACCGGTTCATCTGTACCATTTTTCTAGATTCCACATATATGCATTAATATATGATATTTGTTTTTCTCTTTCTGACTTACTTCACTCTGTATAACAGTCTCTAGATCCATCCATGTCTCTACAAATGACCCAATTTTGTTCCTTTTTATGACTGAGTAATATTCCATTGTATATATGTACCACATCTTCTTTATCCATTCATCTGTCGATGGGCATTTAGGTTGCTTCCATGACCTGGCTATTGTAAATAGTGCTGCAGTGAACATTGGGGTGCATGTCTCTTTTTAAATTATGGTTTTCTCTGGGTATATGCCCAGTAGTGGGATTGCTGGGTCATATGGTAATTCTATTTTCAGTTTTTTAAAGAACCTCCATACTGTTCTCCATAGTGGCTGTATCAATTTACATCCCCACCAACAGTGCAAGAGGGTTCCCTTTTCTCCACACCCTCTCCAGCATTTGTTGTGTGTAGATTTACTGATGATGCCCATTCTATCTGGTGTGAGGTGATACCTCATTGTAGTTTTGATTTGCATTTCTCTAATAATTAGTGATGTTGAGCAGCTTTTCAGGTGCTTCTTGGCCATCTGTATGTCCTCTTTGGAGAAATGTCTATTTAGGTCTTCTGCCCATTTTTGGATTGGGTTATTTGTTTTTTTAATTTTGAGCTGCATGAGCTGTTTATATATTTTGGAGATTAATCCTTTGTCCGTTGATACGTTTGCAAATATTTTCTCACGTTTTGAGGATTGTCTTTTCGTCTTGTTTATGGTTTCCTTTGCTGTGCAAAAGCTTTTAAGTTGCATTAGGTCCCATTTGTTTATTTTTGCTTTTATTTCCATTACTCTAGGAGGTGGATCAAAAAAGGTCTTGCTGTGATTTATGTCAAAGAGTGTTCTTCCTATGTTTTCCTCTAAGAGTTTTATAGTGTCTGGTCTTACATTTAGGTCTTGAATCCATTTTGAGTTTATTTTTGTGTATGGTGTTAGGGAGTGTTCTAATTTCATTCTTTTACATGTAGCTGTCCAGTTTTCCCAGCACCACTTATTGAAGAGACTATCTTTTCTCCATTGTATATCCTTGCCTCCTTTGTCATAGATTAGTTGAACATAGGTGCGTGGGTTTATCTCTGGGCTTTCTGTCTTGTTCCATTGATCTGTATTTCTGTTTTTCTGTCAGTACCATATTGTCTTGATTACTGTAGCTTTGTAGTATAGTCTGAAGTCAGGGAGTCTGATTCCTCCAGCTCCGCTTTTTTCCCTCAAGAGTGCTTTGGCTATTTGGGGTCTTTTGTGTCTCCATACAAATTTTAAGATTTTTTGTTCTAGTTCTGTAAAAAATGCCATTGGTAATTTGATAGGGATTGCATTGAATCTGTAGATTGCTTTGGGTAGTGTAGTCATTTTCACAATATTGATTCTTCCAATCCAAGAACATGGTATATCTCTCCATCTGTTGGTATCATCTTTAATTTCTTTCATCAGTGTCTTATAGTTTTCTGCATACAGGTTTTTGTCTCCCTAGGTAGGTTTATTCCTAGGTATTTTATTCTTTTTGTTGCAATGGTAAATGGGAGTGTTTCCTTACTTTCTCCTTCAGATTCTTCATTAGTGTATAGGAATGCAAGAGATTTCTGTGCATTAATGTTGTATCCTGCAACTTTACCAGATTCATTGATTAGCTCTAGTAGTTTTCTGGTGGCATCTTTAGGATTCTCTATATATAGTATCATGTCATCTGCAAACAGTGACAGTTTTACTTCTTCTTTTCCAGTTTGTATTCCTTTTATTTCTTTTTCTTCTCTGATTGCCGTGGTTAGGACTTCCAAAACAATGTTGAATAATAGTGGCGAGAATGGGCAACCTTGTCTTGTTCCTGATCTTAGAGGAAATGCATTTAGTTTTTCACCATTGAGAATGAAGTTTGCTGTGGGTTTGTCGTATATGGCCTTTATTATGTTGAGGTAGGTTCCCACTATGCCCAGTTTCTGGAGAGTTTTTATCATAAATGGGTGTTGAATTTTGTCAAAAGCTTTTTCTGCATCTATTGAGATGATGATATGGTTTTTCTTCTTCAGTTTGTTAATATGGTGTATCACATTGATTGATTTGCGTATATTGAAGAATCCTTGCATCCCTGGGATAAATCCCACTTGATCGTGGTGTATGATCTTTTTAATGTGTTGTTGGATTCTGTTTCCTAGTATTTTGTTGAGTATTTTTGCATCTATATTCATCAGTGAAATTGGTCTGTAATTTTCTTTTTTTGTAGTATCTTTGTCTGGTTTTGGTATCAGGGTGATGGTGGCCTCATAGAATGAGTTTGGGAGTGTTCCTTCCTCTGCAATTGTTTGGAAGAGTTTGAGAAGGATGGTTGTTACCTCTTCTCTAAATGTTTGATAGAATTCACCTGTGAAGCCATCTGGTCCTGGACTTTTGTTTGTTGGAAGATTTTTAATCACAGTTTCAATTTCATTACTTGTGATTGGTCTGTTCATATTTTCTATTTCTTCCTGTTTCAGTCTTGGAAGCTTATACCTTTCTAAGAGTTTGTCCATTTCTTCCAGATTGTCCATTTTATTGGCATAGAGTTCCTTGTAGTAGTCTCTTAGGATGCTTTGTACTTCTGTGGTGTCTGTTGTAACTTCTCCTTTTTCATTTTTAATTTTATTGATTTGAGTCCTCTCCCTCTTTTTCTTGATGAGTCTGGCTAATGGTTTATCAATTTTGTTTATCTTCTCAAAGGACCAGCTTTTCGTTTTATTGACCTTTGTTATTGTTTTCTTTTTTACTATTTCATTTATTTCTACTCTGATGTTTATGATTTCTTTCCTTCTGCTAACTTTGGGGTTTGTTTGTTCTTCTTTCTCTAGTTTCTTTAGGTGTAAGGTTAGATTGTTTATTTGAGATTTTTCTTGTTTCTTGAGGTAGGCTTGTATAGTTATAAACTTCCCTCTTAGAACTGCTTTTGCCACATCCCATAGGTTTTGGATCGTCGTGTTTTCATTGTCATTTGTCTCTAGGTTTTTTTTGATTTCCTCTTTGATTTCTTCAGTGATCTCTTGGTTATTTAGTAACGTATTGTTTAGCCTCCATGTGTTTGGGTTTTTTACGTTTTTTTCCCTGTAATTGATTTCTAATCTCATAGCGTTGTGATCAGAAAATACGTTGGATATGATTTCAATTTTCTTAAATTTACTGAGGTTTGATTTGTGACCCAAGATGTTATGTATCCTGGAGAATGTTCTGTGCGCACTTGAGAAGAAAATGTAATTTGCTGATTTCGGTTGGAATGTCTCATAAATATCAATTAAATCTATCTGGTCTGTTGTGTCATTTAATGCTTGTGTTTCCTTATTAACTTTCTGTTTGGATGATCTGTCCATTCGTGTGTTGTGTCATTTAAAGCTTGTGTTTCCTTATTAATTTTCTGTTTGGATGATCTGTCCATTGGTCTAAGTGAGGTGTTAAAGTCCCCCACTATTATTGTGTTACTGTCGATTTCCTCTTTTATAGCTGTTAGCAGTTGCCTTATGTATTGAGGTGCTTCTATGTTGGGTGCATATATATTTATAATTGTTATATCTTCTTCTTGGATTGATCCCTTGATCATTATGTAGTGTCCTTCCTTGTCTCTTGTAACATTCTTTATTTTAAAGTCTATTTTATCTGATATGAGTATTGCTACTCCAGCTTTCTTTTGATTTCCATTTGCATGGAATATCTTTTTCCATCCCCTCACTTTCAGTCTCTGTGTGTCCCTAGGTCTGAAGTGGGTCTCTTGTAGACAGCATATATATGGGTCATTTTTGTATCCATTCAGCAAGCCTTTGTCTTTTGGTTGGAGCATTTAATCCATTCACGTTTAAGGTAATTATTGATATGTATGTTCCTATGACCATTTTCTTAATTGTTTTGGGTTTGTTTTTATAGGTCCTTTTCTTGTCTTGTGTTTCCCACTTAGAGAAGTTCCTTTAGCATTTGTCGTAGAGCTGGTTTTATGGTGCTGAATTCTCTTAGCTTTTGCTTGTCTGTAAAGCTTTTGATTTCTCCATCGAATCTGAATGAGATCCTTGCCGGGTAGAGTAATCTTGGTTGTAGGTTCTTCCCTTTCATCACGTTAAGTATATCATGCCACTCCCTTCTGGCTTGTAAAGTTTCTGCTGAGAAACCAGCTGTTAACCTTATGGGAGTTCCCTTGTATGTTATTTGTCATTTTTCCCTTGCTGCTTTCAATAATTTTTCTTTGTGTTTCATTTTTGCCAATTTGATTACTGTGTGTCTCGGTGTGTTTCTCCTTGGGTTTATCCTGTATGGGACTCTCTGCGCTTCCCGGACTTGGGTGGCTATTTCCTTTCCCATGTTAGGGAAGTTTTCAACTATAATCTCTTCATATATTTTCTCGGGTCCTTTCTCTCTCTCTTCGCCTTCTCCAACCCCTATAATGCAAATGTTGTTGCGTTTACTGTTGTCCCAGATGTCTCTTAGGCCTCTGTCTTCATTTCTTTCCATTCTTTTTTCTTTATTCTGTTCTGCAGCAGTGAATTCCACCATTCTGTCTTCCATGTCACTTATCTGTTCTTCTGCCTCAGTTATTCTGCTATCAATTCCTTCTAGTGTAGTTTTCATTTCAGTTATTGTATTGTTCATCTCTGTTTGTTTGCTCTTTAATTCTTCTAGGTCTTTGTTAAACATTTCTTGCATCTTCTCGATCTTTACCTCCATCCTTTTTCCGAGGTCCTGGATCATCTTCACTATCATCATTCTGAATTCTTTTTCTGGAAGGTTGCCTATCTCCACCTCATTTAGTTGTTTTCTGGGGTTTTATCTTGTTCCTTCATCTGGTACATAGCCTTCTGCCTTTCCATCTTGTGTAACTTTCTGTGAATGTGGTTTTTGTTCCACAGTCTGCAGGATTGTAATTCTTCTTGCCTCTGCTGTCTGCCCTCTGGTGGATGAGCCTATCTAAGAGGCTTGTGCAAGTTTTGTGATGGGAGGGACTGGTGGTGGGTAGAGCTGGCTGTTGCTCTGGTGGGCAGAGCTCAGTAAAACTTTAATCCGCTCGTCTGCTGATGGGTGGGGCTGGGTTCCCTCCCTGTTGGTCGTTTGGCCTGAGGCGACCCAACACTGGAACCTACCCAGGCTCTTTGGTGGGGCTAAATCCGGACTCTGGGAGGGCTCATGCCAAGGAGTACTTCCCAGAACTTCTGCTGCCAGTGTCCTTGTCCTCATGGTGAGACAGAGCCACCCCCCGCCTCTCCAGGAGACCCTCCAACACTAGCAGGTAAGTCTGGTTCAGTCTCTATTGGGTCACTGCTCCTTCCCCTGGGTCCCGATGCACACACTACTTTGTGTGTGCCCTCCAAGAGTGGAGTCTCTGTTTCCCCCAGTCCTGTCAAAGTCCTGCAATCAAATCTCGCTAGCCTTCAAAGTCTGATTCTCTAGGAATTCCTCCTCCCATTGCTGGACCCCCAGGTTCGGAAGCCTGACGTGGGGCCCAGAACCTTCACTCCAGTGGGTGGACTTCTGTGGTATAAGCGTTCTCCAGTTTGTGAGTCACCCACCCAGTAGTTATGGGATTTGATTTTATTGTGATTGCGCCCCTCCTACTGTCTCATTGTGGCTTCTCCTTTGTCTTTGGATGTGGGGTATCTTTTTTGGTGAGTTCCAGTGTCTTCCTGTTGATGATTGTTCAGCAGTTAGTTGTGATTTTGGTGTTCTCTCAAGAGGGAGTGAGAGCATGTCCTTCTACTCCGCCATCTTGAACCAATCTCTGGAGACTTCTGCTAGGAAAATCACTGACTTGGTACTGAGAAGGAAGTGAACTAAAGCTTTGATTTTTTTTTAAGCAGTTGTAAATGGTATTGTATTTTTAAATTTTGGTGTCCACACATTTATTGCTATTATATAGGAACACAGCATATTAATAACAGTACCAGAGAGATCAGGATGGCAGAATAGAAGGACATGGAGCTCACCTCCTCCCACAGATACATAAAAAATACACCTACATGTGGAAGAGTTCTCACAGAATAACTACTGAACACTGGCAAAACATTTCATACAACCAGAGCTGCAAGAAACATCACCATGTAACTGGGCAGGATGAAAGAGAAAAAAAAGGAATTGGGATTCGACCTATACCCTGGGAGAGTGCTGTGAAACAGGAGAGTTTCTCTCACCCTGGGAACCCCCATCTCTGGCTGGAAGATCAGCCAGGACAGAAAGGGAGCGTCAGAGGTTCAGAGGAGAGTGCAGCAACTGGCTTGCGGCAGGTAGGGTGGAGAGAGACCAGCACAGTCATGGCCACCCTGCTGCACTCCCCAGCCTGAGACATGCATCTGCTGGTGTGTGCAGGGGCTGGGTGCTGAAATTCGGGCTTCAGAGGACAAACCTGGGGAGAGGACTGGGGTTGGCTCTGCGGAGACAGCCCAAAGAGACTGGAGTGTGGCCCAGGCCACAACTTGGGGTATGCGCAGGACTGAGCCCAGGTATGCCATAGAAGCCCCATTGTTAACGCACACGCAAAGGGAGAGAAGGGGCTCTGCCACAGCAGCCTCATTTTCCTCATTGCTCACAGCAGGCACAACTCCACCTCTACAAGCTCTGGGAGCTTGCAAGTCCTGGCAGTTGCCCACACTCAGAGGCAGGGCTGAAATCTGGGCTTGCAGCTTTGGGACTGATGGATTTACAACACTGGTGCCTTTATTAGCTCAGTGCCTTCTGGACATCTCAGTGGATTACTGGTGCTCCTTTGCCTCGGGTGGGTCCAGATTTAGCACCTGTTGGCTTTGCAGGAATGTGCACACAGAGCCGGGCCAGGGTCTGTGCTGATTCCATAGCTCCCATGGCAGGTCCAGGTGCATGACTATGGCAGGTCCCTGTGTCTGACTTCGGCAGATCTGTGCCAGCAGCTTTGTGATCACAGCAGCTGAGGGACATTCAGGCCGATTGCCTGCATTCCCTTGACTGAGACGGGGCCCAGGGCAGTACCAACAGCAGTGTACTTTGTGAGCCCGCACAACTGGTGACAGACGACACCACAGAGCTCACTTTCTGGTGGACAGCTCCTGCGGAGGAATACTTAGTGGAAGCGCTCCAGTTCCACCTACCCCACACTGCACTTAAGAACTGGATCTGGGGGCTTCTTTTCCAACAGCTGGGGAGCAGATCCTGCCCCTGACAGGGTTGTGACAGCCACAGAGCAAAGAGGAGGCCCCACTCAATATCCAGTACGGGCTCTGGTCACCACAACACCAGTCACACCACCTATCAACGGGATAGTGGCCAGCACACACTAAGGAAAGAGACAGCAGGCATCCATACTAAAAACAGCCCTCACACCAAAAATATTAGACTCATGCAGGCTCCACAGGAATGCTCCCACATAAAAACAGCCCTTAAAGACCACAGTAGATAATGTTTCTCCTAAATTCATAGAGTCAGAGAAATATAAGTAAAAAGAACCAGAGGAAATAGTCCCCATTAAAAGAATGGGAGAAATTCCCTGAAAGAACAATGAAACAGACCTCTCCAGTCTACTAGATCCCAAGTTCAAAAAGGAGGTAATAAAAATACTGAAGGAATTAAGAAAGGCTATTGACAGAAATACAGATCATTATAACATGGAACTAGAAACTATAAAGAAGAGCCAATTAAAACTAGAAAACTCATTTGCTGAGATGAAAACCAAGCTGAAAGCAATAAATAGAAAACTAAATAATGCAGAAAGAATAAGTGATCTGAAAGATAGAATAATGGAAATCACCCAATCAGAACAGCAGATGGAAAGACAAATGAAAAAAATCAAAGCAATATATGAGACCTATTGGATAACATAAAGTGAGCCAATCTATGCATAGTAGGAATCCCAGAAGGAGAAGAAAGAGAAAAGAGGATTGAAAGTATATTTGAAGAAATTATGACTGAAAACTTCCTAAACATAAAGAAGGAAACAGATATCCAGATACAGGAAGCCCAGACAAGATGAACCTGAACAGACCTACACCAAGACATGTTATAACTAAAATGGCAAAAGCTAAAGATAAAGAGAAGATTCTAAAAGCAGCAAGAGAAAAACAAAGTTAGTTACAAGGGAACCCCCATAAGGCTATCAGCTGATTTCCCTACAGAAACATTGCAGGCCAGAAGGGAGTTGCAATATATATTCAAAGTCCTGAAAATAAAAAGCCTGCAGTCTGGGATCCTCTACATAGCAAGATTATTATCTAGAATAGAAGGAAAAAGAATTTCTCAGACAAGCAAAAACTAAAAGAATATAGCAATACTAAACCTAAGCTAAAAGAAATATTGAAAGATCTTTTCTAAATAGAAAAGAAGTAGGGAATTCCTTGGCAGTCCAGTGGTTAGGACTTGGCACTTTTACTGCCGGGGCCCAGGTTCAATGCCTGGTCAGAGAACTAAGATCCTGCAAACTGCGCAGTGCAGCATAATTAAATACATATATACATAAATCAATAGAAAAGAAGCAAGAATCTATAGGAAAGAGAAAAATCACAATTGGAAAATAAATCCCTTAAATTAGGCAGTACGTAGATTTAAAAAAACTTTTTTGTGTGCAAGCAATGGTAACTATGATGAACAGCAAAAGTATAAACATGAAGATGTTAGAGAGGACATCAAAATCATAAAATGTCAGGGAGGGGAGTAAGAAAATGTGGGGTTTTTTTTTAGAGTGTGTTTGAGCCTGTATGACTACCAGTCTAAAGCAAGTAGTTATAGTAATGGGCTAACATACTTGAAAAAAAGGGTAACCACAAACCAAAAACATATAATTGATTCACAAAAACCAAAAAGTAGAGAACTCAAGCATAGTGCAAAAGAAAAACTTCAAACTACAAAATGAAAAACAGAAAAAGAAAGGAACAAAGAAGAAATACAAAATCCACTGGGAAACAAGGTTTAAAATGGCAATAAATACATATATATCAATAATTACCTTAAATATTAATGGACTAAATGCTCCAATCAAAAGACATAGAGTGGCAGACTGGATAACAAAACAAGAGCCTACAATATGCTGCCTACACATAGATTGAAAAGTGAGGGAATGGAAAAAGATATTTCATGCAAATGGAAATGACAAGAAAGTGAGACTTGCAATACTCATATCAGACAAAACAGACTTTAAAGCAAAGGTTATAAAGAAAGATAAAGAAGGACACTATATAATGATAAAAGGATCAATACAGGAAGAGGATTTTACACTCATCATCATATATGCATCTAATATAGAAGCACCCAAATATATAAAACAAATACTAACAGACATAAAGGGAGAAATTGATGGGAATACAATAATAGTAGGAGACTTTAACACCCCACTGACATCAGTGGACAGATCTTCCAGACAGAAAATCAATAAGGCAACAGAGATCCTAAATGACATGTTAGAAAAGTTAGACTTAATTGATAGTTTAATTTTGATACTATGACATTACATCCAAAAAACCCAAAAGGCAAATTCTTTTCAAGTGCACATGGAACATTCTCTAGGATAGACCACATACTGGGACACAGAACAAGCCTCAACAAGTTTAAGAGGACAGAAATTATTTCAAGCATATTTTCTGACTACAATGGCATGAAACTAGCAATCAACTAGCAATCAATAGAAAGAGAAACAAGAAAAAAATCATTACTAAACAACACGCTATTAAAAAACCAGTGGGTCAACTTGAAATCAAAGAAGAAATTAAAAAATACCTTGAGACAAATGACAATGAAAACACAACCATAGAAAATCTATGGGATGCAGCAAAAGCAATCCTAAGAGGGAGGTTCATAGCAATGTAGGCTTTCCTCAAAAAATAAGGAAAGTCTCAAACAACCTAACCTACCACCTAAAAGATTTAGAAAAAGAAGAACAAACAAAACCTAAAGTTAGCAGAAGGAAGGAAATAATAAAGATCAGACAGGAAGTAAAAAAAAAATAGAGATTAAAAAAAACAATAGAGAAAAATCAGTAAAACCCAGAGCTGGTTTTTTGAAAGGATAAACACAATTGACAAACCTCTGGCCAGGCTCACCAAGAAGAGGTCCCAAATAAACAAAATAAGAAATGAAAGAGGAGAAATAACATCTGATACCTCCACAGAAGTACAAAAAAATCATAAGAGAATACTGTGAACAATTATATCCCAACAAATTGGGCAACCTAGAAGAAATGGATAAGTTTCTAGAAACATACAGCCCACTAAAACTGAATCAAGAAGAAATAGATAATTTGAACAGACTTATTACTAGAAGTGAAATAGAATCTGTAAAAACAAAAACAAAAACAAAAAAACACCTCCCTGCAAACAGAAGTCCAGGATCAGATGGCTTCACTAGGGAACTCTACCAAACATACAAAGATGAACTTATACTAATCCTTCTTAAAGTCTTCTGAAAGATTGAAGAGGAAAGAAGACTCCCAAAGTCATTCTATGAAGCCACCATCACCCCAATACCAAAACCAGACAAAGACACTACCAAAAAAAGAAAATTACAGGCCAGTAGCACTGATGAACATAGATGCAAAAATCCTCAACAAAATATTAACAAACCAAATCCAACAACACATAAAAGGATCAGACACCATTATCAAGGTGGATTCATCCCAGGGTCACAAGGATGGGTCAAAATAGGCAAATCTATCAATGTGATACACCACATCAACAAAAGAAAAGACAAAAATGACCTCAATAGATGCAGAAAAGGCATTTGATAAAATTCAACATCCAGGGGCTTCCCTGGTGGCGCAGTGGTTGAGAATCTGCCTGCCAATGCAGGGGACACGGGTTCGAGCCCTGGTCTGGGAAGATCCCACATGCCGCGGAGCAACTGGGCCTGTGAGCCACAACTGCTGAGCCTGAGCGTCTGGAGCCTCTGCTCCGCAACAAGAGAGGCCGCGATAGTGACAGGCCCGCGCACCGCGATGAAGAGTGGCCCCCACTCGCCGCAACTGGAGAAAGCCCTCACACAGAAACGAAGACCCAACACAGCCAAAAATAAACATAATAAATAAATAATAAATATTAAAAAAAAAAAATTCAACATCCATTCATGATAAAAACTCTCCCCAAAGTGGGTATAAAGGGAACATATTTCAACATAATAAAAGCTATTTATGACAAATATACAGCCAATATAATACTCAATGGTGAAAGGCTGAAAGCCTTCCCACTAAAATTTGGAACAAGACAGGGTTGCCCACTCTCACCACTTCTATTCAACATAGTATTGGAAGTCCTAGCCACAGCAATCAGACAAGAAAAAGAAATAAAAGGTATCCAAATTGGAAGGGAAGAGGTAAAATTGTCATTATATGCAGATGACATGATACTATATGTAGAAAACCCTAAAGATTCCACACAAAAGCCACTCGAATTGATAAATTAAGCAAGGTAACAGGCTACAAGATTAACATACATTTCTTTACACTAACAATGTATTATCAGAAAGGGAAAGTAAAATAACAATCTCTTTTAAAATCACATCAAAAATATATATATATTTACAAATAAACCTGACCAAGGAGGTCAAAGACTTTATATGCTGAGAACTATAAAACGTTGATAAAGGAAACTGAAGATGATTGAAAGAAATGGAACAATATCCCATGCTCTTGGATTGGAATAATTAATATTGTTAAAATGGCCACACTACCCAAAGCAATCTACAGATTTAATGTGATCCCTATCAAACTACCCATGACATTTTTCCCAGAACTAGAACACATAATCCTAAAATTTATGTGGAACCATAAAAGACCCAGAATTGCTAAAGCAATCCTGAGGGAAAAGAACAAAGCTGGAGACGTAACCCTTCCAGACTTCAGACAATACTATTGATGCAAATGTACAGTAATCAAAACAGCATGGTGTTGGCACAACAACAGACATGGATCAGTAGAACAGAATAGAGAGCCCAGAAATAAAACCGCATAACTATGATCAATTAATCTTTGAGAAATGAGGCAAGAATACACAATGGGGAAAAGAAAGTCCCTTCAGCAAGTGACGCTGGGAAAGCTGGACAGCCACATATAAATCAATGAAATTAGAACCCTCCCTCATACCATATACAAAAATAAATTCAAAATGGATTAAGGACTTAATTATAAGACATGACACCATAAACTCCTAGAAAACAAGATAGGCAAAACATTCTCTGACATAAATCATACCAATGTTTTCTTAGGTCAGTCTCCCAAGGCAACAGAAATAAAAGCAAAGATAAATAAATGGGACCTAATCAAACTTATAAGCATTTGCACAGCAAAGGAAACCATAAACAAAGCAAAAAGACAACCTACAGACTGGGAGAAAATATTTTCAAATGATGCGACCAACAAAGGCTAAATTTCCAAAATATACAAACAGCTTATACAACTCAATAACAAAAAAGCAAACAACTTAATAACAAAAAAACAAACAACCCAATCAAAAAATGGCCAGAAAACCTAAATAGGTATTTCTCTAAAGAAGACATCCGGATGGCCAGTAAGACATGAAAAGATGCTCAACATAGCTAATTGTTAGAGAAATGCAGACAAAACTACAATGAGGTATCACCCCACACCAGTCAGAATGGCCATCATTAAAAAGTCTACAAATAAATTCTGGAGAGGATTTGGAGAAAAGGAAACCCTCTTACACTGTTGGTGGGAATGTAAATTGGAGCAGCCACTGTGGAAAACAGCATGGAAGTTCCTTAAAAAACTAAAAATTGAGTTACCATAGGATCCAGCAATCCCACTCCTGGGCATATATCTAGAGAATCGACTGATGAATGGATAAAGAAGATGTGATATGTGTGTGTCTGTGTGTGTATATGTGTGTATATAAGGGAATATTGTACAACCATAAAAAAGAATGAAATAATGCCATTTGCAGCAACATGGATAGACCTAGAGATTATCATACTGAGTGAAGTAAGTCAAGCAGAGAAAGACAAATATCATATGATACCACTTATATGTGGAATCTAAAATATGACACAAATGAACTTCTTTTTTTTTAATTTAATTTTATCTTTGGCTGCGTTGGGTCTTCTCTAGTTGCAGTGAGCAGGGGCTACTCTTCACTGCATTACATGGGCTTCTCATTGTGGTGGCTTCTGTTGTTGCAGAGCACGGGCTCTAGGCGCTTGGGCTTTAGTAGTTGTGGCTTGCGGGCTCTAGAGCGCAGACTCAGTAGTTGTGGCACACGGGCTTAGTTGCTCCGCGGTATATGGGATCTTCCCAGACCAAGGATTGAACCTGTGTTCCCTGCATTGGCAGGGGGATTCTTAACCACTGTGCCACCAGGGAAGTCTCTGAACTTATTTTGAAAATAGAAACAGACTCACATAGAATACAAACTTATTGTTACCAAAGGGATACCAGAGGGATAAATTAGGAGTTTGGGATTAGGAGATACAAACTAGTATATATAAATAGATAACAAGAAGGTCCTACTGTATAGCACAGGAAACTATATTCAGTATCTTATAATAAACTATAATGGAAGAGAAAAAAATAAAAAGAAATCAGTGAAATTTATTTTAATCCCATTATATATAACCAGTGTGTCAAGATATCATCAATTCATTGCATAATCAATATAAAAAATATTGAAAATGTTAAAAAAAAATAGTGCCTACTTTGTAGGGTTCTTATGAGGCTTAAATGTAGTAATTCATGCAGAGCATTTTAAGCTCTATGAAGAATACCCAGAGCATAGGAGGCACTCAGTAAATATTAGCTCAAATTTTAAAAAGAAAAAAATATGATTGATTTTCTTTTTGTTTACCTTGTATTCTGCCACCTTGCTGAACTTAATAGTTCCAGGAGACTTTCGTAGATTCCTTGAGATTTGCTGCAAGTAGAGACAGTGGTTTATATCATCCTTTATAATGTATGTGCTTTTAATTTCTTCTTTTGCCTTATTGCCCTGACTAGAACTTCTAGGACTGTGTTGACTAACAGTGGTGAGAGCAGCTATCCTTGCATTGTTCCCAGTCTTAGGGGAAAAGTATTCAGTCTTTTACCATTAAGTACGATGTTATCTGTATAGATTTTATAGATGCTTTTTATCAAGTTGAAGAAGTTACTCTCTATGCCTAATTTTCTGAGAATCTTTATCATGAATTGTGCTGAATTTTGTCAGATGCTTTTTTCATATCACTAGATTTGATCATATGATTTTTTTCCTTTTAGTATAGTGTATTACACTGATTAATTTTCAAATACTGAACCAACTGTGTATTCTGAATGAACCCTACTCAGTCATGGTTTAAAAATCTTTATATATTGCTGAATGATACTTGTTAATATTTTGTTAAGGATTTTTATATCTATATTCAAGATAGATATTGTTTTATAGTTTTATTTTTGTACTGTCTTTGTCTGATTTTGATTTCAGGGTAATAGTAGCTTCATAAAATCAATTGGGAAATGTTCCCTTCCCCTTCTGTTTTCTGGAAGAAATTGCATAGAGTTGGTGTTAATTCTTCTTTAAATGTTAGGTAAAAATTCTCCACAGAAACCATCTGGACCTGTAGTTTTCTTGGGAGACCAGGATATGGCCTTTCTTGGCATATGTTCCATATGTGTGCTTGAAGAGAATACGTATTCAGCTGATGCTAGAGGAAATTTTCTATAAGTATCTATTAGATCATGTTGTTTGATGGTTGTGTCAGGGATCCCCAAGACCGCACTCAGGTTCAAAGATTTGCTAGAAAGACTCACAAAGCTCAGAAAAAATGTTATACTCATGGTTACATTTAACCAGAGGTTAAACTGATACAGCATGGCCCAGCACCCTAAGCAAAGAAACAAACAAACAAAAAAGGCATTTACTATTAGTCACATTATTAGTGTAAACTTTATGGTCTGGCCCTAGTTGTCAGGTATACAAAGACACTCTTATAGAACAGGATATTCGAAGGAATTAGATGTTATCTCCCAGGAAGCAGTCAAAGGCCAATCCTTTCTTTGGGATGTACAGTATTTGCACAGCCCAACCCCAGTGAATTAGCCATTTGCTGCACAGTGGTGTTTTTTTTAATCCTTGTTGATTTTGTGGGTAGTTGTTCCATCAGTTGTTGAGAGGGAGGTGTTGAAGTCTCCAAATATACTTGTGGATTTATCTGTTTCTCATTCATTCTATCAATTTTTGCTTCATTCTGTCATCTACCCTATTTTGCAGTTCTCTTGTTTGATGCATAGACATTTAGAATTCCTATGTCTTCTTGGTGGATTGTCCCTTTTGTCATCATGTAATGTCGTTCTCTGTCTCTGGTCATTTTCTTTGGTCTGAACTCCACTTCATCTCTCATTAATATAGCCATATCAACATAGATTTCTTTTGATTAATGTTTGCATGATACACTTTTTTATACTCTTGCTTTCAACCTGTCTGTATTGGTATATTTGAATTGAGTTTCCTTTTGGATATCATATACTTGGGTCATGATTTTGAATCCACTTTTCCAGTCTCTTTTAATTGGTTTATTTAGATCATTTATATTAACATAATTTTTATATTAAGGATTCATTCTACTATTTTATGTTTTGTTTTCTGTTTGTTCTATGTTTTCTTTTTCCTGCCTCCCTGTGAGTTACTTGAACATTTTTTAGATTTCCATTTTAGTATATCTCTAGTGTTTGTGAGTCTTTCTCCTTGTATAGTTTTTTTAGTGATTGTTCTTAGTATTACATTATATATACATGATGCCAAAATCTCACCCTGTGTACACTGGTGCCGAGTCAAATATCAGAGACAGAGTTTTGGGTGAAGTAGAAAAGAACAGCTATATTGCTTTCCCAGGCAAAGGGGGACACAGCAGGCTCCTGCCCTCGAAAACTATGTGTCCCAACCTGGGAGAATTTGGTGAGGGGTTTTATAGCAATAGTTCAAGGGTGGGGTTGCTGACAAGATTAGGGTGTGTGCAGCGCTTGCACTCCCTTCGTCTTGTCTCAGGTGGTCTCCTAATCTTGATGAACTTCTCTGCTCCCTTTAATCTTGCCTCAGGTGGTTTCTTGGCTGTTCCTCCCTTGATTAGCAACTGTTCGAATCTGCCCTTTGGAACTCAGGGAAGGTCATGGAGGCTGGAGTCTTGCCTACAAGAAACGGGAGACAAAGCAGGCCTCCATGCCCGGGAACCCCACAGGGCCCTGCTCGGTTTCATACATAACATCACAGTCTAATGGTGTTAACATTTTACCAGTTCCAGTGAAGTGCAGAAATCTTACCTTCCCTTTACATACCTATATTAGTTTCCTAGGGCAACTGTAACAAAACACCACAAGCTGGATAGCTTAAAATAACTGAAATTCATTGTTCTGGAGGCTAGAAGTCCAAAATCAAGGTGTCAGTAGGGCCATGCTTCCTCTGAAACCTGTAGGGGGATTCATCCTCACCTCTTTCTAGGTTCTGGTGGTTTGCTGGCAATCTTTGGCATTCCTTGACTCTTATCTGCATAATTCCATTCTCTGCCTTTGTCATGACGTGGTGTTCTCCCTGTGTCTCTGTGTCTTCACATGGCTGTCTTCTTACAAGGGTATGAGCCATATTGGATTAGGAGCCCATTCCACTACAGCATGACCTTATCTTAACTAGTTATATCTTCAATGACCCTATTTCCAAATAAGGGCACATTCTAAGATACTGGGGATTGGGACTTCAGCATATCTTTTTTGAGGGAAAACACTTCAACCTCTAACACTGCCTTTTTCCTGCCCCATTTAAAATATAATTATCTTAAGTATTTTCTCTGCATGCATTTATAACCACATCAGATAGTATTTTGATTTTTGCCCCAATCATAAATCATAATTTGGAAACTCAAGAGGAGAAGTAAAATATATTATAATCTAACCAAATTTTTACTCTTTCCATTTCTCTTTCTTCCTGCCTAACATTCCAAGATTCCTTCTTTCATCATTTCCTTTCTGTTTTGAAAACTTCCTTAGCCATTCTCTTAGGGTAGATCTAGCAACATATCCTCTTAGTTTTCCTTCATCTGAGAATGTCCTGATTTCTGTTTCATTCCTGAAGAATATTTTCACTGGATATAGAACTCTATGTTGACAGTTCTTTTCTTTTAAAACTTGAAAAATGTGCCACATCCATCTGGGCTTCAAGTTTTCTGATGAGAAATCCTGTCATTCAGATTGTTTTTTGCCTATGGTATAGGGTAAGGTATTGTTTCTCTCACTGCTTTCAACATTTTTCCCTTGTCTTTATTTTTCAGAAATTTGCCTATGTTGTGTCTTGATGTGGATTTCTTTGGTTTTAACCTGTTTGACATAGGTTTAGCTTCTTGAATCTGTGGGTTATAGTGTTGTTGTTTGTTTGTGTTCGTTATGTGTGTGTGTATGCCAGATTTGAAAGTTTTCAGCCATTATTTCATGAAGTACTTTTTCATTCCTGCCCTCTTTTTCCTCTCCTTCTGGGACACCAATAACATGAATACTAGATCTTCCTTATAGTCCCACAGGTCCCTGAGTGCCACCTCATTATTGCCAGGTACTGGTAGGAGTCCAAGTTCTTCCTTGCCATCTCTTGACACACAAATGGGGGAAAGAGCTCCTCATTACTGCTGAACTGGGGTAGGAATTTCCACTCTCTACTAGGCCTTTCTGATACCACCCTGCCTGGGAAGGGCAAGAGTGTCTAATTATTTCTCACCATGTGGCCTCCACTGACAGCTCAGCGGTATGACCTTGTTACCTCTGGTCAGTGGTAGAAATTCTGACTCCCCAGTAGCTCTACTCTCATACCACCGCAGTGAGGAGGGAGAACACCTCGTTATTACCACATGAAGAGGGAAGTTCAGGCTCCCCATGTGGTCTCCACTGACACTGCAGGAAGTAGAGAGTTTGTTACTGCTGGGTGGGGAAAGATCCAGCCCCTCCCTGCTTGACATTACTGTGCAGGAGGTTGGGGCACTTTCTTAGGGCCTGATGAGGAATGAAGTCTAGGCTTCCCACTCAGGCTTTGAGAATGGATGGGGGTGAGGCCACAGTTTTTTCTGTAGTGTTTGGCTGTAGAGTGGTTATTGTGTAAGTTTTCTATCTTACTAGACTGCCTTTTTCCTGGTTCTTTGGAGAGAGAGCAGACTTCTGTTGGGCTGTTTTTTGTCTGCGCCTAGTGGTGTTTCTGGTTTACTAGCTTCTTCAGTTCCAACTCTCGGGTGTCTGAGGCAACAAGAAAACACATGGAATTTATCACAGTAGCATTACTCGGGTCCCAAAGTCCTGAACCAGTCTGCCTCCTTCTCTCTACCTTTCAGAGTCTTCTTATGTTTTTTATATATAATGTTCAAGGTTTTTAATTGTACTTAGTGGGAAAAATAGGGGAAATTATGTTCGTTTCATCTTCCCTGAAGCAGAAGTCTCCAGTTTTTAGTCTAGGCACCTTAGGGAAATGTAAAGAAGCATATAAAACACAGTCCTTGCCTTAAATTCAAGTCTGATAGATAGGGTACCAATACTTTTAGAAATAAATGGTGGACCTATATAAAATGGAAATCCTATGAAATAAAAACATCTTTCTTCCATCTGCTTTACCACAGCTTCTTTCTTATATCTCCATTTTGTGATCATTTTGTACTGTTCATTATTTACTTATCTCTTTGCCCAACTGGATTGTAAGTTTCTTGAAGTCTTAGTTGTCTTGATAACTCCTGGAACTCAGAATAGTGCTTATCAGTAAAGATTTTTTAAATCAAATTGAAACTCTGAAACTTCTGTTTCTTTTATTATGTCTGACAAAATATGTGAAAATCTCTCCTGTAACAAAACATCTAGAAATTCTGGATAAAATACAACAGATGTTCTTTTAAATGCATAGCTGAGCTCAAAAGAATGTAAAGAAAATTCCAAAGCATCAACTCCAAAGGTGGAGCTGCAGACTAGACTGACAAATGATCATGACAAATCATGATCAACTTGAAGGCATTTACAGATACCAGGAAATCAGAACTTTAGGTTTGAGATTGAAGGTAGATAGAAGACAAAGCTTAGGGCATGTTTAAGGTGAGCAGTTGGAACTCCCTCTCCACCACCACACGCACATGTACACATAAAGTCAGGACCATCAAAGAGATACTGTCAGTTGAAGCCTGGGCTAGAAAAAAATTTGCTCTTCAATAACAGAAGATGACAAGGCAACTTGTCTTTCAGCCTCAGTTTTAGGTAGGAAATATTACTTCCCCGAGAATCTATAATCACTAATATGCCTTCACACATGTTTGAGATTCAAATGTACATAACCTTCATTGTCTGGGAAACCTCAAGATGTAAAATTAACTCAAACTGATCCACCTTTTATAGAGTCCCAATGTATCTAAGAGAAGCAAAAGCAAATTAACTTCAAAGAAATATACCTTAATGTAGGCCCCTCAGGATATCCACAGATTGGAGCTCAAACATATGCACACAATCAATAATTCTAAAACCAGAGGAGGAAATAAGCTACCATAAGCAAAAGTCAGGAGAAATAGAACAGCAGAAATAACCCCCCCAAATCAGATGCTGAAATATAAAGTAACTATTTTTAAAATATTTAATGAAAAAATAGAGAAAATGAAAATATGACCAAGGAACAGGAGATTATTAAAAATGAAATTACAGATTTGAAAAAGAATCAAAGACATTAAAAATAATCATTGAAATGAATCTATCCACAAAATAGAAACAGGCTCATAGACATAGAGAACAGACTTATGGTTGCCAAGGGGGAGGGGGAGAGGGAGAGGGAGAACGATGGACTGGGAGTTTGGGGTTGGTAGATGCAAACTATCACATTTAGAATGGATAAACAACAAGGTGCTAATATATAGCACAGGGAACTATATTCAATATCCTGTGATAAACCATAATGGAAAAGAATATTAAAAAAGAATGTCTGTGTGTGTATAACTGAGTCACTTTGCTGTACAGCAGAGATTGCCACAACATTGTAAATCAACTTCAATAAAAAAAACATTGAAATAGAAAACTCAATGGATAAGTTAAAAGTAGATTAGACAGTTGAAGAGAGAATTAATTAAATGGAAAGACAAGTATAAAGAAATAAGCCAGAAAGCATCACAGAGAAATAACATGTCTAATTGCAGTTCCAAAGAGAGAGAATAGCAAAAATGGGGAAAGAAGAGATATTTAAAGAGATAATAGGTGAGAATTTTCTAGAATTGGTAAAAGACATAACTCCTCAGCTTCAAAAATAATAATTCCCAAACAGGATAAATGAAAGAAAATCTTTCTCAGGTATGGCAGATTTGATAGATTAGCTCATTCAACTTTGTTTCAGCCTCTTTCAAGTGGGCCTTCCTGTAATGTAGATACTGAAAAGCTAAAACCTATATTTCCCATCTTACCTTTACAGGTAAGTTTTCAGATACATTCAGGTGTTTTGCCAATCACATGTATTTACATGAGTCTTGAATTCAGAAGCAAGTGGGAGGGAGAAGTGGTAGTATGTAGAATATGTAGACATCCATTTACTTATATGGATCTAGGGTGTGCATCATAGCTCTGGAACAAACAGGTGTGATGGCAGCTTCCTGACTGTGAATTATAGCTAAGATAGTATGATGGTATGATGCTGGATGCAGCAGTTGGTCCAGAGGCTTTCCAGTTCTCCAGCTTCATAAATGTGAAAAAGAAAAATATTCCTTTGGCAAGATAATTCTGTAGCAGTGTTCGTAAGTCATTCCCAGAGAGCCTAAATCTGTTGAGCATTTCTTTCCGAATTGAAATTATTAAATTATTTTCTGCTTTAGATAAAGGTATTATCTGCAGTTGAATCCTGATTGATACCTGTTTTCAAAAAGCACACTAAAATTGCTGAAATCCAAAGACTAAGATCTTAAAAACATCCAGAGATAAAAAACATATTACCAACAAAGGCATAACAAATAGTCTACAGAAGGCTTATCAACAGCAACAGTGGAAGCCAAAACACGGTAGACTATTATCTTCAAAGTGCTGAGAGAAATTAACCATCAAGTTAGAATTGTATACCCAAATATCTTTCAAGAACAAGGATAAGGTAGAAACATTTTGAGACAAATAGAAATGATGAAATTTTACTAGTACACCTCACTAAAAGACCTTCTAAAAGATATTCTTTAGGAGGAAGAGTTGAGATACAAGAAAGAACAGTGAAGGAGAAAAAGTGAAAAACCTATGGGACTATCTGAACAAAATATTATGACTTTAATAATATCTAATTTGAGAGATTTTTTTTTTAAGGAATTAAAATGATGACAAAATAACATGTGAGACACAAGAGAATAATCTTAGTCCATAGTTCCTAAGGTCTTTCTTATTTGGGGTTAGGGTACATTCAGTGATTAATTTTGGATTTTACATGTGCTTTTTTGGTAACCACTAAAAACAGTCATTGATTTCACAATTTCAATTACAAAAACATGAAGGAGTAAATGGGATTATAAAAACCGAATCCAAAAGAAATCAGGAGAAGGGGGAAAAGGGAAGCAGAGAAAAGTGAGGACAAATACAAAGCAAAAAAATAAAGGGATAGAAATAATTCAAAATATATCAGTAGTCACAGTAAATATAAATGAACAGAGCTAAGCAATTAAAAGACAAAGACTCAAATGGGGAAAAATCCAGGTATCTACTGTTCATAAGAAACATGGTTAAAACATAAATACATAGTAATTTTGAAAGAAAAAGATACAAAAAGATACATGCCATACAAGTATTGACTAAAAGAAGGCTGGCCTAGCTATTTTAATAACAAAGAAATTTAAGGCATTATTCATAACAAGTGTGTTCATTACATTGTTATTATAAGATTCAATTTACCACACCCCCAAAAAAGACAACTCTAAACTTGTATGGAAAATTTTAAACAAAAATTGACAGAATTACAAAGGAGAGATAGGTAACTACTCTATCATGATGAGGTATTTTAACACAGTAACTCAGCACAAAAAATATGAATAAGATTGATAAAATTTGAGTAACATAACAAAATGATTTAATATACTCAACAATTAAAGGATACATGATCTTCTCAACCATGCGTGGAGTAATTATTAAATCTGCCAATACTAGCTTTGAAGCAAAGTTCAACAAATTTTAAAGAACATGCATAGCATGTTCTCTGACTATTAGTTAAAACAAAACAGGATTAGTCAAAATAGCCCATATATTGGGAAACTTAAAACTACACTTGTAAATACGAGTTAAAAAAGAAATCATAATAGAAATATTGAAATACTTAGAATGGAATCATAATGAAAATACTATAAACCAAAGTAAGATGTAGCTAAAGTGGTTCTTAGAGGGAAATGTTTACATTAAATGTTTACATTAGAAATAGGCTGAAGAATAATGAACTAAGTATTCACCTTGAGTAATTAGAAAACAGATGAATAGAATAAACCCAATGAGAAATGAAGAATGATACTGATAAAAGGCAGAAATTAATGAAAAAAAATAGGTACAATGTTGAAGATCAACAGGTATCTAATTTTGTTCCTTTCTGAAGCCCTAAGACTACAACAAAGGAATTTATTTATAAAGCATAAACCCACAAGGAGAAGACTCAATAAAATTTTAGAAGCTAGAAAGTAAATGGGTTACTGATAACTGCCTTAACTAACCCAAGAAAGCCAAATTCTAAGTCAAGAACCTCCAGTTTACATCAGAGAATTGATTCTCGAGTATCAGGCATTAGCAGCAACAGGCAGTTTGGCAAAGGAGATGGAGGAGGCGTCTAAAATAAAGAGGTTTGGTTAAAAGCTTTAAGAAACTGTTAATTGCTTAGGCTCTGTCACCCAGCTGCATGCCATGGAGCAACTGCAGAAGTCTGCAGGTTTATCCTCTGGAAAGGGTGAACAGTATCTCTAGATTGAATTTTGCTAGGCACAATTGAGCATGCAAATACTGTACTGAAATCAGGTAAATTGGGTGACCTTATGCATGCTTTATGAATGCTGAATGCAAAGACATCTAGGCAGAATATTGAAAGAATCTTCTTATAGGGAATATGAGCAACCTAAAAGACCTGATGATATTGGGGGTTCCCTAACAATTGGCCCAGAAAAATAACCCTACAGTGAAGGTTACTAGTCTGAAGCCCTCAATCATATGCTTAGAGCTTGTGATCACCTTTTTAGTTTTCTACTCTTTAAGACTGAGGAGACAGTGCCAGACATATGATGAATGCATTCAATATGAAAGAGGCCAAAACAAATAATAAGGGAATAAATCAGCTTAGAGTAAACAAATTTTGCATGAAGAAACTTCAAAAACAACAAAATGACAGCAAATATTATAATTCATTAATATTCCTAGATATATACTGTATCTATGAATCAAGAGTAAGATGCTATAAAAAAGGAACATTCAGAGAATCCCCCCAAAGAGGATATTAAAAATATGATAAAATGAAAACTGAAATGAAGGGTTTGAAAGATATAGTTAAAGAAGGCACTGGAATTCTTTCTCCTGAACATACATTGTTATTGTCTTCTGGTCCATCACCCAGTATTCACCAGCAAGCATCTACCACAGGAGAGACACTAAACCCATGGTATGGTCCAGAGTAAACAGGACAGCTTGGGGCCTCAGGACCTTGGGCCCACTCACCACCACTGCTGTGGCCAAATAGCAAGTGTTTCCTTAAGTTCATGGACCACACCCTGGGGGCCATCAGAATTATGAGAAAGAAATGGAGAATAGAAGGGACTCAATGGAATTATTACTGAGCCGGAATAGAAGGACCAACATAAAAAAGGGGGAGGGGGTACTGTGCAGAGAAAATGGAAGGGAGGAAATCATCACCAAAATAATTCAAGAAAATATCCTACAATTGAAATATATGAGTTATTAGATTGAAAGAACCCACTGGGTACTAAGCATAGTGGGTGGAAATAGACCCATGCCAGTTTCAGAATTATAGACAAGGACAGTTCTACAAGTTTATAGAGTTAGAAGGCAGATACACACACAAAGGATCAGGGATCAGAATGGTTTTGGACTTACCAAAGCAAAACTGGAAGCCAGAATTATAGGATAATAACCTAGCCAAACTGTCGATAAAATATGGTGACAAAATACATTTTCATACATTCAAGTTCTCAAAAAAACTTATATTCCATAAACTATTGCTCAGGAACCTGTTGAAGGATGTGTTTGACCAAAATGAGAGAGAAAACCAAAAAGGAGGAAGACATAGGATGCAAGACATAGGAAATCCAACACAGAGAGAGGTGAAGGCAATTCCCAAGGTGAAGGCGAAGGGAAGGGATTTTTCAGATGATAGCAGTACACTAGACAGGCAGCCAGTCCAGAATGAAGCAGTGTGACTCCAGAGACATATATGTTGAGGGCATTCTGTATTATACTACTCTTGACCTGATAGTATATAGGTAGTCTGTCCCCAGAATCTTATCTGTACTTAGCTTGCATGGACCATGTGCTGATGAAGTTCTTGCTCTCTCTCACGTGCCCTGCTACCTGGATAACCAAAGACATTCATTTCACCCCACAGAAGAATTTTGCTTTGAACTACTTCTGAGAGCTGAAGATTGGCCCTGGTAAGTAAGCTTAGAAGGAGAAAATAGAGAGTATCCCACCCCCACTGATCATATCCTTGTCACATCTCAGCACCTGGCCCACACTGCAGATCTGCCAAATGCCTTCACTATGCTGAACTCTGTGCTTCCTGGGACTCATTCTTGCCTCCCTCAAATGGGGCAATGATAAACTCAGAAAAGCTGAAGGCATACTATGACTCTCTTAAGCTCATCTCTGAGAACCTTCATCAAACAGTGGCAATAATGTCCTTTTCATGCACAGCCAGGTTTGTGCTTTCCTGATGATTTTTAAGTTAATCACCCCTTTCATTTGTTTAGATGCAAATACTTATAGTTAAAATAACAAAATATAAAAACTACATGATGATAGCAATAGATTCAGAGAAAGCATTCTGAAAAATTCAGCTGCTATTTATGATCTAAATAAACCACATAAACAAAATAAAACCCTTTACAAACTCAATAGAAGGAAACTTTCTCAACCTGTAAACTACAGCATCTAACACATTTAGTCATGAAATGTTTTTAAAAGTTACCTTTAAAATCAAGAAAAAACAAGGATATCCATTGTCACCACTTCTGTTCAACACTACACTGGTGGAAGTCCTGTCCAACATAGTGTTTGCAAATGACATGATCGTGTACAGAAAATACCACAGAACAGGTACCAAAAAACTACTAGAAGCAATAAGTGGAATTCAGCAAGGTCATGAGATTCAAGTCAGTATTCAAAAATCATATTTCTATGTACTAGCACCAAACAATTGGAAAGTGAAATTTTTGAAAGTACAATTTACAGTACGATCAAAAAACATCAGGGCTTCCCTGGTGGCACAGTGGTTGAGAATCTGCCTACCAATGCAGGAGACACGGGTTTGAGCCCTGGTCTGGGAAGATCCCACATGCCACGGAGCAACTAGACCCATGAGCCACAATTGCTGAGCCTGCGCGTCTGGAGCCTGTGCTCTGCAACAAGAGAGGCCGCAATAGTGAGAGGCCCGCGCACCACGATGAAGAGTGGCCCCCACTTGCCGCAACTGGAGAGGGCCTTCGCACAGAAATGAGGACCCAGCACAGCCATAAATAGATAGATAGATAGATAGATAGATAGATAGATAGATAGATAGATAAAAATTTAAAAACTACAGTGATCAACTATTGAAAAAAAAACAGAACTTACCAACCGGTTCCTTAAAAAAAAAAAATCAAACGTTTAAGGATTAAATTTAGCAAATATATGCAAGCTCTGTATGTTAGAAATTGTGGTGAACAGTTTTTTGCTGAGCAAAATTAAAGAAGCCCTAAATAAATAGATATATCATTTTCATGGGTTAGAAAACTTCAGTGTTATTAAGATGTCAGTTCTCTCCAAATTGATCTATAGGTTCAATGCAATCACAATCAAAATCTCTGCAGGCTTTTTGGTAAAACTTGAGAAACAATTTATGAAATTTACATGGAATGCAAAGGACCTAGAAGAGCCAAAACAATTTTGAAAAAGAGCAACAAAGAGGCTTATCTACAGAACAGAAACAGACTCACAGATGTAGAGAACAGACCTGTGGTTACCAAGGGCGGGGAGTGGGGGTGGGGAAAGGATTGGGAGTTTGGGGTTAGTGGATGCAAACAATTATATATAGAATGGATAAACAACAAGATCCTACTGTATAGCACAGGGAACTATATTCAATATCCTGTAATAAACCATAATGGATCAATGCAATCTCTATCAAATTACCAATGGCATTTTTACAGAACTAGAACAAAAAATCTTAAAATCTGTATGGAGACACAAAAGACCCCAAGTAACCAAAGCAGTCTTGAGGGGAAAAAATGGAGCTGGAGGAATCAGACTCCCTGACTTCAGACTATACTACAAAACTACAGTAATTAAGACAATATCTTACTGGCACAAAAACAGAAATATAGATCAATGGAACAGGATAGAAAGCCCAGAGATAAACTCATGCACCTATGGTCAACTAATCTATGACAAAGGAGGCAAGAATACACAATGGAGAAAAGACAGTCTCTTCAATAAGTGGTGCTTGGAAAACTGGACAGCTACATGTAAAAGAATGAAATTAGAACACTCCCTAACACCATACACAAAAATAAACTCAAAATGGATTAAAGACCTAACTGTAAGACCAGACACTGTAAAACTCTAAGAGGAAAACATAGAAAGAACACTCTTTGACATAAATCACAGCAAGATCTTTTTTGACCCACCTCCTAGAACAATGGAAATAAAAACAAAAACAAATGGGACCTAATGAAATTTAAAAGCTTTTGCACAGCAAAGGAAACTATAAACAAGACGAAAATACAACCTTCAGAACGGGAGAAAATATTTGCAAACAAATCAATGGACAAAGGATTAATCTCCAAAATATATAAACAGCTCATGCAGCTCAATATATTTTTTTAATAAATTTATTTACATATTTATTTATTTTTATTTTTGGCTGCATTGGGTCTTCGTTGCTGTGCACGGGCTTCTCTTGTTGCAGAGCACGGGCTCTAGGTGCACAGGCTTCAGTAGTTGTGGCATGTGGGCTCAGTAGTTGTGGCTCAGGTTCTAGAGCGCAGGCTCAGTAGTTGTGGCACACGGGCTTAGTTGCTCCGCGGCATGTGGGATCTTCCCGGACCAGGGCTCGAACCCATGTCCCCTGCATTTGCAGGTGGACTCTTGACCACTGCACCACCAGGGAAGCCCACAGCTCAATATTAATAAAACCCAATCAAACAATGGGCAGAAGACCTAAATAGACATTTCTCCAAAGAAGACATACAGATGGCCAAGAGGCACATGAAAAGCTGCTCAACATCACTAATAGAGAAATGCAAATCAAAACTACAATGAGGTATCACCTCACACCAGTTAGAATGGGCATCATCAGAAAATCTACACACAACAAATGCTGGAGAGGGTGTGGAGAAAAGGGAACCCTCTTGCACTGTTGGTGGGAATGTAAATTGATACAACCACTATGAAGATCAGTGTGGAGGTTCCTTAAAAAACTAAAAATAGAATTACCATATGACCCAGCAATCCCACTACTGGGCATATACCCAGAGAAAACTATAATTCAAAAAGACACATGCACCCCAATGTTCACTGCAGCACTATTTACAATAGCCAGGTCATGGAAGCAACCTAAATGCCTGTCGACAGATGAATGGATAAAGAAGATGTGGTACATATATACAATGGAATATTACTCAGCCATAAAAAGAAACGAAATTGGGTCATTTGTAGAGACGTGGATGAACCTAGAGGCTGTCATACAGAGTGAAGTCAGAATGAGAAAAACAAATATCGTATATTAATGCATATATGTGGAATCTAGAAAAATGGTACAGATGAACTGGTTTGCAAGACAGAAATAGAGACACAGATGTAGAGAACAAATGTATGGACACCAGGGGGGGAAAGTGGGGGTGGTGATGGTGGTGGTGTGATGAATTGGGAGATTGGGATTGACATATATACACTAATATGTATAAAACAGATAACTAATAAGAACCTGCTGTATTAAAAAAAAATTCAAAAAATAAAAATAAAATAAACCTACATTAACACATCACAAAAAAACCATAATGGAAAAGAATATGAAAAAGTATATATATATATAATATATATATATAACTGAATCACTTTGCTGTACACCAGAAACTAACAGAACATTGTAAATCAGCTATAATTCAATTTAAAAAAATTTTTTTTTAAGAATCCAAAAAAAATGAAAATGAAAGGCAAGTCACAGACTTGGAGAAAATGTTTGCAAAATATATGTCCAACAAAGGACTTACAATTAGAATATATAAAGAACTCTTACAACTCAATAATAAGAAGGCAAATAACACTTTTTTTAATGGGTAAAGATTCAACAAACACCATATCAAAGAAGATACAGGGATGGCAAATAAACATGAAAAGATGCTCAGTAGCAATCATTAAGGAAATAAAAATTAAAACCACAACGTGATACCTCTATACACCTACTGAGGCAACTAAAATGAAAAAGACTGATGTCATAGCAAGTGTTAGTGAGGATGTAGAACAAAAAACACTCCTACCCTGCTGGTGGGAATGTAAAATGATACAATCACTTAGTAAAACAGTTTAGCTGTCTTAAGTTTAACATTCACCTGCCAGACAATTCAGCTCTCCTCCTAGCTTTTTACCCAAGAGAAATGAAAGTATATGTCCATACAAAGACTTATTTATGAATGTTCATAGCTGCTTTATTTGTCATAGCAAAAAACAAAACAACACAAATGTCCACCAACATTTGGACAGATAAACAAATTGTGGTATATCCATATAGTGGCATACTACTCAGCAGTAAAAGGAAATGAGTATTGATACACATAACAACATGGATGAATTTCAGAATAATTATGCCAAATGAAAGAAGCCATGTAACAAAGAGAACATACTGTATTATTCCATTTATATAACATTCTAAAAAATATATAAACTAAGCTTTTGGAGGTGATGGATAAAGCTGTAAAAAATATGTTAGCTATACCTGTTATTTTGGATAACTCACCAAGCTTCAGTTCCCTCATCAGTGAAGCAAAAAGAATAATACCTGCCTCACAGAGTTTATTTGAAGGTTGTATTCATATGTGTGTGTTTATGTATATATATTGTGTGTATCTAATATACTGTAGTGCCTGACACAGCAAATGACTCAATTAATGTTCTTTCTGTTCCACCACCACTCTGCCTCTTCCAAGTGACTGATAAAGTTACTGGGTACTTTCAGATTACTCTCTTGATACACTTAGTGGCACATTTTTTTCTTAGTACCTTTTAATGGCTAAGTGTAATAGGCAAATGTATTAGAGAATTTAATAGATAAGTTTGCTTTTAATACTTATGAAAACCTTTTCCTCTCATGACAGTGATGACTTCAAGCTCTCATCATGACATGACTTGACAAAATTTCATTTTGCTTTTTTTTTTACCCACAGGGTTTATCCATGGCTTAGAGGACTGGGTTATACATCCTTGGGTGTATTTTTATTGGGATTTTTATTATGGAACATAGATAACATCTTTTGTGATTCACTGAGGTAAGATATATTTTCAATCTCTGAAAAATATTTTTGGAATCTATTAAACAGACCATTTCATAGGCATATAGAATTATTAGTGCACTGAAGTGAACTTTTGCCATCATTGAAATTAAAAATATACATATAGCACAATAAAGCTAAATTCTGGGAATGCTTGTTTAAATTACCTAAAAATTTGGACCTAAGAATATTCCATAACATCTGTAGGGATTTTTTGTGTGTGCATTGCAGTACTATACAGTTAATCAAATATTGACTAGGGCTTTGAAATCTGCCTAATCTGCTTTACTGAAGAAATAAGAAATAGGAATGATTTGTAATAAGCATGTGAAATACGTGTATATAATTTTGTACTTTAATATGCTTAATGTTATTTTCTAAGAAAGGAAAGTATTCCTTTTTACTACCTTTTCAGCAATTATATATTCACTGGAATTTGAATCTTGGGTCTCTGGACTCTAGTCTGTCACCTAAGACACTGTCTGTCTGGGCCTCAGTTTCCATAAAATGAACATGTTAAGTAGGTTAAACTAGTGGATCCTTCCAACTCAAAATTCTGACTTAACAGTTTTGCATAATCATAGACAACAGAGGAATGTATTGAATAGCACCACAGAAAGGCAATCAGCAAAATTCAAACTGTGGGAAATCTATAGAATGAATGACCTAGTCTCTTCAGCAAATAAATTGCAGAGGGGGTAAAAAAGGGAGGAGGAACGTAAGATTAAAAGAGACTTAAGAGATATTATCAACCAAACTCAATGTAATTACTTTTTTTTGGATCTTGATTCAAACAAAGTGTTTAAAAAAAAAAAAAGCTTATGATCAGTAGTCAAATATCTAATGATGTTAAGGGATTATTGTTAATCTTTTAGGTGTGAAAATGGTATTATAGTTACGTTTTAAAGAAGTTTTAACCTTTTAGAGATATATACTGAAATATTTAGAGGTAAAATGATAACAATATCGGGGATTTGCTTCAAAATAATATGGGAGGGGAGAAGTTTAGATGATACAAGATTGACCATAAATTATAATTGTTGAAGCTGGGTAATGGGTACATTATTATTTTGCCTACTTTTGCATATGTTTGCATGTGTAAAATGATAACAATATCTGAGATTTGCTTCAAAATAATATGGGAGGGGAGAAGTTTAGATGATACAAGATTGGCCATAAATTATAATTGTTGAAGCTGGGTAATGGGTACATTATTATTTTGCCTACTTTTGCATATGTTTGAAATGTAGACTTTAAATGCACACAAACAAATAATACATCTTGCTTAAAAAACTAAGATCTAAGTGAGTGGTTCTGAATCAGTACCATAATATCCATCAGAACCCCCACTGGGGCTTTTACAACGCAGAGGTAAGTCATCATCCTCTGGGTGAGATCCTCTGTTTCTACTAAGAAATAAAGTAGGTTCTTAGAGATGTCCGCAAAATTTGTGGGGATATCTAGAAAATAATTTGGTGTTTCACACTGAATTTCCCCCCTCTAATAAATGAGAATATTAATATGATACACACTTAATCAAAAGATCTATAATTTGAGACTCAGCTGTACCACTAGCTGAGTGACTTGGGCAACTCAGTAATCTCTCTGCATTTTAGTTTCCTCATCTTCAAAGCAAAGCTTATAAAGCCACCTCAAAGACTCACTATGAAGTGAAATAATATTATAAATGCAAAAGGACTTTATAGACTGTTTGGTGCTCTTCTGAAATGATGGTTGTACATAGGGCATAGAAAAAGCTCGTGTCTAGTTTCTTGAGTGAATAGCTAAGTTGACCAGTGTTTCCCAAAGTGTTTTTCCAGGAAACACTTGTTCCATAAGGTGCTAATAAGATATTACCTGAAAGAAGGGTTCCATGTATTAGTAGGTTAACCTCAAAAAAATGAAGATAACCTGTTTAGTTACGGTAGGACTTTTTAAAGCCTATAATTTGTTAATATGCATTACAAATCTCCAAGAGGGCAATAAACTATGTACTATTTCCTACATTTATTTTGACCAAAGAGTCATTTCTTCATGGAACTTCTGTTAGGAATACTGTTCCTCAAAATACACTTTGGAAAACAGTACAGCAGACTACAGCAGACATAAGGAAATTAAATAATTGCCATGTTTGAGAATGACATTTCAAAATTTCAAAATGCTCTAAGACTGTCAGCAATAGTTGTTAAATATAAAAAATAATTGACATGCGTATTTTCCCCCCCTCTCTACACAGGAACTTTCGAAAGAAGGTGCCACCTATCATAGCTGTTACCACACAGTTTCATGCATGGTGGCATATTTTAACTGGCCTTGGTTCTTATCTTCACATCCTTTTCAGGTAGGAAATAGAGACTTTTTTAGCCTAGTATTGGAGTGTTTCTTTCTCTACTCTTCAAATAGAACGGTGTAAATATAAAATGTCACAGACAGAATCAGAAACTTATGTTCCAGCTTTGCCTCTGCCACCGGGTGATCTTAAGCAAGTCCCTTACTCTCTCTGAAGCTCTGTTTTCTCATCTTTAAAGGGTGACAGCTCTAGTAACCGACCTCTGGCACATGATCTACATTTTAAGTAGATCATTCATCTCCTTTTTTAGTGCAAGTAGGATATAAACATTTCCATTTCTTGTTGATCATCATATCTTTGTGTATAGAGAACAAATTTAAGGGGAAAAAAGCAGCCAGATCCCCTGAGTGGGGACTGGGAAAGCATGAGTATCTGAAGTCCCCAACTTAATTTGTCTCCTTCCCTGAAATAAATTGGTTGCCACTTTTCTTTCCTTGTTCCCCTAATAAAGAACTTGTTGGGGCTTCTCTGGTGGCACAGTGGTTAAGAATCTGCCTACCAATGCAGGGGTCATGGGTTCAAGCCCTGGTCCGGGAAGATCCCACATGCCGCAGAGCAACTAAGCCTGTGCGCCACAGCTACTGAGCCCATGTGCCACAACTACTGAAGACCACGTGCCTAGAGCCCATGCTCCGCAACAGGAGAAGCCACCACAATGAGAAGCCCATGCACCGCAGCGAGGAGTGGCCCCCACTCACCTCAACTAGAGAAAGCCCGCACGCAGCAATGAAGACCCAACACAGCCAAAAAATAAATAAAATAAATAAATTCAAGAATTCGTTGGAGGTCAGCCATTTATAGCAAAAATGGAATCAGAATTCTCTCTGATCACCCTGCTCAAATAATACATCTGTATCACTCTCTCCCCTTACCAAGCCTTATTTTTCTTCACGACATTTATAACCAGTCATGTGTTTACTTATTTACCTCCCCCAACTAGACTGTAAGTTTCTTGAGAGCAAGGACTTTATCTTATTCACTTCTACTCTCCCAAGTGCTTAAATCAATGCCTGTCACATAGTAAGCACTCAGTATATATTGTTAAATGATTTAATGAATGAATGTGTACATATTGATCTCTTTGCCAGGGGATCAGTCTATGTTTAATCTCAAATTCACTCAAGAATTGAGAGAGCTGAAATATTTATAGAAAGGGAAAGAAAATTTTCCTTTGAACCAATGTGAAAATTTACTCAAGTGAAATTTTTAGAATACCTTTTAAAACATTTGCATCTCACCTGTCTAGAGATCAACTTATTTAGGCAACCTGAATTTAACTACTTGAGAATGATATAAAAAGAACTTCTGGGCAACTAAATAAGAATTACTGAATTCATACTGTGAAGAGCTCAAGGTTATTAATCATGGAAGAGTTCTTTAAACTCTGGCTCTAAGTATAATTATTTTATTTTTTGCCACTTCTTACTGCATTGATTATTTGGATTCTCAGCCCATAGCATATTAGAAATAACTATTTAAGAGGGAGGGTTATGGGAGGAAATGCTTGGGGAAACTGACAAATGATAGAAAAGGAGAAACAAAAATAACTATAAAGCAAACCCAAGAATTAAAAACTTGGCACTTTAACACTGCCCACGAAGTCCCAAGGACATAACTGCAGTGTAATATAATACAGCAATGAATACTTCTTACCTGACAGATGGCTTCCCTCAGAGGGAGCATCTCTAGAGAACCAGATGGAAGCAATGGGGCCTTTTATAACCTAGTCTCAACTCAAATTGTATCACTCTAACCATACTCCATTGGTCAAAGTCATAGAGTCTATCTCTTGACAGGAGGAGTATTGAAGAATTTGGGGACTCCAAACTCATGTCTGAACAGGAGGCTCTGTTCAGCTGGAGCTGGTATCTGAGCTCAGAGGAAAGACCCCATGGGGCTGAGACCCAGGACTCTTAAGAAGGGTACTGCTGGGCTTCCCTGGTGAAACAGTGGTTAAGAATCCACCTGCCAATGCAGGGGACACGGGTTCAAGCCCTGGTCTGGGACGATCCCACATGCCATGGAGCAGCTAAGCCCGTGCGCCACAGCTACTGAGCCTGCACTCTAGAGCCCGTGAGCCACAACTGCTGAGCCTGCATGCCACAACTGCTGAAGCCCATGTGCCTAGAGCCCATGCTCCACAATGAGAAGCCACTGCAATGAGAAGCCCATGCGCCGCAACGAAGAGTAGCCCCCACTTGCCGCAACTAGAGAAAGCCCACGTGCAGCAGCAAAGACCCAATGCAGCCAAAAATAAAATAAATAAATGTATTAAAAAAAAAGGGTACTGCTGCTACAGGAAGAAACTGTTGCTGCCATAGTGATGGAGTGTTGTTGGGATGCTGTTCACAACAACCACAAGCCAGTGGCCCCTGATAAAAATGAAACAAAAATGAGAAGTCCTTTCTTTCTCCTCCAGCTTTTCAGTCTCTTTCAAATGCCCTAATTAGCAGAGCCTATTAGGGAGCATCTGGCAAGGCAGGAATGTAGTTTGTAGTCTCATCTCCTGCATCACAAACAGGATGGAATATAGAAGAGTGGATTTGGAGCTGAGATACATTAACTTAACAGCTGACCCATCTGGTGAGACTAAAAGAGAAAGGGGGAAAAGCATAAATAACCACTATCAGAAATGCAACAAGAAACATCACCACAGATGCTGCAAATATAAGGAAGATAAGGAGGTATTTTTAACAAATTTATGTGACAGGTACTTTTGTTTATGTTTGAAATTTTCCACAATAAAAAGTTTGAATTTTCAGCTCATAGCCTCATCTGGGCTTGATATATATTATTCCTTTAATACTCATGATGGTCGTGTTTTACACTTGAGGAAAGACGGGCTCAGAGAAGTCAGGTGCCTCACGCATGATCTTAGTGTTAATTGCCTGGATTTGAGCCCAGGGTTTTCTGTCTCCCCAAACCAATCAAGACCTTAGAAATCAACTAATATAACTTCGTAATTTGATGATGAAGGAAACTGGGGCCCAGAGAGAAGTGACACTCAAGGTCACTGGCTAGTTGGAGTAGAATATATTGGATAATGATTAGACAGCACCTGAATTCAATCCTGCTTCTAGCATTTACTAGCTGTAGCACCTTGAATGAAATATTTGACCTTTTTTGAGACTTTCTCATATGCAAAACAGGAATAATAATACCTACCTAGTAGGGTAGTTTAAGAATGAAGTGTGTTTAAAGCTCTGGGTCCAGTGCTTGCCCCCATGTTGTAGGTACTTAACAAATAGTTGGGAGCGGTGGAGGTGACAACAAGGGTTGGAATCCAGGGCTTCTGTGCCCCAGTCCAGGACTCTTCACTAAAGAGAAGAGAAAACATGGCAACTTTCTTTTAGAGATTAACATCTGAAAAATTGTCAGAGTAAGATTATATTCTAAGACAGTAAAGTATTCATAATATATGATGCTTCTCTTTATAGTTCCGGTTTTGGGTACATTAGAATGGCATCATAGCCACACTAAATTACTCAAATTCAAAAATACGTGCTCGGGGCTTCCCTGGTGGCGCAGTGGTTGAGAATCTGCCTGCCAATGCAGGGGACACGGGTTCGAGCCCTGGTCTGGGAAGATCCCACATGCCGCGGAGCAACTGGGCCCGTGAGCCACAACTACTGAGCCTGTGCGTCTGGAGCCTGTGCTCCGCAACAAGAGAGGCTGCAATAGTGAGGGGCCCGTGCACTGCGATGAAGAGTGGCTCCTGCTTGCCGCAACTAGAGAAAGCCCACGCATAGAAACGAAGACCCAACACAGCCAAAAATAAATAAAATAATTAATTAATTTAAAAAAAAATATGTGCTCTTTTTCATTCTCTTATTTAAAGGAGAAAATTTTTCATGCTATAAAATTATGTTTTGCATATGTTCTTATACTGTATATTACTATTCAAATACACTTAAATCGTGTACTATATATAAACTGTGTATGCTGTTAAGTTATGGACAGTTTAATAAATTTTTCAGAGATAAATTTAACTTTATTTTTGCTGTACGGACTGATATATTAGAATCTGATCTCATCTTTTTTTTTTTTTTAATAAATTTATTTATTTATTTTTGGCTGCATTGGGTCTTTGTTGCTGCACGCGGGCTTTCTCTAGTTGCAGCGAGCAGGGGCTACTCTTCGTTACAGTGCACAGGCTTCTCATTGCGGTGGCTTCTCATGGTGCAGAGCACGGGCTCTAGGTGCGCGGGCTTCAGTAGTTGTGGCTTGCAGGCTCTAGAGTGCAGGCTCAGTAGTTGTAGCGCACGGGCTTAGTTGCTCCGTGGCATGTGGGTTCTTCCCGGACCAGGGCTTGAACCCGTGTCCCCTGCATTGGCAGGCAGATTCTTAACCACTGTGCCACTAGGGAAGCCCAGAATCTGATCTCATGTTTAGAGGTGACTCATTTTAAAGGATTCTCTGAAGAAGTGATACCTTCCTGGTTATTTCATACCTGTATTGTAATCCTGATAGAGCTGGTATAACCGTTTCTAAAATATTCTAGGAATACTCTATCTTAATTCTTACTACCATATATCTTCAGAGATGAAACTGGCAATCATGACATGAATCACATCAAACATGAGCAGAATGCTCCCTACTAAACTACAAACATCCTGAGGTTACAGTCTGAGAGTTGATCATTTCTGTCTTCCTTAGGATCTTGCCAACTGTTCTGCATAGAGTAGGTCCTCAAAAAACGGTTGCTAAATGAACAAAGTTTATTTGTCAGTGTTGCTTTTTCTTTGTATATACAGAGGCACTGTGGTTAAATTTGTCAGTAAGCCAGTTTGCATGAATTTAAAAACTTGTCTGAACTTATTTACAAAACAGAAATAGACTCACAGATATAGAAAACAAACTTTGGTTTCCAAAGGGGAAAGGGGGTGGGGAGGGAGGGATAAATTAGGAGTTTGGGATTAACAGATACACACTACTATATATAAAATAGGTAAACAACAAGGATCTACTATATAGCACAGGGAACTATATTCAATATCTTATAATAACCTATAATGGAAAAGAATCTGAAAAAGAATATATATATATATATATATATATAAAACTATATATATCTGAATCACTTTGCTGTACACGTGAAACTAACACAGTATTGTAAATCAACTATACTTCAATTTTTAAAAAATTTGTCTGAAAAGCTTTCCCCCTCCCCTTTTCTTTCAGTTTATATACAAGAACACTTTACCTGAGATACAGGCCAAAGGTGAAGGTAAGTCCACTTCCTAGGGTGTGTGTGTGTGTGTGGAGGACGGAGGTAATGGGAGGATGGGATGGAGGTGGAAGAAGGGGGTGGGGTGGAGAGGTAGCAGAGAGAGTACAGGCCTTGGGACCAGATGCTCTTGAATCTTGTCTTCCACTTACTTTTCTATTACCTTGGGCAAGTCTCTTTTCTTTAAGCCTTAATTTCTTCAATAGTAAAATGGAGCTGTTAATAGCTACATTGCAGAGTTATTTTAAAGATCTGAGATGATTTAAATGCCCAGCTCTATGCTTGACAAAGTAGATGCTTAATATATTTAAATAAATTAAATAAAAATAGTTTCTGAGATCTGGTGTAGACCTAGAAAGAATATGCTCTGCTCAGGTTATTAATACCAGGACAACCACTAGCAAACCACTGTAGTCATAGCCCATGGGTTCTTTTTCATTCTTTTTCAGGGATAACATGGAAAAATTTTATCTTCTTTCATTTTGTCCTAACTTGTTTCCAAACAGTTTCTCTTCGGAATCTGGCCGGTGATCCTGTTTGAGCCTCTCAGGAAGCACTGATGAATTATTTCACCAATAAAACAAAATAGCACGTACCATAGGCCTGGTCAAATGATTAAGGAAATCTTTAGAGATCTACACGTTCAAATATATCATGACCATCGCAGCAAAGGAGTGACTTTCTGACTAATGCTGCCAGCCATACAGAGAATGAGGAATGGGGCTTGTTGGATGTTTAGCTTGTGTCTTTATCTCATTTGTCTTCCTCCTCCTCACCGTCACTCTAAGATGTTTCAAAAGAAACAGACACGATTTGTATGTATATACTCGAATGCTGGAAATATTGGGCTTTTCTTAACAGGTTAACAGTTTGTGCTGATCATAGGAAATTAACCTTTTTCTCTTTTTTTGACAAGGCTTGCATGTGAATTAAACTTTTCTTAATATTTGATTAAATAATGAAAACAGCCAGCTAAGGACTGGCAAAACCCCATATCCAGATGACCAGCTGTGAGGCAGCACTTAGCTATTTCAGCCTTGATTTATATTTTTGTCATAGTAACCTCATGGATGGTTTCCCAAGGTAAAAAAAAAAGAAAAGAAAAGAAAAGAGCTATCTGTGGGATTCTGGTAGTTCTTCATTGTCTGCCTCTGTGCTGGTCCGAGTGTTATAAGCAAGCTCAGACCTGCCACTGGGTTCTATACTTGTCACATTCCAGATTTGCGGTGGGCTCTGGGATGTCGTTTGTGGTCACAGCCCGGCAGGGTGGGTGGGTCATCTTGTAACCTTTATGAAGGCCACCAGGACACCTGTAGAATGTTCCTCCTCCACCCAGTTAAAGGTGGTTGCTCCGTTTCCTTTGATCTTTGCAGATCTTTAAGTTGTCACTGTTTTTATGGCTAGGCAAACATGATTGGTGGGCAAACATATTTCATCCTCCTAGAATAACTCATTTGAAGTTACCAGTAAATGTCGTTGTACTCTGACTTTTAAAATTATGCAATATTTTCCAGTTTTCAGAGAGGCCATGGTTATGCCCAGGGAAATGTGTTGGGTTAACTAGAGCTAAAATCATCAGGATCTTATGTACATAAAGCTTATTAGAATACCTGCTCCTTCATTTTGCTGAAGGAAAGAGATATAAGGGTTGAAAAGAGCTCTAACTTACTTGAACTTGTAACAGAACTACCAAAAATTAAAGTGCTAAGACATGGCAGTGAAATCTCATTGTAAGGCAGCTAGTTCTAATTTGGATTTGAATGTATAACAAATTGAATCACTCTTCACAAACATAACACCTGCCTGGAATAAAAACCTGATTTGACCCCTTTGTAGACCCCCTTTGTAGCTCTGTACCATTTAGCATTTTTACAACTTTTCCCTGCTTATACATTATTATAAAATCCAGGTTGTTTTTACTACATGGTGTCATTACCCCAGATTAAATTCTGAGCTACAGCTTCCAAAGGAAAGTCACTTTTTTCTTAAGCAAAGGTGTAAGACACTTCTGTTGTTTTTCTAGTATTCAGTAAGAAGCCTTGGTACAAATTTAAAACGAATACAGATTTTGTTGTTTTTCTTCACTTGCTGGCCTTAGTTTTAGTCCAAGTACTATTTTCCTTACTTTAGCGTGCCAACATGCCATTAGGCAGATACTTCCCACGTGCTTTTATGATCCTCCAGCAAGAAAAACACTTGCCAAAATATAAATCTAAAAGAACTTTGGTTGTGCCTTAGGAAAATATAAACTAAACAGTTCCAACACAAGCCTGTAAGACTGTTCTTTATTTTGCCACAAGATTCTGGCGTCTGGCTACATTCATGTGCAACTACTTAGGCTGTCAGTCATCTAACAATTTTTAATGAGTTCATTTGTTTCACACCATTGTCGTTTTTGTACTTTTCACTAAGAAATACTTCTGTATAAAGAATCTGTATAAAAACAAAGGTACATCCTTCCTAACAATGCTAAATGCTGAGACTAAGGTTCTGCAGTATTAAGGTCAGATTAAGGGTACAGAGAACACGCCCTGACACTGAGGCCCTTTAGAGCAGTTTGTTGAATGAGCAATTCAGCCACTGCCACCTGTAGTTTCTTATTGAATAAAGCTGTCCAGCTCCTTAGAGACTTGTAACACTGTGGCCAAGTCTTCAAAGACCTTTGTTTCTGTTGTAAAAACAAACAGCATGAAACCGCTCAGCAAAGAAGTTTTAGAAGGGTTGAGCAGAAAGCAGAGCCTAAATTCAGACTCTTTAATTTTCCAAGTTAGTTTTTGTCTCACACATGGCTGCCTTTTTAGCAACCTAAGTATTAGCACACTCAAGACTTTGTATCTGTGCCATATCAAGTATTGTGGAAATACTGGTGACCTTAGGATATTGCTAAATTGCCTTTATTTCAACATGGCTTAATTTTTTTCCCTTCTAGGACTCTGAGTTGTATTATTACAGGGTTGGGTTATTACCGTCTCCCCCCCACCACTTTATTTTCTTGAGAGAGTCACTGTTAACTAGAGTGTACAAAAAAACCTGTTTCCTTTTGAGCAGATAGTGGTTTGTGTGCATATCAACTGATGTGAAAGGTCCTCGTCTCTGAGCCCTATAGCAAATTGTATTCTAGAAAACATTAGTTCTTTATGAGGATGTGAAAGAAGCAGTTAGCTTGCACATTTTATTATACTACCTATGCTGCCATTTTCACTCCAGAAAATTGAAAGCAGTTTGACTCTTTTATGGAAAAACTAGGTGAAGGGTGGGTGTGTTCATCTGATTGGTCACTCTACCTGCCTACCCCTTCGCACCTTGGTGCTTTCATGAAACATTGACACTCCTGAAGTGATCTCTTTCATCCTTGTGATATTATATAAATTAATGATGAACATGAGAAACATTTGTTTTTGAATAATACACAAATGAGACCCCCAAATAGTGGTATTTGGTTTAGAATTAGATCAAATATTATGGTTTAACCTCAGTGCAAAATTTCCAGGACTGGGCTTTCCTTACACCAAGAGGGTTTTTCATATACCAAGGAGAGGAAGAGGTGTGAGTCAAAGAAAATCAAGAGACCAAAAACTTCAGGTACATGATGCATGAAAATCTTTAAATGCCTGAAAAAAATTAAGTTCTGTTTTAATGCCAACACCCTCAGAATTTAGCCAGTGTCCCTAGAGGTGACTAATAATTTAGTTCAAGGATTTCTTATGAGTCCTATGGGTTGCATATTACTTTGCTCTTGAAAAAAATCATCTGTTGCTAAGTTTAACAGTTTTAGCTCTCAGTTCCGCATTTACATGACAGAAAAAATTATTCAAGCCCTGTGGTTTATGATGTGCTACTGGATAAGTGTTTATGTAAAACTGGTGTTTCAAAGAGAACCAGTTCTAATTGGAATTTGCAACTAAGTGGCAGTTTGCAGATCTACCTCTGTCTTACATTGTGCATCATATCAATACCATAATATAATTAGTTTGATCACTTTGTCTTATTTTTCAATGTCTAAAATTATGCTTACTCACCATGCTGTAAACATTTGGAAGTAATGACTGAAATTTGGCTAAGTGTCCGTTGTGCAGGGGGCAGTAAGTGAAAAAAAGGAACCGTCAAGACCCATCTGAATGGAAAATTTCAGTGCTGTTTTTTAAACTCCCGCACTTCCTTTAAGAATAAGGAAACTTTTATTTTATGTCTAATTGGAGTTGCTGGCTGGCGAAAAGCTGCCAGTGTTGCTGAGGTTTATGGGAGCATGCCACTGTACTTGACGGCTTCTCCAGTTTCGGGGGAACGCCTCTCCTCTACCCTCTTAGATTCAGTTGTTGAGGCCTGTGAAATAAACTGACAAAGGACAGATTAGCAAGAGAAAGGGCAGGTTTTTATTTACATATGTAAATGGGAGTTCAGAGAAAAATGTGACTTGAGGCAGAATTTGCAGTTTATATACCATCTTAATAAGAGAAGGGGACAGCGAGAAAGGGCACTTAGGGGAAAACAAATGACTTTTAGGAAAGATAAATGGGCCCTTAGGAGAATAGGTAGGAGTTAAGATAGTGTCTTTTTAGATGTGGCACAGAAACTCCCAGGAGAGGATTTGACAGTTGAGTCCTTTAGGGAGGTTCTGCTTTTAGTCAGATAAAGGGAATTCAGGAAAAAAGCCTCTTCCTGTCTGTTGATTCTCAAGTGCATTCAGCTCAAAATGTTTTTTATGCCATAGTGGTGTATTCTGGACCCTTTTATTTCCCCTGTCTAAAACTTTCCAAGAAGTTTCACAGACCAGAAGCCAAGTTGGTGGCTGTAGAGAGAAGATTCAGGTTAGAAGTTAGGAGATAAGAGATCTGCAAAGGGAAGGAAGGCATAGATTTATGGAGAAACAAAAGGAAAAGCAAAAATTAATAGTTGGAGCAGATTATATAAACTCAGTTTTTGAGTACAGAGGGCAGTCAATCAAAAGGATTTCTAGATGTTGGTCTTACGGCATCTTTAAACAGTGGAGTCAGGATAGTAGTGGCAGTCTCACACACATGGTTATTTCCCAGAGCTCAAAGGACCATGTTCTGGTGAACTTCCTGAGTGGCCCAAACTGTTGTGGTGGTAAATCCCTTAAAGTTACATCCAGCTTCAGCTTGCAGGGCTTCAGGAAAAGGGCAGTTTTAGTTCTTAGTAATGCCAAGTCAGAAGGGTGGTAGAAAATTGGAAATGTTAATTAGTGACAAAATGCACAAGATGGCAGGATCCAGCTTACAAAGAGGTGAAAATGGCTCAAGGAGAATGAACAGGACTAGAATCTGATAATCCTCATGGGTATATTATAGTTCTCCATTGAAACATAAAATTTATCTTTATTATCACCCTAGTTTTGTCAAAGATAATCAAGGTAAGACGGTTTTTGTTTGCAAAACGAGTCTAGTCTCATCAAACTTGGCCTGATTGTTTATATAAGTGCAATGAGAATAGTAATTGATGACACAGGCCTTTTGACCTTTTATTAGGAATCCCAGATTGGACTTTTAAATTCCTCGAGTCTAGGAATCCAAGCTGAGAACTTGCCATCAGACTTCTCTTGCATGCCTTCAGATTTGGATGAATCCCTCCTCCAGGTCCCCAAAATATCTTAAGCTTTCTGGTCCTGCCAGGAAGCGGCCTTCCTAACTCACCCGTAAGGCTGGGACCCCTGTAAACCAGGTACTAGGCAGTTTTCCAGGAGGGCTTCATAAGCACTGGCTCCTTAAAGTCAGCCTTATTAATTCCTTAAAACTGGTCATATCTGTGCACATCATCCTCAAATATGACATTCCAGTCAAAGCCTTGGTAATATAATCAGTGTTTCCAGTTGTGTCCTGTTACAGGGAGAACAAATTCTTATTGAACTTATTCAAATAACTATATTGCCATGGAAATAAGTATTCAATAAGAGTTTTTTCCAAATTTTGGAGGGTTCAGACAGGGAGAAAAGATAAATGCTTCATTTTTGTTTACAAAGATATGATCTACTAAATTGCTGTAAGTGCTAGATAGCTTAAGAGAAAAGGCGTTCCTTAAATCCAGAAAATAGAACATTAAAGAACCAGCAATAAGGGACTTTCCTGGTGGCGCAGTGGTTAAGACTCCGCGCTCCCAATGCAGGGGGGCCCGGGTTCCATCCCTGGCCAGGGAACTAGCCAGGACTAAGGAGCCTCAACTAAGGAGCCTGCCTGCTGCAACTAAGGAACCCGCCTGCCGCAACTAGGACCCGGCGCAACCAAATAAATAAATATTAAAAAAAAAAAATGAAGAACCAGCAATATTCCAAGCAAAAGTCATAGAAGGAATCATAATCATTCTTCATCACTCTACTCAGTCCCATGTGATAAATTCAGGTCTTTCTTGATTTCGGTTAGCAATTTCATGAACCCATGAGCTTCTCCGTTAGTTCTGGAAATCCTTATTAAGTCCAGTAGTGTGATCGTTACATAAGCCTGTACCTCAGGGTACCTGTTACAGTCTTTTCCGTGGATCTCTGAGAAGATCTTGAAAATGAAGCCTGTAGCTGATTACAAGAGTTCAGGAAGGCATCAGAATAAAACAATATCTGTGAATGACAAAAAACTTAAAATGGCTATGGTTAAAGGTCTGATGAGTTCATTAAAATGCAGTTGACAAGGAAATTTGGTTGACTCTGTGACATTCAGCATTTCAAGATAAATGGAGTTATGACGTTATACCAGGACATATCATGGACAGCTATGACATTAACAAACTTCTAGAAATTTCATACAGTTTCTGAAATACTTATATTAATAACACATACCCATGGAACTATAATCTAGGGAAGGTTAAGCATCACTTATTTGACAATGCTTGCCATGCAATTTAACATATCAAATAAGCCTAATTAGTTTAACACCTCTCTTTTTACAAAGTGAGAGAACAAATCCTTTGAGGTTTTCCAGGGGCCCTCTGGGAAATCTCAAAGTCAGAGGTCAAGAAGACTTCATTTAGAATTTGATTTGGAGAAGTTGTTAAAAGGTTTGACCACTTAATTAAATAATATTATGGGTCACTGTGAAAAAATACTTACCTATGTGACCAAAGTGACAGTAATTGCTTTGTCTCATTAAATACAGACCAATAATCCAAGAAACTCCGTCCTTTTAACAGGGAATTTCAACCTCTAGTTTTGCATTTGTACACTATTGAGCTCTTTGTGTGTGTGTGGTGAAGGCAAGTACAGCATTTATTGCAGGCACCAAGCAAGGAGATCAGGCAGTTCATTGAGCTTATTTTTTAAAAATTATAAATAAATGCATTCAGTCTTAGCCAGCTTGACCACATGAATAAGATATTCTCCCCGCCCCCATTCCCTTCTCTTACCTCTCCTCTTCCCCCCACCATCTGCAGACGCTTTACAACTTTCTATACCCATTCAGGTTTTTGTCTTTACTTTCTCTTTCTCATTCTGGAAAACCATTTGACAACCTCTAAGCAACTACATTAGGACAAAATTACTCTCCTTTTTTCCTTAACAAAAACACATCCTTCATTTCTTTCAGACCTTTCAAGATTGCTTCCCTTCTTTATTGTTTCTGGTATTTTTATTTATGTATATTGATTAGAATTCTTAACCCTTAGTAACCTTAATTTCCAGTGAAAATGAGGAAGTAGACAATTGTGAACTCACATCAGAATTCTGTAGTAGATTAACAAACTTATGAATACACCACCTCAATTTATAGAAGCATATGTTTCTTTTTTTTCTTAATTTATTTATTTAGTTTTGTCTGAGTTGGGTCTTTGTTTCTGCACGTGGGCTCTCTCTAGTTGCAGTGAGCAGGGGCTGCTCTTTGTTGCCATGCACGGGCTTCTCATTGTGGTGGCTTCTCTTGTTGCGGAGCACAGGATCTAGGCATGCAGGCTTCAGTAGTTGTGGCACACGTGCTCAGTAATTGTGGCTTGCGGGCTCTAGAGTGCAGGCTCAGTAGTTAGTTCCTCCGTGGCATGTGGGATCTTCCCAGGCCAGGGCTCGAACCTGTGTCCCCTGCATTGGCAGGCGGATTCTTAACCCCTGCGCCACCAGGGAAGCCCAGCATATGTTTCTTCATAGTACAGTTTTTTAATGTGGTAAAAGAACATGTTTATCAAGAAACCGAAACATCTTTAGTCCCTCTGTAAAAATAAGTCAAAAGTAGATAAATTTATGCTTAGTATTTAATGTTTCAGTATTTTGTCTTATTTGGACATTACCTAGACCGAGATAAAGACACTTCTTCACTTGAAATTCACACTGAAGATAAAACTCTAGCTTTAGACCATAACCTTTCACCTTGGGTAATGAAACCTTGACATATTTGAGGGAAAGGTGGAAAACAAAGTTGGCAATCAGAACAGCTAAGGAGAAGACAGATCACTAAGGAATTTAAGCAATATTGTTACCTACAGAATTTCTGCTGTTGTTGATGCACATTTGGAATAAGCAGTAGTGACCACCATCTTTACACACTTTAAATATCTGGTATTGTTTCACAAGACCTTCATTATCATTAAGTCAGCAAATTGCTTCCTGTTTTGATTGGTAGCTAGCATAGAAAATGATCACAAGAATATTTCCGACTAGAAAACCCTAAAACCCACTCGATTACAGGCCTGCAAGTGACCTAAAATTGTCCCACTCTGTTTAGCTCAGCAGCTGTCAATATTACAGCACCAATCACAGGTCACACTTTGCTCACAGTTCCTTTTTAACCCTTATTACAAGACCTGCTTCATGGCTTTTAAGGAGCACAGTGTTGCGATGTGGACCAGATTTAGTCATTGGTAATTTAAATATTTATGAAAATGTCATAAAGCTTCTGAAACTTCTCTGGCAAATGTCAGATCTGCAGATCATCACTTTTAAATCGAGTGTGCAGAAGTAACTCTTAGGTTGCAGCAGAGCACATTTATTAGAGAAATCTTTAAGCACGGAAATATGGTTCCCTACAAATATTCATCCTGACATCATCTGCACCTAAAAGAAAACAATGAAAGTTCTATGATATCAAATGGCTCTGGACCAGGGGTTGGTGAACTACAGCCCACAGACGAAATCCAGTCTGCAGTTGTGTGGCCTGCAAAGTAAGGATGATCTTTACACTTTAAAAGCATTGTTGAAACATACAATAATAAGAAGAGGAATATGTTACAGACGTGTGTGGCCTGCAAGGCATCAAATGTTCACTATCTGGTTCTGGGAGTTTGCCCCCCATTCTCTAGACCTTCCGCAAATATGGAAGGACAAAAGTCCTTCCCACTGCACTTCTCCACAGGGTGATTCCAGTGTGTATTTGTCAGAATGAAATATTTTATACATTTGAGACATCGCTAACTTCTTTGTTGAATGTAATCATATGGTTTGTGTTTAAATATTTACACTATAGAGTATTTCTTCATATCAGTTTTACTAGATTGGCAACAGCCTGCTGCAAAGTGCCTAAATCTTTGGGGAAAATTACATGATTTTGTTTTCATTTTAAAGGAAATTCCATTCCCTACTATAAAGTCCAAAAATGCTACTTGCATTCAGCTTTTGAGTTGACTTCCAGAAAGATGAGATCATTTGACCATTTTTTTCTCATGCCATATAAAATGTGTCATGTGGTAATGTCAAGGAACTAATAAACTATCATCGTCATGTACACTTTTTTTACTTTCCAAAAGGAGAAGTTCAAAATCCTTTCCACAATGAGTACTTGTTTCTTTTGGCTCTTTTAGAACTGAATTACTTAATAGCAATTAATAAATGAATCATTTTAAGAAATAGGTATAATTTTTGTTTAATGTATTATAAGGCATTGTTTACTATCAAGCATTTCCATACTTTGGATATTTCTGAGTCACTTATCAGTGTGACCATTAGGTAAACTTTCCAAGCTAATACAGGGTTTCCTGGTTTCGTTTCGGTGCAGATATTTGTCCTACTAGCAATTATTTAATAAACATAGGTGGTCGTGAATCTATACAAGGAACTAACCATTTTCAGGTGATCTCAGACTTGCTTATTCACTTTTTCTATTTGATTGGCCAATGCCACCGTTATTTTTCTAGAAGATAGAATTGTGTAATTTTATACACAATTCTGCTATAATCTAGGCTATATTTCAGCATTAATCACCTCGCTATTGGTGAAAGTATTAAATGATACTGTTTTGAATAAGACTTCTGGTAATGTTTTATCCCTGGTTTATATTTAATGTATCTATACATTTATGTAAAGGCAGGGCCACATGTTTAGTTATACAGTTTGTGCACTGCACAATGGTACCCAGTTGGGGGAGGGGGTTAGTACAGGCTGAAGCCTCACGGTATGTGCCTTGGAAGGATTGCGTCTCACGACACATTTTTTTTCAATTTCTGAGTGAAGCGGGCTGTATAGGCCAGCAGCAATCCTGTTCATGGGAAGGATGTTTAGTAATTATGACTTTTTTTGTCATTAGTCTTAAGTGATACTGCAGTAAATTTCTACTCCAAGCCTGGGTGATTTACAAGGTTAAAAGCTAATAACTTTTCAATTAAACATTAATGATCCATGAGTACACAGCATTCTTAACTTTATGAGCTCTGGAGTAAATGCATGAACCTTCCAGCTTCACACAATGAAGGGGGACATATTGGAAACAGAAAAAACTTACTGCATGAACCACATATGTCTAGGGTCTTATCTTTGGCAATGACCAAAGTGCCTTATAAGATGTAAAGCAAATTAGAATTTCCTACAAGTCACCTAGTTTTCCAAACAACAACTTTTCAAATACTAGCTTCCCTAGCCAAGCCTGCATGAATTGATCGTTTCTCTCACTGCCGACCATATGATATTCTTCAACTAGTCCCTCTTTTGTGTGTCAGGGAGGGACAGCCTTGCCTGGATCAACAGATAGACGCTGGCAAGAGGTGAACCAGGATCCTTGCCTGAGGACACAATTTGGACCGTGCTTTGTAAAAGGGATGACTGAAAAAGAGTTAAGATTGCTTCAATTCCACCTCTGAAGAGTACACACCTTTTTTTTTTTTTAAAGAATCTTGATAGATGGACTTTTTTAATATATTATTTATTTATTTATTTGGTTGTGCCAGGTCTTAGTTGCGGCAGCCAGGCTCCTTAGTTGTGGCTCGTGGGCTCCTTAGTTGCGGCACATGTGCTCCTTCATTGCGGCATGTGAACTCTCAGTTGTGGCACGCACATGGGATCTAGTTCCCTGACCAGGGATCAAACCCAGGCCCCCTGCATTTGGAGCGCAGAATCTTAACCACTGGACCGCCAGGGAAGTCCCAAGTACTTTTCTAAAGCCACCCTGCCATACACCCCCGCCCCCCCCCCCACACAAAGGCACAATCAATTTAGTCTACTGGATTTTTATTGAGCTTACTCTGGGATCAGCTGTGGCATGTCTGAGATATTTTTTCCCCTCTTCTTTTTTTTTTTTTTTCCTTCAACCCCTGACTAGGATGCAGAGTGGATCTACCTGAATGAGAGAGAAGTCAGGACCTGCTTCACTTGGTAAGGTGGCCTAGCCCCCAAATAAGGCTTGATTCTCAAAGGAAAATGTGGAGAAAGCACAAAAAGAGACAGAGGATTCATTTCATGAGCCCTACTATGTGGGGACCATATGGCACTGTGCCCTCCCGTCAACAAACTTTGGAAAGTTGTGTCGTGATAGGTGCTAGGAGTACAGTGAATAAGACACCTTGCCCTATGGCACTTACAATCTAGTGTCTGACAAATAATTGTGCCAGTCACGTTTGGGATGGGTGTCACAGAGGAAGGGTATAGGGAGCTCTGGGAGTGTGCACAAGGGAACCAGAGAAGGGAAGACTTCCTTGAAGATGAACAGTACATTAAGAACTGAAGGATGAGAGGAATCAGGAAAGAAAAAAGAGGCTGGTTATCACAGAAGAACAAGTGATGGGTTTCTGGAGAGATGAACAGGAATTAAGTCACACAGGGCTTTCAAAGCCATGTTAAGAATTTGAATTTGGAAAGCTCTTGAAAGGGTGGAGAATGGAGTCAAAGGAGGAGGGATACCAGGGAGAAGGAGAATGTGGTAGTTCAAGTAAGAGATAATGGTGATAGAGGCACTGGAGATAGAAAATCAAATATATCTGAGTTATACAGAAAGAAGCAGATATGGGGTGAGTTATCAAGTAAGTTTGGGATTTGTTGAGTTTGAAGTCTGGGCGAGATACATATCCTGGTGGAGAGCTTAAGGAGAGTGAAAAATGCAGATCTGGAGGTCAGGTGAGAGATCTGGACTGAAAATATAAATTTGAGAATCAAAAGCATACATGGTATTTGAAGCTATGTGAGTGGATGATTTGTGGAAGAGGGTCTCAGACTGAATCCTAGAAAGCAAACTATTTAAGGATTAGTTAGAGGAATGTTGAAGGACATGGGCACCTGCAACCAAAGAGAGTCATCAGTCACTTGAAAAGGAAGCCTAGGGTATAGGCCTGAGTTCTAGTTCCTCGGGGTCTGTGGATGCCAGCTGCTGGGCTGGGTTCAGCTGTGGCTGTTGGCAGGGCTGGCTATGTGGTCCTTCACGAGGCCTGAGGGGTGGAGGGGAGTAACCTGACCCAGCACTGCATCGAGGTAGCAGGCTCCGAGTTGGAGCCCGTTGGCATTAATCCCGGCGGAGTGCTGTTACACACTTCATGTTCTTGTTGGTGTCTAACAGCCCTAGCTTAGGATCCTGGTCCTCCACTGAAAAGCTGTGTGATTGTGTCCAAGTCACTTAAATGTTGGATTCTATATATGTAAAATGTAGAATTGTCTTAAGGGTTAGCGCCATGGTGTAGTATGAATCTAACTATATTGGGTTTTCTGAATAGGAGCATTCCTGTAAGAGTGCCTGCCCAGGCTTGCCAGGGGTACTTCAAAACTGCTGGACAGACCTGAGGAGTCAACCCCTCTTCCACTGGCCAGTTCAACCTGGAACAACCAACTTTCCTCCCCTTCCTGGTCACCTGGCTGACCTGTGCCCACAGAACCTGTTTGTCTTGGAGGTGGAGACGGGTTCCTCTGCCTTATCCCACACCCCGTTTTTCTGACGAAGGTGTGGCAGGACAAGCAATGGACCTTTTACACTAGGTGAAAACAATCACCCGTTGTAAAGGTGAGGGCTGAAAAGGAGTTAGGATTGCTTTAATCCACCTCTTTTGTTCCACCTCTGAACAATACACCTCTCAGAAACCACCCTACCACCCACACCCAGTACATACATCTCACTAAGTTCCTCCCTGGCCATTCCAGAACCTTCCTAGAGAGGTCATCACTGCCTGTCCTAAAGTCTGGTCACACTTTATTCCAATAAGCTTACCGCCATTTAACTTTCTCCCCACTTCAATTCACCCCCAAACTTCCCGAAAGACATTTCTGCTAAAGAGAAAAGATGAGTTTTTAGGGAGCTTGGAGAAAGTGAGTTAACAACATTAAGTCATTGGGCCAACCTGGATGGATGTCTGCTCTGTGCCAGGCCTTGGACTCAGCCATGGGTGGGACAGGAGTTGCTCCGTCTGGGGAGGAATATGGTCAGGCCTGTCCCGCCACTCTCCCCTCATACGTATCCTCACTCTTCTCTCATCCAGACATCCCCCTTGCCCCTGCCCAGCCCCTCTAAATTAGCAAGGAGAACAAGGAGCCTGAGAGGTGGAACATTCTTACAGAATCCAGTAAGTTATCAAGCTCGGAGGACACCATACCTGCCCTTCTGATGACCCCTGCCCAGTTCAGGCCTGGCCTCACCTCCCTCTCATGGATCACTGTACCCGTCTCTGGGTTCCCTTCCTCCACTATTTCCCTCTTTGGCATCTGTACCACATATGGGCTGCTACAATGGACTCTTGAAAACAGATATGGACTGGTCAAAACTTTCAAAGGATCAAGTTAAAACTCCAGGTACGGCATTCAAGGCCCTTCTCAGGAACCTCTAGTTTATCTTTGCACCTTCAACTCCCAATATTTACCCTTCCAACGACACTAAACGTGGAATGTTTCCCAGACATGTCCTGTTTAGTCCCACCTCTGTACCTCTGCCCAGAGTGCCCTCTCCCTCTTTACACCACTCCTTACCTGCTGGGAAAACTCCTTACCACCTCAAAAGCCATGTGGTAGGTTAAATATGGCCACAAATTTTTGGAACTCCTCCTCACCCCTTTTATCTGGGCTGGTCTTGTGACTTGCTTTGACCAACAGAATGTGGTAGAAGTGACATGATACAAGCTCTGAAGCCCAGGCCTCAAGAGGGCCTGTAGCCTCCACGGTCACCATCTTGGAACCCTGAGACCAACACGCCATGTGTTGTAGCAGCCCTGGATGAAAGAGCACAGGAGAGTGAGGCCCAGCCACCCCAGTTGAGCCCAGCTCCCAGCTTACACATTAGCTGAATAGAGCCACATGAGAGAGTCCAGGTGGGTCCAACACAAGAACCTCCCAGGTAACTCACAGAATCTTGAGAAATAAAAATGCTGGTTGTTTTAATCCATTAAGTTTTGGGATGGTTTATTACACAGCAGTAGATAACTGATACAATGCAGTTCTAATGTGAAGTCTTCCCTGGCTCAGTCAGGTTCCTTCCCTGAGTTCCCTCTGTGTTTTGTACACATCACATCACTTTATAGTCATTTACTAGCAGGCTCTCCCAAGTACAGTGAGCTCTGAGGACCAGGGCTGAGTCTGATTCATCTCCCTTCCAACCACTCACAGTGGTAATGGGATGAAGCCCTTGATCACTTGCCAAGTTCAGTATACTCAGATGTCATGAATTTGGCTAGAAAGTATGCCTAGATGAACATTTCACATGCAAATTACTCAACAAAAATTTTAAAGCATATCCTATGTTAACTCCCAGGCCCTGGAGTTGCTCTCAGTCTTGCAGGGAAACTACTCATTACAATACAGCATCAAAATGTTTCAGTCAAGTGTATTGCTGGGAGTGTACACGGCAGTTGGTTGGTGGGTGAGTCAAGAAAACACCTAGAAGAGGTAACATTTAGCTTTATCATAAAGGGTAAGCAAGCTGTCACTGTTGGAAGGAAGCTTGTAGCCGTCCCCCACTCCAAGGAGGAGGAGGGATGCATGGATTGGTCAGATTCAAGTATACTGACCTAAGCCACAGTCCTGGGTGTGGGGCCTCAACCTGTGAAAGAAGGGGGTTAAAGGTAAGTCCCAGTCTGGTGATGGCTCCTGTCTATTTCTTCTCTCTCAGACACTCAAGATAAGATGGGGGCTTGGGCTTCTTCCCATCAACAAGGAGGTGCATTTTCTCCCCCTCCCTGCCCCACTCTCCTTAGAGTGCTAATCAAGAACCAGAGGGAGGCCAAGGGGAAAGGAACCAGGGCAAAGCCCCAGGCTTAGGGCTCCATGTTGGGGGTTGGAGCCAAAGGTAATAAAAGGTGTGTCTGCCTGCCATATCTGTGGTGCATATACAGGAATACCTTGGGGTGGTAGGGGGCTGGAGGAATCTATGTTCCAGCCATCTGTCACTTGGCATCAAGACAGAAGAGGAAATAACCAACAGGAACTTTTCCTGTTCCCAGGAAAATAAGGGACAGAATCCCAGGTAGAGTGAATAGCACTGCAAAGGCAAGTAAATGTGTGGAGCGATAAATGGAGTGAGAAAGGAGCACAGAAAGAGGGTCACAAAGGAACTCTATACAATCCTGCATGGAAGGCTGAACTTAATCCATAAAAGATGACCTGCTTTGCTCCATAAACATTCCTGTGTTAGCCAACTGCTAACGTTACTATGGTACTATGTGCCAGGCATGGTTCTAAGTGCCTTACACCAATCAACTCATATTACCCTCTGAGGATATATATTTCATATATCCTCTTAGAAAAATAACTTGCCCAGGGTCCTACAAATGAGGAATCTGAGGTTCGAAAGGTTCGCATAAGTGGCAGGTCTTTCCTCTTTCACCAACTTTGCTACTCAGCAGCTGTGGTATCAATCAACACTGACACAGGTTCTGCTGAGCTGGACTTACCAGGAGGCTTCCAGCAAGAGGTAGTAGTTGAGCTGAGTCCTGAGAGACAAGGGATCAGAGCCAGCAGAGACCGTGACAGCTTAAAGTGCAGGGACTCCAGGGTGCCTGGAAGAGTGGTTTGAGAATAGGGGGGAATCCAGCAAAAAGAACCACAGAGAAGACACCCAGAGCTTCACAGTGTCAGCACCCAAGAACAGAGCCCAGCAAACCAGTGACACCCTTAGGTACAGGACCTGGCCCAACCTTTTCCTTTCATATCAAAAGGTGGCTGAGATCCAGATTTCTGGATCAAGTTTATCAAAGTAAATGCAGGTTTAATTGAGACAAGAATTACTGTTGCATTGAAACTGAGATTATTTTCTTTCTAGAAATGATTGTGGGCAGGAAGAGGAGGTAGAGAATGCTTTTTAATTATTTTTTAAAACTAGCATTTGTATGGCACTTTTTAGCGCTGACTATTATTTCCTCGCTCCGTATTTCATTGAGAGATGAATGTTAACTTTCTCAATTTTTCAGATGAGAAAACTGAAACCTAGGAGGTTAACAAATTCATACAAAGTCACACAGCTAATGAAAGAAGCTGGGACTCATGCCCAAGGTATTCAGACTCCAAATTCCATTCTCATTCATTCTTTCATTCATCGGAAAAAATGTATTGCATGCCCCAAATGTGCCAAGTACAGGACTAGGCACTGAGCATATAGTGATGATAAAATCGTTTATTTTGCTGTTTCTCTTTCTCGGTGCATTAAACACTGAAGCAGAAATCCATTAAGAGCTATAGGAACCTACATCTAGTATTTCTAATGGGCCTCACTGATTACAACTTTTGCAAGGTTCTCCCACTTTTATTTGTAGTTAACTGCTGCCATTATTTCACAGAACACCAGCTTTGTGCCCATCTTGTGCTAGACATTGTGTACGGACTGTAACAACCAAATACGAGAGTACGGTTCGATCTGGTAAAATATCTACTATGAGCAAACGACTCAATCCGAGAATAATTATTGAGCACATATTCTGGGCAAAGTATTCATTCAACAAATATTTATTGGTACTCTGATGATCATAATAGCTAATATTTACTGAACTCTTACTATTTGCCAAGGACCATGCTAAATTCTTTACAGACATTATCATTTCAGTAACTCTTAAGAGGTAGCTATTTGACAGTTTATATCAGCTTGCTCAGCATATGCAGTTTGAAAGTGGTAGAGGCAGAATTTGAACCCAGGCAGCCAGTATTTTCCACCAGTATGTTGTCCCAACTCTCACCCTGGGCAGGACACTGGGGAGACAGTAGTGAACAACACAGATGCCATCCCTGCCCTCAGGATGCTTACAGACTAGGAGGGAAGATGAAACTTTAAACAAATAACACTCTAGTCTCCTTTGAGTTATGTTAAACCTTCCCCAATGACATGCCTCTTCAGGTGGAACTAGAGGATGAAGAGGCCAAGCAGGTGCTAAGTAGGTGAAGGAGGGGAAGGGAGGTCCATCCCAGCAGCGGAACAGTGTGAGAGAAAGCTCCAAGGTAGGAAGACGTTGGCAGTCCAAAGCTGTGACTTGGCTGATGGCCAGGGTAGGTGGATGAGAGTGAGAAGTTGAGGAAAAGAGCATGAGGAGTGGCGTGCAAATCTTCATTGTTCAAAGGTTTTTCCAGCTGCTGTAGAGGATGGATCAGCTGAGAGCAAGAAAGTGTGTGGCGAAACCAAGCAGAAGGCTAGTTCATCTGAGCAGCAGATGCTAGCTTAGATTCGCCTGTTGATGGTGGGAATGGAAGGGGACAGACTGATGAAATATTTAGGAGTTAGAACTGACCAGGCTTTGGTGGGGGGGATGAGGGAAAGGAGGCAGTCAATCACAGTTTGGGGCTTGAACAACACGGTGAGGGTGGAACTCTGGGACAACTCTGGGGAGGAAGATGAGAGCTCAGGCTGCACCCAAGGTGGCTGTGGACCACCACATGGATATGGTAAATAACAGGCTGTTGGTTGGACATATGGCTCTGGAGTTTGGAGGTGCTAAAAGCGAAGAAAATCATCTTGCGCAAAGGTGAAAAGAGTGTCTAGGACAGAGTCCTGGAGAACTGCCCCCCCATCCCCCGCCCAACCATTAAAGGACGTTAGAGAGGAAGAAATGAGCAAAGAAAACTGAGAGACATGGTTAAAGAGGGAGGAGAAAAGCCAGGAGAGAGTGGCGTCCCTGAAACAGACAGCAGTGTATTTCAAGAAGAGGAGGACCTGGTGTGGCTGAATTTAGCAGGGAATAAATACAGGAAAGGCTGTTGTGATCTGGGATTTGTCCTGAGGTGTCCTCATGAAGACAGGGCTTGAGGTGCACCTGGGCAGGCCGGGGGATTTAGGTACACAGAGGAGAGGGCCTGACCTGGCATGTGTGGGAAACAGAAAATAACACCAACAGATAGAAATAGAAGGAGGTGGGGCCAGAGGATGCCAAAGAGGGTAAAGAATTGGTGCCATTAATTGACTGGCCAGTTCATGCTCATTTAATGCTCTCAACTACCCTGCAAAGTAGGAAGCTACCAACCCTTTGGTATAGAGGGGAACGCTCAGCCCTAGAAATCTGAAATGACTTGTTCAAGATGATACATGTAAGTGGTAATGACTGAATTTTAACCTGGGTCTGTCACCTCATCCTTCCCAAGGAGGCATGGGCATCTATTTCCCTTTCCTTCCCAAGGAGGAAAATAGATCAGAGAGGGTCAGGGCTCGACAGGGGTGGAGAGGAGGGAATAAGCATGGAGAGATTTGGACGCAGTATCAACAAGATGTGGAAAGTCTATATAAGTTGAGGGTGGGGTAGAGAGTCAGGGCTTCCGGTTGGAGCAACTGGGCAGAGGGAGGTACCATTCACTGAAGTGGAAAAAGCAGCATATGGATTCACGGGAAGACGGAAGCTTTGACTTTGACTTGAGTCTGCCCAGCCTACCTGACATCCAGAGGAGATGTCAGGAGGCAACGAGATACACGGATCTGAAGGTCAGAACACTCCAGACTTGGGAGACGTGAAATGCTTCAGTTCTCGTTCCTTTATTTTATCTTCTTAACAACAGAGTTGAGAAGGGGCTGGTTCTCAGTTCTGGGAGAGACACGACAGGGGAAGGGTGTCATTCCGCTGATTCAAAGACGACTCCCGGCTCACCTTTGACTCGGTTCCCCCCACAGATGGCTTTTCCCCGCCGCAGGGCCGTGAAACCCAAGACCCTGACCTGCCTTCTAGTGGGTTGGAGTTTCTTGGGCCTGCATCTGTGGTTCCTCGAAGCCAAGTCCCAGCAGGAGAGGATGTCGGATGGCTCCCCGCAGATTGCCCGTGTGGCCCCTGTTGCCGCGCCGCCGTCCAGCCCAGGGCCTCAGTGCTTGGCCAACGCCTCGGCGAACGCCACGGCCAACTTCGAGCGGCTGGCCACGTGCATCCAAGACTTCCTGCGGTACCTCCACTGCCGCCACTTCTCGCTGCTCTGGGATGCGCCGGCCAAGTGTGCGGGCAGCCGCGGGACCTTCCTGCTGCTGGCCGTGAAGTCGTCGCCTGCCAACTGCGGGCGTCACAAGCTCATCCGCCGCATGTGGGGCAGGAGCGCAGCTACGGCGGGCGGACGGGGTGCCGCCTCTTCCGGCTGGGCGCCGCCGCTCCCGAGGACGCCGAGCGCGCCGAGTGGTGGCGCTGGAGGCGCGCGATCACGGCGGCGTGCTGCAGGAGGCCTCCGCGGACACCTTCCTCAACCTCACGCTCAAGCACGTGCACCTGATCCACTGGCTGGAGGCCCGCTGCCTGCACGCGCGCTTCCTGCTCAGCGGCGGCGACGACGTCTTAGCGCACACAGCCAACGTGCTCCGCTTCCTGTAGGCGCAGCTGCCCGACCGCTACCTCCTCGCCGGGCAGCTCATGAGCGGCTCCGTGCCCATCCACGACAGCGGGAGCGAGTACTTCGTGCCTCCGCAGCTCTTTCCCGGACCCGCCTACCCGGTGTACTGCAGCGACGGCGACTTCCGCCTGTCCGGCCGCACGATCCAGGCCCTGCGCCAAGCCGCCTGCCACACCCCGCTCTTCCCTATCGACGACGCCTACGTGGGCATGTGTCTGGAGCGCGCCGGCTTGGCGCCAGTGGCCACGAGGGCATCCGGCCTTTCGGCGTGCAGCTGCCCGGCGCCCGGCAGCCCTCCTTCGACCCCTGCATGTACCGTGAGCTGCTGTTCGTGCACCGCTTCGCCCCCTACGAGATGCTGCTCACGTGGAAGGTGCTGCGCGACCCCGGGCTGAGCTGTGGCGGGGGGCACAGGGTCTCCTGAGGCCGGGTGGGCTGCGCTGGAGGCGGGGATGAGCAGCCTCCGCGCGTGATGCTTTTCGGGCTGAGAGCATCTTCCCTGCTCTGGATACCTTCTGTCCTACCCAGCGTGGTGCCCTTGAATCCTAGCTGCACTTTGGAATCACCTGGGTGAAGGGGGTGGAAAATTCCTATATCCTGGCCTCATCTCCAAAGGTTCTGATTGTCTTGGGTGCCCCCAGACTTCTCGGTATTTTTTAAAGCTCCTCAGGCGATGGGAATGCGCAGCTAGGAATGAAGCCCACTGCACGAGGGATGGAGCCAGCTCCATCGCCCCCTTTATGAGCCTTCCAGGACACCCACCTCGAGTCATTGTGGGCAATGGAGCAAGGGAGGTGTGAGGGGCCAGGATCAAATGTCGCCTGCAGGTGCAGGACACATGTGAGTTGTTACTTCATCATTTCCTCCACAAATGTGTGGAGCTGGACTGACAACCATCAGAGGGATTCCCCTCCCCAGAAGTCAGTCTGCACCTGGGACCTAGAAAGCAACCCCCCTAGAGCCGGAGCTGAGGGTGTCTGGCAGCCCCCCTCCCACCTGGTTCTCCCCCACTACTCCCCAACCCCAATCCCTGTGAGGCCAAGACCCCCGCTGTGCAAAGTGGAAACCGAGGCCGAGCCAGGGCAGTGACTAATCCAGGGCCGTGTGGTCACTGGCAGACAACACACCACGGGTCCCCTCCACACTCAACCTGACCACAGCTAATGGCCTGTTCGGGGCTGGCCCACGCACACCTGCCCTGCCAGCACTCACTCCCTGGGACAGAGACAGGCTCCTTACCGGGGTCTGGACCTCAGGGTCAGTCGGCCTTGGGGAACCAAGCTGGGAGTTCAGTTCAGGGGTCAGTGTGGGGATGCCGTGGGGGTCAGTCATGAGGAAACTAGGAAAGGCAGTGATTGGGGAATCTGGAGGACACTGTTGAGAAAGCCTGTGGAAGGTCAACGTAAGGGGCTATATTTGGGGGCTGGGGGGACCTGATCAGTAACCATGAAGGACAGTGATTAGGGAGTGTGCAGGGGCGACTGGGGTCTGTTGTGAACATCGAACAGGAGGCGGGGATTCAGTGGCCAGACTCCGAGGGTCAGGCTGTGGTCCTGACCTCCAGGAGCTGCCAGTTGTTGGCAAAGTACAAAAATCAAGGAAACAGCTTAAGAGTGAGGCAGATATGTGTGCTGTCAAGTTCTCAACTATGTAAGATGGACAAGAAGGACTGAGCTTCAAGGAGGAAAGCCTGGATGAGAAGCCAGAAGACTGACCAGATGCCTCCCCTGCCCTCAGGTCCAGTCCTCCTCGCTGGCAGACTCCATCCAGCAGAACCATGTGCAGCGCCCTGCTTTGTCGGGCCCTCTCCTGCCCCTGCATCGTCGCACAGCTCTGATCCCTTTACTGGAAACATCCACCAACCACCGCTGTCCGTGTCTCTTGTATCAGTGAGGGTGCCTGCAGGGGAGGCTGGCCACCAAACTCTGCTACCCGCTTCCTCCTGGGCACACACCTAGACTACACTTCCCAGACCCCCTTGCAGTGAGGCGTGGGCATGCGACCAGGCTGTTTTCAGGGCTGTATGTGGTTGTGATGAGGACCCCTCCTGAACCTGGGCCTCACCTGTGCTCACTTTCCCCTTCCCCCGGATTGGAACACAGATGGGCCTGTGACCTTGCAGATGAGGACAACACCCCAGGCCTTGGCCTGGGTTTCTCAACCTTGACACTATTGCCATTTGGGGTAGGGCGGTTCCTGAGCGTGAGAGAACATTTAGCCGTATGCGTGTCGTCTGCCCAGTAGATGCCAGCATCACACCCCGAGTCATGACAACCAAATATATCTCCAAACGTTGCCAAATGTACTCTGGTGAGCAAGTCACCTGTGGTGGGAACCACTGGCCTAGAGGAAGGCAGGGAAACAAGAGGGCTTCCCAGTTCACTCCAGGGAGCGGGGCTGCCCATGGACTGACCTGGAATACTCAGCTCAAACTATTGAGAAGAACAAAATAAACCTTTATGTTTTTTGAGCCTCTGGGATTTTTGTCAGCACTTTGTTAGGGCAGCCTTGCCTTATCCCAGGTAACCTAATGTGTCCTCTCTGATCCCTGTTTCCCCCCAACCAGACTGGCTGCTCCCAGAGGGAGGTACAATGTTTGAATCACATCGGGTGTTACCCCGTGGATGGAGGCCCTGGCATCTTGCAGGCTCACACTTGGCTCTGGGAGGTGGAAAGAGCAGGAGGAAAAGGCACCATCCAAACACCCTTTCTGCAGTCCCGGCCATGGGTGCTCAGGAGCCGTGGCCACTTGTCCCTTGCCGGCCTTGCTTCTGAGCAGGGTCTGGCTCATAGTAAGTACTTCCTAAATGCTTTAGAGGTGAACAAATGAATGGATGTGCCCACTCATTTGTGCCCATCTGTCCGAGTGGCGTGATCTGTATCCATCGGGAGAGTGTATTAGTTTCCTATTGCTGCTGTAACAAATTACCGCAGACTTTGTGGCTTAAAAACACAAACACAGTTATTATCTTACAGCCCTACATATCAGAAGTCCAGAATGAGTCTTGCTGGGCTAAAAGTCAAGGTGTCAGCAGGCCTGCATTCCTTCTGGAGGTTCTAGGGCAGAATTTATTCCCCTGCCTTTTCCAGCTTCTAGAGTGTGCCCACATTCCTTGGCTTGTGGCCTCCCTTCATCTTCAAAGCCAGCAGTCACATCATTCTGACCTCTGCTTCCACTGTTCCCATATCCTCTGACTCTTCTGCCTCCCCTTTCATTTATAAGGACTCTTCGATCACACTGGGTCTGCCTGGGTAATTCAGGATTATCTTCCTGTTTTAAGGTCCGCTGATCAGCAACCTTCATTCCATCTATAACCTTAATTCCCTTTTCCCATGTAACCTAACATTTGCATAGGTTTCAGGGATTAGGGCCTATACATCTTTTGGGGGCCATTATTTCTCGTACGACGGTGTCCAATAAATATTTGTTGAATAAATGAACAATAATGAAATAATGAACAAAAATTAATAAATTAACAAATGTGATTCCTTCTCACAGACCTCTGTGAACTCATTCTGGACAGCTGAGTATCATTAACCCTGAATTCTCTTCCCACACTTGCCATTTATCAAGTGCTTGTAACAGACAAGAAAACAAGAATGCTGAGGTGTCGGGAGAGGACACCTCTGTGTCCTTGGAAAAGTCTGAATTCTGTGCTGTGACAACTTCCTCCCATTTCCCTGACAGGCAGGTGGATTATCCCCACTTTATGGGTAAAGAGATTAAGATTCAGGAAACTCACAGCTCAGAAGAGTCAGAACGCCACATTTATAGGCCTACTTTGTCACTCTGGGTCCTGGTCAACCCATCTCTGAAGCTGGGCTGCTCACTGTCACCAGGCCCAGCGAAGGCCCACGGCCCGCGCAGCCCTGGCACCACCTGATGATGTTACCTGGTTCCCTTCCCCATGCCTGGCTCATCGGGCTCTTTTGCGCCCCGCAGCCGCCAGGGGGCGCGCCCTGCATACAGTTTCCGCACGGAGGCGGGCGGCTGGTCCTTGGGTCTGGGTAAATCTGGGCCTCAGGAGCCTGTGCTCCCAACTTCCTTCACCAGGCCGGCCTAGCTGACAAGAACCCCACGAGCAAGGAAAATGATAGGCCTGTCTCACTAACAAACACAGATGCAAAATCCTACACGAAACGCTAGTAGACAATGAGGCAATATGTAAAAAGGATGTCAGAGCACCTAGATGGATTTATCCCAGAAATTTGAGGTGGGCTTAGCATTAGAAAAGGAATCAGAATACATGGATAAAAAAGGAATACCTGTCAATGTGGTACATCACACCAAGAGAAATATGAATATCTCAGATGTGGCAGGGGGAGGGAATGTTTGATAAAATGCAACATCTGTTCGTGATTTAAAGAAAACCTTGGTAAAAGGTGAAAGCGTTTCCTTTAAGAGTCAGAAAAGACTAGACGTGTCCATCATCACCACTGTTCAACATTATCCAAGGCTTGAGAGCACAGCAAGGCAAGATAAAGATTTAAAATGATAATGAGGGAATTCCCTAGCCGTCCAGTAGGTAGGACTCCACGCTTTCACTGCCGAGGGCGTGGGTGGTCCAGGAACTAAGATTCCACAAGCCATGCAGGGCAGCCAAAAAATAAAAAAATAAAATGATAATGACTTGAAAAAAGAAAGAAAATTATCAGAACTTCAGAGGCTTGCAACCCTATCAGATCCAATTTCCCCACAAAATTAATGCTATACTCCCTATCCTGAAATGAAATTCTTAGAGAATATTATCTGTCCACACATATATTTTCCAAAAATCAATATAATTCTTTTATTGTAATATAAAAGGTTAATAAAAGACAAATAAAATTGTATGAATTATGATGTGTAAATTCTTGGGCACAACAAAAAACTCCCTTACAAATTTTCAAATCTCCCCCCAGGGGGCAGTACACCTCATTGAAAACCATTAGCCTACTTAGAAAACCCACCAAAACACACCAAATCCTACAGTTAATTAATTAAAGTAATTTTTAAATGTACCAAGTCTTCCAGTACAAAATCAGTGTACAAAAATCAATTTAACTTCTATATAGTAGTAACAAGCAATCAGGAAAAGTCATTTGTAAAAGTACCATTTATAATAGAAATAAAAATGTACCTAGGACTGAATCTAAGAGCGGAGCAAGAAAAAAAAGTTAAGATATTTTTAAACATCTAAATTAATGTGTAGAGATATCATATTATAAAGCACCTCCAAGCCCCTGACTTCCTTGTATCCTCCCCCCATCCAGGGAACAGGGATTATTATCATCCCCATTGGGCAGTGGTGGAGACTGAGGCCCAGGTAAGTAAGTGACCGGGCCTCCTGCCTGCCATTCCTGGGCCCTGACCACTGCCCCAGACACCGTGCCTGTCGTCCACCACACCCAGAGCCGAAGGCTGCAGCTGCACAAGGCCAGAGGCCAGGTCTCCAGGCTCCAGAGAGAAGGAGGCAGACAGCAGTTTGCCACACACACGCACGCACGCGCACACACACACACGCACATACAGCTATAACATTATTTGTGTCTTCAGCAAAGGAAAACCCCCTCAGCCCCACCCATCTCAGCGGCACTTGGGAGCAGGAGGCAGTAACCCTTCGAGGCAGGAGGGGAGGGTGGAGCTCAAAGGTAAGGCCCCCACCTCAGTTTCCTCCACCCCGATGCCATACCTATTCCCTCCCTCAAACCCGGAAGAAAAGAGCAAATAATGATTCTGGGGAGACCAAGTCCGAGCCTGAGGGGCCCCGAGAGATGCCTTCCCTGCCCCCAGCCCCAGTGGAAGGAAGGGAAAGCGGGCCAGAAAGGAGCAGTGGCTCCAGCGTCGCACAGTGAGGGCCCCAGGCCCGACCCCAGCTCGGAATGCAGCCCTGGGGAGCGGACGCTCTGGGGTTTGAACGATAACTACTTCGAGTGTTTGTCTGCTCAGGCCCTGAGTGAAGCCCCTCCCGTCGCTGCCCAAGCAGAGTGAGGACTCCGCCCGTCAAGGCTGGGCTCTGAGCCGGAGCCTGAACCCGGGAGAGCAGAACCACCGGCTTTGAAGGGGCCTCCCGGGCTGGGTGCCCGGGTTTCGGGGTGGGGGTGGGGAACTGCCAATCTCTTAGCCTTGACTCAACGTCGTAACAGTTGTTAGAGCTGGCCTCTCTCCACCCTGGGACGGTCATTTGCAGAATGATTCTGTAGTGGTGACGACCCTCTCCTCCCCTCCAGCCTAGACTCAGCCTGGCCTTGGAGGAACAAACAGGCCCATTAACCTATTTTCCCAGCAGAAGAGCAGTCTTTCCCGAAGGTTAGTTCTCATACTCCCAAGAACACAGAAATGACGTTTTTAAAATGTCTTTTTTTTTTCTTTCTTTACTCCTGGTCTCAAGAGTTTGGAGCTATAGATAAGAGATTGGATTTGTATTCTAGAAAGTTCAGTTGGCTGTGGGAGAAGGGATCTGAGGGGCAGAAGGGGTCCTGGGGAGAGTGAGGCAGTTGTTTATTTATTTGTTTATTTTATTTTTGGCTGCATTGGGTCTTCGTTACTGCGTGTGGGCTTTCTCTGGTTGCAGAGACCGGGGGCTACTCTTCGTTGCGGCGTGGGCTTCTCATTGCAGTGGCTTCTCTTGTTGCAAGCACAGGCTCTAGAGCGCAGGCTCAGTAGTTGTGGCGCACGGGCTTAGTTGCTCCATGGCATGTGGGATCTTCCTGGACCAGGGCTCGAACACGTGTCCCCTGCATTGGCAGGTGGATTCTTAACCACTGTGCCATCAGGGAAGTCTGCCACCCATTTTTAGTTATAGAAGCTTTTATTCTTTTATGTCTGCTAAAGCTATTTCCTCCTCATAGTATTACTTTTTCAGTGTTCCCATTCTTGCATGTTTATCTTTCCATATGGACTTTGCATCTCGTCTATCTTCATAAGAGAGCTTGCTGGTATTTTTATTGGGATTGCATTGAATTTACAAATTAACTTAGGGAAAACTAACATCTTTATAATGTTGAGTCATAGAATCCAAGAACAGGGGATATCTTTCCATTTGTTCTTAGTTGGTGTCTTTCAAGAATGTTTTAAAATTTTCCTCATGTAGGTTTTATGCATTTCTCATTAAATTTGTTCCTAAGCACTTAATCTTTTTTTGTTTTTATTATGAAAAGGGTTTTCTCTACCCTTATGACCTTTGTTTATTATTTGTATATATAAAGGCCATTGAATTTTGTATTTTAATTTTGAATCCTGCTACTTCACTGAACTCTTTCACTATTTGAATTAGTTTTATCATTGGTACTCTGGTTTGTTTTTTTTTTTCAGGTATAACATTATATCATCTGCAAATAGATATAGTTTTTTTTCTTTACTCAATCTTAGGCCTTAAGTTGATTTATTTTGTTTAATTGCATTGGCTAATACCTCTAGTACAATGTGGAATAGTGGTGTAGATAGTGGCTATTCTTGCCTTGTTTCTGATCTTAGTGGAAGTGCTTCCAGTGTTTCTTGATTAAATAAGATGTCGGCTTTAGGACTACATTTTATCGTGTTGAGAACGTATCCCTCACTTCCTATTTCATTGAATGTTTTTATTGTGAATCGGTGTTGAATTTTGTTACAGCCTTTCTTGGCATCTATAGAAAAAAATCATGGTTGTCCCCTTAGGTTCATTAATATGGTGCATACTTGTTATGGGTTGAATTGTGTCCCCCCAAAGATGTTGAAGTCTAACTTCCAGTGCCTCATAATGTAAATTTGGAAATAGGGTCTTTACAGAGGTGATCAAGTTAAAATGAGGTCATTAGGTGGACCCTAATCCAGTATGACTGGTGTCCTTATAAACAGGGGAAATTTGGACACAGAGATAGACAGACACACAGGGAGAACACATGTGAATATGAAGGCGTAGATCATGGTGTTGTGTCTACAAGCCAAGGAATGCCAAAGATTGCCAGCAAACCACCTGAAGCTAGGAGAAAGGCATGGAGCAGATTGTCCCTCACAGCCCTCAGAAGGACCCAACCCTGATGACACATTGATCTTGGACTTCTAGCCTCCAGATCTGTGAGACAATAAGTTTCTGTGTTTAAGCTGCCCAGTTTGTGGTACTTTCTTATGGCAGCCCTAGCAAACTAATGCTATTAATGGATTTCCTATTATTAAACCAACTTTGTATTCCTGAATAAATCCCACTTGGTTTTGGCTGGTTCTTAATAGTATCCAGGATACTAACAAAATATAAGCAGTGTTTCAGAGTAGCATGGAATTAAGAGCAACTCAAAATTCATTTTGTCCTTCATATCCCTATTTTCCATGGTGTGTGCTCTCCCCTGGAGTCCAGTGTGACTCTCCCATTTCCCAAACTCTCTGGAGAATACCATTAGTTCTGCATGTCCTGAAAAGTTCTGTATGTCCACCTCCACTCCTCTCCCTGCGATCCCGTCCCCTTGGCTAGATGGGTGTGGGGGAACTTGAATGGTTACTTGAATATTTTACCCCAAGACACCAGGCGTTAGGAGCCTCCATGTTGAGCCATATCCCATGCCAAGGGGCTTCCTTTAGGGTTCTCAAACAATAGGTAGACAATTAGATCTGTTGGGATTTTTAAAAGAAATTATTATAAGGATTTCACTTGGGAAACTCGTTACATACAGGAGCAGTGAAGATAGGGGTTTGCTGGCCTGCAGCAGAGAAGATTCTCTCCAGGGTTCTGGTGGGGTGGAGGCTGTGGAGTCCTGCAGAACTAGGAAGAGGGAACTAGGTCAGCTCTGGGTGACAAAGACTCTCCCAAGACAAGTAGAAAGGGCTGCCCTGTGAGGAAATGAGCTCCCAGTTACAGGGGGATGCAGCAGAGGTTAGACAGCCAGTCAAGAAGCCATCAGAGGTGGCCTTTCCCTGGGGGAGAGAAGAGGAGGAGGGGGATAGAGGAGGAGGAAGAGGGGAAGGGCATGAGTGGAGTCAGACAGGGTAGGGAGGATCCCAGTTCTGCCATTTCCCGATTGTGTGACCGGGGCATCTCCTGAGGCTCAGTTCTATCATCTGTAAAATGGGGCTAATGAGGGCTCCTGCCAAGGGTGGTTGTGAGAATTACATGGGAAAAGCACCTGCACAGCAGGCCCCATGATGGCACCATTCGGTGAATCAGTTTATAGCAACCGACCAGCAGGGACCTGGGGCCAGAGCATCATCAAAGCCCCACCCCTTCCCCAAATTTTTTGGGAGACCAAGCTCTTCCTGGCTTGTCTGGAAACCTCTCCATCTCAACGCCCAACAAGAGCAGGGCCAATGCCTCCCCCACTCCACCAGGCTGGGTGCCCTGGACAGGTCACTGTCCCTGTCTAGGTCTCTTTCCTCATCTGTCAGAGAAGGTGGGAGCTGCCAGAGTTGGGCTCTGAGGTGGGCCCTTCCAGTTCTAACATCCTATGATGGATGGCCTTCTACCCAGCCATGTGTACATGTCTCTGCTCTTGGGACCCAGTGTCTTCAGAAAATGAGGGGGTTGGGCTAGATTAAAATAACATCGAGAATACTTACTTTGAGCCAGGGCCCACTCTAGGGGTTTTACATGGCTCAGTCCATTTAATCCCCACAACAACTCCATGGAGTGGGTGCTACTATAATAATTTTATAGGTGAGGTGACTGGGGCACAGAGAGTTTGGGTCACTTGTCCAAGGTCACACAGCTAATATGAGCCCAGGCAGTGAGTCCAGTGTACATTCTTGCAACCACCACGAAACACTCCTCTTGTGGCTCCAACAGTCTGAAATACAAAAGGGGGGCTGATTAGTCAGAGTGACTTAGAGGTACACTGGGAACACTGGAAGGAGAGATGAGTGGGTCTGAGCTTCTCCATCTGCGAAGTGGGCTGACACAGGCCTCGGATGAGCATAAACAAACACGTCTGCCCTGCCGTCTCAGAGCCCCTACTATGTGCTAGTGCTGGTCACTCACAAACCTTCTCAGTCTGTTTTTTTTTAATTGAATAGTACATTTATTTATTTATTTATTTATTCATTTTTGGCTGTGTTGGATCTTCGTTTCTGTGCGAGGGCTTTCTCCAGTTGCGGCAAGCGGGGGCCACTCTTCATCGCAGTGCGCGGGCCTCTCACTATCGCGGCCTCTCTTGTTGTGGAGCACAGGCTCCAGACGCGCAGGCTCAGTAGTTGTGGCTCACGGGCCTAGCTGCTCCGTGGCATGTGGGATCTTCCCAGACCAGGGCTCGAACCCGTGTCTCCTGCATTGGCAGGCAGATTCTCAACCACTGCGCCACCAGGGAAGCCCCCTTCTCAGTCTTATTTGGGAAATATGCCCCTCCTGCTGTCGCCCCATCACAGCATTTTGAGTAAATAAATACTCAATACGGGCCTGGAGCTTGCTTTCCCCATCTGACAAGGGCCCTCCTTGTGACTCCTGGGGTCTGGGTCCTGCTCCTCCATCCAGAATCTTGGGGATGGATATGGACATGGAGATAGGGAAGAGATGGGCGCTCGCCTCTTCGAGTCCTTCTTTTCCCAGCCCCCTGCCTCGGTGCCGACCTAGGCTGGGCTCTGGGGAACTCCCGGAGATGCTGGGAGGGAGGGACGGAGAACGCGGGCCCGATCAAGCCGAGAGGGGTCGGGCTGGGCCGCGCAGGCCCCCAGATCCTCGCCTACTCTCCAGCGGGAACTCTGCAGCCACCTCCCTGCCCGTTCACCTCACAGCTCGGCGCCAGTTCGCATGCGCTGTAATCCTGGCCCGCCCACCCGGCTGGAAGCCACGCCTCTGTCCCCCAATGGGCGGAGGCCGCTGGGCGGGCCCGGCCGCCCGGGAGTTCTAGCTCGAGCCCCGCCCCAGGACAGCCCCAGCTGATCTCCGGCCGGAGCCAGAGGCAGCTGAGGGGGCCGGTCCAGCCTCCGCTCCAGTGCCAGCGCCGAGCCCGGCATCCCCGAGTCCGCTGGGCCCGCGGCGGCGCGGCAGGTAGGAGGCGCTGCGCAGAGGGAGGCGTGTGCGAGCGCGCGTGTGTTCATGTGTGTTTCGGAGGTGTGTGCGTGTGTATGGGTGCAGAGAGGGCCAGCGCGTGCCCTGTGAGCACGAATCGGTGGGTGTGGGGTTGCACATCCTGCAGCCGGGGAGGAAGGAGGTGAGCGCTGGCTTTGAGGCCCGGGGGGAGCGGGGCGGGGACCTCCAGGCTCCGCCCCGGCCCCGGGGGTTCGTCCCCATCCCCGCTCGAGGCTAGGGGCCTCTTCCCACTGCACCCGAGTGTTCCGGAGCTGGTTTCATGGTGCTTACGCGCTGGGGTTTACCTCCCGGGGCATGACCGGCTCTTCCCCTCCTCTTCCTCACAATTCCCCGTTCGTGTCCCTTCCCAGGCCTCCACCCATTCAATTCCACAACCCCTCCCGGGTACCTCCCCATCCCCCATCCCCCGGCTTGGGAAAGGGGGCAAGGCCACAGCCGATTCCCTTCCTGACCATCTTCCTAGGTTGAATAGGGGCCTTTTTCCTGGGCTGCTGGGCTTGGGTGTGTGTGTGAGGGGGCCAGGGAGGCAGGGAGAGCTGGGGGAGAATGGATCTTGGGCTGCTCTGATCCTGCCACCACCTTTCAGAGTTGGGAGTCTGAGGAGACCCACCTGGGTTCCAGAGGTGAAGCAGGACAGATCGTTAACAGGTGCCAAGTTCTCGCCAGGCTTCATTTCCTGTGGTGGGATTCAGCCCCAGACCCCACAGGGTGGAGGAGAGTGAGGCACAGAGGGTGAAGTGACCTACTCTCTCTCTCAGGGCTGCTGAACCAGAATTTGCACCTGGGTTGCCCTGGCTCTCAAACCAGAATCCTCTCCCTACACCAGCATTGAAGAGAGAAGTGCCGAGGGCAGTTATTCGTAGGATTCTGGGGAGGGAGAAATCTGGGCAGACTTCCTGGAAGAGAGAGTGTTTGAGTGTGGGGCTCAGCCTACCCTATGAGTGCCGAGGCCTCCTGAAGGAACTATTGTATTCTGCTGCAAGGATTGAAAGCCTCCCACCCAGGGTCTTTGGGCCTGGCCTTTGCTGCAGTCCCCAGAGTCCTGGGGTGGGGGTGGGGAGGCCTGGCTGCTTTCCCAGGCTGAGGGCGGGGCAGGCTGGGCCCAGCTGTTGCTGCTTCAGGCCAGAGCTGGGAGCTTGGACGTCGAGGTGCTTAGGCGGGGTCATTGCCCTGAGGAACCTCTCTTCTGACTGACGAGGCAGATGGGTCAAACTGAGAAGCCCCTGCCCGGAGTTGCACCCAGTGCTGGGAGCCAGTCCCTGCCCAGGAGCTGGGGAAGGTTTCACTGCAAAGGATATATCGGTGCTGGGTGCTGAAGGATGAAAAGTTCACCAAGCAGAAAAGAAAGGGCAGGGCACTGCAGGCCCAAGGAATAGATGGGTAAAGGCCTGGAAGCATGTAACTGAATGATAGCCCATGGGGAGGGGCATTAAATCATCAGATGTGCATCCCAGAAGTGTCATCTTTGGCTCTGTGGTGGGTGAGTTGCTAAGGAGGCCCGAGCAGGGAGAGGCCCCTTCCTCTTTCCCCTCGCCTCTCCCCTCCCCAGCTCCCCACCCAGGGCTGGGCTTGGCACCTGAGGAGGGCATCTGATAGGGCTTCCCAGAGCCTGCACAGGAGGGGGTGGTGGAGCATGGGGAAGGGTGGGTAGGGGAGCCCTATCTGAGATGGAGCCACCACTGGGGGTGGAGCAGGTTTGGGGGAAGTCGATGAAGTGTGAGAGGCCTGTGGGTTTTTGGGGATGACATCCAGGCCACTGCTCCCAGGCCAGTGCTGTCTCTGCCTGCTTCTGCCCCTGCCTTCCCTGTGGGCTCTCAGGACAGCCCTGAAGCCCTGATCCCTGAACAGGTGGCCCTCCCGGAGCCCCCAGTGGCCACAGGGAAGCCTGTCTCCATGACCTGTCCTACCTGCAGGGCCTGTCATTGTGTCAAGCCTCCTCCTCGCTGAGACTCGCTCTGCACGTGACCTTGAGGCAGGGAACTTCCCCTGTGAGTCTCAGTTTCCTCATATGCAAAATGGGGGTAAATGCTGCCTAATCATAGAGATTTAGGGGTTGATGATGAAGTTAAATCACGTCACTAAAAGTGTTTTACGAAGTACATGGTGTCTGGTAGTCATTATAACTAATAGTACCTAACAATCAGCATCACTTAATCCCTTCTTCCCTGGGGGAGGGACAACCCAGAGGAAGGAGGGGCCGACTTTGGGAGAAGAAGGGTGAAAGGAAACAGGGCCTCTCCCATTGAAGTGGAAGCCCCTCTGGGCTTCAGTGGTTGAGAACTGTGGCCTTCTCAGCCCTCCTGTGTCCGGGCTCACTATCTGGGGCCTGGCAGGTGAGAAGTCTGTCTGCTGCTGGTCTTCTCACCTCACCCCTGCCTTTCTCTGCCCCAGGGTCCTCAAGTGTTTTGAGTGCCTTTAGAACCCCCTCCCCTCCACCCCTCTAGCCTCTCCAGAGACCTCTTCTGCCCCTTCATGCTTTGCCCTTTCTGCTCAAAACATTCCTTGTCTGGCAGTGGTCCTCCCAGGCCTTGCCTTGAGGGCCCCAGACTCTGCAGCTTCTCCTCCTCCCTGGGTTGATGGTGATGCCCTGGGATTGCCTCACTTTAGTTCACGCCCGAGCTGCTGACTTCACTTTGGCCTCAGGCCTTGCCTTTCCCTGCTCACTAATGGCAAAATGGGCCAAGTCCCTTTGGAGTTCTAATCCAGGTTTTTTTAGGAAGCCAGCCTTCAGGCTTGGATGTAGGAAGTTGCGAAATGTGAGCATTTGCTGGCCTGTAATGGCCCGAGTTATTGCTCCCCGTTCTAATTGTTCTAATTGTTTCTAGGGGTCTCAGCTTTCCCAGGACTAGGGGTATGAGGGAGCTACTGGCTGAGGCTATGGTGGCCTGTGGGTGTGGACTGTGGTTTTCTGCCACAGTGGTGCATGTGGTCAGCTGTGAGACAGGGGACTGGTGGCCGGACTAGACCAAGCCCATTCACTGGTACCCAGCTGGCCAGCACTTTCAGGGTACGCCCAGGATGACCTCAGGATCTTGCAGCCTGGGGGACAAAAGGCAGAGAGCCTGCTGGCCTGACCTGCCTGCCCCTGCCCAGCCAGCCCCTGCCCCATTGCCCACGGCTGGGTAACTTCTGCCAGTCAGGGTGAGGTGGTAGGACTCAACTGGTGTGTTACTAATAATATAGTAACTAAGACACTGAAGTTTGGGGTGACTTTGTTTTCCATTGGAGCAGTTCAAGGAGTAACAACTTCATCCTCACTCACTCACTTCCTTGAGCAGGAGAGAGGTGTGAGACTACATACTTACCCACGGGAATGATACTAATGGTATTCATTTCCTTTCGCTGCTGTAATAAATTAACACAAATTTAGTGGCTTAAAATAACACAAATTTATTCTCTTACTGTTTTGGAGGTCAAAAGTCTGAAAAGAGTCTTAAGAGCTAAAATTAAGGTGTCAGGCTGGTTGCTTCTGGAGGCTCCAGGGGAGCCTCTGTTCCTTGTGGCTGTCGGCATTCGTCATGACCTCATCACCCCATTCTCTCTACTTCCATAACCTCATTGCCTTTTCCTCTTTTGGAGTCAAATCTCCCTCTGTCCCCCTCTTAAGGATACCTGTGATTACATCTAGGGCCCACCCGGATAATCCAGGATAATCTTTCCATCTCAAGATCCTTAATCACATCTACAAAGTCTTTTTTGCCATATAAGGTAACATTCTCAGGTTCCAGGGATTGGGATGTTGACATCTTTGGGGGCAGTTATTCAGCCTACCACAGGAGCCAACTGCAGTGTCATTGCAGGCGCCATTCTCAGAGGTCCCCCTCCTGGGTGCCCACAGCTGCTGGCTTCCCCCAGGGGGTCACCCTCAGTGTCTGCTTCTGCCTCAGCCTAGGAGCCTTTGCCGGCAGAGCCTGGGCTGCTGCACCTCTGGCCCCGAGCCCAGCCTGAGGCCACGGTAGACAGAGCTCAGGGATGTTTGGAAGAGGGGAGAGTGCTGGCGTGTCCCCACGGGTTGACCCAGAGACCAGACCGCATCCTGGGGTCCTTAACATAACAGTAGGTTAAGCCTTCCAGAGTGGAGTGCATCTCAGACATTCATTCAATAACCCCAGTGCTGTGCAGGGTCACTTGATCCCCACCATCACCCTGTGAAGAAGGCCAGGCCGGGAGCCCCATTTTGCAGATGAGTATACCAAGGCCAACTGGGGCTAAGTCCTGCCTAGAGCAGAGTTGTGTGAGGGGAGCCAGGGGTGAGGGCAGGTTGGGCCAGCAGAGCAGGAGACCTGCATTTCATAGGTGAGAACTCTGAGGCACAAAGAGGTAACTGTTCTTGTCCCGTCCTGGCCTCATTCTCCCCATCTGAGGATGCGGATGTGGATGGGACATTCTGAGGCTCTGATTCCTCCTCTGGGCATGGGGAGAGGGGGCACTGGTGTTCAGGGCTGCCTTGGGCAGGAATGTGACATGGGGCAGAGCAGCGCCTGGAGCCCGGAAGTGCTGCCAACACGCTGCTCGCCCAGAGACGTGGTTGTCATCCTGGGAGGTCGTGAGCCTCCTGGTGCCTCCAAGGAAGGGCCCCCAGCCAAACTCCCAGACAGCGCCTGGCTGTGTGCTGTGGACCCTGCCCCAGTGTGGGTCTCCATTGGATCTCCATGGCCAAGGCCATGCTTTGCAGGGCCATTTCTACAGCCTGGTCTCCCTGCCTGCGTCCTGGCCTCCTTTCCATCCAGACTTCTTGTGAATCCTCCAGGAGCCCAGCTCACACCCTGGCACGCTGCCGAGTCCTTAGCCTGGCTTTCAGCGTCCCCATAACCTGGCTGTGGCAGTGTTGCCATGCTAGCCCTTTCTTTCTTCCTCTCCCCTGCACCCTGTCCTCCCGCCTTGCCTAAATGGTTTCCTCCTCCCAGAAGGTTCTGTCTTCCTCTGAACCTTCCACTTCTGTCTCTTAAAAATCACAGCCCACCCTATGAGCTCCTGCTTAGATGCCGCCTCCTCCTCGAGCCTTTCCTGCCCCGTCTGAATGCATCACTGCCCTCTCAGAGCAGATCTCTCTGGCTGGTACTGGGGTTGCTGTCTCTCCTGCACCAGGCTGACCTCCCGGGCTGAGCCCGGTCCGACTTTTCGCTGCCCCCTTGGCCAGGCACAGAGCAGGTGTGGGAAGGTTGAATGGGGGCATGCAGCTGAGTGGGACTCCCTGGAGCTGATGAGTGGGTCACTGCCTTTGCCTGAGGGAGGGAGTGGTGGGCCAGGCAGAGCAGAGCTCTGACATGAGACAGGCTCCTGACTGTCCTGAATGCATTTCTTCCCTCTCTGTGCCCCCTGGGCCTCATCTGTGCAATGAGAACAGTACGGCTCATTTCTGAGAGTGTGCAGGAGTTTGACCTAGGAATTGAGCCTCAGTTTCCCAGTCTGAGAAATGGGCACCATCCCACCAGGTTTCCAACCTTGATTCTTGGAGGCAGGTGGTGCTAGAGGCACAGACTACCTAGGCAGGAAGCAGGAAAAGAGGCTGTCCTGGTGACAAACATGAGCAAGAAGTGTCCCCCTCCACCATTCAGTGGTGAGAGCCTGCAGGCCAGAGAGGGCAGGGTCTTGCCTGAGGTCACACAGCACAGTGGAGCTGAGGCAGCTTCAGTGACCTGATCAAGTCTTATTTTTGTAGGTTGTTTCCCCTGTGGGGAGTGAGCAGCACCTGTGAGCTGCAGCTGCAGGTGTCAACCCCACCCCAGTAGGCTAGGGAAGAGCCGCTGCTGCTGGGTGCTCAGCTGCACCTGCCCCTCCCTCTGCACTTTCTCACCAGATGTGCTGCTGGGCTGGGTTTCCCAGGCCCAGTGACTTTCAGTGCCCAAGCCAGCTGCTCACGCTGCCTGATGCTGAGCCTTGGCCAGCCTGCTGCCCACGAAGGTTCCCAGCTTCTTCCCGTCCCTGCTGATGCCCGGCAGATCCAGCTGGATCTCACCTGCTTACTGAGGCTTCCCGGCCCCCTCCTCACAACACCCAAGTCCCAGTGGGAACCGCTGAGGGGCAGAGGCCTCGGGACTCAGCCAGGGCCACACAGCGAGCCAGCCCCGAGGCTAGCTTCTCCCTCATATACACGGCCGGGGGACATCAGCGCCCCAGGACCACTGTCCTCCAGGACCAGCGAGAGACCCTGAGCCCCAAACATGCCTGGCCCTGCCCTCCAGACCCACTTGTCTCTTAGCACAGAGCGCTTGGTCGGGTTTACGTATTAGAAAGATCACTGCAGCTGGGTGGAGACTGGATTGGACACAGACAGAAACCATAAGGGGAGGGCAGTGGAGAAGAAAGACAGGATTTCCCAGTCCCGGTGACGCCTGCTCGGCCTTGGCCAGAGTGACTCACTGGGCCTGGCCCCGTGGTTCCGCTGCCGGAACCCCGGTGGCCCCAGCGCAGCTCACCCTCCTCACCCCTTCTCCCCCCGGACCCTGCCATCTGTTCCTCAGCACACGGTGCGTGGGGGAGATGGGGCCCTGGGAGGCCACAACACAACCACAGTCGGACAGAGAGAGATGTGTTGAGCATGTTATTGAAACGGTGGCTCGTGGGGCAAGAGAGGAGTGGGAGTGGCTCTACAATAAAAGAGAATGAACTCATAGATAAAGCCCAAACTCTGAGGCTCCAGGCCCCCTCCCTGGCCTCTGGCCTTCCCTGCCCTGGCTCTGGCTGAGGCTCTCCCTGGCCCGCGTTACTACTTCAGCACCTGACCCTCGGTCTCACCCCTCCACCCCTCCCTGGCTGCCCCCTGCCCTCAGTGAGAGCCCACTTCCTGAAGCCGGCATCCCAGTCTTGCAAAGCCGGTCCTGCCAGCTTTCCCCACTCAAAGCTCTGCACCCTGGCCTTCCGGCTGTTACCTGATGCTCTCCGCCTTCCCTCCACCTGGAGTGCATCCTGCCTGCGCGCTCCCCCTGCAGATTCCCGCCTAGCCTTCCATCCCTGCCCTGTCCAGTTCCATCTTGAAGAGACACCACCATTCTTCCTGCCCCTATTGCCCCACCTGCAACATGCATCGCTTCTGGGACCACTGACCACAGTGTGTCTGGCTTAGTTCTTGGTCTGTGCCTGTCACCCTGTGCCTCTCTGCCCTGGGACTGCCGTGAGGATCTGACCCCCTCCTGTCAGCTCAGGACCAGCCCAGAGGGGTGCCAGAGAAGATGAGCACGTCAGAATTGACCGTTCCCTGAATTATAAGCTGCAGCTGTTCACCCCTTCCTTGGTCATGTGGCATAGGGGAGGGGGGCTCTGTTGCTTGGAGTGGAATATGGTGGGAGGTTGAGGGAGTGGGGCCGGGGTCGGGGGGCTTTGTTTGTCGGGCATCCTTGGCTCCTTCGGCCGGCCCTGGATGACACCCACTGCCGGGCCATGCTGCGCCATGGGCACCCGCTGTGGGGTGTGGGAACTGGGGCACAGAGGAGGGACCCGCGGCAGGCCTCCTGCACTCTCCTTTCACTCCCACAACTGGCTGGTCCCCAAGTAGAGTTGGGTCTGCCTCCCACCCAGCTCTGCGTTCACACGTGGGCACACAGGCTCTCTGGCCTGCCTTCTGGTTTTTCTGCCCTGGTCGTGTCCTTTTCCAGTGCATTCTCCATGTGGCAGCCAGGTGGATCTCAAGTCCCTCCCCTGCTCAGCACCCTTCCCGCTCTCCATCACCTCAGGATGAAGCCCGATCCCTGCGCCTGGCCTTCCGGGACCTCTGGCTGGGATCCTGGGCAGCCTTGCCTGTGGTCTCCTCCCGCACCCGCACTGTCACTCTGCCTCAGCTCAGTTCCTTTCCCTGAGGGCCCTGCCTGCCCTCAGGGCTGAGAACATCTCCTGAGGATGGGGCCTGGCTGGTTGGTACCCCCTCCTCAGAGAGGAAGCTTTGGAGGTGTGTGCCCAGTGGGGTGTGGGGCTGCCACCCCGACCTTGTGGGATCCTCTCTTGGACTTGAGCACCTCAAGGGTCAAAGCCACAGGTGTCCTGAGAGAGGGAGGAGGCGCCTCGCAGGAGGTCACAGCCTGTGCATGAAAAAGGCCAAGCCCGGACTAGTGCTGTGACCCAGCCTGGGCTTCTTCGCTGCTCCACACCCCCTGGGTCTTCCCACCCTGGGTGCCAGGCAGGACCCGACGGGTATGTAATGTCCCCAAAACTGGTGGGATCGGAGTCACTAGATTCAGCTAGCCCTTCTTCCCAGGGCCCCTGCACAGGCTTTTTCTGTTTAAGATTTTATTAAAGCACAACTGACCTACAGAACAATGCGTAAGTCATAGATACATAGCTCTGTGACCCTATCCATGCGGCCACCACTCAGATCAAGGAGCAGTGTTACTGGAACCCCAGAAGCCCCCCTCCTACCCCTTCCAGTCACTACCCCCAAAGGCAGCCACCATCCTGCCTTCAACTCACCATAGATGGCTTATATCTGCTTTTCAGTTTTACCTCAGTGGAATCGAAGTATTGCTTCTCTTGTTTACTCTTGTGCTCAAGAGAGCCATCCATGAGTTGCATGCAGCAATAATTTGTCCATTTTCGTTGCTGTATAATATTCCATTAAACACCATAGTCATCCTTTCTTCCGGTGATGGACATTTTGGGTTGTTTCTAATTTTTATCTATAACAAATACTACTACACTAAACATTCTTGTACTTGTTTTTTGGTGAACATGTGCACGTGTTTCTGTTCAGTATATGCTTAGGAGTAGAATTACTGAATGAGTAATGAGTATGCATTTGTTCAGCTTTAACTGATGTGGTCAGATGGTTTTGCAAAGTGGTTGTATCAGTTGACACTCCCACCACCAACGTGAAAGAGCTGGACTTGGGGGAGAGTGTGTGTGTGTGTGGTGTTTTTCCCTGTAGCCATTCCAGTCAGGGCGTAGTGGTTTCTCATTGTGCTTTTAATTTGCATTTCCTTGATGATTAGTGAAGTCCAGCACTTTCCTTCCATCTATTGGCCATTTGGATATGCTCTTTTTCTAATATTTTCTTCGGAAAGCTTTACTGTTTTACCTTTCGGTTAGATTTGCAGTCTATGTGGAATTGCTTTTGAGCGTGGTGTGCGGTCAGGGGTCAAGATGAAGCTTTTCCCACACGGATAGCTAGTCAGCTGAGCACCATGCATTGAAAAGACCATCCTTTCCCTAATGCGCTGTGGTGTCGCCTTTTGTCCAAATCAGGTGTCCTTGTCTTGGAGGGCTTTCTGGTCTGTTCCGTTACTCTGGTTGTCTACCCTATGCCAGCCCCACACTGTGTCAGTTACTAGAGCTTTGGGAAAGGTCTTGTCACCTGTGAGTGTGGGTCCTCCAGCTGCTCTTTTTCAAATGGCCTTGGCTGTTCTTGGCCCTCTGAGTGCTGGCTCTGCGATCCCACCTCTTAGAGGAAGCCCCAAGGCTCAGAGAGGTAAGGTGACTTTCCCCTGCCACACAGTTCTGGAACGCAGTCTTGGCTCCTTCCTGGGCAGCACCCTGCCCTCTAGGCGTGATGAAATGCTGCAGTTCCCGCCTGCACCACCGGGAACTTAACAGATTTCTTGAAATCACCTTCCTTTTTCCTTGATATTTTTTAAAGGAAACTGTGCATTTACTCTAAATAGAAAGTCAGTATTACTCTCTAAGTACAAGGTAACTGGAAGAATCTTAAAACTAAATTAAAACAACAGAAAAATCCATTCAGTTGCAGCCAGGTGCCGTTGCTCTGAGCCTGGGGCTGGCTCTTCCTTTGTTAAGTAGGTGGGCAAGGGCCGTGAAGGTTTCAAGACTTGCTGGACCGAACTGAGTTCTCCTTGAGAGAGAAGTGGATGGGGAATAACTTTCTTACTGACTTACTTACTGCCACGTAAAGCAACTTAGAGCGACCCCTAAAATGGTCACAGTACTAACCTGGGGCCTGCTTTGGGTAGCCCTGGTGTGCTGAGGAGGCTGGAGGCTTGAGGTCCAGCTAATGGGCCGCAGGTTTTGTACATGTTCCTTTTATGTTCTCATCTAAAAAATGGGACTGAAACTGTCTCCTGTTTCCCCCTGGCTGCGGTGGCTGAACTGTCCAGGAAGGCTCAGTGGTATCTGCCCCCGCTGTAGCTGGCTCTGTGTGGCCTGCTGCAAGATGAGCCCTTACTCTGCCCATGCACCCCTGGCCTGTCCCTGCCACCTCCAGCAGGTCCAGGGACAGCAGATCAGGGCACACCCTCCCGGAAGGAGGTACACACTGTTTCCAAGGTGAGGATAGATAGAGCTCCTAGGGGGCAGGCTCCGGGGCAGATGCCACCTTAGAGGCTGGAACCAGGAAGGGCTGATAGCAGTTCAGAGGGGTTAGTAAATTACCCAAGGACACACAGCGCTAAATCGCGCAGCTGGGATTCAAACTCAGGTCTGACTGACCTGCTGGAAGACTGGGTTCCCTGAGCTCCCTGGTGGGTGCTCCCATGCCCTTGTTCTGACCCGGGTCAGTGGCCCCATGCTCAGTCTATGGAATCCCACTGTGCCAGGCTGGGTCTGAATCAACTTGTGCTTTCCTGCCTCTGAGCCTTTGCTTGAGCTATTCTCTCTGACTGGAGTGGCCTTTCTCTCCTAAAGCACAGCTGACTTCTGGGTCCAGGCCTTTGCGAAGGCTTCTTTGTGTCCCTCCCTCTTGCTGGAATGATGCATATTCCATGCTGCCTTGTGTCTGTTGGCTGCACTAGACCATGAAGTTCCTTGGGGACAGGAACCCTGAATTGTTGTAACCCTCCTGGCAGGGGAGGCACATTGTAGATGTGACCCAGACATCCGTGCTGACATCCGCCAGGGACACAGTGCATTAAAGTATGCAAAGTGCTGTTCCATGCGGCCGTGTCTCATTTGATCCTCCCAGAGGCCCTGGCACATTATCTCTTCCTTCCACACAAGGACCATGCAGACCAGAGAGGTGACATGGCCTGTCCAGGTCTCACAGCTTAGGGGGACATTGCGAAACTAAAGCCACGTCACCGTCAGGAGCTAGAGAAGGGCTGGGCCACAGCAGAGAGCTCCAGGGCTTTTGCCGCATCTTCCATGGACAACATCAGGAGCTGGAGGGGAGGAGGGGTGAGAGAGAGAGAGAGAGAGAGAGGCCTGATCTAGTGGGAAGGGGCGAGCCCTGGCCTTCAGGAGACCTGAGAGCTGGTGCAGCTCTGACATGGAAAGCTGATCCCCCTGGGGAGTCCTGGCCACTCTTTGAACCTGTTTTTCCCATCAGTGAAGGAATTCCTCATGCACCATCTGTGTTGGCTCATTCAACCCAAATTCACTGAATCCACCCCTGCTCCCCAGTGTTCGACACTAGGGATACAGAGAGGAGCTGGACATGGGCTCTGTCCTGGAGGGGTGTAGGCTGGGGAGACAGACAAGTCACATGCAGGTGGGGTACGGTGTAACGGGCGCTGTCACAGGGGTTCCAGGACTGTGGAGGTAGGGGGAGGAACAATGTCGCACAGGTGGGAGGTACTTGGGCTGAGTCTTGAAAGGTGACCAGAATTCTCCAGGTGTGCATGTGTGGATGGAACAGTGTGGGCAGAGGCCCTGAGTGGACTGCAAGGAGCTCGTAGCACTGGAACCTAGGCCCAGCGTGGAGAATGGCGGGGGGTAGGGAGATTGGCAGGGGCAGAGGGAAGAGGGCAGGCTGGGGGGCAGCTGGGAGGCTCAGGCTGTCCTGTTAGTGCCTGGCTCAAACTTCAGTGTCCTGAAGACAGGACGTGCCCCAGCCCCAAGCTCAGACCCAGGGAGAAGAGGCCAGGGTTTAGAAGCTGGCTTTCCTGATTGCTGGTTTATCTGTAGCTGTCAGTGGTTATGCCTGGAACTACAGGGAGAGACCAAAGCTCAGAGGCTGGTGACTCTGACCCCTTGGGCGTGTTGACTCAGTGGATGGCGTGGGAGGTGACCTTGGGGCAGATCGAGGGTGCAGGAGGACAGTCGGTATGAGGTGCAGCCTGTGCAAAGGCCAGGGCCAGAGAGCCTGGCATAAGTAGGCCAGGGTCAGCCTGGCAGGCAGGGGTGAGGCTGGAGAGATGACTGAACTGGGTCAGACCCTCAGCCAGCTAGGCCTGGTCCCTGTTCTGGACCTGGGCCGAGCCAAGCTTTCCCCTCTCTGTTCGCTCCTCCCTTCTGTCCTAGGAGCAAACCTTCCCAGCAGCGTTGGCCGCTGCGTGGCCTGGAGGGTGGCCAGAGCCCTCATTCTCCACCGGCCTGGCTCTGTGACCTTGGCCAGCTCGCTCCTCCTCCTTGGGTTCTGGGCTCTGAACGCTGGAATTGCTAGAGCTGATTTCTGGGCTCCTGCTTTCAGCTTCTTTGATCTAATTCTTGCAGCTTAAATTGCTTCCTGAACAGGCCTTTCAGGAAAGTGTGGTGCTCATGGCGCTCCTGGTGGCTGTGTGCCAGAGCCCAGGGGCCTCTCCAGGCTCCCCCTTCTCTTTCCCTCAGGCCTCCGACGCTGGGAGGGTGGGTGGGAAGGGGCAGGGTTATTGGCTTTCCCGGGTAGAGGGATGGCCAGAGAGGTTCAGGGGGTTGGCCTGAGGTCACACAGCAGTGGGACAGGTGGGCCCTGTATGATGTATTGGCAGAAGATGAAGTGGCTGTGGGTCCAGAGCAGAGGACAAGCCAGCCCTCAGACCCTCGGCAGGCAGGGACCATAAGCCCTGCTCTCCCTTCTGTCCGTCCGTGTTCCACCCTCGCCCCTCCATTCTCACCTCCTCCCTTTCCTGTTTCTCCCCTCCACTGAATCCCCTCATCTTTCCTTTCCTGTGGGGCTGGCTCAGCCAGGGTGTGTGTGGGTTGAGCCCTGCCCACGCTTTGGGGTCACCAGGCCAAGATGGAGGCTCCAAAGTCAGAGGATGTGTGTTCAAGTCCAGACTCTGCCATGGAACTTGGGCAAGTTGCCTCCCCTCACTGAGCCTCAGTTCTCTTTTCGGAAAAATGGCAACAATGAAAGGCCTACCCAGCAAATCCTAAACGCCATCCTCTAGCCAGGTGGTTTGCACACGGCAGGTGCCAGAGACACAGAGGTTCTCTCTTGGGAATGAGAGGGGCTTTTCTACTTCTGTTCTTCCTCTTCCCTCTGGCCTGCTAAGCAGTCTCCGCAGCCTCTGGTTAATTTTACTGGCATCTTCCAGTTACTGAAGCAACATTGTTCCCATCGTGGAAATGAGAAAATAGGGAATCAGAGAGGTTGAGTGACTTGTTCAGGGCCACACAGCAGGTGAGTGGTACAGCTGGGACTGACACCCATATCAGTTTGCTTGCAAACTCATGTTTGCCCTAGAAGCTGGCCTACCTTGCCTCAGTTTCCCTCAGCTAGGCTGGGAAGTTGGGGCCTGTGTCTTGGGGGTGGGGGTCGCAGTGTTGCCTGAGCAGGCCCAATGATAAATAGGCCCGGGGATGTGGAGCTCCCAGCTGGAGCCAGCAGCCCAGATGGAGTGTGAGATACAGGGCCATAGGTGGGGCTGTCAGTCAGGTGCCTGGCTGTCCCGGCTTCTGTCAGGGCACCTGGCTGCGGCTCCCTCCCCTCCCCTCCCCTCCCCTCCCAGAGCCCTTTCCTGAGCCAGTCCAGTCTGGGTCTCTTGCATTTGGTCAGCACATGGCTACAAGGTTCAGGGTGCTGGACCGCGGGGGGCTGAAGGGAGGATGCTGATAGACACAGCACCTTCGTGTGCCGGGGCTGCGTGTGGATTCAAGTCCAGACTCTGCTGCGGAATTTGGCCCTCACAGGAGATGGGCCAGTTGGAAGCCTAGAAGAGGGGTCCAGGCTGAACACAGGGATGTGGGGGTCATCAGCCAGGGGACCCCTGAGGGGGAGGGGAGGTCAGAGGGGGAGATGGGTCTGGACCAGTGCTAGATGCCCCGGAGGCCCAGGAAGAGGAGACTGACTGTCCGGGAGTGTGAGACGCTGCAAGGCCTGGGAGGCCGTGTGGGAGAGTCTGGCTTTGGAGATTGGAAGGTCACAGGGTGGGGCTGGGAGTCCCTGGGGGAGGTTAGGTCACCAGCATGAAGGAGAGCGCTCCCTACAGAACTGGAGGCATTTATTCCGGAAGTGCGGTGGAGAAGGCAGAGTGCTGGAAGGAGGAAGTGAGAATGGATGTGACTGAAGGCTGGAGGGGCCTCCAGGGCCCAGGGTTTTCCACACAGGACAGAGATGATCTTGCGGCTCTAGGCTAAGGCGTGAGGGTCCGGAAGAGGGAAACTTGGAGACAGTGCTGCCGCTTTCCTGTGGGTGTGACACCAGCCAGGGAGCTGCTGGGTCACCACTGGTCTGATTCTGTCCGGGAGCTCTAGGGAGGCTGGTGGAACAAAGGAAGGGAGGTCGTGGGTGCTGCCAGGTGGCCCTGAGTGCCATCGTGGTTGTGCCCTGTTGGCCCGCGGGCCTGGCGTCAGAATGAGGAAGCATCAGAAATGAGGAAATTCAGGCTGTGGAGTTAGTCGGTTCCTCTCCCTGCTCTGTGCATACCGGCTGTGTGACCTTGGGCAGGTCTCTCCCCCTCTCTGAGCCTCAGTTCCTGGCCTGTACAATGGGGATGAGGATGCCTGCTTCCCAGGGCTGTGGGGAGGGAGCACTCGGGGACCACCTCACTCAGCGTATCCCTGGGGGCCTCCAGTCCTCAGGAAGTGATGCTCTTCTGATTTTCTGTCCTCCCAGGTGCCCCAGGAGCTGCCCTCTGCTGCCTTGTCTCGGCCTCCCCTCCCGGGTCAGCGGCCACCATGTTCTCCTGTGTGAAGCCCTACGGGGACCAGAACTACTCGGCCCTGAAACGGGCCTGTCTGCGCAGGAAGGTGCTCTTTGAGGACCCGAACTTCCCCGCCACCGACGACTCACTGTATTATACGGGCACCCCAGGGCCCGCCGTTAGGTGGAAGCGCCCCAAGGTCAGTGTCTGGTCCGAACTGGCGCTGAGGTGGGCAAGCCCGGACCCACCCAGTCTGCGGGAGACAGTGGGTGACTGGGAGGGGTCGCTCTGAGGCCCCAGGCAACCGAGCAAGTGGAGCGGCTGATGCTGGGCCCGCCTGCAGTGGGATTTCATCTGGATGGGGAGCCAGGAGAACGGCCCCCAGGTCCGTGGCCACCACTGCCCAGCCAGGACCTCTCTGGGCCTCAGCTTCCTTATGAGGAAAGTGGGGCCCTCTGTTCTGCCACCCTCATCCCAGGGTCGTTTTTCGGATACAAATGAGGTGATGCGGATGTGCCTTTTTTTTTAGTGCAGCGTAGAGTGACATTCAAGTGGAAGGAATTTACTTTGCTGATTATTGTCACAGTGATTTTGAAATAGTCATTTGCTGTACATGGAAGGTATTTGTTACGATGGTTAATCAGTAATAATAGTAATAGTAATAAATAATAGTACCGCATAGAGTTGTTGTGAGCATTAAAAGAGATGATGCATGAACGTCTGGCACCAAGCCTGGCGCCCGTAAGCCAGCTGTCACCGTTATTGTTGGGATCTGTGAATTACAGAGCATCTGTCTGACGGCTCCCTCTGTCCCAGCCTTGGTCGCTGAGGCTGGAATGTGTTGAACAGAAGCTTCTGGCCTCATGGCATGATCTCAGTCTCTTTAACCCCGATTCCTGAGTGTGAGAGCGGGTGCCCCGGGGGCCTGGGTGATGGAGAGGCTGCTGAAGGCCAGTGCCCCAGGCCCCCTCTCCAGTCTCCGCGGCTGTGCTGGTGACACTGAGAGTTGGTCACACCGGAGGGACTTCAGTACAGGAGACGGTGCTGGACCGAGGTGCCTGGGGCGGGGGAGACTCCCCCTCCAGTACTCAGAGGGGCATCTCAGAGTTGAGGGGTGAGAGCGTGGGGTGTGAGAAAGACACGAGCTTGAAACCTCAGCCTTATTTGGGACGTGGCAGGAGCGTGGGGTGTGTGGGGTGAAGTAAGGGGAGAGGAAGCCCGGGGGCCCTGGGGTCGGCAGGGCTGGGCCAGGGCAGCTGTGCTCTGAGGCAGCGGGAATCTTAGGCCAGGCTCTCAGCAGTGCGTGACGGGGGAAGATTTGCACTTTACAAAGTGCCTTCCAGCCCCCCTGGACATTTTGGGAAAGTGAAATTCAGTTTTCATGTTCCTCTCACAGGCCAGGCTCTCAAGTCCCTTCCAGTGCACAAAATCCGATGTTCTTGGACTGGGGTACTTGAGACGTAGGGAAACTGAGTCCAAGAGGGGCAAGCACGTGCCCTGATCGCCCAGCGGGGCACAGCAGAGTGGCCTGCACTGGTCCTGCAGGCCACTGGGCTGTCCCTTCCTCCCAGGGCTCCTGCCCGCCCTGGCCCACCTCCCCGGTCCCAGATAGGGGGTCCTTGGTGCCCCCTGGGGACCTCAGCCCCATGAGTTGAGCTGCCTTGGTTCTCCGAACTCCCAGCCGCCTCCCTGGCCTGGCCTTAGACTCCTGCCCTTTGGTGCACCCCCAACCCCCATGCCTTCCTCCCTCTCCTTTGTTTGGTGGGTGGAGAAGGAGGCCGGCCTCAATAGGCCTTTGTGAGCCCTTGGGTGCTTGAGCTCTCTGCCCTCCTCTCACTCCACCCCCTCGCTGCTCCCCTCCTGACCCTTTGCTGCCCTGTGGCCCTCACTCAGACATTTTAGATCCTGTGGCTCTGGAAGGAGGCTGGCAAGGCATGGCTGGGGACGGTTGGGCTTGCTGCAGTGAGAGGAGGAAATGCCAGGCCCGCTGGGCTCTGCATCCCCCTGCTGTGTGACCCTGCTGGAGTCACCTGCCCTCTCTGGGCCCTTTGTCTGCCAGTTCAGGAGTCCTGCCACGGCGCACTCTCCTTCGCTGCCTTTCTCACTGGGCTTGGCGCCTAGTCGTTCCTAGACACATAAAGAGGAGGAGCGGAGCTGCCCCTGCCTTGGATGTGGAGGCCAGTGACAGGCAGCTTGTGGTGGTTGGCGTCGAGAGGGAGACTACTGAGCGGGGCCCAGGGGCGGCGGTGGGGGCAGTTCTGGGTTGGGAGGCAGTCCAGGGCCAGGCACTGCTGAGTGGTGTGGGATGACGGGGTGAGGCGGTTTGGACTGGGGTGTGTGTGATGGACGGCTCTTTGTCAATGGGGCTGTAGGTGGTGGCAGGGTGGGATGGTGGGCAGGCCCTGCTCCACCGACAGGATGCGGGATGTAGGGTTGGTGGAGCAGGAAGTCAGGCTCACTTGCCTCAGGCTGGTGGGGTGGAGCCGGCCCAGTGGGGTGACCATTAACTCCCAGCTGCTCGGCCCTTGGCCAGTGAGGTGGAGCGTGGCCCGAGGCAGCCGTGTTTCTATGGAGCCCCATTTCCTGGGTCCTGTGACCTGACTGTTTACAAATAGAGCAAGAAACCAACTTTCTCGAAGGCCCAGGGGAAGCCCATCTTCACTCCCACCCCACTCCCAGCTCCTTCTCTTGACATTAGTTGTGGCCTCTCTGCTCTTGGGGGATCTCCTCAGCCAGCCTCCCTGCCTGCCAGCCTCCCTCTTCTTTCTCCCAAAGTGGAATGAGGAGGCTGGCTTTTGAGCCAGATGGCCTTGGCCCTACCTTGCAGGAGGTGTGACCTTGAACAAGTCATTTCCCCTCCCCGGGCCTCAGTTACCTCATCTGTGAATGGGGAGAATAGTTCTTGCTGCTCCTGGTTTCTGGAGGTTGAAGTGACTTGAGGTATCTGTGCTGTTTGACACACAGGGGGCAGATGACAAACTGTCTGCTCTCACCACCTGCTCCTGCCAGCCTTGTGTTGGGGACCCAGAGCCAGCCCTGCCCGGAAGTCCCATCTCTTGGACTCTCTGGTCCACTTCAGTCCCACCCAGGGCACCTGCCTCGGCCCACACCCTCCTCCTCCCAGATCCAGTGTTTCTTTGTTTTTTTCCATTCGGTAAACATCTGCTGGCCTCCCTTAGGCGCCTGGCCAGGGAGATAAGAGACTGGAGGAGAAGGCCTGTGACTCGGGGAATCCCAAGGGGATGGGTGGATGGGAGGCTTCCTCCTCTGTCAGGCCCAGGGTCTTAGTAACGCCGCTTCTCATACCTGCGTACCGCTCCACCCCACGTCCCCCCTTGCTGCATTCTGCCTTGTCCCATCTCTGGGGATGATAAGCCTGCAGGTCCTTTGGTGGAACCAAGAAGGGAACAAATAGGGATCCCACAAACAGACGTCAGTTTTGGAACCTCCCAGAATTCTCGCGAGGTGGCCTGGTGGTCCCCGGCCCCATGTCTGGGGCTCATGCTGACACCAGCACCTGGAGAAGGCCCCGCTCCTTGGCTGTGCTGAGCATTAGGCCCCTTTATGCCGCGAAGCAGGCAGTTTGCGTCAAGTCCAGCCACCTGGGCCTCTGCCCTGCCCAGGAATGATCCCCTCCCTGGCATATGCTCGGGTGGCCTTGAAGGATGGGAGGATGGGGCGGGGAGCATGGGCTGGGGAGGCAAGTCTGTTGCAGAGGGGATGGGGCACAAGGTGTAACCCCTGAGAACACTGCCCTGTTTTCGGTCCCAGGCAGAGGTCCTGCTTCCTTCCTGGGCCTCAGTTTCCCCGTTCTAATCAATTCCTGCTGTGATCTTAGCTTCCGGAAGGGAGGTGACTGGGGTGAAGGTGGATGGATGAGGAGAAGGGGGGAGAGCGGAGGGGCTGAAGGCGCCCTGGATCCGTTGACTAGCTGCCTTCCTGTTTCTGCACCGGGTCTGGAAACCTGAAGTTCTGGTTCAGAGAGGAGATGGTTATGGGCTGTGACCTATGTCCGGTGGAGCTGGTCTGGCAGGCTGGAAGGGGCCGAGAGGTGAGAGGTGACCACAGGAGCAGGAGGCTGTGCCCCACAGAGACGTACGTTGACCAGAGGAGTGGTCACCCCAGCCCTGGGGGTGGCCTGGCCCCGGGCTCCCAGCAGGTGCCTGGCCAGCCCTGTCCTGCAGGCCACTCTGCTGTCGCTTCCTCCCAGGGCTCCTGCCCGCAGCAGAACCTGCCAAGTCCTATTCCTGACACCGGAGGTGGGCAGAGCCAGACCTGGGCCCTGCCCTGGAGCTTTCAGGCTGGTGGGGGAGACCCAAAGGTGAACTTCAGGGAGGGCAGCGTTGGGAGGGAGCACAGCTGTCTGGGGCCCCCGGGAAGGATGGCGTCAGAGGTGGCATCGGTCTTGAGGCTGTGGCTGGATCCCATCTTAGGGGGGAATTAGGAGTCTCCATTCCCCTCTGGAGCCTCCCTGCCCATCAGCCCTCTCCATGCCTGCTCTGCTGGCATCACCACCTCCAGGCAGCCTCCTCTGATCTCTCCCTGGGTTCCTGCTGTCACAGCTGTGCTCACATGGAGGGTTACACTCAGGCTTCTCCTCCTCAAGGGCTCTGCCTGTGGGCTGGGAATTTTCTGACTGGCTCTGCGCTCTGTGCTTAGCCAATGGCCCAGGAAAGGTGGAAGGACAAACACTGGTCTTGAGAAGCCGGGCCCTATGGTAACAAAGGTGAAGGTCTGTGCTGCCCCTGACCCCTTGGTCTCATTGCCATATAGCAAGTCCCCCAAGCTGGGCTAAGGACAGGTGCAGGGGATGGAGAAGGGATGGTAGCTTTGTCACTCATAAGTCCTGGCCCAGCTGGAGGCTCTGGAGCTGTCTGAATTGGAATCTCAGTTCACCTCTTCCTCTGTGGCCCTGTGCAAATGACTTAACCTCTCTGTGCCTTGGTTTCCTCATCTATAAAATGGGGATGCTAACCGTACGTGTCTCACAGGGTTGTTCTGCACAGCTGGGCACACAGCAGGTGCCCAGTCATTGCAAGCAGTTTCTGATTGTTCCATTCAGGGTGTCCCAAGGTGGCCGCTGGACTCCAGGGCCAACCCCAGGTGCCACCAACCTCAAGTCATTTCTCTACCTTGAGCTGGCAAACCCGCGCCTCTCCTGGCAGTGGGAACACACCCAGACCACCTCCTCCTCTCCGCTCCCTCCCAGGCTGGCAGATTTGCCCCAGGTCTCTGCCCTGTCACAGGGAGTCAGGGCAGTGCCGAGCCTGGCTGAGCCCTGAGCTCAGTCTCTCCCAGGGGCCAGAGAAGTGTCTGGGGCAGGCTGGGGTGGCTGGACCTGCCCACAGGCTGCCCTGGCAGTGCCGCTTAGTGGGGAGGAGAGCTCTATTCTGGGCGCTAGGCTCTGTCTCATCCATCCACTTGCCTCATGACCCTAGGCGTCACTGCCCCATCCCGGGCCTCGGCATCCTCCTCTGTGTAAGGGGTGGTCCTGTCTCTGTGCAGGGCCCACAAGGGGGAGGGGTGCCTCGGAAGTCACTTCCTCTGATGCCAGGCAGTAGCTGTCTCTTTTCCCATGGTGGGGATGTGGCTGGGGTCCTCCAGGTACGAAGCCCCCCTCCACCCTTGTCCTGCCTGCCCTTCCGGGCCCCAGGGAGGCAGATGCTAAGTCATGGCTCCCTCTGGCTCAGAGTTCTGAGCTGGGCCTGGGAGATAAGATAAGGAGGGCAGCTGGGTGGGAGGCAAAGCCACTGCTTCCTGAGAGCTCACTGGGTTACCAGCCTCACTGGGTTTCCATGACCTGGGGCAGTGTTACTCAGACCTGTGGCATCCCGCAGCCTGTACTCTGGGGGAGCCCCTTGCAGCTTGGCCCTGGGTCACCCTGAAATCCCATCTGGAGTGCTTGTGCCCTCAGGGGAGTTACAGCCCTCAATCTGGCCCTCCCAAACTCTGGTTTTCCCAGGCAGAGGTGGCAGCAGGAGTCCTGAACACCTTAGTGAGACCTGATGGCCCTTTGCCCCGTTTTCCCCTGCCAAGTGCTCTGCCTGCATGTTCTGTGGAGTCCTTACACAGCCCTGCAAGCATAATAATCTACTTCCTTTGCACAGGGGAGGAAATGGAGGCTCAGAGAGGTTGAACCACTGGCCCAAAGTTGCACAGCCGGTAAATGGGGAGCAGGAATTTTTTTTTTTAATTAATTAATTTATTTTTGGATGCATTGGGTCTTTGTTGCTACGCATGGGCTTTCTTTCGTTGAGGTGAGCGGGCCTGTTGCAGTGGCCTCTCTTGTTGTGGAGCACGGACTCCAGGCGGGCTGGCTTCAGTACCTGTGGCTCGTGGGCTCTAGAGTGCAGGCTCAGTAGTTGCGGCACACAGGCCCAGTTGCTCCGTGGCACGTGGGCTCCTCCTGGACCAGGGCCTTGAACCCATGTCCCCTGCATTGGCCGGCGGATTCCCAACCACTGCGCCACCAGGGAAGCCAGGGAGCAGGAATTTGAACTCTGTCTTCCTGACTCTGCTGCCCTCTGCTGGCTGCCTCCGGTAGGACCTCAGTAGCTCTGTTGTGATTGAACTGGTTCAGGAGCACCAGCTGAAGTGGAGGCAGGCCTGTGCTGTGTGGCTGGGGAATGTTGTTCAACCTCTCTGGGCCTCAGTTTCTTCATCTGTGAAATGAGCACAATGCCCACCTCTCAGGACCATGTTGAGGATAGATCACGGTGCCAGCAGGAAGGAAAGCATATCTCAGTGTTTACCTCCCCCACCCCGTGTTATCACCCCCCTTGGAGAGCAGTCACTCGCTCTCAGCTCTGTAGAGTGAAGATGCTGATGGGTGAGGAGGAGGGGACTGGGGTGGGCACTCGGGGAGCTCTGGGGGTGTCTGCTCAGCTCTGCTCGGCATTTGCTTGCTGTGTGTCCTTGAAAATCACTGCCTCTCTCTGAACCTTCATTCCTCATCCATAGAATGGAATAAAAATGCCACACTGCTCGGGTGGGGTGAGGGTCAGATGAGACAGCCCGAGGATGTGCCCACATGGGTTCTGGGTTCCTTGCTTCTCCCCGGTCCTTTGCACTTGTCATGTGCAATTTTGATGTGTTTCTGCCCTGCACCTCACCCCACTTTGTGACTGTGGGCCCCTGAGAGCTGGCTGGGATGGGCCTCTCAGGGCTTCTGGTGCTGGAGGATGATGGACACTGAGCCCTTGCTGGTCAGGGAAGACCACAGAGGGCAGGAGGACGGTGGTGGCCCGGGTCCAGCCCCTCGAAGTCCTTCCACAGTATTTGCTCATCATCCAAACATTGGCAGAAGAGCAGAGTTCTTCAGCCAGGGGAGGGGAGAAGGGCTTTCTGGGCAGCCCTGGGGGAAGCTGGATTTGGAGAAACTGACCCAGGGCCCCAGTTGGCAAGGGGAGGCGGGCGAATCTCCACGCAGACAGTGAGATCTCCTCTCGGCTTCTCCGCAGGACATCTGCGAGGACCCCCGCCTCTTTGTGGATGGCATCAGCTCCCACGACCTGCACCAGGGCCAGGTGGGCAACTGCTGGTTTGTGGCGGCCTGCTCGTCCCTCGCTTCCCGCGAGTCACTGTGGCAAAAGGTAAGGCCTGGGTCAGGCAGGGGTGCTGGGGAGACTTAACTCAGCCTGGCGCCCCCCCCATCAGATGGGGGAGGTGCAGCCTGAGTGAGCAGGTGAGACGTTATGACAGCCTGTGTGGGGATGGGGCGGGGTGTTGCCAGGGCTCCCCAGTACTGACTGGGCATCAGAATCGCCTTCCCTGACCCTGCCAGCTCAGGGACACGTGCTGGGAATCTGCACAGCTCCCACTTCTGATGCGTCCGCTCTTGACTGTTGGGGGCCCGCTGTGCAGAATATGCACCTATGGAATGTGGAGGCTGCCTAAACCATGCGCAGTGTGGAGACACCACTAACTGCGGCTCAGGAGACCCCTGCCAGTATCTGCTGTGCGACTTGGCCAGCCCTTGTCCTTCTCTGGGCCTCACTCTTCTCACTCTGAACAGCTGGAGTGATCCAGACAATCCTGTGTCATGATTCATGGTTCCAAGCAGCTGATATTCTGGACCAGAACCACAGGGTTTTAAGTTGGAAAGAATGGGCTCCGGTCCTGACACTTCGCCCTCTTGTGGCAGCATTCGGCGGTGCAGCCCTTAAGTCCAACACTCAGAGCTCCCTCCTTGGGGAAGCAGGGAGGCTGGAGTTGTGGTTTCTAAAGAGTAACTGATGGGGACTGCATCCTGGGTTCTCACGCCAGCAAATACAAGTCATTGCCTCTTTCTCATCCCTGCCCTTTCTGCTCTTTCTGCAGGGACTAGCGGCAGGGCTTAAGAGCACCGGGCGTCCGAGTCTCATAGGCTCAGGTGCGAGTCCCAGCCTCGCCGTTTCATAGCTTTGTAATTAGCCTCAGGTTACTCATCCAGAAAGTTGGGATATCAGAGTAGCTCCCTCTCGGGGAGCTGTGAGGATGGAACAAGGTATTGTGCTTAAAGGGCCTTGTGCAGTGCAGCGCTGCAGTGACCAGTGTTGTGATCGTTAAGATTCATGGAACATAATGGGTGTTCCTGGGCAAGCAGGGCTCAAGGGGCAGATGAGTTTGCTCTCGTCCTCTGAGGCATCCCTCAGCCATCAGAGGGAGCTGTGCCCTTCGCCGAGGCTGGGACTGTGGTAGGTGTCCTGTCGTCATGTCTTCTGAACAGGGGTGTGACCTCTCAAAGCCACCCGCAAGTGGGCATCCCTGCGGCCTGGCCCCGGTGGTCCTGTGGGATACGGGAAGCTCTGTGCTGTAGGGCCCTCGGCAGAGGCCACTGCTGAGATCCGTAGACGTGGGTGGTCATGGGGCGTCCAAGCTGGGAGGGCCTTGGAGAGCCTCATGGCCCACAGAGGCTCGGGGTCTGGCGCTGTTCTTTGGGTGTACAGCTGTCCTCACCCTCCTGCCTCCAGGCTCCAACCCCCTTCTCTGAGCCCAGAACAAGGTGCCCCGGTCAGGGCTCCGTCTGGGGCTGGAGGTGGCACATGGGAACCCTGTGGGGCTGGCCCTACACCTCCCACCCTGCCCTGTAATTGCCTGTTTATCTGTGATCGCCCCTCTCAAGCTCACAGACAAAGCTGGTCTATATCTTCCTGCTGAGCCCAGCAGGAGCCCGGCACAGAGAGGGCTCAAGAAAGTTTTGAGAACAGAGTTCCTCCCCAGCGACTGGCCAGCAGCGCCAGGCCTCCTGGGGCCTGCAGTGGGGCCGGGGTCTGGCCCTCTGTGTCCCCTCCTGGGGAACGGGCTGTCTAGTCATTGGTAGGGATGAGCCTCAGCTTACTGTGTGCCCTGCCCTGGGCCCGACCCCTGGGACAGCTCTCCACCTAGCAAGTGGAAGAAGGGGCCCCGGACCCGCAGCCAAGAGGCTTGTCGTTGATGCTGTGTGACCATGGGCAGGCCTGTGTTTGTCTCTGGGCCCAAGGTTCCCCCTGCAGGGTGTTAGGGCACCCAGCCTGGCTTGTCTGGAGGCTTCAGGGGCAGATCTCCAGGAGCTTAGGTCCCTGGGAGGTTGGGCGAGGCAGGCTGCTCTGGGCTAATTGCACTCTGCCTTCTGGTGCTGCTGTGGTGACGGACCCTGGGTCCCGGCGGGAGGCACGAGGCCCCGGGGAGCTCATTACTGTGCCTTACCTCCCCTCCTGTCCCTGCGGACTGGGCCCTGTTTGTTGTCACCCCTCACTTGCTGGGCCTGTTGCCCTGCGGGGCCTCCCCTGCCCCACCCTGTTTTCTCCATGGAACGGGGGCGCTCAGCCTGAGCTGCACCCCTGCTCCCTCCACCCACCTCACGCTCTGGGGATGCTGAGCCTCAGATGCAGGCACGTCACGCCCCCGACACACACGCCCCCTTCTCCAGGAAGCCACCCCTTTACCGCTAGTACTTGACACGGCCTGGGGCCGACAGGCACGGGGTTTGAAGCCAGCCGGTCCTGGGTTTAATTCTGGCTGGGTTTCTCGCTAGTCGTGTGACCTTGGTCAGGTCACGTTTCTTCTCTTGGCCTCTGTGTAAACCTGACTTTTCCAGTCCCCACGGTGGTGGGAGGATTAAAGGAGCCCACGGGGTAGGGGTGCGGGGCAAGCCCATGGCATTTAGCAGCAATCTAAATCCCTCTCCGCCCCTCCTCTGGCCTCCCACCTATTCCTCTCTTCTGCCGGACACTTCTAGGATGCAGGCCTCCCCGTCCTATGGGATTCCTGATGGGGGCATCATGGTCTCCCCAACTTGACTGTGCACTCCCTGAGGGCAGGGCAGTGGACTTTAGGTGACCAGGTTTTGTGGACCAGAAGTCAGGATGTAATAGTGGGGTGGAACATTTGCCGTTAGCCTGGTCTGGCCCAAGCCAGGTGAGTTCACCTCCCCTAGAGCCTGGCGTGGCCCCAGGCGCGAGGGCAGGCCTGAGCCCTGCTCTGAGTCACGGGGTACCCGGGCCCAGGAGGAGGCAGCCATGCCCCCGGTGGGGGGAGAGCAGAAACCCAGTGGGGTGCCCGAGTGTCTGAGAGTGAGTTTTGGGGGGTGGGCATCCTGGGCCAGGGCCTAGGGGAGGCACCTGGTGGCAGGGCCTGGCAATCTTTTAGTTCCACTTAAAAACGTTTCCCATCCCACTTCTGCCCATGTTATATGAGCAATCCCCGCCCTTTAGCATATAGCAGTTCATTCACCACACGATAATTGAGCACCAGCTATGCCCCAGCACCATTCTAGGTACTGGGGCCAGGTGATTTTAAAAAGTACCTGGGAACAGCCAGTGTTGAGGGTTTTCTACATTTCCTTCTAGTCTTTTTTCCACTTGGGGTTAAACAGGGGCTTGTTCATTTGTTATGATCACATTTTTTCAGTCATGGATGCAAGTCTGGACCTTGCTTTTCTCTTCTCTGTTCACTCCTACGTCCAGCCTTTGGTGGGGCCTCCCAAGGCATCTGGTGGCCGAGCAGAGGTTTGTGGGAAGCAGTGGGCCAGCCCCACCCGCAGCTTCCTGCCTGCCCTTCCTTCCTCTCTGGCCGTCCTTGGTCCCCAAGGCTCCCTCCCTCCTACCCTGCCTGTCTGTGAGGCCCCAGCCCTGGTAACAACTTCCACCTTCAGCCTCCTCCTGCCGGTAGGTAACCCCCTGCCCAGGCCGAGACCAGGCCCTCCCCCAGGGTCCTGCGGCCTCTGAATCCTCATTGGTAGAAGCTGGACACCTCCCACCATGTCCTGCAGGCCCGGAGAGGTGGCGGCATTCTCTCCCTTCAGGGATGCCTCCAGACCACACCCTCCCCATATAGACCCTTGCAGGCTCATGCCATTTGTCCCCCACTCCCCACCCCCGGCCCCCACCAGCTACCCACCTTACTGCCATCCCCTGCCAACCAGCTACCCTGGCACCCAGGCACCAAGGGCTCAACACCTCCAATTTCCCAGCCTTTCCCACCCCAAGTACTGCCGCGTCCCAGGGGTTACTGTGCCTGTGTGGCTGACACCCTGCCCTCGTCACCCTGGCCCAGTGCTTGGTTCTGCTGTTCCATCACCCTCACCGTCCAGCCATCTCCCTCCTTCCTGTGCCCGATGCACAGTTGTCTCTAAACCACCTTTTGACTTCGGTCAGTGCCCGTGTACTCTCTCCCCACGTGCCCATCTTCCTCTTGTTCTTGTCCTTAGGCCCCATGATCCATCACATCAGCTCTTCTCTTGTCAGTGTCATTCGTTCATTCAGGATTTCTGAGGGCCTCCTGTGTGGCAGCCCTGTTCTAGGTGGTGACTAGAGTGATGAACCAGACAGCCACAGCCCCTGCCCTCTCGGTGGGGAGACATCACAGACAAAAACTAAGCAAATGTACAAATAAAAAGCAAAATTTAGTGCTGCGAAGGAAATAGCTCCTCCTTATGAAGGAGAGAGAAGCTCCCCGAACAGTCACTCCTCAGACACGTTGTTTCCCTCTCCTCTGCTGCTCCAGCTGCAAAGTAAAAGGTTCTGTGAGGGACGAGCAGTTTAACATTTGCTCTATGGTTTTCTCAAATACCATCGGCGAATTGCTGCCAGCAGCCCCCAGAACTGACCCAAGGGCTTGAGGTGTTGTCTTAACGGGATCGGGTGCGTGGTCCCCTTTGGTGACCCTCTTGCTGTTAGTGTAGCCCAAGACCCCACTGACTTACTTACTTAGCTTCCATCTAGCAATTGACTGGGCTTGTGGTCCACTAGACCCTTCAGATTGTTTTCAGTTATTACACTTTGGCCTGTGCTTCTGTCCTCTTTTCTGTGTGTGGCAGGGTCACGGCAGCTTCTCCTCTCCCTCACCCCCACCCCCAGTTACACTCACATTTCTTCCATTTGCCCACGTATAATAGCTGAGCTCCTGGTTCCCCCTCAGGCACTGGGGATACAGACGTTTGTCAGATTCTTCCACGGCCTCAAGTCTCCTGGGGGAAACTGAGGCTCGATACAGGGGTAATAAGTGGTGGGATTTTAGTAGAAGAGCTTCCTGGGCATGTGGTTGCCATATGGTGCAGGGTTGAGGTGGGGCCAGCAGGCAAGAATCATCCAGGTCAGTGATTCTCAAAACACAGCTCTTGGACCATCAGCATCTCCTGGGAGGTTGTTAGAAATGCAAGTTCTCAGGCCTCATCCGAGACCGATTAAATCAGAAACTCTGGGGTGGGGCCCAGCAAACTGAGTTTTAAGTCCTGCAGCTGGTTTTGATGCTCCCTGAAGTTTGAGAACATGGGTCTAGGTGAGAGATGATGGTGGCTGGGCCGGGGTCCTGGCAGTGGGGCTGAGGAGGCGTGTTTCCAGGGTTAATCCACAGGCCTTGCTGATCGGGCCTGGAGGGGTGCAGGTGAGGCTGAGTCAAGGAGAGCGCCAAGGTTTGGCTTAGGTGACTTCAAATCTCAAATCGGTGGGCCCCTCTGGGCCTTATTTCCCACACTCCTGCCAGGGGGTCTTCAACCTCTCCTGATGTGTCTCCAGTGAGCGCTTGCCCCCCGCCTCCTGCCCTCTTACTGCCTGTAAGCAGTGCTCCCTCTTCACAGCAAGCCGGCTCTCAGCCCATCCGTGGTAGCCAGCGTGGTTGCCACAGCAGCTGGTCCCTGAGGAGCGTGCCACCCTCCTGCCTGCCTGCAGTGCCTCCATCACCGCTTCTGCGAGGAGTAGAGAAGGAGGCGTGCGGGGACACCCGTCCTCCTGCACACCCCATTTTGAGGACAGGGTGGGGCTGGGAAGAGCCAGTGGCAAAGAGGGGCGGGACGAGGAGGGGGGCGAAAGGGGAGGCGGGGCCCCTCTTTGGTGGCCTCTCGCCTTGGCCGTGAGGCCCCAGTCCACTCGGCTCCTGGACGGTGGAGGCGGCAGCAGCAAGGGGGCCATGGCGGAGGACGAGCCGAAGCCGACCCAGCTCGACATGCCCCTGGTCCTGGACGAGGACCTGACCAAGCAGATGCGGCTGCGCGTGGAGAGTCTGAAGCGGCGCGGGAGGAAGCGCCAGGATGGCGAGAAGCTGCTGCAGCCGGCTGAGTCCGTGTACCGCATCGACTTCATCCAGCAGCAGAGGCTGCAGTTTGAGCGCTGGGACGTCGTGCTGGACAAGCCGGGCAAGGTCACCATCACGGGCACCTCCCAGATCTGGACGCCCGACCTCACCAACCTCATGACGCGGCAGCTGCTGGACCCCGCTGCCATCTTCTGGCGCAAGGAGGACTCTGAAGCCATGGATTGGAATGAGGCCGACGCCCTGGAGTTTGGGGAGCGCCTGTCCGAGCTGGCCAAGATCCGCAAGGTCATGTACTTCCTCGTCACCTTCAGCGAGGGCGTCGAGCCTGCCAACCTCAAGGCCTCCGTGGTCTTTAGCCGGCTCTGATGGCAGCTGCCCGCTGCTACCCTCTCCTTTCGCCCAGCTGCCTGACCCCTGCCCATACCCCTTTCCCCCGTGTGTGTGTTTGGGGACATCCTTCTAGCTGCTGGCCTGTACTCGGCTTGGCCAGGACCCCTGAGCCTGCGTCCTTCCTTCTCTCCTTTCCCTGGTGCTGGCGCTCCTGCTTACGGGAGGAAGATGCAAGGGCTCCGTAGTCTAGAAGCTGACCTGGCTGCCGCTGCTTCTGCCGTGGACCACGGAGACCTGGTCGGGGCTAGTGTGGGAAGATGGAGAGGCCACGGGAGATTGCCTTCTCTCTGCTCCATTGTTGGGAGAGAGACTGAGAGACCAAGACAGAGACAGACACAGACCGAGAGAGACAACTCTAAAGAACCAGCCATTGGGCTTCCTCCAGAGATGACAAAGCAGCCTCCTCGGAGAGTCTGGCGCACAGGCATTTGCTGCCCTCCTGGCCACGACGCCCCTTCCCAGTGTCCGTGTCTGGAGGTGAACACTCAGCCTGCTGATCCAGGCACCTTGTGTGGGCCCACGACACCTCAGGGCTCTTAAGACATTGGGCAGGGTTGCTGTGAGGGCTGATTTGGGCAGTGGGGAGCGGCTGGCACGCTGGAGGCTGTGCAGGCCAGCTCTTGCTCTTCTGGGAATGACTTCAGGAGGGGAGAAGTGAAGGGGGAAATCTAAAAAACGTTGCATAGAGATGTATCTGTCTATACATATACATATGTATTGAGAGAGAGCATGCTATATTCATATGGTTGTATCCTATACCTGCCCTGTGAATAAGTCTGAATTGCCTAGCTGGTTCCCTGGTGGCCCTTAGCAGGGGCTTGATCAGGATGACCTTGGGGAGGGGAGGCTCCTGAGCCGGGAGACTTTGAGGTTCATGCAGTGAAGTGGGGAACAGTGTAGTAAACAGGTTTCCGTCTGCCTGGGGGAAGCTGGATAGAGGGGGTCCAGAGCCCTGGAGCTGGAGACAGTAACATCTCTGGGGCCTGAGGTGTCCCCTCCTAGGATGTCAGGCTTTTCCTGGCTAACTGGTCGGAGAAGGCAGGTGTGGCATCCTGGTGTGGCATCTTTGGTGGGGTTGAGGGGTAGGAATCGGGGGCAGCCTTGGAGGGGAGATGTGATGGATGATGGTCAGAAGTGGGCTGGAGGTGGCAGCGTGGTGTGACGGCGGGACACTGGCCTCAGAGGTCACAGTGCACAACCCACTCGCCAAACAAAGAGGGAAACTGAGGCACAATTGCCAGCAGATTCAGTTCCAACCCCCAAGCCCCCTTCACACTGCACAGGCCCAGTGAGCCCCTCTGAGGCCAGGCATCAGCTAAGGGCACCTCAGGAAGTGCCCCCAACACCGTGTCTCCAGGTCAGCCCTGTTTTTTGTCAGGGACGTGCCCATGACATTTCCCTCGTGAAGCAGAGCCGTCGGGGGGCTGCAGGGCCCTGGGAAGAGAGGCACTGAGAGATGGAGGGTCAGAGCCAACCCTAGTGGCCAGGGCTGCCGGGAGGGCAGGCCCCCACTTTGGAGGCAGGCAAGCAGAAGCAGTTGGAGTCTATTCTTCAGTGGGAGATTTGGCTGTGGTGTGAGCGATGGTCCTTTCTAACTTGAAGCTCGGGTGTCTATTCCGGGACGTGCTTGGATTCCTGCCTGCTTCTCTGCCGACTCCGGGGGAGCCTGGAGGCTAGACGCCTGTGGATGGCCCTGTCCTTCTGCCTCTCTGCTTGACCCCTCCCTGCAGCTCTGGGGACCCTCTTGGTGCAGACTGCTTCTATCCCCACCTCACTCCAGCACGTCTGCTCTGTGCAGGCGTGTGAGTGCCTCTGCCGTGCTCACTGCGTGTCCCCAGTAAAGCCTGTGTGTCCCCGCCTCGTGGTATGCCTTCTCTTCCCAGGAGCCACCCCTCCCTGGGCCCCCTCCACACCCCTGCCCCCTCCTCCTGCCGCTTTTAGGGGTGAGGCCCAGAGCAGGCGGTGACTGGCTCAAGGTCAGACATCAGCATGGGGTTTGAAACCAGGTCCCCTGACACCCAGCCAGGCACCAACAGCCCTGACAGTTTTTTCTCCAGTGGCCCCCAGACCAGCTTCTGTATGGGGAGCATGGAGAAAGCCATGCTGAGGCCTCGGGGAGACACTTGGGGCCCACAGGGGATGGTGGGGACCCACTAAGCCGTGCTCAATCTGGAGTCTCCCTCCCTTGCAGGGTGGCCGGGCAGGAGGCAGACGGGACAGGGGAGTGGCTGAGGGGTGGGGTGGGATCAGGCCTGTGCCTGGATTTCACTAACATGCTGTATGTCCTCAGGCAGCCCCTGACCCTCTCCCAGCCTCAGACTTTCTAAAGGGAACAGCCTAGTTCTGTGAAGCCCCTTGCAGCCCTGCCCCACTGACCAGAGAAGACCCATGTCACCACGTCACCTTAGTGCCCCACCTAACCCCGACCCTCACTCAATTTGTGGACGGTGACAACAGAGGCCCGGGGAGGAGGCTGCCGGCCCGAAGTCACAGAGGGTGTGGAGGGGCCGGCGACGGGGTGCATGTGGGTCAAGCTCTGGGTCTGTGGACCTTCGACCCCATGACCCTGGCCCCCTGGGATGGGAAGGGCCGATGCCCCCATCCCTTCTGAGGGCTCAGACCCGGGTGAGGCCGGCTTCTCCCCCGAGACAAGGGCAGTTCCCGCTTCCGAGGCCGCTCTTGGGGTTTTGCTTGGGAACAACCCCCCAGGCAGGTCTTGCATCCCCATCTTCCTCCACCCCAGAGCCCTCCAGCCCCAGCCTCCATCCAGTCCTGAACATACTTCTGGGAGGGGTGGGGGGAACAGAGACGGGAACCCAGGCTTCCCACCCCGAGGACAGCAGTAGAAGGCCTGGTTCTGCTCCTGAGACTGGGTCGGGGGGAGTGCAGGGAATGGGAAATGAGGACCTGCTTTCCACGGAACCCGTGAGAAACCACTGAGCGGAGAGACCTGCCATTGCCTGAGCTCCTGCCTCCCACTGAGCCAGTGTACGGTAGTGTGAGGGACCCAGCCTGGCGCTGCCGCCAGCCAGCACCCGTGTGACCCTGAGCAGCCTCTCTGAGCCTGTTTCCTCATCTGTCGGTGGGAATAGTAATGGCTCTTTCCTCATCGGGTCATTGTGAAGATGAAATGACTTAAAGCTGGTGAAGCACTGAGCTTCCTGAGAGGCACACGGGCTTCCTCTCTGGATTTCCTCCTTGTACTTTCCCAGTCGCTGTAGACACAGAGTCTCACTTTGCACCATGATTCTGAGAGGAGGGTGTTAGGAGAACCTATTTACTAAGGAAGAATGTAGGGTTCAGAGAGGTGTAGTGAGTTGCCTGAGGCAACACAGCAGCCAGTGCTTAGGGCAGCAGGCAGTGTGGGGTGGAGGGATAGGCAGGGTCCAGGCCTGGCTCTGTGGTCGGAGAGAGTGGTCATGCGGGAGTGGATTCTCCTCACCGTTGCCAGGCTTGGAAGGGCCCAGCTGAGGGAACCTTAAGCCCTCACAGTCTAGCCTGGGAGCCTAGCCGGAGGGGCCGCCCAGGTCTCTGAGCGTCTGGCTGTGCTCACTCCTTGTGAACAGGGATCCCGGGGCCCCCTGCAGGTGTGTCAGCACCCCACACTCCAGGTGGTGAGCTGGGAGGCGCTCTTCTCCCAAGGGGCTGGAGGTGGGGATTGCCCAATCTTCCTGGCTTCTTCCAGCCATGGCGTCTGAAACTCGGGAATTTGAGACTCTTGGAATCAGAAGCTGAGAACTGAGAAACTTCAGATGCTCAGAACCAGGGACCCTCTCGTTCTGAGGATCTGGAGAGGTCTGTGGCTCACCTCACCCAGCTTGGGTAACACAGGAAACTCCACTGTAGCCCCTCAGCCTGCAGCCCTGCTGGCCTTGTTTAGAAATGCTCCTGGCTGGCCCTCTGGGGTCCCAGGCAGAAATCTGTGGGAAGCTCCCTCTCTGCCACACGGACAGACACACACACACACACACACACACTTGCACATACACATGCATGCTTCTGTGCACACACTCACACAGGGCATTCACTCGCTTGCCCAGGGTCCCAGCAGAATTTGAGCCCAGCCACTTGGGTCTGGGTGGGAGTCCCTGAGGGAGAGCGCCAGGGGGTGCTCCAGGTGCTGGGGCACCAGGGGGTACTGTGGCACACCCATCAGTGGGACTCTGAGGTTTCTGGGTGATTCTGCAGTGGGTGGCTGTTAATGGGCGCACGAGGGGCTCCAAATCCCACAGGGTTCTTGTCTCACTGCCCGGTCAGCCCAAGGAGGTGCCTCAGCCCCTTCAAGCCTGTTTTTCCCATCTGCACAGAGGACTGTTGTTAAGGTTTTCCTTTCTCCTCTTGGGAGGGAGGTTGACCAGTTCTCTCCGAGGTTTGCACACACCATGTACTCCACACACCAGCGGGGACGACCCCTCATGTGTGCACAGCCCTCCACAGTTGATGCAGTACATCCGAGGCCGTTCTCCACCTTCGTTCTCACAACAGCCTTGGAGGGAGGGTAGGTAGACGCGGGGACACTGAGGCTCCGAGAGGTGGCCTAGTCAAAGCTTAAGTCCCAGCCACACACCGAGGTTGGTAAATTGGTGTCCAGCATCAAACAACAATCAGTATCGAGGCTACAGAGAACAAGGAGCTTTATTTGCAGGTCTTAGGAATTGCAACTGGGGAGACACAGATTCAGGTAGAACCAAAAGAGCGTTCCAGGAAAGAGGAAGTCAGGGGCTTGTAAAGGCAAAAGCCATAAGGTCGTTAAAGGAAATATTTGTCCTTAAAGCTGTCAAGAGTTATTTTAGGGTAAGGATCCAATAAATATCTTGAGTTTCTGGAACACTGGGCAAACGTTCTGGATGGCTGCATTAGGAGAAGAAGTGGTCAAAGTTCAGATTCCATGCAGGCGATGACGTGCAGAAGTCACACTTTCTCAGTGGCCTCCCAGCTCCATTTCAGAGCGGTGTCTTAGTAAAACTGACTCCATTTTTATTTTCCTTTCACACCAGTAGTGTGTACAAGCTCACCAGCTGTCCAGGCCCTCTCTGCGGCCGGCATTTGGGGATTTTCCTCCCAGAAAGACTCAGCCAGCTGTGGAGCTGGCCCTGGCCCTGTGCCGGGCGGTGGGGATCTGAGCAGGAGCTTGGGGGAGGGGCTGCTGGTCGGCGCCCAAGGGGAGGGTGGGGTCAGGAGGACCCTGCAAGCTGCTGCTCAGCTGGCCCTGGAGGGACGGGGACTGGGCTGAGGCCGGCAGAGGGAGCCACCCGTGCCAAGCTGAGGTGGCCTGAGGCATCACGGGGTGTAGATTCCTATAGGGCCTGAGGGAGGCAGTGTTCAGGGGTGAAGCTGAGAGCCGCCCGCAGGGCTTTGAATGCCGGGCCAGGGAGCTGGTGTCCTTGGCGATGGGGCTTTTCAACTGTAGTCACGCGAGAGGAGAGAGACAGCCTAGTGAGCCCTTGGACCCATCCCTCCACCTCAACAACTGCCAACTCGTGGTTGATCTTGTTTCCTCTACAACCCCGCTCCCCCCAGGCAGCATGTCATTTCATCTGTAAATATTTCTGGATGTATCTCTGAACGATAAGGACTCATTCAAAACAAAAACCCGGAACCATAATATCGTAACATAACTAAAATAACTTTATAATAATTCCTTAATATCATCAAATACCCAGTAAATGTTCTGGTTTCCACTCTGGGGCACAAATGCTTATATGTATATTTTACAGTTTGTTTGAATCAGATCCAAACAAAGGTCTATTACTGCAGTCCGTTGGTTCCCCTTCATCTTTTCATATTTTTTCCTTGCAATCTAGTTGCTGAAGAAGCCAGTCATTTGTCCTGTGGAGTTTCCAACCATCTGGATTTTGCAGGCTTCGTTTTCATGGTGTTGATTAATATTTGTCTGTGCCCTGAGTTTCCTGTGAGGTAGCACTCACCTCTGGAGGCTTTATAAGGTGCGGCACAATTTTTTTGCACAACTGCTTCATAGGCGAAGTTCACTCAGGAGGTACATAATGTCGGGTTGTCTCTTTTTTGTGACATAGGAACCATCGGTGATCCTAAATCGATGTTAGAAGCCATGATTGCCTAAATCCATTATTTGTCAGTGGTTGCAAAAGAATAGGAGTCTAGGACTTCCCTCCCTGGTGGCGCAGTAGTTAAGAATACGCCTGCCAACGCAGGGGACACGGGTTCAAGCCCTGGTCCGGGAAGATCCCACATGCCGCGGAGCAAATAAGCCCGTGCGCCACAACTACTGAGCCTGCGCTCTAGAGCCCACAAGCCACAACTACTGAGCCCCCGTGCTGCAACTACTGAAGCCCACGCTCCTAGAGCCTGTGCTCTGCAACAAGAGAAGCCACCGCGATGAGAAGCCCGCACGCCACAATGAAGAGTAGCCCCTGCTCACTGCAACTAGAGAAAGCCCGCACACACAGCAACGAAGACCCAACGCAGCCAAAAATAAATAAATAAATATATTTTTTAAAAAAAAGAATAGGAGTCTAATATTCTAATTTCTTCTCACTTCTTAGATGGAATTCATCACCAGATAAAAACCTCCCTTCATCTGCTGTTGGTTACTCTATGGCACAGTTTGTATAGAAAAGTCAGGATAAGTCTTTGATTTTTTTTTTCCTTTCGATTTCCAGTTTCAAGAAAGTGAGTTGATTCCCTGCCACCCTCCAATAGTGACTAATTATTTGTTTGTGTTAATATCATCATGGTCTCATGGATTTGAACATATTGGATGTGTTTTCATTCATCACCGTCATTATCCTTCACTGCTGCTCAGATTGGCCCGACTTTGGCTAGTGGGAGCCTCTTCAGATTGGTCCTGAATCCTCTGGTTGCTTCCTTGATTTCTGGCATGACCGGATGTGGTGTGGAAGGTGTTTGGTTTGTGTGCCCGTGGGAGCACACCTCCCTGGACAGACTCCTTCCTCTCGCTTGGTACCCTGGCTGGCAGCAGAGAGAGGGGCTGAGGGGTGAGAAGGCTGGCCTGGGGCTACCTTGAAGGGCTTCCTTGAAGGCCTGTGATGTGGGAGGGAAATTGAGGCCCATGGAGATTGCTGACTCTGTATCACAGGCCCTGGAGCCTCATTAGCTGCCCTTTGAGTCACAGAGGGTTCAGAGCCAAGCCCTGGGTTTGACTAACGATCCTCCCGTGGCCCCATTGGTACCTCCCAGCTCCTGCGAGGGCTCCTCTTCCTCCCTCCCCCCTCCCCCATCCTTCTTCCGCATCCCGTGCAGTCCAGGGAGGAGTGGAGGAGGGTGCAGTGGCCAGGCCAGTGTTCCCAGCTTCCGACTCTCCATTGCTCTGTGCACCTGCATGTACCCCTTTTTTTTCAAAATAAATTTATTTATTTATTTATTTTTGGCTGCGTTGGGTCTTCACTGCTGCGCGCGGGCTTTCTCTAGTTGTTGCGAGCTGGGGCTACTCTTCGTTGCGGTGCACGGGCTTCTCATTGCGGTGGCTTCTCTTGTTATGGAGCATGGGCTCTAGGCGCGTGGCTTCAGTAGTTGTGGCACATGGCCTCAATAGTTGTGGCTCTCGGGCTCTAGAGCGCAGGCTCAGTAGTTGTGGCGCACAGGCTTCGTTGCTCCATGGCATGTGCGATCTTCCTGGACCAGGGCTCGAACCCGTGTCCCCTGCACTGGCAGGCGGATTCTTAACCACTGCGCCACAAGGGAAGTCCCTGTACCCCATTTCTGATACACTTTTCTGTCCTGAAATCAAGTGTCAGGGAACGTGCCAGGGGTCAGGGCAGAGGCCGGCCTGGGAGTTTTCACTGAGAAAGGACACAGAGTTGACTGAAAAGGGACCAGCTAGTAATCAGCCCTTGCTGGGTTCTAGACTCTGTGTCAGGCTCTGAAGCCCTGAGTGTGAATCCTGCCTCCCTCACTGGTGCCTGTGGGTGGCCTTTTGAAGCGACTTCCTGCCCACCGCCTCAGAAGACAGCCCTGAGGGTTCAGGCCCTACGGCACTTAGCTGGGCTCCATTAGTGGCTGTAGCGCCTCTCACTGTGCTTATCATTTTCATTGTCTTGGTCCCCAATGTCCCACTAGGGAGCATTTCTCTTTGCCAGCATCCCTGTTGATGGTTAGAGGCATGTAAACAAAAGCATCCTTAATGAGGGTGGGGGTTGGGAATGGCTTTTGGCTGAAGTCTCTGTGCTCAGGCTGCTCCGGACCTTGGGATTTACAGCCTCCTGATACACCTCTGGCTCCTCAGCCAGATTGCCTGCGTGCCCACCCCCATACCTGGGAGTGATTTTCTTCTAGAAGATGGTTCTTATGGTCTTGTTGGGGTTTGGCTCCTCTGGGTCCTTGCCCGAAAGGGCCAGCAGGTCCCCCTGACTCAGCAGGGAGAGGGTTCTTCCCCTGCCTCCCCACCTCCTGCTGCCCCAAATTGCCTCTGTTTGTCCTAGTCTGCTGGGGAGATGCTCACCGCCAGCTCTCAGGACACCTGCTCAGAAGCCGCTGCTTGTCCTCCAGGGTCAGGCCCACCACTCCCTTCTCTCCACGGCCCTGCATGTACCCCGTGTCAGCCTGAGCACTTGCCTGTGTGCCTGCCTCTCCCACCAGACTGGGAGCCTCCCGAGGGCGGGGACCATGTCTGAATCATCCGGGTCCTCAGTGCCAGTGTGGGGCTGGGTGCAGAGTGGTCCACACTGATAAAGAACTCATTATTTGGAGGCAGACAGACCTGCGTTTGAATCCTGGCTTCAAACCCAGGTCTGCCTGCCTCCAAAGAATGTGTATATTTTCTAGCTATGTGACCCTGGACAAGTTACTTGCCCTCTCTGAGCCTTGATGTTCTCATCTGTAAAGCAAGGATGGATATATTAGTAATTTCATGGGGTGGTTGTGTGAATTGAACTGCGATAACCCATGGCAGTCACAGGCTTGGTATCTGACATTTCCAAGATGCTCCATAAATAATCAATTTTATTAAGAGTCCCAGTGGATGCCTATGAATTTATTCATTCAGTTAACACATGTTTATTAAAGATCCTCTCTGAGCCAGGCCCTGGACTAGGTGCTGGGTGGATAGCAGTGACCAAGACTGACGTGTCTCTGCCCTAAGACAGTCGACATTCCAGTGACAGTATCAGCACTGAACACAATGTCACACACTTGTGTAATTATAACTGCGGAAAGTGTCTCAGAGGAGAAGTGCCAGGGGCCGTGAGATGGATGGACAGGGGTCCTGGCCTAGTCTGAGGAGTCAAGGAGGGCTTCCTGGAGGAGGAGGGTAGGCCCTAAAGGACAAGTGAGAGTCAGCTGCAGGAAGAGCAGGTGCGGAGTTCCTGACCAGAGAAAGAGCCTGGAGCAGGGCACAGTAGGTGGAGGCTGGGGTGGGTGAGGGTAGAGACATGAGCCTGGGGACAGAGCATATTAAGGGTTTGGATTTTATTTTCCAGGGGACCTGATCAGAAAGATCACTGTGCTGCTGTGTGGGGCACGGGCAGATGTGGTTGCTGTTGCTGTTAGTGTCCCGGGGCAAGGAGATGGGGGACTGGGCCAGGGTGGTGCCGGGGGGCTGGAGAGGAGGAGATGCATTTTAGCAGAATGTAGGAGCTCAGATTGGATGGAGAGAGGGAAAGTGGGGAGGCCAACATGGCTGCCAGCTTCTGGCTCGGGCAGGACAGGGGGCATGGTGGTCCATTGACCAGGCAGGAACTTGGATGGATGTGCTATATTTCTGAGGGGGAGGATGCAGATGGAGGCATGAGGAAGGGAAGGGGAAGCTCATAGAATCTTGGAATGACAGAGCTGGGAGGAGCCTCAGGGGGCCTCCAACCCCTTCAGAGATGGGGAAACTGAGGCCCGGAGATGAGAAGGATTTGCCCAAGTCCCATACTGGTTCATGGCAGAGATGGGGATTGAACCCAGTATTCCTTTCCATCTGATTCCCTGGAGGCACGCACCCCCATTTCCTCGGGAAGCCAGCTGTGACCCTCCGTGTGTCCCCATCCTGTCCCCCTCCCCATCCAGGTCATCCCAGACTGGAAGGAGCAGGAGTGGGACCCCGAGAAGCCCAACACCTACGTGGGCATCTTTCACTTCCATTTCTGGCGCTTCGGGGAGTGGGTGGACGTGGTCATCGATGACCGGCTGCCCACAGTCAACAACCAACTCATCTACTGCCACTCCAGCTCCCGCAATGAGTTCTGGTGTGCCCTGGTGGAGAAGGCCTACGCCAAGTAGGTGCCAGTGGCGGGCGGGCGGGCGGGCGGCCAGGCTGGGGCGGAACTGCTCGTGGGCTCTGTGCGGTGTTCCTCTCGCTGGGGCTCCAGGCACAGAGAGGTGAGGGGCAGGTGCAAACACACACAGCGAGCTCAGAGCCCGGCGCCCAGAGCACAGCCAGCTGAACCTACGCCAGGTGTGGTGGAGGCCTGGACTGCAGGGCCTCTGGGTACCTGGTGTCAGGTCCCCACAACCGGCCCACATAGGGAGGAATAGGTACTCCCGCTTCTACCTGGGAAGATGGAGGCCCAGGCAGGTGTCCTGCAGGTAGCCGGGGGCAGAGCCAGCAACCATATTCAAGTCGATGGTTCTCTTCCAAAGATCCAAGTTGCTGAGCCCTCCCTAGAGGCCTCGTTCGGCACGTGGTGTCTCCGAGCCTGGGCTGGTCGAGGAGGTTGGGACAAACCACTGCCTTTCCTGCTTGCTGGGCCTCCCCTTCACCCACCCACTGGTCTGTCTGCCTGACTGTCCAGCCATTCTATCTTTGCTGCCCCTCCTCCTGCTCTGTGCCAGGCCCTGGGTTCCCAGCATGGGCATGAGCAAAGTTTTGCTGAGCTGTGGAGGGCTTTGGGGCAGAGTGACCTGCCCAGGCCCCTGCAGGACAGGTACAGGCCTGGCACAGGAGGGCCAGTGGGGTCAGAGACCAGCTCTGTGGGAGCCTCTCCTTGATTCTTCCTCCCAGGCCTGTTTGTCACTCTCCTTGGACAGTGTGTGTGTGTGTGTGTGTGTGTGTGTGTGTGTGTGTGTATGTGTGTAAAAGGAAAAACAAAAATTCCATCATCAAAAACAAACCCATGGAACCCACTTGCACTGTTGGTGGGAATGTAAATTGATACAGCCACTATGGAGAACACTATGGAGGTTCCTTAAAAAACTAAAAATAGAATTACCATATGACCCAGCAATCCCACTACTGGGCATATACCCAGAGAAAACCATAATTCAAAAAGACACATGCACCCCAATGTTCATTGCAGCACTGTTTACAATAGCCAGGTCATGGAAGCAACCTAAGTGCCCATTGACAGACGAATGGATAAAGAAGATGTGATACATACATACAATGGAATATTACTCAGCCATAAAAAGGAACAAAATTGGGTCATTTGTAGAGACCTGAATGGATCTAGAGACTGTCATACAGAGTGAAGTAAGTCAGAAAGAGAAAAACAAATATCGTATATTAATGCATATATGTGGAACCTAGAAAAATGGTACAGATGAACTGGTTTGCAGGGCAGAAATAGAGACACAGATGTAGAGAACAAACATATGGACACCAAGGGAGGAAAGTGCCAGGGGCTGGGGTGGTGGTGGGATGAATTGGGAGACTGGGATTGACATGTGTACACTAATATGTCTTAAATGGATAACTAATAAGAACCTGCTGTATAAAAAAATAAATAAAATAAAATTGAAAAACAAAGAAGCAAACCCATGAAAACATGTTGGCAGATTCCATTTTTAGTCCTAAGAAAGCAAAACCCGCCTCCTGGTGGTCAGTTGGTCACCATGGTCCTTGGTGCAGGCTCCTCTCTTCCCACTCTGGGAGACCCACTCAGTGACTCAGTGGGCTAGCTCTTTTTTTTTTTTTCTTTTAAGTAAAATTTTTATTATTTTAAAAAATTGTCCAAAATATAATATTTATCATTTCGACTATGTGTAAGTGTACGATGCAGTAGCATCAATTACATTCACAATGCTTTGTACCCATCACCACTGTCTACATCCAGTATAGATGATGATACTTTTCATCATCCCCAACATAAGTTCTGTTACCCACTAAACAAGAACTCCCTCTTTCTCCCTTCTCCCAACCCTGGGAACCTCCTTTCTGCTTTTTGTCTCTATGAATTTTCCTATTCCAGGTAGCTCACATAAGTGGACTGTTTGTCCTTCTGTGTCTGCCTTATTTCAATTAGCATAGTGTTTTCAAGGTCCTTCCATGTTGTAGCATGTATCAAAATTCCATTCCTATTTATGGCTGAATAGTATTCCATTGTTTGTGTGTGCCACATTTTGTTTATCCATTCATCTGTTGATGGACACTCGGGTAAACTGTTTCCACCTGCTTGCTATTATGAATAATGTGGCTATGAACATTGATGTGCAGGTATCTGTTTGAATGTCTCCTTTTAGTTCTTTGGAATATATACCTAGGAGTGAATTGCTGGGTCGTATGGTAGTTCTGTGTTTACAGTTTTGAGAAACCACCAAACTGTTTTACACAGGGGCTGCACCATTTATGCTTGTTTTTTTTTTTTATTATTTACTTTTAAAATTATAAAAAGAATGCATGTCTGTTATAGGAAATCCAGAAAATATAGGAAACCATGCAGAGGATAATAAAACTCTCCTATACTCCTGCATATTCTCCCAGGTTGCTGTTCTCCCCTTCCCTGTTTTGGGCCATCTGGGTTAATGGGGCAGCTCCTCTGTTCAGGACAGCAGGACATTGTCCCCTCAAGGCCCCACCCCCTCTCCATGTCTCCATTTCTTCCCTTTGCTCTCCCTGCACCCTCCCCCACCACTGGCAGCTCTTTTAACATCTTTGATGGCTCTTTTGTTTGTAGGTTACCTTGCAAAACCTGTGCTGGTGTTTTGTGGGCGTATATTTTCAATTTATGGAAATGGTATTTTGTCATATATCCCATTCAGCTTCTCATGTTCACATTTGGCACTCTGCCTTTAAGACCCCAACCTTTTTCCTAACATTTAAATAAGGAGCCACAGCTGTGTCCTAGCACCTGATCTGTTGCACATAGTAGATGCTTAATCTTTTTGAAATGAATTATTGCATGCATTTTAGACATAATTGGAGTCCGGCTGTATTGCTTTTTCAAATGTAACAAGCAGCCACTAGCATTTTCCCTGCAGTAGGAATTCCTTTACAGTGTTTTCTTCAATGGCCACTTGAGAGGCAACATTAGCTTTTAAAACCAGTTCTCTGTTGTTAGACATTTAGGTGATTGCTAGTTTTACATTGTTATAAATAATGTTACTCGAACGGAATTATGTCAAAAGACATATGAACTTTTAACACTTCTGAAAAGAATTGCTGGATTTCTGGACAGCTTATTTTTGAAGATGGGGCTGTGAAGGCCAAGGGGAATTTGAATGACAAAATGGTTGTGGTTCAGTGGGACAGACGTTGGCCTGGGAGCCGGAGACCTGGGTTGGCTCTGTTGTGTGGCCTGCTGTGTGACCTTAGCAGTTCTCTTGACCTCTCTGAGTCTCAGAAATCTCCCCTATCAGGTGAAGGATTTAGACTGGCTGGGGAACATGAGCTGGGAGTTCTTTCCACATTGTTTCCAGGCTGGCGGGCTGTTACCAGGCCCTGGATGGAGGCAACACGGCGGATGCGCTGGTGGACTTCACAGGTGGGGTTTCCGAGCCCATCGACTTGACCGAGAGTGACTTTGCCAGTGATGAGGCCAAGAGGAACCAGCTCTTTGAGCGCGTGTTGAAAGTGCACAGCCGGGGAGGCCTCATCAGTGCCTCCATCAAGGTGAGAACACAGAGCCAAGCCCCGGAGGCGGCCCCTCCCCTTCACTGACCCTGATTGGGGTGGGAGGTGACTGGCTTTTCAGGGAGAGCCCCTGCCCAGGTTGGATCATAAATCCAGACCCTCAGCCTCATGGGAGGAGGGGAGCAGTTAGAGGGTGCAGGCCCTCCCCAGTGCTGGACAGCGCAAGCCTCAGGCCCCCTGCCCTAACCTTTACACTATGAAAGGCCTTGCCCACACTGTTCAACTAACATCCCCCTTTTCAGCCCTTTCATAAGGGAGTGATAGGTCCTTCGGCCAAGGTTTAAGGCATCACAGTTGCGAGGCAATGGGAAGGGCGAGGGAGCCCCTACTGCCTGCTGGCTCAGGCCTGGGCTCTTCAAGAGGATCGTCTTATTTCATCGACTGCTCATGTTTTGGGTGGGAAAGTTGGGACTCAGTGAAGCAGAATTTGAACCCAGGTTTGGCTGACCCAGTGGTATGTTGATAAAAGACTGGAAAATTAAAAAGCCCTGGTTTGCTGACTTCTGTGGTGTAAATACTCCCACCATGGTTGATTTCAGGCTAACGTTTTAACAACCAGATTGCAAAACTGAGCCAGTGCTAGTCGATTCCCACACAGCCCTGGGCCGATCCCACTTCAGGTCCCTTCCTTTATCCCCCACTGCTGTTCCCCAGCTTTGTAAAGGGCTGTGAATGCGGAGGTCAGTCCCTAACCTCAGAGGAATGAGGTCTCCCCTTTGTGCGGGGCTGCCATTCCCTCCCTGTCCTGTAGGGGGTGGTGTGGCCTCTGGCTCCAGGTGGAGCCTGACCTGCCCTGCCTCTGAGCAACTGTGTCCCACAGGCAGTGACAGCGGCAGACATGGAGGCCCGGCTGGCGTGTGGCCTGGTGAAGGGCCACGCGTATGCCATCACTGATGTGCGCAAGGTGCGCCTGGGCCGTGGCCTGCTGGCCTTCTTCAAGTCAGAGAAGCTGGACATGATCCGCCTGCGCAACCCCTGGGGCGAGCGGGAGTGGAACGGGCCCTGGAGTGACACGTGAGGCCCGGGGCTTGGGCAAGGACAGGGGGCAGGCACAGGGCAGACCCCAGGTGGGTGGGCCGGGGTACGAGGGCTTGGGCAAGGACAGGGTGGACTTCCTGGAGGAGGTGGCACCAGGGCTGGGCCTTAAAGGATTTGGGGGGAGGATGACATTAGGAGAAGACTTACTTTGGAGCAGGCAGGTTGGGGGGTGGATTCAGCATGGGCAGAGGTCTGGAGGTGGGGATGAGCTGATTCCTATAGGGGATGTAGAGACCAGTCTGGTGCTTGAGTGGGGAGGAAAGCAGGGAGGGAGGCCACCAGGGGTGGGAATGGGGGTGACTGCCCTGTGCTTGGCTAATGGCCCTGGTGAGGCCAGGAGAGGAGCAGGCCTAGGCCCCCAGTGAAGGTGCTCCCTTCACTGTGGGTCAGTCCCCCCTTGGCCCCAGCCTGCAGCTTTGCTCCCAGACCTCCGGTCCCTGGCATGGTGGCAGCCCACGGTTGCCTGCGAGAGTGGGCAGTCAGGACTTCCTGGAGAGGGGCCTGGGCATGGCCCTGGGTGCCCCCGACCACACCCACACTGATGGAGGCCTAGTGCTCAGCTGTCCCTCATGCCTCCTGACCCTTGCCAGAGTGGCCCTGATGGGGTCCCTCCTCTGATACTCCTCTCCCTTCCCTCCCCTGTGCTCACATCCCAGCTCAGAGGAGTGGCAGAAAGTGAGCAAGAGTGAGCGGGAGAAGTTGGGTGTGACTGTGCAGGATGACGGCGAGTTCTGGTGAGTGTGCACTTGCCCTGGGCGGATGCCCAGGGCTGAGAGGGGAGCCTCCTGTGTGCCAGGCAGGAAACGCTGGACAGGCAGGCGGAAGCCAGGGCTCTAAAAATGCCCCACCATCAACTTGCCGTGTGGCCTTGGATAAGTCACTGCATCTTTTTGGGCCTGTTTCCTCCTCTGTAAAGTGATTTGGGCAGAATGGACCCTTTCGTCCCCATAGCCCCCACTGCCCATGTCAGGGGACACTGGGCTGCTCTGGTACCCAGGCTGAGCCCTCGGCAAGTAGGCCAGGGTACCAGCAGGTGGGAAATTGACCAGAGGGCAGAGGGCACGCTGGCAGCCTGATGCTGAGAGCAGGTAGGAAGAGGAGAGGCCCTTTGGAGGAGCTAAGACTCAGGGTGCAGAGGAGCCCTTGGTGGGCAAGGACAGAGACCCAGCCCAGAGGCAAGAGAGCACACTTGGGTTTGGGATGGGAAGAGTGAGTTCAGGGAGGTGAGGAGGTGAGCTTGGAGGATGGCAACAGCCTTGCTTAAAGAGCGTGATAATGATTCCTGCATTCATTCACTCCTGCGTTCATTCATTCGGCATTCATTCATTCTGCATTTAGCCCTGCTTGCCAGGCTCAGTGTCTTTCTTCAGCAGGACACTTGATTTGGAGACTGAGCCACTTCCTGGAGGGATACAGGGTAACCTGTGTGTGGGAGATGTTGTGAGGGCCCCAGGCAGATCCAGAGGCAGATGGCAGTGATCCTGGCACCCCAGTGAGGTCCCCTCCTGCAGGTATCAGGGGAGCTGCTGCAGGAGGCCCCCCAGGCCTTCTGGTCTGGGCTCCTGTGGATGAGATCCACTTTGCCCAGTGTGGCTCAGGGGCCAGTCGAATTAAAACATAGCAGTAGAAAACCCTCATCAGGAAAGGGCTTCCTCCTAAGGCCTTTCTCAGATATGTTCACCCTTGATGCATGTATGTGCATATTCTCTTACATGTGCACCCTTGAAGGTGGGTGGGCACTTCCCTTCCCCCCGCCCAGGCTCCTGGAGGTGTGGCAAAATCCTGGCCACTGCAGCTCACCTACCAAGGGGTTTCCACCACTAGCTGTGGATGATAATGGATGGAAACTGTAGAGGGCTGTACACATTAGTTATTCATACTATTAATAATTGTAACGGCCAGCCTTTGGCAACTCCTGCCTGCTGGAAGTTGTATTACATGCTTTTATTGTTATTGCTTTGCTTAATTCCTGCACTAACTCTGTGAGATAGGCAGCTGTCGTTAGATTCATTCCCATTTTACAAAGCAAGAGACTGAAGCCAAAAGAGATGTGAAGGGTCCGTGTGATGCCATGTCCACACTTGCTGTGTAGGCCGTGGTGCAGAGCACGTGGGGCGAGTGGGCAGGCTGGTGGGCGGGGAGGGGGGGGACCGGCCGGCTCAGCCCCTTGCCACGCCCAGGATGACCTTTGAGGACGTGTGCCGATACTTCACGGACATCATCAAGTGCCGCCTGATCAACACGTCTTACCTGAGCATACACAAGACGTGGGAGGAGGCCCGGCTGTGCGGCGCCTGGACGCGGCACGAGGACCCGCTGCACAACCGCAGCGGGGGCTGCATCAACCACAAGGACACCTTCTTCCAGAACCCGCAGGTGGGCCTCCTTGGGGATCCCCACCCCCCCGCCCCTTGAGCAACTGTGGGGCCCTCGGCACCGTCCTGCCACGGACTCCTGCATGACCTCGGGTACATCCCTGTACCTCCGTGGAGTTCGGTGCACCGTTTGTACAACGGGGTTGGATGGGCATGTCTGGGAGGTCCTGTCACCCCCAACCTCACAATATGACCTGCAGGCTCTGAGGACTAATGAGTGCCCTGATAAGAGTTACAGGGACATTTTATTTAGAGGCTGAGCTGGGGGCTCAAACCCCTTGTTTCCACACATAGTGCTGTTCCTTCTGGGGGAACTTGGCCAGGCTGGCTCCCCACGGGGACTCCTCCCCTGCGGCCTCCTCGGTCATGACCCCGGCACCCGCCTAGTCCTCACGCCCGGTCTGCCTTCACTGAGCACCAGCTGCATGCAGGCTCGGAGCTGAGCAGCCAGCGTTTCCCCGAGTCCTCCCACCCCGCATGCAGGGTGGACATTGCCAGCCCATCTCACAGATGAGGGATGAGGCTCAGAGAGGTGATGTGACTTGCCCAAGTTCACACAGCTGAGTTCTGGGCCGAGCTTCGGGAGCCACCGAGCCCATTTTCAGTGTGGTCTCACCGTGTGTCCCTCTTCCTCTGCTGCACCCGCAGTACATCTTTGATGTCAAAAAGCCAGAAGATGAAGTGCTGATCTGCATCCAACAACGGCCAAAACAGTCCACCCGCCGGGATGGCAAGGGTGAAAATCTGGCCATTGGCTTCGACATCTACAAGGTGAGGCCAGCTGGGACCCCTGCTCTGGGTAAGGAGAGTTTGGGCTGCCTGGGCCTGGGGGAGAACACTCTAGAACACTTTGGTCTCCGACATCACCCCGGTCACCCTGGCCACATTGGCTGATGCCATGGTTGTGCTGTGACACAGGTCCTGTTTGGATCCCCACAGAGGCCCAGCCTGCCTTGGATTGGCCCCGCTGGAGCTCTCAGCCTCATTTCTTCTTGCCCAGACCCACAGGCTGTTTGGACGGGGAAGGGGACGATTGCTGGTGGTCGGGCCTGGGCTCTGGGGGGCCGCCCACGGCTTCCTCCCTCAGGGCTCTGGCCCCCCTGAGTTGGAGGCCTTGCTGGGCACTGGGAAGAGGCAGCCTGGGCAGAGCCAGGAGGGCTTCCCACTGGCCTGGGCCCCAAGGCCTTCTGCATGTTGTGACGCCCCGTGTGTGATGACACGCAGCGTAGCGGGGCAGCGTGGGCCTGTCAGACACCAAGAACCTAATGAAACCACGTGCGTGTGCTATGCCCACGGCCTGAGTCGAGGCCCTGACATTTGATGTGCTGGGTCGTATTATAACCGTTTGTTCACATCAGCATGTTGGAACATTCACTGCGTGCTGACGTTGTGACTTTGATGTGACAGGACCTTCGCTGATGTGACTATAGCTTATCATGGCACTTATTCCAGGAATTGTCCGTCATGTCCCGGCAGCTGGTGATGTCATTTCATGGACACATGCTGTGTCCTGGGCAGATAGTGATACTTGATTCTGTTGTGATGTCAGAAACCCCACAGACATTGTCACCAGGGGGATTCCCATTGCCACCCCTCTCAATAGCTTTATGAGATATAATTCACATACCATATGACTCGCTCACTTCAAGTGTATTCGTAGAGTTGTGCAGCCATCGCCACAGTCAATTTTAGGACACTGCCATCACCCCAAAAAGAAACCCCGCACCCTTTAGCCGCCACCACCCAGTTGCATCCACCTCCCGCCCCGCCAGCCCTAGGCAGACAGATGCTCATGTACTTCTGACTCTGTAGATATGCCTCTTCTGGCAACGAGGGGGAGACGTGGGGTGCGGGGTGGGGTGAGGGGCTCTGTGTGACCCGGTGTCTCCGCCCCCGTCAGGTGGAGGAGAACCGCCAGTACCGCATGCACAGCCTGCAGCACAGGACCGCCAGCTCCATCTACATCAACTCGCGTAGCGTCTTCCTGCGCACGGAGCAGCCCGAGGGCCGCTACGTCATCATCCCCACCACCTTCGAGCCAGGCCACACTGGCGAGTTCCTGCTCCGAGTCTTCACTGACGTGCCCTCCAACTGCCGGTGCGTGGGGACTGGCTGGGGGCCTGGGTTGGCAGGGCCCAGGTCCACACCAGGCTGGCCCGCAGTCTTCAGCCCAGAGACCTTCAGTGTCGTCCTAAGCCGTGGAGCCTGGGCCTCCAGCCTGCCTGGCCTGACACTAGCATCCATCCCCTTTCTTTCCCTTCCCCTCCTCCCCTGTCCCAGCCTCTCTTGGCCACACGAAGGAGCAGCTGCTCACGTGTGCAGAGCGCTTCACAGTTTACAAAGAAGCTTTCACTCATCTCGTTTGCTCTTCCTGAACCCTGGGGTGGGAGGCCTGACCCCTCCATTTTACAGATCAGAACTGGGGATCGACGTTGGTTGGGGGTGGTTTCTAAGTCCATGCCACCAGTGGCAGAGTCCGGCTGGGTGGACCCTGAAACCATCCCCATCCCTGCTGCAGTGCAGACCTGTGCGTCGCACACTGCCCTCCCGCCTTGCTAGGCAGCCCAGAGCCGGGGCTCCCTGCCCACATCCCAGACTGGGGAGGCAGCTTGTGGAATTAGCGGACCTCGGTCCCGCCAGTCTGTGCTGTGTTGGGCAAGCCCCTTCCCCCGGTGATCCTGATGCTTCCTAATCCGTAAAATGGGCAGAGTGCCAGTCACTTATCTCCCAGGGCTTTGTGAGGATTAGAGATAATACCTGTAACATCCCAGCAGAGTGCTTGGCACACAGTAATGCTCAGTACATTGCTTTTCCCTTGGGGGAGGAGGGGGCACCCTTGGGTAGGGATGGAGCAGCAGGAAGCTTATGGGGGTTTGTTTGCCCGAGACAAGCATTGTCTGGATTAAACACTGCTCTTGACCCCCGCCCCACTCTTCTTGAATCCCCTGACCTTCCGTCTTCCCGGACCCTCTCCATCACCTCCCGCCTCTTCTCCTCTGCCCTGCATCAGGGAGCTACGCCTGGATGAGCCTCCCCGCTCCTGCTGGAGCTCCCTGTGCGGCTACCCCCAGCAGGTGACCCAGGTGCATGTCCTGGGGGCCACTGGTCTCAAGGACTCCCCAACAGGTGAGCTTGCCTGGAGAAAACCCCCAGCCCTCCTCCCCTCCCAAGCCACAGACACAGCCTCCAGAGCTCTCCTGCTCTCACTCATTGAGCAAACCCATCCTGACATCCACTTTGGGCCCAGCCCTGGGATGAAGCTGGGTGTATAGAGAAGAACACGCTCTGCCTCCTGCCCTTGGGCAGCTTCCAGTGTGGCAGGGCAGTCAGACACAGGGACAGGCAGCTAGGAGGGAGGGCTCAGGGAAGGCTTCCTGGAGGTGGGGGCCTTTCTCCAGGCTGAGGAGGTATTAAGGTATGAAGCCTGGTGAAGGAAAGTAGGGGAGAAAGGTGCTCCGGGCAGGGAGAACAGCTTGGGTAAAGGTCTGGAGACCAGAGATTACCAGCATGCCCCCTCCTGCCTCTGGAAGTTAGGGAGCTGGCCAGGCTCTGGTCTCCCTTCTCCTGAATACACGAGCCCAGGCTTCTGCTTCCAGACATCTGTCTCATCCGGGGCCTGTCCCAGCCCCACCCTCACCCCGTTGCCCACTCCCTCTTTCTAGGGGCTAACTCTTACGTGATCATCAAGAGTGAGGGGGACAAAGTCCGCTCGGCCGTGCAGAAAGGCACCTCGACGCCTGAGTATGATGTGAAAGGCATCTTCTACCGCAAGAAGCCAAGCCAGCCCATCACTGTGCAGGTGAGCCCGCCTGTCTGGGGTCCCTCCTGGGCCCCCCGCCTCATGCTTCCGCACTCAGAGTGGCTGGGCCCAGCATGGCAGGGCCTTTGACAGGGACCCAGGAACACTGGGTTCTGGTTCCCACTCTGTCTCCGACACGGTGTGGCCTAGGGAATTTTCTTGCCTGCCCCTCCTGGTACCCCAGAGTCCCCTCTGTGGGGTTGATGAGTTGGATTAGCTGTAGGGATTGTGGAACACAGCAGGGTCAGAATCCCGGCCAGGGACAGTGGTCATCTCTGCCAACCTTGCCCCAAAGCCTTGGGAGTTGTTCCTTTAATTCCCCTGGTGGCAGATGGTGGGGGTGACTATTGTCTGAGAGCAGGGGATCAGAAAGCCAGGGTCCTGGGCACGGGCTTCCTTCCCCTCTCAGGCCAAGGGGACCACAGTTCTGAGCTCATTGGCAAGAAGCCCTGTGTCCCTGGAGTCCAGGCCAGCATCTCTCCCGGTGAGAAACCATCTGTAAACAAACGCTCGGGTATCCTGGGGGAGCTACTGTAGGGTTTCCAAGTTTTTTAACACTGAGTCCTACCGGATCAAATCACAGACCCATAGATGTTTGGGCTGGAAGGACCCTTAGGAGCCATTGATCCAAACCTCATGTTGAAGATGGGGAAACCAGAGCAGGGGGTGTATCCCTTGTCCAAGGTCACCCAAGGTCAACATCAGAGCTAATAATGACAGATTTAACTGTATACATGGAGGGGAGCTTTGACATATGGGAGGAAGCCTGAGGCTCTGGCAGGGGCATGGCCTTGCCCAAGGTCCATGGTGAGGCAGATGCAGGGCTCCTTTTCCTCAGCCCAGCCTGCATCACAGGAAGGGGAGTCAGGGCTCTGCCGCCGCTGTCAGCAGCCCTCACAGACCCATAGTCCTTGTCTTGGAGATGGCCCCCAACCATCCTCTGTCTCCTTCCAGATCTGGAACTACCGAGTCCTGAAGGATGAGTTCCTGGGCCAGGTGTACCTGAAGGCCAGCTCGGACGACCTCCAGGCCCTGCACACCCTCCACCTCCGAGACCGCAACAGCCGGCAGCCCAGCGACCTGCCGGGCACCGTTGCTGTGCGCGTCCTCAGCAGTGCCTCCCTCACGGCCATCTGATACCTGCCCGTCTGCCTGCACCCACAGTTCTCACCACCATCTGCATGTCCCCAACCAGGCCAGGGACCAGCCTGGGAGCCGGGACACTGGCGTCCTTTTCCCAGCTTTTCCACTGACTTGCTGTGTGACCTTGGGAGGTCTCTGTCCCTCTCAAGGACACTTGCCTCAGTGTCCCGAGGACCCCAAAGCATTCCCTTCTCATAGAGGAGTCTTCTTGCCTGAGATTTAAAATAACCCTCCCTACCCCAACTGCCACCATGGCTAAGGGACTCCATCCGTTGAAAACCTTTTCCCAAGGCCCTGCTGTCTGCCAGCAGAGTGCCAAGAAGATGTCACTTGTTTACACACAAACTGCCACATCCCCAAGGCCCACTCTTGCCCCTTGTGTCCCAGGCCTGCCCCAGTGTCCAAGACTTGCTTTCTTTGTCACCTACATCTGGTTTTCTAGCCACCTTGAAAGGACTCTTGGCTCTGGGGTTCCTGCCCAGGCTAGAATTTGGGAAATGTCCAGGTGACATCTGTCCATTCTCGAATCCCACCCACTCACCCGCCCATCATGTATTTATTCAAAGGAGATTTGCCAAATGAATAAACGATGCCCATGAGACTCCATGTGGAGCCGGGCCTCTCCTCGCAGCTCTGCGAGGTCCGGCGTCCGTCCTGGGCCTCGCCTCTGCTCTCAGGTCCTCTCAGATACAGACGCCCAGAGGAGCTGCAGCCACCTTCTCCTTCTAGGTTCTGATTGCATTCCCAGCCTCTGGTTTAGGGTCCCCGGAGAGGTGGTGGAGAGGAAGGGCGTCCTGCCTCCACTGCCCTGACGCGGGAAGGAGTGTGTCTGATGTAGTGGGCCAGGCGGGGAGAGACCTGAGGGGAGGCACATGCCCCCAGGACCCCCTCTGCTGCAAGACCTGGGCTTTTCCCGGGAGCAGGGACTCTGGAGTGGTGGTCTCAGGTCCGCTGGCATCAGTTTGCACATTGGGCTTGACAGGAGATGGTAAATCCATTGTCTGACCAGAGGCCCTTCCACCAACATTCCCCCCAAAACGTAGCTGAGGAGCCATAACCCTCTTGCTGCCCGGACCAAAACGCTCCTTTTAGTCCTCAACGTTTTATATTCTTTCCGTTTTAACTCTCAATTTTAACCAGGGGTTTTTAAAGGAAAAGTGAAAGCCAGAACCCTTTTTTCTTCTTAAACTCCAGTTCCTGTGATCCTCTGATTTTATTTTGATTTGCTTGGGGAGGGACATGGCGAGGTCATACCTTCTCAGAGGAGGTCTGGAGGTGGATGAAGAAGATGGGGGTTTGTACTTGGATGTTTTACAAGCCAGCACCTGCTGTGTTCTTGGAGAGTGTTGGCGCTGTGACCAGCTTTGGATCTCTCCTGTGCCCTTCTCAGGCTCCAGACCAGGTGAAGTCAATGAAAAAGTCCAGTTGGTTCAAGATCAGGAATTCCTGTGGCCTTGCTGGGAATTCCTTTGGGGAACCTGACTTTTCAGCTCCAGATCTGGCTCTTGGGTGCAGTGTCCTGGCTGGATATGCTGGATTCTTGACTTTGCTGGATTCTTGACCCCTCGCTCTGGCTGGCTCTGCTCCTGTGTCCTGGCCCTGGGTCGCGGGAGGGGCCAGGAACTGAATGACGAGGAAGACAAAAGGATTCCTTCTCAAAAAGCTGGGACTTCTCCTCAAGAACCCGAACCTAGGGTGAGGACTTTGTGTGTGACCAGGAGCAAGTTGCTTAAACCTCCTGTGCCTCGATTTCCCCCTCTGCAAAGTGGGGCCAGTGATTATCGTTTGTCAGCACTCTTACTTACAAGTGCTGTATAAGGGCAAAACAATACCCTTTCTCTATGTATCTTTGTATGCGTACACACTATACACAGTCATGTAATCACCACTTCTCAGTGTCTGTTTGAAAGGAAGACTCCTGAGTTGGGTGGAGCGTCGAGGGCCGGATAAGCCAGCCTGGGGCCTCTGGGGCCGACACACGGGTCTTTGCTCAGCCATGTCCACCTGGGCTACGGGGGCAAACCAGGACCAGCTGGCAGACCTGTGTGGGCTTCAGCCTGGGGGCCGGGCATTGTGTCCCTCGACTCCCTTCTCAGACAGAAGTGGTTCGGCAGCCCTGCCCCTCTTGGTGGGCCAGGCTGGCTCCTGGCCGTGTGGGGATCCTGGTCCCCAGGAGGCCCTGGGGACTGGGCAGGTGAGGATGGAGCTCTTTCAGGCTGGGTCCGGAGGGTGAGTGGGGAGAGCAGCTGCTCTGTTTGCCTGGTGCGCCCTGCAGCCCACGGGGGCCTCAAGTCCCCATGTGCAGATGGGTAGGGCCCCTGCCCCACAGCACCCCGAGCTGGGCTGCGTTCCCCGCAGGGCCGAGTGCAGGGTCAGGGGAGTGGAGACCTGTTCTGTTCTCAGAATAAATGTTACCACAATTCCAGAAAGGCCTTCCTGTGTCTGTCTGTCCCTCTGGGGATAAGGGACAATGAAGGGAATGTTTCCCAGGCCTGGGTGACTGTCCTCTGGTTAGAGAGCCACATGAGGGAGTTACAGCTGAGGCTGGACCCTGATGCCTGCCTGGTGGGACTGTGCTGGCATCATTGGGGTCATTCAGCTGTCCCTTCACCTGGCCTTTTCCCAAGTCCCGTCCTAGGCACTGGGGGCGGGGGAAGCAGCCACAGTGCCTGCTCCGGGGCAATGTACAAACTGGTGGGGAAGACATGCAGAGAACCAGTGGCGAGGCAGCGTGGGAGCTACTGGGTGTTCCCTGAGCCTGCTGGGGGCAGGAAGGCCTCTCCCCGAGCCAGTTGTGGAATAGAGGGGGGGACAGCCGCATGAAGGGCAGCCAAAAAGGAGATGGGCTTATGGGGGTACAGGTGGATGTAGGGGATCAGAGTGGAGGCTGTTGAGGGGAAGATGATGGCAGCTCGAGCCAGAAAGCCGGGGGTGGCGGGGAGGAGAAACCAGAGAGATTTCAGAGGTAGAGTGGACAGAACTTGATGGCTGGGTTGGGAGTGGGGAGTAAGGGAAAAATAAATGAACTAAGACCAAGATTTCCTCATAAGACTGGGAGACAAGGATGTGCTGAATGATGTGCCCACCTTAGCGTAGTGCCTGGCCGCTGGTGGGTGCTGAGTAGCTGTAGCTGGGCAGCATCTGGCGGGGACCACATACCCCCACGCCACTCCGCGCCCATCCCTCACAGCTCAGACCTGCGTTCTGCCTGGGGCACCATTTCCTCTTCGGGCCTCAGCTTTCCCATCTGTGTGAGGCTGACACCACTCGCCCACCCAGTCTGGCCGGCTCAGCAAGAGATGATTAGAGGGATGGTAGGTACCAAGTGCGGACGGCAGGTGGGAGTCCAGCAGTGGGGACAGTGTTCAGGAGCAACTCCGGTCATGGGCACCCGGCCAAGCACACTCCAGCATCCAGGGGTCTTCAGGGGTCAGGATCGTCGGGTCAGAGGGAGCCCCAGCCTTGGCAGAGCCTGGGTCCCAGCGCTGTCGCTTCCCACCCGCTGCTCCAGGCAGAGGCTGCATGCTCAGCCTTGCTCTCCAGGGGGCGCCATCGGGCAGCCGTGCCCAGGCGGTGGCGCAGTTGGGCCATTGGTCCCTCCCTGGGTCCCCCACCCCATCCTTTGGGTGGCAGCCAGGTGGCCCCTTCGCTGCAGGCACAACCCAGTTACAGAGAATCCAAAAGAGTACCTCCCTCCGCCCTGGCCAGACCTGTCCTGGAGAGGCCTGCCTGGCTGGGGCGGCTGCCAGGGTCGCTGCAGGCGAAGGGCCATGACGTGCAAGGGCCAGGTCTCAACAGGGAGTCCTCGGTGGCACTGTCTTCGCTGACGCTAATAACGAACATTTTGTTCACTCTCTTCCTCGTTTACCCTCCTCCCCTACTGTAAAATCGCATTTTCCACCTCAGTTTGCACGAGTCCCTGGTACATGCAGCATTGCTCCCAGTCAGCTGCTTCGAGAAGGTTTCCTGGATGATTAGAGACGGCAGGCATCCCGCGGCCCAGCCCCCAGAACAAGCTGTGGGGCAGTGGTGAAGTGATGAACTTCAGGGGGATGCATCTGTGGCGAGCCCTCGGGAAGTGGCCTGGGGCAAGGGCGGGGTCTGTGTGTGTGTGTGGCGCAAGGGGGGCTGAAAGGGCCAGGAGGCAGGGCTTGCTACCTCCTGCCCTGCCTCGCCTGGTCCTTTGCTCTGAGTCTCAAACAGCCATTTTGCGGAGAAGGAAACAGTCTTGGCAGACAGCAGGCAGGGGCCAAGACTCAGCAAATCAGTGACCAAGTCGGGATCAGAACAAGGTTTCCTGCCCAGGTGCTGAGAGCAGGTGGTGGGCATTACTGCAAATGACAGGAGGCAGCTGAGGCTGGGATGAGTGGCTCTGGGCCTGCTCGCACGCTGGTGCTGGTCGGCAGCACAGCCGAGAAAGACCCCAGTGCCCCGGCCTCCCCGCTGGGCGGCCAGGGCTCCGCCAGGGCCCTGGGCAGCACAGCCCGCCTCCCATGCTGATGTCACGACACCCAGACCTCGAAGGGCCCTCCGACTCCGCCTCCCGGGGGAAGGCTCTGGAGTGGGGAGGAGAGGGCAGCAGTGCCGGCCGGAGAGCTGCCCTGGGCAGGAAGGAAAGGGAGAGACTGAGAGAGAGACTCACACGGTGAAAGACTGCAAGACCCAGAGCGACCCCCAGAGCAAGTCACGGAGCAAGACAGAGGAAGAGGGGGCGTGTGTCTGCAGATTTTCCCACACCTGCCACCCCAGCTTCCCGAGCCCTCTGTGCAGGTGGCAGCTGCAGCCAGGCCAGTGGGCAGCAGGGACCCAGGTAAGGATGGGCTGCCCTCTGTCCTGAGCACTGGGAGAAGGGTTTGCTGGACGTCGGGGGAGTCATGGGCTCGGGCCACCCTGGAGCCACTGTCCCCACAGCCAATTGCTCCTGGTCTGGGCCCCCTGCCATCTCTGACCAGAGCTGGGACAGGGGGGCAGACATGCTGGGGGTGGCAGGCACAGAGTCCTCTGTCCCTGACTCTTTGTCTCCTTAGGCCTCTCTCAGCCACTATCTCTTTCTTTCTCTCTCTCCTTGGAAAAGTCGCTTCCTTCCTCTGTGCCTCAAATTTCCCATCTGTGAAATGGGAGATGAAGCCCCATCAGCCATGGTTGTTGGGAGGACAAGGTAAAACTGAGCATGGGTATAGAAATGTAAATACTGTTCTGTGTTCTCTGTTGTCAATTTAAAAAGCAATTAGCTTGAACAGGGATTAGTTTTTATTTTTAGGAAAAAAAAATGTCTATTTTGTAGCTTTTTCCTCACACGTGGCCCTTAAATTCTATGCCCTTTCCACCCCTCTCCACCCCCCAAAGCCCTGAAGGCCCTGGTTCTGCCCCTGGCTCTCGGGGCTCACACTGGTGCAGGATGCCAGCGCCACAGCTGGGCATCCTCTTCACAGACGTAGCTCCCCACGGCAGCTGCTTGCTGGCCTTTCTTGAATTCCCTTCTCAGCCAGGCACCCAGGCCAGGTGCAGGTCTCCAGAAGGACGGTGTACCTGCTGTATCCCGGAGCCCCAGGGCAGGGGTCAAGGCTCAGGTGTCAGGTAGTGTCATGGGCAGAGGATCAAATGCCCCAGCGCCTCTGAATGGACCTTGTGAAAAATTGATGCTCATCCTGGGAGGCAGGTAGGGGGCCAGAGGGGCCTCATGCTGGGGCCGATGGGCTGGGGCTGCTTTTGATCACCACGCTCAGTCCCACGAGTCCTTCCTGAGCTGTCCCTGGGCCTGGCCCTGTGCTGTGTGAGGTGATGGCTGAGCCCCACACCCTACCCTGTATCAACTCCTTTACTTTGGAAGCAGAGGTGGGGACAGACCCTGACCAGACAACAAACGCATATAGTCAGGGCTGGATAGAGGGAAATATCGGGGCTCTTGGCAGCCTGGGGACAGTCAGGGAAGGCTTCCTGGAGGAGGTACCATCTAAACTGAGCCATGAAGCATAGGTGGGAATTTATTAGTCAGAATTCCAGGCAGAGGGTCCAGTGTATACAAAGTCTAAGAAGTATAAAAAGGGCCAGCATATTTCAGGAAGAGTGAGTGCTGAGAATGGCCCAAGGGCAGGGGTGGAGAAGGAAGAAAGCAGAGAGAGGCAAGACTGAGACGCATAGTGCTGGGCCTTAAACACAAGATGGGGGAGGGATTAGAGCCCCCATCCTGAAGGCCGGGGGTGCTCTGGAAGGGTTTTAGGCACGGCGTGTCATGAGCAGGTCATGTTCAGCCTGACCCTCCTCTTGGGCCAGGCTGTCCCTGTCACCTGTACTCCTGGGGCAGCTCTGAGCTGGGTGGCCAGAGACCAAGTCCTAGTCCTGAATTTGTCCTGCCCTGCTGTGTGACCTTTGGCAAGTCTTGGTCCCTCTCTGGGCCCCTTTGCCCATATGTCCAGGGGAGGGGGCTAGACTTTCTACTTCTTAGGAGCCCTTTGGGAATCTCTGAATAACAGTAGTAAAAAAGGAGCTCAGCTGCTCTGGGCAGTGGAACTGGTGATGGTGGCAGAGGCTCAGGTCACACAGGCTGGGCTGTGACCAGAGGGAGAGAAGCCAGGGAGGGTTCCTCAGGGAGGAGGGGCTGGGGCTTTGGGAAGAGCCCAGGTGACCCCAGCCAGGCTCAATGCTTCCAGGGCTGGCTGGCTCAGAGGCTTGACATGGTCTCTCTCCCTGCAGAACTGTGTCTGGCCAGGCGGGCAGTAGGAGCATTTGACCAAGGACAATGGTGATTCTTCAGCAGGTGAGGGCTCCTTCATCTTCCTATCAGGAATAACCCTGTTGGGTGGCTCATCCTTCCCTATCCCATATTCTCTTATCCATGTTCTTAGCTGTAGAATCCCCTCCCTAATCCTTTCTTCTAGAAAACTTCTATCTATGCTTCAAAACCCAGGTGTGAAACTTTCCCTGACTCTCTCAGGGCCCATTCTCCCTGTGATGTGTCTGTTGGGGCCTCCCTTTCTCATTGCACTCACCCCACTGGTCAGAAATTACGTATTTATATACATCTCTGAATCCCCAGGTAGTCCAGGCAGTGGAACAGCATGTGCAAAGGCCCAGATGTAGAGAAGCCCTTGGGGAAAGGGAAGACAAAGTTGGCAAGTCTATTGAAGCCAGACCAGGAAGGGTCTTGAGCCTGACTGGGGAGCAGTGAATGGGGGATGACGTGGCCAGAGCTGCAGGCCCCGAGGGTAATATGGGGAAGAAGCAGAGGTGCTGCCTCCCGCTGAGTCCTCCAGCTCCCCTTCCTTCCCAGGGCCACAGTGGCCCCTGACCCTCAGCCCTTCCCCGTGATCAGCCTGAGGCTCTAATGAGCTCCTGGTCTCCAGATCCAGGAATGTGGGCCCTGAGCCAGGTCGGCCTGGCACCAGGCCCTTGGGCTGGTAGGGGTGTGTGCTGTGGAGGCTTGGCCAGTGGCATCATGTCCTCCAGGACCATGTGGGACCAATGGGCAGCCGTGCCCTGCAGCTGCGTGTTTGAGTGTGAGTTATGTATACGTGTGTATGTGAGAAGGCAGGCGTCAGGGCAGGATCAGGACAGACAGTCTTCTGTCCTGGGGCTGGAGGAGTCCCCCTCTAGAGCCCCTTGGCCTGAGAGCCTCTTCAAAGGCCCATCAGAGATGGCCAAGACCAGACACAGAAGGAAAAGTCACTGTCACTGAGTGTTTGCAGGGTGCCAGGGCCTGGGCTGCAGGCGGAGCTGGGTGGATGGGGACATTTGCAGACCCCAGAGGGAGGGCCTGGGCCACTCATAGCTCCCACAGCCGTTTTCCCTCAGGAGGCCTCTGACTCGCTGTCCACCCTCCTCCAACCAGCCCCCCTGAACGCCGGCCCATCTCGTCTGGCAGCCTCTGCTGGGAGCAGGTGGACCTGGCTCTGCCCACCCCTCCCACAGGAAGCACATTTCTGTTACTTCTTTGGTCCTGAATGAAGCCCCAGCTCTGGGGAGCCAGCCAGCCACGCAGCTCCCCAGGCAGAGCCCGCAGCCCTGGGCTCATCTTGGGCTTTGCTGTTGATAAATGTGCGGACCTGGGGCACGCACGTCCTTCAGCCTTCCTGAGCCTCAGTTTCCTCATCTGTAAAACGAGGATAAAAACCCTCCTTTCCCAGGACGGTTGTTGTGAAGATGAAATGCCATGGGGGGTTCAATCAGAGTGCTTGCCTTTCACCTGCCTACCAGGTCCGCCTCCTCCCGCCACCCCTTCCCTGTCCTGAAAGACAGTCGGTCTGCCCGAGCACTTGGTCCCTCTTTTCCTGGCTGACTTCTAAGTCCTCGCTGTGGCCAAGACTCCCTTTGGGACCCTTCCCTCCTCTGCCCACATTAGAGTCTGATCGCACGCCACCTTCTTTCCCTGCCTTCCTGGGGCCTCCTGGTGAGCCCAGAAACGGGGGACAGCCTTCATCCTGCTCCCCACTGCCTCCTCAGCTCCAGCACCAGCCCGCTCAGAGGTGGAGCTCTGTGCAGAACGAATGAACGATTGTGATTTCACCCTCATTTTGTCCGAGGGGCTGGGGCGATCATGATACCTACCTCAAAGTGATGTTAGAGAACAAAATATTGTAACACATATACAGCACTCAGCCCAATGCTGGACACAGCTCAAAAGAGTTTAACGGCCGTGGCGACTACTAGTAAAATCATATCAATAGTGTTCCTGTGTATGAGAATTTCCCATTCTTTTCTCTTTCACTTTACTTGGCATAAATATTTATTTGGGATAAATTCTTTGAGGAGACCTCAGAGAATATGATGTTTCTTGCCCCATGTGTAGAGTGTCCCAGTGTGGGACATATCAGTGACAGATACTCACCCATCCCTCCCTCATTCCTTCCATTCATCGATCATGCCAGCCTTTCTGAGCCCCACAGAGTACCAGGCGCAGAAAACACCTTCATAAAGTTGTGCTCAGAATCCAAATCTCTTCATTATGAAAAGATGTTATTCATTTGTTGAGGGTTCTAATTCTTCAAAAGCAGCATCCACATTGGTCCTACTATGTGCAGGGTACTCTCTATACATGATCTCATTTTATTGCCATAAGGCTGTAGGGTAGGGATCTTTGTGCCGATATTGCCGGTGAAGAAACTGAAGCCCAGATAGGGTAATTTATTTTTATTTTTAATTTTTTTTCATTTCAGCTATGCTTTTATTTATTTATTTTTTTAACATCTTTATTGGAGTATAATTGCTTTACAATGGTGTGTTAGCTTCTGCTGTATAACAAAGTGAATCAGCTATACATATACATATATCCCCATATCTCCTCCCTCTTGCGTCTCCCTCCCGCCCTCCCTATCCCACCCCTCTAGGTGGTCACAGAGCACCGAGCTGATCTCCCTGTGCTACGCGGCTGCTTCCCACTAGCTATCTGTTTTACATTTGGCAGCGTATATATGTCCCAGATAGGGTAATTTAGCCATGAGCTGGGGCAGGTGCAGACAGGATAGGGAGCCATGCTGGTGAGGGGGGCAGCATGCAGGCAGAGGAGACCTTGGGAAAGGGCTGCTGTGCAGGGCACAGGGCTGTGGCACAAGGAGCAGGCACAGGGCTCAGGGGAGGAGGTCAGACTTCCACTGCTGGGTGGCATTCGCAGAGCGTGAGCTCTTTCCTAGGGACCCTGTGGTAGTCTGGGCAGACCCATCATGTTGATGGCTTTGGGAGTAGGGTGGGAGTGTCTGGAGGTTCCTAGTGTGCCAGAGGCCACCTCCTCCAGCCACGTTCTCACTCACCCACCCAGCAAAGTGGCACTCAGCCCCTTCTCTGTACCAGGCTGGGCACAAAGGATGCAGAGATAAATTGACTGCTCCCTGTCCTGGGGGAGTTTCCAGACCAAAGGGGGAGGCAGCTCCGAAACACAGCAAGGGTGCCCATGAGCAGAACTGTGATAGCAGGAGGCCTGGGGGTGGAGTAGGGTGGGAGGGAGCCTGGGGATGGGGGAGGCTTCTGCCCCGCCTGCGGTACGGCAGGGTGGGGTGGTGATGTCAGGGAAGGCTCTGTGGCTGTTGTGGTAGCCCCTCACATACAGATGGGGGGCTGTGGTCTCAGGAGGAGGGACTTGCCCCACGTTGCAAGGCTAGCTGGTGCTTGTGAGAACCCAGAGATCTGTGGTACACGTGACCCACTTCTTTAGGACCTCAGGGAAGGCTGCTGTGCTTCGGTAAGATGTGATTTCTGGCTCTGTGGTGAGGCCAGTGTGGGGACTAGATGTACTTCGCCCAGATTCATGGATCAGAGTGAAGTTTGAAGATAAATCTGTGGACTGTTGATAACAGTTGGATTAAATCTTTTATTAAAATATAATGTTCTTCTTTGTCTGTTGTAACAATTCCTGATTTAAAGTCCATTTTGTCTCATATTAGTACAGCCACCTCAGCTCTCTTTTGGTTACTGTTTTCAAGGAGTATATTTTTCTATCCTTTCACTTTCAACCTATTTGTGTCTTTGGATCTAAAGTGAGTCTCTTGTAGATAGCATATAGTTGGATCATGTGTTATTTTTTTTAAACCTATTCTGACAACCTCTACCTTTTAATTGGAGAGTTAAATTCATTTCCATTTAAAGACTTACTTCTGCCATTTTGCTGTTTTTTTAATATGTCATATCTTTCCCCTGTCAACTCCTCTATAATGACTTCTTTTTTTTAAATTGAAGTATAGTTGATTTACAATGTTGTGTTAGTTTCAGGTGTACAGCAAAGTGATTCAGTTATATAATACATATATATATATATATATATATATATATTTTTTTTTTTTTTTCAGATTCTTTTCCCTTATAGGTTATTACAAAATATTGAGTATAGTTCCCTGGGTTATACAGTAGGTCCTTGTTGGTTATCTATTTTATAAATAGTAGTGGGTATCTGTTAATCCCAAACTCCTAATTTATCCCTCCCCCCCTTTCCCCTTTGGTTACCGTAGTTAGTTTGTTTTCTATGTCTGTGGGTCTATTTCTGTTTTGTATTTAAGTTCATTTGTATCTTTTTTTTTTTTTAGATTCTACTCTATGATGCCTTCTTTTGTGTTTGATTTTTTTCCCCCACTCTACTGTTTTGGTTCCCTTCTCATTCATTTCCATCTCTCTCTCTCTCTCTCTCTCTCTCTCTCTCTATATATATATATATATATATATTTTTTTTTTTTTTTTTTTCCCTAGTAGTTACTCTGGGGTTTACAATTAACACCTTACATTTATAACAATCTAGTGAGGGTTAACACCAACTTAGCTTCAATAGTATATGAAAACTCTGCTCTTATACAGTTCCATCCCTCTCTCTTTACAGTATTATTGTCAGAAATTACATCTTTATACACTGTGTGCCCATTAACATAGATTTATAATTGTTATTTTATGCATTTGTCTTTTAAATCACATAGGAAAAAAGAGAAGTGACAAATCAAAGATAACAATAAGGCTGGCTCTTATATTTACCTTTGTAGTTACCTTACTGGGTTCTTATTTCTTTGTATGGCGTTGAGTTACTGTCTAGTGTCATTTAATTTTAGCCTGAAGGATTATTTTTGGCATTTCTTGTAGAGCAGGTCTATTAGCTACCAACTCCCTCAGTTTTTGTTTACCTGGGAATGTCTTAGTTTCTCTTTCACTGTTGAAGAATATTCTTGCCACATACAGAATTCTTGTTGGAAATGTGTTTTTTTCCTTTCTGCATTTTAAATATATTATCCTACTGCCTTCTGGTCTCCATGGTTTCTGATGAGAAATCAGCGATTAATCATATTGAAGATCGTTCGTATGTGATGAGTCATTTCTCTCTCACTGTTTTTAAGATTCTCTTTTTGTCTGTCTTTTGATAGTTTGATTATAATGTGTCTCAGTGAGGATCTTTTTGAGTTTATCCTACCTGGAATTTATTGAGCATTTTAGATGTGTAGATTCATATCTTTTATCAAGTTTGGGGAATTTGGGGTCATTATTTCTTTGAATATTCTTTCTGCCTCTCTCTCTCCTCTCCTTCTGGGATTCCCATTGTGCTTATATTGGTCCACTTGATGGGGTCCTGTAGGTTTCTTAGTCTCGGCTCATTTTTCTTAATCCTTTTTTCTTTCTGCTCCCTAGCCTGGATATCTCAATTAAGCTATCTTTGGTTTGCTGCTTCTTCTTTCTGCCTTTTCAAATCTGCTGTTGACCCCTCTAGTGAACTTTTCATATCAGTTATTGTACTTTTCAGCTCCAGAATTTCTATTTGGTCCCTTTTTATAATTCCTGTCTCTTTATTGATAGTCTGTACTTGGTGAGATGTTGTTCTGGTTTCCTTCAGTTCTTTGAGCGTATTTAAAACAGTTGATTAAAGTTTTTGTCTATTAAGTCCAGTGTCTCTGCTTCCTCAGGGAAAGATTCTATTAATTTCTTTTTTTCCTATGAATGGGCCATATTTTCTTGTTTCTTTGCAAGTCTCATAGTTTTTTTTTGTTATTGTTGTTGAAAACTGGACATTTTGATTATTGTAATGTGATAACTCCAGAAGTCAGATTCTCCCCCTCCCCAGGGTTTGTTGTTGCTGCTTATTGTGAATTGTAGTTTTGTTGAGTGACTTTTCTAAACTTTTTTTTTTTTGTGTGAAGACTAGATTCTTTGTTGTGTGTGGTCACTGAAGTCTCTAAAACCCCTGGGGAAAAAAAAAAAAAATCTCAGACTTTGCAGTTGGGCCGTGTGTGTGTTGGCGCATGACTTCAATGCTCAGTCAGGACATTTACAACTCTGACTTAGCCTTCACTCCCTGTCTGCATGGAGCTTGAGGTCAGTCAGAGGTGAGAGCTTAGGGTTTCTCATGCTTTTTCTGAACATTTGTCCAACCCTGGGTACGTGTACGTGGTCTTCTAGATTCCCCAGTATATGCTGAAGCTTTTTCAAAGCCCTTTTTCCCTGGTGCATCTCATTCCCCTGCCTTTCTTCCAGGCTTTTTGGAGTGTCTATTGTTTGCTCCAGCTGATTATTTTTTTCCCCAGGTGGCAGTGGGTAGTTCATTTGCCTTTGGATGTTTTTGACCAATGCCCTCCATAGCTACTTCTCTACCCTGGGGTCCCTAGTTAGGGAATAAAGACAAACCTTTAGCATTATTCCTTCAGGGATCCCCCAGACAGGTTAAAACCATCATAATTCTTGGATAACAAGGTCTGTTCTGCTCCCTCTGACCCCAACAACCCACACCAGGGATACAGGCTGCCATCCTCAAGGTGGGGGGTGAGGGAGGATGGGTAGGTTAAAGTACCACAAAGCTCTCCTGTGGGGTTTCAGTCATCTTCCTCTTCCTTAAATGTTCAAATGGTTACTGTAAACCTTTGCATATTTTCTAGAGTTCCAGTAAAGTTGACTCTGACAATTTTTGCTATGTTTTTTGGTGTTTCTGTAGAGTTCTTGGCAGACTTCTCTACTCTTTGCTGATATCACTTGCTGATGACAACTGGCACAGTTATTTCCTGAAAGCTTTTCTGTTCCAACTTGCTGTGTATACTTGGATAGGTCCCTTTGCTCCTTCTGAACCCCAGTCTCCCCATATGTAAAATGGGTAGCCAGAATTGGACAAGATGGTGGTATGGTGGAGGTGACAGCAGCACTATGGGTGTGAGGCATGAAGGGAGTAGAGAAAAGAAGGTAGTGAGGTGTGGGGACCAGGGGGCACACAGCTAAGTGGAGCCTTGGTGGCTAAGTGGGGGCAGGGAAGAGGATGGTGGAGGTGGAACATTCCTAGCAGAGGACTCAGCATAAGCAAAGGTAGGAGGCCCTGTCCTGTGTGGCCAGGCAGCAGGAGACAAGGCTGGGGGAGCAGTGAGCCCTGGCTCTGGGAGAGAGTCTGGTGTGATGCCAGAGTGGGTCCCAGGGGCATTAGACCTGCCTCCCAGACCTGGTGTGCAGCCACATGCAGGGAAGGGACCTACTCCTAGGCTTCATCTCAGGGGTGGCCTGGGTGCAGGGTGTTGAGCAGTGGGTCTGGGTCAGGGAGGGCCAGTCTCTCAGTACTTTAGTAGGTCTCTCTCAGGGGGCCTCTCTCCATCCACCAGACTTGTTTTACCATCTCTTCCTTCTTACCTCTGCTTCTCTGTGCTTTGCTGTTCTCTTTTCTGGAACACCCTTCTCCCTCATATCTGCCTAAATAATCACAACACCACAACAACATGACTTGCTCAGTTAATAATAACTAACACTCACACAACATTTGCTCTAACAGGCACCGATCTGAGTGAGTTACACACAACCTGTTTAACCCTCACAAGCACCTAATGACGTACTGTTATCCGACAAATGAGAAAACAAAAGCACATGGGGGTTGAGGAACTTGCCCAAGGTCACACAGCATGTGAATGGCCTTGTCATCATTGAACCGGTGTTGGCTCCAGAGTCCAACCTCATAGCAGCCATGCTATCCTGTCTCTCCAGGGTTAATCTGTCCCTTATCTGGTGGTACCATCCTTATCTGTGTCTGGGGGTCTGTCCACCCCCAGGCTGGAAGCTCTGAGGACGGTGTCCCCTAAGCTTTAGCCTGAGCCTGTGAAGGTTTTTGTTTTTTTAAAATTTTAAAAATATTTATTTATTTTTGGCTGTGTGGGTCTTAGTTGCAACACGCAGGATCTTTCGTTGCGGTGTGTGGGCTTCTCTCTAGTTGTGGTGTGCAGGCTCCAGAGCGCATGGGCTCTGTAGTTGTGGCACACGGGCTCTCTAGTTGTGGCTCTTGGGCTCAGTAGTTGCGGCGTGCTGGCTTAGTTGCCCTGCAGCATGTGGGATCTTAGTTCCCTGACCAGGGATCGAACCCATGTCCCCTGCATTGGAAGGCGGATTCTTAACTACTGGACCACCAGGGGAGTCCCTGTGAAGGTTTTTAAAATAGACAGATGGAAGGATGTCTGGAAGCCCAACTCTAGCACTTCCCTGGGTCTGAGGGTCTGGTTCCTGTTCGCATGGACTCTCCTGGGAGAGTGGGCTGGGGTAGGTGTGCTTGTTCTGGGCTTAACTCTGGAAAGGACCCCTTCTGAGAGCAGGGTCCCTGAGAGGGCACAGGAAATGGGTGGGAATCATTGCCGACAGTCAGCTGTGTGCTGGGTGGCAGAGCGCTGGGTCCTAGAGGCTGGAAAAGGGGGGGGGGGGTGGGTAGAAGGAAGCCCAGGTCCAGAGGGGCAGCTCCGAGTTCTGTGTGAGGTATCACTGTCTCCTCCCTTGTCATTCCCTCTACTCCCCGCTGTGGTTTGCTTCTCTAGAACAGAAAGTTGGGTCTTCCAGGATTTCAGACAACGCTGAGGGCCAAAAATGAGACCTTGAAGAGAGAATAGGAGAAAAGAGGGGAGAGGATAAAGATAAGTAGGGAGAGAGAAGAAGGCAGGTGTAGGAGGAGAGTCATAGGGCCTGGGCATTCCACGCCTTCTGGATGGGACAGTGGCCACTGTGGCTTGCGGCCCAGCACGGACCCAAGCCGGCACCCAGTCCTGTGTGGCTGCCAGGACACAGGAGCCCAGCTTGGCGCCCACTGTGGGGTGAGCTCTGAGCCATAAGGGGTGACTTGCTGTCCTGGGGAACGAGGGGACACCCCTCCTTTAGGCCTCGGTGCCGCCTCTTTGACCTGGAGATCACCAGCTGGCTGGCCTCAGAGGCTGGGTGAGGACCAGAGACAGACTCTGCCAGGGCTTTCCCCATAAAGTCCCCTCCCAACCTCAAGGCTTTTATCTGCCCTCACTCCCCAGAGGCAGCCACTGGGCCAGAAAGATCGTTGACGCACCTTCCCTTTAGTCTTAAAAACGTTGCGAAGTTTATTGTGTTCCACTCCATAACATCCCCACGTTTCTTTCCGTAGAAAACATACTGCTTTTCTCCAAAACTGCGGTCAAGGTGAGGTTCCAGGCGCCTTGTTTTTGCCGAGGCCCGCAGCTCGGTTCCTGGGTGCCGCTCGCTGAGGTCCTGGTGAGGCGGGCCCGGAAGCCCCGGCGATGTTGGGTGTTGGGGTCGCGCCAGGATGGGAGGGGGCTGGGGCGGCGCGGGCGCCCCCTCCTCGTTCTCGCCCGCGGGCGTCACCTAAGCCGCCGTTGCCATGGGCCCGCGGCAGATGGCCGGGTTTAGGGTTCCCCGGCGGGCGGCGCGCACGGGATTAGGTGAATTAGGGAGCTCGAGACGTGCCGCCACCGTAGCCGCCGCTAGGCCCTCCGCGCCATGGAGCCCCCTGCCCATCCCGCAGACCCCGGCGACCCCGGCGACCCTGCCGAGGCGCGCGCCAAGCAGCCGGGCAAGTGGGCGCTGGTGCGTAGCCTGAACCAGGCGTTGAAGACATACGCGGTCCTGCCGGTGAGGCCCGGGTCGGGAGGGGGAGGACGCCCCCCGCGGACCCGGTCCTGGGCCTCGGTTTCCCCGCCTGTCTGGAGCCAGGCGGGCCGCAGGGTCTCAAAGCCCCAGGGTGCACGCACACCTGAGGCCTCTGGTGCCGCGCGGTCCTAGACGCCCGGTGGGAACTTGGCCCCCCGTTGCCCCTGCCTGGGCGGGGAGCTTGTGCAGCTGGAAAACGGGAGGTCGATGGGCCAGCGCCGGGAAGGGGCTTCCCTGCCCTTGCCCGGGTCCAGAGCAAGGAGTGACTCCAGGTGCACGGAGGGGGCTCGGGGAGACGTTTGTGGACTGGCTGACCGGCTGGTAGAAGGAAAGCATGGCCCGCGGGTCCCCTCCTCATGTCCCGGAGTGACTATGAGGATAAGTGAGGGTGGGGGGAGTGTCCTGAGACAGACTCCTTTTCATTGCACAAACGGGGACTGAACCTCAGGCGCTGCCCCAGAGGAGGAAAGAGGCATATAAGGCTAAGACCCTGCGGGGAGTTGATATTGATCTGATCCTGGGCTCATGCCTAGGAGGGAAGGTGGGTGGACATCAAGGACAACTTCCCTTTGCATGGGTCTCTCATCTTCACAAGCACTGACTCCTTTCCTGTTAAGGCTGTTGAACTCTAAGGCTCAGAGAGACTGAAAGACTTACCCAGAGTCACACAGCGTTAGTGGCAGAACTGGGACCTGAACCCAGAACTCTTTACCTTGTGTTCATTGTGGATGTGGGCCAGCTTCCCTGGAGGAAGCCCCCACTAGGGTTGTGGGGTACCCTTGAGAACATTTAGGCAAATCCATCTAGGAACTCACCATTCTGGGGCTGGGAACCACTCAACTGACAGCAGAGAAGCTGGAACTTGCCCCAGGTTACACAGACACACAGAGGCAGGTGTCTACACAAATGGAACTTTTGATTCTGGGTGAGGTCCCTAGTGGGGCACCCCTCACAGTGGGGTGGTAGGAATGGGGCCAGATACAGTCATGGGCTGCCTGGAATCCGGCTGTGGGGAGGGGCTGGTGGGGTTAGACCTGAGCCCAGTGCCCCTTCCCTCTCCTCCCTCCTCCTGCCCCTCAAAAAAGTGTCATGTTCTTTCACATCTTCCTTCCTCTGCTCCTTCCTTCACCCATCCAGCGATTCCTGACCTACCCTGTTTTTGGTTCGGGCTCTGCCCTGCAGATGCTCACAGTCTCATCAGTCACTGATTTGATGAGTGACTATGGCCAAATCCCTTTCTCTCTTTCGGCCTCAGTTTCCTCATCTGTAAAATGGGAACCCTTACAACCCAGCTGCATTCTGATGCCCCAAGTACTTTCCATGGGACCATGGGAACTGTCCCCCTCAGAGGTTCTCAGGCCCCAGATTCCTCCCTGAAGCCTCTTAGCTGCCATTTTAGCCTCTTTCCTCGAGTTCAGACCAAGAGAAGAGAAAGTTAAGTCACCACCCTCCTGGTGACAGTCCTTGGCTAGGAGGGTTCTAGACATTTCTGTTTGCTTTGCTGCCCTTAGCTGGAGCTTCCAGTTTGCCTTTTGGGTCCACGAACCATCTCCAGCCAGGGACCCTATCAGTGCTTCCTGTTCTGCTTACAGAGCTGGGTTCAGGGCGGGGCCCAGGGGATGTAGGGAGAGAGCACTGAATTTGGAGTTTGCCAGGCTTGGGCTTCATTCCCGGCTCTACCACAAAACACCCATGTGACCTTGGGCATGTTTCTTGACCTCTTTGAGGAGATGAAGTAGAGAGAGAATCCTCTGCCTAAGCGTTGTCATAAGGTTCAATGAGACAGTTAATTACAGGGAAGCATGTAAGTCACTACCTGGCCTGTTGCAGGGGTATTGAGTTTGCATAGAGCAATGTCCTGGTGCCACTGCCCGACACCGCTGGCCTCTGGGAATCAGGTAGTCTCTCTCTTTCTCTCTCTCACACACGAACTCTGTCACATCCTCCCTCTTACCTACTCACACACATGCTCACATACACACTGTTTCACATTCTGATTCTCTGTCTCACTGAGAGAAAAGCTGTTTCTCTATGTTTGGTTCTGGGGAGTCACCAATGGAAGACTCAGACCAGCCCTGCCCTCAGGGGGCTGCAGGCTAGGGGGGAGTGGACACCCATGGTAATGACCCAGAGTGGTGCTGGCTGTTAAGGGGCAAGCCCAGGGGCCCCAAAGACTGGAGGAAAGCCTGTGTTCTTTACACAGCAGCCAGGGGAAGTTTTGAAAATGTAAATCCATCATGCCATTCTCTCCTGCTTTAAAACCTTCCAGTGGCTACTTGTCCTACTTAAAAGAAAGTCCAACTTCTGTCCATGGCTCCCAGGGCCCTGTGTGCCCTGGTTGGTGCTGCCCACATCCTCCAAGCGCCCCCTCGTCTAGCTCCAACCTGGGCCTGCCCTTACTAGGCCCTCTGCTTTCCCGTCTGTTCACTGCTCTGTCCCCAGGGTCTGGAGTGAAACTGGCCCACAGCGGGCTCTCCACAGATATGTACTGAATGAATGAACTAACTCTTCAGGGATTGGGAGGAGGAGGAGGAAGGTGGGGCAGTGAGGAGGGGCCAGGGAAGAGTTGCTATTTGCTTTGGGTGTCCACTCAGTGGAAAGGTGGGGTGAGATGGGGGGCAGGTGGAACAGAACAGCCTGAGCAGGTGTGTGTCAGGTGGTCCTGGGCTGGCACTTAGAGAGGGCGAGGAGTGTGGCAGGAAGCACAGCTTGGACTTGGGACTAAAGCAGTCGTGAGGATTAAATGGGACAGTCTATGGGAAGCAGTCATGCAGCCTGGGCACACAGTAGATGCTCAGCAAACGCATGAGTTCTCCTCCCATCCCAGAGGCTCTCCAATTTTTCTTACTTTTTCTGGGAAAAAGCTTGGGTTTGAAGCTAGCCTGTTTCTAACATGTGCTAACCTCGCATGAAGTGAAGGCCCATAATGGCAGCTGTGGCTGAAAAGTAGTTGGTTCTGATGGGAACAGGAGGAGGCTGAAACAGTGAAGAGTTGGCCTTGGGACTCACCAAGCCCACGCCTCACTGAGGCATGTGGAAACCGAAGCTCAAAGAGGTCAGCGATTTACTGGAGGCCAAGCGGGTCCTGGATCCCAGTCTCATAGCCCAGAGCTGTTTCCCCTGGGCCATCCCCATGGGCTTATTTCATTGTGAATCAGTTTTAGCAGCTGTTATGCTTCTAACTGCCGCTTGATAGGAAGTTATATTTTTATCAGGACGTCTAGGTTCTCTTACCCTTCTGGGGAACTTGGGAACCACCCCAAAAGAATACTCTTATTAAGATTAGAATAGGGCTTCCCTGGTAGCGCAGTGGTTAAGAATCTGCCTGCCAAGGCAGGGGACACGGGTTCGAGCCCTGGTCTGGGAAGATCCCACGTGCCGCGGAGCAACTGAGCCCGTGGGCCACAACTACTGAACCTGTGCGTCTGGAGCCTGTGCTCCGCGACAGTGAGAGGCCCGCGCACCGCAATGAAGAGTGGCCCCCACTCGCTGCAACTGGAGAAAGCCCTCGCACAGAAACGAAGACCCAACATAGCCAAAAATAAATAAATAAATTTATAAAAAAAAAAAAAAAAAAAAAAAAAAGATTAGAATAAAATTCAAACTTTTACCTCCAGGCCAACGAGAGTCTATGAGTCCTGAATCTTGCCCACCTCTCTCTCTCATCAGGTCCTGCAACAACCACCTCTTTGCGGTTCCTTCCTGCCTCAGGGCCTTTGCACTTATCATTTCCGCTGCCCAGATTTCTACCCTTGCTCTTTCCTAGCCTGACTGCTTTTTGCCCTTCAGGTCTCAGCTCAGAGGTTTCCTTCATAGAGTGGCTTCCCGGGCGAATGAGTGTCCGGTTGGCCGGCTCTGTCTTTCTCCAGCATTGGTGTGCTCACTTCCATCCCAGCACTACCGCCATCCCAAGTGACCGTGTACTTGCTCAGTTGATTGTTTTCTGTCTGCTCCCAACTAGAATGTGGACTCCATGCTCACTGCTCGATCCCCAGCATTTAGATCCATCAGTGCCGTGTACTCAGTAGGTGCTCAATACATGCATGTTGAATGCATCAGTGCTGAAAGTGGTTGTTCTAAGTCCATTTTCTGACTCTGAGTTGTAGATTTGGCTCCTGTGAACCCTTACTGAGCATGTAGTGGGAGCCAGGCCCTGTGCTGAACGCTGCAGGGGACACAAATATAATGCTCCCCCAGCCCCAGATCGGGATGTCCCCACAAGCCAGGAGACAGTGTGGCTGAGAGCGATGTCCACATATATCATGGGGCCCGGCACAGAGCAGCGTCACTGCAGGGAAGTCATAACTATGACTGTGGGCGTTGACCAAGGAGGTGACAGAGGCTGTTTGAATGTCCTGGGGGTGCGCCTCCTTTAGGACAGAGGGGAAGTGTTTCTGCCTAAACCTCAGTGAGTCTGCTGTACATGTGTGGGATGTAGAGTCTTGGGGAGAGGTCAGGGCTTTGGACAGGCCCGGGCTTGAAGCTGCCCAGCTGTGCGGTCTTGGCTCTTCCCCTCTCTGAGCCTCTGCTTACTCATTATAAATTGGGGACAGTAACAGCTGCCCCAGAGGAGGGATTGATGACACTGCATAGTGCCCAGCCCAGGGCCTGGCACCATGGCTTCCACAGTGCCAGTTCCCTTTTCTTCCCTCTTCTGTGGTTGGCACAAGAGCCTCTGGTGGTGGAGGGGTGGGCACAGGACTGCTTGGAAGGAGTACCCAATCCCCTTCCCTGTTCACCTGGCCTGGGACTCTGTCACCCGCAGGGGGACTATGTCTGGATGGACCTGAGATCCGGGCAGGAGTTTGATGTGCCCATCGGGGCGGTGGTGAAGCTCTGCGACTCTGGGCAGATCCAGGTGGTGGATGATGAAGGCAATGTGAGTAGCCCGCTGCCACCCCACCCCCAGGCCTTGGGGGGGGACACAGGCTGACAGGTGACCTGAGGCAGAGGCCTGGCAGTGACCTGCCTCAGGGGGATGGAGGCAGTGCCTGTGGCCCACTTCTGCCTCTCAGAACCCCCTTCCCCCATGGAGCTTTCCCCATCACCCCCGTGGGAGGGAACCTCCCCTTCTGCCCCAGGCTACCTGTTCTATTTCCACCAGCACTTCAGTCCATTCTGCCTGGTATTAGAAATGTGTGTCTGTGTGGGCATGCCGGTGTGTACAGTGGGGCAGGGGGTGGCACCGGGCTGGGAACTCCTCAGGTACAGGGGTGCTTTCGGGTCAGACAGACTGGATTCAAATCCCATCCTGCCCACTTGCTAGCTATGCAACCTTGGCCAAATCTCTTTCCCTTCTGAACCTCAGTTTCTCCTTCTGAACCCTCACGGGGTTATTGATTCGTATGTGAGATCACGCGTGAATGCCTCAGAAGAGGGTGAGGTAGTCTGAAAATGCCCGCTCTCGTTCTGTGGGGTTATGGCATCACACGAATTCATTGTCCGCCCTGACGCTGCCCTGGAAGTAGTCTAACACTTGAACCCTTTATCTCTTGTGGCCCTGAAGGAAAGGGACACAGGAAGTGTAAGTTTGATAGACAGTGAGAGTGGGGCCTTGGGGAGGGAAGAAAAGGTCTTAAGTCAGGGTCCTGCTTTAGGTCCTCACAGTGTCTGTGAAAGGCAGGGAGGACAGCAACTGTTACCCCAAGGGGAAACTGGAGTCCAGAGAGGGACCCTCAGGACGAGTCACACAGCTAGTGAGGGATGGTGCTGGGGTCAGGATCCGGGGCCTCTGGGCTCTGTGTGGGTGTTTCCTCTCCCAGCATCTCAGTGGCAACTTTGGAGCTCAGGTTCTGTTAACCACACTTTTGTCCCCTGAGCTTTAGAAATGGAGTGCCTGCAACGTCATTCCAGAGGCTCCAGTTCCAGGGCCTTCTAGGAAGCCCCTGTGAGGTTGCAGCCTCAGAATGGGGGCACGGATTTGGCTGGCAGCACACACAGGCCCACGAACTAGCCTGGACCCCCCGGGTGGGGCCGAGGGACTCTGCCTGCAGGCTTGAGTTTCATCTGGGTCATGTTGCACGTCAGATGGTGTCCCGTAACTGTGTCACCGGATCCCAGAGGTCCCCTCCCACTTGCCCCCTGAGAACGGGGGCTGCAGAGGTGGGAGGGATGTGGCTGGCTGGCTGGGAGCAGGTTAGGGGGCTGGGTTTGCTTCAGTGGCATTGGGCCCATAGCGGCTTCTGGCCTCCCCTTTCACCAGCCTTTCCTACTCCCACTCCCTCCCCCCACCCCACCTCCAGGCCATCATCTTTGACCCCTCTGTCTGCCCACAGGCTCCCTCAGCTTGAGGGCAGGGACCAGGTGAATCACATCTGGTTCCCCAGAGGACAGCAAAAGGTCTCCCAGAGAAGGTCCTCTGTAAAGACTTGCTGAATGAATGAAAGGTCATGGCTCCAGTCCTCACTGAAGTCCTAATGCTCTGCTCTTGTCCAAGCTGTTCTCACTGCCAGGTGTACCCCTCCTTCCCTTCCTCTACAGAGCATGTGGTCCCTGCCTCTCTGAGCTCAGTGCCAGGCCAGCTCTTTCCCAAATGTGCCCCCAGGCCCTAGAATCGGCCATGTTCCCTCTCTGTCTCTCACTGGTATGCCTTCAGGGCCAGGCCTCAGTTTCTGCCCTGGTTACACTTTGGTCTGTGCTGTAGGTGTCTGTGGACATTGACCTGAGCGCTGCTGACCTCAGCTGGGTGACCTTCCATGCAGGAAAGGGGTGGGGAAAGGCTCAGCTCTGCCATTTAACTGAGCACGCCACTTTGCCTCTCCAATGTGACTCCTCACTGTAAAACGGGACTGGTAATTCCATGATGCGATGTTAAGAGGAACAAATGAGAGCATACATCTCTTTTGCAACAAAAACTAGAAAACATTAAAGTGATAATACCCAGCACTGGTTGAGCAATTACCAGGCACCAGTGCTTTTTAGACCTGGCAGGAGTGAAACAAAGGTTGGCCATTATTGTATCAATTAACCCTCCCAACATCTCCAAGAAAAAGGGATTGTTAATCTCATTCCCATTTCATAGATGAGGCTGTAGAGGTTCAGGAAAGCAAAGTGATGTGCACAGGGCTACAGGTCTCGCAGTGGCTGAGCCACCTCTTAACTCTGTGCCGAGGTGTCTTGGGGAGGAATTATGGGACCAGAGGTTGGGGTCAAGCGGGGAAGGCAGACAGCCTGCCCAGCGTCCTCTCCCCTCTGGCCCACTCCAGGGCTTAGGACCGAGTCAGGGAAAGGGAATTTTCCAATTGGATCAGCTTTTATCAAGAAATAGGGTGGGAGAGAGGAATGTTCCACACGGGATTGGAAAGTCCAGGCAGGTTCTTTGATCTCACCACCGGACGCATTCATGTCAGGGCTGTCTGAGGGCCTGACCTGGAATGTAATGCCCCGGCCCAGGAGGTGCCATGAAATGCCAGGGAAACTGGAGTCATGAGCAATCGCTGGCCTGCCCCTCATCTCTCTGAGGGCCGTGGTCCTCTGATCCTATTTTCTCATGTGATGTGAGGGGGCTGGAACAGGGGACTTCTGGGGTCTCTCCATGACTAGGACTCTGCTTTTAATTCAGACTTGGTTCCTAGCAGTCACCAGCCGGCCATCTGTCTCATCAGGGATTCCCTGCCACGTCATTTGTGCCTGGCCCCTGTATGAGGCACTGTGAACCAGGGATAGAGCAGACATGGAACCAGCCTTGGGGAAAATTGAGGGGTCAGGGCCAGAACTGCGCTCCAACAGTGGCAGTGACCATTGCCTTGAAATGGGAGACCTAGGGTATGTGGGAGCCCAGAGGAGCCACCGACCCCAGCCTGGGGAACCAGTCAGCTTTCTGCCTGGTCCTGAGGCTCCCAGGGTTCTAGCATTTGGGAACAAGGAGGGGGCCCCAGGGGGCTTTGGAGGCTTGACTCAGGTTGTAGCCACACTGCAGAGCACAGGAGAGATTCTCACTTCTCTGAGAAGCTGGGACTGTGAGTATAGGGTGCTGGAGACCACCTGGGGGGAGGTCAGAGGAAACCACGGCTTTGCAAACTTGTTGAAAGAACCAAGGCTATTGCCCAGATGTGCTACTATCTGCCACCCGTGGCAGCAGGAAATATCACACTATCTGAATAATTTTTGTGCATTTGTTTGTCGGAGTTTGGATTTGAAGCCAAGTCTGTCTAACTCCAATGATTACACTTTCCACTCCATCCTGTAAGGTGACTGGAGAGACTAATCCCCTTTATGACAACCATAAGGTAGGGCCAAAATCCCTGCCATGCCCACCTCTTAGGTCTGCAAAGAGAATCCCCTAAGAGGAGGAAGAGTGGTCCATGAAGGGTAGGGGTGGGCGCTAACATCCTCATAGATGGTAGAACTGATAGTGTTTGGCCACAGGAGAGGCCCTTATGGGGTCGCAGATACCCGGGGTTCCCGTCCCTCCCGGGACTCTTCCCTAGCAAAGTGCAGCCAGGAGAACGCAACTAGCTTACGTTAGCCACTGTGCCTCCCCGCAGGAACACTGGATCTCCCCGCAGAACGCCAGGCACATCAAGCCCATGCACCCCACATCGGTCCACGGCGTGGAGGACATGATCCGCTTGGGGGACCTGAACGAAGCTGGCATCCTGCGCAACCTGCTCATTAGATACCGAGACCATCTCATCTACGTGAGTGCCGCCCCACCCCCACCCCGCCAGCAGCCCCGCCCACTTTCAGTCCCTCTGACTTGCAGCCAGCCCTGCCCAGCCTCTGCAGCTGGCCACTGGGGACCAGGGACTCAGCCCACGCCCACGGCCGCTTGGGTCTGTGGCTCATCCTCTCTTCTGGGCTGTGGCTTGTGTGGTCTGTGATTGGAGAACGGGGAGGTTTCTTCCAAAGGTTCATGTGCCTCCGTAGGGCTGAAACCGCTGGGAAGCCAGACCAGGGAGGGGACGGTGACAGGCTCAGTGCTTTGCCCAGAGATGGGGGAGCTGCTCCTCTCCCTGGGTTTGCTGTGGGGTCAGGACCTGCCACGGGTCCTCAAGGTCAAGAGAGGATGGGTTGGAAGTCTGTGTCCTCTTGAAGGGGATGGAGGATGGACATGCTCCTTGATCCCCCAAACCCTTGAAATTGGAACCAGTCATACACACACCCCACACTTCCCCACCTTGAAACTCAAGAGGACAAATAAAGAGCATCTCACTCAGCCAGGAGTGAGCTGATCCCAAGAGGTGAGCTCAGAGACCATCAGAACAAGAAGGGCCCATCAAGATCATTTAGTCTAGAGATTCTCACACTTTCTGGCCTCAGGAACGCTTTATGTTCTTAAAAATTATTGAAGACCTCAAAGAGCTTTTGTTTATGTGGGTTATATCTATTGATATTTAACATATTAGAAATTATAACTGAGACATTTAAAAATAACCACAAAAAAATCCATTACAGGATAATGTATTTTTATGAAAAATAAATATATTTGCCAACATAAAACAATTAGTAAGAAGAGGGGCATTGTTTTACATTTTTTTCAAATATTTTTAGTATCTGACTTAATAGAAGACAACCCGATTCTCGTATCTGCTTAACATCCAGACTGATGTAATATTGTTTTGGCTGAAGTGTATGAAAAAAATCTGGCCTCACAGATATAGAGGTGGAAAAGACAAGACCTTATGGACTTCCTGAAAGGGTCTCTGGGACCCTCAGGCGTCTTTGGACCACACTCTGAGAACTGCTGACCTAGTCCCATTTTACAGACAGGGAAACTGAGGCGCTATAAGGCTTAGCCAGGCCCAGAGCTGTGTGCCCAAGCAGCTCAGGGGTGAAGGAAGCTGTGGGTGTACAACAAGGAGAGAGCAGGAGGGAGCCCCCTGAGCCAGGTCCCCAGGCTGGGCATGCTCAGGGGAGGTGTGGGGTGATAAGTGCCTGAGAGAGGTGCGGAGCTGGTTCCGCAGGGTCTGTAGGAGTGAGGTCTCACTCCCAGGTCACTTCCTGACTGCTGGTGGAGGTGGCGTTCAGGAAGGGGCACTGCATGAACAGAAGGCCTGAGGCAGGACCGTGCCAAGTAAGTGATTCGTCAGGACTGGAAGGGGAGCCAGGGAGACAGAGCTGGGAGAGTCTGAGGAAGCACAACAAGGAACTCTCGGGCCCTCAGAAGTCCTAGAATTGTGGTGCCTCGGCTGCTCTGGAGGCCCTCTGCCAGCCTCCCCACTCTGGGTCATTCTGCAGCTTTAAGCTCCCAAGAAGAGGCTGTGCTTGGGCCCTTGATGTATGTTGATTGCATAGGCTCAGCAAGCAGCTTTCTCAGGGAGCCCCTTAGTACCGACAAAGCCCCTCTCCCTCCTTTCCTCATCCAGGGGGCAGGGCACAATGGCACCTCCAGATGTGAGCAGTGTCACCTAGACAATGTGGGGGGGCAGCTAGGACTTGAGCCCAGGCCAGAGATATCCCATGGGAACCTCTGGTGTCTGCACCCCAGTTCTTGGCGGTTCCCTCCTCCCTCCTCTCTCTGGACAGCAGGTGGACACAGGAGGGTCCGGGCGCTCTCCATGGCCGTCCACCCAGGCCTGGGTGGAGTCTGACACTTGGGTCTGGAGGTGAGTGGAAGCCTGCCTACCTGCCTGCCCAGGGAGGCCACTGCAGAGCTGATGTCCTGACACAATCTCCTTTTGGGGGTGAGCTTCACGGGGCGGGGAGCTGAGTGAGGTGGGAGTTGTTTCCACCAGGAACCCCGCGGACAATGTCTAAGAATAATTCAGAGGCATGTAGTTGGTTATTTTGCGCGTAGTTTAGTGATTTTGCCGGCAAACTGGTTCTTAGTAAGTGAGGGGGAGTCGGTTGGTAGACTGAATCAAAGAACAAAGGCAAAAACAGGATTCAAAAGGGAGAGGGGAGGAAAAAACTTCAGACAGTCCGAAATCAGTGAATCTTGTTTGTGAAGTTTTGAGGGTAGACTGATTAGCTGGCAGCCAGCAGAGAAATCAGCTTGAACATTAGGCCTTACCTAGGTTGACTGTGGGATCAAAGAAAAGAATTCTAGAGGTTTGTGGATTCTCCAGAGAACCCTGAGATCTGCACCATTTGCCTCATTAGAAGTTTCACTAGTAGCCTTTCTGACTGATTTTTGGGTGAGGGAGAGGAGGCGCGGGTGAGGGTGGGGAGGGCATAGGGGTGGTGCCCACACGGGGTGTCTGAGCTGTCTTTCTCCTTCAGAGACTCATGGCTGGAAATCAAGTCATGGCACCTGGAAGGTGCCCAGCTTGGATAGTCTGTGGGCCTAAGATGCTGGGTGTCTGTTGGTCTGGGGAGCTGTGCTCCAGAATTGTAGGGCTTAAGAAGGTTTCCTTGACTTGCTGACTCTATGATTCTGTGACTGGGTGGATGAAGTGGGATTAGAGCAGGGCTTTGAAGAAGCAGCCAGGCCATTGTCCCACCCAGAAACCATACCTGTCCCTAACCATGGCAACCCCTGGTCACTTCATGGCTTGGGTTACCCTGGGCACACCCCCATGCACCCAGGATTTCCTCAGATTACCACGGCCACTCACAGCCTTGGGCCCAGAGGACGCTCTGTCCCTGACTGTCTGCCCAGGGCTTGCCTGCTCCAGCTGGCCTGCCCCCAGGAGCGTGAGGGACAGCACCCCAGGGCCGTAAGTCAGCCCAAGACATCTTACATGGGGCAGAGCCCTCAGAGGACACCTAGCAACCTCTCACTGGGTGGTCCCAGAGGCCAGGGGTCGTCCCTGGGTCTTGCGGGCAATAGGTGGCAGGGCTGATGCTGAACACGGGCTGGAGCCCTGGTCTGGGAGCTGGGGGGCCTGGATCCAGGTCTTGACAGGTTGCCTTTAGGGAGTCCCTACCCATTTCTGGTCTCAGCCGTCCCTTTGGCACAATGGGGTGGGTGCCTCTGTGACACTGGGAAGGTGTATGTGTCTAAGATGTATGTCTTGGTCTCTATGGCCTGCTAAGGGAGAGGCCCCAGGGCTAGCAGGCCCGGAGGCTTCCTGGAGGAGGTGGATTCCTACCATATCTCCTGGGGTGTGTCTCTGGCCCAAGAGAGGCTCCTTGATCTCCACCTGCGGACTTGGGGGCCCCTAGGGACCTGTGTACTATGTCCTTGGCTTGGGAATAATCCTTATCTCTTCCCTACTCCAGCCCATGGGCCCACAGGGCAGGCTTTATTATGGAGACTTGAGAAGAGGCCTGTGCTGGGTAGTTGGACATTAACTCTCTGCTGACAATGAACCCTTGGATAGACAGAGCCAGAGGGCCTCAGGGAGCAGTGCCTAGAACCTCAGGGGACGGATGGGTGCTGAGGCCCAGAGAAAGGCAGGACGGGCCTGAGTCTCATTGTCAGCAGTGGCCAAGCCCCTCACTTCTTTTACCTCCCCCACTGCCAGCTCCGCAGTCTCACAGGTGAATTCCTGGGATTTGGGGGAGCCCAGGTGCGGAGGCGAGAGCTGGGGTTCTGGTGCCAGGGTCCCTCCTTCATCCCACTCCCTGCTTATCTGCTGTGTGACCTTGGCAAGTCCCGCCCCTTCTCGGAGGCTCAATTCTCCCATCTGAGAAGGGGCGCCATGACTGCACCTCACAGTGGCCTTCTGACAGTACAGGGAGAGATGGCCTGGAAGCTGCAAAGTCCTGCGCCCGACAGGGATCTTCCTGGCAGGTGGTGTGTCCTTGTCCTTCTGCTGGGCCGGGTCCTCTCGCTGAAGGAAAAGGCTTCGTTTTTATTATTTAGTTTGAAATGGGTATATGTGCTACAGATTGGAAAATATTCCTTCTGCCACAGAGATAACCACTGCTACTAACTTCTTATTTATCCTCTAAGAGAAAGACTATATATGATATATATGATATTAAATTATACATATATATAATTAAAATTTTTTTCTACAAAATGATAGCATTCCTCCCCACACTTGTGTGCTTTTTCCACTAGCCCCAGCCCCGGGCCATCCTTCCTGTCAGCGTAGGCAGGCCTGCCGCAGTGTTGCTGACAGGCCTGTCCCCTCAGCCCCTTTTCTTGCTGTTTCCTGTGGACAGCAGTGAACTTCTTCTCCATCCATTAATTTAGTGACTCATTCGTTCACTTGCCAAACATTTGCTGAGCGTGTCCTATGCACTGTGCACAGTATTGGGCCCCAGGTAGAGAGAGGAGTGAGGCTGGGGGCAGAGGCCTTGAACCAGAACTATGGAGCAGTCGGGGGCCAAGTGAAGGGGACCATGGAGGCTGTGATGGGTCACACAGGAGGGTGTCTGGCTTCCTGTGGGGGGAGCGCTCATCTCCGTTTGGACCTGAAGGATGAGCAGGCAGTAGCTGGGTGAGGGGGCAGGGGATGGAGCGTGGTGCTTTTAACAGAAGGTTTAATATGGAGGGAGCCTCTGGCTGTGGGATGAGGCTAACCGGGCCAGGGCTCCGAGGTCTTGTGGGCAGGGAAAGGATATTGACTTTGTCCTGAGGCCATGGGGAATCTCTTGAGGGTTTTCAGGAGGGGGATGACACAGTCAGATTTTCAAAGAGCTGACTCTGGTTCCCAGTGGAGGACAGATTGTAGGGGGCAGTGTGGAAGCTGGGAGCCCAGAGGGGAGACGCCTGGCTGGGGAGGTGGCCGTGCCCACGGAGAGAAGTGCATCGTTATGAAGGAGAGGGAGGCTTCCCGGCGTCCCACCCCGGTGAAGGTCGGTGGTGAAGGTCGGCGGTGAAGGACGGTGGTGAAGGTCGGCTGTGAAGGATGGCGGTGGTGCTGTTGGCCGAGCCGGGAGGCAGAGGAGGAGCAGGGTTGGAGGGGAGAGTGAGCTCCCCTCTGGACAGGCTGATGGACATCAAGTTGGGGAGGGCGCTGAGGGGTCTAGTGCTCAGGAGGGCCCTCTGGGCTGTGGGCAGAGTAGAGAGGGCATTGGGAGCTGTGAGGGGGAGAAGAGGATCCAGGCCCAGCCCCTGGAAGGCTTCTTGTGGCATCTCAGTGCTCCCTTTGCCCTGTGCTTGGTCTGTCCTCAGGGCCACCTCGGTCTGGCTCTGACTACCCCCGTCGATCGGTTCATTGGATCTGAAATAGTGTCTCTGCCTCCTGCGTCTGTAGCTGCTATTCATTCTCCCCAGCTGCCAGGGTGACCTTTTCCCAGCAATCCTCCCAAATGTCCTGTCCTTTTATGCCTCTGTGCTTGATCCCCACTGACAGGCCCTCCACTGCCCCCTCCCCCCCCTCCCCCCCAATCTCAAGGAATCCCTGTGCCTGGTGCGAGCTGCCAGGGCCCCAGGCTCTCCCTCCCTGCCACCCAGCGTGTGGCTGTCAGCCCCCGCACGTGCCTCAGGGAAGGGTTCTTGAATGACAGCGCGGAGCCTAGCTGGCCAAGGCCACATGGTGATCACGGGCCAGGTCGTTGAGCATCGCTTTGTTAAGGAAGTATTCAGAAGAAAGGAAGGGAGCACTTGTGGACAGCCGACTCTGTACCAGACACCTGCCAGAGGTTGTGCCCTTTGGTCTCTACGACAGCCCCGAGAGGTGGGTGTTAACCCTCTCCCTTTTACAGATGAGCAAACTGAGGCTTAGAGAAGCGAAGTGATCTGCCAAAGGGATGTTCCTTGTGGCTGTCTCTCCTGCCTGGTTACCAGAGTCTAGCTGGTAGGAAGAGCCAGGGGGAGAGGAGAGTCCACTGGGGCCCAAAAGGGCAATGTCTGGCAGGAGAGAAGCCTGGGTCTGGGGCGCTCAGCCCAGGGCAGCTTTGCATGGCCACACCTGCCCCCGCGGTGGGCACTTGCCCTGGCATGCGGTGCTGGCAGCAGCACCTTCCCTGCACGGCCACCTTGGGCTGAGGCTGCTGGGGCGTGACTGGGGCTCTGGTAGGAGGCACTGGGCCCTGGGTGGGAGGGGATGGGCAGGGCTGTCACCTCCCCTGCACAGTCACATCTTTCTTCAACCCCTCCGGGCCCAGATGTCAATAGATCCATCACCAATTATAAGCTGGGCCTGACTTTTTTGAGTTGGAGTGGGGAGAGGTGGGGAGGGAAGGAGAAGTAACCCCTGAGGGCCTCCCTGTGTCCTGGCGGCAGGAGGGTCAGGCCTTGTTGTCCCCTGTGTGGCAGGGCCCGGGCCCACAACAGGAAACTTTGCACATAGGTGCCCTAACAGAGAAGCCCGAGGAGAGAAAGCCCCCAGGAGGCTCTCTGAGGTGTGTCTGGCCTGTGTGTCCCCACTGCCCAGGATGGCTGGAGGCGCTCTGTCCCCCAGAGCACAGGGCCAGTGCTGCAGAGACTGGGGCCCACCCAGCCCCTTTAGCTCTTTATGGCTTCATTCCACTCCCCCCTCACCAACCCAACTCCTCCACTCTGGAAAGGTCCCGTTTGTGAATTTTACTCTGAAAGTTTGGGATGCAGGGTTTGGAGGCAAAGGTGGGAGCCAGCATTTGAGGATTACCTACAGTGTGCTATAAATTGTAAAGTCCACCATCTTCTTTAATCTTCATAAACAGTTATATTATGCCCATTTTATGGATAAAGATAAGGAAATTGAGGCTTTGAGACCCGCCTTCCCTCCCTCCCCACTTCCTCCCTCCTTTCATCAAATGTCTCTGAGCACCTACTGTGAGCCCGACCCAATGCTAATCTGAAGGCCCCACCCCCAGCTCATAGGGAGGTAGGATTCTGACCCCAGATCCATGTGACTCCAAAGCCAGTGCTGTCCCTTCCAGAGGGACGGAGCAGGGCAGAGCCTGAGAGCTTTGTAGAGTCAGAACCTCCCACATGGGAAGGGGTGAGCTCCCTGTTCCTTGTTGCCCACAGACCTACACGGGCTCCATCCTGGTGGCTGTGAACCCCTACCAGCTGCTCTCTATCTACTCGCCAGAACACATCCGCCAGTACACCAACAAGAAGATTGGGGAGATGCCCCCACATATCTTTGCCATTGCTGACAACTGCTACTTCAACATGAAGCGCAACAGCCGTGACCAGTGCTGCATCATCAGGTGGGCGGCCCAGGACCAGCATGGAGCTCCAGGCTTGGCCCCTAGAACTCCTGCTCTGTGCTCCCGCTAATGCCTCATAATATAGAGAATCACCTCCCCTTTCCCAGGCCTTATACCTCTATTAATGCTACCAAAGCTCATGTTAACTTTTGAGACCAACCTTGTTTACTGCTGGCTCCTGTTAAATTACGGTCAGTTGCAACCTCAGGCTCCTGTTCTCTCTTGGGCAGAGGGTAAAACAACAAAGCATTGATCGAGCATCTAGTTCATGCCATGCTGTGTGGCAGTGTGGATGGAAGAGTGTGTGTGTCTGAATGAAGGGGAAAGAAAGTAACCTTTAGCTGTGGCAGGGCACTGAGCTCCTTTCGCCTTCCCCAGGCCTGGAAGGTCCTTAGCGTCAGCCCATTTTACAGATAGGAAGCTGGTTGGAGGGGGGGCCGCAGTTTAGGGCAGTAACAGGTCTTGCCTCTGCCTGGGTCTCCTCTGCAGTGGGGAGTCTGGGGCAGGGAAGACGGAGAGCACAAAGCTGATCCTGCAGTTCCTGGCGGCCATCAGTGGGCAGCACTCGTGGATCGAGCAGCAGGTGCTGGAAGCCACCCCCATCCTGGAAGGTAGGGCCGGGCTCTCAGGGCGGGGCTGGGGGGCTGGGGGGGTGATTGACACTGACCGTGACCCATGAACGTCTGCCCACCCTGCAGCATTTGGGAATGCCAAGACCATTCGCAACGACAACTCAAGCCGCTTCGGGAAGTACATTGACATCCACTTCAACAAGCGGGGCGCCATCGAGGGCGCCAGGATCGAGCAGTACCTGCTGGAGAAGTCACGTGTCTGTCGCCAGGTGGGCCTGAGCCCCTGGGCAGAGCTGCGCCTGCGCAGGAGCCCCAGCCTCAGCGGGGTGTGGGGTGCACGCCATCTGCAGAGCCTTGCTTGTCCCCGTGTTGCTGCTTGCTTGCCTCAGTGCCTGAAATCCCAGCAGGAAACCCACCCACGGGGACTTTTTCATGAAAGGCACTTGTTAACATAGTAAACTGTTTACGTCTGCTTGACTGTCTGGTTCCTGATGGCCTCCTCCTGCCCTCCCATCCCCCAACACCTTGTGCTCCCATTTTTAGGCCCCCGATGAAAGGAATTACCACGTGTTCTACTGCATGCTGGAGGGCATGAGTGAGGAGCAGAAGAGGAAGCTGGGCCTGGGCCAGGCCACGGACTATAATTACTTGGCCATGGTGAGGCCCAGGTGGGGCACCCGGGGAGGGGGACACCATCCCAGCCCCTTCCCAGCTCCAGACCTGGTGGGTAGGAACTTCTTTGTGGGCTTTCTTCCATCCTCTGACTGGCCCCAGCCCACCATAAGGCCTGTTCCCCACGTGGGCACACACCTGCTTGTACACACATCTAGATGAATTATCACCACAGACACACACATTCCTAACTGTGTAGACGTCCCAGACCCAGGGACGCGTAGACACACACATGCCCACATGTACACACGCCCGGCCCTGTCTGCACACGTGTGAGGTGATACGTTATTCTTTGAGGACATGGAGACTGGGACCTCTGCCAGGGCCCCCGGGATTGCGGGGTACAGCCTGCTGTGGCTTCAGCCTCAGGGGCTTTCTGGTTGCAGGGTCCTGGTGCCAGCCTCTTGTTGCTGTCTGGCCATAAAGGAAAAGTGGGCCTGAGGCCATTGCTGCCACTCAGCGCCAGTGGTGGACCATGCACACAGCAGGCTGGATTGGGGGGCACCAGCTTCCCTAGCCCTGGGGGGAGCCCATGCCTGGTTGTCTGGACCTGAGGTGGGCCAGCCACGTGGACACAAGTGTGGGCTATGGCACCTGAGGGATGTGGGACAACCAAGGGGTGTGTGTGTGTGTGTACTGTAGGTGTGGCAGGCCTTTCTGGACACTTCCGTTAGCTGGCTGGCACACTCGGATACACACACATACACACACACATGCAAACACGGGTCTCATAGGCACACCCAATGGGGCAGAGCCCAGGTGATGCCCTGCCTGTCTGTAGTTACCACCTCCCACCTTCTACCCCAGGCTGCACCTTGTGAGGGGTCCCAGTTCCTGAGGGGGGGTGTCCGGGGGGGGAGGGGTAAGGTAAGGCCTTGGTGCTGTGGCTGCCAGGCAGGGTGACGGGGGCAGGCCTGGCATCAGCGAGCTGGCTCCTCTCACCCATGGGAAGAAGGGGCATCCACGCTCCCCAGATGTGGGAAATGTATTCTGGAGAAGGCCAGCCAGGAGCTTTCTAGACTTTCTGGAGGAGTCACAGGTGAAGTCAGTGGTCAGAAAGCCAGGCTGGCCTGGCCAGGCAGAGGGCCCTTCAGCCCAGGCACTGCCTCTCTGTGGGTACCTGTGGCCTCGCTGACACCCTTCTGCACCCCACTCTCCCACCCCCTCCCACCAGGGTAACTGCATAACCTGTGAGGGCCGCGAGGACAGCCAGGAGTATGCCAACATCCGCTCGGCCATGAAGGTGCTCATGTTCACTGACACGGAGAACTGGGAGATCTCGAAGCTCCTGGCCGCCATCCTGCACCTGGGCAACCTGCAGTATGAAGGTGAGTGACTGAACAGCCATCTTCAGAAAAGAAGGCAGGCTAGAAAAGGGAACACGTTCACTCATCTGACACTCCAGCAATGTGCCAGGCTGGGAGGTGGTCCTCTGAGACAGGCACCAAGTCCACTCTGCTCTTGCCCTGGTGTCCAGCATGGTCCCGGGACAGAGTAAGAGCTCTGGGAACGTTTGCTCAGTGTGAATGAATGATCCCAGCTCTAAGGAGCTCACAGTCTAGTGAGTCTTGAAAGACTAAGAGACATGGAGAAAGCATGCACAAGGCAGAAGGAAGAGCCTGTGCAAAGGTCCTGAGGCCTGAGAGAGCACGGCACATTCGGCGAAGGGCAGATGGTATCAGGCACAGAGCTAGACAAGTTCACCAAGCCTGTCTCAGGAGCCCCTGATTGCTCTGGGGGTCTGGAGTGGGGGTCATGGGAGAGGGGGCCATGACTGCCAGCGTCTGCTACTTGGATGTCAGGCATAGAGCCAGATACTGGGCATGCATGCTCCCTACCCTCCTGGTGCCCGTGGCTCATGGTGACAACATTTGTCAAACTGATATTAACCCAGAAAAGCATTTAGTCATGGTGCTGATGCCCTCTGTGGGCAGGGCAGTCCCCCTGAGAGTGGGCAGAGCCACCTCGTTCTCCTAGACTGTCCCTTTCCCCCCACGCCCACCCCCTCTTGCCTGACGCTGTGCCCTGGTGCTGCTGACAGACCGTACGTTTGAAAACCTGGATGCCTGCGAGGTCCTCTTCTCCCCGTCCCTGGCCACAGCCGCGTCTCTGCTCGAGGTCAGTGAGAGCTTTCTGTCCCCTCGGCTGCTTCTCTTTCTCCCAGAGGAGCAGTTTTGACTTCAGGCTCAGGGAGCTGGGGCCCTCTGCTTGGAGAGTTCTAGAAGTTCGACGTCGAGAACCGGTTGTGTGCAGGATCTGTGTTGGGCACAGGTCCCGGAGGAGGAGTGGAGACCTAGCGCGGCTGCCCCTGGGGAGGGTGTGGAGCATGGGGGCGCCCTGAGAGGGTCAGTCAGTCTTGTAGTAAAGATTTACTAGGCTCTGCCTCGAGTTGGAAAACTGGTATAAATAAAGCCAGAGTCAAAGCCAGTGCCGGAGGGACAGGGGACATGCTGGGGGGATGGGAGGGGGCTGTTGAGGAGAGAGCAGTTCCTTCTCAGCGGCCCTTGGGTGGGTTTGATGACTGGGGAGGATATGGCCGTGGAGGGCAGAGTCTGAGTCAGGCCTGGTGGAAAGTGGGAGGGGCTCTAGGTGTGATGGAGGGAGGGGCAGGCTGGCGGGTGGCTGAGGGGTGCCTGGATGTTGCCCCACTAGGTGAACCCCCCAGACCTGATGAACTGCCTGACCAGCCGCACCCTCATCACCCGCGGGGAGACGGTGTCCACCCCGCTCAGCAGGGAGCAGGCGCTGGACGTGAGAGACGCCTTCGTCAAGGTGGAGTGGCTGCCGGCTCTCCCCGCCCCACGGGAGGTGGGGTTGTTGATGGACAGGAGCCGAGGAGTCCACAGAGCTGGAAGGACGTCTGGGCCTTGACCCCGGTCTGCCCTTGGGTCCGGCTCCAGCCACTGGCTCTCTCTGGGGCCTGGGCAAGAGTCTGCCTTCCCCGGAGCCTCATTCGTCTTTCCCACAAGGGGCTGGGAGCTGTGCTCTTCAGGGGCCCCAACAGCTCTGGTGCCCTGAGGCCCTCCACACCTGGGCTGCTTCATGCTGAATGATAATCTTTGGTCACTCAGTCTGCTGTGCTATTCCCAGCCCAGGGGATACCCTCTCTGATCTCTCCAACGAAGACCGCCACAGAGGGGCTGGGTCGGGTGGAGAGGCCCCCCAGTCCTGCCATTTTGTCATCCATTGAGCCCCTCCGCTGTGCCAGGCCCTGTGCTGGGCTCTGGGACCCTCGTGATAATCAGAGCTGAAGGGGAGACAGAGGTGGTTGGAGAGATGGGAGCCCAAACTGTGTGAGGTCAGGAGAAGTTTCTTGGTGGAGCTGATATCTCCACAGGGCTTTGAAAAACAGGCAGGAATTGTTCTGGCAGGAGAGGGTGCTCCACGGAGAGGGAGAAGCTGGAATAAAAGCTTGGGGGTTTCGTGCAGCAGGAAGGGGCTGGAGTGGGGCCACGGAGGCCCAGGAGCCTGGCCGGTCCTCCTGGGAGGCTCTGGCTGCTCCCCGTGGCTTATGCGGCTGCCTCTGCCCGCAGGGGATCTACGGGCGGCTCTTTGTGTGGATTGTGGACAAGATCAACGCAGCAATTTACAAGCCTCCCTCCCAGGAAGTGACGAACTCTCGGCGGTCCATTGGCCTCCTGGACATCTTTGGGTTCGAGAACTTTGCTGTGAACAGGTACCACATGGGCTGTGTCCTGTGGGAATTTTCTTCTACAACATGGGCTTAAGTGTCAAATGTCTCCCTTTAAACTACATTTAGCTGGCTCCAAGCACACTCATGCCAGGCTGTTGGAAAATTTGACTCCAGACACCCTGTGGGGCCCTTTCCCCTTCTTCCCTGTCCCCTCCAGTCCCTGGGTCAGCTGAGGCCAGCTGGGGTGGTGGAGCAAAGGCTCTCACACCATCACAGACACTCTAGTCCCCGCTGCCCATCAGTCCAGCGTCCAAGCTCCAAGGTGCCTCAAAGCAGGTGAGGCTGGGACTGAGCCCAGCTTGAGATGGGGTGTTGGCCATCGCTGGTGTCCCACTTGGGGGCTGTGTGAGGGGCAGATGGATGGAGCAGGCCCAGGTGGACACTGGAGCTGGAGGCAGCCAGCCCTGCCCCACTTTTTAGCTGTGTGACCCCAGGCAAGTCACTTCAATTCCTGTAATGTTCAGATGTCTCAAAGCCCTCCACACCACCAAAACACCCACACTGAACACATGAAGTGTCTGTCACCTGGGAGAGCACTGAGTTGGTGGCTCAGAGATGTCACTGTCAAGGCCCTTCTTGCCAAATCTCACGAGCCCCCTTCCCACGTCTGCTGACGCTTTGGGTCTCTCTTTGAGGCCCCTTCCCAGTGCCTTGGCTCTTCCTCTCCCAGGTGCTCTGCCAGGGGTGTGGTGCCCATCTACCAGCCCTCTCCCAGGGCCTGGTCATGCAGGGAAGAGGGCTCCAGCCTTAACTCTCCTTCCGACTCACTGAGTGACCTTGGGCAAGTGCTGTGCCCTCTCTGGGCCTCCGTGTCCTCTTCGGTAATGGAGGGGGTTGCACTTGCAATGCTGGTTCACCTCAGAGATTGGAAGTCCCAGGGGCACACTGCACACCAAGCTGGGGCCGGCCCCTGAGCAGCAAGGCAGGGCCTGAACATCCCCCTGCCTCCCGCTGCCACCTGTGCCCTGCACCCCTCCCTGCAGCTTCGAGCAGCTGTGCATCAACTTCGCCAATGAGCACCTGCAGCAGTTCTTCGTGCGGCACGTGTTCAAGCTGGAACAGGAGGAGTATGACCTGGAGAGCATCGACTGGCTGCACATCGAGTTCACAGACAACCAGGACGCCCTGGACATGATCGCTAACAAGCCCATGAACATCATTTCCCTCATCGATGAGGAGAGCAAGTTCCCCAAGGTGGGCCTGCAGCGGAGCGGGGCAGACACGTCCCCTCCACACTCTGAGCCTCCGCTTTCCTCATCTGTGGAATGGGACTAATGACACGCGCCTCTCAGAGCAGCTTTGGGGCCGGTTCAAGTGCTCTCATCTGACATTTGGGAATTACCTACGGTCCAGTGGGTCCTGGACCAAACTATGAAGATCTAAGCATGCAGCTGGTGCAGAATAGGTGCTCCAGATGCGGAATATGTCTTAGAGTGGGGGAGGGGCTGCTCTCATGATTTTAATCATGGGAAATAGATTTTCTAAGCTGGAATGTACTTTCAAGGTTGTGTAATTCCAATTCACCCACTTAACAGATGGGGAAATGGAGGCCCAGAGAGCTCCTGTGTGGGGCATAAGTAAAGGGAGGGAAGCTGTTGGGAAAGACAGAAGAGGGAGTGAAAAGACAGGGGGCAGGAAAGGCAGTAGGGCCTGGTGGAGAGTGGGACGACAGGGAGGAGAGGGTGGGCTTGACAGCTGCTCCTTTGTTCCCACAGGGCACAGACACCACCATGTTGCATAAACTGAACTCCCAGCACAAGCTCAACTCGAACTACGTTCCCCCCAAGAACAACCACGAGACCCAGTTTGGGATCATCCACTTTGCAGGCGTTGTTTACTATGAGAGTCAAGGTACAGGTGGGCCCTCTGGGGCTGGCTGTCTCTCTTTGCTTGTGTCCCCTCCCTTCCTTCCCCTTCTCCAGCCCAGGACAGAGACCAGGGCCCTGGAATACAAAGAGGGAAGGGATGTTAGGAAGCATTGGGCTCAGTGCTTTTTTTTAGGGATTTAAAAAAAATTGTGGTAAAATATATGTAATATAAAATTTACCATTTTAACAATTTTTAAGTCTACAGTTCAGTGGCATTAAGTATATTCACAATATTGTACAACCATCACCACTCTCCAGAGCCTATTCATCATCACCCCAAATAGAAGCTCTGTACCCACTAAACAATAACTCTCCATCCTCCCCCCACCCGCTAGTCCCTGATAACCTCTATTCTGCTTTCTGTCTCTATGTATCTGACTATTCTAAGTACCTCATATAAGTGGAAACATACAATATCTGACCTTTTGTGTCTGGCTTATTTCACTTAGCATAATGCCCTCAAGGTTCATCCATGTTGCAGCATGTGTCAGAATTTTCTTTCTTTTTTATGACTGAATAATATTCCATTGTATTTGTGTGTGTGTGTGTGTATACACCACATTTTATTTATCCATTCATCTGTTGGTGGACATTTGGGTTGTTTCCACCTTTTGGCTGTTGTGGATAGTGCTGCCATGAACATGGGTGTATACGTATCTTTTTGAGTCCCTGCTTTCAATTCTTCGGGTGGACTCAATGCTCTTTTGCACATATGGGGAAACTGAGTCTCAGAAGGGGCAGTTAACGTTTTTCTAGATCACACAGCCTATTGGCTGCAAAGCCAGGCCTACAACTAGCCCAGTTACTCACCAAAACTCTTTGAGCAACAAGACCAAGTTTGGTCTTTGAAGGAGATGTATCTTCTTTTCTCCTGGGAGATACAATTGGGCTCATTTTAAAGCTAGAAGTGAGGAAGAAGGTCAGAAAACAGTCAAGTTATCCCCACTTGGAATTCTTACAGGGTCTGTCAAAAGCGGGCAGACTGCCCTTGCCAAACGCACTCCTCACACCCTGGTGCAAAGGGCTGGCCTTGAATGGGCCTCAGCTGTGGGATGTGTCTGCCCTCCCGCCTTCAGTCCCAAAGGGTCCCACCCACAGCCAAAGCCAGTGAAATTCCAAACGAACAAGCAAAGGGCCACTGCTTTCATACTTCCTTGTTGAGTTGGTCCAGAAGGCAGAGAGCAAGCCATGCGGCAATTATGGAATCAGAAGGCTGCTCAGCCCTCATTAAATTATCGGGTGTGAGATCTGCCCCACCTGTTAGAAAGAAGAAAGCCAATGTTAAGTTTGAAGGAGTGTTGGGCAAACAAATGGATCTGTTGTTTGGAATAAGAGAGGGGTTTTTTTTTCAGTTCAGTCCAACCAACGTTCACTGAGCATCTATTATGTACTAGGCTTCATGATGTGGCTGAGGAGGCGAGAATGAAAATTGAGCAAACTCTACTCAGTTATAAAATTATAGAATATTTTTAGACCTGGAGGGAACATAAGGCTCATCTACTTTTATGGATTTGGAAACTGAGGCCCCGAGAGGGAAATGACTTGCCTAAGGTCACTAATCAGTTTTGAGCTACTTTAAACAATTGTGTCAGCATTTTCTGTTTACAGAGCACTGTTTCAATTCAGTAAATTTTATTTATGACATGTGTGGTGCTAGGTGATCCAAAAAGAAGCTAGAGCTTATGGGTGCATCATGCTCATTCAACAGATAAGGAAGCTGAGACCCAGAAGGGGACCTCCCTAGGGTCCCATAGTGAGTCTGTCATAGAGCTTTAATTAGGACCCTACAATTCCATCCCAACTTCAGAGCCCCCCTTCCAGTACTGAGTGCCACCTGCAGCTCACCCCTCCCCAGATGCCATGTGGGCAGCTCCGCACTGGGTCTCTGTGCCATCTGCCAGCCAGGGCAGCCTGAGTCCTGGGGGAAAGGGTGCTGCTTCTCTGCAGGGTTCCTCCTCCTCAGGCATCCCCAGCCCTTGGGCTCCTCATCTTCATCTCCACGCTAGCAAGGCCCCCCATTAACCAGTTCCTAAGTCCTCAGTCCCTGGTAATGGTAGCCTTCTTTGGAGTCTGTGTGGTACAGGGGAGCCTCCCTGGGCTGGTGCCAGGTCTCCTGTGCTCAGGTCTTAACTCTGCCCGTGGCTTGCTATGTGCCGTTAGACAATTTGCTTAGCTTCTCTGAACATCAATTTCTTCCCTTGTGGGGGTGGGGAAGATAATCTCCACCTGTCCTGCATATACAGGGGGAGTTGTGAGCATTCCAGCTGTGAAGGCACTATCCAAACACAAGGTCTCTTAAATGCATTCCTTTACTATTACCTGGTACCAGATGAACTTGTATTCTCTCCCAGGGCACACACTTAACAAGGGCTTTTGACACCTTTGTTACTGAACTTGGGTCCTTGGACTCTTTAATCAATAGAAATTGGTAAGAAGCCAGACGAGAAATTCAGGCAAGCTTTACAGGGGCTCGGGCTGCTTTAGCACGAGGGAGTGAGAACAAGAAACAGGTGCCTTTGCTCACTCCCTGAGCGGGGGCGGGCTGGTTCCTTAAATGAGGTGAGGGCGGTGGCGGATTGGTGGGTCGGGCTGGAGGAGGGGCTTAGGTGGTCAGCTCACCCTCTTAGTGGTGCTGTGTGCAGGGGTCATGGGCAGTTCCCTGCTTTTGCTCCCAGCAGCTCAGGAATGGCAGTCGGTTTGTGGCGTTTTTGTATCTTATTGTTCACAATTGCTGGCACCGCACATGCGTGTAGTTATTTTTAGTCCCTAAGTTTCTTTGTATTTTGTTGCTGGAGGAGATGTTTGTCCAGGTGCGAGCACTCCGGTAGAGGGTCCGAGGTCCCAGCCTATCTCACCTTCCTCCAAAAGACTGAAGCTGGCATTTCAGGTGTTGCGGTGGTTGAGTTGGCAAGGTGCCCCGCTCCCTCCCGGGGCCTGAGACTTCCTGCCCTCCTCTTTGGCCAGGCCGGGAAGAGGTGGGCTGTGAGGCTGGGGAGATGAGTTCCAGAGCTGGCTCTGCCCCTCACTTTCTCTGTGACCTTGGGCAAGCTACTGTCCTCTACAGGCCCGAGTCCCCAACTGTAAAGTGGATGTGGTTGAACTAGGTGGATTTTGAGGGTCTTCCTGGACCAGGCGTTGTGGCTTCGGGGAAGGGGTGAGTCTTGTCGGGGGGAGGCTGCCGGAGCTGGCGAGGTGTGACTGCTCTTTGCCGCTGCCCAGGCTTCCTGGAGAAGAACCGGGACACCCTGCATGGAGACATCATCCAGCTCGTCCACTCCTCCAGGAACAAGTTCATCAAGCAGATCTTCCAGGCTGACGTCGCCATGGTAACGTCGGGGTGTGGTTTTCATTGGGCAGGAAGGGCCCCCAGAAGCCAGGCCGGTATCTAGGTGCCCCCTTGTCTAGTGGCTTCAGCTGAGCTCCTCTGGCCATAGAGCAGGGGCGGTGCTTTGCTGTGGTTCCGGGAGGGGCTGGAGGGCCTCCAAGATCCTCCTATCGGGTCCTCTTGTACTAATGAGGGGGAGTGGGTGGGGTGCAAGGCCCAGAGGAGGATCACGTGAGATGCTGCAGAGCAGAGCCTGATCAGGACTCGGTTTTCCATGGGGGGCCCCTCCCCCACCCCGACCTCCAGCAGCGAACAGGGAGCGCCGGCAAAGAGGGGACGTCCAGCCTTGAGGACGCGGACGGGGGTGGGTGTTCAGAGAAATGGGCACAAACGGCATATTTGCACCAGCCCTGGACCCCATATTGGCGGGGGCGGGGGTGGAGAATTTCCCACCCTCGACATTTCCTTTGTCCCTAGAGTGTTAGCCTGGACTCTGTAGTGGGCTCAAGCCAGATTCAAATCCCAGCTCCACCACCTTCTCACTGGGTGGACTTGTTTCCTGCAGGATTGTATGCCTTTTTATTTCATATTTTCCTCCTGTCCCATGGCTTCCTGGAGAGTGCGTGGAGGGGCTCAAGGGGAGGGCAGAGCCTCTGCCCCCTCAGTGCCTGCCCTGCTGCCTGTGTTGCCCCCAGCCTCCCAGAAGCCCAGACCACTGCCCTGAGGGTTGTCCTCTCTCCCTGGTGGATTTTGCCCTCTGTTTTCTGACCCGCCACGTTCTCCTTGCCCCCCACCCCATCTCGCCGTGCACTGTGGTTCCTGTTGTAGTTTCTCTGTGGTTATTCATCGGGCACTCTCCGCCAGTCAGCAGCTTCTGCGAAGGTAAAAGACCCCAGCCCGGGGCCGGAGGATGGCGGGAGAGGCCTCAGCAGCCCTTGGGGCTGGGCTGTGTCCTCAGCCCCTGCGGCACTGAGGCTTGGGGAAAGAGCCTTTTATTCTTTATTTTTTTTGGAGTGTGCGTTTTCATGGAGTGGTTTGTGGAGTGGTTTGATTTTTGTTTTTGGAGTTGTGTGGACTTCAGGCATCTCAGTTTCTTAAAGGAGGAAACTGAGTCCTAGAAAAAGAGGTGAGACTTGCCCAGTGTATCGGGGCAGGGCTGGGACTCGAACCCTTCTCTCCCAAGTTCTCTGCCTCCACGGAGTCTCTTGGAGGCATCAAGGCCTGCTCCTTCCATCAGGCCCTACTAAGGGTTTCTACGTCCATGACTCAGTCAGATCCTCCGATTAACCTTGTGGAGCAGGAGGGGCAGGTGGTATTTTCTGAATTTTGCAGATGAGGGACTGAAGCTCAGAGATGGAGTGTGGTTCACTCCCAGTCACAACATGCGGGGGAGCTGGGACTAGAAGCCACTCCGTGCCCCCTGACCTCCTTAGGCCCTGGAACACCATCCCTGGTGTATCCTGACCACCAGCTCCAGGTCGTGCGTGGCTCCCAAGGCGCTCTGGGCCCCAAAGATGCTGGGTACCCTTAGCAGCAGCATAGCTCCACCGTCCCTTCGCCTCCCTTTTCTCTTCTCAGCCGTCAGTTTCCTCTCTGCCTAATGCTGACATCCTCTCACATTCGCTCTTAACGCTGGGTCCGCCTTCCTTCCTGCATGTCTGGCATCCCCCTGCTGCCTGGTGCCTCGCAGAGTTCTGGCACAAATCACAAAACCACAGTGGTAGTGCGGGGCCCCTAGCACATCAAGAGCAGGGAGGTTGTCTGGAAGGAGGCCTCCGCCCTCTGCCCACGGTCGGCCCCAGGCCGACACTGTGGCCCAGCTGGTTGATGGGATGAATGTAGGGCCACCACCAGCGAGGGGCCCAGGCGCCTTGAGCTCCAGCACCGGCAGTCCCCACCGTGAAGCCCACAAACTGCCGGTCGCAGTGTTGGTGAGACAGGAGTGGCTCTGGACTCTCCCCCAGTCTTTCCTGTCCTTCTGTAGATGCCAGCCCAGCCCCTACCAGGCCTACCCACTCCTCCTGGTCTTGGGCAGTCCCGGAAGACACTGAACCCATCTTTTCCTCCTACTTCTCTTTCCCAAGCCCGTGGAGGCATGTGGGGACCTCTCCGTGAAGTTTCCTGTTCTAAGCCTCCTTCCCTGAACTCTGGGAATAGAACCCACTTGCTGAGGAACCGTGGAGAGGTCCAAGTGTGAGACTGTGGGGTGTCCAGAAGTGGCCCGCTCCCGAGGGAGTTTTTGGAGCACAGAATGAGAACCTGGCAGTGACAGATTTGATACCAATTATATCTACTCTTCTGGCCCACTTAGGCACCCCCGTGAGTAATTACTATTGCCCCCACCTTACAGGTAAAGTAACTGTGGCCCAGAGAGGCCAAGGTCTTTGCGAGAAGTCACACAGCTGGTGACACACAGGGATTGGTTCCAGGTCTGTCTCAGGGAGGTGCAGGGACTTGGCCAAAGTCACGTACAAGTGAGGGCTACAGTGAGGCTCTCTTGTCCCTGCTCCTTTTCACTGTACTGTGCTATCTGCAAGCTTTGCCTCAAGGAAAGGAAAAATGCTTTGTAACTGTTGGAAACATGATAGCTCTGTTAAAGGAACAAGGAAATGGGCTTGGTGAAGTGTGGATGCTGAGTCAGTTTATTGGATGACAGTGTACTAGCCGCAGCGCTCTCCTTAGGGTGAGGGCCCACATCCTTCCGGTGATCTGACCTGTGTCCTGTGCAGGTCCCCAGCCCCTGAATTTCCACCCTTCTGACTCTTGTGTCTGCCTCCTCAGGGCGCCCCCGGCAGCCCCACCCCAACCGTTGCTGCTGGAGGGAGCTGCAGAGCAGGGCAGCTCTTCCAGGGCATGAACACCGCCCCACCCCCACCCCCAGGCACATGACCCAGGCGCCCTGAGTCCACAGGACGCTGGTTCACTCCTTATTGCAGGTGGCTCCTCCTGACAGTGACTTCCCAGCCCCGATCACATCATGCTCAGGTGCCTGCGCCTCACATCCCCTCCGAGGCGTCATTTAACGCTGACCTTTGGACTTCTCACTTCTGCCTTTACCCCATCCCCAATTATCTGCAGATTATCCCAGAGAACAACAAATGTTGGAAAAGATGACCTTTCCCCTCAATGAAATAAAACCAAATCAGAAACCAGGTGGCCAGGGAAATGAGAGCAGACCCTGGGATCATAGGCCCCATTCACTCATTCCTTCCTTCCCTCACATATACCTACTGAATGCCTGTTGTATGTCAGACATTGTCATATGTCCTGGGGACACAGTAGTGAACAAAACAGAAAGAAACCTCTGTCCTCGTGGAGCTTGTGCTCTAGCAGAAGGAGAAAATAGTTAATAAGCAAATAAATAAGTGGATTATATCATGTCAGATGGTGACTTATGAGATGGGGAAAAATGAAGGAGGGAAGGGTGCTGGTGGTGGAGCTTTGCAGTTTTGAACAGGGGATCAGGAAAGGCCTTACTGAGAGGTTGGTGAGGAAGTGAAGAAGCCAGCCACGTGCATTCTGGAGGAAAAGCATCGCAGGGAGAGGGAACAGCAAGTGCAAAACCCTAAGGTGCTTTTTAAGCCCCAACCTGCCCTGGGAAGAGCATGGAGGCAGGGGTGGCTGGAAGGGAGGGAATAAAGTGGTGGAGAGGCTGGAGGTTACTGGGACCAGGTCCTGTGGGATATGTGGGTTCTTACAAAGGACCTTGGCATTCATGCTGAGTGAACTGGGAAGCCATTGAGGATTTTGAGCTGGTTGGGGGAGGGGAGACATGACTGGATTTGTGTTTTAACAGCCTCACTCACTCACTCACTATCACTGTGTCGATAGTGGAGTGGAGGGTGGTGTGGAGAGTGGGGGACAGAAGCAGGGAGACCGGTTTGGAGGTTATTGCAATAACGAGAGAGCCATGTAGGCAGCTTGGACCAGACTGACAGTGGAGGAAGTGGTAAGAAAGGGTCAGATTCTGGGTCCATTTTGGAGGTAGAGCCAATAAGATTTGCTGACATATTGGATATGAGAGAGGAGGAGTTGGGAATGGTTCCTAGATCTGTGGCTTGAGCAGTTGGACAATTTCTCGGAGCCCATGGACGCTAGCAACCAGTTCAGCACCACTTCAGTTCAGCAAAGTGTTGTTGATTGTTGCTGTGCCAGGCCCTGGGGCACAGCAGTAAGCAAGGCAGACCCGCCTGTCCTCACGGGGCTCACAGCCCAGCAGGGAAGACAGACAGAAAGGAATAGTTCCAGAGTGCTGATTGAAACCAAAGAAGGGTGTGTCCTATGTGCGTGTATGTTGTTTGTGTGTATTGTGCATGTGTGCATGCTTTGTGTGCTGTGCGTGAGGGTTTTCTCTGCGTGTGTATTTCTGTGTGTGTTGTGTGTGTATATGTGTTATGTGTGTGTAGTGTGTGTGTCTTGTGTGTGTGTGCTGTGTGTCGTGTGTATTTGTGTGTGGTGTGCGTCTGTGTGTGTCTGTGTATATGTGTGTACATTTGTGTGTTATGTGCCTGTGTGTCTATGTATGTGTGCTGTGTGTGTTGTGTGTCTGTGTGTGTGCTGTGTGTGCACACACGTGCTCCTGGCAAGGCCTCTAATGCAGGCTGGGTACAGCCCACCCTGGACAGCTTCCCCCCCAATTGGGGGTCGCTCAGTGCTGCTGCTGGATCAGGTTCTGGGGCAGACTTGGGGGCTACAGACCTGACATTCACCCTACCCCAGTGCAAATACTCCTCAGCGTCTCTTGGCAAAATCCTAGAATATATTCCAGATAATACTAAAACAGAAAACATGGCAAATTTCAGAATAGCAAGCATTTGCTGTTTCTTGGCAAGTTTCATTTCATTCCGGGGGCGTATGGTCTAACTTTAGAATGGGTTAAATGCCTCTCCCTCCCCCCACATATCTCACACACTGACATCTGCATCCTTGGTTTTTGGTGCTACAGGATATCAGATAAAATGATGACTCATTTAAAATATAAAATCTCACAATAATAATCAAATTCACTAACAAAAAATCCTCACCCAAAAGAAATTGCCAGGAAAACAATAACATCAAAATGCTTTGGAATCGAATCTTGTTTTTATGTCCAGTTTCTTGGCCTGAGAGGTTCTGCTTCCTGTTTGTTTGCTGCTCAGGTCCTCCCCCAGGACCCCAACTCATTTCATAGTCTTCTGAGAGGGAGACCCCAACAGGGCAGGGAAGTGCAGGGGGTCGCTGGTCGGCTCACCCGGATAGTGGCTGGTAGAGCACGGGGCCCTTGGGCCTTGGTGCTGGACGGCGGCCAGAGGCCAGCTGTGTGCCTTCTTAGGAGGCTTATCTGGGTCTGCCCCGCCCACCTGCTGCTGACCTGCTAATCCCACAGGGAGGGCAGAGGGTGCAGGTAGCACTGCCGCCCTCACGGGTTGCTGTTTACTGAGACAGACTCTCACAGCCTGGTCAGCTAGATAGATGGCACTATTCCCATTTGGGAGACTGAGGCTCAGCGCTGCTTAGTGACCTGCCTAAAATCACAGGACTCGGAGGTGGTGAGCCAGGGTTTGAATTTAGGTCTGTCTAACCCGTCTCTAGAGACGACCCCATCATCCTGAAGTGACCAAGTCTGGCCACTCATTTATACCGGGAAGGGAGGATGGAGACTCAGAGAGGGGCTGCGTCTTGCCCAGAGTCACCCAGCACACCAGGGCGTGTGCCGCGCTCCTGGGCCCAGGATCAGGGAGGCTTCCCAGAAGGGGGTGCGTCTGGGATCCAAGCTCCAGCCCAGACCAGGCGGGTGACAGGAAAACCCATGTGCCTGGCCAGCCTGCTTCCTTGGGCAGCTCTCCCTCAGGCCCTTGACCAGCTGACCTCTCCCCTCCTGCTTCCCTTCCGGAGGGCTGGAGGGGCACGGGTCAGCCCCTCCCATCGCTGTGGTCCATCCCCCCAGGGCGCCGAGACCAGGAAGCGCTCGCCCACACTCAGCAGCCAGTTCAAGCGGTCGCTGGAGCTGCTGATGCGCACGCTGGGTGCCTGCCAGCCCTTCTTCGTGCGCTGCATCAAGCCCAACGAGTTCAAGAAGCCCATGGTGAGCAGCCCTGGCCTGGGAGGGGGCGAGGGGGAGGCAGATGGGACCAGCCTGGGGGGGTGGGAGGGGCTGGGCCGAAGGGGCAGGGTGGGCTGGCCCATGTGAGACTTTGTGCTCTGTGGGGAATGGCAGGGCCCCTGAGGGGCTTAAAGAACAAAGTTCCTATTTACTGGAGGCAGCAGGTACCCTGGAAAGAGCCTGGACTCTGCAGTAGTGGGCTCAAGCCAGATTCAAATCCCAACTCCACCACCTGCTCACTGGGTGACTGTAGACAAGTCACTTCATTCTCTCGTGCCTCAGTTTCCTCACAGATGGAAATGAGACTGATCATACCCACCTCCTGGGGGTATTCCATGCAATAATGCATGCAAACTGCCTGGCGCCTAGGAAGGCACTCAGTAAGTGGCAGCTGTGGTTCTTGCTGTGGCCCTGACTTTGAAAGCCTTCTCTCCTTTGGTCCAGCCAATGACCACCTCCTCCTGGAACCCTTCCTGGATTCCTTTGACTGGTGGGGAACATTTTCGTTTTTGGCTTTTCTGAGTAACATCTGTTGAGCCCTTTCTGTGTGTCCGGAGCAGAATGGATCGTCTTTCCACAGCCTCATTCAACCTTCCCAACAGCCCAGGAGGGAGGGACCTTTATGGCCCCATGTTCAAGATGTGGGACCAGAGGCTCAGGGAGGTTGAGGGGCTTGAGGCTGCAGAGCCAGGAGCCTGGGCCGCCCCTCCCTGGGAGCCCTCTCCTTCCCCAGCTCTGGGAGGTGTTGTTTACCACAAGTCTCTTCCCAGCGATAGGAGGGGAGGCCCAGGGGAAGCTGGGGCCTGAGGGTCTGGGGAGGGACGGAAGGCGGGAGGCCAGTACTGGGCCAGGGAAAGTGCCTGTAGCGAGAGGAAACAGGTGGCGGCAGCCAGCCTTCCGCATGCTAACTCTGTCCCCTGTCCCCTGCCCGGAAACATTCCCCAGAGTGGGCTGGCCAGTCCCCCAGGGGGATCAGGACAGGGTCTTCAGGGGCGTGAGAGTCACAGAGGGCTCCAGCGAGCTCCCCTCTAAGGCAGGAGGTCCAGGGGACCGAGGCTGGGGCCCTGGAGTTGGGCACCATCTCTCTTGCTCTCAGATGCCTCTGGAACCTTCTTTGGGCTGACCTCAGCATCTGTGGCCTGGCTCTTGGCTGCAGGACCTCCTCCCTGGGTCTCCTGCCTCCCTGCCTCCTGTCCCCCACTCCCGTCCTCCTCCCCACTGCAGTGAGAGACGTGGTTCTCAAACACAAATCTGACCCGGTCACCTTCTACTGCTTCCCTAGCCTGGCCTCTCAGGTCCTTCACAGCCCATCCACCAACCCTGCTGCCATCACAAAAATGACTTTGTGCCAATTAGAAAAATGTATCTCTTCCTTAAGGAAGGTACTTTGCTGTCAGCAGCCAGAAAGCTGTCTGAAAAACTATAAACCTAAGATGGCTATAATATGAAGGGCGACCCCTGGGGTTGTACAAGGCACCCACCACCTGCACAACCATAATCATGGCGTGGATTAGCCTCCTCAGTCCCCATAAAATCCCCCAACATGTCCTGCGCTTTCAGGCTTGCTCACCTTTGCATGAGCTAGCCCCTCCAGCAGCCTCTCTCCTGTCAGGGTTAGAGCAAAGGTCCTCCACGAAGCCCCCTCGAGATGTCCCAAGGAGAATTAAGCTGTCTGTCCTCTGTGCCCTCAAAGCACTCAGCTCACCCCACGTGAGGGCCTCATTCCGTGCTGCTCGGTGGGTTTGGACTGCAGAGCCGCGTCTGGTCCCGCCTTTGCTCCTCATCTGCTGTGTGACCTTGGCCTCTCGGGGCCTTTGTCTGGGGCCAGGAAAATACAGAGCAGGGCTGGCCTCCCAGCGGGAGCATCCAGCACTGACGCCCTTGGCTCCTTGCCTGGCAGCTGTTCGACCGGCACCTGTGTGTGCGCCAGCTGCGGTACTCGGGGATGATGGAGACCATCCGAATCCGCCGAGCCGGCTATCCCATCCGCTACAGCTTCGTGGAGTTCGTGGAGCGGTACCGAGTGCTGCTGCCCGGCGTGAAGCCGGCCTACAAGCAGGTACGGAGCTGGGGACATAGGCGGGCGGGAGGGAGGGTCACAGCTCTGGGCTGGGCAAAGGCCCCAGTGTTCTCATTGGAACAGTGTGCTGGGCGTGACATCAGCTCGGCCACCTCAGGTATGGCTGGGAAAATTGGGGTCAGGCAGTGGAGTGCATCTGAGAGCTTCCATCGCCATGCTCGGCCGGTGTGGACTTAACACATGTGGTGAGTGGGCTCTGGCTGTTAGCTGGAGGTGAGGGTTTTATAATCATCGGGCCGAGCTAAGGAGAAGAGTGAGGGTCAGAGAAGGCAGGGCCCGGCGGCGGCCACACAGAGTTAGGGCCAGAGCTGGAGCAAGAGCCCTGCCTCCCAGCCTTGGGAGGGACACCAGGTGGCCTTTCCACTGGTGGGGCCACCCATTCTCTTATGTACCCCCCAGGATGACCTTCGGGGGACATGTCAGCGCATGGCTGAGGCTGTGCTGGGCACCCACGATGACTGGCAGATTGGCAAAACCAAGATTTTTCTGAAAGTGAGCACGGGCTCTGACTCCGGCTGCCTTGGCGGGGCTGTGAACTCCCCGTCACGGTGGGAACAGGTCCTAGGGGTGTGCTGTAGAGGAGTCGCAGCACCGAATGGGGTCCGTGCTGGGCCTTTGCGATCCTCGTGCCCTGCAGCTGTGGCTGGCTGGAGCGGGTGGTGCAGGGGCAGTTGGTATTTGAGAGCATCTGTGACCTGGAGGTGGGGTTGGAGCAGTGACCCTGGGTGAGGAAACCGAAGGCCAGAGGTGGGCTCATCAGGGAGGCCTGGATTCAGTCCTGACCCTGTGGTTGTCTGTCCTGGGAATTTGGGCAGGTCACTGGCCCTTTCTGAGCCTCATTTTCCCATCTGTAAAATGGGATGTGCTTGTGGTGGGGGGCTCTTGCGTGTACCTTTGGTGCCTTCCCTTTTTTCCTGCCAGGCGGGGCTCATGCGAGGCTGTGGTCGGCCGTGTGCTGCTCACCTTGCTCTCTGGTGTCCCCGGGCCTGTTCCCACGCTCCCCGAGCAGACACCTGGGGCCCTCTGGCTCCCACCACAGCTTGGGCAGGACTTCGGGGGCTGGGCAGTCGGGGAAGGGGCAGGGGTGGGAGCAGGAAGCTGGGCCGGGGGAGCTTGCTGGAGCTGGCGGAGATGGGACAGCTAGAGCAGGGACAGCGTGAGCGCTGGCTTCTCCGTTTCCATTTCTGCCGTTCTGGATTTCTGGCTGTCCTGGGTGATGGGGCAGTGCTCCTTCCTCTGCATAGGGTGGGCCCAGGCAGCCCAGGACAGCTGGGGAGAGGGAACGGGGGAGCCAGCCCTGCGCTGGAGGGAGTCCTGGGGTCTAGTCTAATTCCTCCCTGGCTGAGGGGCCTGGGCCAGTGCCTTCATCTCTCTGAGCCTTCATTTCCTCATTGGAAAAATGTGTTGACTGTTCCCTGCCTGTGTGTCTCACAACTGCCACCTGGAGAGCACGTTCCGTGGGCCAGGCCCCAGTGGGGGCTTTTTGTCCATCATCACTCATTTAGTCATCACAGCAGCCCGTGAGGTAGAATTATTATGCCCGTTTCAGAGGCTTAGCACGTAGAGGTGAGGTGCCCATGGTCAGGCGCTGCCTTGGAGTGGAGAGCAGGGCTTCCAGACTGTGGTTCTGATGCCCAGCCCACATGGGTAAGGGAGGGAAGGCGTGCAGCACGATGGCGTCTAGTGCCAGAGACATCATTGTCCCCATCCTCCACATCCTCACTTTTCTGGGCTCTTCAGAAACCAGTAGTGGTTTCCAGACCCCAAACATCTGCTTCTCATTCATTCACTCATTTGTTCAGAAAGCCTTGGCTGAGCAGCCCCTCTGTGCTGGGCCCTGTCCCCAAGTGATGTGTCCTGTGATTATCTGATGGATGTTCCTCCCCGACCAGACTGAGATTCCCCAGGACAGGGCCCAGGTCTGCCTGGTTCATTGCAGCCTCACCCCAGCACCTAGCACATGGCTGGCACATGGAGATATTTGATTCATGTATTGAACGAACCATGAGTTTTGTCCAACTGGAGTGAGGGTTAGGGGCTCAGGGGTGAGAAGGAGAGGGGGCTAGAGAAGTGGGCAGGGCCTGATGGTAGAGGACCTGGGTGCCAGGGGAGGAGACCAGGCTTGACCCCGGGAGCCAGTGGGGTATCTCTATGAGATCTGTCCTTGAGGGAAGGCCAGAGGGGGAGCAACAGAGGACAGGAGACTGTTTCTAAGATCCTGGAGAGAAACGATGGTGGCCTGGCCCACGCCAGGGGCTGATGTGACAGAGCACCTAGAAGAGCTGGGACTCGGGTAGAGATGGCCATAGGATGAAGCCAGTGTGTGTGCGTGTTGGGCCCCCGACTCCATGCAGTCCAATTAGGCCCCTCCTGCTCCCTTTGTCCCTCCCAGGCCTCTGGCATCCACCACGACAGTACCTGTATGTACTTGTGGCTGTGAGAGGCTGCCCCATGGGGCCAGAGCAGGGTTGGGAGCCTTTGGGGCCCAACTGAGCCCTAGGCCTGGGCTCTGAGTGAAGGAAGAGGGGGCCCACCTGGGGCGGCCTCAGCGCTGAGACTGGAGAGGTTGGTAGGGGCGCCGCTCAGGAGCTCTGCCCTCCAGGACCACCACGACATGCTGCTGGAGGTGGAACGGGACAAGGCCATCACTGACAGAGTCATCCTCCTCCAGAAGGTCATCCGGGGGTTCAAAGACAGGTTCGTGCCTGGACTAGCTCTTCCCCACCTCAGCCCGTGTGTGTGTGTGTGTGTGTGTGTGTGTGTGTGTGTGTGTGTGTGTGCGCGCGCACGCACGCACACGTGCTTGGCTCACCTCCGTTCCTCCCACGTGAACACGGAATAAACACCCATGTGCACACACAGAAACACGCACACACGTGCACAGCATGCACACAGGGTCATGCGAACAGGGTTGAACACTCAGGCACGTGGACCTATCTGTGCCCCCGTGCCCAGTAACACAGTACCCCCACCTACACACAGGCTTGCACACGTGGGCACATGAGGCACACAAGTGGACCCGCTGTTGGTCTCAGATGCCTGATGAAATTTCCCAAAGAGGAAATTTGAGATTTTGTGAGTTACAAAGTGTGTCCCATATTCCATGTAAGGGGCATGTGTACAGCTGTGTCAGTTCACAGATGGGCAGGGCTGACTCAGGAGTGTGATTCAGGCTCCACAAAAATCCCACAGCCTGCATCTTTTGCAGTTCATCTGGTCACTCCCTTCCTCTATCCGTCCACCCACTTGTCCATCTGTCTGTCTGTCTATCTATCTAGCCATCCTTTGTCCATCCATATATCCACCCACCTGTCCCTCAATCCGTCTGTCCATCTGTCCAGCCATCCTTTGTCCATCCATCCACCTGTCTGTCCATCAACCTGTCCCTCCATCCATCTGTCCGCCCCCTCCCACGGCTGTGCCCTCGTTTGTGTGTGTATCCAGGAATTGGCTTGCTGGCTCACCCACACTGACGTAGCCATCCTTCACTCCTCCCTTATTTATTTCTATGTTCAGGAGACACCTGCTGTTTGATGTGTGGTCTCTCGTCCTCCATCAGGTTGAAGGTGACTGTCAGCCTGTAGAAGCTGCCTAGTGTGCACAGGGAACAGCATGGTGCTCACTCAGTCAGAAGACCAGGGCTCCAGCCCCAGCCTCATCAAGTCTCAGTTTCCTCACCTATAAAATGAGGGAGTTAGATAGTCAGTAATAAGTGATGTTTACAGTTTTCAAAATGTTTAATCTTTATTTACTGACTACTCATACATTTATTCATGAGTAACCTTCTGAATGTCCACCTCACTGGGTTTATGTGACAAGGCTGTGAGGCAGGCAGGGCAGGTATTATTCTGCCCATTTTACAGATGAGGAAGCTGAGGTGCAGAGAAGTTATATGCCTTTGCCCAAGGTCATGGAGCCAAGGAGACACAGAGCTGGGACTCAGCCCTGCTCTCCTAATTCCAAACCCCACCCGGACCCTGGCAGAGGTCCTCCTGCATTATGCTGCTGTTTTAGGTCCAACTTCCTGAAGCTGAAGAATGCTGCCACGCTGATCCAGAGGCACTGGCGGGGCCACAACTGCAGGAGGAACTACGGGCTGGTGAGCCTCCTCAAGGGAGCTGCTTGTTGCCTCACGAAGCCTTTGAACCTGGCCCTGTTGCCATAGCAGCAGGACTTACCTGTTTGCGGGGCCTGGCTGGCCTCTTGCCACCCTGCCAGCCCCTACCATTCCTCCAGCCCGAAGTCCGAGTCTGGTTTTTGCAGCTCTCCCCATCTGGTCAGCAATGTTTGTGCTTTTCTTCTGGAATGTTTTGGTGGGTGATGAGCACCTGGGTTATTAAACACCTCAGAGGGGGCCAGGGACGGGTGTGTCACATGGACCTCTGTGAAGGAACTGGCCTTGGGGCTGGGGAGGTGGACAGGAAGGAGGCCCACTCCTGGTCTGAGGATGGGAGTCTCTTGGGGGGGCCGCATCTCAGGGAAAGCCAAGGCCACTCCCTGGGAAACTTCGGTCTGAGAGGAGACAGCTGTGCCTTCGGGGCATGCAGGTTGGAGAGTGGAGCCCGGGGCAGTGACCTCCACGGGCAGGGTTGGTCTGGAATCAGGGCAGTGGTTCTGAGCTGGTGGCCATCCTTGCAGATGCGGTTGGGCTTCTTGCGGCTGCAGGCCCTGCACCGCTCCCGGAAGCTGCACCAGCAGTACTGCCTGGCCCGCCGGCGCATCATCGGGTTCCAGGCCCGCTGCCGCGCCTACCTGGTGCGCAAGGCTTTCCGTCATCGCCTCTGGGCTGTGATCACCGTGCAGGCCTATGCCCGGGGCATGATCGCCCGCAGGCTGCACCGGCGCCTCAGGGCTGAGGTAAGGGTCCCAGGTCCACAGCAGCCACAGCTCTGAGCCCTGTGACAGCTGTGTCCTCCGAGGGGTGCTCTTCCACCTCAGGCGGACATATCGCCCCACGTGTGGCCTGAGCCTGTCGGGGGGTGGGGGTGTAGGGCTCTACCTCTTCGGAGGCATGCACAAGACTGGACCCCTCATTTCCCTCTTTCCAGCCAGGGGCAAGGTGGGGGCCCAGTCCCTCTTGTGACTCTTTGGGAGGCCAAGGTGAGCCTGCTTTGGCTTTGGGATCAGCGGTGCCCCCAACCCGCTGTGGCACCTGGAGGGTTTCTCATGTGGCTCAGTTTCCCTCTACCAAATTATTTGGCAAAGTCATTCCCAGTCCCAGAACTCAGCCGGGGTGGGGTGGGGTCGAGCTGGTGGGAAGCACCGTGACAGTCACACACGGTTTGGCACGCACCCTGCCGCCCCCTCCCCCAGTACCTGCGGCGCCTGGAGGCTGAGAAAATGCGGCTGGCGGAGGAGGAGAAGCTCCGGAAGGAGATGAGTGCCAAGAAGGCCAAGGAGGAGGCTGAACGCAAGCATCAGGTGAGCTGGGGATGTGCCGACTCCTTAGACATCCATTCACCGGTTCAGCAGCCCTCAGCCAACACCGGCTGTCCAGCCTCTGTCCACGCGACCTTCCTTCCTTCGTGCGCTGGGTGCCTGTTCTGTGCCAGGCCAGGCCAGAGGGCTGTGGCTCCTGAGCGAGCGGGTCCAGGCCCTCAGCTGTGTTGTAACAGGATAAACAGCCTGAGCCGGGGTGGGAGCCCCCAGTCATGTGTGGCTACTGAGCACTTGAAAGGGCAAAGCATTGTCAATGCAAAATGCACACTTGATTTTTTTTGTTTTTGGCCACGCAGCGAGGCTTGCAGGATCTTCATTCCCTGACCAGGGATCGAACCCGGGCCCACAGCACTGAAAGCACCGAGTCCTAACCACTGGACTGCCAGGGAATTCCCAATTACATACTAGATTTTGAAGACTCTAAAAAAAAAAAAAAAAAAAAAAAGGAATATAAAATATCTCAGTACTATTTTTTAAATATTAATTACATGTCAAGATAATACTTTGGAAATATTGGGTTAAATGAAATACACTATTAAAGTTGATCTAACCTATCTTTTAAAAAACTATTTTGAATGTAACCACTACATACGTGGCTTGCATTATATTTCTATTGGACAGCGGTGGTCTAGAGCCTATACCCGGTGGCTCTTGGATTTTGGGGTTGGTGTGGTCCCCTTCGGGTGGGGAGACCTGAGCAGGCTTCCTGGAGGAGGTGGTCCCAGCTGAGCCTTGAGGCAGGCAGGTGACATTACTGTCTGAGCTTGTTGTGAGCTGTCTCTGGCTCAGCACCGGGCATCTGTCTGCACTGGGCTGTGAGGGCTGAGCAGGTGTGTCCCAGGGTGGAGAGGCCCGAGGCTCCGTCCTTCCCAGCGGTCAGGAGGGCCCCGAGGAGGTTGGGACTCTGGCCTGGCTGCTGCAGGGGCTCCCGTGGGCTCCCCACGGGGGGCTTGCTCCCTGACGCTGCATCACCCCCACCCCGCAGGAGCGCCTGGCCCAGCTGGCGCGTGAGGACGCAGAGCGGGAGCTGAAGGAGAAGGAGGAGGCTCGGCGGAAGAAGGAGCTCCTGGAGCAGATGGAGAGGGCCCGCCACGAGCCCGTCAATCACTCGGACATGGTGGACAAGATGTTTGGCTTCCTGGGGACTTCGGGCGGCCTGCCAGGCCAGGAGGGCCAGGCACCTAGTGGCTTCGAGGTACCAAGCTGGGGAAGCGGCTGGGACAGGCCCCAGTATGGTGCCGTCCCTCCTCTTGTGCCCCTCTGTGTTAAAGTCCACGTGGTCCCCTCTGAGCAGAAGGCAGCTGTGATGACCTGGGCCGGGGCTGCAGTCCCAGGCCCTGTCCAGCCACCAGCCTGCCATATGACCTTGGGCCAATCGCTGTCCCTCTCCAGGGCCATTCACAAACCTTTACTCATTCATGTATTGAGGATCTGCCTTGCAGTGGGCGCTGTCTGGGGAGTGAACGGGATGAACAGCGCCCTACACTTCTGGAGGAAGAGCCGGCCCTACAGGGACAGGCTGGGGGACTGCAGCCCAGCCCCATTTGCCCCTATGGCAGGGAACCCCTTTTGTCTCCCCAGGACCTGGAGCGCGGGCGGAGGGAGATGGTGGAGGAAGACCTGGATGCAGCCCTGCCCCTGCCTGATGAGGATGAGGAGGACCTCTCCGAGTATAAATTCGCCAAGTTCGGTGCCACTTACTTCCAGGGCACGACCACGCACACCTACACCCGGCGGCCGCTCAAGCAGCCACTGCTGTACCACGACGATGAGGGCGACCAGCTGGTGAGGGCTGGGGCTGTCTGTGCTGGCAGCGCGGGTGCCCAGGGGCTGGGTCCCAGGTGTGCAGGGACCAGGGCTGACTTCATCCCGCACCCAGCCTGCGGCCGGGCCACAGGGCAAGGCCCCGAGGAACACCCACAAGGCACTCAGCTCAGTGGTCCTCCTCCGGTTGGGGGGAGTGGGGTTCTCCAGCCTCTCCCCCACCCCTGGGTCATTTTGATGGCCTTAGCAACATCCTGCGCTCAGGCTTTCTGACTGGCATGGGTCTGTCCCCAGGCGGCCCTGGCGGTCTGGATCACTATCCTCCGGTTCATGGGGGACCTCCCTGAGCCCAAGTACCACACGGCCATGAGTGACGGCAGCGAGAAGATTCCTGTGATGACCAAGATTTATGAGACTCTGGGCAAGAAGACATACAAGAGGGAGCTTCAGGCCCTGCAGGGCGAGGGCGAGGTGAGTCCCAGGTGCCCTCTGGCCAAGGTCCCTTCCAGGCCATCCCCAGAGAAGGAGCACCCTAAAATGTGCCTCTGCCTCACCTCCCTGACCCCTGCCCTCCTCTGTCTACTCCTGAGAACGAATAGTGTGAGCTTGATATAAACTGTAAAGTGCTGACCACGATTGAGGCCACGTGGCAGGGCAGACAGGCTTTGCAGTCAGAGCCAGCTTCAATGTTGACTTGTTGGGAGGCGGTGGGTGGGTTACTATACTTTTCAGTCTCAGTTTTCCCATTTGTCACTTGGCTGATGGGGTGGGGGTGGTACACGTTAGCGTGGAGGTGAGACAATTCTAACCACGTTGTCAGCTGCTCTTGTCATTACTTTCGGTCCAGTCGTTTGACTCTGACCCCTGTTTGTCCGGCAGGCCCAGCTCCCTGAGGGGCAGAAGAAGAGCAGCGTGAGGCACAAACTGGTGCACTTGACCTTGAAGAAGAAGTCCAAACTGACAGAGGAGGTCAGAAAAGACCCTGCACGGCCTCGGTGGCCCAGGCTGGGGCAAGGCTGGGCTTGGGACCAACAGGGACGGGAGTGGAGTGGATAGTGCCTGTCCTCAGGGGACCGGGATGGCCGGCAGGACAGCGTTGGATGTGATCAGGCAGACAGGATGCAAGGAAGAGGGCGCTGTGCTCAGGCTGGGGTCGGTCAGGGAGGCTTCCCGGAAGATGGGCCACGAGAGCTGGGGAGGGCTGGAGTGGCAGATGGTGAGAGGGGGAACATGCCAGGGCACGGACCTGTCGCCTTTGATCCAGGGACCTTTTAGCCAATGAGAAATTTTCTGTGGGATAAGAGTGCCCATGCGGCATTAACACTGTTAGTTTGTTTGTCATTCATTTAGTCACCTTGTGTTTTCTGAGCACCGTCCTGGCCCATTGCTCCAGGACTGTCCAGGCTGGGAGGGCCGACAGACACAAACTAAGGCATTCACGGTGCAGAGGGACTGGTTCCTCCATGCCCCTGCTTTTGTGCACACCGGTCCCTCTGCCTAAAATTCCTCCTTCCTCTTCTGTGCCTGGGGCGTCACCTCCTCCAGGAAGCCTTCCCCTCTACAGCAGAGTCAGGCTGCTCCTCCTGGGCTTCCCCAGCCTGCTTTGTCTTTGTCCTCGTTTTGTTCCCCATCCGAGGCTCAAATCCAGTCTTGTAGCTACGTTACCCCAGATCTGAGTCCGAGCTCTGCTGCTCGGTATCCAAGGCACCCAGGGAAGAAAATGCCTGCTAGTGGCTTCCTGGGATGATGGCGTGAGATGATGGCTGTGGGTGCTCAGCAGGCATGAGGACCTCCCACGCCCCTCCTGCCTGCAGGGGCACGCTCCCGCCACTCACCCTTTCACCCACTCCACGCCTCTGGGCAGAGCGTGGGGCTGGCGCTGTGGCCCATGTGGGACCAGAGAGGAAAAGCCCATCTATAAGAATGAAGGCCCAGGGCTATTCACACGGGAGCCAGGGCGTTAATGACAGGTGATGGTGGCCGGGTGTTTGGAACCCAGGTGTACTCTGGGCGTCGGAGTGGTGTGTGTCCCACCTCAGAGAGATACGGATCCCATCAGGAGTCAGAGGAGCAGGCCCCTGGCCTGGCGGAGGGGACTTCCCTGGGGTAGGGCTGGCGGTAGATGTCAAGGAGGCTGCAGAGGAGCCTTATCCCCAGAAGCGCGTAGCACCAGGCCAGGCATCCGCCCAGCATCTGTTCTGCACGGGCGGGGGTGTGACAGTGGTGAGGAGCCAGCCCTCTGGCCACTCCCAGGATTCTGCTCTCCGGGGGAGTGGGCAGACTCAGGCAAACAGCAGGGCCCTGGCCAAACCTTGGTCAAGCCTTGCCCCTCCCTGTGGCCCAGGTGACCAAGAGGCTGCATGACGGAGAGTCCACGGTGCAGGGCAACAGCATGCTGGAGGACCGGCCCACCTCCAACCTGGAGAAGCTGCACTTCATCATTGGCAACGGCATCCTGCGGCCAGCACTCCGGTCAGTGCCTGAGGGGCAGGGGCACAGGGAGGGGGCAGCTATCAGGGGAGACATCCCGCACTTCCAGACCTGAAAGGCTTTTGGTGGCTGAGTGGTAGCTCTGTCACTTTAGCAACTGATTCAGCTAAGCAGGCCTGGGTTTAGCTCTGCTGCTAGCTGGTTGTGTGACCTTGGTAGAGTGATTTCAGCTCTGTAAGCTTCAGTTTCTTCATCTGTAAAGATGGAATAATAAAAGTACCTACCTCGTAGGCTTGTGGGCAGATAAAACTATGGAAAGTGTGACACAGGACCTACACAGTGGGCACTCAGTAAACGGTAGCTGTTGTTAGCATTATCGGACATGCATCTTCTGCTGTAACCCTATCCCTGCTGGCACCTTCCGTGTACCCAGCCCAGGCCCGTGGTCAGGGTTACTGTGGTCAGAATGCCTGGGATCCTGCAAGTGGCTCCTTCCCCACCCAGGCCCAGGAGAGGCCTTTGCTCAGGTCCCTGGGGTGCTGGGGAGGAGCTGGGATGATTCATGACTGTCCAGGAGCAATTACGGAATCAACTCAGCTGCATCAGTGGAGGGAAAACAGATAGGGTTTCTCTGAGAACTCCATCTGCACGGGATGGCTAGTTAGGAGAGCTGACCCCATGAACTTGTGTATGCTGGCTGGGAGGACAGCAGGATGGGGCGGGTGGGGAGGTCAAGTGTCATTTTCCCAATGGGAGACATGAGGTCCAGAGAGGAAGAGGTTTGCCCAGGGGTCACTGGCCTCCCTTTCATTGCTCCTCGAGGCCAGTGACTACCTCGCTCACCAGAGATGTAGCACCTGGGGCCGCCAGCCTCCAGGAAGAAAAGGTGGCTGCCCAAGGTATGTTTAAGGGCAAGAATTTGCCTCCCAGTTATCTCACCATCAGACCTAAAGGGGTACTTCTAGAGAACACAGTGCCAGGAGCCCTGGACCGTTAGAAGGCTGGGGTGCCAACTCCCTGAGGGACCATGGCTAATCCCTCCCTTCTCTCGGCCTCCGTCTCCCTGTCCATGAATCGAACGGGGTCAGGGGCTCCCAGCTACGGGTGATAGTTGTCACTGGTCTGTGGCAAGATGGGAAAAATAAGGATGTTTCTAAATTTGACTTACTTAAAGCACTGTTCTTTGTTCTGAGATTTTGCCCTTCCTACTTTTTGGATATTAAAATTACATTTGTTTTATAAAATGATTGTGATATAGATAGTGGGCAGGTGCTGTGTGTGTGGTGTGTTTTAAATGTCCTTATTGTCGTGATAATAAGTTAGCAACTTCCAGAATTTATTTTGAGGTTGCATTGGTCCCTGAGCTCTCAAAATTGGGGAGCCACTGAATTAGATACCTGCCCTTCAGAGAGGGAGGAGCAGCAGTTAGTGCCCCCTGGTGGTCACTCCATCTTGGTGGGTCCCGCCCTTGGCCCTGAAGGGGGCATGCAGCATCTTCACAGCTGCAGCTAGGCTGGCATCTGCGGGGGTTTTACTGTGCTGGGCACCACACCAGGTGCTGTATAAGCCTTGGCTCAATTTTCTTCATAGAAATCCTGTAAGGAAGGGGCGGTATCATTTCCCTTTAAAATGAAGACAAAACGAAAAACTACCTTCACTGCTTTAATCTGATTACAAAAGTAAAGCATGGCCATTTAAATATTCAAATATTATAGCACTATATCAAGAGAACGTCAGAGTCCCTACTCATTCCATCCCCCAGAGAAACTCCCCAGCTGTCTTTCCTGTTTCTGCTCTGCCAGTTACCATTAGTAGAAATTGTACCTGCTGCCGTGTCTGTGGGCTGGGCTCAGAGGTGAACTCACCTGCCCAGGCTGTGCAGCTTGGTGAGGGATGAGGCACGGAGGGAGCCTGTGCTTCTCATCAAAGTGGTCACCAGTGACTGGGGCCACTGTGCCCAGGAGCAGGGTATGCACCACCCTCTGGATCGTGGGGCCCCGGCCGTGGACTCTGGATTGGAGTCAGGAACGTGCGTGCTTCATGCCTGATGAGCCTATCTCCAAAGCCAGACCCTCTCCAGTAGCCGCAGAGCCCTGGGCTCAGCCTTCCCCACCTGGCCTCACCTGCCTCCTCCCAGGTGGTCTCTGGCAAGTGGGAGCGCAAGCGTCCTACCTGCTGCTGGGAGGGGTGGGGCTTTCCCTCTGAGGCAGTGCTTCTCCCTTCCTTGCCCCCCCTGCCTGCCTAGGGATGAGATCTACTGCCAGATCAGCAAGCAGCTCACTCACAACCCCTCCAAGAGCAGCTATGCCCGGGGCTGGATCCTCGTGTCTCTCTGTGTGGGCTGCTTCGCCCCCTCTGAGAAGTTCGTTAAGGTAGGGGAGGCTTTTGGCCTCCGGGGGAGGGAAGGGGAGCTGCGCCCGGTCCCTGGGGTTGAGGAGCAGAGCACGGGGAAGAAACTCAGAGGGGCTTGGCAATGAGGCCCTGCCCGGGTCATCTCCTCCCAGGCCTCCCCACCTCCGCAGGGCCCGTCTTCCTGGCCCCCTCCTCCTGGGCACCCGCCACTGCACTCTATCTCCTCTGAGCCCCATTTTATTTATGCGGATGCTGAGTTTGACAATAGCGCCCCCTAGACCCTCCACATGCTGGTTTGAAGCACTTCAGTTCATCTCAGGCCCTTTCGTGACTGCTCCTTAGTGCCAGACCCTGGGTGCTGGGGACACAGAGGCAGAGCAGGTGACAGCTGGATCAACCCGGCTGGTCAGCACTGTGAAGAGGGAGGGCTCAGGGAGGTGGGCGCTGGAGGAAGAGGAGCAGTTAAGCTGGGTGAAGCGGGGTATGGTGTGTGGGGTGAGGCAGGAGGTGCAGCTGAGACTAGACAGGGCCGGATCGTGGTGGCCCTGCTGCCAAACGTGAGGGAGGTGGACTTGATCTGGAGGACAGTGGGGAGCCCTGGAAAGCAGAGGAGGGACGTGGACGGACGGGCCTTGAGCAGGCCCAGAGTGTGGGTGGAGGGACCAGAGGCAGGAGACCCCGTGAGGCTGCTCTGATGGTCCGGGTGTTACCGACCTGGGTCCTCTTTAATCGATAGAAGTTGATAAGAGGTCAGACAAGAAATTCAGGCAAGGCTTTACTGGGACTCATGCTGCAGCACGAGGGAGTGAGAACAAGAAACAGGTGCCTTTGCTCACTCCCTGAGCGGGGGCGGGCTGGTTCCTTAAGTGAGGTGAGGGCGGTGGCGGATTGGTGGGTTGGGCTGGGGTTGGGGGGCTTCGGTGGTCTGCCCACCCCCTTGGTGGTGCTGTGTGCAGGGGGCATGGGCAGTTCCCTGCTTTTGCTCCTGGCAGTTGGTTTGTGGCCTTTTTGTATCTTATTGTTCATAATTGCCCTGACTGCACGTGTGTGCAGTTTTTAGTCCCTTTTGATTTCTTTGTTGCTGGAGGAGACGTTTGTCCAGGTGCAGGCACTCCGTTAGAGGGTCCCAGGTCCCAGCCTATCTCACAGGTGGGGAGGCCGAGGGAGGCTGGAGTGGGGCCCCCTCAGCTGGTCCTCTGTCCATAGTACCTGCGGAACTTCATCCATGGGGGACCACCTGGCTATGCCCCGTACTGTGAGGAGCGGCTCAGGAGGACCTTCGTCAATGGGACACGGACACAGCCACCAAGCTGGCTGGAGCTGCAGGTGTGGCCCCCAGGCGTCTGTGTGTGTGTGTCACCAGTGCACCCCAGTGCCCCAGAAACATTGCCTACTTTGGGATTCTGTGGTCATTCAAACACCCACCCTCAAGTTCTGGAATCTCAGGCCTACTGGAACGGGAAAGCCCACAGTGGTGATGACTCCCGTCTGCTGGCTTTATAGTCAAAGTGACTTGGGCAGGGGGTTTCCTCTGTGTCTCAATGGCTTCATCTGCAACATAACAATAAAGATATTCATTTCACAGGATCTTGTGATGGTTACATGACAGGAGGGCAGAAGCCCCTGCATATGTCAAACCCCGACCACCCAGCCCTAGTGCCCCACCTCAGGGACCCTGAAGGTCCTTTCAGCAGGGCTCCCTGGGCACCTGTGACCAGGGACAGGCAGTGCACCGTGGGATGCTGAGGTCCGAGGGCTCCAATCCCATAGGGAGCAGGGAGCCAGGAGCTCAGAGGGAGTGAGATGTTCTGAAGTGAAAGGATTCCCACAAACCCTTGGATCACTTTCAGGCCACCAAGTCCAAGAAGCCCATCATGTTGCCTGTGACGTTCATGGACGGGACCACCAAGACCCTGTTGACAGACTCGGCAACCACGGCCAAGGAGCTCTGCAACGCGCTAGCCGACAAGACCTCGCTCAATGACCGCTTCGGGTTCTCCCTCTACATTGCCCTGTTTGATAAGGTGAGGCCGGCCCTGATGCCCCTCCTCCTGGCGCCCCCAGGGCCACCCACCAGCTCCCACCCCAGTGCTGCCACCTACTGGCTCAGGTGCCCTTGTGCGGTTACTGACCTTGCAGGGCCTCAGTTTCCTCCTCTGTAAACCAGTGGTAACCCTGGTCCTGCCCCAACTCCTTAGGATCATGGAGAGGTCCTAAGCACCTAAAGAGAAACTGAACAGCACACTGCACTGGTGATTGAAATCCAGGGCTCACTGCAGTTGTATGTGCACAGGTGGATTCAATCCTCTGCTGGTGACAGAAGAAGAACATGGCAGAGAGAGAGAGCCACTGGCTCGCTGAGATTCAGTTTTCCCATTTGCAAATGGGCATATGATTCCTTATCAGGTTGCTATGGTAGTTCCTCTTCACTTGTTACTGACCACCCAGAGTGTATACCTCCCGGGGCACATCTGGGCTTGGAGTCTTCTCTGCTGAGCTGGTCCTGGGAGTGGGCGATTTTGCCTCCACACCCAGCATCACCACCCACAGCAGAGGTGACCCCCAGCCCTCACCCCAGCAGGTCCAGCGATAGGAACATGTTGTCTGATGCCGTTTGCCCGTACTTTTCTCACCAACAGCTACCTCCCATGTTTTGACTGGCCATTTGTCCATCAGAGTTTCACCAAAGGCTTGTACTAGGAAATGGGAACTCCCACATGGCTGTGCCAGCTCAGAGCCCAGGAGCTAGGATCCAGGGGTCCCATGCTGGTCTGCCTTCTGGGTGACCTGGGCAAGCCCCTCCTCTCTCTGAGCCTTGGTTTTCCATCTGAATGAGAACAGTTGGCACAGTCAGTGGCTCCTTGCAGTCCTTCCCGGCCTGCTCACCCTTCCGCTGGGTGACCTCCAGCCCTGTGCCGGCAGGTATCCTCCCTGGGCAGTGGCAGCGACCACGTCATGGACGCCATCTCCCAGTGTGAGCAGTATGCCAAGGAGCAGGGCGCCCAGGAGCGCAACGCCCCGTGGAGGCTCTTCTTCCGCAAGGAGGTCTTCACTCCCTGGCACAACCCCTCAGAAGACAATGTGGCCACCAACCTCATCTACCAGCAGGTGGTGCGAGGGGTCAAGTTTGGGGAGTACAGGTGTGAGAAGGTGAGTGAGAGCTAATTTTCTGGCTGAGCTTGTTTGGTCAAGTCACCTGTGTGCTGAATTGGGCTGAGTGTTGCTGCCCTTGACTCACCATCAGAGAATGTGGAGGTTAGCCAGATGGAGGCTGGGCATTATCTAGGCTTCTCCTGGATTTAACACGATCTATAGGAGCAAGGGCTTTGAAGAGTAGCCTGAATTCTGCAAGTAGGAGGTGTTCCTGCTTTGCTGCAGTGACTGTACATGCTTCAGAACTTGCTGTATTGTTCTTTTTTTTTTTTGACCTCTTTAGATCACTTATTTAATTTATTTATTTGTGGAGTATATTTGATTTACAATGTTGTGTTAGTTTCAGGTCCATCCATGTTGCTGCAAATGGCATTATTTCATTCTTTTTTATGGCATCATTTGCAAATATTTTCTCCTATTCTGTGGGTTCTCTTTTCATTTTCTTTATGACTTCCTTTGCTGTGCAAACCTTTTAAGTTTAATTAGGTCCCATTTGTTTATTTATGTTTTTATTTCCATTACTTTAGGACACGGATTGGAAAAGATTTTGCTTCAATTTATGGCAAAGAGTGTTCTGCCTATGTTTTCCTCTAAGAGTTTTATAGTATCCAGTACATTTAGGTCTCTAATCCATTTTGAGTTTATTTTTGTGTGTGGTGTTAAGGAGTGTTATAATTTCATTCTTTTACATGTAGCTGTCCAGTTTTCCCAGCACTACTTATTGAAGAGATTGTCTTTTCTCCATCATGTAGTCTTACCCCCTTTGTCATAGATTAATTGACCACAGGTGCATGGGTTTATTTCTGGGCTGTCTATCCTGTTCCATTGATCTATGTTTCTGTTTTTGTGCCAGTACAATACTGTTTTGATTACTGTAGCTTTGTACTATAGTCTGAAGTCATGGAGTCTGATTCCTCCAGCTCTGTTTTTCTTTCCAAAGATTGTTTTGGCTATTTGGGGTCTTTTGTTTTTCCATACAAATTTTAAGGTTTTTTTTGTTCTAATTCTGTGAAAAATGCCATTGCTATTTTGATAGGGATTGCATTGAATCTGTAGATTACAGTGGGTAGTATAGTCATTTTGACAATTTTGACTCTTCCAATCCAAGAACATGGTATCTCTTTCCATCTGTTTTTGTCATCCTTGATTTCTTTCATCAACATCTTATAGTTTTCAGAATAAAGGTCTTTTGTCTCCTTAGGTAGGTTTATTCCTAGGTATTTTATTCTTTTTGTCACAGTGGTAATTGGGAGTGTTTCCTTAATTTCTCTTTCAGATTTTTCATCATTAGTGTATAGGAATGCAAGAGATTCCTGTGCATGAATTTTGTATCCTGCAACTTTACCAAATTCATTGATTAGCTCTAGTAGTTTTCTGGTGACATCTTTAGGATTCTCTATGTATAGTATCATGTCATCTGCAAACAGTGACAGTTTTACTTGTTTTCCAATTTGTATCCCTTTTATTTCTTTTTCTTCTCTGATTGCCATGGCTAGGACTTCCAAAACTATGTTGAATAATAGTGGTGAGAGTGGATGTCCTTGTCTTGTTCCTGATCTTAGAGGAAATGCTTTCAGTTTTTCACCATTGAGAATGATGTTTGCTGTGGGTTTGTCGTATATGGCCTTTATTATGTTGAGGTAGGTTCCCTCTATGCCCACTTTCTGGAGAGCTTTTATCATAAATGGGTGTTGAATTTTGTCAAAAGCTTTTTCTGCATCTATTGAGATGATCATATGGTTTTTATTCTTCAATTTGTTAATATGGTATATCACATTGATTGATTTGTGTATATTGAAGAATCCTTGCATCCCTGGGATAAATCCAACTTGATCATGGTGTATGATCCTTTTAATGTGTTGTTGGATTCTGTTTGCTAGTATTTTGTGGAGGATTTTTGCAACTATATTCATCAGTGATATTGGTCTGTAATTTTCTTTTTTTGTAGTATCTTTGTCTGGTTTTGGTATCAGGGTGATGGTGGCCTCATAGAATGAGTTTGGGAGTGTTTCTTCCTCTGCAATTTTTTGGAAGAGTTTGAGAAGGATGGATATTAGCTCTTCTCTAAATGTTTGATGGAGTTCGCCTGTGAAGCCATCTGGTCCTCGGCTTTTGTTTGTTTGAAGATTTTTAATCACATTTTCAATTTCAGTGCTTGTAATTGGTCTGTTTATATTTTCTACTTCTTCCTGGTTCAGTCTTGGAAGGTTGTGTTTTTTTAAGAATTTGTCCATTTCTTCCAGGTTGTCCATTTTATTGGCACAGAGTTGCTTGTAGTAGTCTCTTAGGATGCTTTGTATTTCTGCTGTGTCTGTTGTAACTTCTCCTTTTTCATTTCTAATTTTATTGATTTGAGTCCTCTCCCGCTTTTTCTTGATAAGTCTGGCTAATGGTTTATCAATTTTGTTTATCTTCTCAAAGAACCAACTTTTAGTTTTATTGATTGTTGCTATTGTTTTCTTTGTTTCTGTTTCATTTATTTCTGCTCTGATCTTTATCATTTCTTTCCTTCTACTCACTTTGGGTTTTGTTTGTTCTTCTTTCTCTAATTCCTTTAAGTGTAAGGTTAGGTTGTGTATTTGAGATTTTTCTTGTTTCTTGAGGTAGGCTTGCATTGAGGTAAACTTCCTGCTTAGAACTGCTTTTGCTGCATCCCATAGGTTTTGGATCATCGTGTTTTCATTGTCATTTGTCTCTAGGCATTTTTTTATTTCCTCTTTGATTTCTTCAGTGATCTCTTGGTTATTTAGTAACGTATTGTTTAGCCTTCATGTGTTTGTGCTTTTCACGTTTTTTTCCCTGTAATTGATTTCTTTTTTTTTTTTTTTTTTTTTTTTTTTTTTTTTTTTAATAGCTACTTTATTTATTTATTTTATTTTTTTGGCTGTGTTCGGTCTTCGGTTCGTGCGCGGGCTTTCTCCATTTGCGGCAAGCGGGGGCCACTCTTCATCGCGGTGCGGGGACCGCTCTTCATCGCGGTGCGCGGGCCTTTCACTATCGCGGCCCCTCCCGCTGCGGGGCACAGGCTCCAGACGCGCAGGCTCAGTAGTTGTGGCTCACGGGCCCAGCTACTCCGTGGCATGTGGGATCTTCCCAGACCAGGGCTCGAACCCGTGTCCCCTGCATTAGCAGGCAGATTCTCAACCACTGCGCCACCAGGGAAGCCCCCTGTAATTGATTTCTAATCTCATAGCATTGTGGTCAGAAAAGATGCTTGATATGATTTCAATTTTCTTAAATTTACTGTGGCTTGATTTGTGACCCAAGATGTGATGTAGCCTGGAGAATGATCCATGCGCACTTGAGAAGAAAGTGTAATCTGCTGTTTTTGGTTAGAATGTCCCATAAATATCAGTTAAATCTATCTGGTCTGTTGTGTCATTTAATGCTTGTGTTTCCTTATTAATTTTCTTTTTGGATGATCTGTCCATTGGTCTAAGTGAGGTGTTAAAGTCCCCCACTATTATTGTGTTACTGTCGATTTCCTCTTTTATAGCTGTTAGCACTTGCCTTATGTATTGAGGTGCTCCTATGTTGGGTGCATATATATTTATAATTGTTATATCTTCTTCTTGGATTGATCCCTTGATCATTATGTAGTGTCCTTCCTTGTCTCTTGTAACATTCTTTATTTTAAAGTCTATTTTATCTGATATGAGTATTGCTACTCCAGCTTTCTTTTTTTTTTATAAACCACTTTATTGAGATAATATATCACACAATTCTCCCATTTAAAGTACACAATTCAATGGTTTTTAGTATATTCATAGACTTGTGCAACCAACACCAGAACCAATTTTACAACATTTTCATCAACACAAGAGATAATCCCACCCCCCCATAAGCAGTCATTCCTCATTCCTGTCACCCCAGTCCCTGGTCACCACTGCTCTGCTTTCTGTCTCCATGGATTTACCTCTTTGGGTCATTTCATAGAAATGGAATCATTCAATATGTGGCCTATCGTGTCTGGCTTCTTTCAGTGAGACCATGCTTTCAAGGTTCAGCCATGCTGTAGTGTGTGTCAGTATTTCATTCCTTTTTTTTTTTTTTTTTAGTATGAGTTGTTTTTTGTTTGTTTGTTTGTACTGCAGGTTCTTATCAGTCATCAGTTTTATACACATCAGTGTATACATGTCAATCCCAATCGCCCAATTCAGCACACCACCATCCCCACCCCACTGTGGTTTTCCCCCCTTGGTGTCCATACGTTTGTTCTCTACATCGGTGTCTCAACTTCTGCCCTGCAAACCGGTTCATCTGTACCATCTTTCTAGGTTCCACATACATGCGTTAATATACGATATTTGTTTTTCCGTTTCTGACTTACTTCACTCTGTATGACAGTCTCTAGACCCATCCACGTCTCAACAAATGACTCAATTTCATTCCTTTTTATGGCTGAGTAATATTCCATTGTATATATGTACCACAACTTCTTTATCCATTCGTCTGTCGATGGGCATTTAGGTTGCTTCCATGACCTGGCTATTGTAAATAGTGCTGCAATGAACATAGGGGTGCATGTGTCTTTTTGAATTACGGATTTCTCTGGGTATATGCCCAGTAGTGGGATTGCTGGATCATATGGTAATTCTATTTTTAGTTTTTTAAGGACCCTCCATATTGTTCTCCATAGTGGCTGTATCAATTTACATTCCCACCAACAGTGCAAGAGGGTTCCCTTTTCTCCACACCCTCTCCAGCATTTGTTGTTTGTAGATTTTCTGATGATGCCCATTCTAAGTGGTGTGAGGTGATACCTCACTGTAGTTTTGACTTGCATTTCTCTAATAATTAGTGATGTTGAGCATCTTTTCATGTGCTTCTTGGCCATCTGTATGTCTTCTTTGGAGAAATGTCTATTTAGGTTTTCTGCCCATTTTTGGATTGGCCAGCTTTCTTTTGATTTCCATTTGCATGGAATATCTTTTTCCATCCCCTCACTTTCAGTCTGTATGTGTCCCTAGGTCTGAAGTGGGTCTCTTGTAGACAGCATATATATGGGTCTTGTTTTTGTATCCAGTCAGCAAGCCTGTGTCTTTTGGTTGGAGCATTTAATCCATTCACATTTAAGGTAATTATCAATATGTATGTTACTATTACCATTTTCTTAATTGTTTTGGGTTTGTTTTTTTTTGTTTGTTTGTTTCTTTTTCCCTACTTGATCTAAGAGAGGTATGTTGAAGTCATCCATTATGATGTTGTTTGTGTTAATTACTCTTTTTATTGTCCACCTTTTTTTTGCTTTATACATTTTTTTAATATAAATTTATTTATTTATTTATATTTATATTTTGGCTGTGTTGGGTCTTCGTTTCTGTGCGAGGGCTTTCTCTAGTTGCGGTGAGCAGGGGCCACTCTTCATCGCGGTGCGCGGGCCTCTCACTGTCGTGGCCTCTCTTGTTGCAGAGCACAGGCTCCAGACGCGCAGGCTCAGTGGTTGTGGCTCATGGGCTTAGTCGCTCCGCAGCATGTGGGATCTTCCCAGACCAGGGCTTGAACCCGTGTCCCCTGCATTGGCAGGCAGATTCTTAACCACTGTGCCACCAGGGAAGCCCTTGGGTTTGTTTTTGTAGGTCCTTTTCTTCTCTTGTGTTTCCCACTTAGAGAAGTTCCTTCAACATTTGTTGTAGAGCTGGTTTTGTGGTGCTGAATTCTCTTAGCTTTTGCTTGTCTGTAAAGCTTTTGATTTCTCCGTCGAATCTGAATGAGATCCTTGCCGGGTAGAATAATCTTGGTTGTAGGTTCTTCCCTTTCTTCACTTTAAATATATCATGCCACTCCCTTCTGGCATGTAGAGTTTCTGCTGAGAAATCAGCTGTTAACCTTATGGGAGTTTCCATGTATGTTATTTGTCGTTTTCCCCTTGTTGCTTTTAATAATTTTTCTTTGTCTTTAATTTTTGTCTATTTGATTACTATGTGTCTTGGCGTGTTTCTCCTTGGGTTTATCCTGCCTGGGACTTTCTGTGCTTCCTGGACTTGGGTGGCTATTTCCTTTCCCATGTTAGGGAAGTTTTCAACTATAATTTCTTCAAATATTTTCTCAGGTCCTTTCTCTCTCTCTCTCTTCTCCTTCTGGGACCCCTGTAATACAAATGTTGTTGCGTTTAATGTTGTCCCAGACGTCTCTTAGGCTGTCTTCATTTCTTTTCATTCTTTTTTCTTTATTCTGTTCCACGGCAGTGAGTTCCACCATTCTGTCTTCCAGGTCACTTATCCGTTCTTCTGCCTCAGTTATTCTGCTATTGATTCCCTCTAGTGTATTTTTCATTTCAATTATTGTATTGTTCATCTCTGTTTGTTTGTTCTTTAATTCTTCTAGGTCTTTGTTAAACATTTCTTGCATCTTCTTGATCTTTGCCTCCGTGCTTTTTCCGAGGTCCTGGATCATCTTCACTATCATTATTCTGAATTCTTTTTCTGGAAGGTTGCCTATCTCCAATTCATTTAGTTGTTTTTCTGGGGTTTTATCTTGTTCCTTCATCTGGTACATAGCCCTCTGCCTTTTCATCTTGTCTAACTTTCTGTGAATGTGGTTTTTGTTCCACAGGCTGCAGGATTGTAGTTCTTCTTGCTTCTGCTGTCTGCCCTCTGGTGGATGAGGCTATCTAAGAGGCTTGTGCAAGTTTCCTGATGGGAGGGACTGGTGGTGGGTAGAGCTGGGTGTTGCTCTGGTGGGCAGAGCTCAGTAAAACTTTAATCCACTTCTCTGCTGTTGGGTGGGGCTGGGTTCCCTCCCTGTTGGTTGTTTGACCTGAGGTGACCCAACACTGGATCCTACCCAGGCTCTTTGATGGGGCTAATGTCGGATTCTGGGAGGGCTCACGCCAAGGAGTACTTCCCAGAACTTCTGCTGCCTGTGTCCTTGTCCTCATGGTGAGACACAGCCACCCCCTACCTCTGCAGGAGACCCTCCAACACTAGCAGGTAGGGCTGATTCAGTCTCCCATGGGGTCACTGCTCCTTCCCCTGGGTCCCAATGCACACACTACTTTGTGTGTGCCTTCCAAGAGTGGAGTCTCTGTTTCCCCCAGTCCTGTCGAAGTCCTGCAATCAAATCCCGCTAGCCTTGAAAGTCTGATTCTCTGGGAATTCCTCCTCCCGTTGCCGGACCCCCAGGTTGGGAAGCCTGACATGGGGCTCAGAACCTTCACTCCAGTGGGTGGACTTCTGTGGTATAAGTGTTCTCCAGTTTGTGAGTCACCCACCCAGCAGTTATGGGATTTGATTTTATTGTGATTGTGCCCCTCCTACCATCTCATTGTGGCTTCTCCTTTGTCTTTGGATGTGGGGTATCTTTTTCGGTGAGTTCCAGTGTCTTCCTGTCAATGATTGTTCAGCAGTTGGTTGTGATTCTGGTGCTCTCTCAAGAGGGAGTGAGCGCACGTCCTTCTACTCCGCCATTTTCAAGATTGTACCTTTCTAAGAATTTGTCCATTTCTTCAACGTTGTCCATTTTGTTGGCATACAGTTGCTTGTAGTAGTCTCTTATGATCCTTTGTATTTCTGTGGTGTCAGTTGTAACTTCTCCTTTTTCATTTCTAATTTTTTTTAAACAACTTTATGGGAGTATAATTGCTTTACAATGGTGTGTTAGTTTCTGCTTTATAACAAAGTGAATCAGTTATACATATACGTATGTTCCCATATCTCTTCCCTCTTGCATCTCCCTCCCTCCCACCCTCCCTATCCCACCCCTCTAGGTGGTCACAAAGCACCGAGCTGATCTCCCTGTGCTATGCGGCTGCTTCCCACTAGCTATCTATTTTACATTTGGTAGTGTATATATGTCTATGCCACTCTCTCACCCTGTCACGTCTTACCCCTCCCCCTTCCCATATCCTCAAGTCCATTCTCTAGTAGGTCTGTGTCTTTATTCCCGTCTTGCCACTAGGTTCTTCATGACCTTTATTTTCCCTTAGATTCCATATATATGTGTTAGCATACTGTATTTGTTTTTCTCTTTCTGACTTACTTCACTCTGTATGACAGACTCTAAATCCATCCACCTCACTACAAATACCTCCATTTCATTTCTTTTTATGGCCGAGTAATATTCCATTGTATATATGTGCCACATCTTCTTTATCCATTCATCCGATGATGGACACTTTGGTTGCTTCCATGTCCTGGCTATTGTAAATAGAGCTGCAATGAACATTTTGGTACATGACTCTTTTTGAATTATGGTTTTCTCAGGGTATATGCCCAGTAGTGGGATTGCTGGGTCGTATGGTAGTTCTATTTTTAGTTTTTTAAGGAACCTCCATATATTCTCCATAGTGGCTGTATCAATTTACATTCCCACCAACAGTGCAAGAGGGTTCCCTTTTCTCCACACCCTCTCCAGCATTTATTGCTTCTAGATTTTTTGATGATGGCCATTCTGACCGGTGTGAGATGATGTCTCATTGTAGTTTTGATTTGCATTTCTCTAATGATTAATGATGTCGAGCATTCTTTCATGTGTCTGTTGGCAATCTGTATATCTTCTTTGGAGAAATGTCTATTTAGGTCTTCTGCCCATTTTTGGATTCGGTTGTTTGTTTTTTTGTTATTGAGCTGCATGAGCTGCTTGTAAATCTTGGAGATTAATCCTTTGTCAGTTGCTTCATTTGCAAATATTTTCTCCCATTCTGAGGGTTGTCTTTTGGTCTTGTTTATGGTTTCCTTTGCTGTGCAAAAGCTCTTAAGTTTCATTAGGTCCCATTTGTTTATTTTTGTTTTTATTTCCATTTCTCTAGGAGCTGGGTCAAAAAGGATCTTGCTGTGATTTATGTCATAGAGTGTTCTGCCTATGTTTTCCTCTAAGAGTTGATAGTATCTGGACTTACACTTAGGTCTTTAATCTATTTTGAGTTTATTTTTGTGTATTGTGTGAGGGAGTGTTCTAATTTCATACTTTTACATGTACCTGTCCAATTTTCCCAGCACCATTTATTGAAGAGGCTGTCTTTTCTCCACTGTATATGCTTGCCTCCTTTATCAAAGATAAGGTGACCATATGTGCATGGGTTTATCTCTGGGCTTTCTATCCTGTTCCATTGATCTATATTTCTGTTTTTGTGCCAGTACCAAACTTTCTTGATTACTGTAGCTTTGTAATATAGTCTGAAGTCAGGGAGCCTGATTCCTCCAGCTCCATTTTTCGTTCTCAAGATTGCTTTGGCTATTCGGGGTCTTTTGTGTCTCCATACAAATTGTGAAATTTTTTGTTCTAGTTCTGTGAAAAATGCCATTGGTAGTTTGATAGGGATTGCATTGAATCTGTAGATTGCTTTGGGTAGTAGAGTCATTTTCACAATGTTGATTCTTCCAATCCAGGAACATGGTATATCTCTCCATCTATTTGTATCATCTTTAATTTCTTTCATCAGTGTCCTATAATTTTCTGCATACAGGTCTTTTGTCTCCTTAGGTAGGTTTATTCCTAGATATTTTATTCTTTTTGTTGCAATGGTAAACGGGAGTGTTTTCTTAATTTCACTTTCAGATTTTTCATCATTAGTATATAGGAATGCAAGAGAAATCTGTGCATTAATTTTGTATCCTGCTACTTTACCGAATTCATTGATTAGCTCTAGTAGTTTTCTGGTGGCAGTTTTAGGATTCTCTATGTATAGTATCATGTCATCTGCAAACAGTAACAGCTTTACTTCTTCTTTTCCGATTTGGATTCCTTTTATTTCTTTTTCTTCTCTGATTGCTGTGGCTAACACTTCCAAAACTATGTTGATTAATAGTGGTGAGAGTGGGCAACCTTGTTTTGTTCCTGATCTTAGTGGAAATGGTTTCAGTTTTTCACCATTGAGGACAATGTTGGCTGTGGGTTTGTCATATATGGCTTTTATTATGTTGAGGAAAGTTCCCTCCATGCCTACTTTCTGCAGGGCTTTTATCATAAATGGGTGTTGAATTTTGTCGAAAGCTTTCTCTGCATCTATTGAGATGATCATATGGTTTTTCTCCTTCAATTTGTTAATATGATGTATCACGTTGATTGATTTGCGTATATTGAAGAATCCTTGCATTCCTGGAATAAACCCCACTTGATCATGGTGTATAATCCTTTTAATGTGCTGTTGGATTCTGTTTGCTAGTATTTTGTTAAGGATTTTTGCATCTATGTTCATCAGTGATATTGGCCTGTAGTTTTCTTTCTTTGTGACATCTTTGTCTGGTTTTGGTATCAGGATGATGGTGGCCTCGTAGAATGAGTTGGGGAGTGTTCCTCCCTCTGCAATATTTTGGAAGAGTTTGAGACGGATAGGTGTTAGTTCTTCTCTAAATGTTTGATAGAATTCGCCTGTGAACCCATCTGGTCCTGGCCTTTTGTTTGTTGGAAGATTTTTAATCACAGTTTCAATTTCAGTGCTTGTGATTGGTCTGTTCATATTTTCTATTTCTTCCTGGTTCAGTCTCGGTAGGTTGTGCATTTCTAAGAATCTGTCCATTTCTTCCAGGTTGTCCATTTTATTGGCATAGAGTTGCTTGTAGTAATCTCTCATGATCGTTTGTATTTCTGCAGTGTCAGTGGTTACTTCTCCTTTTTCATTTCTAATTCTATTGATTTGAGTCTTCTCCCTTTTTCTCTTGATTAGTCTGGCTAATGGTTTATCAATTTTGTTTATCTTCTCAAAGAACCAGCTTTTAGTTTCATTGATTTTTGCTATTGTTTCCTTCATTTCTTTTTCATTTATTTCAGATCTGATCTTTATGATTTCTTTCCTTCTGCTAGCTTTGGAGTTTTTTTGTTCTTCTTTCTCTAATTGCTTTAGGTGCAAGTTTAGGTTGTTTATTCGAGATGTTTCCTGTTTCTTGAGGTAGGCTTGTATTGCTATAAACTTCCCTCTTAGCATTGCTTTTGCTGCATCCCATAGGTTTTGGGTCGTCGTGTCTCCATTGTCATTTGTTTCTAAGTATTTTTAGATTTACCCTTTGATTTCTTCAGTGATCACTTCGTTATTAAGTAATGTATTGTGTAGCCTCCATGTGTTTGTATTTTTTACAGATCTTTTCCTGTAATTGATATCTAGTCTCATAGCGTTGTGGTTGGAAAAGATACTTGATACGATTTCAATTTTCTTAAATTTACCAAGGCTTGATTTGTGACCCAAGATATGATCTATCCTGGAGAATGTTCCATGAGCACTTGAGAAAAATGTGTATTCTGTTGTTTTGGGGTGGCATGTCCTATAAATATCAATTAATTCCATCTTGTTTAATGTATCATTTAAAGCTTGTGTTTCCTTATTTATTTTCATTTTGGTTGATCTGTCCATTGGTGAAGGTGGGGCGTTAAAGTCCCCTACTATGATTGTGTTGCTGTCGATTTCCCCTTTTATGGCTGTTAGTATTTGCCTTATGTATTGAGGTGCTCCTATGTTGGGTGCATAAATATTTACAATTGTTATACCTTCCTCTTGGATCGATCCCTTGATCATTATGTAGTGTCCTTCTTTGTCTCTTGTAATAGTCTTTATTTTAAAGTCTATTGTGTCTGATATGAGCATTGCTACTCCAGCTTTCTTTTGATTTCCATTTGCATGGAATATCTTTTTCCATCCCCTCACTTTCAGTCTGTATGTGTCTCTAGGTCTGAAGTGGGTCTCTTGTAGACAGCATATATATGGGTCTTGTTTTTGTATCCATTCAGCCAGTCTGTGTCTTTTGGTGGGAGCATTTAATCCATTTACATTTAAGGTAATTATTGATATATATGTTCCTATTCCCATTTTCTTAAATGTTTTGGGTTTGTTATTGTAGGTGTTTTCCTTCTCTTGTGTTTCTTGCCTAGAGAAGTTCCTTTAGCATTTGTTGTAAAGCTGGTTTGGTGGTGCTGAACTCTCTCAGCTTTTGCTTGTCTGTAAAGGTTTTAATTTCTCCATCAAATCTGAATGAGATCCTTGCTGGGTAGAGTAATCTTGGTTGTAGGTTTTTCTCCTTCATCACTTTAAGTATGTCCTGCCACTCCCTTCTGGCTTGCAGAGTTTCTGCTGAAAGATCAGCTGTTAACCTTATGGGGATTCCCTTGTGTGTTATTTGTTGTTTTTCCCTTGCTGCTTTTAATATGTTTTCTTTATATTTAATTTTTGATAGTTTGATTAATATGTGTCTTGGCCTGTTTCTCCTTGGATTTATCCTGTATGGGACTGTCTGTGCTTCCAGGACTTGATTAACTATTTCCTTTCCCATATTAGGAAAGTTTTCAACTATAATCTCTTCAAATATTTTCTCAGTCCCTTTGTTTTTCTCTCTTCTTCTGGGACCCCTATAATTTGAATGTTGGTGTGTTTAATATTGTCCAGAGGTCTCTGAGACTGTCCTCAGTTCTTTTCATTCTTTTTTCTTTATTCTGCTCTGCAGTAGTTATTTCCACTATTTTATCTTCCAGGTCACTTATCCGTTCTTCTGCCTCAGTTATTTTGCTATTGATCCCTTCTAGAGTATTTTTAATTTCATTTATTGTGTTTTTCATCATTGCTTGGTTCCTCTTTAGTTCTTCTAGGTCCTTGGTAAATGTTTCTTGCATGTTGTCTATTCTATTTCCAAGATTTTGGATCATCTTTACTATCATTATTCTGAATTCTTTTTCAGGTAGACTGCCTATTTCCTCTTCATTTGTTAGGTCTGGTGTGTTTTTACCTTGCTCCTTCTTCTGCTGTGTGTTTTTCTGTCTTCTCATTTTGCTTAACTTACTGTGTTTGGGGTCTCCTTTTCACAGGCTGCAGGTTCATAGTTCCTGTTGTTTTTGGTATCTGTCCCCAGTGGCTATGGTTGGTTCAGTGGGTTGTGTAGGCTTCCTGGTGGAGGGGACTAGTGCCTGTGTTCTGGTGGATGAGGCTGGGTCTTGTCTTTCTGGTGCGCACGTCCACGTCTGGTGGTGTGTTTTGGGGTGTCTGTGTCCTTATTATGATTTTAGGCAGCCTGTCTGCTAATGGATGGGGCTGTGTTCCTGTCTTGCTAGTTGTTTGGCATAGGGTGTCCAGCACTGTAGCTTGCTGGTCGTTGAGTGAAGCTGGGTCTTGATGTTGAGATGGAGATATTTGAGAGATTTTCGCCGTTTGGTATTACGTGGAGCTGGGAGGTCTCTTGTGGACCAGTGTTCTGAAGTTGGCTCTCCCACCTCAGAGGCACAGCCCTGATGCCTAGCTGGAGCACCAAGAGCCTTTCATCCACATGGCTCAGAGTAAAACGGAGAAAAAATAGAAAGAAAGAAAGAAAGAAAGAGGATAAAATAAAATACAATATAATAAATCTATTATAAAGCAAAGCTATACAGACAAAATCTCACCCAGAAGCATACACATATACACTCACAGAAAAAGGAAAAGGGGAAAAATTAATATATCCTGCTCCCAAAGTCCACCTCCTGTATTTGGGATGATTCGTTGTCTATTCAGGTTTTCAACAGATGCAGGCACATCAAGTTGTTTGTGGAGTTTTAATCCGCTGCTTCTGAGGCTGCTGGGAGAGATTTCCCTTTCTCTTCTTTGTTCACACAGCTCCCGGGGTTCAGCTTTGGATTTGAACCCACCTCTGCATGTAGGTCGCCTGAGGGCGTCTGTTCCCCGCCCAGACAGAATGGGGTTAAAGGAGCAGCTGCTTCGGGGGCTCTGGTTCACTCAGGACGGTGTGAGGGAGGGGTACGGAGTGCAGGGCGAGCCTACGGCGGCAGAGGCCAGCGTGACGTTGCAGCAGCCTGAGGCGCGCCATGCATTCTCCCGAGGAAGTTGTCCCTGGATCACGGGAGCCCGGCCGTGGGGGCTGCACCGGCTCCCGGGAGGGGCGGTGTGGAGAGTGCTCTGTGCTCGCACACAGGCTTTTTGGTGGCGGCAGCAGCAGCAGCCTTAGCGTCTCATGCCCGTCTCTGGGGTCCGCGCTGATAGTCGCGGCTCGCGCCCATCTCTGGAGCTCGTTTAGATGGCGCTCTGAATCCCCTCTCCTTGCATGCCGCGAAACAAAGAGGCAAGAAAAATCTCTTGCCTCTTCGGCAGCTGCAGACTTTTTCCTGGACTCCCTCCCAGCTAGCTGTGGTGCGCTAACCCCTTCAGGCTGTGTTCATGCCGCCAACCCCAGTCCTCTCCCTGCGATCCGACCGAAGCCCGAGCCTCAGCTCCCAGCCTCCGCCCACCCTGGCGGGTGAGCAGACAAGCCTCTCGGGCTGGTGAGTGCTGCTCGGCGCTGAGCCTCTGGGCGGGAGTCTCTCCGCTTTGCCCTCCGCACCCCTGTGGCTGTGCTCTCCTCCGTGGCTCTGAAGCTTCCCCCCTCTGCCACCCGCAGTCTCCGCCCACGAAGGGGCTTCCTAGTGTGTGGAAACCTTTCCTCCTTCACGGCTCCCTCCCACTGGTGCAGGTCCCGTCCCTATTCTTTTGTCTCTGTTATTATTATTTTTTCTTTTGCCCTATCCAAGTACGTGGGGAGTTTCTTGCCTTTTGGGAGGTCTGACGTCTTCTGCCAGCGTTTCAGTGGGTGTTCTGTAGGAGCAGTTCCACGTGTAGATGTATTTCTAATGTATCTTTGGGAAGGAAGGTGATCTCCACGTCTTACTCTTCTGCCATCTTGCCCCCTCCCCATTTCTAATTTTATTGATTTGAGCCTTCTCCATTTTTTTCTTGATGAGTTTGGCTAAAGGTTTATCAATTTTGTTTATCTTTTCTTAGAACCAGCTTCTTGTTTCATTGATCTTTTCTATTGTTTTCATTGTCTCTATTTCATTTATTCCTGCTCTGACCTTTATGATTTCTTTCCTTCTACTAACTTTAGGTTTTGTTTGTTCTTTCTCTAGTTGCTTGAGGTATAAGGTTAGATTGTTTACTTGAGATTTTTCTTGTTTCCTGAGGTAAAATTGTATTGCTATACAATCTTAGAACAGTTTTTGCTGCATCCCATAGGTTTTGGATTGTTGTGGTTTTGTTGTCATTTGTCTCTAGGTATTTATTTAAAATCTTTTTGGCTGTGCTGCGTGGCATGTGGGATCTTAGTTCCCTGACCAGGGATTGAACTCACACCCCCTGCGGTAGAAGCATGGAATCTTAAGCACTGGACCACCAGAGAAGTCCCTAAGTATTTTTTAATTTCCTCTTGATTTCTTCAGTGATCCATTGGTTGTTTAGTAACATATTGTTTAGTCTCCATGTGTTTTTGTTTCTTACAGTGTTTTTTTTTCTTGTAATTGATTTCTAATCTCGTAGCATTGTGATTGGAAAAGATGCTTGAGATGATTTCAATTTTCTTAAATTTAGTGAGGTTTGATTTGTGGTACAAGATGTGATCTATCCTAGAGAATGTTCCATGTGCACTTGAGATGAATGTGTATTCTGCTGCTTTCAATGGAATGTCCTATAGATACCAATTAAGTCTATCTGGTCTAATGTGTCATTTAAGGCTTATGTTTCCTTATTAATTTTCTGTCTGGATGATCTGTCTGTTGGTGTAAGTGGGGTGTTAAAGTCCCCCACTCTTATTGTGTTACTGTTGATTTCTCCTTTTATGGCTGTTAGCATTTGCCTTATATATTGAGGTGCTCCTGTGTTGGGTGCATAAATATTTACAATTGTTATATCTTCTTCTTGGATTGCTCCCTTGATCATTATGTAGTGTTCTTCCTTGTTTCTTGTAACAGTCTTTATTTTAAAGTCTATTTTGTCTGATATGGGTATTGCTATTCCAGTTTTCTTTTGATTTTCATTTGCATGGAATATCTTTTTCCATCCCCTCACTTTCAGTCTGTATGTGTCCCAAGATCTGAAGTGGGTCTCTTGTAGACAGCATATATACAGGTCTTGTTTTTGTATCCATTCAGCCCATCTATGTCTTTTGTTTGGAGCATTTAATCCATTTATATTTAAAGTAATCATCAATATGTATGTTCCTAGTGCCATTTTCTTAATTGTTTTGGGTTTGTAGGTGTTTTTTCTTCCCTTCCTCTTTTGTTCTCTTCTGTTGTGGTTTGATCACCATCTTTAGTGTTGTGTTTGGGTTGCTTTTTCTTTTGTGTATGTGTATCTACTGTAGTTTTGGGTTTGCATTTCCCGTGAGGTTTTGATTTAGCAGTGTATATATGTACAAGGTTGTTTTAAGTTTCTGGTCTCTTTCCCACCTAGAGAAGTTCCTTTAACATTTGTTGTAAAGCTGGTTTGGTGGTGCTGAATTCTCTTAGCTTTTGCTTGTCTGTAAAGCTTTTGAGTTCTCTGTTGAATCTGAATGAGAGCTCTGCTGGGTAGAGTATTCTTTTTTTTTTATAAATTTATTTATTTTATTTATTTATTTTTGGTTGCGTTGGGTCTTCATTGCTGCATGTGGGCTTTCTCTAGTTGCGGTGAGCGGGGGCTACTCTTCATTGCAGTGTGCAGGCTTCTCATTGCGGTGGCTTCTCTTGTTGTGGAGCATGGGCTCTAGGCGTGCGGGCTTCAGTAGGTGTGGCACACAGGCTCAGTAGTTGTGGCACACAGGCTCTAGAGTACAGACTCAGTACTTGTGGCTCACAGGCTTAGTTGCTCTGAGGCATGTGAAATCTTCCCAGACCAGGGTTCGAACCTGTGTCCCCTGCATTGGTAGGTGGATTCTTAACCACTGCACCACCAGGGAATTCCCAGGGTAGAGTATTCTTGGTTGTAGGTTCTTCCCTTTCATCACTTTAAATATATCATGGTACTCCCTTCTGGCCTACAGAGTTTCTGCTGAAAATTCAGCTGATAACCTTATGGGGATTCCCTGGTATGTTGTTTGTTGTTTGTCCCTTGTTGTTTTTAATATTTTTCTTTGTCTTTAATTCTTGTTGTTTTGATTAATATGTGTCTCAGCATGTTCCTCCTTGGGTTTATCCTGCATGGGATTCTCTGTGCTTCCTGGACTTCAGTGAGTTTTTCCTTTCTCATGTTAGGCAAGTTTTCAGTTATAACATCTTCAAATATTTTCTCAGGCCCTTTCTCTTTTTCTTCTCCTTCTGGGACCCCTATAATGTGAATGTTCATGTGTTTAATATTGTCCCAGAGGTTTCTGAGACTGTCCTCATTTCTTTTCGTTCTTTTTTCTTTATTATGTTCTGTGGCAGTGATTTCCACCACTCTGTCTTCCAGCTCTCTTATCCTTTCTTCTGCCTCATTTATTCTGCTGTTGATTCCTTCTAGAATATTTTTCATTTCAGTTATTGTATTGTTCATCTCTATTTGTTCTTTAAATCTTCTAGCTCCTTGGGTTTTTTAAATAAATAAATTTATTTATCTATCTATCTATCTATTAATTAATTAATTAATTTATGGCTGCATTGAGTCTCTGTTGCTGCTCGCAGGCTTTCTCTAGTTGCGGCGAGCCAGGGCCACTCTTCGTTGCAGTGATCCGGGGCTACTCTTCGTTGCAGCGCGCAGGCTTCTCATTGCAGTGGCTTCTCTCATTGCGGTGGCTTCCCTTATTGCGGAGCACAGGCTCTAGGCTCGCGGACTTCAGTAGTTGTGGCATGCAGGCTCAGTAGTTGCACCTTGCAGGCTCTAGAGTGCAGGCTCAGTAGTTGTGGCGCATGGGCTTAGTTGCTCCACGGCATGCAGGATCTTCCCGGACCAGGGATTGAATCTGTGTCCCCTGCATTGGCAGGCAGATTCTTAACTGCTGCACCACCAGCGAAGTCCGTAGCTCCTTGTTAAACATTTCTTGTATCTTCTCGATTTGTGCCTCCACTCTTTTTTTGAGATTTTGGATCATCTTTACTATCATTACTCTGAATTCTTTTTCAGGTAGATTGCCTATCTTCTCATCATTTAGTTGTTCTTGTGGTTTTTATCTTGTTCCTTCATTTGCAACATATTTCTCTGTCAACTAATTTTGTCTGACTTTCTGTGTTTGGGGTCTCCTTTCCACAGGCTGAAGGATCATAGTTCCTCTTGTTTCTGGTGTCTGCTCCCTGGTGGGTGAGGTTGGTCCAGCGACTTGGGTAGGCTTCCTGGTGGGAGGGATTGGTGCCTGCCCTCTTGTGGGTGGAGCTGTATCTTGTCCCTCTGATGGGCAGGGCCGTGTCAAGGGGTGTGTTTTGAGGTGGCTGTGAGCTCAGTATGACTTCAGGCAGCCTGTCTTCTGATGGGTGGGGCTGTGTCCTTATCTTGGGGGTTGTTTGGACTGAGACTTTCCAGCTCTCAAGCCGGGTCTTGGTGCTGAAATGCGCACCTCTGGAAGATCTCACTGTGATCAGTATTCCCTGGGCCTTCAGTGTCCTAGCCTTCACAGTGAGTGATAGTTGACCTTCGCATCCCCAGAAGACCCTCTAAGACCCCTAGGTAGATATAATCCAGGTGTCTATCAGGTACTGCTTTGTGCTGGGTCCCAGTGCACGTGAGACCTTGTGTGCACCCTCCAAGAGTGGAGTCTCCATTTCCCCCAGCCCTGTGGAGCTCCTGCCCTCAAGCCCTGCTGGCCTTCGGGGCTAAATGCTCTGGGGGTTCTTCTGCCCAATGCCAGACTCTCAGACTGTCTTGGAGGGCTATTTTATGTGGGAACGTCCATGTGTTGCCTGCGTGGGTTTAATATTTTTTGGTGCGAGGGTTGTTTTTAGTATAGATATCTGCCACTTCTTTCCTCAGTGTATTCTGGCCATTAGCCCCTTTATAGGAGGTATGACTGATGTTGTGGTGACCATAGCCTGTACTGGATATTGAGTAGAGCATCCCCTTTGCTCTGTGGTTGTCACTGCCCTGTCAGAGATGGGCTCTGCTCCCTAGTTGTTGGAGTAGAGGCCCCCAGATCTGCTTCTTAGCTGTGTTTCTGATCTGCACTGTGAGGTAGGCAGGATTGGATCACTCCCACTGGGAAAGAAGCCACTGAGTATTCCTCTTCTGGAGCTGTTCATCTGTGGGTATGCTCTGTTGTGTCACCTTTCACCTGTTTTGCGAGCTCTCAGATTACACTGTCATTGGCACTGCTCTCAGCCCCACCTTAAATGTGGGCATGCCAGCAATCAGCCCTGGTGTCTCTCATGTGTTGTTTTCACCAGGCCACTAGCATAGATCTACTGAAGTCAGGTCCTAGGATTGCAGTAATCATGGATCGGGACCCACTGTGGATGCTATGGGGGCAGCTCCAACTCTAGGCTGGCCCAACCCCCATGTGTATATGCCCACAAAGTCTACAGCTGCTAAAGCTAGACCTGCCTTGGCTGCAGGAGCACTCATTGTCCATTCAGATGTTCTGTAGGCGCTGACTTTACAAGGCCAGTCATGGGGGTGTCAATTCATGGTTTGCGCAGCTGTGCAGAGAGATTTCAGCTTTTCTTTCTTAGTTGCATGTCCCCTGGGGCTCAGCTGTGGTTTCAGCCCCACCTCTGCATGTGGGCCACCCCCAGGGGTCTGCTCCCGAGGCTGCCCTGGAGCACATGAGTCTGCCCCGGTGGCAATGGGCGCGTGGGGGAGCCAGCAGTCACGGGCACAGGAGAGCTGGCCCCAGCGGGGACCCTTCTTAGTGCCCGGGGAGGCAGGGGCTGGCACATGGGGAGAGAGGCTGCAATGGCAGCTCCGCCCCTTACACATCACTTAACTATGGCTCTTTGCTTCTGTGGCAGTCCAAGTTTCCTCCACAAGCATTCCTGTTTGCAGACTTCCTCACTTCCACCCCCTCAGGCTGTCTCCTCACAGCCAACAGCAGTCCTCTCCTGCGTCTGCTCTCCAAACCCCATGTTCCAGCACTCAGCCTCTGTGCACACTAGTGGACACCTGTCTCAGGCTGGGGCGCACAGGGCTGTGGCACAGACCATCTATGTAGGTCTCACTCTGTCCTGCTTGGCTGTTGGCACTCTCTTCCAATAGCCCATGAATTCCCTTCTGTCCCAGTTCATGTCCCTGTCTATGAGGGGGCTTCCCCGGATGTGGGACCCTCTCCTCTTCTTCAGCTCCCCCCGACCCAGGGGTGCCATTCCCATCCCACTTCCTCTCCTTTTCTTTTTCCCTTTTTCTTTCTTTCATCCTACCTGGTTACACGGGGATCTTTCTTGTCCTTTTAGGTATCCGAGGTCCTCTGCTAGTGTTCAGCTGGTGCTCTGTGAGAATTGTTCCATTTGTAGATGTATTCTTGATGCGTTTGTGGGGAGAGATGAATTCCGCGTCCTCCTACTCCTCTGCCATCTTGCTGACCCCTTTGGATTTTATATTACTATCCATTAATGAGTTAATCAATCAATTAACCTTAATTATTTCTTCTTCTAAATGAGTATCAGTTGATTTAATCTCGCCCAAAAGAATGGGTCTCTTTTGGTTGGTCAATGCAATAGAGAAACTCTGCAGGTAAGAAGTATCCAAGTTATTCCACTATATCTGGGGTGGTGTCATAATAGTAGTGTCCACCTTTTCCATGATGACTGAAACAACGAGTGTGCTCCAACCTCAAATCAAACCCTGGGTCTCTGGAGACAAAAACCAGCAGACAGACCAAAGGAGCCTTCATCTCATAAAAATGCAACAATTTATTCACATCTTCATCAGAGTTCAATGGGCAGGAAGACAATTCTGTGGGCATAATGTGAGTCTTCACTTTTCTCTTCTGAATCACGAAAGTACCTCCCATCCCCACAGGCTTATCTCCATAATGTTTTTCAAGAGTCTGTCTCATACAAGTCACAAAGTTAAGTTTTCCAGTTCTTCTTTTGGCTTCCATCTCAATGACCTTTCCAGGTTGGCCCTCACTGGCAAAAAGATTAGCCAGTAATGCACACCCCAAATCATGGTATTCTCACTGTATTTCTCTAGTAGCCACCCTCCATCTTCAGGGTTAACACGAGCAAATTAACTTCAATACACAGGAGGTTTGTGTTCACTTTCTGTTTGAACAACTGACATAAACTCAGAATTGAATCCAAGAGTCTGAAATGGGCCTGCTCCTGCTCTAAGAATAAAAGCTCTGGGAAGTTGGATTTCTTTTGCAATCTTATTTAGGCTATAAACTTTTTTTTGATTTACAAGAGGCAATAAGTAAGGCACACCTCCTACTTCTGCAATTCTAGTTTTCCCACAGATGCCTTTTACAGGAAAGGTAAATGGTCCTTAGTCAAATCAGGGCACTCAACTACTGAGACCTGGACATCAGCAAAGTTATCCTTTAGCACCTGCAGAACTCCAACAAGCTCCTCTAGACTTGACAGATGAAAAGAATACTCAACACAAGCCATCTTCCTTCTTCCTTAGGTGTGAATGAAACAAGAGGGAAGGGGGCAGGGCACAACCTTTAAAAGAATGGTGGTTTTTATTCTTCAGTTTGTTAACGTGGTGTATCACACTGATTGATTTGCGGATATTGAAAAATCCTTGCATCCCTGGGATCAATCCCACTTGATTGTGGTGTATGATCCTTTTAATGTTGGATTCGGATTGCTAATATTTTGTTGAGGATTTTTGCATCTGTGTTCATCAGTGATATTGCACATTTTGTGTGGTATTTTTTGAATAGTTTCAGAAGGATAGGTGTTAACTCTTCTCTAAATGTTTAATAGAATTCACTGTGAAGCTATCAGGTCCTGGACTTTTGTTTGTTGGGAGCTGTTAAATCACAGTTTCAATTTCAGTACTTGTGATTGGTCTGTTCATATTTTCTGTTTCTTCCTGGTTCAGTTTTGGGAGACTGTACTTTTCTAAGAATTTGTCCATTTCCTCTAGCTTGTCCATTTTATCAGCATATAGTTGCTTGTAGTCGTCTCTTATGATCCTTTGTATTTCTGTGGTATTGCTGTAACTTCTTTTTCATTTCTAATTTTATTGAGACCTCTCCCTTTTTTCCTTGATGAGTCTGGGTAATGGTTTATCAATTTTTTATCTTCTCAAAGAACCATCTTTTTGTTTCACTGATCTTTTCTATTATTTTTTTCATCTCTATTTCATTTATTTCTGCTCTGATCTTTATGATTTCTTTCCTTCTACTAACTTTAGGTTTTGTTTGTTCTTCTTTCTCTAGTTGCTTTAGGTATTAGTTTAGGTTGTTTATTTGAGATTTTTCTTGTTTCCTGAGGTAAGATTGTGTTGCTTTAAACTTCCCTCTTAGAAAAGTTTTTGCTGCATCCCATAGGTTTTGGATCATCATGTTTTCATTTTCATTTGTCTCTAGGAATTTTTTGATCTCCTCTTTGATTTCTTCAGTGACCCATTGGTTGTTTAGTAGCATATTGTTTAGCCTTCACATGTTTGTGTTTTTTACATTTTTTTCCCCCTGGTAATTGATTTCTAATCTCATAGCATTGTGGTCAGAAAAGATGCTTGATATGATTTCAGTTTTCTTAAATTTATCAAGGCTTGCTTTATGGTGCAGCATGTGATCTATCCTGGAGAATGTTCCATGGGCACTTGAGATGAATATGTATTCTGCTGCTTTTGGTTGGAATGCTCTATAAATATCAGTTAAGTCCACCTGGTCTAATGTATCATTTAAGGCTTGTGTTTCCTTATTGATTTTCTGTCTGGATGATCTGTCCATTGATATAAGTAGGATGTTAAAGTTCCACACTATTATTGTGTTACTGTTGGTTCCTCCTTTTATGGCTGTTAGCATTTGCCTTATGTATTGAGGTGCTCCTATGTTAGGTGCATATATATTTATAATTGTTTTATCTTCTTCTTGGGTTGCTCCCTTGATCATTATGTAGTGTCCACCTTTGCCTCTTGTAACCGTCTGTCTTTATTTTAAAGTCTATTTTGCCTGATATGGATATTGCTACTCCACCTTTCTTTCAATTTCCATTTGCATGGAATATCTTTTTCCATCCCCTCACTTTCAGTCTGTATGTGTCCCTAGATCTGAAGGGGGTCTCTTGTTGACAGCATATATATGGGTCTTGTTTTTGTATCCATTCAGCTAGTGTATGTCTTTTTGTTCATTTGCATTTAAGGTAATTTGATTCATTTGCATTTAAGGTAATTACTGATATGTATGTTCTTATTGCCATTTTGTTAATTATTTTGGGATTGTTTTGTAGTTCTCTCTTCTTCCCTTCCTCTTTCTTTCTCTTTTGATTTGATGACTAGTGTTGTGTTTGGATTCTTTTTTGTGGGTATCTCTATTGTAGAGTTTTGGTTTGTGGTTACCATGAGGTTTTGATATAGCTGTCTATATATATACAAGATTGTTTTAAGTTGTTGGTCTCTTAATTTCAAATGTGTTTCCAACATCCTGCATTTGTACCCTCTTCTCACAATTGCTGGTTTTGATAACATATTTGTGTGTGGATGGTTTCCCACCTTTACAGTATGTTTGCCTTTATCAGTGAGCTCTCCCATTTGTAATTTTCTTACTTCTAGTTATGGGCTTTTCTTTTCTGCCTAGAGAAGTTCCTTTAGCATTAGTTGTAAAGCTGGTTTGGTGGTGCTGAATTCTCTTAGCTTTTGCTTGTCTGTAAAGCTTTTGATTTCTCCATCAAATCTGAATGAGAGCCTTACTGTGTAGAGTATTCTTGGTTGTAGTTTTTTCCCTTTCATCATTTTAAATATATCGTGCCACTCCCTTCTGGTCTGCTGAAAACTCAGCCGATAACGTTATGGGGATTCCCTTGTATGTTATTTGTTGCTTTTCCCTTGCTGCTTTTAATATTTTCTTTTTGTCTTCAATTTTTGTCAGTTTGATTAATATGTATGTCAGTGTGTTCCTCCTTGGGTTTATCCTGTATGGGATTCTCTGTGCTTCTTGGATTGGGTGACTGTTTCCCTTCCCATGTTAGAAAAGTTTTCAGCTATTATCTCTTCAAATATTTTCTCAGGTCCTTTCTCTCTCTCTTCTCCTTCTGGGACCCCTGTAATATGATTGTTGGTGTGTTTAATGTTGTCCCAGAGGTCTCTTAAACTGTTCTCGTTTCTTTTTCTTTTCTTTTTTTAAATAAATTTATTTTATTTATTTATTTATTTACTTTTGGCTGTGTTGGGTCTTCGTTGCTGTGCACAGGCTTTTCTCTGGTTGCGGCGAGCAGGGGTTACTCTTCGTTGTGGCACTCGGGCTTCTCATTGTGGTGGTTTCTCTTGTGGACCACAGGCTCTAGGCACACAGGCTTCAGTAGTTGTGGCACATGGGCTTAGTTGCTCCGTGGCATGTGGCATCTTCCTGGACCAGGGCTCAAACCTGTGTCCCCTGCATTGGCAGGTGGATTCTTAACCACTGTGCCACCAGGGAAGCCCTGTCCTCATTTCTTTTCTCTTTATTCTGTTCTGTGGCAGTGATTTCCACCACTCTGTCTTCCAACTCACTTATCCTTTCTTCTGCCTCATTTATTCTGCTATTGATTCCTTCTAGAGTATTTTTCATTTCAGTTTTTGTATTGTTCACCTCTGTTTGTTTGTTCTTTAGTTCTTCTAGGTCTTTGTTAAACATTTCTTTTATCTTCTCAATCTTTGCCTCCATTCTTTTTCCAACATCTTGGATCATCTTTACCATCATTACTCTGAATTCTTTTTCAGGTAGATTACCTATCTCCACTTCACTTAGTTGTTCTTCTGGGGTTTTATCTTGTTCCTTCATCTAGAACATATTCCTCTGCTGTCTCATTTTGTCTAACTTTCTGTGTTTATGGTCCCACAGCCTGCAGAATTTTAGTTCCTCTTGCTTCTGGTGTCTGCCGCCTGATGCATGAGGCTGGTCTAAGAGGCTTCCTAGTGGGAGGGACTGGTTCCTGCCCACTGGTAGGTGGAGCTGGGTGTTGTCCCTCTGGTGATCAGGGCCATGTCAAGGGGTGTGTTTACAGGCAGCTGTGGGCTCAGGAAGACTTTAAGCATCCTGTCTGCTGATGAGTGGGGCTGTGTTCCTGCCCTTCTGGTTGTTCAGCCTGAGACGTCCCAGCATTAGAGCCTTCGAGCTGTTGGGTGGGCCAGGTCTTAGTGTCAAAATGGCAGCCTTCAGGACAGCTCATGCCAATGAGTACCCTGTACCTCCACCACAAATGTCTTTGTTTCCGCAGTGAGCCACAACCACCTCCCCGTCTCCCCAGGAGACCCTCTAAGACCTGCAGGCAGGTCTGGCCCAGGCTCCTATGGAGTAACTACTTTGCCCTGGGTCCCCGTGCATGTGAAATTTTGTGTGTGCCCTCCAAGACTGGAGTCTCTCTCTCCCCCAGTCCTGTGGAGTTCCTGTGATCAAGCCCAGCTGGCCTTCAAAGCCAAATGCTCCAGGGGCTCCTCTTCCCATTGCCAGACCCCCAGACTGGGGAGCCTGACATGGGGCTCAGAACTCTCACTCCTTTGAGAGAACTTCTGCGATATGATTATTTTCCAGTTTGTGGGTTGCCCACCTGGCTGGCATGGGATTTGATTGTATTGCGAATGCACCCCTCCTACTGTCTTGTTGTGGCTTCTTCTCTGTCTTTGAAAGTAGAATCTCTTTTTTGGTAGGTTCCAGTCCTATTTTGTCGATGGTTGTTCAGCAGTTAGTTGTGATTTTGGTGTTTTTGTGAGAGGAGGTGAGCTCAGGTCCTTCCACTCCACCATCTTGTCTGTGCATCTTGCTGTATTGTTAGTTAGTCTAGAAACTCTGCTCTAAAGGAGTAAGAGATCCACTCGTTTAGAGCAGAGTTTACAAACGTGTATCCTTTTATCTCCTGAGGACAGGATTGATGTGGTTGCTTTGTTTTTGATGGTGATGATGGTTTTCATGACACGGTTCTGTTGGTTATTATGATGGAGGAACGAGGATGGAGATGATGGAAATGAGGGATGATGGTGGAGGCAGTGATGGTGTAGGTGGTGGTGAGGGTAGTGATGATGATGATGGTACTGCTGATGGTGGTGTTGGTGTTGGTAATGGTGGTGATGATAATAGTGGTGGTTTTGGTGCTGGCGAGCTGATATTCAAGCAGAATGTATTAGTACAGCCATATCAGTTGCTAAAATTCCAAAATACTTTGAACTAGTTGGAAAACATCTACTGCCTTCAAGGTGCCCAAGACCCTTTCTCTATTGCCCCTGCTGCCATAGCCCTGGGGAGCCCCAGGCAGGCATCACTGGGACTGCCATGCACCAGCCTCAGACAGAAAAGGGGCAAATGCTCAGTGCCCGTCTGGCTCTCTGCAACCTCTGCATTATAGCTCACTGGTTGTTCAACACCTTGACTGTCCCCAGGGGGTGTAGTGATGGTGATGGAGGTAGTGATGCACCCCATTCCTCTGATAGTCTCCAGCGGTACCCAGGTCCCCCATTCTCCAGGGCAGGCCTTTCTCATCAGGCTGAGAAGATAGTGGCTGACCCATTACCAATGGGCTGGCTGGTCCCTCTGGGTCAGCTCATGTGCCCCTGGGCAGAGTCCAGCTCTGTGCTGGTGCTGAGGAAACCCAGGAGCAGGTGAGTGTGGCCCTGCCCTTGGGGTGCTCATGGCTCCACCAAGCAGACAGGAGGTCCTGGTGAGTCAGGGCGAGCACAGGGTCCCAAAGGCAAGGGGCTGAAAGCTACGGGATGCAGGGCCTAGGGGCTTTGGTGGCCCGGAATGGCTTCCCAGAGCGTGTGTGAATGAGATCTCCCCGCACCTAGGAGGATGACTTGGCCGAGCTGGCCTCCCAGCAGTACTTTGTGGACTATGGCTCCGAGATGATCCTGGAGCGCCTGCTGAACCTCGTGCCCACGTACATCCCTGACCGCGAGATCACGCCCCTGAGGACGCTGGAGAAGTGGGCCCAGCTGGCCATTGCTGCCCACAAGAAGGTCAGAGGGCTGGGGTTTTGAAGAAGGGGCTTTCTGATGACCTGGATGAAGGGTAAGGACCTGAGAAATCAAAGAGGTCACAGCCCTTACCTGACATCTGTCTGTCCATGGGGCTGGGAGGACAGGATGGCACCCTTGACCTCCTGGCTCCCAGCAGCCTTTCTCCACCATGGATATCAGTTCACTTGTGTTTTCTGCCCTCTACTCTACACTGGGTGCCAGGGACACAGAGATGGATCAAATCTAGCCCCATGGCCTCATGAGGGAAACCATGGGTCCATGGGCACTGGGGGTCCCAGCTCCTGGCCTCCCACCAATGCTTATTAGTGCTGCAGCTCAGGAGAGTTGGTGCCTGCTGGAGGAGCTTCTAGGAAGTGCACCTCCTTTCCCCTAAAAGAGCTCTGGCCCAACTTCCTGCCTGGGGAATTTGAGGTACTGGCCCCCTCTGCCTCTTGTTTGAGGCCCCAGGCCCATAACCAGCCCTGAGTAGCTCCCTTCTAAGCTAAGAGACCTGCCCCAAGTAGAGCAGGGGTGCCCTGGTGGGGGTGCGGGACCCTGGCTGCTGGAGGGGACCCACGGGCCTCCCCATCTCCAGGTCCTGGTTGTATAAGAGCAGAATCCTCTTTGCACACAAGTTGCCAAGGGCTCCAGGATCAGTGTGTCTCAACCCCTATGCCATGTGGCCTCTTCCCTAACCCAGGAGCCCCATGTGTCTCCCCCTGAGCTCTTTGCCTTCCCTTGAGCTGCCCACAAGTCTCCACCTGTACCCGAATGCTCCCTGCACCCCCTGTGCTTCTAGGCCTGGCTCACCCCCGAGGACCTCCCTGTCCTCAGCCCCCTCCAGAAGAGATGCATGTTCTCCCTCCCCCACTCTTTCTGTCCTTAGCCACCTCCTCTCCCTCACCCCACACACTTGGTTAGCTGCTGAAGCCCATCCATTCCATCTCCCAACAGCTCCAGCCTCCATCCCCACCTCCACTCCTTTGCCTTCCCTGGGTCCTCGGTGTCCGCTGCCAATGTGCATGTGGCACCTGGCATGTTCTGGGTTGGGTGCCATCATTCATGAATTCCCTTTGTTTTGGGTGCTTGCCATGTGCTGGGCACTGCACCAGGCCCTGGAGACACAGCTGCGAGTACAACAGATGTGCCCTCTGCCGTCTCAGAGCCCATGACCGAGCTCGTGGGTCTCCCCGCTGGACTGTAGTGCCCTGGCCTGTGCGTCCCAGAGCCCTGGCCCAGGCCTCCTGTAGAGTGGACAGGTCCGAATTAGCATGATTATTAGGGTCAGAGGGGTAAAAACATTTTATTTTGAAATAATTTCAAACTTACGAAAAAGTTGCAAGTTAAAAAGCTAGGTCTGCTGTGTACAGTATACACTTCACCTAGACTCACCAGTTGTTAACATTGTCCCACATTTGCTTTTATTTTCTCTGCACACATACATGTTATTATTTTTTCTGAGCCATTTGAGATTAGGTTGGAGATGCTGAGCCCCTTATCCCTGAATACTCACAGCTCTTGGGATGGCACTGCTTCCGGGCCCTCTTTGTGCATGGAAATGTGACAGCACAGGGGCTGGCACACACACATGTCTTCATCTATGTTTGTGTTCATAGATGATAAAAACCATGAGTTCATTCTGATCCCTCCAATTCTACTCCAATACCACCAAGTTCTTATTAAAGCTCGGCAGATTTTTAGATAATAAAACATCGGTGCATTAATTTCTTGCCAGGAGCATTGCATTCTTCCCCCAGCTGCTTGCCCACTCCAGGCTCCAACCTTCTCTACCCTGCAATCTTTCTAACTCCCAAGTTCACCTGTCAGTTTCCACTAAAAGACCGGCCTCGCAGTGGTGGCCTCGCCCATGGTTCTCGGTGCCCTGGCTCCTACTCACTGGTTTCCCACTCCCTCTTCTTGGTCAGGCCTGGCACCCCCCCGGCCCCGTCCTTAGCCACCCATGTTCCTGTTCCCCAAACGCCTTCCCTGATCCCTGCCCTTGTGCCTTGCACATGCGCCGGCTGGGATTGTGGGCTTTCTTGTCACTCTGCTGAATCGGGAGCTCCCTGAGGGGGACCCATGTTTCTCTAGCAAGTGCTCACTGCTGTTGATGGAATCAGAGGGAGATGGAGTGACGGGGAGGCTGTGGGCTGGGGGGGTGGGGTGAGGCCATGGTGTACACGAGGACATGGTGGCCTGGGGCCCACTTCTGACTTGGGGACCGGGACATTTGATTTCCAGACAGAGCTTGTGCCAAGTCTTTTGTCCCGTCCCTGTCTGTGCCCCTCCAGGGGATTTATGCCCAGAGGAGAACTGATGCCCAGAAGGTCAAAGAGGACGTGGTCAACTATGCCCGCTTCAAGTGGCCCTTGCTCTTCTCCAGGTTTTACGAAGCCTACAAGTTCTCAGGTACCCCTCAGCCCACCTGCCTCCCGTCCCTCCCTCGATGGCTCTGGTCTGTGGCAGAGGGAGTGGAATGGCCTGAGCCAGACTCCCCAGTCAGCCAGCCTCCTGCCCGCAGGGCTGCTTGGCCTCCAAGTCAATGTGCTAAGTGGGTCCTGCCTCCCTGCAGCCCAGTAGGGCTCCGTGGCACATAGTAGGTACTCAGCAACACACTGGGTCGAACAATTGACTGAGTATTGTGATCATTAAAGCACCTACTGTGTACAGAAGAGGGTGGCCCAGAGCACCGGCTGGGCCGAACCCGTGAAGCTGAGAGTAGATGCAGCCGACAAACCTGCACAGGCCACTTGCTTAGCCAACCTCGGGCCACTGGTACCAGGCACCTGCTCCATGCCAGGCCCTGTGCTGGTGGTGGCTTCACAGAACCACCAAATATCAGGTTCGAGGGAACGTTGGGGCTCAGTTTGTCTGACTCCTCCCCGTATCCCACCATACCGCAGGGCAGGGACTTGTCCCAAGCTGCACAGACCAGTGGCAGGGATGCAGCTCCAACCCAGTTCCTTAATCCAGCACTCCCTTCCCACCGCACCTGGGGTTTTGGCTTGTAGGGAGGTTGTGTTCTCCGAGCCTCAGTTTCCCCATCTGTAAAATGGACATCAATATACCCCACCCTGGCCACCTCCCTGGTGGTTATGAGGATCGAGAAGGGCTGGGTCCAGCAGTGGGCAGGTGCCCTCTCAGTGCCTCTGTCTCTGCCCCAGGCCCCAGCCTCCCTAAGAACGACGTCATTGTGGCCGTCAACTGGACGGGCGTCTACTTCGTGGATGAGCAGGAGCAGGTGCTTCTGGAGCTGTCCTTCCCCGAGATCATGGCCGTGTCCAGCAGTAGGTTAGTCCAACCCCCACTCCCCGCTTTCGTGCAGGGCGGGGACTTGTCCAAAGCCGCATGAAGACCAGTGGCAGGGATGGGACTCAAACCCAGGGTCCTGATTCAGCACTTTCTGAAGTCAGGAGGGGCAGATGGAGACACAGGCAGACACACGGGGGAGGAGAGAGCTCCCGGGGCTTTTCTGCGGTCGTGGGGACCTTTGAAGGAAACCTCACAGAGAACATCCCCAAGGTGCAGAGACACGCAGTGGCCTGTCCTGGTCACATGTGACTGAGCAGCATGTGCTGCACCCTGCAGACCCCTCAGGCACCTTCCTCCCAATAGGGTGGGGGGGGGCGGGTATTTACAGCACATTCGTGGCTGTTCTGAGATGGGCATGGGTGGTTAGGACAGTCAGGGACGGTCGAGCGTGTACAAAAAGCTGGCCTGAGATTCAGGGCCCTGTGTGGGACTCACCTCCATGTCCTCATCTCTAAAATGGAGGTCTTAACTTTCCTTCAATACAGTGGTGAGGAATACACACAATAATCGATGGGAGAGCTCTTTGCAAACTGAGAAGTGCAGTGCACATGGGAGCAACGTTGGGAGTGGGTCCTGGAATGGACTGGCGTTCCCAGCAGTGCCTCCTCCCCCCATCTGGGGCTTGTAGGAGTGTCTCTGGGCTGTGTCCGATGTGGGCCAGGGTTGGGTCACGTCCAGCTCTGACCAGGCACATGGGATGCAGTGGTGACAAGATAGTCCTTGTCCTCTTGCAGCTTCACTTGGGAGGGGAGATGGACATCGAATAAGCCATTTTAAAGTAGGGGCCAGTGTGCTGAGGGCTGTGGGAGGGCAGGGAGGGCTTCCTGGAGGCAGTGGTTTCTAGGCTGAGCCTTAAAGGGTGAGTAGGAATTAGACAACAAAGGGGAAGTGAGCTCCCCCTGCAGGCCTCCCAGGACCATGTGTGACTCTGGCCTGGCCCCGTCTCACCCAGGCTGAGCTGTGGCTGCCTGGCCCCGTCTCACCCTGGCTGGGCCGGCCTCTTTCTGGCTGGGCCACATCTGACTGGGCTGGCCTTGGTCTCCTTCAGGGAGTGCCGTGTCTCGCTCTCGCTGGGCTGCTCTGACCTGGGCTGTGCTGCATCTCACTCGGGCTGGGCAGGACTGACCCCGACAGGGCCCTGTTCTCCGTGTTGGTCCTGCAGGGGAGCGAAACTGGTAGCCCCCAGCTTTACGCTGGCCACCATCAAGGGGGATGAGTACACCTTCACCTCCAGCAATGCTGAGGACATCCGTGACCTGGTGGTCACCTTCCTGGAGGGGCTCCGAAAGAGGTCTAAGTATGTGGTGGCCCTGCAGGACAACCCCAGCCCTGGTGAGTGGCTCCTGGCACGAGCTGCCAGTCCCCGGGGTCAGGGTGTTAGGCAGATCACGTGCCCTGGCCTTGGCCTGGCGTTCAAGATCACTAGAGCCTGTTACCCAGTCTTCCCCAGACACCCTTGGTTCCAGCTGGACCGAATAGCTCAACCCTGTGCCTTCGATCTGTGCCCTGTGGGGAACCTTCCTCCCCCTGGTCTTAAATACCTATTACTTGCCACCTTCTCCAGATGAGATCAGGGGTTCCTCCTCAGTGTTCCCCCAATACCCACCATCTTCAAATGATGACAGTGGTAACAACTATGGACTGTGCATCCCCGGGCCTTTGAGGTCCTGAGCAGAGCGTGAGAAAGAGACGAAATGAACCCAGCCCTGCCCTCAGTGGGGAGGGGGTGGGAGCAGACAGTGACCATCCCTGTGATAGTGCAGTGACCCGGGAAGCCCAGAGGCTGTGGGAGCCTGGGGTTCGGGGAGGACGTATGTGTGAGCAGAACGTTTGGGGCAGAGAGGAGAACCGAGCAGAGGCTGGAGAGAGCAGGTGTGTCTGGGAACTGCGGGTAGTTTGTTTCGGCTGGAATGGGCGAGATGAGGCGGGAGGGGCAAAAAGTGAGGCAGAAGAAGTCAGGAAGGCCATCTGCCAACAACAGGCCTGTGAGCGTGTCGAGAAGTGTGGGATTCCTTTTAGGGCAGTGGGGAGCCACGGAAGGCTTCTGAGCAGGGAAATGGCCCCCTCCGATGGCTGTCTGTGTGGGGGGTTGTGCAGGGTAGAGGCAGAGCGGCTGCTGAGCAGATATGGGACAGGGCCTCAGTTCCAGTGGGGAGGAGAGGCTTACAGGTCATCAACCCAAAGAGAGGTGTTCCAACCCAGCCTCTCTCTCTGCCCCCATGTGGCCCTGCTCACCCATGCCTTCCAGCGGGCGAGGAGTCAGGCTTCCTCAGCTTTGCCAAGGGGGACCTCATCATCCTGGACCATGACACAGGAGAGCAGGTCATGAACTCAGGCTGGGCCAATGGCATCAATGAGAGGACCAAGCAGCGTGGGGACTTCCCCACCGACTGCGTGTATGTCATGCCCACTGTCACCATGCCACCGCGGGAGATTGTGGTATGTGGCCCGGGGGTGGCAGGTGCATGGGAGGCTCCCCTGGCCCCTCCTTGTCTTCTTCCCACATAAAATGGAGTGAGGGATTACAGTAGATTCATGCTTTGCTGCTTCTGTGAAGATGATCTGGGGGTCTTATGGGACCATAAACTGAAAGTTGGGGGCAACTATCAAATGTATGCCAGGTGGAGAGGGACCTAGAAATTGCATCAGATGAGGAACTGCCCAGGGGCAGGGGATCAGAGAAGAGTGGCCTAGGGGATGGGGGCAGGGGTAGGGGCTTGCACTGTCCAGAAAGGCAGTGAGGGCAGAGCTGGGAAGTGAGGCCCTGCTTCCTCTGGAGCCCCTTGAGCCAGCACTGAGGACTCGGAGCCCAGCTTTCCAGGCAGCTCCTGAGCCAGGCTCTGTTGACGGGGCAGTTCTCACACTGCATCCGCTGCCTTGTCCAGGCTTTCTGACTGACCCAACCTGGTTCAGACACAGGGCACCAAGGGAAGGGTCTTAAAGCCAGCATGATGGAGGCAGTGGTAATGTCAGAGATCCCCCAGGAGGAAAGGTGTTCCCAGGGTCAGAATGGGGCACAGGGTCCACCCCCAGACCCACTTAAGAAGGCTCTGGGCTTTACCATGTTGATCCAGGGGCCCGGGGTGGAGATCCAGGGGCACCTGACCTCAGCTCCCTGTCTCTCGGTCTCTAGGCCCTGGTCACCATGACCCCCGACCAGAGGCAGGACGTTATCCGGCTCTTGCAGCTGCGAACGGCAGAGCCTGAGGTGCGCGCCAAGCCCTACACGCTGGAGGAATTTTCCTACGACTACTTCAGGTGACGGGGGAAGGGGAGAGAGGGCCCCAGGACGGGGAGCTGCAGGCTCCTGCTACCCTGTGGGCTGCGTGGTGGGCTTGCTTTGTGGTGTCCCCGTCTGTGAGCAGGGCCCGGGTCAGAGGGAACCAGAGGGCACTTTCAGTCCGTCGAGATGACGCTTCTCATGTTGTGTCATCTTATCCTTCCTTCGTTTAAGCTACTGTGACTGCGCCCACCCCAGGTGGAGTCCTGGGCACTCCTGACTCAAGGCTGTACCTGCCTCACCGACTCACAGTCCTGGTGGGGAGACAGGCATGAGACCAGGCGGCTGTTATTCTTTGCGCCCAGTGTTGTGATGGAGATGCTGGGTCGGGGTGGGGATGGAGGCGAGGAGGCTTCGTGGAGGAAGTGGTGTCTCAGCTAAGCTGGGGGTGGGGTGGGGGGGTGAGCCAGGTGGAGGAGCGCCACAGCTGGAGCAGAGCGAGCAGAGAGAAGCAGGGGCGAGCAGGCCGGGGAGGCGGGCAGGGCTGCCGGGGCACAGCCAGCCTTGTTAGTATCTCCATCTGTCAGCTGAGAAAGTAAGGCCCGGGCAGGGCTGGTGACTCATCCCAGGTCACGCGGCGCAGCAGGGAAGCCGGTGTCCTGCGCTCTGCTTCCTACACGGGGCGGGATGGGGCTGGAGTCTCGCAACCTGGCCGTCAGTGCGGACCGTCCCGTGCTGTGCAGGCCCCCACCCAAGCACACGCTGAGCCGCGTGATGGTGTCCAAGACCCGCGGCAAGGACCGGCTGTGGAGCCACACGCGGGAGCCGCTCAAGCAGGCGTTGCTGAAGAAGATCCTGGGCAGCGAGGAGCTCTCGCAGGAGGCCTGCATGGCCTTCATCGATATCCGCACCCTCGGGGTGGGGGGGGACACGGAGGGTCAGGCAGGGGCCACGGGGAGGGGGCGCCTAGGGCAGGGGAGGGCTGGGCGGGGCCTGGCCTCTAGGGTTTTCGTCTAGACACTTGCTTCCTTCTGAGGGGCCCAGCTGGGGCCTGGGCAGACGTGGGGGGATGCTGATGGAGCGGCTCCCTCCGTGTGCCCGGCACCTTACAGCGTGCAGGGGGCTGCCTCACCCGTTGTCTCCTCGCACCCTGTCATTTGGTTGACAGATGTATATCGTGCCATGTGGTGGGCCAGGTGTGGAGACACGGCGGTGAGCAGACCCAGGACCTAGCCTCATGGTGCTCATGGTTGAGAGTGGAGATGTGCTGATCGGGGTCAGTGCTGTGATGGGACGCGACAGCACATTGACCTGACTTGGCCTTGGAGGAGGGCAGGGAGGACTTCCTGGAGGAAATGATATCTAGGCTGGAGACTGGGTAGGCCTTGGCCAGTCAAAGGGGAGATGGGTGGGGAATGTTCTTGACAGAGGGAGCAGCATGTATAAAGGCCCCGAGGCAAAACAGAGCAGGGCTGTTTCAAGGGCAGAAATTAACTCAGCACAGCCAGAGGCTAGAGTTCAAGAAGGGAATCCCAAGATGTGGGCTGATGGATGAAAGTTTCCCAAGGCCTGTTAAGAAGCTTGGACTGTGTCCTGCGGTGCAGCCATGGGGAGCCACTGGGGCAGGGGGTGGCATGGTTAGATTTGTGATTTGGAAAGTTTATTCTGGTTGCTGTGAGGACTCTGGTAGTGGGGTTGGGGCCTGGAGCAGGATGGCCAGTGAGGAGGTGGCCAGAGGAGTTGAGGAGAGAGGGCAGGCAGTGGGCATGGAGAGCAGTGTGGGCAGATTATGCCCATTTCCTGGGTGAGTAGCCTGAGGCCCAGGGCCACATGATCAGGGGTGGCAGACCCTGTTGGAGAGTGTGGCCGCCTGCCTCCCGGGCCATTGTTCCCCAGTTGGCCACAGCCTTCCTTGACAGCTCCCCACCCGTGCTCAAGTACATGGGTGACTACCCATCCAAGAGGATGCGCTCCGTCAATGAGCTCACAGACCAGATCTTCGAGGGTGCCCTGAAGGCTGAGCCCCTCAAGGACGAGGTGTACGTGCAGATCCTGAAGCAGCTGACCGACAACCACATCAGGTAAGCCGGGAGGGTGGGAGGGTGAGGGGCAGGCCCCCACCCCTAGTGCTAACAGCTGAAGGTAATCGTAAAGGTCCTCCACCCACTGTGACGGGGAGCTCACTCCCTGCCGAGGCAGCAGCTGGCTCTGCCTGGGAACAGTCCTTCTTCACTCAGAGCAGGAAGCTGTCCTCAGGCCCCCTCATGTCCTAGCTCTCCCTCAAGGCCCAAGGAAGAGGGTCAAGAACCAAGAGCTGGTGGCTGTGCCCTCAGAGTCTGTCCTCCCCCCAAGCTGAACAGCCCCAGCTCCTCCTAATTTCCCGCTGCTCTCTGCCTGAGCCTCCTCTGGATACCCCTCCCTAGCCCAGATGCCATTGTCTGCCCACAGGTGCATCTCATGAGCAGTTGTCCCATCCCTGGCTCAGGCTGAGCTGGCTGTCAGTCAGAAGCTCTGGCTAAAAATTCTCATGGGCTGGGGGTGTTGGACCCCAGAGGGTGTCACCACCGCCCTGATGGCCCAGACCACGGCAGAAGGGGGAAGTCAGGCACATGCTCATCTCAGAGCCTGAGAGAAGCCCCACCCTCCTCTCCCTTTATTCCCAGACTTCCAACTCCCTCCCCAGCTTTGTCACTCTCTACATCTCTTATACAAGTCCACCATTGGACCATACATCAGATCTTTTCGCACATTCTGTGCCCACAGCCAGGAAAACCTGTCCTCTCCTTTGCATATCAGAATTTGCCTCAGTCTTCAAAGTCTAAATCAAATGCCACCTCCTCCTAGAAGCCCTCCAGGCTTCCCTCCTGCCAGACCGAAGGAGCTCAGAGTAGTGCCTGAGGGAGTCCTGGGGCTGGTCTAACGTAGTGCTACTCAAATAATAGACGAGTTAAAGAGCTGCTTCCATCATAGGAAAGTCTTTCTAAGAAAAAAAAAAATCTTAGCCAGAGTGCTTGGTGACACAGCTGATTTTTATTCTGACACAAGCACCTTACCTCCACCTGACTAGTAAGTGTGCGGCCTGGGGTGGGGTTGGCAGACCGGACTTTGAGTAGCACTAATGGGATCAGGCTGTCAGGGGGGTGGGTCCGTGTGGGTCCTCAGACAGGGGTGGGGATGAGGGCAGGCATGTGCTGCCGTGGTGAGCAGCTGAGGCGTATTGGCCCGCGGTGGCCCTGCTGGACACCACACGTCTTCCTGCAGGTATAGTGAGGAGCGGGGCTGGGAGCTGCTCTGGCTGTGCACAGGGCTCTTCCCGCCCAGCAACATCCTCCTGCCGCATGTGCAGCGCTTCCTGCAGTCCCGCAAGCCCTGCCCACTCGCCATCGACTGCCTGCAGCGGCTCCAGAAAGCCCTGAGGTACAGCAGGGGCTGCAAGGGGCAGAGGGGGCAGTGGGCATAGTGCGTGGCGGCAGGCACTGGGATGGGCTTCCGGCCAACCTGGCTTGCGAGACGAGTCCCTTGGGGATGCTGAGGTCCTGACCCATCTTTGGGGTTGGGACCCATCTTCGGGGTCCCACAGCTGCCAGGTAGACAAAGGTGGCAGTGCCCAGTACCCATTCTGGACAGTTTGAGAGTCTGGTTGCTCAGAAAGCTATTTTCTCATACCCTCAAGTCTGCTGGGGAGGCAGGCACCTGGGCCGCACTCCGTACTCTGCAAAGCCCACGTGTACCCTTTGCTTCATTCGGTCCCCTCCACATCCCTATTTGGTGGGTACCATTATCATCTCATTTTACAGATGAGGAACTAGAGGCTTGAGAGTTTGTCACCTGGTAGGAAGTGGTGGATGGGGATTAGGACTGGGGTTTGCCTGTCTCCAAAGTTCCCTCTGCTCTCTGCTCCCCATGGCCCCAGGAATCTGCTGCCTCCTGACTTGACCCCCTTTCCCCTCCCCCTCCCCTGGTTTTCAGAAACGGGTCCCGGAAGTACCCCCCGCACCTGGTGGAGGTGGAGGCCATCCAGCACAAAACCACCCAGATTTTCCACAAGGTCTACTTTCCCGATGACACAGACGAGGTGAGGGACTCTGGCTTCTTGGTCTGTGGGTGCCCCTGAAGGACCAGGCTCCCTCGGGGACACGGGGCAGCCCTGATGTCCCTTCCCCACCACCCCCACCTTTGCCCCCATCCTCCTGCCCCTCAGTGGAGTCGGGGCTCAGTCAAGAGGCCATAGACTCCTCGGGTCAGGAGCCCTTGGGTTCCTGGTTCAGCCTCTCACTTCCTTGATCAGCTTCCTTGAGAAGGTCACCTCTCCCTCTCTCTGAGGAGCTTCTGCTTTGGAGAAACGTGCTTTCTCCCTCTGAGCTGAGCTCTGTGTTGATGTCATCTCCCTGATGCCAGCTCTGTTCCTGGGCACAGGCCTGCCTGCTCCGCAGCCCGAGACCTCCCCCATTGCCCTGAGCCCACTCTCCTGCAGACTATCCCTTCCTTCCTTCTCACCTGACCTGTGAGTCCCCTCCACCGTGGTCCCCTGGGCAAAAGTCCTATATATCTTCTTGTCATGCCCATTTGGTCAGGCTGGCTCCTGATCTACACCCCCTGCTCCATCCCAGCAGAGCATCTCATTCAGATAAACAAGACCAACATTGAAACTTCCGGTTTGAAAAGCAGTTTAAAAACTTGTCTAGAGACTAGAGACTCAGAAATACCGCTATAGGATTCTAGTCACAAGGACAGAAAAACTTCCTAAAATCTTTTCCTGTCCCCTGTGGAAGGTTACATGGAGCATCTCCCCACCCCCCAAATCGCTCTCCTCCCTCATCTAAGCTTCCCCAGACTCTCCTATCCCTCTCAGCCCCAGTCTGGGCTGCGTCCCGGCTCTTGACTCCTCACCCTTTCTGGAGTTTGCTTTCTCCTTCCTCCGGTTTCTCTCCTTCCAATCACCCTGTCCCTTCTGTGCTCCCTTGGCCTCTGCCATCACTCATGCTTGTACAGCTGGGCCCAGGACCCTGGAGGCCAAGGCTTAGTCCCCCTTGAAGGGTTGGGAAGGGCACGATCTGGGAAGACCCAGACAGGAGTTGCTTTTTCTTTTTTAAAAAAAATTTATTTTTAATTGAAGTTTAGTTGATGTACAGTATGAGTGTCAGCTGTACAACACAGTGATTCACAATTTTTAAAGGTGGTATTCCACTTATAATTATTATAAAATATTGGCTATATTCCCTGTGTTGTGCAGTATATCCTTGTAGTTTATTTATTTTATACATAGTAGGTTTTATACTTCTTCCTTTTCTTAAGCATGGTGCCCAGCTCTGGGGAAGCCCCCCCTCAGAAGGAGGGTGTCTTGCATGGGAGGGGGCTCCGTCTAGCTGCAGGCACGGCCACGGGGATGTGAGAGGCCCTGGGAGAGGCCCTGCCAGAGCCAAGCAAGTGCTCCCCGCCACCCCTTCCCCCAGGCCTTCGAGGTGGAGTCCAGCACTAAGGCCAGGGACTTCTGCCAGAACATCGCCACCCGGCTGCTCCTCAAGTCCTCCGAGGGATTCAGCCTCTTTGTCAAAATTGCAGATAAGGTGGGTTGTGGGGGGGGGGGGGTCACTGATTGCTTATCTGCCTGCTCTTGGTCTGTCTCATGGGAAATTTGCTGGCGCCCTGGGAGCTCACGGGGCAGCGGGGCTGGGGACAGAGAGAGAAGGAGGGACGGGGAGAGGAAGAGGCGCTCTTGCGCACGGCATCCGATCGTGCCCATCTCTTTCTTACGTCCCTGCAATGGCCCCCTTACATGCAGCAGCTGTACCTAAATCTGTCTCCTCTGAGGCGCTGCACAGCCTGGCCACAGACCTCTTGGGAGCGCTCTGTGCTCTGGACACACTAGGCTCCTCACCCTGCCCCAGTACACGTGTACTTTCCGGAGCTGATTTGACTGGTCCCTCAGCTGCCAGGCTGAGGCCAATTCACCTCTGAAAAAGCCCCTGAAGGGAGGATGACTATCCCCACCTACTAGACCACAAAACCTAGACTCAGAAGTGTTAAGTGACTTATCTCGGGTCCCACAGCAGGGACTCAGATCCAGGTAGGTCTGACTCTGAAGCACAGGCCCCTGCCTTCACCCCACATTGCCCCCCCCCCGCCCCATTTATGTCCATGGGAGTCACAGGCCCAGCTTGAAAGCCCCTTCCCATGGGGGCCTCCCTGACCCTTGCAGGCAGGCCAGGTGCTCCCCTGTCGCTCACCACCAGCGCCCGGTGCATCCATGCCCGTCTCCTCACTTCATGTCTGTCCCTGTGCCAGACACTGTGACCCAGAGGTGATCTCAGTGAGGTCCTGGACCCAGGGGGGCTTAGAGCCTGTGGGAGGCACAGGACACGGATACCAGAGAATGTCCAAAGTAGGGCCTGGGCCCCTTTCTCGGCCTTCTTTCCAGGGTCCTAGGGCAGCAATCAATCAGTGACTCTTTGCTGAATGACTGAAGGGAGTCACTGTCACTGGACAGACACACTGAACAGGCACAGTCGGGGCAAGACGGGGTTGATACACGGACACCCGCTCCGGCTGCGAGTTCTTCTGGAGAAGGGGCTGCCGGGGAGGCCTTGGGTGGGAAGGTCAGAAAACTCAGTATTGCTCAAATTAAAATGAGTGGACTAGAATGGCCATGTCCCTAGGTCATCAGCGTCCCTGAGAATGACTTCTTCTTCGACTTTGTACGACACCTGACGGACTGGATAAAGAAAGCACGGCCCGTCAAGGATGGTAATGTGAGGCTGAGTCCTGGGATCATCTGAGGCCTGGGGCCGGCAGGTCCTGGCTCGGGGCCATACCTGAGGCCCACCTGGGTGGGACCCGAGCTAGGCCTTCCTCCGGGGCTGGTGCTGGGCTGGACACCCTTCTGTGCTGGGATCTTCTGGGTGACCGATTGCCCTCTACCACAGGAATCGTGCCCTCGCTCACCTACCAGGTGTTCTTCATGAAGAAGCTGTGGACCACCACGGTGCCAGGGAAGGACCCCATGGCCGATTCCATCTTCCACTATTACCAGGTGAGCTGCCCAGAGCCCCTCTGCCACGGCTGCCTGCTGTCCTTGCCAGGGGCAGGGCAACAGCATGGACCGGAAGCCATGCCTGCCGGGGTCTCCGGAGGCGGCCCGACCTCAGATCCTTCTCCTTCCCAACCCTCCAGCCCTCGGGCTGAGCTCTCAGGCCCTTCCCCTGGTGAGGGGCTATGCTCTGAATTTGGGATTCTGCTGGTACACCTGGGTCTGTAAACGTTTTCCAGCAAAGGCATGCACCTGCGGGAAGCCAGCAGGGTGGTTCACAGGCTGAGCCTCTATTATGTGTCTGGCAGTTTGTACTCATTCTGTCCTCCCAACAAACCCCAAGAAGGAGGCATGTTGTTCCCATTTTACAGAGAAACACTCAGAGAGATCAAGTGATGTAATTAGGATCACAGGGCTGATGGAACTGGGGTTTGATTCCAGGTCTTCATGACTGCAGACTCAGTGGTCTCTTCTGAGGTGGCCGTTTACCGTTCTGTGGGACAGACAGACCAGGATGCTGGGAGGGGCGCCAGTGGTGGGGAAGGCGGCTGCCCTGGTAGAGAGAACCCTGGCCTGGGAGCCAGAAGGGCCGCCTTCCTTCAAACCCGGGATCTTCCTCTCCCCTTTCCCCTTTGCCCCATGTTGCCCGTTTAGCAGGTGGCACCGTTAACTACCAGCTCCCCCAAGGCAGAAACCTGAGTCAGCGTGGACCTCTCCCATGTCCCAAATCACTCACCTGATGACTTTACATCCTGAATCTCTCGAAAATGCATTCACGTCTCTCCATCACCACCTCCACCAACTTGGGTCGGTCCACCATCTTCTCTCATCTGGAAGAAGCCCATAACCTTCTCTCTGATCTCCTCCATCTGTCTTCAATCCATTCTCCACAGGGTGGTGGTCACCATGATCCTCCCATTGCCTTGTACCAACACTCCTTTGCTCAGCTCACGCCAGCTGCATTTTCTCAGATCCTCAGATGTGCCTTCGTTATGTCTCTCTTCTGGAATGCTCCTCCCTTGGTTCTTTCTCTCAGCTACTGAGTTTTTAGATGTCAATTCAATCATCTTATCTTAAGGGAAGTCTTCCCTGCCTCCCAGACTAGATTGGGTCACCTTGCTATATTCTCTCATAGTACTGAGAACAATTCCTTCAAAGATTGTAATTACACATTGGTTTGATGAATAATGTCTGTCCTTGACTACAAGTTCCATGAGAGTAGGGAGGGTATATGTTGTTGCTTAAAGGGCCTGACCCATAGTAGATGCTTAATATTTGTTGGCTTGATGGATGGGTTCATAGGTGAATTGGTGACTCACTAGATGGTTGGGTGGAAGGATGAATGGTGAATGAATGTATGAGTGGATATTGGTACATGGATGGATGGACAAATGGGGGAATTAATGGGAATTTGATGTGGGTAGGTACACCCTTATGGGTGGGCAGGTGGGTGGGTGGATGGGGAGATAATGTGGGCGGGTGGATAGCTGGAGGGATAGATGGATGGGTGAGTAGATGAAAAGGTGGGTGGATAGTTTCTGATCTGCAGTGTATCCTCAGGCCATCCTTGGTTTCCCTACTCTTCAGATAGTGGATAAGACAGATGTAAGGTTCCAGGAGCCTGTGGGCAGTGCTGGCCCTTCTTTAGAGGCGTCATCTTTGCTTTCAGTCAGCTCCTCATCCTCAGCTACTCTGGTTCTGGGTCTGGAAGATCAAGGTGGGGATGGGGCTGGTGCTGCTGATGAAATCAGTGGGTCTCAAGGGAACACAGCAGGAAGAGGCCAGCCTGAGAGGCTCTTCCCAAGGAAGGACAGGCCTGGGGGGTTAGGGTTATGGAACAGTCACTCACCCCAGCTGGTCCCTCTGAGTTTCTTCATCATCTCTGAAATGGGGCTGTTCACCTCACTGGACTGTTATGGGGGAAAATGAGATGATCTTCACACCTGGCTCTGCTTTAAATCTGTAAAGCACTGAATCTGTGTGGCATAATGCTGTTTCCCTGTACTGTGCCTTCCCCCCTTGGGGAGCAGTGTCAGCTGAGGTTGGGGAAGCAGGTGGGCCCAATGTGGGGTAAAGCAGTAGACCCGGCCTCGCGGGGGGTGGGGGTGGGGGGTGCTTAAGGGAAGGAGCCCGCTTCCTCCAGGTGCCTCCACTGCCTGTGACCTGCTCTGTCTCTGGCAGGAGTTGCCCAAGTATCTCCGAGGCTACCACAAGTGCACGCGGGAGGAAGTGCTGCAGCTGGGGGCACTCATCTACAGGGCCAAGTTTGAGGAGGACAAGTCCTACTTCCCCAGCATCCCCAAGCTTCTACGGGAGCTGGTGCCCCAGGACCTCATCCGGCAGATCTCACCTGACGACTGGAAGCGGGTGACCATGGGGGAGACAGTGGGAATTGGGGCCCCCTGAATGGTTCTCTGGGTACCCCAGGGTCAAGGGGGCAGGTGCTGGACAGCAGCCCAGGGAAGTATCTCTTGTGGTCCCTGTAAATTCAGCCGGCCACTTGGCAGTAATTTGCCCTGTCCTGGTTACCATGGTGACTGGATTTTGATACTGTTTGGCCTGCTTGCTTTGGGGAGGGAAGGGCTGTCAGGAGTCCATTAACTGGTATAAGTGGGGAGGCTTCATAGCCTCCAGGACCCCCGTCCTATACCTGGCCCTCCAGGGCCCATGACAGCTGCCGACAGTGCAGATGGGGCAGGAGCGGCAGGGGAGGGGACTCTGACCCCCCCCCCCTCCGCCTCCCCCTACAGTCCATCGTCGCCTATTTCAACAAGCACGCAGGGAAGTCCAAGGAGGAGGCCAAGCTGGCCTTCCTGAAGCTCATCTTCAAGTGGCCCACCTTCGGCTCAGCCTTCTTCGAGGTGAAGGTATGCTGTGGGTGGGTGCTTCTCAGAGAGGACGAGGGGGAACCAGATGGCACAGAGACTCCTCCCCATGACTTCGGGAAACTGCAGTGGTCTCTGCCACCTGCCTGGCAAGGAAATGGCCCTCAGCTTTGTCCCAGCTAGGTGTCTCAGCTAAGTACTGGGCCCTGGGCTTAGTCCTGGCACACTGAGGGGCCATTATCTCAGCCTGGCAGGGGAGGCAGATGTGTACAAAGGCCAGAGTAATGCAGGATGACCTGCACCGTGACAGTGGGGTGGCAGAGCCTGGGAGGCCCAACCAGACTGCGAAGGCTGAGGAGGCTTCCTGGAGGAGGCAACGTTGAGCTTTCCAGGGAGACCCTGAGGGGAGGGTTCCTGGCAGACAGCCTGGCACGAGCAAAGACCCAGAGGCGCGAGAGCTCAGGCCTGGGCAGGAAGTGTGAGTGGGTGAGTGTGGATGGGCGTGGGGTGTGAGGCGAGCAGGCTGCGGTAAGAAGCAGGTTGGTGAGCAGGAGAGGCGGATAGGGTTCCTCCTGCAGGTGGTGCCCAGCCTGGAGGGTTTTGTGCAGGGATGATGGGGCCAGAGCCCACTCTGACTTCAGGGTGGGGATGGATCTGAGGGGCAGGACCAGAGGCAGGAGGATGGTGAAGTGGCTGGGGTGAGGGGATACGTCAGGATGGAGAGGGGGGAATGGCCTTGCTACACACTGGGGGGGGGGGCCCTTTGAGAAGCCTGGCTGTGCAACGAAGAGAGAGGTAGGTAGGTACACCTGGAGGCAGGTGTAGGGTTCAAGGAGGCTTTTTAAAGATGAGAGGCTTTAGGGCTGAGAGAGAGCAATAGCAGGGACTCCTAGAGAAGCAGGACAGAAGGGCTGAAACTGCTGCTGGGCTGGTTGGGGACCCATGAAGGGATTTGGGGTAGCTCTGAGGGCCCAGCAGAGGTACTGATAGAAACCATGAGGTCGTGGCAGGACCACGAGCACCACTGCGCCCCTGGTATCAAGCAGGCAGCAGGAGAGCGAGACTTAAGCCCAGCTGGGGGCGGCTTCACTCCTGCCCCAAATGTTTGTTTATAATATTTCCTGCTCTGGGTTCCCCACCTGATGTCTCTGGCTTTTTTTTTTTTTTTAAAACTAGCAAACTACAGAGCCAAACTTTCCTGAGATTCTCCTAATTGCCATCAACAAGTATGGGGTCAGCCTCATTGATCCCAGAACCAAGGTGAGCAGTGACAGGGAAGAGCAGGCGGGGGTGGGCTTCTCTGTTTGCACTTCTAACAAAGGCCCCCCAGACTCAAACCCCAAGAGACCCTATCGGCCACCACCATCCTCGCTTCATCCACCCACCTGGCCACACATCTTGAGAGGCTGACCGTGTTTGCTGTGTCTACTTCCTTGCCTCTCATCTCTCCATCAAAACTGCTCTCTGAGTTACTAACAAAGCCCTCGGTACTAAATCCAATCACTCTTTAGTGCTTGGCCTTTCAGCGTCATTGGATACTACCAACCACTTCCTCCTTCCAGAATGCTCTCTGTCCACATTGGTCAGGGTGGGAGGCTCTAGTGGGGTAACTGCTGCTCAGGTTTGTGGGCCTGAGCAGTTCCTACCAAGGGGGCCAGGAGACAAGTCCTACCACTGACACAGGAGGGTACAACTGGGGCTGTTGGAGAAGGGGGCAATGCCCACCATCTTCCCCTTGGCTCCATGTGCCCACTTTCCTGGTTTTCCTCATATCTCCCTTGGTCTCCCTCTCAGGCACTTCCCTGGGCTTCTTCTCTACCCAGCCCACACACTGTGTTCCCCAAGTCTGTGTCTGTCGTCTTGTCTCCCCGCTCCAACTCTGCTGGACCATCTCATCTGGGACCACAGTTTCAGTTCCTTCAGGCTCTCAGATTTCCAGTTCCGGGCCCCATACACCTGACGGCCTCCCGGGCTTCCTTGGTTGTCCCACCAGCTGGCCCCACCCAAGGCCTGGAGGGGGAAGGCATCTGCTTCCCACAGCAGCTCCACGGCACAGCTGGACTCTACTCTTTGCTCCTTTTCTCGTCTGAGAGCCTGAGGTTCCTTCCTGTGGGTGGTGTCTGTGGGCTGGAGCTGAGGAGAGTGAGGCCAGACAGTCCAGGCCGTGCAGCTTCAGACTCTCTGCTCCCCTAGGACATCCTGACCACTCACCCGTTCACCAAGATCTCCAACTGGAGCAGCGGCAACACCTACTTCCACATCACCATCGGGAACCTGGTGCGCGGGAGCAAACTCCTCTGTGAGACGTCACTGGTGAGAGCTCTTCCTTCCAGGCCTGGCGGGCTCACCTGCAGCTTCAATTGAGGGACCCACAAATTAGCACCTTAATGTGAGGTCGCAACAGCTTAGAGCCCTAGATGTCTGGCTGGATGAATCCAACCCTTCAGCTGTGTGGCTGGGGAGACTTAAGTCCAGAGGGTGGGCAGGGTCTGCCTTTGTCTGGGCTTCTGTCCACTGCAGTCTCCTGGGAGCTGTGTTCTGGGTCTGAGTGGGCGGCCGTGTCCTACTCTGTGCTCTGTTTATCTATCTTCTTGCTGCTGTTTCCAGGGCTACAAGATGGATGACCTCCTGACTTCCTATATTAGCCAGATGCTCACGGCCATGAGCAAACAGCGGGGCTCCAGGAGTGGCAAGTGAACAGCGGGGAGGTGGTGCTGGCTCTGTGCCTGCTCTCCAGGCAGCAGCTGGCTCAGGACCATCAGCTACCTCTGCCGCCGGGGGAAGACCTCTGCCATCGAGGCAGGGAGGCTGGGCCGGCTGGCCACCACTGACCGTACCATCGTGGCCTCTGACCCTCCTTCCGGTGCAGCGGCCTCGCCGGGATGCAGAACTCCCCTCCATCCACCCCTGAAGCACCCGGTTGGTTCTACTCCTGGCTTGCTGTGGCCTTCCCAGTTGTAAAACCCTGTGCTCCTTGGATGCCGTTCTTATCTCAGACTAGCCCTACTATGTGACCTCTTTTGACTTTCTGTGCACCACCAGGAAAGGTAACCAAGAGGAGTACCTAGTTCTTCATGCTGGGAACAACCAAACCAAGACTGTTCTGAAGCCTAAGGGACTGGCTTAATTCCCCTAAGTCCAGGAGCCTCAGCTGGGGTGAGGGAGACGGACCACTTTTATATATTACAGTGTGAGTGAGTGCTGAGCCCCTGCTCGAGGCTCCCCTGATCACCTCAGGCATAAAGCATGTGTTCCATCTTCTGGCCCTGTAGTGTCTTTGCTGGGGGAGGGGCAGGGTGTGGGGCTAGGACAGGGCCCTTTGGGGGAGTGGCCTATAGAACTGTCTCCTTGGTCTGTGCGTGCAGGGTCAAGCTGGTCTGGGGGTTGGTTGGGGGTGCTTAAAGGACTGGCTGGGCCTGGGGCAGGCTGAGGGGATGCTGCCCTGGGAGGCGGTGACCTAAGTGTGGATGGGCTGGAGATCCAGAGGGGGGACCAGCTTCTGGGCCTTACCTAGGGCCAGTGGATCAAGAGTGGCCCTTGCATCCTGCCAGAAACATCTCCTTGGCTCATCAAGAAACCTCCAAGAACCTCAGGAACCATTCTGCCTTGGGATGAATCCTTACGTCCAGTGGGTGCCTGTAAAATATTACTTTGTGACCAGGATGGAACATACAAGTTTGGACATGACCTGGGCAGGTCCGGGGGTGGGGGATTCAGACAGGGAAGGTGTGATCTGGGGGTGGGCATCCTTCTGGGCTGTGGCTGGGACGAGCGCCTAGGGAAATGTCAGGGGAGATGTTGGCATGTTTGTGATCTGTCCTCAAGGCCCCCCTGGTACTTCAGCACAGCCAGCCCAGCTCCACTTGCCCTCACACACTCAAGGGTCTGGGGTCACCTGCAGGTAGGTGACAAACCACTCCACAGGGAGTGCTATTCCTGTTCTCTCCAGATGCCTGTGCAGGAGGTGGAGGGGCTGGCTGGTGAAATGGAGGCCCCAAACCAGACAGCCCTGCTTTCTGGGATGACAACGCTGCCACCTGAGGCAGCCCTGCCCCACCAATGTTCACATGACTCCACAGTCAGCCCGGGATAAATCTGAGCCACAAGGAAGGTGCTGTGGTGTCTGCCCCTACACACCACCATATACAGGGGAATACGAGCCCTGGAGGAGTGCGAATACCTGATGGGCCCACAGTGGAACACAACTTGCTGCTTCTAACGCTGGGCTCCCAGACAGGTATTCTCAGCTCTAGTTTCCCTTCAAGACCAAATGCCTTTGGGTGGACATGGGATTATGCCCATCACCCCATTGGGGAATCAGCCAATGACAAGCTATTAGGAAGCACCCACTGCACACTGTACGACAGGATGTGCGTGTGGGATGAGATCTTTACCCCCGACTCGTGCCATTCCACCTCTCCTTCTCTGACTCACTTTGGCACTCATCCCCTAGTCTTTGTCAGCCTGAGTGACCACAGAGGGTCTAAAGATTGCATCACTTACCTTCCGAGTTCCTGAGAGGTTGCCGTTATTTACATGCTGATGTTCACCACAGCCACTCCTTTAGTGGGGAATGTTATGAAGGTTACGATGAGACAAATCCTGTGACACCCAGAGAGCAACCAGTTCCAGCTCCAAGACCAAAACTTTTTTCCCTTTGCTCATGCCCTTGAGATGAAGGCTAGACCAAAATGGTTTTCCTGAGAGCCTCCGGGATCTGCTGCACTCCTTTCTTGACCCCTCTCTACCATCAGGTCACCCTGGGGCACAGAGAGGAAGAAGAAGAAGGGGGCAAGTTGTGGCTAATTCTTCTCTGAAGACAGCCCAAAGGAGGAGAAGGACATGCTGGATGTGGTGGAAACCATCATAAAAGAGGATTATTGGGAGGATTCAATAGTAGGGGTGCTTTTCAGGTTCTGTTTCAGGAGGAGGGTCCTCCACAGAGGGAACTGTTGGTTCATCTGCCTCCAAGGTAGGCAATACACTTTGGAGGGTGGCCTCTCTGCTGGCCTCTGAGGTGGGTGCCTGGGTGGGTTCAAAGGCCGGCTCGGTGGGCACCGGCTGTCTAACAGCATCCTAGGGCGGTATCGTTGGTTTGGTGGTTTCCTCAACAGGCTCTGGTATGATGGCTTTAGAGCCTGAGCGTTCCCTTTCGCTCTTGGTTAAAGTCCAGGGCTTTCCGTAACTTTCAATGCTTCGTCTCGGAGGCTTGCCCTTGGAGTTTCTGTGGGATAGAAAAGACAACAACACAGATTCCTCCAAAGTCACTTCTCGAATCTTTGCCAGTCGTATGGTAAAATTCTAGTCATCTTTAAAATGTTAGCCCCTCACTTACCATCTCAGATACTTTCCCCCTAGCTCTCTCCCTATCCAGGCTTTGGGCAGACTTTTCTTTGGTCCTCAATTCATCAAGGTGCTGGAGTTTAAGAGCCTATTGCATAAGGTTCTAACTCACCATGGAAGCCCTCAGAAGGCAGAGATTGACATTTGCTTAAAGTGCATGCATTTCACAACCACTGTTCCCGAAGCAGTTTGAATAGAAACATGAACACATCCTCCATTAGAACGGGAGCTTTTTAGGGACAGAGACTTTGTCTTGCTTGCCACCACATGTACAGTGCTCAAGAGTGTCTGTCACACAATAATTGCTCAAAAAATTGTTTTTTTTCTCTAACTGAATGATAGAAAAAATAGATGATGGAAACTTTTTCTAGTAATGGAGCTAGGAAACTGACTCTTATCAAAGACAAATTTAAAAATGGATAATATACAAAACCAAGAAAACATCTTAAAATTATCTAAGAATTACAATATACTGAGGAACTGTGGAGCAGGAATCTAGAAGAGGGTGAGAATCCAAAGAGGTAAGCCCTAAATTCAGTTATTTTTGCCCTGATTGTAATTTCAATCTTGAAGAAACAGTTGCACACATGAGCTACATTTTTTTGTCAGCTTCACAGGAGGAAGCGGATTTTTATTGCACTTGAATTTGTAGGTCAATTCCATGACAACCAATATCTACCATATTAGGTTTGCAAATTCATGACTGTGTTATGTTGCTCCATTTATCTGGGTCTTTTTTCTCTCACTAAACTTTTGTAGTTTTCAGTGACCAGTCATCTATCTTCTTTGCAGGGGCTTGCAATATTTTCCTAAAATTCCTATTTATGTTTTTATGCTGTTGTAAATGATGCTATTTCAATTTTTAAAGTTTCCAGTTATTCATTGATAATATATAGACATACAGTTGATTTTTTGTATATTGACTTGTATCCTGAGGCATTGCTTAAGTCACCAGTTCTAGTAGGTTAGTAGGTTTGTTATTTGATTCTTCAGAATTTTTTAATGTAAATAATCATATTGCAAATCAGGAGTTTTATTTCTTCCTTTATGCCTGTTATCTATCTTACTAAACTGGCTAGGATCTCCAGTACAACACCAAATAGAAGTGGCAGATATCCTTGCCTTATTTCTGATCTTAGAGGGAAAATACTGTTTCACTATTAAAAATGATATTGGCTGGAGGTTTTTTGTAAATATCTTTCATCAGATTGAGGAAGTTTCTATTTTTAGCTTACTCAGAGCTTTGATCATAAATAGGTATTGAATTTTGTCAAATATGCTTTTTCTACTTTATTTTATTAATATGGTAGATTTGATTAATTTTCAAATGATATATTTATCTTGCACTGCTGGGATAAATCTCACTTGCTCCGGATGTTTTGTCCTTTTTATATACTGATGGATTCAATCTGCTAATATTTTGTTCAGGATTTTAATGTCTAAGTTCATGAATGATACTTATCTGTAAATTTAGTTCTTGTACTGTCTTTGTCAGACATTTTTTATAAGAGATTATTGCTGGCCTCAAAGAATCAGCTAGGAAATGTTCCTTCCTCTGCTTTTTTTTTTTTGAGTTGGTATAAAATTGGTATTATTTCTTAAATATTTGATTAACCAGTGAAACTCATTGGGCCTGGACTTTTCTTTGTGGTGAAGTTTTTGACACAGATTTGAATCTGATGGATAGTGGGTCATTACAAATCTCTATTTCTTCTTCTCTCAGTTCTGATAACTTGTACATTTCCAGGAATTTGTCTACTTCATTTAAATTGTCAAATTTAATGGCCTAAAAATGTTTATAATTTTCATTTTTATTTATAGGATGTGGAGAGATAGTCCCTCTTTCATTAATCATTCATCATATTGGCACTCAATCTCTCTCATTCATTTTACTAAGAGTTTATCAATTTTATTAATCTTTCCTAAGAACTAACTTTTCATTTAAAAATTTTTCTCTATTGTTTTATCTTTTCTATTTCATTGCTCCTATCATTCTTATTTCCTTCCTTTTACTTGGAGAAAAAGTTACTTATCTCTTTTAGATTGGTTTAATATTGATTAAGTTTCTACCTTAACAATCTTCTTTCTGACATTTAAAGTTACAAATTTCCCTCTAAGTTCTGCTTTAAGCTGTACCCCACAAATTTTGCTGCTGTATATGCATTATCCTTTACAATTATATTTTCCCATTTCCCTTGTGATTAATGCCTTGATCAATGAAATGTTTAGAAATACATTAATTTTCGGTAGAGGATTATCTAGATATTTTATTGTTTGCTTCTAATTTAATTTCTCTTGTGGTCACAGAACAAACTGTGTGATTTTGGTTTTTTTGAAATTTATCAATGACACAGTTTACATCTTATTTTTGGCATCCCTAACTAATTGTAATTTTAGTCATTTTTTTAATAATAGATTTTTATTGAAGTATAATTGCTTCACAATACTGTTAGTTTCTGTTGTACAACAAAGTGAATCAGCCATATGCATACATATATCCCCATATCCCCCCCTTTTTTTTAACATCTTTATTGGAGTATAATTGCTTTACAGTGGTGTTAGTTTCTGCTTTATAACAAAGTGAATCAGCTCTACATATACATATATCCCCATATCTCCTCCCTCTTGCGTCTCCCTCCCATCCTCCCTATCCCACCCCTCTAGGTGGTCACAAAGCACCGAGCTGATCTCCCTTTCCTATGAAGCTGCTTCCCACTAGCTATCTATTTTACATTTGGTAGTGTATATATGTCCATGCTACTCTCTCACTTCGTCCCAGCTTAACCTTCCCCCTTCCCATGTCCTCAAGTCCATTCTCTACGTCTGCGTCTTTATTCCTGTCCTGCCCTTAGGTTCTTCATAACCTTTTTTTTTTTTTTGGATTCCATATATATGTGTTAACATTCGGTATTTGTTTTTCTCTTTCTGACTTACTTCACTCTGTATGACAGACTCTAGGTCCATCCACCTCACTACAAATAACTCATTTTCGTTTCTTTTTATGGCTGAGTAATATTCCATTGTATATATGTGCCACATCTTCTTTATCCATTCATCAGTTGATGGACACTTAGGATGCTTCCATGTCCTGCCTATTGTAAATAGACCTGCAATGAACATTATGGTACATGACTCTTTTTGAATTATGGTTTTCTCAGGGTATATGCCCAGTAGTGAGATTGCTGGGTCATATGGTAGTTCTATTTTTAGTTTTTTAAGGAACCTCCATACTAGGGTTCTCCATAGTGGCTATATCAATTTACATTCCCACCAACAGTGCAAGAGGGTTCCCTTTTCTCCACACCCTCTCCAGCATTTATTGTTTGTAGATTTTTTGATGATGGCCATTCTGACTGGTGTGAGGTGATACCTCATTGTAGTTTTGATTTGCATTTCTCTAACCATTAGTGATGTTGAGCATCCTTTCATATGTTTGTTGGCAATCTGTATATCTTCTTTGGAGAAATGTCTATTTAGGTCTTCTGCCCAGTTTTGGATTGGGTTGTTTGTTTTTTGGATAAACATGAGCTGCTTGTAAATTTTGGAGATTAATCCTTTGTCAGTTGGTTCACTTGCAAATATTTTCTCCCATTCTGAGGGTTGCCTTTTCATCTTCTTTATGGTTTCCTTTGCTGTGCAAAAGCTTTTAAGTTTCATTAGGTCCCATATGTTTATTTTTGTTTTTATTTCCATTTCTCTAGGAGGTGGGTCAAAAAGGATCTTGCTGTGATTTATGTCAGAGAGTGTTCTGCCTAAGTTTTCCTCTAAGAGTTTGATAGTGTCTGGCCTTACATTTAGGTCTTTAATCCATTTTGAGTTTATTTTTGTGTTTGGTGTTAGTGAGTGTTCTAATTTCATACTTTTACATGTAGCTATCCAGTTTTCCCAGCACCACTTATTGAAGAGGCTGTCTTTTCTCCATTGTATATTCTTGCCTCCTTTATCAAATATAAGGTGACCATATTGGTGTGGGTTTATCTCTGGGCTTTCTATCCTTTTCCATTGATCTATATTTCTGTTTTTGTGCCAGTACCATATTGTCTTGATTACCGTAGCTTTGTTGTATAATCTGAAGTCCGGGAGCCTGGCTCCTCCAGCTCCGTTTTTCTTTCTCAAGATTGCTTTGGCTATTCAGGGTGTTTTGTGTTTCCATACAAATTGTGAAATTTTTTGTTCTAGTTCTGTGAAAAATGCCATCGGTAGTTTGATAGGGATTGCACTGAATCACTAGATTGCTTTGGGTAGTATAGTCATTTTCACAATGTTGATTCTTCGCATCCAAGAACATGGTATATCTCTCCATCTGTTTGTATTATCTTTAATTTCTTTCATCAGTGTCTTATAGTTTTCTGCATACAGGTCTTTTGTCTCCTTAGGTAGGTTTGTTCCTAGGTATTTTATTCTTTTTGTTGCAGTGGTAAATGGGAGTGTTTCCTTAATTTCTCTTTCAGATTTTTCATCATTAGTATATAGGAATGCAAGAGATTTCTGTGCATTAATTTTGTATCCTGCTACTTTACCAAAATCATTGATTAGCTCTAGTAATTTTCTGGTAGCATCTTTAGGATTCTCTATGTATAGTATCATGTCATCTGCAAACAGTGACAGCTTTACTTCTTCTTTTCCGATTTGGATTCCTTTTATTTCTTTTTCTTCTCTGATTGCTGTGGCTAAAACTTCCAAAACTATGTTGAATAACAGTGGTGAGAGTGGACAACCTTGTCTTGTTCCTGATCTTAGAGGAAATGGTTTCAGTTTTTCACTATGGAGAACGATGTTGGCTGTGGGTTTGTCATATATGGCCTTATTATGTTGAGGTAAGTTCCCTCTATGCCTATTTTCTGGAGGGCTTTTATCATAAATGGGTGTTGAATTTTGTTGAAAGCTTTTTCTGCATCTATTGAGATGACCATATGGTTTTTCTCCTTCAATTTGTTAATATGGTTTATCACATTGATTGATTTGCGTATACTGAAGAATCCTTGCATTCCTGGAATAAACCCCACTTGATCATGATGTATGATCCTTTTAATGTGCTGTTGGATTCTGTTTGCTAGTATTTTGTTGAGGATTTTCGCATCTATGTTCATCAATGATATTGGCCTGTCGTTTTCTTTCTTTGTGACATCTTTGTCTGGTTTTTCTATCAGGTTGATGGTGGCCTCGTAGAATGAGTTGGGGAGTGTTCTTCCCTCTGTTATATTTTGGAAGAGTTTGAGAAGGAGAGGTGTTAGCTCTTTTCTAAATGTTTGATAGAATTCGCCTGTGAAGCCATCTGGTCCTGGGCTTTTGTGTGTTGGAAGATTTTTAATCACAGTCTCAATTTCAGTGCTTGTGATTGGTCTGTTTATATTTTCTATTTCTTCCTGGTTCAGTCTCAAAAGGTTGTGCTTTTCTAAGAATTTGTCTGTTTCTTCCAGGTTGTCCATTTTATTTGCATAGAGTTGCTTGTAGTAATCTCTCATGATCCTTTGTATTTCTGCAGTGTCAGTTGTTACTTCTCCTTTTACACTTCTAATTCTCTTGATTTGAGTGTTCTCCCTTTTTTTCTTGATGAGTCTGGCTAATGGTTTATCAATTTTGTTTATCTTCTCAAAGAACCAGCTTTTAGTTTTATTGATCTTTGCTATCGTTTCCTTCATTTCTTTTTTACTTATTTCTGATCTGATCTTTATGATTTCTTTCCTTCTGCTAACTTTGGGGTTTTTTTGTTCTTCTTTCTCTAATTGCTTTAGGTGTAAGGTTAGGTTGTTCATTTGAGATGTTTCTTGTTTCTTGAGGTAGGATTGTATTGATATAAACTTCCCTCTTAGAACTGCTTTTGCTGCATCCCATAGGTTTAGGGTCATCGTGTTTTCATTGTCATTTGTTTCTAGGTATTTTTTGACTTCCTCTTTCATTTCTTCACTGATCTCTTGGTTATTTAGTAGTGTATTGTTTAGCCTCCATGTGTTTGTATTTTTTACAGATCTTTTCCTGTAATTGATATCTAGTCTCACAGCGTTGTGGTCGGAAAAGATACTTGATACAATTTCAATTTTCTTAAATTTACCAAGGCTTGATTTGTGACACAAGATATGATCTATCCTGGAGAGTGTTCCATGAGCACTTGAGAAGAAAGTATATTCTGTTCTTTTTGGATGGACTGTCCTAAAAATACCAGTTAAGTCCATCTTGTTTAATGTATCATTTAAAGCTTGTGTTTCCTTATTTATTTTCATTTTCGATGATCTGTCCATTGGTGAAAATGGGGTGTTAAAGTCCCCTACTGTGATTGTGTTACTGTTGATTTCCCCCTTTATGGCTGTCAGCATTTGCCTTATGTATTGAGGTGCTCCTATGTTGGGTGCATAAATATTTACAATTGTTATATCTTCTTCTTGGATTGATCCCTTGATCATTTTGTAGTGTCCTTCTTTGTCTCTTAATTTTAGTCATTTTTATCACTTTGGTTTTTAGTCTTCATACTTGCTTTATAAGTGACCCATCTACTACCTTCATTATATATATACATTTTCCAGTGAGATTTTTACTTTTGTTCACTTACTTATTATCAATTAGTGCCATTCCTTTTTAGCTGAAAGAACTCCCTTTAACATTTCTTGTAGAACTGGTTTAGTGGTGATGAACTCCTCTAGCTTTTGTTTACCTGGGAAACTCTTGATCTCTCCTTCAATTCTGAATGGCAACCTTGCTGGGTAGAGAATTCTTGGTTGGAAGTTTTTTCCTGTCAACACTTTCAATATATCATGCCTATCCCTTCTGGCCTGTAAAGTTTTTGCTAAAAAATCTACTGATAGCCTTATGGGGTTTCCCTTATATGTAACAAGCTGATTTTTGCTTGCTCCTTTTAGGATTCTCTCTTTATCTTTACCTTTACCATTTTAATTGTAATGTGTCTTGGTATGTGTCTTTTTGGGTTCATCTTATTTGGAACTCTGGGCTTCCTGGATCTGGAGGTCTGTTGTCTTCCCCAGATTAGGAAAGTGTTCATCCACTTTCTCTTCATTTAATTTTTCTGGCCCTTTCTCTCTCTCTTCTCCTTCTGGAGGCCCTATAATGTGAATGCCGTTACACTTGATGCTGTCCCAAATGTCCCATATTGTATCTTCCCTTTGTAAACTTCTTTTTTCATTTTGCTGCTCTGTCTTGGTGAGTTCCATTGTTTTGTCTTCCAGCTCACTGATTTATTCTTCTACCTCATCCAGTTTGCTGTTGAACGCTTCTAATGTATTTTTCAGTTCAGTTATAACTACTATTTGGTACTTTCTTATACTTTCTATCTTTCTGTTGAAGTTTGCACCATGTTCATCCATTTTTTTGCCTGAGATGGGTGATCGTATTTATGACCATTAATTTTAACTCTTTATCAGGTAGATTGATCATCTCTGCTTCATTTAGTTCTTTTTCTGAGGTTTTGTCTTGTTTTGATTGGAATATATTTCTCTGTATCCTCATTTTGCCTAATTCTCTGTTTGTGTCTATATATTAGGTAACTCAGTGATCTCCTCCAGATGTTTTATAGCTTGTCATGTGGTCCATTTTGGCAAATATCCCATGTACATTTTAAAATGTATATTCTGCCATTGTTGAGTATAACATTTTCTGTCAGTTAGGTCAAGTTGGCTGAAAGTATTCAGACTTCTATATCCTTTCTGATTTTATTTTTTGTGTGTTTAGTTGTTCTTTCAGGTAATGAGAGAGGAATATTAAAATCTCCAAGTATGATTTTTCTCATTTTTTTAATGTATTTTGAAGCTCTGCTATTAAGTATATACTTTATAGTGCCTTCCTGATATATTGATCATTTTATCATCATGAAATCTTTGTTTCTAGTAATGCTCCATGTTTTGAAGTTTTTCAGATATTATTTCTTATGCTTATTGTTTGCATGGCATATTATTTTCCATCCTTTCAGTTTTAATCTACCTGTGTTTTTGTATTTTAAGTACTTCTTTTGTAGACAGCATATGGTTGTGTCCTGCTTTCTTCTATCCAGTCTGACAATCTCTACTCCTGTTTTGAGAATTTCATTCATTTATGTTTAATGTAATTAATAAAATAGTTGAATTTATGACTACCATGTTTCAACTTGTTTTCTATTTGTTTTGTGTAGTATTTTGCTTCCTTTGTTCTTTTTTTTTCCTGAATCCATCTGCTACAAGAGATATTCTCCTGCTGGCTTTGAAGAAGTAAGATGTCATGCTGTGAGAGAACCATACAGCTAGGACCTGAAAGTAGTCTCTAGGATCTTAGAGCAAAACTCTTCCACGAGTGATTAAGAAAACATGGACAGCTCCATTCTTGCAATTGTAAGGAACTAAATTTTGCCAACAACCAGTGAGCTTGGAAGAGGCCTCTAAGTCTCAGATGAGATTGTAGTCCAGGCCAACACCTTGATGTTAGCCTGGTGAGACTCTATGCAGAGGACCCAGCAAAACCATGCCTGGACCCCTGGCCCACAGAAACTGTAAGCTGATAAATTTGCATTGTTTTGAGCTGCAGGGTTTGTGGTAATTTGTTACACAGCAATTAAAAACTAACTATATGGTAATAGAATATATCCAAAATGAAGCACAAAATTAAATAGGCTAAAAATAAACAGTCTTGGTAACCCATGGGATAATATGAAACCACGTAACATCTATGTAACTGGAATCCCAGAAAGAGACTAGTGGCAGAAAAATATTTGAAACATACAGACTGAAAATTTATACTCTTACTGATCCAAGAAGTTTAGCAAACCCTAAGCAGATAGACACACTCATATACACTAAGGTAAACCATAATCAAATTACTGAGAACCAGTGATAAAAGGAACAATCTTAAAAAGCAGCCAGAGATAAAGGACATATTACAAGTAGAGGAACAATGATAAAAAAAAAATGGAAGACTTTTTTGGAAGCCTTTTCATAAGAAACTACAAGAGACAGAAGACAAATAATCAACTTCTTTAAAGGGCTGAAAAATACATCCTAAAGCTAGAGAGGTGGCAGCAGCAGTACATGCCCATCCCAGAGGTGGTGGTGGTGCAAGATGTGACACTATGCTTAGTGTTGGAGGCTATATTCTCCCAGCCTGACTGGATCTGGGCTGTGGTTCTTGCTTCTTTCCAGTCTTCCTTGTTCCTTCCCTGATTCTAAACTTGGTCCTTCACATTCTAAGTGTCTCTTGGAGGTACTCAACAGTCTTTTTATAAATTTATGTAGATCAGGCAAAACTGGTTTTTGTAAATGGGCAACTGAAAACTCTTAAAAACAGGAAAAATTCTTATTTTGTACTCACCTTATTTTCTTCTCATTTCAACCTGGTGGAAAGTTGGGGTCAAATAAACTTGTGTACTTTTCTAAGGCATTATAGCCACTTCCTTCATTCAGATTTAAACAGTTCTTTAAACTGTCCTTCAAAACTTCTCTCCCATCCATGCTTTTCTCACTATTTCCATACTCTTTTTATTTCTTGGCTAGGTTACTGTTATGGGCTGAATTGTGTACCACACAAATTCATATGTTGAAGTCCTAACAACCAGCACTTCAATATGTGACTAATTTAGGAGATAAGACCTTTAAAGACATGATTTAAATGAGGCCATTAGGGTGAGTTCTGATCCAGTCTGAGCAGAGATGAGAAAATTTGGAGACACAGAGGACACTGGGGGTTTCTGTGTGCACAGAAGAAAGGCTGTGTGAAGGCACAACAAGAAAGTGGCTATCTACAAGCCAAGGCCTCAGAAGAAACCAAACCTGCTGACACATTGATCTTGCACCTCTAGCCTCCAGAACTGTGAGAAAATCAATTTCTGTTGTTTAAGCCACCCAGTCTGTGGTATTTTGTTACGGCAGACCTAGTTTGCTAATACTACTAAAAATCATAAGGTGGCTGGAATACAGCCTTCAGTCTTCTTAACAGCCAGCAGAGTGATCTTTTTAAAATACATATAACTCAGAGTTACTGGAAATCTCTCTATACCTTAAGAAATTTGGGTCAGCTTGGTTAAAACGTTCAGCTTTACAGTAGGAAAGACCATTGCTCTTCAAATTTCTGAACTTATTTTTTCATGGTCCCTGTGGATCCATTCCTGCAACTCTAAGTAATGCATGTGTTCAACCCTCCACCAGCTGGTATAGAACGTCTCATGATCTTCACCACTGTACACAACAAAACTTCATGATTTTGTGATCATACCAACTTAAGGCTCCAAGAGCTATGGGAGGAAACTGTATCTTGTACTGTACAGTCCTCTGCCTCCTAACTGGTTTTCCCTTTGACATTGCACTGGCTTCCCAAACTAGTAACTCACTGTGTGATTATCCCCACAACCTCCTGAATAATAAACTCTAGCTTCCCTTCCCTTACTGGACCTATCTCACTTACTTAGCCCTGAGTTATTCTGCCGAATAATAAGTTATTCTGCTATTCTATCCCTTTACACAGAAGTCTAACCATATTGCTCCCTTGTTTGAAACTCATTTGCCATTTCCTGATTGCTTATATGCAGAGCCTAGACTCTAGTCCAGCATTCCAGGATCTCTGCAATTTTCTCCTTCCACCTTCCAACATACATCACCCACAACTGAAGCCACATAAATCACATTCAGCCTTGACAAGCATGGCAGCTTCTCTGTCCTGGACCTAGATGCCTGGCCCAAAGATGTCAACTGCCATACTTTTGCTTGCTTCCTCACTGCTCTCTGTGGGCCAGAACCTCTGTTCTCTTGGGCCACTCTCCATAGACTGCTTTCAGGTACTTCAGTCTCAGAGTGCCTAGCACAAAGTGGGTACTCAATAACTGTGATGAATGAATATATGAACAAGTGAGGTAATAAACACCCATGTTCAAAATCTTCCAAGGAGTCTGACTGCTTAGAGGATAAAGTCCACAATGAATCCTGTTGTCAAGGGCCCCCCAGAATCTGTGCCCAGGCTACTTTTCCCAACTTCTCACTGGTTCCCACCCCCTGATTTTAGACTCCTTCAACTCTTGTCAGAAACATTAAAGGCAGGCCCTGTATCCTGGAGGCAACGGGTAGGGATGAAGAGATGGGAGTGGGCTAGGCCTCTGACTTTACCTGTGTAACTGGTGATCCTTTGAAGATTTTTTCACTTTGGCTCTCTCTCCACCTGGAAGGAAGCAGACCATCCATGAGCCTCACAGACCTCTTCCAAAAATGACAATTCAGGCAGTGGTCAGAAAAGAACATTATCCATTCAAATTCTACCTTAAGCAGAGGGTTTGTAGTTTCCCCCTTTAAAGGAGAACTCAAATGAGGAAATGATGGGCATGATGAGGTCTAAACAACCATGGTCTCTTCTAGCTAAAATTCTTCTACCAGATGTCCCCTCTCCCACCCTGAACCTTGCAATCTTGAAGCATTTTCCCTCAAGAATTCTCAAATGTCATTTTCTTGGACAGATAAAAAGATTATGGTCTGGAAAGGGGCAGTGATTTTCTCAGGGTCACCCAGCAACTAAGGGAAAAGACAGGACTAAAACCCAGGCTTTCCAGAGTGTGAACTTGCTCTTTACACAGCACCCCGCTGGGTCCCCTGTTGTGGAAGGTGGGAAGATTTGGAGGCACTTGTTCTGAACAACCTTCAACCCCTGTCCTCTCCCAACTGATCCACAATGAATCTGTAGAAACAGGCTTTGATTGAGCTTTAGTGAGAGTCTTTATCCTTAGAATATGGTCTCGTATTGAGGAGGTAGAAGGGGTGTGAGGAGCTGCAGGGAGCATGAAAAGAAATAGGAAGTTCGGATGATAAAATCCTATATCCCTGAGAATGCACCATATGGGATTATGGGACAAATGTAACTGTTTTTTCCTCAAACTTCCATAAAACCATTTACATTTTTATTTTGGGAAAAAATCATTTACATTTACAAATATATGCTTACCAATGAAAATAAAATATGAAAACTGCAGAAAGAATATCCATGAGAATCCACATGAACATATAGAAACTGGGTGTCTGCAAAACAGAAAACACAGTTATAGGACTTTATAGCTGGAAGGGATTTTAGATCATGTGGGTCAAGTCCCTTGTTAGACTTCCACGGATGAAGCAGTGGCAGACTAGGCAGAGGAACGTTGATTGATGGGGTTGGTCTCAAACACAGAGAGTACCTGCTGCTATCCTAACAATGCCCCCTTACATGTGTCGAGGGCTCTACAAGGGATAAAACACTTCACACACTTCATCTCCCTGGACCCTCAAGACACAGGTCTGAGGGAGTCCCAGAGATGTCACATAGCAAATCTATTCTGGACCCGGGACTACAGCTCAAATTTCTTGACTTCCAGTGCTCTACGTTTTCATGGCATGGCTTCCCAAACCTGGCTGTGCATCCAAATCTACCCAAACAGCTTTTAGTAATACAGGTTCCTGGGCCTCACTACAGACTCAGGAATTAGAATTTCTGCATTTTTAACAAGCTCCTCAGGAACAAGCAACCAGTCTGTGAACGAGCATTTATGACTCATTCTCCTAAATCACCATGCTTCAAATAAGGATGTTGAAATTATAATTCTTAATGAACATGCCCACTTCTCTAGGCTCCTTACCTGAATCACGCATTTCACAGAGCTCCATCTTCTAAGTTCTATCGTGTACGTTTTTTAATTGCCTGGTTTGACCCTCCCTTTCTACCTTCATTATTCCACCTCCAATACTACTTGATGGTACTGGGTCTGGCATTTTTATTCTTTCTTATGCCATTTCCATCCTATCCCAAGGTCTTTCCTTGGACTGATTAATAATGATAATAATAACAACAACATGAATGATCATGATAATAATGAGAACAACAACTAACATTAATAAGTATTTTTAGGAGCTAAGCAAGTGTTTTAAGCACATTAAGGGTATTTTCACAGCTAATCCTCACAACAGCTCTAGTAGGCATGTACAATAGAAGGTTTTAACCAACTTCCACTAAGCTGAGGCTCCTAATTCCCTCTGGGAAACTGACTGACTGATGCCTTGGCCTGCTCCAGGATGCCCACCATGTGAGCTGTACAGTCACCAAGAATCAGTTGTTCTTACTGTCCATATGGCTTAGAACAGCTGTACTTGTTTATAATTGTGCAGTGTAATTAATGTTACTTAAATCTGTACAATGTGAGTTTTAAAGGTATGGCATTTTCAAGGAAACTAAGTCAATGCTTCGAAAAACTTGATGATGACAGAATAGGTCATTAAAAAATAAGCTGCAGTTTAATTTGGTGTGAGTAACACACTAAGATCCTGGGGGTGGGAGGATTATAAAAATCTGCATGGATTCCTCATTCTCCAAATGACTTTAAGTTCTTGTTGTGCATTAAGAAAACAAAACTTAGAAATCATAGCTGGTGTATTGGGAAGTATACATAAGCAACAGAATACAAAATTCAACCAGCTGAAATACTCTCAAAGGAAAGACCTTGAGGCTATGTCAAATGGTGAATTACCTAGTTTCATTTTTTTTTTACATGTAGGTGTCCAGTTTTCCCAGCACCATTTATTGAAGAGACTGTCTTTTCTCCATTATATAGTCTTGCCTCCTTTGTCATAGATTAATTGACCATAGGTGTGTGGGTTTATTTCTGGGCTTTCTATCCTGTTCCATTGATCTAGATTTCTGTTTTTGTGCCAGTACCATACTGTTTTGATGACTGTAGCTTTGTAGTATAGTCTGAAGCCAGGGAGCCTGATTCCTCCAGCTCTGTTTTTCTTTCTCAAGATGCTTTGGCTATTCAGGGTCTCTTGTGTCTCCATAAAAATTTTAAGATTTTTTTTGATCTAGTTCTGTGAAAAATGCCATTGGTAATTTGATAGGGATTGCATTGAATCTGTAGATTGCCTTGGGTAGTATAGTCATTTTAGCCATATTGATTCATCCAAACTGAGAACATGGTATATCTTTCCATCTGTTTGTGAGGTCTCTGATTTCTTTCATCAGCATCTTATAGTTTTCAGAGTACAGATCTTTTGTCTCCTCAGGTAGGTTTATTCCTAGGTATTTTATTCTGTTTGATGCAATGGTAAATAGGATTGTTTCTTGAATTTCTCTTTCAGATCTTTTGCTGTTAGTGTATAGAAATGTAAGAGATTTCTGTGATTTAACTTTGTAACCTGCAACTTTACCAAATTCATTGATGGTTCTAATAGTTTTCTGGTAGCATCTTTAGAATTTTCTATGTATAGTAACATGTCATCTTCAAACAGTGACAGTTTTACTTCTTCTTTTCCAATTTGGATTCCTTTTATTTCTTTTTCTTCCCTGATTGTCGTGGCTAAAACTTCTAAAACTATGTTTAACAATAGTGGTGAGAGTGGGCAACCTTGTCTTGTTCCTGATCTTAGAGGAAATGATTTCAGCTCTTCAACACTAAGTATGATGTTAGCTGTAGGTTTGTCATATATAGGCTTTATTATGTTGAGGTATGTTCCCCTCTCTGCCCACTTTCTGGAGAGTTTTTATCATAAATGGGTGTTGAATTTTGTCAACAGCTTTTTCTGCATCTACTGAGATGACCATATAGTTTTTATTCTTCAATTTGTTGATATGGTGTATCTCGCTGACTGATTTGCGGATATTGAAAAATCCTTGCATCCTTTTGATAAATCCCACTTGATCATGGTGTATGATCCTTTTAATGTGTTGTTGGATTTGGTTTGCTAGTATTTTGTTGAGGATTTTTGCGTCTATGTTCATCAGTGATAGTGGCGTGTAATTTTCTTTTTTTGTATCTTTACCTGGTTTTGGTATCAGGGTGATGGTGGCCTCATAGAATGAGTTTGGGAGTGTTCCCCCCTCTGCAACTTTTTGGAAGAGTTTGAGAAGGGTAGGTGTTAGCTCTTCTCTAAATGTTTGATAGAATTCGCCTGTGAAGCCACCCGGTCCTGGACTTTTGTTTGTTGGAAGATTTTTTAATGACAGTTTCAATTTCAGTGCTTGTGATTGGTCTGCTCATATTTTCTATTTCTTCCTGGTTCAGTCTGGGGAGATTTTACCTAAGAATTTGTCCATTTTTTCTAGGTTGTCCAATTTATTGTCATACAGTTGCCTGTAGTAGTCTCTTATGATCCTTTGTATTTCTGTGGTGTCCATTTTAACTTCCCCTCTTTATTTCTAATTTTATTGATTTGAGCCCTCTCCCTTTTTTCTTGATGAGTCTGGCTGAAGGTTTATCAATTTTGTTTACTTTTTCAAAAAAAAAAAACAGGTTTTAGTTTCACTGATCATTTCTATTGTTTTCTTCATCTCTATTTCATTTGTTTGTGCTCTGATCTTTATGATTTCTTTCCTTCTGCTAACTTTGGGTTTTGTTTGTTCTTTCTCTGTTTGCTTTAGGTGTAAGTTTAGGTTGTTTATTTGTCATTTTTCTTGTTTCCTGATGTAAGATTGTATTGCTATGAACTTCTCTCTTAGAACTGCTTTTGCTGTGTCCTATTGGTTTTGGATCATTGTGCTTTCATTTTCATTTGTCTTTAGATATTTTTTGATTTCCTCTTTGATTTCTTCAGTGATCCATTGGTTGTTTAGTAGCATATTGCTTAGCCTCCACGTGTTTGTTTTTTTACAGATTTTTTTTCTTGTAGTTGATTTCTAATCTCATAGCATGTGGTCAGAAAAGATGCTTGATATAATTTCAATTTTCTTAAATTTACCAAGGCTCACTTTGTGGCCCAGCATGTGCTCAATCCTGGAGAATGTTCCATATGCATTTGAGAAGAATGTGTATTCTGCTGCTTTAAGATGGAATGCTCTATATATATCAGTTAAGTCCATCTGGTCTAATGTGTGACTTAAGGCCTGTGTTTCCTTATTAATTTTCTGTCCGAATGATCAGTCCGTTGATGAAAGTGGGGTGTTAAAAGTCCCCCACTATTATTGTGTCACTGTCAGTTTCTCCCTTTATGGTTGTTAGTATTTGCCTTATATATTGAGGTGCTGTTATGTTGGGTGCATATATATTTACAGTTGTTATATCATCTTCTTGGATTGTTGCCTTATTATGTAGTGTCCTTCTTTGTCCCTTGTAAGAGTCTTTATTTTAAAGTCTATTTTGTCTGATATGCGTATTGCTAGTCCAGTTTTCTTTTGATTTCCATTTGCATGGAATACCTTTTTCCAGCCCCTCACTTTCAGTCTGTATGTTTCCCTAGATCTGCAGTGGGTCTCTTGTAGACAGCATATATACAGGTCCTGTTTCTGTATCCATTCGGCCAGTCTATGTCTTTTGGTTGGATCATTTAATCCATATATGTTTAAGGTAATTATCGATATGTATGTTCTTGCTGCCATTTTGTTAATTGTTTCAGATTTGTTTTTGTAGGTTTTCTTCCCTTCCTCCTTTTTTCTCTTCTCTTGTGATTTGATGACCAATTTTAGTGTTGTGTTTGGATTCTTTTTTCTTTTTGTGTGTGTATCTATTGTAGATTTTTGGTTTGCAGTAACCATGGAGTTTTGATATAGCTTTATATATACACAAGATTGTTTTAAGTTGCCGGTCTTTTAATTTCAAATGCATTTCCAATATCCTGCATTTGTGCTCTCCTCTTCTCACAATTGCTGGGTTTGGTATCATATTTCTGCGCAGATGATTTCCTACCTTTACTGGTGAGCTTTTCCATTAGTAATTTTCCTGTTTCTATTTGTGGCTTTTCTTTTTCTGCTTAGAGAAGTTCCTTTAGCATTTGTTGAAAAGCTGGTCTGCTGGTGTTGAATTCTCTTAGTTTTTGTTTGTCTGTAAAGCTTCTGATTTCTCCATCGAATCTGAGTTAGAGCGTTACTGGGCAGAGTGTTCTCCCTACGTTTTCCTCTAACAGTTTTATAGTATCCAGCCTTACATTTATGTCTTTAATCCATTTTGAGTTTATTTTTCTGTTATATTGTTTATAAAAATGATCACATTATTCCTTTCAAAATGCAGGCCTGTATCAAATGTGACTTTGCTCTTCCTTTCCTTCAAGAGGTAAAGCCTGCTTCTCCCCTGCCCCACCTTGAATCTGGACTTGACCATGTGATTATCTTTGGCCAATGGAACATTAGAAAACATCACACTGGGAGATCCTTGAAAAGGCATGTGCATTGGGGCTTGTCCTCTCTTGCTGCTGGGAACCCAATGCCACCAGGTGAACATACACAAGCTGGCCTCCTTGAGGATGAATGACCAAATGAAGAGAGACCACAGTCATCCCAGATAAGACCTTAGACATATGGATAAGGCCACCCTAGACCACCTGGTCCAGCCAAACTGGCTTAGACCAGAGAAACAACTCAGCCATCATACAGAATGTGACAAACAAATATTTGTTAATTTTAAGTCACTAAATATTAGGTAGTTATTTTAAACATAGTAAAGTGCTAATAGACTGTGTATAATTTATTTCACAATTTCCTGTTTTAACTTTTCCAATTAACAGACCACTAAGCAGACCCAATTGTGTTGGATAAAATTGTTTCTATTGTACTATTTTTATCTCCAATTTACAAATAAACAAACTGAGGCCCAGACAGGTTAACTAACATTTCCAAGTTCACACAATAAGTGGTAGAGCCAAGATTTGAATCTCCGTATTCTAACCCAGAGTGTGGCCTGCTTAGGAAAGTCCTTGGGATACTGGCCCCACCTCCCTGACCAAAGTGACCTTGGGAGCTTTAAACTTCCTTCTTACATCCTTTTACACTCTTTGAATTTTGAATCACATGAATTTATTATCAATTCAAGTATTAAACTGAAAAGTTTTCCTTAATAAAGTTTTATTTAATATGTCCAAAGAGACAATTTTGAGACATTACTGATTTGGGGGATAGGATTATGGAGGGTGGATTGCTTTCTAATTTATAGTTTTTGTAATGATTGAATTTTATATAATGAACAAGTTTACTTTTCAATTTTAAAAAACAAAAACGTCAGAAAATTATATAGTACATACATGAAGTGGAATAGTATGGGGACAGACAAGTGGAGAGGCTTCACATATGCCAAGGTTTCCTTGAGGGTCATCTGCAGAAAGCTGCCCAAGCCACCAAGAAAGAAGGGGTAAGCAATTTTACACTGCCACCAGAGGGCCTCAGTGCAGTACTGGCCCTATGAGATTGTGCCCTTGGCCCTGATCGCCTTTTACCTGTTTCTGACCCTGAGCAAGTCAGAAACAAGGGCCAGTGAGGCTGGAGGTATGGAGAAGGCAACCTGAAATATTTAGCCTTCTCATGTAGGTTTCTCTGCTTAAAGCTTTAACTGTCACGGCAGTTTAGAGTCTGGGTTATTATTCTGGACTAGAAACTTTGATCATGAATTGAGGCTTTTTGGTGACAAAACGGTACTTTAAAAAATTATGTAAGAGTGACTAGAAAAGTTATGGGATCTGAGTGAGACTTCATCCAGGGGCAGGGAAAAACATAGCTCACAGAGCTGGTTAAAAAGTCAGTAAAGAGAAATTAAGCTGTTTTCTGTTGTAGGCTATTGTGTCCAACTTGGTCACCCTACTCTACACTGATAAGAAAAATGGGCTCTGAAGTAGTTAACTGGTTAGCTGGGGTTCCCTTCACAGACAATAAGTGAAGGGATTTAGCTGGAAGTGTAACCCAGGTCTTCAGGTTCCCAAGCCTCTGGCCGTAAGCAGTAGCAGAACAGAAGGGGAAATCAAGGTAGGTGGCTGAACACTCGCTCTCCTTTTCAAAAGCATTTTGCTCAGGACACAGTTTTCACTTTGAAATCAAGTACACTGGTTTTCTCCCCACACCCCATGCCACTGTCATTGTTGCTGTGCCTACAGGAAGGTGGGGCTGCAGTAACAAAACTCTGGAGTCAGACCTCATTTTGAATCTTGCATCATGTGAAGCTTCAAACTTCAGATCCGCCATGGGGATACTCCTAGTGGCTAACTCAGAGGGTTAAATTACATAATGCATGAAAGGCACAGTGTGAGGATTCAATAAACAGCAATTATTATAGCAATATTAATTTCTGTGAAAATCACAGAAAGATCTGGGTGAGAGAAGGCGGAGTACCATCTCCAATGTCACATAAATCTCTGCTCTTAAGCAGCTTCCCTGGGGACTGCACAATGGGCAATGTAGGGGTGGAGTGGGGGACAGAGACCCCTATTGTACCAGAGTTGGAAGAACAATCTGGACCATCAGCTCACCATGAAGAAGTAAGGGTGATTTATCTCATTTAGGACCTGAATGCTGTCTGTGGTCACGAGTGAATGCTGGAGCACCAGGCCAGTGAGAAAAGCCAAGGTTCATTGACGATGTATAAGTTGATGTTGATGTTAACTGCTTTATATTCTCTGGGAAGAAAAAGAATCCACAGGAGATTTAGACTTAATCTCACTCTCATCATGTAAAAGGGAAACAGCCACCATGTTTGTGAAAGGCTGTTGCTTAAATCACCAGAAGTAGTTGGTAGTGGGACAACTTATGATATGACATGCAAAATGAGCTCATGTTACAGTGAGATAAAGAACTGGATTTAATACATTTGCTCCTGCACCAACAGTAGTATTTCAGTAAACTGCATGTCCTAAGAGAAAAAGAGAAGAAGAAAGGAAGGAAGGAAAGAAGGAACGAAGGGAGGGAGGGGCGGAGGGAGGGAAGGAGGGAGGAAAGAAGGAGGAAAAAAGGAAACCTATTAGAATTTGCCAATTTCCATAATGTAAATACTCCTACAATAGCCCAATTTCAACTACCACTAATAAAACAGGTTTGCAAATTTCCTGAATATTTAGTAATTGGCTCCAGTGAGCTGGTACGAGCAAGCTCCAGCACATTATTGTGTAGCAACTGTACTTACTTCCATCAGAGCACTTACCACCCTCTACTCTATTTATCTGCTTTCCTATCAGTCTTCTTTACTTGGCTGTAAGCAAGTTAAAAGCAGAGACTCTGTCTTACTCATCTCTGTATATCCTGTACCTGCTTCATAAATAGCTAACTGAAGGAATAAATAAATGAATACTGATCTGGTAAATATTTACATTTCAAATTTTTAAAAGCACTGAGTAGGGGAAATGGAACCCATATTATACTATGCACTAAATGTCAGTAGATATTTGTGCATTGTCTACAGAGACAGAAGGACAATTAGTAGAAGAACATCTAGTAAATCTAGTCAATTTGTCATTTTCAGGTAAAACTTCTTGGAAAATACACCATGTAAGTCCCTTCAAAAATTTGTGTTTTAACCCTGAGAGGGTATAGAATATTGGAAACAGCTCTGTACAAGCCTGGGTTTGAATCCAGCTTTGTCTTGTACTAGATTGGCAAATTCTTAGTTTCAGTGTATAAATTGTAAGATAAAAATAAGACTACCACCTTTCCAGGAGTGCTTGCAATTAGATATCCAATAATGTTAGGATAGTCTCTAAGACAACTCTACAGATCTCCTAAAGATTAAAAAAAATAGAAATAAGGAAACGTAGTATAAAGCTACTTTTTAAAACTTTTTGAAACCAGTATGCAAAACCATTTACAATTTCTATATATTAATAATGAACCTATAGAAACTGAAACATAATACCATTAACAATTACTCTAAAGAAAAGTAAATACTTAGGTACACACTTAACAAAACAAGCACAGGATCTGTAAGCCATCAACTACAAAGTATTGATGAAAGTAATCAAAGAAGATTTAAAAAGTGAAGAGACATATGTGTTTATGAATTGGAAGATTCAACATTGTAAAGATGTCAATTCTCCTCACAGTGATCTGCGGACTTAATGCAATTCCAATCAAAATACTGGAAGGTTTCAATTCTGAAATGTATATGGTAAGGCATAGCCCAAAATTAACTAAAACAATATTGAAAAAAAAGAATAAAGAGAGACTCACTCTACCCAATATTAAGGCTTACTATATAGCTACAGTAATCAAGATAGTGTGGTATTAGAGAAGGAACAGACAGAGATCAGTGGAACATAACTTAAAACCTGCAAACAGACCCACACAAATATGTCAAAATGATTTTTGACAAAGGGGCAAAAGTAATTCAATGGGATAAAGAGAGTTTTTTCAACAAATGGTACTAGTGCAATTGGACAGGTAAGGTCAAATAACAGAAAACCGTGACCCAGGACAGATGGGAAGATGGCGGAAGAGTAAGATGCGGAGATCATCTTCCTCCCCATAAATACCTCAGAAATACATCTACACGTGGAACTGCTCCTATAGAACACCCACTGAATGCTGACAGAAGACTTCAGACTTCCAGAAAGGCAAGAAACTCCCCATGTACCTGGGTAGGGCAAAAGAAAAAAGAAAAAACAGAAACAAAAGAATAGGGACGGGACCTGCACCAGTGGGAGGGAGCTGTGAAGGAGGAAAGGTTTCCACACACTAGGAAGCCCCTTCGCGGGCGGAGACTGCGGGTGGCGGAGGGGGAAGCTTCGAAGCCGCGGAGGAGAGCGCAGCAACAGGGGTGCGGAGAGCAAAGTGGAGAGATTCCCGCACAGCCCTCACCAGCCCGAGAGGCTTGTCTGCTCCCCCGCCGGGGTGGGCAGGGGCTGGGAGCTGAGGCTCGGGCTTCGGGCGGATGGCAGGGAGAGGACTGGGGTTGGCAGCGTGAACACAGCCTGAAGGGGTTAGTGCACCACAGCTAGCCGGGAGGGAGTCCGGGAAAGGCTGGAGCTGCCAAAGAGGCAAGAGACTTTTTCTTGCCTCTTTGTTTCCTGGTGCGCAAGGAGAGGGGATTAAGAGCACTGCTTAAAGGAGCTCCAGAGATGGGCGCGAGCCGCGGCTATCAGCGCGGACCCCAGAGACAGGCATGAGACGCTAAGGCTGCTGCTGCCGCCACCAAGAAGCCTGTGTGCGAGCACAGGTCACTCTCCACACCGCCCCTCCCAGGAGCCTGTGCAGCCCGCCACTGCCAGGGTCCCGTGATCCAGGGACAACTTCCCCGGGAGAACGCACAGCGCACCTCAGGCTGGTGCAACGCCACAATGGCCTCTGCCGCCGCAGGCTCGCCCCGCATCCTAACCCTCCCTCCCCCCGACCTGAGTGAGCCAGAGCCCCTGACACAGCCTCTCCTTTAACCCCATCCTGTCTGAGCGAAGAACAGACGCCCTCAGGCACCCTACACGCAGAGGCGGGTCCAAATCCAAAGCTGAACCCCGGGAGCTGTGCGAACAAAGAAGAGAAAGGGAAATTTCTCCCAGCAGCCTCAGGAGCAGCGGATTAAAGCTCCACAATCAACTTGATGTACCTGCATCTGTGGAATACCTGAATAGACAAGGAATCATCCCAAATTCAGGAGGTGGACTTTGGGAGCAAGACAGATTATTTTTTCCCCTTTTCTCTTTTTGTGAGTGTGTATGTCTATGCTTCTGTGTGAGATTTTGTCTGTATAGCTTTGCTTTCACCATTTGTCCTAGGGTTCTGTCCGTCCGTTTCCTTTTTTTTTTTTTTTTTACTTTAAAAACATTTTTTCTTAATAATTATCTTTTATTTTTTATTTTAATAACTTTGTTATTCTATCTTACTTTATTTTATTTTATTCTCTTCCTTTCTTTCTTTCTATTTGTTCTCCCTTTTATTCTGAGCCGTGTGGATGAAAGGCTCTTGGTGCTCCAGCCAGGCATCAGGGCTGTGCCTCTGAGGTGGGAGAGCCAACTTCAGGACACTGGTCCACAAGAGACCTCCCAGCTCCACGTAAAACCAAACGGCCAAAATCTCCCAGAGATCTCCATCTCAACACCAAGACCCAGCTTCACTCAACGACCAGCAAGCTACAGTGCTGGACACCCTATGCCAAACAACTAGCAAGACAGGAACACAGCCCCATCCATTAGCAGACAGGCTGCCTAAAATCATAATAAGGTCACAGACACCCCAAAACACACCACCAGACGTGGACCTGCCCACCAGAAAGACAAGATCCAGCCTCATCCACCAGAACACAGGCACTAGTCCCCTCCACCAGGAAGCCTACACAACACACTGATCCAACCTTAGCCACTGGGGACAGACAACAAAAACAACGGGAACTACGAACCTGCAGCCTGCGAAAAGGAGACCCAAACACAGTAAGATAAGCAAAATGAGAAGACAGAAAAACACACAGCAGATGAAGGAGCAAGGTGAAAACACATCAGACCTAACAAATGAAGAGGAAATAGGCAGTCTACCTGAAAAAGAGTTCAGAATAATGATAGTAAAGATGATCCAAAATCTTGGAAATAGAATAGACAAAATGCAAGAAACATTTAACAAGGACCTAGAAGAACTACAGAGGAAACAAGCAACGATGAAAAACACAATAAATGAAATTAAAAATACTCTAGACGGGATCAATAGCAGAATAACTGAGGCAGAAGAACGGAAAAGTGACCTGGAAGATAAAATAGTGGAAATAACTACTGCAGAGCAGAATAAAGAAACAACAATGAAAAGAACTGAGGACAGGCTCAGAGACCTCTGGGACAACATTAAATGCACCAACATTTGAATTATAGGGGTCCCAGAAGAAGAAAAGAAAAAGAAAGGGACTGAGAAAATATTTGAAGAGATTATAGTTGCAAACTTCCCTAATATGGGAAAGGAAATAGTTAATCAAGTCCTAGAAGCACAGAGAGTCCCATACAGGATAAATCCAAGGAGAAACACGCCAAGACACATAGTAATCAAACTATCAAAAATTAAATATAAAGAAAACATTAAAAGCAGCAAGGGAAAAACAACAAATAACACACAAGGGAATCCCCATAAGGTTAACAGCTGATCTTTCAGCAGAAACTCTGCAAGCCAGAAGGGAGTGGCAGGATATATACTTAAAGTGACGAAGGAGAAAAACCTACAACCAAGGTTACTCTACCCAGCAAGGATCTCATTCAGATTTGATGGAGAAATGAAAACCTTTACAGACAAGCAAAAGCTGAGAGAGTTCAGCACCACCAAACCAGTTTTACAACAAATGCTAAAGGAACTTCTCTAGGCAAGAAACACAAGAGAAGGAAAACACTTACAATAACAAACCCAAAATATTTAAGAAAATGGGAATAGGAACATACATATCGATAATTACCTTAAATGTAAATGGATTAAATGCTCCCACCAAAAGACACAGACTGGCTGAATGGATACAAAAACAAGACCCATATATATGCTGTCTACAAGAGACCCACTTCAGACCTAGAGACACATACAGACTGAAAGTGAGGGGATGGAAAAAGATATTCCATGCAAATGGAAATCAAAAGAAAGCTGGAGTAGCAAGTCTCATATCAGACAAAATAGACTTTAATTAAAGACTATTACAAGAGACAAAGAAGGACACTATATAATGATCAAGGGATCGATCCAAGAGGAAGGTATAACAATTGTAAATATTTATGCACCCAACATAGGAGCACCTCAATACATAAGGCAAATACTAACAGCCATAAAAGGGGAAATCGACAGTAACACAATCATAGTAGGGGACTTTAACACCTTACTTTCACCAATGGACAGATCATCCAAAATGAAAATAAATAAGGAAACACAAGCTTTAAATGACACATTAAACAATATGGACTTAAGTGATATTTTTAGGAGATTCCATCCAAAAAGAACAGAATACACATTCTTCTCAAGTGCTCATGGAACATTCTCCAGGATAGATCATATCTTGGGTCACAAATCAAGCCTTGGTAAATTTCAGAAAATTGAAATCATATCAAGTATCTTTTCCGACCACAACGCTATGAGACTAGATATCAATTACAGGAAAAGATCTGTAAAAAATACAAACACATGGAGGCTACACAATACACTACTTAATAACGAAGTGATCACTGAAGAAATCAAAGGGGAAATCAAAAAATACCTAGAAACAAATGACAATGGAGACAGAACGACCCAAAACCTATGGGATGCAGCAAAAGCAGTTCTAATAGGGAAGTTTATAGCAATACAATCCTACCTTAAGAAACAGGAAACATCTCAAATAAACAACCTAACCTTGCACCTAAAGCAATTAGAGAGAGAAGAACAAAAAAAACCCAAAGTTAGTAGAAGGAAAGAAATCATAAAGATCAGATCAGAAATAAATGAAAAAGAAATGAAGGAAATGATAACAAAGATCAATAAAAGTAAAAGCTGGTTCTTTGAGAAGATAAACAAAATTGATAAACCATTAGCCAGACTCATCAAGAAAAAAAGGGAGAAGACTCAAATCAATAGAATTAGAAATGAAAAAGGAGAAGTAACAACTGACACTGCAGAAATACAAACGATCATGGGAGATTACTACAAGCAACTCTATGCCAATAAACTGGACAACCTGGAAGAAATGGACAAGTTCTTAGAAATGCAGAACCTGCCGAGACTGAAACAGGAAGAAATAGAAAATATGAACAGATCAATCACAAGAACTGAAATTGAAACTGTGATTAAAAATCTTCCAACAGGGCTTCCCTGGTGGCGCAGTGGTTGAGAATCTGCCTGCTAATGCAGGGGACACGGGTTCGAGCCCTGGTCTGGGAAGATCCCACATGCTGCAGAGCAACGAGGCCCATGAGCCACAACTACTGAGCCTGCGCATCTGGATCCTGTGCTCCGCAACAAGAGAGGCCACGATAGTGAGAGGCCCGCGCACCGCGATGAAGAGTGGTGCCCGCTTGCCACAACTAGATAAAGCCCTCGCACAGAAACGAAGACCCAACACAGCCAAAAACAAAAAAAAAAGAAAAAAAAATCTTCCAACAAACAAAAGCCCAGGACCAGATGGCTTCACAGGCGAATTCTATCAAACATTTAGAGAAGAGCTAACACCTATCCTTCTCAAACTCTTCCAAAATATTGCAGAGGGAGGAACATTCCCCAACTCATTCTACGAGGCCACCATCACCCTGATACCAAAACCAGACAAAGATGTCACAAAAAAAGAAAACTACAGGCCAATATCACTGATCAACATAGATGCAAAAATCCTCAACAAAATACTAGCAAACAGAATCCAACAACACATTAAAAGGATCATACACCATGATCAAGTGGGGTTTATTCCAGGAATGCAAGGATACTTCAATATATGCAAATCAATCAACGTGATACACCATATTAACAAATTGAAGGAGAAAAACCATATGATCATCTCAATAGATGCAGAGAAAGATTTTGACAAAATCCAACACCTACTTATGATAAAAAATCTCCAGAAAGTGGGCATAGAGGGAACCTACCTCAACATAATAAAGGCCATATATCACAAACCCACCTCAAACGTCATTCTCAATGGTGAAAAACTGAAAGCATTTCCTCTAAGATCAAGAACAAGACAAGGTTGCCCACTCTCACCACTGTTATTCAACATAGTTTTGGAAGTTTTAGCCGCAGCAATCAGAGAAGAAAAAGAAATAAAAGGAATCCAAATCGGAAAAGAAGGAAAGCTGTTACTGTTTGCAGATGACATGATACTATACATAGAGAATCCTAAAGATGCTACCAGAAAACTACTAGAGCTAATCAATGAAGTTGGTAAAGTAGCAGGATACAAAATTAATGCACAGAAATCTCTTGCATTCCTATACACTAATGATGAAAAATCTGAAAGTGAAATTAAGAAAACACTCCCATTTACCATTGCAACAAAAAGAATAAAATATCTAGGAATAAACCTACCCAAGGAGACAAAAGACCTGTATGCAGAAAATTATAAGACACTGATGAAAGAAATTAAAGATGATACAAATAGATGGAGAGATATACCATGTTCTTGGATTGGAAGAATCAACATTGTGAAAATGACTCTACTACCCAAAGCAATCTACAGATTCAATGCAATCCCTATGAAACTACCACTGGCATTTTTCACAGAACTAGAACAAAAACTTTCACAATTTGTATGGAAACACAAAAGACCCCGAATAGCCAAAGCAATCTTGAGAAAGAAAAATGGAGCTGGAGGAATCAGGATCCCTCACTTCAGACTATATTACAAAGCTACAGTAATCAAGACAGTTTGCTACTGGCACAAAAACAGAAATATAGATCAATGGAACAGGATAGAAAGCCCAGAGATAAACCCACGCACATATGGTCACCTTATCTTCGATAAAGGAGGCAAGCATATACAGTGGAGAAAAGACAGCCTCTTCAATAAGTGGTGCTGGGAAAACTGGACAGGTACATGTAAAAGAATGAAATTAGAACACTCCCTAACACCATACACAAAAATAAACTCAAAATGGATTAAAGTCCTAAGTGTAAGGCCAGACACTATCAAACTCTTAGAGGAAAACATAGGCAGAACACTCTATGACATAAATCACAGCAAGATCCTTTTTGACCCACCTCCTAGAGAAATGGAAATAAAAACAAAAATAAACCAATGGGACCTAATGAAACTTAAAAGCTTTTGCACAGCAAAGGAAACCATAAACAAGACCAAAAGACAACCCTCAGAATGGGAGAAAATATTTGCAAATGAAGCAACTGACAAAGGATTAATCTCCAAAATTTACAAGCAGCTCATGCAGCTCAATAACAAAAAAAGAAACAACCCAATCCAAAAATGGGCAGAAGACCTAAATAGACATTTCTCCAAAGAAGATATACAGATTGCCAACAAACACATGAAAGAACGCTCAACATCATTAATCATTAGAGAAATGCAAATCAAAACTACAATGAGATATCATCTCACACCGGTCAGAATGGCCATCATCAAAAAATCTAGAAACAATAAATGTTGGAGAGGGTGTGGAGAAAAGGGAACACTCTTGCACTGTTGGTGGGAATGTAAATTGATACAGCCACTATGGTGAACAGTATGGAGGTTCCTTCAAAAACTAAAAATAGAACTACCATACGACCCAGCAATTCCACTACTGGGCATATACCCTGAGAAAACCAGAATTCAAAAAGAGTCATGTACCAAAATGTTCATTGCAGCTCTCTTTACAATAGCCAGGACATGGAAGCAACCTAAATGTCCATCATCGGATGAATGGATAAAGAAGATGTGGCACATATATACAATGGAATATTACTCAGCCATAAAAAGAAACGAAATTGAGTTATTTGTAGTGAGGTGGATGGACCTAGAGTCTGTCATACAGAGTGAAGTAAGTCAGAAAGAGAAAATACAGTATGCTAACACATATATACAGAATCTAAGGGGAAAAAAAAAAAGGTCATGAAGAACCTAGTGGCAAGACAGAAATAAAGACACCGACCTACTAGAGAATGCAATTGAGGATATGGGGAGGGGGAAGGGTAAGATGTGACAAAGTGAGAGAGTGGCATGGACATATATATATACTACCAAACGTAAAATAGATAGCTAGTGGGAAGCAACCGCATAGCACAGGGAGATCAGCTCTGTGCTTTGTGACCACCTAGAGGTGTGGGATAGGGAGGGTGGAAGGGAGGGAGATGTAAGAGGGAAGAGATATGGGAACATATGTATATGTATAACTGATTCAGTTTGTTATAAAGCAGAAACTAACACACCATTTTAAAGCAATTATACTCCAATAAAGATGTTAAAAAAAAAAGAAAACCGTGACCCATACCACACACGTCATACAAAAATTGACTCAAGATGGATCACAGAGTTACGTACATAATGTAAAACTATAAAACTTTCAGGAAAAAAAATAGGAGAAATCTTTTAGCCCTAAGGGCTAGACAAAGAATTCTTAGACTTGACATTAAAAGCATGACTCATAAAAGGGAAAATTGAAAAGTTCGACCTACTCAGAATATTAAAACTTTTGCTTTGTGGAAGACTCTGTTAAGGAGATGGTACACCCCCAAAACAGACTGGGACAAAATATCTGCAAACCAAATATCCAACAGAGGACTATGTTTATAACATACAAAGAACTCTCAAAATTCAACAATAAAAAAATTCAAGCAGTTCAGTTAGAAATGATGTGAAAAGACATTTCACTGAAAAGAATAGACCATGGCAACTAAGCACATGATAAGATGTTCAATATCATTACTCACCAAAGAATGAAAATTAAAACCACAGTGAGATATCACTACATACCTATCAGAATGGCTACAGTAAAAAAAAAAAAAAAAAAAAAAAAAAGACAATACCCCAAACTGGCAAGGATGGAGAGCCCCTGGATCATCAGACGTTGCTGGTGGGAATGTAAAGTGGTATAGGCCCTCTGAAAATGTCTGGCAGTTTCTCCTAAACTATATAAAACTTATAAAGTTCCTTACAAAACTTGTCAAACTACCATACCCCGGCAATTGCATTCTTGGGCATTTATCCCTTAGAAGTAAAAACTTATATTCACAGCAGGTGATTCTGGGAAGATGGCAGAAAAAGAAGCACCAGAAACCTGTCCCCTTCTAGACAATAATTGCACAGGCAATATCTATCTAATGTAACTATTTTGGCACTATGGGGTCTATTGAAGGCTTGCACCTTGCAGGGAAGTTTTAGATGGTAAGTTACGGTTAACTTTGGTCAATTTCAGCAATTAGCATAGTAGCAGTGACCCATTCCACACCCCTAGTGCCATGGCAGGCAGCTGTGCCATGTTCCTGATGCAGCTTATGGGAGCCAAGGTGGGCCAAAAGGTCACTATCCTCCCAGTTATTGGGAATCTGTGCTCTGATCACTGATTGCTGTTTCTGGTCACAGATGTGCACAGAAAGAGGAGGGCAGCATTATTGTTGCTTCCCCCCACCCCCGCCATTGTTGCAAACATCTCCCCTTCCCACTAAAGTGACTTCCAGTGGACTTAAAGGTCTAGTGCTCTTTCCTCCCCATCTTTCATTTTTCTCCTTTTCCCCTTTTGGGAGTCAGACATTAAAGATTAGGACATCCAAAAGCAATTGCATACATGGGGAAAATTACAAAGTGACCACATATGCCCAGAGTAAGGCTCATTAGAGACTTGAGAAGACCTTAAGTTTATCCTTCAGGCTGACTGTTGGCACAGACATAAGCCAACAACAAACAAACAAACAAAAAACAGCAGGGGAGCTTCAAGATGGCGGAAGAGTAAGACGCGGAGATCACCTTCCTCCCCACAGATACATGAGAAATACATCTACACGTGGAACTGCTCCTATAGAACACCGATTGAACACTGGCAGAAGACCTCAGACCTCGCAAAAGGCAAGAAACTCCCCACATACCTGGGTAGGGCAAAAGAAAAAAGAAAAAACAGAGACAAAAGAATAGGGATGGGACCTGCACCAGTGGGAGGGAGCTGTGAAGGAGGAAAGGATTCCACACACTAGGAAGCCCCTTTGCGGGCGGAGACTGCAGGTGGCGGAGGGGGGGAGCTTCGGAGCCACGGAGGAGAGCGCAGCCACAGGGGTGCGGAGGGCAAAGCGGAGAGATTCCCGCACAGAGGCTCGGTGCTGACCAGCACTCACCAGCTCGAGAGGCTTGTCTGCTCACCCACCGGGGTAGGCGGGGGCTGGGAGCTGAGGCTCGGGCTTCGGTCGGATCACAGGGAGAGGACTGGGGTTGGCGGTGTGAACACAGCCTGAAGGGGGCTAGTGCGCCACGGCTAGCTGGGAGGGAGTCCGGGAAAAAGTCTGGACCTGCCAAAGAGGCAAGAGACTTTTTCTTGCCTCTTTGTTTCCTGGTGCGCGAGGAGAGGGGATTAAGAGCGCTGCTTAAAGGAGCTCCAGAGACGGGCGCGAGCCGCGGCTATCAGCGCGGACCCCAGAGACGGGCATGAGACACTAAGGCTCCTGCTGCCGCCACCAAGAAGCCTGTGAGCAAGCACAGGTCACTCTCCACACCTCCCCTCCCGGGAGCCTGTGCAGCCTGCCACGGCCAGGCTCCCGTGATCTGGGGACAACTTCCCCGGGAGAATGCACGGCGCGACTCAGGCTGCTGCAACGTCACGCCGGCCTCTGCCGCCGCAGGCTCGTCCCGCATCCATTCCCTCCCCCCGGCCTGAGTGAGCCAGAGCCCCCGAATCAGCTGCTCCTTTAACCCCGTCCTGTGTGAGGAAGAACAGACACCCTCAGGCGACCTACATGCAGAGGTGGGTCCAAATCCAAAGCTGAACCCCGGAAGCTGTGCGAACAAAGAAGAGAAAGGGAAATTTCTCCCAGCAGCATCAGGAGCAGTGGATTAAAGCTCCACAATCAACTTGATGTACCCTGCATCTGTGGAATACCTGAATAGACAACAAATCATCCCAAATTGAGGAGGTGGACTTTAGGAGCAAACATATATTATTTTCCCCCCTTTTTCTCTTTTTGTGAGTGTGTATGCCTATGCTTCTGTGTGTGATTTGGTCTGTAGAGCTTTGCTTTCACCATTTGTCCTAGGGTTCTGTCTGTCCGTTTCTTTCTTTCTTTTTTTTTTTTTTTTTTACTTTTTAAAATATTTCTTAATAATTATTTTTTATTTTTTTAACAACTTTATTTTATTTTATTTTACTTTATTTTATTTTATTTTATCCTCTTTCTTTCATTCTTTCTATTTTTTCTCCCTTTATTCTGAGTCATGTGGATGAAAGGCTCTTGGTGCTCCAGCCAGGAGTCAGTGCTGTGCCTCTGAGGTGGGGGAGCCAAGTTCAGGACACTGGTCCACAAGAGACCACCCAGCTCCATGTAATATCAAATGGCCAAAATCTCCCAGAGATCTCCATCTCAACACCAAGACCCAGCTTCACTCAACGACCACCAAGCTACAGTGTTGGACACCCTATGCCAAACAACTAGCAAGACAGGAACACAACCCCATCGATTAGCAGAGAGGCTGCCTAAAATCATAATAAGGCCACAGACACCCCAAAACACACCACCAGACGTGGACCTGCCCACCAGAAAGACAAGATCCAACCTCATCCACCAGAACACAGGCACTAGTCCCCTCCACCAGGAAGCCTACACAACACACTGATCCAACCTTAGCCACTGGGGACAGACAATAAAAACAACGGGAATTACGAACCTGCAGCCTGCGAAAAGGAGACCCCAAACACAGTAAGTTAAGCAAAATGAGAAGACAGAGAAACACACAGCAGATGAAGGAGCAAGGCAAAAACCCACCAGACCAAACAAATGAAGAGGAAGTAGGCAGTCTACCTGAAAGAGAATTCAGAATAATGATAGTAAAGATGATCCAAAATCTTGGAAATAGAATAGAGAAAATACAGGAAACGTTTAACAAGGACCTAGAAGAACAAAAGAGCAAACAAACACAATAAATGAAATTAAAAATTCTCTAGAAGGGATCAACAACAGAATAACTGAGGCAGAAGAACAGATAAGTGACCTGGAAGATAAAATAGTGGAAATAACTACTGCAGAGCAGAATAAAGAAAAAAGAATGAAAAGAACTGAGGACAGTCTCAGAGACCTCTGAGACAACATTAAATGCACCAACGTTCGAATTATAGGGGTCCCAGAAGAAGAAGAGAAAAAGAAAGGGACTGAGAAAATATTTGAAGAGATTATAGTTGAAAACTTCCCTAGTATGGGAAAGGAAATAGCTAATCAAGTCCAGGAAGCACAGTGAGTCCCATATAGGATAAATCCAAGGAGAAACACGCCAAGACACATAGTAATCAAACTATCAAAAATTAAATATAAAGAAAACATTAAAAGCAGCAAGGGAAAAACAACAAATAACACACAAGGGAATCCCCATAAGGTTAACAGCTGATCTTTCAGCAGAAACTCTGCAAGCCAGAAGGGAGTGGCAGGACATATTTAAAGTGATGAAGGAGAAAAAGCTACAATCAAGATTACTCTACCCAGCAAGCATCTCATTCAGATTTGACAGAAAAATTAAAACCTTTACAGACAAGCAAAAGTTAAGAGAATTCAGCACCACCAAACCAGCTTTACAACAAATGCTAAAGGAACTTCTCTAGGCAAGAAACACAAGAGAAGGAAAACACCTACAATAACAAACCCAAAACAATTAAGAAAATGGTAATAGGAACATACATATCAATAATTATCTTAAACGTAAATGGATGAAATGCTCCAACCAAAAGACATAGACTGGCTGAATGGATACAAAAACAAGACCCATATATATGCTGTCTACAAGAGACCCACTTCAGACCTAGGGACACATACAGACTGAAAGTGAGGGGATGGAAAAAGATATTCCATGCAAATGGAAATCAAAAGAAAGCCGGAGTAGCAATTCTCATATCAGACAAAATTGACGTTAAAACAAAGACTATTACAAGAGACAAAGAAGGACACTACATAATGATGAAGGGATCAATCCAAGAACAAGATATAACAATTGTAAATATTTACGCACCCAGCATAGGAGCACCTCAGTACATTAGGCAAATACTAACAGCCATAAAAGGGGAAATCGAGAGTAACACAATGATAGTAGGGGACTTTAACACCCCACCTTCACCAATGGACAGATCGTCCAAAATGAAAATAAATAAGGAAACATAAGCTTTAAATGATACATTAAACAATATGGACTTAAGTGATATTTATAGGACATTCCATCCAAAAACAACAGAATACACATTTTTCTCAAGTGCTCATGGAACATTCTCCAGGATAGATCATATCTTGGGTCACAAATCAAGCCTTGGTAAATTTAAGAAAATTGAAATTGTATCAAGTATCTTTTCCAATCACAATGCTATTAGACTAGATATCAATTACAGGAAAAAATGTGTAAAAAGTAAAAACACATGGAGGCTAAACAATACACTACTTAATAACCAAGAGATCACTGAAGAAATCAAAGAGGAAATCAAAAAACAAATACAAACAAATGACAATGAAAACACGACAACCCAAACCTATGGGATGCAGCAAAGGCAGTTCTAAGAGGGAAGTTTATAGCAATACAATTCTACCTTAAGAAACAAGAAACATCTCAAATAAACAACCTGACCTTACACGTAAAGCAATTAGAGAAAGAAGAACAAAAAACCCCCAAAGTTAGCAGAAGGAAAGAAATCAAAAAGATCAGATCAGAAATAAATGAAAAAGAAATGAAGGAAACAATAGCAAAGACCAATAAAACTAAAAGCTGGTTCTTTGAGAAGATAAACAACATTGATAAACCATTAGCCAAACTCATCAAGAAAAAAAAAGGAGAAGACTCAAATCAATAGAATTAGAAATGAAAAAGAAGTAACAACTGACACTGCAGAAATACAAACGATCATGAGAGATTACTACAAGCAACTCTATGCCAATAAAATGGACAACCTGGAAGAAATGGACAAATTCTTAGAAATGCACAACCTTCCGAGACTGAACCAGGAAGAAATAGAAAATATGAATCGACCAATCACAAGCACTGAAATTAAAACTGTGATTGGAAATATTCCAACAAACAAAAACCCAGGACCAGAAGGCTTCACAGGCGAATTCTATCAAACATTTAGAGAAGAGCTAACACCTACCCCTCTCAAACTTTTCCAAAATATAGCAGAGGGAGGTACACTCCCAAACTCAATCTACGAGGCTACCATCACCCTGATACCAAATGCAGACAAAGATGTCACAAAAAAAGAAAACTACAGGCCAATATCACTGATCAACATAGATGCAAAAATCCTCAACAAAGTACTGGCAAACAGAATCCAACAGCACATTAAAAGGATCATACACCATGATCAAGTGGGGTTTACCCCAGGAATGCAAGGATTCTTCAATATATGCAAATCAATCAATGTGATACACCATATTAACAAACTGAAGGAGAAAAACCATATGATCATCTCAATAGATGCAGAGAAAGCTTTCGACAAAATCAACACCCATTAATGATAAAAACCCTCCAAAAAGTAGGCATAGAGGGAACTTTCCTCAACATAATAAAGGCCATATATGACTAACCCATAGCCAACATCGTCCTCAATGGTGAAAAACTGAAACCATTTCCACTAAGATCAGGAACAAGACAAGGTTGCCCACTCTCACCACTATTATTCAACATAGTTTTGGAAGTTTTAGCCACAGAAATCAGAGAAGAAAAAGAAATAAAAGGAATCCAAATCAGAAAAGAAGAAGTAAAGCTGTCACTGTTTGCAGATGACATGATACTATACATAGAGAATCCTAAAGATTCTACCAGAAAACTACTAGAGCTAATCAATGAATTTGGGAAAGTAGCAGGATACAAAATTAATGCACAGAAAACGCTTGCATTTCTATACACTAATGATGAAACATCTGCAAGTGAAATTAAGAAAACACTCCCATTTACTATTGCAACAAAAAGAATAAAATATCTAGGAACAAACCTACCTAAGGAGACAAAAGACCTGTATGCAGAAAATTATAAGACACTGATGAAAGAAATTAAAGATGATACAAATAGATGGAGAGATATACCACGTCCTTGGATTAGAAGAATCAACATTGTGAAAATGACTATAGTACCCAAAGCAATCTACTGATTCTGTTCAATCCCTATCAAACTACCACTGGCATTTTTTACAGAACTAGAACAAAAACTTTCACAATTTGTATGGAAACACAAAAGACCCCGAATAGCCAAAGCAATCTTGAGAAAGAAAAATGGAGCTGGAGGAATCAGGCTCCCTGACTTCAGACTATACTACAAAGCTACAGTAATCAAGACAGTATGGTACTGGCACAAAAACAGAAACATAGATCAATGGAACAGGATAGAAAGCCCAGAGATAAACCCACACACATACGGTCACCTTATCTTTGATAAAGGAGGCATGAATATACAGTGGAGAAAAGACAGCCTCTTCAATAAGTGGTGCTGGGAAAACTGGACAGCTACATGCAAAAGAATGAAATTAGAACACTCCCTAACACCATACACAAAAATAAACTCAGGGACTTCCCTGATGGTGCAGTGGCTAGGACTGTGCTCCCAATGCAGGGGGCCCAGGTTCCATTCCTGGTCGGGGAGCTAGATCCCACATGCATGCCGCAACTGGGAGTTTCCATGCCACAACTAAGGAGCCCTGGAGCCGCAACTAAGACCAGGCTCAACCAAATAAATTAAACAAACAAATATATATATAAAATAAATAAATAAATAAATAAATAAACAAACAAACTCAAAATGGATTAAAGACCTAAATGTAAGGCCAGACACTATCAAACTCTTAGAGGAAAACATAGGCAGAACACTCTATGACATGAATCACAGCAAGATCCTTTTTGACCCACCTCCTAGAGAAATGGAAATAAAAACAAAAATAAACATATGGGACCTAATGGAACTTAAAAGCTTTTGCACAGCAAAGGAAACCATAAACAAGACGAAAAACCACCCTCAGAATGGGAGAAAAAATTTGCAAATGAAGCAAATGACAAAGGATTAAACTCCAAAATTTACAAGTAGCTCATGCAGCTCAATATCAAAAAAACAACCGAATCTAAAAATGGGCAAAAGACCTAAACAGACATTTCTCCAAAGAAGATATACAGATTGCCAGCAAACACATGAAAGAATGCTCAACATCATTAATCATTAGAGAAATGCAAATCAAAACTACAATGAGATATCTCACACCAGTCAGAATGGCCATCATCAAAAAATCTACAAACAGTAAATACTGGAGAGGGTGTGGAGAAAAGGGAACCCTCTTGCACTGTTGGTGGGAATGTAAATTGATACAGCCACTATGGAGAACAGTATGGAGGTTCCTTCAAAAACTAAAAATAGAACTGCCATACGACTCAGCAATCCCACTACTGGGCATATACCCTGAGAAAACCATAGGTCAAAAAGTGTCATGTACCACAATGTTCATTGCAGCTCTATTTACAATAGCCAGGACATCGAAGCAACCTAAGTGTCCATCATCAGATGAATGGATAAAGAAGATGTGGCACATATATACAATGGAATATTACTCAGCCATAAAAAGAAACGAAACTGAGTTATTTGTAGTGAGGTGGATGGACCTAGAGTCTGTCATACAGAGCGAAGTAAGTCAGAAAGAGAAAAACAAATACCGTATGCTAACACACATATATGGAATAAAAAAAAAATGTTGTGAAGAACCTAGTGGCAAGACGGGAATAAAGACACAGACCTACTAGAGACTGGACTTGAGGATACGGGGAGGGGGAAGTGTAAGATGTGACAAAGTGAGAGAGTGGCATGGACATATATACACTACCAAGCGTAAAATAGATAGCTAGTGGGAAGCAGCTGCATAGCACAGGGAGATCAGCTCGGTGCTTTGTGACAACCTAGAGGGGTGGGATAAGGAGGGTGGGAGGGAGGGAGATGCCACAGGGAAGAGATATGGGGACATATGTATATGTATAACTGATTCACTTTGTTATAAAGCAGAAACTAACACACCATTGTAAAGCAATTATAGTCCAATAAAGATGTTAAAAAAATAATTATTGAGAGGAATGTACTTATTGCCACTTTGTGCATTGTTTTCTGGTTATTTATGTCGTTTTTTTGTCTGACTATGGTGGGCACGTTTGTATGCATGGCTGGTCCCTGGTACCGTTTGCTGCCACACTCTGTCTCACGCACAGTCTGGTGGTCACTGGTGGGTGGGGCTGGGTCCCGACATGGCTGGCTGCATGGCCCTGGGAGTCCCAGGGCAGGTGCAGGCCTGCTTGTGGGCAGGGTCTGATCCAGGTATAGCTGGCTACAGGCCTGGGGTTGATGCCCCCATGCTGGGGGGCAGGGCTGCATCCTGGGGTGGTTGGCTATGGGGTCTGGGGGTCCTGGGACTCTTGCTTGCCCACTGGTCAAAACCAACTCTTATTATCCCACTTCACCAGCTCTTCAAACTTCTCAGGAAATGGCAACTGTCTTTTTTCAGCAATTAAGGCCGAAAGTATTATAGTCTTTATTGATTCCTCTTCTCTGATATCCAATTCATCTTGTCCGCTGTACATTAAAGACATTTCCTGAGTCTACCTACACTTCAATTCTACTTCTGCTAATAGAGTTCAAGCCACCAATTATCTGAAGTATTATATCAGTATCTCACAGTCTATTTTCCATAAAAGCAACCAAAATGATTTATTTACAAAATAAATCAGATCATATTACTCCTCAGCTCAGAACCCTCCAATGACTTTCAACCTCTTGCAGAATAAAAGCTAAGTTCTCACAGTAACCATAGGTCTTCCCTGATCTGGTCCTCTGTTAGTTCTCTGACCTTGTCCACCCTACTCATTCACTTCAGGAACACTGGCCTCCTTGGTTTTACACAAGATAGAACAAGCATGCTCTCAAATCAAGTCCTTTGTATATTTGATATGTAACAAACTGTTACATCAGAATAATCTCATGGCTTGCTCATTTACTTCCTTCAGATTTCTGTTCAAATAATGCAAAAGAGAGGAATTCATTCTCTACTCAGAATAAACAGCACGCTTTTCCCTTCTTCCCCCACCCCCTGCTCTCTTAAGTTCCTTATTCTGCTTTTTTTTTCACAGCACTTACCTTCTGTTACTATAAATTTGTGTAATTTTCATTAGGACAGTTTCTTGTATGTGACAGGAACTCAAATAATAGTTGAATGAATGAGTGACTTGCTAGTATACCTTTTCTTTGAGCATTTATACCTTAAATTCAACAGTGCCTAGTTTTATACAGAAAAGAGAAATCCAGGTTGAAAGCCAAAGAGAATAGTCTCAGGCCCATTTCCTGGGTCTAAAGACAACAACCTAAACATCTTGATATGGGACTAGTAACACTGATTCTCAGATTTTTTTCATCGAGTTATTGGGGCTCCTCTTCAATTATTTTGATGGCCATGATACCCAGAGACCAGATGTCAACCTTGGGGCCATAGACAACCTCTGGTGCCATCCAGTATGGGGTTTCCATCATGGTACTCCATTTTCTCTGCTCTGGCATGATCTGGGCACAGAATCCAAAATCAGTTAGAAAAAGAAAAGATGGAAAGGATTTATATGTAGGGTATTCATTCTGTAAGTATTAACTATATGCCAGTTTAGAGTTTATTACAGAATATTAGATCCTTGAAAATGAACCTGAGGTCCAAGAAAAACTACTGAGGAAAAATGGAAAGGATTTTCCATTATGACAAAGAATGATAAAACTGGAGGAAAGTGACAAAAAAGAGTCACATTTGGGAAACTAGACATATGTGATATTAGAAGCAGTGAAGTTCAAAGCACAATCCTATTTTTGGTGAGGAGGTGATTTCTACTGTTTGAGTATTTTGAATTTTACATATCTATAAACATTTTCAGGCAAATGTCCAGTAGGCAACTGAAGATATGAGTCTTAATTTCTGTACATAGGTCTGGACTTGAGATAAAAATTTCCAAGTCATTTGTGAAAAGATGATTTTTTTTAAGTTACAGGAATAGTTGGAACTGACAAATGCTATAGGAGATAGAGGAGAAAGAAAAGAACCTTAGAAAACACCTAGACTTAGCAGGCAGAAGAGTAATGTAGCAACTGAATGGAACAATGAAAATGCCTCGTTCTGCCAGTACCTGACCGATAATATCATTCTTGACAAATCTCTTACTCTCTGTAGTATACTTTTTCCCATCTGTAAAATGTGGGTATCAGAAAAGATAGCCTCAGGGTTGCTACTAAATCTACAACTCAAAGCTAAAATTTTAGATGGCTCTACCAATTATAAAACGCTGAAGACACAAACCAATTGGAAATATTTTTAAACATTCTCAAACTAACACTTCACTTTCTAAGAATATTCCAATGGCTAAATTAATGACAAACCCATATCCAGATGTGGCTTTTCCATGAAAAAGTAAGACTTTCTTTCCTAAAGAGGCTGGAGACCCTGGGCTCTGGATGTCAAAAATTATGATTAAAAAGGATGTTTTCAAGAAATTAGAACCCTCATACATTGCTGGTGGGAATATAAAAATTGTACAGCCACTTTGGAAAACAGTCTGGCCAGTCCTCAAAGTGTTAAGCATAGAGTTGCTATATGACCAGAAGTTCTACTCCGAGGCATATACTCAAGAGAAATGAAAACATACATCCAACCAATAATTTGTACATGAATGTTCATAGCATTATCCATAATAGCCCAAAAGTGGAAATTACCCAAATGTACATCAGTTGGTGAACAGAAATAAATGGAATCTTAACTGCTAATAAAAGGAATAAAGTACTGATATATGCTATAACACAGATGAACCTTCAAAACATTATGCTAAGCAAAAGAAGCCAGTCACAATCAGTACATATTGTGTGATCCAATTTATATGAAATGCCTGGAACAAAAATCTCCAGAGACAGAAAATAGATTAATGGCTACATAGGACTGGGAGGGTCAGGAAGCCAGTTGGGTGGGGAGTGACTGATAATGGGTGTAGAGTTTCTTTTTACGATAATGAAAGTGTTCAAAATTGATTATGGTGATGGTTGTACAACTCAATATACAAAACTCATTAAATTACATACTTTAAATGAGTGAATTATATGGTGTGTGAATTATATCTCAATAAAGTTATTTTTTAAAAGGAGGGTGATCTCTATGGGAACTTAAGTATAACAGTAATGCCACTCATTTGGGTAACACTTAATTTTTTTCCAAGTGTTTTTTGATCCATATGGCAGCCCTAAGATACATGCAGTATGAATGTTCTAATTTACAATTTAAAGATAAATAATTTGAGGCATATTGATTTCCCCAAGCATATGTTTGCATGTATTCTCAACCAGTGAAAGTCAATTCCTGAGGTGAGTGAAAAACATCTTAGATATTACAATCGTTGTGGCTTTCCAAATGGCCACTGTACATAGACAGATAAATAGTATAACTATGGTATCAAATTTTATGGTGGGAATGCGATTAGGAAGCAATGTCTTAAAAGGCTCCTGGGGCGGGGGGGGGGGGCAAGTGGAGACAATGAAAAAAAAAGTTGAGAGGAGGAACCAAGATGGCGGAGTAGAAGGATGTGCTCTCACTCCCTCTTGTGAGAACACCAGAATCACAACTAGCTGCTGGACAATCATCGACAGGAAGACACTGGAACTCACCAAAAAAGATACCCCACATCCAAAGACAAAGGAGAAGCCACAATGAGATGGTAGGAGGGGGGCAATCAGAGTAAAATCAAATCCCATAACTGGTGGGTGGGTGACTCACAGACTGGCGAACACTTATACCACAGAAGTCCACCCACTGGAGTGAAGGTTCTGAGCCCCACGTCAGGCTTCCCAACCTGGGGGCCCAGCAACGGGAGGAGGAATTCATAGAGAATCAGATTTTGAAGCCTAGTGGGAATTGATTGCAGGACTTTGACAGGACTGGGGGAAACAGAGACCCCACTCTTGGAGGGTGCACACAAAATAGTGTGTGCATCGGGAACCAGGGGAAGGAGCAGTGACCCCAGGGGAGACTGAACCAGACCTACTTACTAGTGCTGGAAGGTCTCCTGCAGAGGGGGCGGGTGGCTCTGTTTCACCGTGGGGACAAGGACACAGGCAGCACAAGTTCTGGGAAGTACTCCTTGGCGTGAGCCCTCCCAGAGGTTGTTATTAGCCCCACCACAGAGCCCAGGTAGGCTCCGGTGTTGGGTTGCCTCAGGCAAAACAACCAACAGGGAGGGAACCCAGCCCCACCCATCAACAGTCAAGTGGATTAAAGTTTTACTGAACTCTGACCTGCCACAGCAACAGTCAGCTCTACCCACCACCAGAGCCTCCCATCAAGCCTCTTAGATAGCCTCATCCACCAGAGGGCAGACAGCAGAAGCAAGAAAAACTAAAATCCTGCAGCCTGTGGAACAAAAACCACATTCACAGAAAGACAGACAAGATGAAAAGGCAGAGGGCTATATACCAGATGAAGGAACAAGATAAAACCCCAGAAAAACAACTAAATGAAGTGGAGATAGGCAACCCTGCAGAAAAAGAATTCAGAATAATGATAGTGAAGATGATCCAGGACCTTGGAATAAGAATGGAGGCAAAGATCGAGAAGATGCAAGAAATGTTTAACAAAGACCTAGAAGAATTAAAGAACAAAAAAAACAGAGATGAACAATACAATAACTGAAATGAAAACTACACTAGAAGGAATCAATAGCAGAATAACTGAGGCAGAAGAATGGATAAGTGACCTGGAAGACAGAATGATGGAATTCACTGCTGCAGAACAGACTGAAGAAAAAAGAATGAAAAGAAATGAAGACAGCCTAAGAGACGTCTGGGACAACATTAAATGCAACAACATTCGCATTATAGGGGTCCCAGGAGGAGGAGACAGAGCGAGAGAGAAAGGACCCGAGAAAATATTTGAAGAGATTATAGTTGAAAACTTCCCTAACATGGGAAAGGAAATAGCCACCCAAGTCCAGGAAGCACAGAGAGTCCCATACAGGATAAACCCAAGGAGAAACACGCCGAGACACATAGTAATCAAATTAGCAAAAATTAAAGACAAAGAAAAATTATTGAAAGCAGCAAGGGAAAAACGACAAATAACATACAAGGGAACTCCCATAAGGTTAACAGCTGATTTCTCAGCAGAAACTCTCCAAGCCAGAAGGGAGTGGCATGATATACTTAAAGTGATGAAAGGGAAGAACCTACAACCAAGATTACTCTACCTGGCAAGGATCTCATTCAGATTCGATGGAGAAATCAAAAGCTTTACAGACAAGCAAAAGCTAAGAGAATTCAGCACCACCAAACCAACTCTACAACAAATGCTAAAGGAACTTCTCTAAGTAGGAAACACAAGAGAAGAAAAGGACCTACAAAAACAAACCCAAAACAATTAAGAAAATGGTCATAGGAACATACATATCGATAATTACCTTAAAGGTGAATGGATTAAATGCTCCAACCAAAAAACACAGGCTTGCTGAATGGATACAAAAACAAGACCCATATATATGCTGTCTACAAGAGACCCATTTCAGACCTAGGGACACATACAGACTGAAAGTGAGGGGATGGAAAAAGATATTCCATGCAAATGGAAATCAAAAGAAAGCTGCAGTAGCTATACTCATATCAGATAAAACAGAGTTTAAAATAAAGAATGTTACAAGAGACAAGGAAGGACACTACATAATGATCAAGGGATCAATCCAAGAAGAAGATATAACAAATATAAATATATATGCACCCAAAATAGGAGCACCTCAATACATAAGGCAACTGCTAACAGCTATAAAAGAGGAAATCGACAGTAACACAATAATAGTGGGGGACTTTTAACACCTCACTTACAACAATGGACAGATCATCCAAAATGAAAATAAGGAAACAGAAGCTTTAAATGGCACAATAGACCAGATAGATTTGATTGATATTTATAGGACATTCCATCCAAAAACAGCAGATTACACTTTCTTCTCAAGTGCGCACGGAACATTCTCCAGGATAGATCACATCTTGGGTCACAAATCAAGCCTCAGTAAATTTAAGAAAATTGAAATCATATCAAGCATCTTTTCTGACCACAATGCTATGAGATTAGAAATGAATTACAGGGAAAACAACGTGAAAAGCACAAACACATGGAGGCTAAACAATACGTTACTAAATAACCAAGAGATCACTGAAGAAATCAAACAGGAAATCAAAAAATACCTAGAGACAAATGACAATGAAAACATGATGATCCAAAACTTATGGGATGCAGCAAAAGTAGTTCTAAGAGGGAAGTTTATAGCTATACAAGCCTACCTAAAGAAACAAGAAAAATCTCAAGTAAACAATCTAACCTTACACCTAAAGGAACTAGAGAAAGAAGAAAAACAAAACCCAAAGTTAGCAGAAGGAAAGAAATCATAAAGATCAGAGTGGAAATAAATGAAATAGAAACAAAGAAAACAATAGCAAACATCAATAAAACTAAAAGCTTTTTCTTTGAGAAGATAAACAAATGTGATAAGCCATTAGCCAGACTCATCAAGAAAAAGAGGGAGAGGACTCAAATCAATAAAATTAGAAATGAAAAAGGAGAAGTTACAACAGACACCGCAGAAATACAAAGCATCTTAAGAGACTACTACAAGCAACTCTATGCCAATAAAATGGACAACCTGGAAGAAATGGACAAATTCTTAGAAAGGTATAACCTTGCAAGACTGAACCAGGAAGAAACAGAAAATATGAACAGACCAATCACAAGTAATGAAATTGAAACTGTGATTAAAAATCTTCCAACAAACAAAAGTCCAGGACCAGATGGCTTCACAGGTGAATTCTATCAAACACTTAGAGAAGAGCTAACACCCATCCTTCTCAAACTCTTCCAAAAATTGCAGAGGAAGGAACACTCCCAAACTCATTCTATGAGGCCACCGTCACCCTGATACCAAAACCAGACAAAGATACTACAAAAAAAGAAAATTACAGGCCAATATCACTGATGAATATAGATGCAAAAATCCCCAACAAAATACTAGCAAACAGAATCCAACAACACATTAAAAGGATCATACACCACGATCAAGTGGGATTTATCCCAGGGATGCAAGGATTCTTCAATATATGCAAATCAATCAATGTGATATACCATATTAACAAATTGAAGAATAAAAACCATATGATCATCTCAATAGATGCAGAAAAAGCTTTTGACAAAATTCAACACCCATTTATGATAAAAACTCTCCAGAAAGTGGGCATAGAGGGAACCTACCTCAACATAATAAAGGCCATATATGACAAACCCACAGCAAACATCATTCTCAACGGTGAAAAACTGAAAGCGTTTCCTCTAAGATCAGGAAAGAGACAAGGACGTCCACTCTCACCACTATTATTCAACATAGTTTTGGAAGTCCTAGTCACGGCAATCAGAGAAGAAAAAGAAGTAAAAGGAATCCCAATGGGAAAAGAAGAAGTAAAACTGTCACTGTTTGCAGATGACATGATACTATACATAGAGAATCCTAAAAATGCCACCAGAAAACTACTAGAGCTAATCAATGCATTTGGTAAAGTTGCAGGATACAAAATTAATGCACAGAAATCTTTTGCATTCCTATACACTAATGATGAAAAATCTGAAAGAGAAATTAAGGAAACACTCCCATTTACCACTGCAACAAAAAGAATACAATACCTAGGAATAAACCCTACCTAGGGAGACAAAAGACCTGTATGCAGAAAACTATAAGACACTGATGAAAGAAATTAAAGATGATACCAACAGATGGAGAGATGTACCATGTACTTGGATTGGAAGAATCAATATTGTGAAAATGACTATGCTACCCAAAGCAATCTACAGATTCAATGCAATCCCTATCAAATTACCAAAGGCATTTTTTACAGAACTAGAACAAATCATCTTAAAATTTGTATGGAGACACAAAAGACCCCGAATAGCCAAAGCAGTCTTGAGGGAAAAAAATGGAGCTGGAGGAATCAGACTCCCTGACTTCAGACTATACTACAAAGCTACAGTAATCAAGACAATATGGTACTGGCACAAAAACAGAAACATAGATCAATGGAACAAGATAGAAAGCCCAGAGATAAACACACGCACCTATGGTCAACTAATCTATGACAAAAATGGCAAAGATAGACAATGGAGAAAAGACAGTCTCTTCAATAAGTGGTGCTGGGAAAACTGGACAGCTACATGTAAAAGAATGAAATTAGAATACTCCCTAACACCATACACAAAAATAAACTGAAAATGGATTCAAGACCTAAATGTAAGACCAGACACTATAAAACTCTTAGAGGAAAACATAGGAAGAACACTCTTTGACATAAATCACAGCAAGATCTTTTTTGATCCACCTCCTAGAGAAAGGGAAATAAAAACAAAAATAAACAAATGGGCAAAAAGTAGGCATAGAGGGAACTTTCCTCAACATAATAAAGGCCATATATGACAAACCCACAGCCAACGTTGTCCTCAATGGTGAAGAACTGAAACCATTTCCACTAAGATCAGGAACAAGACAAGGTTGCCCACTCTCACCACTATTATTCAACATAGTTTTGGAAGTGTTAGCCACAGCAATCAGAGAAGAAAAAGAAATAAAAGGAATCCAAATCGGAAAAGAAGAAGTAAAGCTGTCACTGTTTGCAGATGACATGATACTATACATAGAGAAACCTAAAACTGCCACCAGAAAACTACTAGAGCTAATCAATGAATTTGGTAAAGTAGCAGGATACAAAATTAATGCACAGAAATCTCTTGCATTTCTATACACTAATGACGAAAAATCTGAAAGTGAAATTAAGAAAACACTCCCGTTTACCACTGCAACAAAAAGAATAAAATATCTAGGAATAAACCTACCCAAGGAGACAAAAGACCTGTATGCAGAAAATTATAAGACACTGATGAAAGAAATTAAAGATGATACAAATAGATGGAGAGATATACCATGTTCTTGGATTGGAAGAATCAACATTGTGAAAATGACTCTACTACCCAAAGCAATCTACAGATTCAATGCAATCCCTATCAAACTACCACTGGCATTTTTCACAGAACTAGAACAAAAAATTTCACAATTTGTATGGAGACACAAAAGACCCCGAATAGCCAAAGCAATCTTGAGAAAGAAAAATGGAGCTGGAGGAATCAGGCTCCCTGACTTCAGACTATATTACAAAGCTACAGTAATCAAGACAGTTTGCTACTGGCACAAAAACAGAAATATAGATCAATGGAACAGGATAGAAAGCCCAGAGATAAACCCACACACATATGGTCACCTTATCTTTGATAAAGGAGGCATGAATATACAGTGGAGAAAAGACAGCCTCTTCAGTAAGTGGTGCTGGGAAAATTGGACAGGTACATGTAAAAGTATGAAATTAGAACACTCCCTGACACCATACACAAAAATAAACTCAAAATAGATTAAAGACCTAAGTGTAAGGCCAGACACTATCAAACTCTTAGAGGAAAACATAGGCAGAACACTCTATGACATAAATCACAGCAAGATCCTTTTTGACCCAGCTCCTAGAGAAATGGAAATAAAAACACAAATAAACAAATGGGACCTAATGAAACTTAAAAGCTTTTGCACAGCAAAGGAAACCATAAAGAAGACCAAAAGACAACCCTCAGAATGGGAGAAAATATTTGCAAATGAAGCAACTGACAAAGGATTAATCTCCAAGATTTACAAGCAGCTCATGCAGCTCAATATCAAAAAAACAACCGAATCCAAAAATGGGCAGAAGACCTAAATAGACATTTCTCCAAAGAAGATATACAGATTGCCAACAAACACATGAAAGAACGCTCAACATCATTAATCATTAGAGAAATGCAGATCAAAACTACAATGAGATATCATCTCACACCGGTCAGAATGGCCATCATCAAAAAATCTAGAAACAATAAATGTTGGAGAGGGTGTGGAGAAAAGGGAACACTCTTGCACTGTTGGTGGGAATGTAAATTGATACAGCCACTATGGAGAACAGTATGGAGGTTCCTTCAAAAACTAAAAATAGAGCTACCATATGACCCAGCAATCCCACTACTGGGCATATACCCTGAGAAAACCAGAATTCAAAAAGAGTTATGTACCAAAATGTTCATTGCAGCTCTATTTACAATAGCCAGGACATGGAAGCAACCTAAGTGTCCATCATCGGATGAATGGATAAAGAAGATGTGGCACATATATACAATGGAATATTACTCAGCCATAAAAAGAAATGAAATGGAGGTATTTGTAGTGAGGTGGATGGAGTTAGAGTCTGTCATACAGAGTGAAGTAAGTCAGAAAGAGAAAAACAAATACAGTATGCTAACACATATATATGGAATCTAAGGGAAAATAAAGGTCATGAAGAACCTAGTGGCAAGACGGGAATAAAGACACAGACCTACTAGAGAATGGACTTGAGGATATGGGGAGGGGGAGGGGTAAGATGTGACAGGGTGAGAGAGTGGCATAGACATATATACACTACCAAATGTAAAATATATAGCTAGTGGGAAGCAGCCGCATAACACAGGGAGGTCAGCTCGGTGCTTTGTGACCACCTAGAGGGGTGGGACGGGGAGGGTGGGAGGGAGGGAGATGTAAGAGGGAAGAGATATGGGAACATATGTATATGTATAACTGATTCAGTTTGTTATAAAGCAGAAACTAACACACCATTGTAAAGCAATTATACTCCAATAAAGATGTTTTAAAAAAATAATAAAAAAATAAACAAATGGGACCTAATGAAACTTCAAAGCTTTTGCACAGCAAAGGAAACCATAAACAAGACCAAAAGACAACCCTCAGAATGGGAGAAAATATTTGCAAATGAATCAACGGACAAAGGATTAATCTCCAAAATATATAAACAGCTCATTCAGCTCAATATTAAAGAAACAAACAACCCAATCCAAAAATGGGCAGAAGACCTAAACAGACATTTCTCCAAAGAAGACATACAGATGGCCAAGAAGCACATGAAAAGATGCTCAACATCACTAATTATTAGAGAAATGCAAATCAAAACTACAATGAGGTATCACCTCACACCACTTAGAATGGGCATCATCAGAAAATCTACAAACAACAAATGCTGGAGAGGGTGTGGAGAAAAGGGAACCCTCTTGCACTGTTGGTGGGAATGTAAATTGATACAGCCACTATGGAGAACAATATGGAGGTTCCTTAAAAAACTAAAAATAGAATTACCATATGATCCAGCAATCCCACTACTGGGCATATACCCAGAGAAAACCATAATTCAAAAAGACACATGAACCGCAATGTTCATTGCAGCACTGTTTACAATAGCCAGGTCATGGAAGCAACCTAAATGCCCATCGACAGACAAATGGATAAAGAAGATGTGGTACATATATACAGTGGAATATTACTCAGCCATAAAAAGAAACGAAATTGAGTCATTTGTCGAGACATGGATGGATCTAGAGACTGTCATACAGAGTGAAGTAAGTCAGAAAGAGAAAAACAAATATCGTATATTAACGCATGTATGTGGAACCTAGAAAAATGGTACAGATGAACTGGTTTGCAGGGTAGAAGTTGAGACACAGATGTAGAGAACAAACGTATGGACACCAAGGGGGGAAAACCGCAGTGGGGTGGGGATGGTGGTGTGCTGAATTGGGAGATTGGGATTGACATGTATACACTGATGTGTATAAAATTGATGACTGATTAAAAAAAAAAAAAGTTGAGAAACACTGCCTTAGTGGTACAGCAAAGAAAATAAGTCAGATCTCCTAAGCATCCCAGGCCTGTGTTATTTCCATTAACGTGTGTGTGCGCGCATGTGCACGTGCGTGTTCTAGATCCCAGGGGTTTTAATGCAAAGGTGATCATATTTTCTAGGACAGTAACAATTTCACATGATTTTATTTTTCCTAATATTGATTAAACATACAACTACATAATTTCATCTCTATGCTGCCAGATCTTACATCATCAAACCCCAAGCATATTATTACACTCATCCCCATAAAACTTTGAACCTATTCTTCTAATCACCTAATCTTTTACTCTTTCCCTAATACTGAAACTTCTCTATTATTGGGCTATCATAAAGTTCCAGTTTTCTATCAGCGAAACACCCAGTATGCTCAGCTTCTCTGAATAGTCTCCTCATCTTCTTGCTCTAATAAAAATGTGGCTATTCCCTGAGGACACTGCTTCTCACAAAGGCCTTATGGAAGTTTTTTTTCCTCCTGCTTTCCCCAACATGTTACAGACCTTAGATTTTTTTTTAATTTTTATTTATTTATTGATTAATTTTTGGCTGCATTGGGTCTTCGTTGCTGTGTGCGGGCTTTCTCTAGTTGCGGTGAGCAGAGGCTGCAGTTTGTTGCGGCGCGTGGACTTCTTATTGCTGTGGCTTCTCTTGTTGCGGAGCACGGGCTCTAGGTGCGTGGGCTTCAGGAGTTGCAGCACGTGGGCTCAGTAGTTGTGGCTCACAGGCTCTAGAGCGCAAGTTCAGTATTTGTGGCGCACGGGCTTAGTTGCTCTGCGGCATGTGGGATCTTCCCGGACCAGGGAGCGAACTCGTGTCCCCTGCATTGGCAGGCGGATTTTTAACCACTGCTCCACCAGGGAAGTCCCCAGACATTAGATTTTTAATAGCAATGAGGAGAAAGGAGATACCGATTTAAGCTTTGTTTTCTATTTCTTTTGCCTGGAAGTACTTAAAATTTTATTTCATCACAACACAAAGTAGTACCTCCTAAAATTAGGCATGACTCCCAAACCTCTAAAAGCATGAAAGCAGAGAGCACCCAAACATTTGACAAAGACGGGATTTGGAGTCCACGTTACCAATATTAGGGAAAATCACTAAACCTCCTTTAGAGTTCTATTAGATTTGAGATCCATGAGACCCGCACTGGGTCTTGTTCAAAACTCCATCCCCAGAGAGTCCAGCACAATAGATGTCAGTATTTACTGAATAAATCAAATAAAAGATAATTGTAAATACTAAGTGAAATAAGCATCATAAAAGCCACTGAAAAGCTGTAGAGTTTTATACACATGTCATCATGCTGACAATGATATCCATTTTGAATGTCTCTGATTCTAGGAATGGAATGAATTCAGTAAGGGCTGCAGAACCAAAGCCTCTTCTGGAAGCCAAGGGCTGCCGATTAAGTACTATCGGAGAGATTATGGGGCTGACATGAGTTAGAACTGATAGTTTCACTCAGAGATTGGATCACTCAGCCCTATTATGTGATAAATAAAAAGGTCACTTGGCCTGCCTGGTCAGTTTCCTCAGCAGTAGAATAAGACAAATAACAACAAAGATAGTCCAGAGCTCTACAGACTCTTGTGCTAGCTTTAGACAAAGAAGCTAGACTGGACTGACTTAAGCTGTGGGGTATGTCATCTTACCTTCATCCAGATATTGGGACTATTGCTGGGCAGATAGGGAGACTACTGGAAAAAACAAATGGTCTCAACCAAAGGGTAAGATTTGAGGCCTATTCTCTTGACTATGATTCAATCCAGTCCTCTTTCCATAATATTCTTCTTTCTTTATACTTGAAAGTCATGTAGTTTTTTAATGTCCATGAAGAATAAATATGACAGATTGCTTTTTTCTTCAACAATCACTTTTGAGAGAGAAGACTATGGGAACGTGGACCAAAAGAGAATCAGGACTGGGTAAAAAACCTTCCACTTGCCAGGAGCCTATTTCCTCACTGAAAAAGAACATACATTTGTGGCCTGTCACCTAGCACATGGAGAAGATATCTTCAACTTGGACTGACTGGGGGAAAATATGAGCGTCCAAAAGACTATCTCTAGATACTGACAAAGCTGATTCTCTTTCCTGGGTCCGACATGTCCCTGTCAAAACTAATACAATGCAAGACCAGATTCAGGTTGTCTCAAACGCTTTGTGACTACACACTGTGCCAAGGTAACTTCTAAAATCACATCTCAGGGAATTCCCTGGCTGTCCAGTGGTAGGGACTCTGCACTTTCACTGCTGAGAGTCCAGGTTTGATCCCTGGTCAGGGAACTAAGATCCCACAAGCCTAGCAGCATTGAAAAAAAAAAAAAAAAAAAAAGCAGATAGCCTTTTCATTGTATGATTAAAATCACATCTCAAGGTAAAATCTCAGAGCATCACATATTTTGAGAAGAAGTAATATGAATGGAGTTCTCTTCTGGGAACTCACAAAAGCCATGGACTATCAAATGCAGTACCTTCACTGAGTGCTTAGGTTAAGAGCACCCACTTTGTCCTCCCGCAGGAACTCCCCGGTATTCTTTTCTATGCCAGACTAGGAGCTATTTGATGGCAGGGACTGAGCCTTATTACTTCTGATTCCACAGTAAAAGCCTCTGGAGACACCAGAAAAGGCATGATCAATAAACAATTTATAAATCCTCTAATCCCTTCCTAGAACACAAATTCCTTCAACAACATTGTCATGTATTTACTGTTTAGATAACTCCAATGATGGGAAACTCCCTGTTTTATGAGACAGGCCATAACTCTATTGGACAGCATTCATTTTTCCTTATCCTGAGACAAAACCTGGTACCTTATAACTTTTAGTACTTTGTCCACACACTATTCTCTGTATAATGAGTTCATAAAAGAGACGAGAAGATGGAAAATAACTTTCAGAGGATTTTTCAGAGCCAGTCATGACCCAGATTGTGGAGAGACAATCATCCCCCAAAAGGATAAGACTTTATTTTCTACAGTTATCAACATCATGTGTTGGAAAGATCAAAGTCCTCTTAAAAACAAAACAAAACAAAACAAAAAACCAGAAGCTTACCAATGTTTTAGACGCAGAACAAGAAATCTGGCAGAATCTAGCAGAAATGAAATCTAGCAGGCAATGCAGTATAAACAGTAAAGGGATTAGAGGCCAAGACTTGGTCCAATATCACCTGCACCTGTGACATCTCTGAGCTGGGCAAGAAACTCACTTTCTTTTTTACATTTGAAAAATGGAAAGGGAATGGATGTTGATGTAGGGAATATTCAAATCCAAAACCCTCATTTGCTACTTACTGGCTTCCTGATCTTGGACAAGTTATTAACTTCTATGAACTTCAGTTTCTTCATCTGTAAAATACAGATAATAAACCTTGCCTCACAATGAGATACTACTGTTCAGGAAAGTGTTTAGTACAAAGTAAGGCATGACACAAATATTAGCTACAACCCTTATTATGATGCTGAAGATCAGAATTCTGATGGACTGGAACAATGGGGTAGAATATTCAAAATGGGATTTAATGAAGATAATTTAAAAGTTCTGTGTTACCAGCTTAAGGCAATCTCATGCTTAAAAAAAGGGTCAGAGATTTAAATTGGCTACAAATGTACCAGGGGTCAACAATGAAAAAGACCACCTAAAAAAAACAAAACAAAAAACCCCACTAAACAATGAATGAAATCATTAGGTTGTGTTGAGTTTCTTACAAAAGCTGAGTCCCACTCTCTCCATAATGGTCAAATCTCAAAGGAAACTAGAGTGTCATATTTTAAATGAATGCAGACAAACTAGAAGTTATTCAACAGGGTAAGCAGGATAAGGAAAGATTTGAGATGCAGAATGATTTAAAGACCTATACATTTGACTCAGGCAGATGGGCTGAAGGCGTTCCCTAGGGCAGAACAAACAGTACCAGGACCAGCTGTGAGAAGCTACAGGGTGGTAGGGTTCAGCCTAACCCCAGAATACTGTGCAGCAATCAGAGGTATCCAGCAACATGCAGGGTCAGAGGCAGAGAGCCAAGCATCATAGACAAATCTTAAATGGAGGCAGTTCTGAGTGCTGGTGTTGCCTTCTCCTCTAACAGCTCCACCATATATCTGTCCCAAATGCCCTATTTCTCTGGTAGGACTCCACTCCATAAGTAGTTCACAATATTTGGGCTCTTGCTTTCCCTTATGACCAGGATCTCATTAATAATCAGGTCTCTCTTCAGCTGCTGCTGAAGGTTCATCTGCTTAATGGCCACCTGAAATCAGAATACATTCAATGTACAGAGTGACTCAGTATGTACTAAGCACCTACTAAGTACCAGACCATAAACACTTAGGATCAGAGATGAATAAGATATGGTCTTAGCCCTTGAGGAACTCACAGTTTATTATCGGAGACCAGTGGTACTCAATGTGAGGTCCCCAGACCAGCAATATCAACATCATCTGGGAATGAGCTAGAAATGAAAATTTTCAGGCCCCACCCAGACCTACTGAACCAGAAACTCTGTGATTTAATAAGCTCTCCAGGAAATTCTCATGTGCACCAAAGCTTGAGGATTAAACTTCGTACTAAATAAAATACTTATATTAGAAAAATACTTTTAAAAATCACAATATAAAAGAGGCTTACTATAGCAAGAGTCCAAAAGGAATCCAAACTGGTAAAGAAGAAGTTAAACTGTCACTATTTGTAGATGACATGATATTATACATAGAAAATCCTAAAGATGCTACCAGAAAACTACTAGAGCTCATCAATGAATTCGGTAAAGTTTCAGGATACAAAACTAATACACAGAAATCTTGCATTTCTATAAACTCGTAATGAAAGATCAGAAAGAGAAATTAAAGAAACAGTCCCATTTACCATCACATCAAAAAGAATAAAATACCTAGGCATAAACCTACGTAAGGGACAAAAGACCTGTACTCCAAAAACTATAAGATGCTGATGAAAGAAACTGAAGACAACACAAACAGATGGAAAGATATACTGTGTTCTTGGATTGGAAGAATCAATATTGTCAAAATGACTATACTACCCAAGGCAATCTACAGATTCAGTAATCCCTATCAAATTATCAATAGCATTTTTCACAGAACTAGAACAAATCATCTTAAAATTTGTATGGAGACACAAAAGACCCCAAATAGCCAAATCAATCTTGAGAAAGAAAAACAGAGCTAGAGGAATCAGTCTTCCTGACTTCAGACTATACTACAAAGCTACAGTAATCAAAACAGTATGGTACTGGCACAAAAACAGAAATATAGATCAATGGAACAGGATAGAAAGCCCAGAAATAAACCCACGTACCTATGGTCAATTAATCTACAACAAAGGAGGCAAGACTATACAACGGAGGAAAGACTGTCTCTTCAATAAATGGTGCTGGGAAAACTGGACAGCTACATGTAAAAGAACGAAATTAGAACATTCTCTAACACCATACACAAAAATAAACTCAAAATGGATTAAAGACCTAAATGTGAGACCGGACACTATAAAACTCATAGGCAGAACACCCTCTGACACAAATCACAGCAGTATCTTTTTTGATTCATCTCCCAGAGTAATGGAAATAAAAACAAACAGATGGGACCTCATTAAACTCAAAAGCTTTTGCCCAGCAAAGGGAACCATAAACAAAACAAAAGGACAACCCACAAAATGGGAGAAAATATTTGCTAACGATGCAACAGACAAAGGATTAGTCTCCAAAATTTACAAACAGCTCATGTGGCTTAATATCATAAAAACAAACAACCCAATCAAAAAATGGGCAGAAGACCTAAATAGACATTTCTCCAAAGAAGACATACAGATGGCCAAAAAGCACATGAAAAGATGTTCAACATCATTAATTATTAGAGAAATGCAAATCAAAACTACAGTGAGCTATCACCTCACACCAGTCAGAATAGCTATCATCAAAAAATCCACAAACAATAAATGCTGGAGAGGGTGTGGAGAGAAGGCACCCTCTTACAATCTGGGTGGGATTGTAGGGACACATTCCCTCTAAAAAATGGGCTTGAAAATTAATTGCTGGATCTGTAACTGGAAGATTTCCAGCATTAATATGCTAATCTTCTTACATATGACAGACAATAGCTCTCCTCTTCTCAGCTGGATAACCCCCAATAAGCACTCGCTCACAAACACAGAGTATCTCACTAGCTCCACTAAAGATTTACACTCCCTGGGGGAGGAAATGAGGCCTTCCTGGCTACACTGCATTAGCCACCTTAATGGACTCTCTTTCACTCATAGTTTTGTAACCACAAGGCAGGCACATAGTGAAGTCAAGTTTGTTTTCTGTGGCCAGCTTCTCACACATGGAGCCTCCAGGCCTTCCAGGAACTGGCCAGCACCAGCCTGCCTCCCATCAAGGGCTGTGAGGCCCCAGAGGCCAGAAACACAACAAGGGGCCGTGGTGCCTAACCTTAGCTCTGCTGTGGCCTTGCAGCCCAGAAAGCACAAGTTAAAATTTTAGAATCAAAAGATTCTAACCCAGCCCTTGCTAACTGCTATTAGCACAACCCTGCACAAGTTACTTAAACTTCTGAGTCTCAAATTCCTCATCAGTAAAAAGGAAATAATATTACCTACCAGGTAGGGTTCTTTTTAGTATTGGTATAATCTCATTTTTAGGGTTCTTTTTGGAATTGGTATAATCTCCTCTTCTTTATTTCTGCCTCCAATTAGCCATATTTAAAATTGGCAGAATGATACCATGCTAACTTCCTCACCATTATTTTACACAGGTGTCTTGTCAGCACTACAACAGTTTTATATGTACATAATGGAAAATATGGTTTCTTACATTTATATACTACATGATTATAATGTCTGAATCTTTAACATAGTTCTTAGCACAAGGTGTAGCATAAAGCAAATGTTCAGTAAATGCTTTATGGAACAAATAAATACATACAAGTAAAAATTAATATACACGTAATTCTTAGTTTATGATGCATTTTCACATGCATTACTTTACTCAACTTTTTCAACACTTTCATGAGGTATATGTTATCATGCACATTTTATAAATAAATAAAATTCAGGCTCAGAGGGTCAAATGACTTGCCCAAGGTTATGTAAGTAGGTAAAGGTAAGCATCTAGGTTATTGGATTCTCACATCAAAGAACAATTAACAATATTTAAACATAATAATGTTTTTTTTAAGTTGACTTACCTTCGATGGAGCCTCAATATTTGGCTCAGACTGTTGTAAAAGCCTGACAAGAGCACAGTGAGGTATGTGCTATCCCTATTAAGCATGACTTCACCAGTACATCATGGGGTTTCAACCACCAAACATATACAAGCAGGTCCTAGTAGCCTCCCTCAGAGGAGCCCAACTCTATTTTCACTAGAACAGGAAGTGCCTCTTTTAATCTCTGAGCCCCAATAGTCTTTGAACTATTAGTTCAAAGACTTAGTCTTTGAACTAAAAACTTCCCCAGGCAACTCCCACCTCCCAACCTTCTCACTCTACAACCAATGATTTTGATGGAAAGAAACCTCAGGTACTCCAGATTCCCTTCATGGCTTCTTCTGCTGAAGATAAGATCTTGGGTCATTAGGCCTTAGCAATAAGATCAGAGCCTTCCCAGCTTATGGAATGTGAGAGACAAAGAGGTGCCTCCAAATGAGGACTTCAATGTCTACTGGAATCCTGGGCACAGAGTAATGGAAGGACCACTAGATTAGAGACAAGAGACAAGTGTTTAAATCTCTTCTATATCAGATTTCTCTCCCAGCACCAAACTAGCCAAAACAATTGTCCAGGAGTGATGTCAGCATCAAGATGGAGAGAAAGATGTTCCCTTTTTCTCTCTCCTCAATCTCTAACCAGTAAAATATCCATAACTCAACAAAGGTGCCTCTGCCCAACACATCACAATGGTGGAGAATTCTACACATCTGTATATCTAAAGGTGAATATATGGGAACACATAGAGGAGGTGGAACCAGGGGAACCATGGAGGCAGTGCAGAATCCCAGCTCCCTGGCCTCAACAGCTGAGTCCACATTCCCAGAGAACCAAGTAGCAGTAGGGGAGGTGGCACACTTGACTTAGGCTTCCCAGCTACAGTGGCACCCATGGCCACAGGTAACTAGGAAACAGTGAACCCTACCCATCCAGCCACAGAGGCACCCACAACTCCACTCCACCCCTACACACAGTAGTGGAGCCCAAGAACCTGATAACAGGAACATGGCAGAGGTGTCTACCTGACCCAGCTCCCTGCCCACTCCCACCCCCACCTGCAAGAGTGAAGCCTGCAGCTCAGCAGATCCCAGACACAACAGAAGAGCCCATCATCCTGGTGTCCCAGGCAGCATCACCAGGAACACTGGCAGCAGCATGGCACCAGTGACTGTGGAAGCACAAGAAATTATAGTGAGGGCAAAGGGTCAAACTTCCGACAGACATAAAGTGGAGGATGTAAAGTGTGGACTCTCAAATATAATCAGAGGCAGGTCAGGTAAGTGAAATCAAAGACATGTGCTATAGCGCCACCTACTGGAAAACAAAAGAAAGACCTCTAATTTCTTATCTGTTGAATTGTTAGAAACAAGTAGAAAGATGTTCACTACTTCAAATGCACTGGTAGAGGAACAACTAATCAAGCACCATGAAGAACCACAGTAACGCTGTAACACACACACACACAAAAATGACAATTCTTCAGAAACCAAGCTTAAAGTCAGAGAATATTGCAATCTAACTGATAGAGAATTCAAAATAGCTGGCATGAAGAAACTCAACAAACTACAGGAAAACTCAGAAAGGCATTTTAATGAGCTCAGGAATAAAATTAATGAACAGAGGAATAATTTATCAAAGAGATTGAATATCTGAAAAGAACAAAACAAATTCTAGAGCTGAAGACTCAGTAAATGAGATGAAGAATGTATTAGAATGCTTTGGAATGAGAGCAGAACATATGGAAGGAAAATTAGCAAGCTCAAACATAGAAATCTGGAAATTATAGAAGTAGAAGAGGAAAGAGAAATAAGATTTGAAAAAATTCTGTTAGACCTATCCCACTCTTCTAGGAAGGGCTGCATTAGGGTAATGGGTACAGCAGAAGGGGAAGAGAGGGAAAAGGAAGCAGAGAGATTACTGAAAGAAATAATAGCTGAGAAATTCCCAATACTGGGGGACAACTATATGGCTCATGAAGCTAAGAGAATACCTAATTACATCAACACAAAAAGACCTTGCCCAAGACACATTATACAAAAACTATCAAAAGTCAATGACAACTATACTACCCAAGGCAATCTACTAATTCAATGCAATCTCTATCAAATTACCAGTGGCATTTTTCACAGAACTAGAACAAAAATTTTTTAAATTTTTATGGAAACACAAATACCATGAATAGCTAAAGCAACTCTGAGAAAGAAAAATGGAACTGGAGGAATCAGTCTTCCTGACTTCAGACTACACTACAAAGTTACAGTAATCAAAACAGTATGGTACTGGAGCAAAAACAGAAATATAGATCAATGAAACAGGATAGAAAGCCCAAAAATAAACCTATGCACCTATGGTCAATTAATCTATGACAAAGGAGGCAAGGATTTACAATGGAAAAAAGACAGTCTCTTCAATAAGTGGTGCTGGCGGTGCTTTGTGACCGCCTGGGGGGGTGGGATGGGGAGGGTGGGAGGGAGGGAGATGCGGGAGGGAGGAGATATGGGAACGTGTGTATATCTGTAGCTGATTCACTTTGTTATAAAGCAGAAACTAACACACCATTGTGCAGCAATTATACTTCAATAAAGATGTTTTAAAAAAAAAAAAAGTGGTGCTGGGATAACTAGACAGCTACATGTAAAAGAATGAAATTAGAACATTCTCTAACACCATACACAAAAATAAACTCAAAATTGATTAAAGACCTAAATGTGAGGCTGGACACTATAAAATTCTTAGAGGAAAACACAGGCAGAACACTCTTTGACATAAATCACAACAAGATCTTTTTTGATTCACCTCCTAAAGTAATGAAAACAAAAACAAAAATAAACAAATGGTACCTAATTAAACACAAAAGCTTTTGCACAGCAAAGGAAACTATAAACAAAATGAAAAGACAACCCACAGAAAGGGAGAAAAGCGACCAACAAGGATTAATCTCCAAAATATACAAATAGCTCATGCAGTTCTGTGTTAAAAACACAAACAACACAATCAAAAAATGGGCAGAAGATCTAAACAGACATTTCTCCAAAGAAGACATACAGGTGGCCAAAAAGTACATGAAAAGATGCTCAACATCACTAATTATTTGAGAAATGTAAATCAAATGTAAATCAAAACTACAGTGAGCTATCACCTCACACCAGTCAGAATGGCCATTATCAAAAAGTCTACAAACAATAAATGTTGGAGAAGGTGTGGAGAAAAGGGAACCCTCCTACACCATTGGTGGGAATGTAAATTTGTACAGCCACTATGGAGAACACTATGGAGGTCCCTTTAAAAACTAAAAATAGAGCTACCATATGATGAAGCAATCCCCCTCCTAGGCATATATCCAGAGAAAACCATAATTTAAAAAGATACATGCACCCCAATGTTCAATGCAGCACTATTTACAATAGTCAAGACATGTGAGCAACCTAAATGTCCATTGACAGAGGAATAGATAAAGGAGATGGGGGGGACTTCCCTGGCGGTCCAGTGGTTAAGACTCCACACTTCCACTGCAGGGGGCGTGGGTTCCATCCCTGGTCGGGGAACTAAGATCCCACATGCCGTGTGGCGTGGCCAAAACCAAAAATAAGATGTGGTACATATAAACAATGGAATATTAGCCATAAAAAAGATGAAATAATGTCATTTGCAGCAACATGGATGGACCTAGAGATTATCATACTAAGTCAGAGAAAGACAAATATTATAATGATATCACTCATATGTAGAATCTTATTTTTTAAAATGATACAAATGAACTTATTTACAAAACAGAAACAGACTCACAGTTTTCAAAAACTTATGGTTACCAAAGGGGAAACATGGCAGGGAGGGATAGATTATGAGTTTGGGATTAACATACACACACTACTATACATAAAATAGATAACCAACAAGGACCTACTGCATAGCACAGGGAACTCTACTCAATATTCTGTAATAACCTATATGGGTAAAGAATCTGAAAAAGAATGAATATATGCATATATATAACAGAATCACTTTGCTGTACACCTCAAACACAACTTTGTAAGTCAACTATACTCCAATAAAAATTTTTTTTCAAAACACAATGAAAAAAAAAATTCAAAGACAAAGAAAGAATTTTAAAGGCAGCCAGGGGGAAAAGGGTGGTAACCTACAAAGGAACCCCATTAAGCTATCAGCCGATTTCTCAGTAGAAACTCTATAGTCCAGGAGGGAGCAGAGCGACATTCTCAAAATACTGAAAGATTAAAAACTGTCACCCAAGAATACTCTACCCAGCAAAGTTATTAGACAGCCTTGTCTTGTTCCTGATGTTAGAAGAAATGCTTTCAGCTTTTCACCATCAAGTATGGTGGTAGCTGAAGGCTTATCACATAAGGCCTTTATTATGGTGAGGTATGTTCCCTCTATCTCACTTTGAGAGCTTTTATCATAAATGGATGTTGAATTTTTCAAAAGCTTTTTCTACATCTAGTGAGATGGTCATATGATTTTTATTCTTCAGTTTGTTAATGTGATGTATCAATCACATTGATTGATTTTTGGATGCTGAGTCATTCTTGCACCACTGGGATAAATCCCACTTGATCATAGTGTATGATACTTTTCATGTTCTGTTGGATTTGATTATTTATATATTTATCTTTAGTTGAGGATTTCTGCATTAATATTCTTCAGTAATATTTGCCTGTAATTTTCTTTTTTTGTGGTATCTTTGTCTGGTTCTGACATCAGGGTGATGCTGGCCTTGTAGAATGAGGTCAGAAGCATTTCTTCCTCTGTAATTTTTTGGAATAGTTTGTGAAGAATAGGAGTAAACTCTTCTATAAATGTTTGGTAGAATTCACCTGTGAAGCTATCTGGTCCTGGACTTTTGTTGGGAGGTTTTTTATTATTATTATTATTATTACTGTTTCAGTTTCATTGCTGGTAATTGGTCTGTTCAGATTGTTTGTTTATTCCTGATTCAGTCTTGGGAACTTGTACATTTCTAGGGATTTTCATTTTCCTCTAGGTTGTCCATTTTATTGGTGTATAATTGTTCATAGTAATCTCTTATGGTTCTTTTTATTTCTGTGGTATTGACTTAAACTTCTCCTTTTTCATTTCTGATTTTGTTGACTTGGGCCTATGTTCCCTCTTAGAACTACTTTTTCTATGTTCTATAGACTTTGGATTATTGTGTTTTCATTTGTATCTAAGTATCTTTTGATTTCCTCTTTGATTTATTCAGTTATTCATTGATTGTTTACTAGCATATTGTTTAGCCTTCACATGTTTGTGTTTTTCGAAATTTTTTCTTGTAGTTGATTTCTAGTCTCATAACATTGTAGTTGGAAAAGATGCTTGATATGAATTCAAACCAAATTTACTGAGGCTTGTTTTGTGGCCTAGCATGTGGTCCATGTTCCATGTGCACTTGAAAAAAACGTCTTCTGCTGCTTTTGAATGGTATGTTCTATATAGATCTCTTAAGTCCATCTGGACTAATGTGTCATTTAAGGCCACTGTTTCCTTATTGATTTTCTGTCTGGATGATCTGTCCATTGAGGAAATGGGGTGTGAAAGTCCCCCACTATTATTGTGTTAGTATCAATTTCTCCCTTTGTGTTTGTTAATATTTGCTTTATGTATTTTGGTGCTCCTATGTTGGGTGCATATATAATTATAATTGTTATATCTTCTTGTTAGATTGATTCATTTATCATTATGTAATGTCCTTCTTTGCCTCTTCTTACAGTTTTTGTTTTAAAGTATAATTTGTCTGATATAAGTATTACTACCCTACCTTTCTTTTCCTTTCCATTGGCATGGAATTCCACTTTCAGTCTGTGTGTTTCTTCAGACCTGCAATGAGTCTCTCGTAAGCAACATTCATGGTATTTGTTTTTGTATCCATTCATCCATTCTATATGTTTTGATTGGAGCATTTAGTCCATTTACACTTAAAGTAATTATTGATAGTTATGTGCCTATTGCCATTTTATTAATTGTTCTGGGTTTTTTCTGGATTCTTTTTTGTCCCTTTTTTCTTCTTTTGCTCTCTTCCATTGTGATATGATGACAATATTTAATGTTATGTTTGGGTTCTTTTCCATTTTGTGTGTGTAACTATTATAGCTTTTTGCTTTGTGATTACCATGAGGTTTATATGTAGCAGTGTGTGTGTGTGTGTGTGTGTGTGTGTGTGTGTTTGTGTGTGTATAATTATTTCAAGTTGCTAATCTCAAGTTCAAACACATTTTAACAACCCTGCATTTTTATGTAAACCCCCATATAATTACTGTTTGTATCACCTTATTTTGCATCTTTTTGTGTGTATCCCGTAACTACTTTTTGTGGATATACATTTTTAGGGTGATGATTTTACTACTTTGTCTTTTAAACTTCCTACTACCTATGTAAGTGGTTGATCTGTTACCTTCACTGTATATTTGCCTTTGATAGAGATTTTTCCTTTTATACTTCTCATTTTTCTAGTTGTGGCCTTTTCTTTCCCACTTGAAGAAGTCCATTTAACATTTCTTGTAAAGCTGGTTTCCTGGTGCTAATCTCTTTTAGTATTTGCTTGTCTGTAAAACTTTTGATTGCTTATTCAAATGTGAATGAAAGCCCCACCAGCAGAGTATTCCTGGTTGCAGGTTTTTCCATTTCTTCATTTTAAATATATTGCACCACTCCTTTCTGGCCTACAGGGTTTCTGCTGAAAAGTCAACTGATAGCCTATGGGAGTTCCCTTGTAAACAATATGTTGTTTTTACTTTCCTGTTTTTAATATTCTCTAATTCTGCCCTTTTAATTATAATGTTTCTTGGTGTGGACCTCTTCAGATTGATCATTATGGGACCCTCTGTGCTTCCTGGACCTGGATATCTGTTCCCTTTCCCAGGTTAGGGAAGTTTTCAGCTATTATGTCTTCAAATATGTTCTCTGCCCCTTTCTCTCTCTCTTCTCCTTCTGGGACGTCTATAATACGAATTAGTACATTTGATATTGTCTCAGAGGGCTCTTAAACTGTCCTCGTTTCTTAAATTCTTTTTTCTTTTTCTGTTCAGCTTGAGTGATTTCCACTATTTTGTCCTCCAGTTTTCTGATCTGTTCCTCTGTAACATCTAATCTACTGTTCCTTCCTTCTAGTGTATTTTTTATTTCAATTATTGCATTCTTCAGCTCTGCCGAATACTATGGCTGATGGATATGGGCCCTGTGTTTCTCTGGGGCTGCACTAACCCACTCATGGGCCAGACCACGTTCATAGCCTGTTGGTGAATAGTTCTGGGTACTTGTGCAACTGACTGCTCATCCTGGGGGGTCCTGAGTATGTTGCCAACCAGATGGCGGTCAGGTAATTCCCTGGCGCTAATAGGCTTGAGAAAGGACTCCAAAATGGTGCTTGATGCCAGCGCCACTGTCTTTGTGTAGAATGAGTTCCCCAAAAAGGCTGCTGTCAGTGTCTATTTCCCAAGGAGGAGTTCCAGTTGTCTCTCACTTCTCCAAGACGCTCTCTTAAGATCAGGAAATGGATCTAAACCAGGCTCCTTTCAAATTACTGTTGCAGTGGGATGAAGAGCATGTGAGATTTTGTGTGCAGCCTTTAAGAGCAAAGTCTCTGCTTCCTACAGTTCTCCAGCTCTCCCGTAAAAAGCCCTTCTGGTCTTCAAAGCAAGGCATTCTGGGGGCTTGGGTTCCTGGTGCAGCATGCCCAGGCTGAGGAGCCCAATGTGGGACTCACTCCTTGGGGAGAACCTGTTCAATTTTGATAGTCCTTCCATCTGTGGGTTACCTACCTGGTGGTGTAGTCTTGACTATACTCATCTCTGCCATTTCTACACATCTTACTGTGGCTCCTTCTTTATATTTTTAGTTGTGGACAATCTTTTCTGCCAGCCTTCTGGTCATTCTCATTGATAGCTGCTCTGTAAATGGTTGTAATTTTGGTGTGCCTGTGGGAGGAGGTGAGTGCAGGGTCTTCCTACTCTGCCATCGTGGCCACATCCCATACCAGCATCTTTATAACAAGGGCATTCTATCTTTGTGCCCAGCCAGACACACACCAGAGGCAACTTCAGAAAGTTACAAAGTCATTACATTATTTCTCCAAATTCTTCTCATCAGACATTTTAGGTCTCTTCTTCTCCTTCTCAGCATTCAAGGTCAGAGCAGCCGGTAAAGTGGTATTCTCAACAGGTGAAAAGGGAGATGTCATCATGTACCAAATTGGAGTACCAAATAAGAATTGGATCAATCACAGACTGTATATACCTACATTTGGTGCAACAATTTGGCAAGACCAGCCTTTTAGCAGAGGGAAAGTCCATCTACCATAGATGTGTGGCAGAACATCCACAGAAGAAAAACGTCCCAGTAAACTCATCCGTTCTCCTAGATCAAAGTCTATGTTTGTCCTCCTCTGTGCCCAGACCTGGAGGGTGGAATGGCCTAACTTGCTCTCACTATACACAACAGGGGTTAATGAGAGTCTGAGCACTTAAGATATTCAGTACAGGTTAAAGGACATTCTATAATTAAATGGGAATCCCCTTCATCTGCAAAATTTTATCCTTTCCCAAGCTGAAATGAATACCCTGCATTCCCACAGCATGTTTCACTACTAATCCAACACTTAAGGTTTTCTTCTTTTGACTTAACTCCTGCTTTAAATCCTGAACCCTCGCAGAGAAGGAACTGCAATTGTTCTTTAAGAGGCAAGGGTGTACTCATTTAGACCACAGATTCTGGAATCTGACTGCCTGGGCTTAAATCCCAACTCTTATTCTTACCACATGTATGACCATGGGCAGGTTGCTTAACTTCTCTGTGATTCACTTTCCTCATTTGTAAAATGGTGATATTAATGATACCTATCTTATGGGGTTGTTGTAGTAATAATTAATGTGTGAAATGATTATCATCATGCCCAACAGATATTAGGCTTTCAAATTTTTGTGAATATTATTTTATTTCCTCTTAATCCATTTACTTAGCAAATTTTACTTAGAATCTATTCTTTGCCTTGCTGTAAAAAATACTGCCCCATCCTCTATTCTTGTGAAGGATGAGCAAACTATAAACTACTGAGGTTCAGAAGAAGTGAGCACAAGTTATACAGCCATTCACAGGAGATGCTTCAAGTCATTTATCACTTTCTTTCATAAAAATATCACCATAATTTTTTGGTCAGTCTATAATGTCTATGAAGACAGGGAATCTGTGTCATTCATCCCTGAGCTCCTATGTCTAACCAGTTGCCTAACCAAATGTAAGCATTCAGGTAAATGTTTGATGAATAAATGAATAAGAAAATGAGATTCTTCAGCTGGATAACGAAGACTGGACAAAATTTTAATAGGTGAAATGGGAGAGAACTTTCACATAGAGGAAATAGCAGTAAGTCAAGACACTGAGATCAGAAACTATAGCTTCCTTCCTGACTAATCCAGCATAATAATTTCTTAATTTTCTATTTTTGTACATGTAGACAAACTATATCACTGGCACCTAAACCTGTACTTTCATGCCTTGTCCTCTTCCTTTAGCTCTCCTGACATAGCTCCTTGAGAACACAAAGCCTGCCTTTCCCCTCCCTAACGTTCTCCTTCTCTGGCTCCCAGCACATGTATGTTCACACAAAAAGGCCAGCCTGCTATGCTGCAATACAACCTGGACTTCGGGTCAATTACCTGCTTTCGGTCCTGGCTCTTTTGCTTACTAAGAGATTTTGGATACATCAACTTACCTCTCTAAATCTCAGCTTCTTCTAAAAATTAGGAATTAACAATGCCTTCTGTAGAAAGGAATGCTATGAAGATCAAATTTATTGATTCATTCATTCATTTAATACTTACTGCCTTTCTAAAACCTGCCAAGAACTATGCTAAGCACTGTAAAAACATGTTTATGTGTGCTTCCTCTACTTTTCAGGAGTTCATGGTTTAGTGGGAAATTTTTTTTTTTAATGAATATGCTTGCAAACCAAAAAGAGCCATACCAATATGAGATATCTTGAGAACTCTCCAATTTTGAAGCTCATTTTCCTTAAAGTGACTTTGTAGCCTACAGAAAGGGTGACTCCACAGATTCTGCTTATAAATTCTAATCCTAAAAGGTCATCTAATCCCCTTGAATTTCCTCCACAGCATCTCCCATAGTCAGTTAACCAACATCTGCTTGAACAACTCCATGAATTCTCTAATCCAGAGACAATCATTTTTTTAATATATATTATCACAGAGTTTAAGCCCTAGATCATTCTTTCATTATGAAGCTCTTGTCATAATAAAAAGTCCAAACAAAGAAACACTAGAAGAGTATCATCTGATGATACATCAGTGCTCAATGATGCTAGATCATGTAAAAAGCAGACTGTGCCAAGTGAGGGCAGAGGGACCTGGCTATTCAGAGATGCAAGAACTTCAAAAGAAGTTAAATAAAAATCACTGCCAACATCCAGCATCAAAATGCACTTCTGATATCCAGCGTACTAATAGCACTAACGTTTTTATAAATTCTCTGGAGCCTTGATGTACTAAGAGGCTGAACACTGCATATTTAACAGAGAAAAAAAGATCTATAGCAGGCTAATTTGTTGCTTCCCAGGAGACTGGAATAATTTATGTTAGTCCTAAACTAAGTAACACTAATTCTGTGTATCTTCTTGTCTGTGAAGAACAGGCTAAGTAAACTGGGATAAGTTGATACAAACACCAATTATCTAGGACACTTTGGGACTATCTGCAAACTAATGATAAATAAATACACCACTTCTTGTCTTTAATCATACAGAAAATACCTTTCAATCAAGGTAATTTGGTGATTTCACCACCTGCAAAATCTAAGGACCGCTACCAGATTATTAAACCTCTAGGCCTCAGCACCCACCCCTCACTCCCCCTCCAAACTCTAATAAATCACAAAGCTGCCCACGTCCCCAAAGACTCACAGATTTTGTGTGCTCTGGGCGTGGAGCAATCACTGGAGGTGGGGTAGCATCATCATCATCATCTTCATCTTCTGAAACTGGTAGCACTGCAGGGGTCTCAGACACCGTCTTCACGTTCTGCACAGTGGAGAAAAGCCAGATTCATCATGTCCAGCTGACATGCAACTTAAGCTACCAGAGTCACCAATCTCCCAGAAGAAACCTTCTCCTGACACCCTTCCTGAAACACATATCAGCCTCAAGATCTCCACCTTTGTGTAGCCAGTCTCAGGAACTCAGCCACCTTCCCTCTCTTCTTTTAGATACCACTCCCCACTCAGGCCCTTGGGGGCTTCCTTCTCCCACCCAAAGCCTAATTATGGATGGGGAAACCAGCTTACATCTTCTCTACCTGGCTACCTCAATCCAAACCCTGAAAACAAGACCATAGTTCCTTCTTATTCTGTGAATTTTACTCTCTATGCTGATCAGGGCATAAAGTACAAAATGTAAGGAAAGGATTAAAATTTTCTAATTTTACAAAGTTTATCATTGTGACTACTTAGTCCTTTCTGATATGGTAAATGAAGTCCTGACAGGCCTTTGCCTCTCCTTTTCCTTTCTTTACCAAAACCTACTATATCCATTATGCCATCAGGTGCCCTCACCTCAACCTGAAGATACAGAACATCAGGAAACCCTTGTCTCAAGAGGACAATGTCTCTCCCCAGACTAGATGCTATCCATTTCACTCAGCTTTTGCCCTGTCCTGGAATGAACCTTACCAGCACCACTAATTGAACCTGCTAGAATCTCAGCAACTTGATTTTCCCATGTAAACTGTAACAAAGCTAGGCCAAGAGTGGCAGGTTTTAGGGCAGGTCCAGGCAAAAAATCATACCATTACTGTTTACAACACATATTCAAGAGACAAAGTAGCTCCAAAACATAAGATTTTTGATAAGATTAAATGATTACAGCATAGAGCCAGAGGAGCAATAGGGATCTCTTAATATATACTAATATAATTCAACAGCATCACATAATTTCAGAGCATCTACTCTGTGCTCAGCAAGATACTGTGATGGATGCCGTTGACATAAATGTACAAATATGAAAAAATGGTCCATGTTCTGAAGGAGCTCACAATCTGACGCAGGAGACAGACAAGGGGAGAGTTCCCCTCCTGTCTGCCATTTGGGGTCTCTGGAGAGAGGACTATCAGGAGTCAGAACAACAGGGGATAAGTGAAGGAACTTGACTAGTCAAATACTAGGCTAGAGCTACTGTGTGGGAGCCTGGCCTTTACTATATTTGGCATACTAAGATAAGGAAAACTGGCAAGCTCATAGATTCTAACAGGACCTCTAGTGCAGGGAACTTAAAAACTGCCAGTAACAGGCATATGTAAGCAACTAGCTTTGGTGACCACAGGCAATGAATCCATTCTCTGGCCCTCAAGTTTCATCACTCGAGTAACGTGGAGGAATAGGACAGGTATAATTTGAGGGGTGACCCTAAGTCACTTTCTGTTTTAAAAAACAATAGAGGTTCTTTCCCTATCAAAGCACATATTTTGATAAGTGTGCGCTCTAATTTTTTTCTCCTCACTATTTCACTAAACAAATTTGTTTGGATTTGTTTTCTAGCTTGGTTGCTCTCTTCTTTCTTTCTTTTTTTTATTACTTTTTTATTTTTAATAATTTTTAAAATTTTTTATTTTAATAACTTTGTTTTTTTCTTTCTTTCCTTCTGTCTTTTTTTCTCCCATTTCTTCATGTCAGACAAAATAGACTTTAAAATAAAGACTGTTACAAGAAACAAGGAAGGACACTACCTAACAGTCAAGGGATCAATCCAAGAAGAAGATATAACAATTGTAAATATTTATGCACCCAACATAGGAGCACTTCAATACATAAGACAAATGCTACAGCCATAAAAGGGGAAATCGACAGTAACACAATCATAGTAGGGGAATTTAACACCCCACTTTGACCAATGGAAAGATCATCCAAAATGAAAATAAATAAGGAAACACAAGCCTTAAATGACACATTAGAGCAGGTAAACTTAATTGATAATTATAGGACAATCCATCCAAAAGCAGCAGAATACACTTTCCTCTCAAGTGCACATGGAACATTCTCCAGGATAGATCACATCTTGAGTCACAAATCAAGCCTCAGAAAATTTTTAAAAATTGAAATCATATCAAGCATCTTTTCCGACCACAATGCTATGAGATTAGAAATCAATTACAGGGGAAAAAACTGTAAAAAACACAAACACATGGAGGCTAAATAAGATGCTACTAAATAACCAAGATCACTGAAGAAATCAAAGAGGAAATCAAAAAATACCTAGAGACAAATGACAATGAAAACCCAAAACTTACGGGATGCAGCAAAAGCAGTTCTAAGAGGGAAGTTTATAGCAATACAATCCTACATCAAGAAACAAGAAAATCTCAAATAAACAACCTAACCTTATACCTAAAGCAACTAGACAAAGAAGAACAAACAAAACCCAAAGTTAGTAGAAGGAAAGAAATCATAAAGATCGGAGTGGAAATAAATGAAATAGAAATGAAGAAAACAGTAGCAAAGATCAATAAAACTAAAAGCTGGTTCTTTGAGAAAATAAACAAAATTGATAAACCTTTAGCCAGACTCATCAAGAAAAAAAGGGAGAGGGCTCAAATCAATAAAATTAGAAATAAAAAAGGAGAAGTTACAACTAACACTACAGAAATACAAAGTTTCATAAGAGACTACTACAAGGAACTATATGCCAATAAAATGCACATCGTGGAAGGAATGGACAAATTCTTAGAAAAGTACAACCTTCTGAGACTGAACTAGGAAGAAACACAAAATATGCACAGACCAATCACAAGTAATGAAATTGAAACTGTGATTGAAAATCTTCCAACAAACAAAAGTCCAGGACCAGATGGCTTCACAGGCAAATTCTATCAAACATTTAGAGAAAAGCTGACACTTACCCTTCTCAAACTCTTCCAAAAAGTTGCAGAGGGTGGGACACTCCCAAACTCATTCTATGAGGCCACCATCACCCTGATACCAAAACCAGATAAAGATACCACAAAAAAAGATAATTACAGGCCACTATCACTGATGAACATAGACACAAAAATCCTCAACATAATAATAGCAAACCAAATCCAACAACACATTAAAAGGATCATACAGCATGATCAAGTGGGATTTATCAAAAGGATACAAGGATTTTTCAATATCCGCAAATCAATCACTGTGATACACCATATTAACAAATTGAAGAATAAAAACCATATGATCATCTCAATAGATGCAGAAAAAGCTGTTGACAAAATTTAACCCCTATTTATGATTTTAAAAAAACAAACTCTCCAAAAAGTGGGCACATGGGGAGCCTACCACAACATAATAAAAGCCATATATGACAAACCCACAGCAAACATTATTCTCAATGGTGAAAAGCTGAAAGCTTTTCCTCTAAGATCAGGAACAAGACAAGGGTGTCCACTCTCGCCATTGTTATTATTCAATAAAGTTTTGGAAATCCTAGCCATGGCAATCAGGGAAGAAAAAGAAATAAAAGGAATCTAAATTGGAAAAGAAGAAGTTAAAATTTCACTGTTTGCATATGACATGATACTATACATAGAAAATCCTAAAGATGCAATCAGAAAACTACTAGAACTAATCAATGAATTTGGTAAAGTAGCAGGGTACAAAATTAATACCCAGAAATCTCTAGCATTCCTATACACTAACAATGAAAGATCAGAAAGAGAATTTAAGGAAACAATCCCATTTACCATTGCATCAAAAAGAATAAAATACCTAGGAATAAACCTACCTAAGGAGGCAAAACATCTGTACTCAGAAAACTATAAAATACTGATGAAGGAAATCAAAGATGACACAAACAGATGGAGAGATATACCATGTTCTTGGATTGGAAGAATCAATATTGTGAAAATGACTATACTACCCAAAGCAATCTACAGATTCAATGCAATCCCTATCAAATTACCAGTGGCATTTTTCAGTTTTTGAACAAAACATTTGACAATTTGTATGGATACACAAAAGACCTCGAATAGCCACAGCAATCTTGAGAAGGAAAAGTGGAGCTGGAGGAGTCAGGCTCCCTATTTTCATACTATACTACAAAGCTACAGTAATCAAGACAGTATGGTACTGGTACAAAAACAAATATAGATCAATGGAACAGGATAGAAAGCCCAGAGATAAACCCATGCACCTCTGGTCCACTAATCTATGACAAAGGAGGCAAGGATATACAATGGAGAAAATACAGTGTTTTCAATTAGTGGTGCTGGGCAAACTGGACAGCTACCTGTAAAAGAATGAAATTAGAACTCTTCCTAACACCATAAACAAAAATAAACTCAAAATGGATTAAAGACCTAAATGTAAGGCCAGACAGTATAAAACTCTTAGAGGAAAACATAGGCAGAACACTATTTGACATAAATCACAGCAAGATCTTTTTTGACCCACGTCCTAGAGTAATGGAAATAAAAACAAAAATAAACAAATGGGACCTATTTAAACTTAAAAGCTTTTGCACAGCAAAGGAAACCATAAGCACGATGAAAAGATTACCCTCAGAATGGGAGAAATTATTTGCTAATGAAGCAACTTACAAAGGATTAATCTACAAAATATATAAACAGCTCATGCAGTTCTATGTTAAGAAAACAAACAACCCAATCAAAAAATGGGCAGAAGACCTAGACATTTCTCCAAAGAAGACATTCAGATGGCCAATGAACACATGAAAAGATGCTCAACATCACTTATTATTAGAGAAATGCAGATCAAAAGTACAATGAGGTATCTCCTCACACAGGTCAGAATGGCCATCATCAAATAATCTAGAAACAATAAATGCTGAAGAGGGCACAGAAAGAAAGGGAACCCTCATGCACTGTTGGTGAGAACATTAATTGGTACAGCCACTATGGAGAACAGTATGGAGGTTCCTTAAAAAACTAAAAATAGAGTTACCACATGACCCAGCAATCCCACTGCTGGGCATATACCCAGAGAAAACCATAATTCAAAAAGACACATGTACTCCAGTGTTCATTGCAGCACTATTTACAATAGCCAGGACATGGAAGCAACCTAAATGTCCATCAACAGAGGAATGAATAAAGAAGATGTGGTACATATATACAATAGAATATTACTCAGCCATAAAAAAGAATGAAATTGGGTCATTTGTACAGATGTGGATGGACCTAGAGTGTGTCATACAGAGTGAAGTAAGTCAGAAAGAGAAAAACAAATATCATGTATTAACTCATATATGTGGAACCTAGAAAAATGGTATAGAGGATCTTATTTTCAAAGAAGAAATAGAGACATAGATGTAGAGAACAAATGTATGGATACCGAGGGGAATGGGGGCTGGGAGGTATTGGGAGATTGGGATTGACATATATATATTATTGATACTATGTATAAAATAGATAACTAATGAGAACATATTGTATAGGATAGGGAACTCTACTTAATGCACTGTGGTGACCTAAATGGGAAGGAAATCCAAAAAAGAGGGAATATATGTTTATGTATAGCTGATTCATTTTTCTGTACAGTAGAAATTAACACAACATTGTAAAGTAAATATACCCTAATAAAAATTAATTTAAAAAATAAAGTAAAAATTTTCAATTTTATTTAAAACCAGTTATGTTTCATTATATTTTAAATATTATAGAAATATAAGGAGTTAAAGGTGAGTATTCTTCAGGGATGCCTGGTAAAGATGGCAGATTGAACATAGGCATGGTCTTTTAAAGCCATTAAACCTAGAAGTTTGGGGAGAACAGGAAAGGAGACAAGATCAGCAAAGGAGGCGATGACATATTGGTGAGCAGTAAATAACTCAAGGAGGAATCCAATGCTGACAGTGGGCAAAACTGAAGACCAATTTATATATCTATGCTTCAGAATCCTCAAAAGGTTCAGGAATTGGTAGCACCATATGCTTCTGAAACTGGAGGAGTGGAGCAGGAGTGGGGGGTACTAAAGGTAGATTCAATGAAAGTTATTTAAATGCAGTTAGATCCCCAAACTCTTTCCCTACTCTATAACACTGAGTGATTGCTTACACCTTCCTCAGCAGAAAATTGGAGGTTTATTCTCTGGAGAAGGAAAAACACAGGATTTCTGGATTAGGGAATGTAAAGTACAGTTAAATATAAGAGTATCATAGGAAAAACAGGGTAATAAAGTAAATATATGCACACTAATGCTGAGATCCCTAACCCTCTTACCTTACTGTGCTCCTGAAATATTACTGAAACTTTTATTCTCAAAGCAGCAGATCAGAAGATTCTTTGCTGGATCTGAACAGCCTAAATTCTAAACACAAAAATAAAGAAAACTGGGACTTCCCTGGTGGTCCAGTGGTTAAAAATCTGCCTTCCAATGCTGGGGACACATGTTTGCTCCCTGGTCAGGGAACTAAGATCCCACATGCCACAGGGCAACTAAGCCCGCATGCCACAGCTATTGAGCCCATGTGTTCTAGAGCCTGCTCACCACAACTAGAGAGCCCGTGCACTGCAACTACTGAGCCTGTGTGCTCTGGAGCCCACACACCACAACTAGAGAGCCCACATGCCACAACTACTGAGCCCACGTGCTTTGGAGCTAGCGTGCCACAACTAGAGAGCCTGCACGCTGCAACTACTGAGCCCGCACACTCTGGAACCCACACACCACACCTAGAGAGAAGCTAGCGTGCTGCAACTAGAGAAGCCCACGCTTCAATGAAAGATCCCACATGTCACAATGAAGATCCCACATGTCATAATGAAGATCCCCTGTGCCGCAAATAAGACCCAACACAGCCAAATTAATTAATTAATTAATTAATTAAATTATTTATTTATTTATTTTAGAATTTTTTATACATAGTATCCTGTCATCTGCAAACAGTGACAGTTTTACTTGTTCCTTCTCAATTTGGATTCCTTTTATTTATTTTGTCAGATTGGCTAGGACTTCCAATACTATGTTGAATTGAAGTGGTGAGAGTGCACATACTTGTCTTGTTCCTGATCTTACAGGAAGTACTTTTAGCATTTCACCATCGAGTATGATGTTAGCTGTGGGCTTGTCATATATGGCCTTTATTATGTTGAGGTATGTTCTCTCAGTAGCCACTTTGTTGAGAATTTTTATTATAAATGGATGTTGAATTTTGTCAAAGTTTTTCTGCATCTATTGAGATAATCATATGATTTTTATTCTTCAGTTTGTTAATGTGGTGTATCACTCTGAGTGATTGGTGGATATTGAACCATGCTTGCATCCCTGGGATAAATCCCACTTCATTATCACGTATGATTCTTTTAATGTGTTGTTGAAATTCGTTTGCTGATATTTTGTTGGGGATTTTTGCATCTATGTTCATCAGTGATAGTGGCTTGTAATTTTCTTTTTCGGGGGGTCTTTATTTGGTTTAATATTAGGGTGATACTGGTGTCATAGAAAGAGTTCAGAAGCAGGCCTTCCTCTGTAATTATTTTTCAATAGTTTGAGAAGAATTTGTGTTAACTCTTCTTTAAGTGTTTGTTAGAATTCACTTTGAATATATGATGGCACTCCCTTCTGGCCTACAAAATTTCTACTGAAATTCAGTTGATAGTATTATGGGAGTTCCCTTGTATACAACTAAAAATGCCACAAAAATCTATTAGAAATAACATATGAATTCAGAAAAGTTGCTGAATACAAAATTAATATACAGAAATCTTGTATTTCTATACAGTAACAATGAACAATCAGACAGAGATATTAAGAAAACAGTCCAATTACAATTGAATCAAAAAGAATAAAATAACGAGGAATAAATCTAACCAAGGAGGGGCTTCCCTGGTGGCGCAGTGGTTGAGAATCTGCCTGCCAACGCAGGGGACACGGGTTCGAGCCCTGGTCTGGGAAGATCCCACATGCCGTGGAGCAACTAGGCCCGTGAGCCACAACTACTGAGCCTGCGCGTCTGGAGCCTGTGCTCTGCAACAAGAGAAGCCGCGATAGTGAGAGGCCCGTGCATCGCGATGAAGAGTGGCCCCTGCTTGCCGCAACTAGAGAAAGCCCTCACACAGAAATGAAGACCCAACACAGCCAAAAATAAATAATAAATAAATAATAAATAAATTAAAAAAAAAATCTAACCAAGGAGGTTAAATACCTGTACTTGGAAAACTGTAAGACACTGATGAAAGATATTGAAGATGATGCCGACAAAGGGAAAGATACACCATGCTCGTGAACAGAAAAATCAATATTGTTAAAATAAACTTACCACCCAAGGAAATCTACAGATTCAAAGCAATCATTGTCAAAATACCAATGGCATTATTCACAGACCTAGAACAAATAATTCTAAAATTTGTACAGAAACACAAAAGACCCTGAATATCCAAAGCATTCTTGAGAAAGAAGTACTAAGCTGGAGGTAACATGATCCCTGACTTCAAACTATACTACAAAGCTACAGTAATCAAAACAATATGGTACTGGGACAAAAACAGACACATAGATCAATGCAACAGAACAGAGAGCCTAGAAATAAACCCACACTCATATGGTCAATTAATCTATGACAAAAAAAGGCAAAAGTATACAATAAGGAAAAGATAGCCTCTTCAATAAATGGTGTTGAGAAAACTGGACACCTACCTGCAAAAGAATCAAACTGTATTATTTTCTCACACCATATATAGAAATAAACTCAAAATGGATTAAATACTTAAACATAAGATATGAGATCAAAATACTTCTAGAAGAAAACTTAGGCAGTGCCCTCTGTAACATTGGTCTTAGCAATATTCTTTTTTTTTTTTTTTTGTATATGTCTCCTCAGGCAAGGAAACAAAGCAAAAAATAAACAAAATTGATTATATCAAATTAAAAATCTTTTGCACAACAGAAGAAATTATCAACAAAAGGAAAGGGCAGCTTACTCAGTGGGAAGATCTCTTTGCCATGACATATCTGATAAGGGATTAATAACTAAAATATATAAAGAACTCATACAACTCAACATACAAAAACAAAAATTCAGCGGTCCTTAATAGACATTTTTCCAAGGAAGACATACAGATGGCCAACATACACATGAAAAGATGCTCAGTGTCACTAATCATCAGGGAAACGCAAATCAAAACCACAATGAGATACCATCTCACACCTATCAGAATGGCTTTTATCAAAAAGACAAGAAATAACAAGCGTTGGCAAGGATGTGGAGAAAACAAAAAACTTGTGCACTGTTGGTGGGATTGTAAATTGCAGTCCTAGTGCAGCCACTAGGAAAACAATATGGATATTCCCCCAAATATCAAAAAATAGAACTCCCATATGATCCAGCAATTCCACTTCTGGGTATTTTCCCAAAGAAAACAAAACCACTAATTGGAAAAGATATATGCACCTCTATGCTCATTGCAACATTCTTTACCCTAGCCAAGATATAACAAGCTACCTAAGTGTCCATCAATAGATCAATGGATAAAGAAGACACTCACATACACATACACATACACACACACACACACATCCAGGAATATTACTCAGCCATAAAAAAAAGAACAAAATCTTGCCAAATGCCACAACATTGATGGACCTAAAAGGTATTATGCCAAGTGAAATAGTTCAGACAGAGAAAGACAAATATCATATGATTTCACTTATATGTGAAATCTAAAAATCAAAACAAACATATATAACAAAATAGAAACAGCCACATAGATAGAGAGCAAACAGTTGGTTGCCAGAGAGGAAGCGGGGGGATGAAAAAAATGTGTGAGTGAGATTAAGAGGTACAAATTTCCAGCTATAAAATAAGTAAGTCACAAGGGTATAATATACAACATAGGGAATATAGTCAACAATATTGTTAATAACTTTTTATGGTGACACATGGTAAGTAGTTACCATGGTGATCATTTTGTAACATGTAAAACTATTGAATCACTATGTTGTACACCTGAAACTAATATACTATTGTAAGTCAATTATACTTCAATGAAAAAAAGAAAAAAAATTATCTGGTATAAGTTTGGAATCAAAATTCTACTACCTTTTGCTCACTGCAAAATGAAGACTGTGGGACTTCCCTGGTGGTCCAGCGGTTAAGACTCTGTGCGTCCACTGCAGGGGGTGCAGGTTCGATCCCTGGTTGGGAAACTAAAATTCCACATGCCACGCAGCACGGCCAAAAAGTAAAAAAAAAAAAAAAAAAATGGAGACTGTCCCTGCTGTTTCAAATGCAGAATTTTAATTAATTTATCCATGAATATAACCCAGGATTAATTCCTGCTTCTTATATATATTCTCTCAGTCCATATTCTCTGGAATTACTCTTATCTTCTAGGATTTTTCTCCTCCACATAATTAAGCTGTGGTTTCTTCTGCTCCAATCAGTCTGACTTTACCTGCTTCCTATCTTCCATGAACCTTCTGACAATGGTCCATTTATGTCCTGTTTTTGTTTTGGAGCACTGTTTTGAGTTCATTTTTTATGTATCTTTTCTGAAATTAAGAAATTTAGCATAACCAGAGAGAGACGCATGAATTCACTCTACTACCCTACCCTGATCAAAATTCTTTCTAATATGGTAGTTTAGATTAAAATGCCCATCCAACTATATTAATCTCCCATCTAAAATACTTCCTCAGCTTCAGCACAAAGTCCAAGTTCTTTGGTATGACATGATGAATCTTTAACTTGGCTTTTGTTCATGCTACCTCACACAAGAAACCATTGCCCTTCTCTCTGGCTCGTATCATTACCTGTGTTGACCTGACACTGTATTATAAATCCTTATTTACATGTTCTGAATACTCACTAAATTATAAGATCAAGAGCAAAGACCTTACCAGTCCTTGAGTCTTCAGCACCCAAAGGGCCTATCACATAGCAGTTGTTCATTTTATAAATGAGAATTTGGGCACAAAAGTGCTATTGAAAGACCTGGATCTCAGACCAATGAGCCACAAATAAAAGAAGTTTAGAGTGGAAAGAACCTTAAATATCATGTTTGTTAAATGAACAAATAGTGAGGACCCAACGATTCCATACAAATTTCCTTGTAATACCGGACAGAATAAGTCACTCCATCAAATATGACCCTCACTGTACATTATTCATGTACCTCTCTTGCAGCCTTTATCCCTCTATTCTGTTGTTAATTTTTTCTCAAAGACTAAGAGAGAGCATATTCAATTTTGTATCACCAACACCTGGGCACAAAGAAGGTGCTACACAAATATTTTTGGTATGCATGAATAAATAAATGCTTAGGAGAACTGAATTTGGTATTGGTCTCTACTACTGACTCATTCAAGGGTACAGAGCAAGTCATGTAAAGTATCTGAGTCCCAATTTCTTAATTTGTGTCATGGAGATAACAATCCCAACCATTTGTTTTACAAATAAAATAGAATGATTTGTGTGAAACCAATATGGAAAACAATGCCATGCTACCACAATACAAACCACATGCCCCACATAAAACTAGCAAGGAAATAAAGAGGCCCGAGCCACAGGGACAATATTCTGAACTGGGGGAGATAATGTCCTTGACAGCCTGAGTAGTTTTACCTGTAGATACTAAATCAGTACAGGATTTTACCAAGCAGGTGTTATCCTCTCTGCCATATGGCATGAGCCCCAGGGCTCCTCCTCCTCACCAAGGAAAAACAGAGCTAAGGCTTTACTGCAGTCTCCTTTATAAGACCTCTCTGACATCTTCTTTCTCAGTTCCCTGCCACAGTGAAAAGAATGCTGGATGGGGACTCAGAAAACCCTAGATCTAATCTGGTTCTGCCACAGAAGCAATTATTAGTCTTCAGGAAAGTCTGTTTTGTCACCAGCAAAGAGGGGAGGATAGTACTTTCTTCACAAGGTAATTGTAAGGATTAATTATTCTAACATACATAGTTATTAACACAGTGCCTGGCACATGTTAGCTACTCAATAAATAATAGCTGTTACTCCTCTTATCAAAACATAAAGACATTTGAGCCACAAAGCAAAGCTCAGCTTTGTTCAGACCCCTTCTTCAATAATTTACAGTTCAACAATGGGGAGAAACTCCCAAAGATCTTAACATTTGCACATTCTTCCCCATCTTTTAATTACATCTCTTCCATTTGATGGAAGAGTGGATCAGGGGAAAGTGACACAGACTGCAGATCAGATACCTTATTGTTATTAACCCTTCTTGATTTCAGTTTTATCATCTACAAAACAAAGATAATAAACCACCTCACTAAATTCCACTGAACATTAAAAGAGATAGTGAATAAAAAAGGACCCGGTATGCCACAAGGCATTAGATATGTGAATATTTTTTATAATTGATAAGTGTATAAATGACTCAGAGTAAACTTCTCCACTTCTGGAAGCATGGTTCAAAGTATTTGGATGGTTACTCAGTATTGTATTAGAACGTACGACCCCCACTTAAAATTTTTCAATAGCTTCTCATTACCTTAAAGTTATAACTCCTATATGATCAGACCTGTCTACCCTCCTCCTCATCACCCACCTCTCATCCCTTCACACTTCACATTCCAATCATAACAAACCGCTTGCAGTTCTCTGTGTAAGCCTACCTCATGAACCTTGTTGCCTTAGCACATGCTAATTATTCTGTCTGCAATACTCTCATCTCTCCTTAATTCTCGACCTAAATAACTAACTCATTCAGCTCAGACTCTACCATCAAGAAGCCTTCTTTATACATCCAACCTTTCATTCAGTAAATTGTTCCTTGCCAGATGCATGGATCTGGCAATTAACAAGTCAGACATAGCCCCTGGCCTCATGAAGTTTCAGGATGCTGCACTGTAACTGTTTGTGCCTTCATGTTGCTCACAAGATTGGGAGATTCTTAGGAGTTGGGACAATGCCTGATTCATCCCAATATTGCCACTTCTCCACACAGGACCTGGCAAAGTGTAGGGACTTTTCAAATGTTTAGTAAGTCAATATGATTTAGTAAATTGATATAATTACCACCTTCGTACAAGAGACAATATCAGGTATAAAGAACAGCAGTATTCTTTTTAATGGCTGAGTAATATTCCATTATGTATATTACCACATCTTCTTTGTCCTCTGTCGATGGACATTTAGATTGCTTCCATGTCTTGGCTATTGTAAACAGTGCTGCAATGAACACGGGGGTGCATGTATCCTTTCGGACCATGTTTTCCTCCAGATACATGCCCAGGAGTGGGATTGCAGGATCATATGGTAGCTCTATTTTTAGTTTTTTAAGGAACCTCCATACTGTTCTCCATAGTGGCTGTACCAATTTACATTCCTAGCAACAGTGCAAGAGGGTTCCCTTCTCTCCACACCCTCTCCAGCATTTATTGTTTGTGGATTTTTGAATGATAGCCATTTTGACTGGTGTGAGGTGATATCTCACTGTAGTTTTAATTTGCATTTCTCTAATAATCAGTGATATTGAACATCTTTTCTACAGATTGTCATACTGAAGTATGTAAGACAGAGAAAGAGAAATATTGTATGATATCACTTACATGCGGAATCTGAAAAGAAATGATACAAATGAACTTATTTACAAAACAGAAACAGACTCACAGACTTAGAGAATGATCTTATGGTTACAGGGGGGTGAGGGGGGGAGTGACAGTTAGGGAGTTTGCGATTGACATGTACACACTGCTATATTTAAAATAGATAACTGGGCCTTCCCTGGTGGTGCAGTGGTTAAGAATCCGCCTGCCAATGCAGGGGACATGGGTTCGAGCCCTGGTCCGGGACGATCCCACATGCCGCGGAGCAACTAAGCCCGTACGCCATAACTACTGAGCCTGAGCTCTAGAGCCCACGTGCCACAACTACTGAAGCCTACGTGCCTAGAGGCCGTGCTCCGCAACAAGAGAAGCCACTGTAATGAGAAGCCCACGTGCTGCAACTAGAGAAAGGCTGCATGCAGCAATGAAGACCCAAAGCAGCCAAAAATAAATAAATAAAATAAATAAATTTATTTTAAAAAATAAATAAATAAAATAAATAAAACAAAATAGATAACCAACAAGGACCTATTGTATAGCACAGGGAACTCTGCTCAATATTATGTAACAACCTAAAAGGGAAAAGAATTCAAAAAAGAATAGATACACGTATGTGTGCGTATGTGTGTGTGTATATATATATATATATATATATATATAAAACTAAATCACTTTGCTGTACACCTGAAACTAACACAACACTGTTAATCAACTATACTCCAATATAAAATAAAAAGTTAAAATAAAAAAGAATAGCAGTATTCTCTCAGTTATATCACAGCTTATAAGACCCTTTCAAATACATCCACATCTCGTCTTATCTGCTCTGAAAAACAGAATTTGTAAGTTGAGAGAGACCGAGGGATCCTTGAGGTCCTTTAATTTTACTTTCTACCCAATTCATCAATGGTTCCTATAATATCCCTTCAAGTGACAGGACATTCACTACAACTTCGGAATGAATGACTTTAAATTAATAGAATCTGCTCCCTTCAACAAGTAGTCCTAATCCTAGTTTTGTAGACCCAACTAACCCAAAAGAAGGAATTCTCTTCTAAATTCAGTTTATTTGAAGACATGTCAGGAAAGGCAAAGTGTATTACGCTCACTTTATTGATGAAAACACTGAAGCTCAGAAAGGCAAACTGGCTTTGCTAATGTTCAAATCTACAAATGAAAAACTGAGTCTAGCAGCCAGTTCTTCTGGTTCCAAGGTTAGGATTTCTACAACATTAATAAACTAAAGCTGGAAGGGATGCGTACTGTTTATTAAGTCCAAGTCCTTTACTCTGAGGCCCAGGGTAGGAGAGTGACGAAGATGAGTACACCCCAGCCCAGGCTCTGCATCTACCACACTGACTTGATCCCTAAAAATCACACCTGCCCATATCAGAATAGAGGAAATAAAGGCTTACCAAAGTGTTAGAAGGACTATAATCCTCAGCTAATTTACCTCCAAAGGAAAAAAGACACTGGATTTAGTCAGTAAACAATTACAGTTAATTCTTTCTTGAGAGCTAAGGAAGCCTATTCAGTCAAGCACTTGCTAGGCCCAGAGAATAATAATCATAGTGTTATTGGTACTATAGGCCCAACAGCATGCTAAACATGTTATACACATTACCTCCTCTAATCCTCACTACAGCTCTCAGTACTATTATTATGTCTACTTTTATAGATTTGGAAACTGAGGTTCAGGGAAGTTAAGTAATTTGCCCAGTAATTATTTAACACATAGACTGGTAGGAATCAAGAGGTGAATCCTGGTGCACTTCTAAACACTATGCTAGAACTGTATCCATGTCATCAACTATATCATCATCAGGCCTCAATGGCCAAAGAGATTTCCTGAATTATAAGTGAAAGGGAAAGAATTCATGGCTGGCACTGTGCTGAGCCACCCATAACAAATGATGACCAGTTTTTAGAGGACCCTTCTACATCCATGTCTATTCCCCACAGGGAGAGAAAGACTAAGCCTTAGGAAAAGAGAGGCTTTAATCATCTCAAGTCTAATCAAAGGCAGGGTCTTATTTTCTAAGAAGAGATCCAACTTCCTGCAAGCAGATAATTACCATAGTTCATTGATTCTGAGATGCATATTTTTTCACATTAACACGTCTGAAACAGAGATGTGTCCTACAATAAAAGGCATTCCATGGTTGAACTGGCAACTATTTTTCTTTAATGGCATATAAAATAATGGTGCATCTTACAATGAATGATAGCTTAGATTTGATGAAATATGAAACATAGATCCAATGGAGATCATAGCAAAAACGTAAGTTTAAGGACCAAGTATTGTGTTTCTTTTTATTCTTTAATTCCTAAAGGTCTAAGAAGAAACTGACTTCACCAGTTCATTACCAATGGAATTAAGGAAGACAAAATACTACCAAATTCAACCTATTTCTCACCTAGAACCAAGCCCAAAGAATGTCCAAGATCCCAATTCCATCAGATAAGAAATTACCAGGTACAGCTTTTTGGTCCTATGACAAATCAAATCATGAATACATAAACTGTGATAATACATTCTTAAAATAAACCTTGAACATCCATCTGTACCTTGGAGAAATCAATTCAGGATTGATTCACATTTTTTCTTGTCCAAAAGTACATCACCTTAGACAGAACAAAGTACAATACTATGCCTTCATCTTGTGCACTGGATATTCTGGTATTAAATATATCACCACTCTATTAAAAACAGGTAAGCACTGCTCTTTTTAAACGTGATTTACAATTTCTATGTATCAAAATCACATTCTATAGCCCAGAATGACAGAATAGAAAGTACTTTTAATCCCTTCATTTTATAAATAAATAAACTAAGGTTCAGAAGAAAAGAAACTGGTACAAGATTACATAAATCAGTGGCAAAGTAGGGCTAAAACCCAGAACCTTGGGTTGTCTATCTAGTTTAGGTTTTGCTTATCACATTAGCTACTAATTGGTACAGAATATAAAGTGCTAAAAAAAATAGGAAACGTGACAAAAATTGGCATGAAGGATTGTGCTTGGATTATAGACAGCAAACTGTTTAAGGGCCCAAGCTGAAAATACCCTTCCATCACATATCAGTTGAGTCGCTCTGAGTAAGTCACTTACTTTCCTGAAGCCTAATTAATTTGTCTGAGTCTGCAAAATCGGGATAATAATCCTTTCCCTACCAATCTCTCAAGGCCATCATGAGAATCAAATGAGATAATTCATGTGTAATCATATATAAATTGAAGTAGTTTATCATAATTAGTAGTATGAGAAGAGGGGAAAGTTAGACCTGGTCTTCAACTTCTAGGAAATTAAAAATCCTTCACATGTGTGCATGCACACACATGCACACATACACACATGCACATATACACGTTTGCACAAATTTATACACACAGAAGTAGCTGTATGGACACATATCTATACATATACACTCAATGTTATTCATTTATGCATGCACAGATGAACATACACACAATTACCTAAATGTGTATATCTATACCCATATTTACTCATAAATACTTAAATGGACTTTAATTCCAAACATAGGCAAACCCACAGAGCTATGCTTCCATATACATAAATGGCATTTGTACATATATACACACATACACATAAAATCAGACTCTTCCAAAGACTTTGCCACTGAGGCTTTCAAAGCCATCTTCTAATCTGATGTCTCCATGACAAACTTTATAAAACACAAACCTTAATCTCCTGACTAGAAAACTTTCCTACCCAGCACCCCTCAACCCCAATGACTCCTTGGAATGATCCAGGCCTTCAGTGAAAGAAGTGAGACAGACCCAGCAGGCCAGATGTGAGGAAGGAAATATGCTAGGATCATGCATGACCCTCTCCAGGGCACCACTATGCAGCATGAGCAAAGATGCAGTCTGTCATCCTCACCATCTGTGCCCTTTGCTGCAAGCCAGATACTTGCTGGGGAAAGCATCCTTCAAAATTAGCTAGTTCATCCTGGTTCTCACCTTCCCCAACAATACTCACCTCTGAAAGAGACAGCATGAACACCAGGAAAAGCACTGGACTCGGAGTTAAGACCAGTGGTTAAGAGATCACTAATTTAGCCACATTAGAAAGGCATTTTGGGCTCTAATATCTGCAAAACAAGGGGAAACTGGAAATGGTATATACTAAGGATACTTCTTGCCCTAACATTCTAAGATGCTATATAAAAGGCAAGTTTCCAAAAATGTAGACCTTCTTATGACTTGCCTAAGAAAAGAAAAATATCTCTGCTATGGAAGGAGGTGCTCCAAATAGAGTTACTAGAAGCAAGTGGTAAACTGAAAAGGTACTGGTCCAGGAATTAGGAGACCTGGATTCTAATCCCAATTTTGCAATTAAAAACATTCTGAAAAACATAGTCCCTTATATATAGAGAGAGAAAGAGTATACCTAAAGAACATTTATTATTACTGGCCTATTTTTCATTTGATAAAAATCAGTTCCTTTAGGAAGAAAATGGGCTTGCCTACTTAAAAGATACACATTAAATGACATCCCATAATTCATTAATATTGAAAACAAAGATTATAATGATGGCTACATTTCCATGGTTCTGCTTTACAACCTATAAAGAACTGGGACTTCCCTGGTGGTGCAGTGGTTAAGAATCCACCTGCCAGTGCAGGGGACACAGGTTCGAGCCCTGGTCCAGGAAGATCGCACATGCCGCGGAGCAGCAAAGCCCGTGCGCCAGAACTACTGAGCCTGTGCTCTAGAGCCTACAAGCCACAACTACTGAGCCCACGTGCCACAACTACTGAAGCCCGTGTGCCTAGAGCCCGTGCTCCGCAACAAGAGAAGCCACCGCAATGAGGAGCCCGCGCGCTGCAAAGAAGAGTAGCCCCTGCTCGCCACAATTAGAGAAAGCCCACGAGCAGCAAAGAAGACCCAACACAGCCAAAAATAAATAAATACGTTTATAAAAAAAAAAAAAAAAAGAACTTCTACATCAGTGAGCTCATTTATCTGCACTACAGACTCTGGAGATAGGAATTATTATTCCCATTTTGAGCTTCGAAGAAATGAAGTGACTGTTAGAACCTACTGAGTGTCAGAATCTACATGTTTGAGCACAAAGTCTACGTTCTAAATATATAAAATACACTACTTTTTAAAAACCTGCAGTTTCAGGGGATTCCTTGGCAGTCCAGTGGTTAGGACTCTGTGCTTTCACTGCCGAAGGCCCAGGTTCGATCCCTGGTTGGGGAACTAAGATCTCACAAGCTGCACAGCACGGCCCCCCCAAAAAATAATAAAATAAAATAAAATGAAATAAAATACCTGCAGTTTCAGAGTAAAGACTCCATTTGATGAAAAAACCCATCATCTTGGCTCTCAAATTCCAAAATTCCATCTCAGTGAAAGTGCCATCTCCACTCTTTCCAATACTTTCTTCCTTCACCCCACACCAATAGGCATCTACTAAGATGAAAACCTCTTTTTTCCTAGACTGCCCTGGACACAATCCCCATACCTGTAAAGCTCATGTACTTCTGGCTGTTGGAGGTCTTCTTCAAGTTATAAAATTCCAATATACCCAGAACAGCCTGCGGATTTTTCTTCTGCTCCGACTTAGTGATATTTGATGTCTGAAGCAAGTGGGCCCACTGCTCTGGCATCCCCAGTAAGAGAGACATGCAAGGCTGTGAGCAAGGCACAGTCAAACAGGACCGTGAAGGAAATTCAGAACTAACTCTGATAACTGATAGCAGCTAAAGATGGGTTTAGTCATTCCTTTCTCTCTCTGCTCTCAGAGTTCCACACAGGCCTCTCTTATAACACATATCTTACTATATCTGTCATTTCTTGAGATGTTTGCCCCTTCACCAGGCTATTCCTCCTTTAGAGCAGGAATCATGTCTAATTTGTCTCTGGCTCATCAGTGCCCAGCACAGAGCCTGACGCCAAGGGGCCACTTAACTGAGGTCTATTTAAGGAATAGAGATTCAAAGGCTTCTCTAGTACAATTCTAGAGGGGAGGAACGTGTCCCTCTCAAGAATATAAGAAAACAGTAATGAGGGTCTTGGGCAAAGACAGAGGCATCAGGCAGTCTGGAAAGAATTAAATCTAACAGTGCATAGCCAGAACTCTGAAAGACCAAAGGTCTTTCTGTGACCCAGGACTTACTGTAAACTCGCCTGTGACAGCATCAAAACCAATGTGAATCGTGTACTCAAAATCTGAAGGAAGAGAAATCTCTGGCTGTTCCTTCTCCTGCCTTTCTTTTTTTCTGCAAGAGAAACAGGGAAAAGTAGATAAATCCAGGACATTATTATATTTTTAGGCTTATTTAGCTATTTGTTGAGCTCTTAACTCCTTTAGAGGACAAGGACTGTGATAAAAATTCACATGTGTATTTACAGAGCCCAGTGTTGGATCTAGGTCGGCGTAGACGGAGTAGTAAATTAAGCCATGATTAAAGGCTTTTCACTGATCTACAGTAAGGGAGGGGCAGAAAGAACTTTCATCAGAGTTAATAGTCTTGGTTCTACCACTAATGAGTCAGTTGATCCTGACTCATTAGTGGTAGGTCAAGTCACTTCCTTTCTCTGAACCCTGGTTTCCTCATCTGCAAAACAAGAAGACTCAAATAGATGGTCTATAAAGACCTTTCCAGCCCCGGACATCTTACATTCTATGAGCTTCTATAAGCTGCATCTCACCATTTTGGTCCTTGATTATGGGCCATTGTAAGGTTCTCTAAATTACAGCATTTTAGATTTGGAACGTGTTTTAATAATATGAATTGTTAATATCATATCAGGTGTTCAGTAGACAGTGATTCAAGTTCTTCACATGTATTAACTTGCTTTAGCCTCACAGCAACCCTACCAATTAGATACTATCATCCTTATTTTGCAGATAAAGAAACTGAAGCACAGAGATTAAGTGACTTGTCCACAATCACATGATTAGTAATTGGCAGTAGCCAGACCCAAACCCAGGCAGTGTGGCCCAGAGCCTGAGCTCTAAACCACTATGCTATGCTGCCTCTCTAGGCTAGGACCCTAAAGAATCATTAAGTCCAAATACTTGTAGTCATCCCTCTCACATCAAGAGTCTTGCATACAGTAGATGTTCACTAAGGTCCTGATGACCTGACAGGAAAAACGTCAATATTTAAGGAGTTGTATTGCTGAAGTACCCTTGTTAGAGAAGGAATTGTGTTCCCCCAGATTCCTATGCCCTAACTCCCAGTACCTCACAATGTGATCTTATTTGGAAATAGGGCCTTTGCAGGTATAATTAGTTAAGTTATAATTAGGTCATACTGGAGTAGGGTGGGCCCCTAATCCAATAATTCTGGTGTCCTTATTAGAAAAAAAATTTGGAGACAGATGCACACAAGAGAACATCTTAAGATAAAGGCAGAGATCAGAGAGATGTTTCTTCAAGCCAAGAAACACCAAAGATTGCCAGAAAGTCACTAGAAGCTAGGGGAGAGGCATGAAATAGATTTTTCCTCACAGCTCTCAGAAGGAACCAACCTTACAAACACCTTGATCTTGGGCTTCTAGCCTCCAGAACAGAAACAATAAATTTCTGTTGTTTAAGCTCCTGGTTTGTGGTAATATGTTGCAGCAGCTCTAGCAAACTAATATAACCCTCTTCCAACTAAAAAGAGTTTCAGGTTCTTGCTATTAGCTAGACCTCAGCAAGCACCGTCAAATGCAACCCAGCTGAAACAGGCTTAAATACCTTCCAAGGCTCAGCCTGATAATCTTTCTTCCTAGATGGGGACCTACAGAGCCAAGATTTCAAACATCTGCAGAAACCCTCCCCCTTCCTTCAGCCAAGGTTCTTCTTCCTTCAATGTCCTAGGGAAGAGGTAGAGGACAGGACCATGTGGTCTAAACTCGCAGAGAACTCCCTACATATCACCTAGGGGTACTGGTTTCAGAGGGTAACTGCAAAAGCTACCATTTATGAAGCTATTAGTATGCGCCAGGAATGCACTAAGAATTCTGAATGCGTTATTTCACTGAATACTCATGAAATGCTGCAAAACAGATATTAATATCCCCATTTTATAGTACTTCTTTTTAATAACTTTCTTGACCATTCCTGAGTATCAGTGACAAGCATGACCTGAAAGTATCCAACTTGCCATATACTCAAACCAGAAACACATTGCAGGCCTATGAGGCAAGACCAGAATATCCCCTCTTTAAGGCAAGTGAGAGAGGAAAGGCCAGGAGCCTTGAGTCTCTGGTCTTCACCACTACCAGTCTCCCCAGAAAACCTCCAGAGTTTCTCCTTGTAGGAGCAGTCATTCTCCACACTATCACAATCATGTCACAAAATTCTTGGCTCCATGACAAGCTAGACATTTTCCCTCCTAGAAATGCCCAGGACCATACACCAGCAAGGCTCAGCATTAAAGAATGGAAGCCCCAAATTCACCTATAAAAGAATTCAATGAGCAGTATCTGGGCTGGGGTCAGACAGGGGCTCAATGCCAGGCTTGTCTGGGCCTATCTTTGGAGTTCATATTAAAAGTATGGGCTAAAGCCCACGGGCTAAAATAAGGCTCCCAAATCCACAGTTAAGGCCCCAGTGCCCAGGAAGAGCTGGACTGCATTTACATGAGCCACTTATTCTGTAACACTTGTTCTATTGCCCTTCCAGGTTGTTATGTCTGAGCCTCACTACCAGACTGAATATTCCTACAGGCCAAAGAAATTATCAGTATGTCACCCGCAAAGCCCATTAACAGCTCCCAGGAAATAAACATAGAATCTGGTAATAAAGTCTAACCTTTTTTTTCCTTTGTGCTGCTTAGTCTCGCTTCACTTGCTCATTGGGTACCGTGTGCAGAAGCCCTGCACCAAGCCCTTCAGACCAGAGCTCCTAGTGGGAAATGGCTGGTCCCGACACTGCAGCTCCGCAGGGCCATGGGCAGAAGCTCAGGCAGGACACCGCATTCAAGATGGCAGCGATGGGCCGCGAACCGAGACGCTGCACCCGGCTCTGCAATCTGGAGCCGGAGCAGCGCAGCAGTGCCCGCCCACAAGGACTCCTCCCCCTTCCCTGATGAGCAGAAGCCTATTAAAGCAGCCCGGCCCACCGCCTTTCAGCTGAAGCTGGGCTCTAGAGCACAGGCTCACACCTCTCCATTCTTTGATCAAAGAATAAAGCTTTCCTTGGCTTCTAAACCAAACTCACTCTCATTCTGTTGGCTCAAATGACACTGGGGAGGAGGACCCTTGTTGGGGCCTGACTCAAAAGGGTCAGTAACAAGTATACCCCATAGCACTTTAGATTTACATTTCATAATAATTACAATAATCACCTTCATTTGTGTCATGCTCTAGTTTTGACAAAGCACTTTCACGTACCGTAGTTCATTAGCACCTCAAAACAACTGTGTGACAACAGGGCAGTGATTATGGTGCCCATTTGACAGAAGAAACAGAGGTCCCAAGAAATTAAGTAGCCTGCCCCAGTTTACATAGCAAGTTAGCAGCAGATCTGGGGCCAGGACTGAGGTCTTCAGACTCCCAGCCCCAAGGCCTTTGTATTCTGTCATTCCGCCTCCTCTGGACAGCTGCTGCTCATGATGATGTTATTTCTCCTCTCTCTCCCAATGCATTCCACTCATCAAGTTATTAATGATTTTATCGTCTATACAGTGATCAAATTTACCCACTTTTCTCCATCACCACGGCCACCACCCTATTTCAGCCATTGTTATCTGTGGCCTGAATCATTCTAACAATAACCTGTCACCTGCATGCTGGTCCCCTCCAATGTAAACAGCTGCCAGGGTGATCTATAGCCTTGCTATCAAAGCAGCATCAGCCTCACTTGGGAGACTGCTGGAAATGTGGAATCCCAAGCTCCGCCCCAGGCCTACTGAATCAGAATCTGAATTTTAATAAGACCCCAAATGATCCATGTAACTTTTACATGTGCATGTAAAAGTTTGAGAATCAAGAGAATGTGAAGAGAAACCAGAGACAGGAAGAAAATATTTGCAAAAGATACACAGTTGGCCCTCCATATCCATGGGTTCTTTATCCATGGATTCAACCAACTGTGGATCAAACATATTTGGAAAAATATCCAGAAAGTTCAAAAAAAATCAAAACTTGAAATGCTGCACTGGAAACTATTTACATAGCATTTACATTGTAGTTACAACTATTTACATAGTATTTACACTGTATTCGTTATTATAAGTAATCTAGAGATGATTTAAAGTATATGTATAGGTTATATGCAAACGCTATGCCATTTTATATAAGGGACTTGAACGTCCATGGATTTTGGTAACTGTGGGGTCCTGGAACCAATCCCCCATGGATACTAAGGGAAGACTCTATCTTATAAAGGACTATTATCCAAAATGTACAAAGAACTCTTAAAACCCAGCAAGAAGAAAACAAACAACCTGATTAATAAAATGGGCAAAAGATCTGAACAGACACCTTACCAAGAAGATATACAGTTGGAAAAAATGCTCAACATCATATGTCATTAAGGAACTGAAAATTATAACAACAGTGAAATACCACTTGACACCTATTAGAATGGTCAGCATCCAAAACTGACAACACCAGATGCTGATAAGGATGTGGAGCAATAAGAACTTTCATTCACTGCTGATGGGAATGCAAAATGGTTCAGTCCCTTTGGAAGACAAGTTGGCAGTTTCTTACAAAATTAAACATACTTTTACAATACAATCCAGCAATCACACTCCTTGTTATTTACCCAAATGAGCTGAAAACTATGTTCACAAACAAAAACTTGCACACGGATGTTTATAGCAACTTTATTAATAATTGTCAAAACTTGGAATCAACCAAGATGTCCTTCAGTAGGTGAATGAATAAATAAACCGTGGTACTTCCAGAAAATGAAACATTATTCAGCACTAAAAAGAAAGGAGCGGGCTTCCCTGGTGGCGCAGTGGTTGAGAATCTGCCTGCCAATGCAGGGGACATGGGTTCGATCCCTGGTCTGGGAAGATCCCACATGCCGCGGAGCAGCTGGGCCCGTGAGCCACAACTACTGAGCCTGCGCGTCTGGAGCTTGTGCTCCATAACAAGAGAGGCCGCGACAGTGAGAGGCCCGCGCACCGCGATGAAGAGTGGCCCCCACTTGCCGCAACTAGAGAAAGCCCTCGCACAGAAACGAAGACCCAACACAAGCCATAAATAAATAAATAAATAAAAATTAAAAAAAAAAAGAAAGGAGCTATCAAGCTATAAAAAGACAATGAGAAACCTAAAATACATATTAAGATCAGTGGTTTCCATGGGTTAGGGGGGAAGGAGGGATGAATTGGTGGAGTACAGAGGAACTGTAGGGCAGTAAAACCTATTCTGTGTGATACTATAATGGTAGATACCTGTCATTATACATTTCTCCAAACCCACAGAATGTACAACCTATGTAAAATGTTGTAACCCTAATGTAAAATATGGTCATAAATTGAATACGATGTATTGATGTAGGTTCATCAATTATAACAGATGTGCCACCCGAGTACAGGATGTTGGTTGTGGGGAAGGTTGTGCATATGTGTGGGCAGGAGGTTTATAGGAAATCTGTGTACTTTCCACTTAATTTTACTATGAACCTAAAACTGCTCTAAAAAATAAGCTATTTAACAAATAAATTGGGAAGCTCTGCTCTGCAGACTTGTATCCTCTCCTTCATCTCCCACTACTTATGCTTCATACACTCTACACCCACTACACTGAACCAGTGATGGTTCACCAAACATAATGGGCTCTTTCACATCCCTTCACTTTGTCTCAAGTTGCTCCCTTTGCCTGTGAATCCTGCCTTTCTCTTTCCCTTCCCTTGCCACCTCACCACACAAACCCTTCTATTTATCCTTGTCAGGTCTCAGCTTAAAGGTCAATCCCTTCTGTGAGGTCCTCCCCGATCTCTAGTTTGGGCAGTTCTTCACCGTCTCCTCTGTTCCCGCAGCACCATACTAGTAATTGTCTGTTTTAAGGGTTTATCTTCCCAGCCAAACTGAGTTCCAAGTGCAGGGGCCACATCCAATTTGCCATGAATCCCCAGCGGCTAGCACGGGTCTGGCATAAACCAGGTGCTCAGACAATGAATGAAGAAAGGAATAAATGACCAGGCCCCAAACTCAACCTGGCAAGGAGTCTAAGGAATCAGCCTAAGACATGCAAATTCTCTCCAGAGCAAGGAATAAAGGTTTCATTTTTACCAGCTCTGACCTGACCTACACAATCCTGTTTTAAAACCTGCTCTGTGGGAGCTTCGCACACTGGCCAAAAGATACTCTGAAGTCCTTGTGCCTCCAGGGACCCAGCACAACCCTGATGAAAGGCAGCAAAATGGGGGACACACAAGAAGGTCTAGAGTCCAGGCCAGTTTTGCCTCTACCACACCATACAGTCCAGGTGCTCATCTCTCTTATCTGAACCATGGGAAGAATGGACTAGATGATTTTTTTATTATTGAAGTAAATTGACTTACAATATTAGTTGCAGGCCTACAACAAAGTGATTCCATATTTTTACACATTACAAAATGATCACAACAATGAGTCTGGTTACCATCTGTCACCATACAAAGTTATTACAATATTATTGACTATATTCTCTAGGCTATACATTACATCCCCAGGACTTATGTATTTTATATCTGGAAATTTATCTGGTCTAATGTATCACTTTAGACCAGTGTTTCTTTATTGATTTTTCTGTCTAGATGATCTGTCCATTGAGATAAGTGGGGTGTTAAAGTCCCTTACTATTACTGTGTTACTGTCAATTTCTCCCTTTATGTTTGTTAATATTTGCTTTATGTATTTAGGTGCTCCTATGTCAGGTGCATATATACTTAGAATTGTTATATCTTCTTGTTAGATTGATTCTTTTTGTTTTTATATTTCACTTAATTTTCATTCTTCTCAAATTACATATTTTTGTTTAATGTGTCAATAATAGTTTAAATTTATTGATGTATTTATGAAGCTTTATGCTCATTATTTCTTTTTGAATCTCATTCCTTTATTCTAGCTCAATCTTTGTCTCCTGAAATGTAACCCTTTGATATATTCTTTTTAACATCTTTATTGGGTATAACTGCTTTACAATGGTGTATTAGTTTCTGCTTTATAACGAAGTGAATCAGCTATATATATATACATATATCCCCATACCTCCTCCCTCTTGTGTCTCCCTCCCACCTCCCTATCCCACCCCTCTAGGTGGTCACAAAGCACCGAGCTGATCTCCCTGTGCTATGTGGCTGCTTCCCACTAGCTACCTATTTTACATTTGGTAGTGTAGATTGATTCTTTTATCATTATATAATGTCCATCTTTGTCTCTTGTTACAATTTGGCATTATACGTATCACTATCCCTGCGTTTTTTGTTTCCATTTGCATGCAATAACTTTTTTCCATTACCTCACTTTAGGCTGTGTCTTTAGATCTGAAGTCAGCCTCTTATAGGCAACATATGTATGAGTCTTGTTTTTTTAATCCATTCAGCCACTCTGTCTTTTCACTGGAGCATTTAGTCCATTTACATTTAAATTGATAAGTATGTACTTATTGACATTTCATTCATTGTTTTCTGGGATTTTTTTTAGTACTTTTTATTCCTCTCTTCTTCTTTTGCTCACTTTCCCTGTAGTTTAGTGTTATGTGTGGATTCCTTTCTCTTTTTTCTGTGTATCTATTATAGATTTTGGATTGTGGTTACATTGAGGTTCTTATATAACAACATATATGTATATATAGTGATAATCTTAAGGTGATGATCTCTTAAGTTCAAATGCATTCCAACAAGCCTGCATTTTTACCCTGCCCACTTTAATTTTTTTTACATAATATTTTACTCCTTTGGTTTTATGTGTCCCTTAACCTCTTACTAACTGTGGATATAGTTGATTTTACTATTGATACTTTTGTCTTTTAACCTTCCTACTAGCTATAAGGGATTGATCTATTACTTTTACTGTATGTTTGCCTTTGCAAATGAGATTTTTTTTTTCTTGTTTAATTTTCATGTTTCTACTTGTGGTCTTTTTTTCCACTTAGAGAAGTCCCTTTAACATTTCTCGTAAAGTTGGTTTAGTGGTGCTAAACTCTTTTAGCTTTTCTCGTCTGTAAAACTCTTTATCTCTCCTTCAAATTGGAATGAAAGCCTTACCAGGCAGAGTATTCTTGGTTGTAGTTTTTTTCATTTCACCATTTTGAATACATAGTGCTACTCCCTTCTAGCCTGCAAGGTTTCTACTGAAATTCAGCTGGTAGTCTTTGGGAGTTCCCTTGTACATAGCTAGTTGCTTTTCTCTTGCTGTTTTTAAGACTCTCTATATTTAAATATTTTGGCCATTTTAATTACAATATGTCTTGGTGTGAACCTCTTTGGGTTCATCTTGTCTGGGACTCTCTGTGCTTCCTGGACCTTGATGTCTCTTCCTTTCCCCAAGTTAGGGAAGTTTTCAGCTATTATTTCTTCATGTACGTTCTCTGCCCCCTTTTCTCTCTTTTTTTTTCCTGAGACCCCTATAATGTGACTGTTAGTATGCTTGATGTTTTCCCAGAGGTCTCTTAAACTATTCGTATTTTTTAAAACTCTTTTTATCCTTTCTGTTCAGCTTGAGTGATTTCCACTCTTCTGTCTTCCAGTTCACCAATCCATTCCTCTGTATCATCTATTCTGCTGTTGCTTCCTTCTTGTGTATTTTTTATTTCAGTTACTGTGTTCTTCATCTCTTTTGGTTCTTCTTCATATTTTCTAAGCCTTTGTTAAACTTTCACTGTGTTCATCCATTCTTTTCCCAAGTTTGTTGTGCATCTTTATGATCTTTACCTTGAACCCTTTATTGGATTGATTGCTTATCTCCACTTCACTTAGTTTTTCTTCTGGGGTTTATCTTGTTTCTTCATTTGTAATGTATTCCTCTGTCTATTCATTTTGCCTAATTCTCTGTGTTCTTTTCTATGTATTACATAGGTGTGTTATACTTCCCAGTTTTGGAGAATTGACCTTATGGAGGAGATGTCCTCTGGGGTTCCCCTCTGGTCACCAGAGCTAAATGCTATAGGGGTGCCCCAATGTTGGTTTTGTGGGTCCTACTTTCATGACAAGGCTGACTATTGTGCATGCACTGGTGTGTGGGGCTGGACTCTGGCCCAGCTGGCTGTGAGGACCTGCTTCCTTCAGTGGCTGTCAGTCACAGGAGGCAGGGCCTTGTCCTAGCCTGGCTGGCTTGCAGACCAGGGGATTCTGGGTCTTGTTCCGACCTGCTGCTGGGCAAGGCCAGGTCTGATTGTGGCTGGCTTCGTGGCCATGTGGTCCCAGGGACCATGTCTGCCTGCTGGTGGGTGGAGCTGGGTCCTGGGGTGGCTGGCTGTGAGGCTCTGGAGGTCTTGTAGCTGGTGTCAGCCCACTGGTGGGCCAGACTGGGTTTTGGCACAGCTGGCTGCAAGACCCAGGAGGGCTCCAGGGCTGGTGCCAGCACACAAATGGGTGAGGTCAGGTTACTATTTGGCTTTCTGTTTGGCCTTGGGGGTCATGGACCTGGTGCTGGTACACTGACTGTGGGCAAACTCCTGGCACTAATAGGCTAGGGGGAGGACTCCAAAATGGTGCTTGCCAGCACCGTGTCCTTGTGGTATGATGAGCTCCCCAGATGGCTGCCACCAGAGTCTGTGTTCCCAGGAGGTATCTCTGTTGCCTTCTGCCTCTCTGGGAGGCTCTCCAAGATCAGCAAGTGGGTCTGACCCAGCCTCCTTTAAAATTACTCCCTCCGCACTAGACTTGGAGCTTATGAGATTTTGTGCACGCCCTTTAAGAGCAGAGTCTGTCGCCTACAGCCCTCCATCCCTCCCATACAAAAGCTCCATTGGCTTTCAAATCCAGATATTTTGGGGGCTCATCTACCTAGTGCAAGACTCCTGGACTGGGGAGCCTGATGTGGGAATCAGACCCCTCGCTCCTTGGGGAACACCTCTGCAATTGTGATTATTCTCCTGTTTGTGGGTGGCCTACCCAGGGGTGTGTGTCTTGACTACGCTCATCTCCGTCCCTCCTACCCGTCTCATTGTGTTTCCTTCTTTATCTTTTCAGTTGTGGAAAATCTTTCCTGCGAGTCTTCAGATTGTTCTCATCGATGGTTGCTCTGTAAATTGTTGTAATTTTGGTGTGTCCATGAAAGAAGGTGAGCTCAGGGTCTTCCTCTACCTTCTTGGCCTACCTGGACTAGATGATGTTAAGTGCCCTTCCAGCTCCTACTTTCTAAATGTCTGTGAAAACAGAAAGATCAGTACACTCAAAGCTCTGTAGCTATATTTCTTCCTGACACAGCATCCCACAGTCTTTAACAGGTACTTCACACACATCATTTTATATAATCAACACAATCCTGAGGGTCAATTTTTACTTGGAGATTAGGAAATTGAAGTATGGGCTTGCCTACAATTATTTAAGTAATTGAAATTCAAAATGTCTGGCATCACAGCCAAGGCCCTTTACATTCTACTACTTTAGCTCCCTTAAAAAAATTTCAAGTGGAGTCAAGAAAACATACTTTGGTATGATGAGAAGAAGAAATAACATTAAATAAGAACTTACCGTGTATAAGATACCATACACAACTATTTTCCAATCCTATGAGATACATTATTACTACAGTCATTTTACAGATAAGGAAACTAAAAAGCAGTTAAATAATTTTCCCAAGCTCATACAGCTAGTAAAAGCTGGGATTTGAACCCAGGTCTCATTCCTAAGGTCCCTTCCTCAATATCTTAATGAGAACTATTTGTCTACATGCCAGTTGCTAGTGTTTAAGTTATTTATATAAGTGGCCATTTCCACTCCAGAAACAGCTGCTTTGAGAAAGGGAAAGCTAAGGGTGTATCAGGACCCAAATTAAGCTGTCATTTATGACATAAGTGCATCTGTCTTACTCATAGCTAGAATACATGGGACATGCTGCAGGGCTTTGGAATTGCTGTCTGTTCCTAAATTTCCTCTCATCTAGTCACTTAAAAGATTTTAGGAAAAAAAATTGTTTATGTTCTATTTAGATTTTTGTTGTATATTTATATGCTCTATATTTTCATATTTTATTTCCACTATATGTTATTAATATACTATGTGATATACAATCATAGGCATGAAATGTCAAATACAAAAATGCACAAGGAACTTTGGTAATAATGACGTGAAAGAGAGTGGCTCAGAGGATGAAGTAAGTGTATAGAAAATAGCCCCAGGGAAATGAAATCATTTAATGCATGAACAAACATATAGGGAAATGCTTAAGTTGACTTTGCTTCCACAGGTCACTTTTCGCCCCACAACCTTTGCATATACCTCCCAGATCCCCACCTCCAAGTTTTTGCTTACTTTTCCTTCTCCTTGCTTAGAACGTTATTCCTTTCATTCTCCCTGTCAAACTCTCAACCACCATTTAAAGACTGGTTCAAGTGCCACTTCTCCCTGGAAGGATGTCCTCACCTCTCCTCTCTCTGTGAATTCCCAAGACATGGAGTCTGCCAAACCACCATGCATTTAGTCATTTCCTGATTTGTATGATTCTTTGACGTTTTTAAGACTTACCTCCTTACCTAAAATGTAGTCTTCTTGAGGACCAAAATCATGGCCTACAATCATGGCTTCTTATTATGATCATTATACTTCTGAATCTCAAGTAGGACCCAACACCAAGCTTACTTAGTTCAGGAACACCTCAGAAAATATTAGGAAGTGACCTCAGAGACTAGGTTACTCTACTCCCTGAGGAAAGAGGCTTGTGTCATAGAGCGCATAGCGGTAATACTCAGTTTACCTGATCAAGTCTTTTACCCTTTGTGATATCCCCTGACCCCTACTGACTGATTTGACTGGAAGCAACTACTGACTGAAATAACAGTTTAATACAGACCAGACCTGAGGAATAATAAGAGGAAGAGCTTGGCTGAAGTGGGAGAGGAGGGAAGTGTGGGGAGAAATGAAACTTAGCTGCCAGGACTTATTATGAGTGCTGTGCAATTTAGGCTGAGTACTTACTGGCTGGGGGCCACAGCAGAAAACTGGGTACCTGAGGCAGGAAAGCAGGAGAGAACTGGAGAAGCCATGCAATCGCAGAAGCATCTGGCACTCAGTAAATATCTTCCTGGAAGTAACAATCACTTCCCTCACATGTGTATAGCCCTTCACAAACTCCATTCACAGTCACTGTCTAACTGGCTCCTCACAAATACTCCAGGAACTGAACAGCATGAGTTATCTCCATTTTACAGCTAAGAATACCGAGGTCAGGCAATTAAAAGAAATATATCTTGCCTAGTTCATCCATCTGTAATATTGCTGTCTTTCATTATTTTAGTTTACAACCCTGAAAACTGTAGCAAACTGATGATAATACAAATGATTCTTGTCCATAAAAAAGAAAGAAAGAAATACATCCTGGACTAGGAGTCAGAGGAATATGGCTCCAGTATATCCTTGCCGTTAACTCACTTTATGAACCTGGGAAAGTCCCTTTCTTTCTCTGAGTTCAAATCCTCAATCTGTAAAACAGGTCAATGATCCACGCTCAGGCTAGAGATAAAGGTAAGTAATAAATCACCTTTCTGGAGAAGATACTACCTCAAAGAACTCACGAAGGATAAACAGGAGTTGGTCAGGCAGAGATGGGGAAGGCCATTCCAGAAAGAAACAGAATAAACAAAAACCCAGAGGAGTAGTGACAGTGATCTTTGTCCCAGCTTTCTGCCTGTCCAGCAAGCCAACCAAATTTTATAAACTCTTACTAAGGGTACACTCTGGGCTTGAGGCTGAGGGAAGATAAAATAAAGAAAATGAAGCAAACTCAGGATCCTGTTAGTCCCATATCCCCAGGCCACAAATATCAGGATCCCCTGGGACTACTGCTGCTGCAAGGAAATGATTTGTTTTGGTTTGTTTTATGATGACTAGAAGTATGAGTCTAGAGGCATATGATGAAAACTTGTGTCTACACAAAAACATGGAAGTGAATATTCACAGCAGCATTATTCAAAAGAGTCAAAAAGTAGAAACTCAAATGTACCTCAGGTGATGAATGGATAAATCAAACATGGTATAGCCATACAATGGAATGTAATTTGGTCCTTAAAAAGAAAAAGAAAAGAAAAAAGAAATCCAGATCCTTGCTACATCATGGATGAACCTTTAACACATTATGCTAAGTGAAAGAAGCCAGTCACAAAAGGCCATATATGGTATGATTTCATTTATATAAAATGTCCAGAAAAGGCAAATCCATAAAGTAGATCAGTGGTTGGCAAGGGCCAGAGGAAGGGAGAAATGGGGTATGGATACTAACAGTAATAGGGTTTCATTTTAGGGTGATGAAAATATACTGTAATTAGAGAGTTGTGATGGTTGTACAATCTTGTAATACACTAAAAATCACTGAATTGTACACTTTGAGATGGTGAACTATGTGGTACATGAATTACATCTCCATGTTTTTTAAAAAGTAAATGTAATTTACCATATTAACAAAATAAAGAAGACAACGTATGGAATCAATTAATGCAAAAACGGATTTGCTAAAATTCGACATCCAACTGTGATTAAAACCTCTTAGTAAACTAGGATTACAAGGGAATTTACTTCATCTAGTAAAAGCTAATTACCAAAAACCCTAGAGCAAAAACCATACTAAATGGTGAAATGTTGACAGTTTTCCCTCTTAGATTAGAAATAAGACAAGGATGTGCTACCACCACTTCTATTCATCATAATACTGAAGGTATTAGCAGCACTATTAGGAAAGTAAAAGAAGAAAAAGAAGGATTAGAAAGGAAGAAACAAAACTATCACAGTTTATGGATAATATGATCATGTATACAAACATAGAAAATTCTAATAGAAAAAAACTTCATATCTTAGAGTAGGTAAAGATTTCAGATATAGAACAGAAAGCATTAGAAAGGAAATAATTAATAAATTTGACTATATTAAAATTCTATCAAAGACACCATGTCATGTATCTATCAAAGATACCATTAAGAGCATAAAGAGCACTCCTGGGCATATATCCAGAAAAGACAAAAACTCTAATTCAAAAAGATACTTGCACCCCAATGTTCATAGCAGCACTATTTACAATAGCCAGGACATGGAAGCAAACTGAATGTCCATTGACAGATGAATGGATAAAGAAGATGGACATATATACAATGGAATATTTTAAGCTGTAAAAGGGAATGAAATACAGTAAGACTCCTACATATGAACCTTCAAGTTGTGAACTTTGAAAGATGCGAACACAGAGCTTACTAATGAAGACCTGACAGAATTGGAGGCCCAGAAAAAGGGCGAAGACAGACAAGAGGAAGAAGAAGTAACCGAAGAACTGAAGAGAGTCACGATACAGGAAATGGCAAGGGGATTTTCTTTATCTGAGGAGGCACTGTTAGTTTTTGAGGCATAGGACCCAAAAGTAGAACGGTACACGAAGGTTGCAGCAGCAGTTCAGAATGCAATCCAGTGCTACCATGTCATCTATGATGAGAAAAAAAGAGCTATTACCCAGACATCACTGGATCATTTTTTCAAGAGGGTAGATAGAATTGAATCCAGCAAAGAACCAGAACCTGTGCCATCAACGTCAGGCATCAGTGAAATTGCAGCTTGCCCTCCATCTCCTATTCTTGATGATCCTTCAGCTCTACCATCTCCCACCTCCTCTCCCTCCTCCAGTCAGTAATTCTTCTTGCCTGTTCACTCGATGCCAGCCCCTATATGCCAGCTGTTGTACTGTACTACTGTACTTTTCAAGGTACTGTACTGTAAGATTAAAAATGTTTTCTTTATTTTTGTGTTTGTTTGTTTTTTATGTATTATTTGTGTGAAAAGTATTATAAACCTATTACAGTACATTACTATATAGCCGATCGTGTTAGTTGGCTACCTAAGCTAAATTCGTTGGACTTAGGAATGCGTTCTTGTAACAGAACGTTCTTATGTAGGGGACTTAACTGTAAAACTATCTGCAGCAACATGGATGGACCCAGAGATTATCATACTAAGTGAAGTAAGTGGGACAGAGAAAGATAAATATCATGTGATATCACTTATATGTGGAATATTTTTAAAATGACACAAATGAACTTATTTAGAAAACAGAAATAGACTCACAAACATAGAAAACAAACTTATGGTTACCAGTGGGGAAAGGGCCGGGGGAGGGATAAATTAGGAGTTTGGGATTAACAGATACACATTACTATATACAAAACAGATAAACAACAAGGACCTACTGTATAGTACAGGAAACTATATTCAATATCTTGTAATAACCTATAATTGAAAAGAATCTGAAAAAGAATATATATATGAAAAAGTATACCTGAAACTAATACAACACTGTAAATCAACTATACTTCAATAAAATTTAATTTTTATTTTTAAAAGAGTCTATTACTGAAATCAACCTTATATTCATTAATACTACAACAGAAGATATTCTTATAAGAGAATATTATATAGCAATGAAAATAAACTAAACATGTGTGTAAAAAAAATAGAAATATATTATAATCAATGTTAATCTAATGAAGGTAAAGAAAATAATATACACTGTATGATTCTATGTATAGCAAGTTCAAAAACAGGCAAACTCATTTATGATGTTTATCTTCTGAAGGAGACAGATGTTAGTGTCTGAAAGGGAAAACATAGGGAGCTTACAGGGGGCTAGTTAAACCTTATTTGTTGGTCAAGGTAGTGGCCACACAGGTGGTCAATGTGATAATTCATTGAGCTGTACACTGCTGAACTGTGCATTTTTCTATATAAAGATTTAACAAATGCAGTGGAGGAACATACAAGAATCATGGTTCATGAGCTACATATGACCTTACAGAGCATTCAGTCCAATTTATTCATTTTACAGATAAGAAAGAAACTGAAGCCCAGAGAAGGTCATGGAGTTGTCACACAACAAGTGGAAACATTGCAATAGGGACAAAACCCCAAACAGGATATTTTATTTTTTTTAACAGATGCATTTATTATTTTTTAAAATAAATTTATTTATTTGTTTATTTATTTATTTTTGGCTGCGTTGGGTCTTCGTTGCTGCACGCGGGCTTTCTCTAGTTGCGGTGAGTAGGAGTTACTCTTCGTTGCGGTGTGCGGGTTTCTCATTGTGGTGGCTTCTCTTGTTGTGGAGCATGGGCTCTAGGTGCACAGGCCTCAGCAGCTGTGGCATGTGGACTCAGTAGTTGTGGCTCACAGGCTCTACAGTGGAGGTTCAGTAGTTGCAGCACATGGGCTTAGTTGCTCCGCGGCATGTGGGATCTTCCCAGGCCAGGGCTCAAACCTGTGTCCCCTGCACTGGCAGGCAGATTCCTAACCACTGCACCACCAGGGAAGCCCCAGGATATTTTAAAATGTTATTACTTAGAGAATCGCGAACACATAGTTGGTTGATAAGCCTAACTCCTGGTATATCGTATGTACAGCAATGTTTCCAACCCTGTTGACAACAACTATGTAAGTGAATTAGGAGAACACAGAGGAAGAGAAAGAAAGAAAGGGAAAAGGCAGATGGTTAGAGTAAGAAAGAAAAAAGAGTATCTGAGATTTGTAGTTTTAAGAGGCTTACCTTTTTGGCCTCAGTTTCAAATACAGTATTTGTTCCAGAGGCCCAGGCCCATGTCCAGAGCTTAGAATCCTGCTTCTGACATTACAGAGAACTCTTGAGAACTTCTTGGGAAACCTTTCCTTGGGTCTGCTTAGTCTCAGTGCACAAAATTCTTTAATCTGGCCTTTCCAATAGCCCTATCTAAACCAATAGGAAATACAGCCTATATGTAGGAAGAGAAAGGCTTTTTACCCCAGGACAATTCTTTAATTCTATATTGGAGGAACTCCATTAAGAGTTGTTATTTCTTAAATCTCATAACAACTCAAGTGTTAATCACAGATTCCAAAAGAAAGCCATGACTGCAAGCAATAATAGCCACAAAATTACTACCAACTCTTAATAAGGCCACAGTTTGCATAACCTTTTTCACACCTTTAGCCTTATAATCCATTCAGCAACTCTATGAGGTAAATATTATTATGTACCTATATTACAGGTAAGACAACTGAGGTGAAGAAAGGTAGAGCAACTTACCAAAGGTCACAGAGTCAGGGATGGTCAACAGTGATAACCTCAAGTGCTTGAACTCCCACATAGCTGCTTCTACATGCACTGTGCCTTCCCCATATTGCAGACTAGGTGAATGTGAATGGATGTCATTAAATGCAAATTTGTTTTAAAGTTAAAAGAACTAACTAACTCATTTCTACTAAAGGCGTTAGTCTGAACATCTCTAGGATGGGGAAACTTCAAATACTATATGGTGTCTGAGGACCTAGAAGAATTAAAGAGCACAGTACAGAAGTCAAGAGACAATGGCTGAAATGCAGACTCCATGCACTGCAACCATGCGGCATGTGACCTTGGGCAGGTCCTTGACTCTCTGGGCCCTAGAGTATCACTGTTGTACAGTGGAAAGGTGCTTGGACTCATGGAGAAGAGTTAAAATCCCAGTTCACCCACTCCTAACTAGAAGACCTTGGGCAAGTTACTTTAAAACTATGAACCTCAGTTTGCTGTCTACAGAGTGAAATATTTATCTCCCTGAAAGGATCAGTACATTTCACAAACATGTAAGTTCCTAGTATAATATGCGGTAACATATTAGGCATTAGGCATTCAATTAGGTGATAGGCATTCAATAAATAGTAGCTTGGTTATTGCTGTTACTATTTTATGGTTATTACTATTGTGTTGTTGCTATTTGTTATTAATATTTTTATTATTGTTGTTCTTATTATTTTGAGGATCAACTACTAAGGTAAAGAAAATGTATTTACTTTGTAGAAGCTAAAGAGATTTACAAACGTGAGTTATCATTAAATGAAGGAAAGGGTCAGAGTAAGATTTCCCAACCCACTCATTAAGACAGTTTAGAAACTGTGGCTGAGGAAAAAGAAGAATGAATCACCTGATTTCATGAAACTAGAGATCACAGACTTGAGGAAATAAAGTGAAAAAAGAAGCCTGCAAACCCATCCATCCTAATATTAACCCTATCTTTGGCCAAGTCCATTTGGCTTTCTGGTAACATGGGAAATGGGGCTGACATTGCAAAATCCCAGGTTGCAGCACAGCCATCCAAGTCTCATCACAGATCACTGACCTTGTTTATTTTTTCAAGATTTATTTTTAAGAAGCCCTTCTCATTAGTTCAGCTGAGCTAATCTAAGCTCAGGGCAGTAAAAAACTCCAAACTGGAGAGGGAAACACTGACATAGTCCAGTTTTTAAATCAACTTTGTTAAAATCTTCCCAAGCTTAGAGAATCCCACCTTGGTTGTGAAAATGCAGCCAGAAAAGAATTCTAAACTACATGCTGTACGACTTGTAAGAATAAACCAGAGGCTCCAGATCCTAGCCACAGGAACCAGACTTTCCTACAGGGAATTCTGCAACTCAGCGCCACCTATCACAGGCCCTCAATTACAGCTTCTTGCAATCATTTACGCATCCCCCCAAGCACACGCTGAAGCCACGCTGGAGGTCAGCATTAGGTAATGCCCACAGACATTCTACCCATTGCCAGCTCAAATCTCAACCACTAACGCAGCCCACAGAGAACTCTTCTTTCTCACCTCCCAAATCCCCTTAGACCCCAAAACTACAACTCTAGAAATTCTGACGCTGAAAGTCTGGGTGGGACCCAGGCAGCTGTATTTCAGAAAAGCACCATGAGTGAGTCAGTTGTGTAAGCTGGGTTGGGAACAACTAACAGAGATAGAATGTTGTGATGTAATACTTTAGGAAGACTTAGTTCCACACGCATCCCTGCCACTTTCCAGGTGTGAGACCTTGATCAATTTACTTTTCTCTAAGCCTCAGCCTCCCTAGATGAAAATGAATTGTTGTGGGTATCAGATAAAACAAGAAATGAGGTTTCCTTTAAAAATAAAATAGTTCAGGGCTGGGGATGGCCAAGACGGTGGAGTAGGAAGACCCTGAACTCACTTGTTCCACAGGCACGCCAAAATTACAATTTACAGAGCAACTACCTATGAGAATGACCCGAAGACTAGCAGAAAAGATTTACCACACCTGAACATGTAGAGAAGGAACCACAGCAGGATGGGTAGAAAGAGCAGAGATGCAGTATAGTCAAGACCCATTCCCCTGGGCCAGTAACCCCAAAACAGGAGGAATATCACAATTGCAGAGGTTCTCCGCAAGGCGAGGGGTTGAAGCCTCACATTGGGCTCCCCATCCAGAGGGTCCTGAACCAGGAAGATGAGCCCCCAGAAAGTCTGGTTTTGAAAACCAGTGGGTCCTCTGTTCAGGAGAGCTGAAGGAAAGAGACTACACTCTTATTAAAGGGGCACACTCAAAAGCTCACACACTCTGAGTTCCAGTGTAGAGGCAGTAGTTTGAAAAGACCCTGAGTCAGACACATTTGCTAATGTTGGGGAGCCTCACAGAGAGTCAGGAGGCAACTGGGACTCTCCTGGGGGAAAGCGTTGCTTCTCTGGTAATTCAGAGGAGAAATGATATCTTTTTATTGAAGCATAGTTGATTTACGATGTTGTGTTAGTGTCAGGTGTACAGCATAGTGATTCAGTATTTTTGCAAATTATATTCCATTACAGGTTATTACAAGATATTGGGTATAATTCCCCTGTGCTATACAGTAAATCCTTGCTGCTTATCTATTTTATATATAGTAGTTTATATCTAGTTTGTATCTGTTAATCCCATACCCCTAATTTGCCCCTTCCTTTCTCCCTCTCCCCTTTGGTAACCATAAATTTGTCTTCTATGTCTGTGAGTCTCTTTCTGTTTTATATACAGATTCATTTGTATTTTTTTTAAATTCATACTAAATCTTTTTTCTTTTGTTTTCTATATTTTTTAAACATCTTTATTGGAGTATAATTGCTTTACAATGGTGTGTTAGTTTCTGCTTTATAACAAAGTGACTCAGTTATACATATACATATGTTCCCATATCTCTTCCCTCTTGCATCTCCCTCCCTCCCACCCTCCCTATCCTACCCCTCTAGGTGGTCACAAAGCACCAAGCTGATCTCCCTGTGCTATGCGGCTGCTTCCCACTAGCTATCTATTTTACGTTTGGTGGTATATATATATGTCCCTGCCACTCTCTCACTTTGTCACATCTTACCCTTCCCCCTCCGCATATCCTCAAGTCCATTCTCTAGTAGGTCGGTGTCTTTATTCCTGTCTTGCCACTAGGTTCTTCATGACCTTTTTTTTTTTTTTCCCTTAGATTCCGTATATATGTGTTAGCATACTGTATTTGTTTTTCTCTTTCTGACTTACTTCACTCTGTATGACAGACTCTAACTCCATCCACCTCACTACAAATACCTCCATTTCATTTCTTTTTATGGCTGAGTAATATTCCATTGTATATATGTGCCACATCTTCTTTATCCATTCATCCGATGATGGACACTTAGGTTGCTTCCATGTCCTGGCTATTGTAAATAGAGCTGCAATGAACATTTTGGTACATAACTCTTTTTGAATTCTGGTTTTCTCAGGGTATTTGCCCAGTAGTGGGATTGCTGGGTCGTATGGTAGTTCTATTTGTAGTTTTTGAAGGAACCTCCATACTGTTCTCCATAGTGGCTGTATCAATTTACATTCCCACCAACAGTGCAAGAGTGTTCCCTTTTCTCCACACCCTCTCCAGCATTTATTGTTTCTAGATTTTTTGATGATGGCCATTCTGACCGGTGTGAGATGATACCTCATTGTAGTTTTGATTTGCATTTCTCTAATGATTAATGATGTTGAGCATTCTTTCATGTGTCTGTTGGCCATCTGTATATCTTCTTTGGAGAAATGTCTATTTAGGTCTTTTGCCCATTTTTGGATTGGGTTGTTTGTTTTTTTGTTATTGAGTTGCATGGGCTGCTTGTAAATCTTGGAGATTAATCCTTTGTCAGTTGCTTCATTTGCAAATATTTTCTCCCATTCTGAGGGTTGTCTTTTGGTCTTCTTTATGGTTTCCTTTGCTGTGCAAAAGCTTTTAAGTTTCATTAGGTCCCATTTGTTTATTTTTGTTTTTATTTCCATTTCTCTAGGTGCTGGGTCAAAAAGGATCTTGCTGTGATGTAAGTCATAGAGTGTTCTGCCTATGTTTTCCTCTAAGAGTTTGATAGTGTCTGGCCTTACACTTAGGTCTTTAATCCATTTTGAGTTTATTTTTGTGTATGGTGTCAGGGAGTGTTCTAATTTCATACTTTTACATGTACCTGTCCAATTTTCCCAGCACCACTTATTGAAGAGGCTGTCTTTTCTCCACTGTATATGCTTGCCTCCTTTATCGAAGATAAGGTGACCATATGTGCGTGGGTTTATCTCTGGGCTTTCTATACTGTTCCATTGATCTATATTTCTGTTTTTGTGCCAGTACCAAACTGTCTTGATTACTGTAGCTTTGTAATACAGTCTGAAGTCAGGGAGCCTGATGCCTCCAGCTCCATTTTTCGTTCTCAAGATTGCTTTGGCTATTCGGGGTCTTTTGTGTCTCCATACAAATTGTGAAATTTTTTGTTCTAGTTCTGTGAAAAATGCCAGTGGTAGTTTGATAGGGATTGCATTGAATCTGTAGATTGCTTTGGGTAGTAGAGTCATTTTCACAATGTTGATTCTTCCAATCCAAGAACATGGTATATCTCTCCATCTATTTGTATCATCTTTACTTTCGTTCATCAATGTCTTATAATTTTCTGCATACAGGTCTTTTGTCTCCTTAGGTAGGCTTATTCCTAGATATTTTATTCTTTTTGTTGCAATGGTAAACAGGAGTGTTTTCTTAATTTCACTTTCAGATTTTTCATCATTAGTATATAGGAATGCAAGAGATTTCTGTGCATTAATTTTGTATCCTGCTACTTTACCAAATTCATTGATTAGCTCTAGGAGTTTTCTGGTAGCATCTTTAGGATTCTCTATGTATAGTATCCTGTCATCTACAAACAGTGATGTATTTACTTCTTCTTTTCTGATTTGGATTCCTTTTCTTTCTTTTTCTTCTCTGATTGCTGTGGCTAACACTTCCAAAACTATGTTGAATAATAGTGGTGAGAGTGGGCAACCTTGTCTTGTTCCTGATCTTAGTGGAAATGGTTTCAGTTTTTCACCATTGAGCACAATGTTGGCTGTGGGTTTGTCATATATGGCCTTTATTATGTTGAGGAAAGTTCCCTCTATGCCTACTTTCTGCAGGGCTTTTATCATAAATGGGTGTTGAATTTTGTCGAAAGCTTTCTCTGCATCTATTGAGATGATCATATGGTTTTTCTCCTTCAATTTGTTAATATGATGTATCACGTTGATTGATTTGCGTATATTGAAGAATCCTTGCATTCCTGGGATAAACCCCACTTGATCATGGTGTATGATCCTTTTAATGTGCTGTTGGATTCTGTTTCCTCGTATTTTGTTGAGGATTTTTGCATCTATGTTCATCAATGATATTGGCCTGTAGTTTTCTTTCTTTGTGACATCTTTGTCTGGTTTTGGTATCAGGGTGATGGTGGCCTCGTAGAATGAGTTGGGGAGTGTTCCTCCCTCTGCAATATTTTGGAAGAGTTTGAGAAGGATAGGTGTTAGCTCTTCTCTAAATGTTTGATAGAATTCGCCTGTGAAGCCATCTGGTCCTGGGCTTTTGTTTGTTGGAAGATTTTTAATCAGAGTTTCAATTTCAGTGCTTGTGATTGGTCTGTTCATATTTTCTATTTCTTCCTGGTTCAGACTCGGCAGGTTGTGCATTTCTAAGAATTTGTCCATTTCTTCCAGGTTGTCCATTTTATTGGCATAGAGTTGCTTGTAGTAATCTCTCATGATCGTTTGTATTTCTGCAGTGTCAGTGGTTACTTCTCCTTTTTCATTTCTAATTCTATTGATTTGAGTCTTCTCCCTTTTTCTCTTGATGAGTCTGGCTAATGGTTTATCAATTTTGTTTATCTTCTCGAAGAACCAGCTTTTAGTTTCATTGATTTTTGCTATTGTTTCCTTCATTTCTTTTTCATTTATTTCTGATCTGATCTTTATGATTTCTTTCCTTCTGCTAGCTTTGGGGTTTTTTTGCTCTTCTTTCTCTAATTGCTTTAGGTGCAAGGTTAGGTTGTTTATTCGAGATGTTTCCTGTTTCTTGAGGTAGGCTTGTATTGCTATAAACTTCCCTCTTAGAACTGCTTTTGCTGCATCCCATAGGTTTTGGGTCGTCGTATCTCCATTGTCATCTGTTTCTAGGTATTTTTTGATTTCCCCTTTGATTTCTTCAGTGATCACTTCGTTATTAAGTAGTGTACTGTGTAGCCTCCATGTGTTTGTATTTTTTACAGATCTTTTCCTGTAATTGATATCTAGTCTCATAGCGTTGTGGTCGGAAAAGATACTTGATACGATTTCAATTTTCTTAAGTTTACCAAGGCTTGATTTGTGACCCAAGATATGATCTATCCTGGAGAATGTTCCATGAGCACTTGAGAAAAATGTGTATTCTGTTGTTTTTGGGTGGAATGTCCTATAAATATCAATTAAGTCCATCTTGTTTAATGTATCATTTAAAGCTTGTGTTTCCTTATTTATTTTCATTTTAGATGATCTGTCCATTGGTGAAAGTGGGGTGTTAAAGTCCCCTACTATGATTGTGTTACTGTCGATTTCCCCTTTTATGGCTGTTAGTATTTGCCTTATGTATTGAGGTGCTCCTATGTTGGGTGCATAAATATTTACAATTGTTATACCTTCCTCTTGGATCAATCCCTTGATCATTATATAGTGTCCTTCTTTACCTCTTGTAATAGTCTTTATTTTAAAGTCTACTTTGTCTGATATGAGAATTGCTACTCCAGCTTTCTTTTGATTTCCATTTGCATGGAATATCTTTTTCCATCCCCCCACTTTCAGTCTGTATGTATCCTTAGGTCTGAAGTGGGTCTCTTGTAGACAGCATATATATGGGTGTTGTTTTTTTATCCATTCAGTCAGTCTGTGTCTTTTGGTGGGAGCATTTAATCCATTTACATTTAAGGTAATTATCGATATGTATGTTCCTATTCCCATTTTCTTAAATATTTTGGGTTTGCTATTGTAGGTGTTTTCCTTCTCTTGTGTTTCTTGCCTAGAGAAGTTCCTTTAGCATTTGTTGTAAAGCTGGTTTGGTGGTGCTGAACTCTCTCAGCTTTTGCTTGTCTGTAAAGGTTTTCATTTCTCCATCGAATCTGAATGAGATCCTTGCTGGGTAGAGTAACCTTGGTTGTAGGTTTTTCTCCTTCATCACTTTAAGTATATCCTGCCACTCCCTTCTGGCTTGCAGAGTTTCTGCTGAAAGATCAGCTGTTAACCTTATGGGGATTCCCTTATGTGTTATTTGTTGTTTTTCCCTTGCTGCTTTTAATATGTTTTCTTTATATTTAATTTTTGACAGTTTGATTAATATGTGTCTTGGCGTGTTTCTACTTGGATTCGTCCTGTATGGGACTCTCTGTGCTTCCAGGACTTGATTAACTATTTCCTTTCCCATATTAGGGAAGTTTTCAACTATAATCTCTTCAAATATTTTCTCAGTCCCTTTCGTTTTCTCTTCTTCTTCTGGGACCCCTATAATTCGAATGTTGGTGTGTTTAATATTGTCCCAGAGGTCTCTGAGACTGTCCTCAGTTCTTTTCATTCTTTTTTCTTTATTCTGCTCTGCAGTAGTTATTTCCACTATTTTATCTTCCAGGTCACTTATCCGTTCTTCTGCCTCAGTTATTCTGCTATTGATCCCTTCTAGAGTATTTTTAATTTCATTTATTGTGTTTTTCATCGTTGCTTGGTTCCTCTTTAGTTCTTCTAGGTCCTTGGTAAATGTTTCTTGCATGTTGTCTATTCTATTTCCAAGATTTTGGATCATCTTTACTATCATTATTCTGAATTCTTTTTCAGGTAGACTGCCTATTTCCTCTTCATTTGTTAGGTCTGGTGTGTTTTGACCCTGCTCCTTTACCTGCTGTGTGTTTTTTTTTCTTCTTATTTTGCTTATCTTACTGTGTTTGGGGTCTCCTTTTCACAGGCTGCAGGTTCGTAGTTCCCGTTGTTTTTGGTATCTGTCCCCAGTGGCTAAGGTTCGTTCAGTGGGTTGTGTAGGCTTCCTGGTGGAGGGGACTAGTGCCTGTGTTCTGGTAGATGAGGCTGGATCTTGTCTTTCTGGTGGGCCCGTCCACGTCTGGTGGTGTGTTTTGGGGTGTCTGTGGCCTTATTATGATTTTAGGCAGCCTCTCTGCTAATGGATGGGGCTCTGTTCCTGTCTTGCTAGTTGTTTGGCATAGGGTGTCCAGCACTGTAGCTTGCTGGTCGTTGAGTGAAGCTGGGTCTTGATGTTGCGATGGAGATCTCTGAGAGGTTTTCACCATTTGGTATTACGTGGAGCTGGGAGGTCTCTTGTGGACCAGTGTCCTGAAGTTGGCTCTCCCACCTCAGAGGCACAGCCCTGATGCCTGGCTGGAGCACCAAGAGCCTTTCATCCACACGGCCAAGTACGTGGGGATTTTATTTCCTTTTGGGAGGTCTGACGTCTTCTGCCAGCGTTCAGTGGGTGTTCTGTAGGAGCAGTTCCACGTGTAGATGTATTTCTACTGTATCTGTGGGAAGGAAGGTGATCTCCGCATCTTACTCCTCCGCCATCTTGCCTCTTCCTCCAAAGCCGCCACCGCCGCCACGCCGGAGCCTGAGCCGGAGCAGGAGGGAGCCCTCTTTCTATTTTTTTAAACATCTTTATTGGAGTATAATTGCTTAACAATGCTCTGTTAGTTTCTGCTTTACAACAAAGTGAATCAGCTATACATATACATATATCCCCATATCTCCTCCCTCTTGCATCTCCCTCACACCCTCTCTATCTCACCCCTCTAGGTGGTCACAAAGAATAGAGCTGATCTCCCTGTGCTATGCGGCTGCTTGCCACTAGCTATCGATTTTACATTTGGTGGTGTGTATATGTCCATGCCACTCTCTCACTTTGTCCCGGTTTACCCTTCCCCCTCCCCATGTCCTCAAGTCCGTTCTCTACGTCTGCATCTTTATTCCTGTCCTGCCCTTAGGTTCTTCAGAACCACTTTTTTTTAGATTCCATATATAGGAGCATTTAATCCATTTACATTTAAGGTAGTTATCAATATATATGTTCCTATTACCATTTTCTTAATTGTTTTGGGTTAATTATTGTAGGTGTTTTCCTTCTCTTGTGTTTCCTGCCTAGAGAAGTTCCTTTAGCATTTGTTGTAAAGCTGGTTTGGTGGTGCTGAATTCTCTTAGCTTTTGCTTCTCTGTAAAGGTTTCAATTCCTCTGTCGAATCTGAATAAGATCCTTGGTAGGTAGAGTAATCTTGGTTGTAGGTTTTTCCCTTTCATCACTTTCAATATGTCCTGCCACTCCCTTTTGGCTTGCAGAGTTTCTGCTGAAAGATCTGCTGTTAACCTCATGGGGATTCCCTTGTATGTTATTCACTGTTTTTCCCTTGCTGCTTTTAATATTTTTTCTTTGTATTTAATTTTTGATAGTTTGATTAATATGTGTCTTGGGGTGTTTCTCCTTGGATTTATCCTGTATGGGACTCTCAGTGCTTCCTGGACTTGATTAACTATTTCCTTTCCCATACTAGGGAAGTTTTCAACTACGATCTATTCAAATATATTCTCAGCCCTTTTCTTTTTCTCTTCTTCTTCTGGGACCCCTATAATTCGAATGTTGGTGTGTTTAATGTTGTCCCAGAAGTCTCTGAGACTCTCCTCAATTCTTTTCATTCTTTTCCCTTTATTCTGCTCTGCAGTACTTATTTCCACTATTTTATCATCCAGATCACTTATCTGTTCTACTGCCTCAGTTATTCTGCTATTGATTCCTTCTAGAGAATTTTAAATTTCATTTATTGTGTTGTTCATCATTGTTTGTTTGCTCTTTAGTTCTTCTAGGTCCTTGTTAAACGTTTCTTGTATTCTCTCCATTCTATTTCCAAGATTTTGGATCATCTTTACTATCATTACTCTGAATTCTTTTTCAGGTAGACTGCCTATTTCCTCTTCATTTGTTTGGTCTGGTGGGTTTTTACCTTGCTCTTTCATCTGCTGTGTGTTTCTCTGTCTTCTCATTTTGTTTAACTTACTTTGTTTGGGGTCTCCGTTTCGCAGGCTTCAGGTTGGTAGTTCCCGTTGTTTTTGGTGTCTGCCCCCAGTGGGTAAGGTTGGTTCAGTGGGTTGTGTAGGCTTCCTGGTGGAGTGGACTGGTGCCTGCATTCTGGTGGATGAGGCTGGATCTTGTTTTTCTGGTGGGTTGGACCACGTCCGGTGGTGTGTTTTGGGGTGCCTGTGACCTTATTATGATTTTAGGCAGTGTCTCTGCTAATGGTTGTGGTTGTGTACCTGTCTTGCTAGTTGTTTGGCATAGGGTGTCCAGCACTGTAGCTTGCTGGTCATTGAGGGTAGCTGGGTGTTAGCGTTGAGATGGAGATCTCTTGGAGAGCTTTTGCTGTTTGATATTACATGGAGCTGGGAGGTCTCTGGTGGACCAATGTCCTGAACTCGGCTCTCCCACCTCAAAGGCACAGGCCTGACACCTGGCCGGAGCACCAAGACCCTGTCAGCCACATGGCTCAGAAGAAAACGGAGGAAAGAAGAAAAAAGAAAGAAAGAAAGAAAGAGAGAAAGGAAGGAAGGAAGAAAGGAAGAAAGAAAGAATAAAGTTATTAAAATAAAAAATTTGAAAAATTATTAAAAATTTAAAAAATTAAAAGTAATAAAAGAAAGAAAGAAGAGAGCAACCAAACCAAAAAACATATCCAGCAATGATAACAAGTGCTAAAACTATACAAAACAAAAGAATTGACAGACAGAACAATAGGACAAATGGTAAAAGAAAAGCTATACAGACAAAATCACACAAAGAAGCATACCCATACACACTCACAAAAAGAGGAAAAGGAAAAAAATATATATCTATATATAAAAAAATAAAAAAGGAGAAGAGCAACCAAATCAATAAACAAATCTACCAATGATAATAAACTGTAAATACTAAACTAAATAAACCTAAAACCAGAAACAAATTAGATGCAGAAAGCAAACCCCAAGTCTACAGTTGCTCCCAAAGTCCACTGCCTCAATTTTGGGATGATTCATTGTCTTTTCAGGTATTCCAGAGATGCAGGGTACATCAAGTTGATTGTGGAGATTTAATCCACTGCTCCTGAGGCTGCTGGGAGAAATTTCACTTTCTCTTCTTTGTTCACACAGTTCCTGGGGTTCAGCTTTGGATTTGACCCCACCTGTGCATGTAGGTCGCCTGAGGGCATCTCTTCTTCGCTCAGACAGGACAGGGTTAAAGTAGCAGCTGGTTAGGGGGCTCTGGGTCACTGAGGCCGGGGGGAGGAAGCGTTACAGAACGCGGGGTGAGCCTGTGGCGGCAGAGGCCAGCATGACGTTGCAACAGCCTGAGGTGCACCGTGTGTTCTCCCAGGGAGGTTGTCCCTGGATCACGGGACCCTGGCAGTGGTGGGCTGCACAGGCTCTCAGGAGGGGAGGTGTGGATAGTGACCTGTGCTTTTACACTGGCTTCTTGGTGGCTGCAGCAGCAGCCTTAGCATTTCATGCCTGTCTCTGGTGTCCATGCTGATAGCCACGGCTCACTCCTGTCTCTGGAGCTCATTTAGGCAGTGCTCTGAATCCCCTCTCCTCATACACCCCAAACAATGTTCTCTTGCCTCTTAGGCAGTTCCAGACTTTTCCCCGGACTCCTTCCTGGCTAGCTGTGGTGCACTATCCCCCTTCAGGCTGTGTTCACGCAGCCAACCCCAGTCTTCTCCCTGGGATCTGACCTCCGAAGCTGGAGCCTCACCTCCCAGCCCCCACCCTTCCCAGTGGGTGAGCAGACAAGCCTCTCAGGCTGGTGAGTGCTGGTCGGCACGGATCCTCTGTGAGGGAATCTCTCCGCTTTGCCTTCTGTACCCTTGTTGCTGCGCTCTCCTCCGTGGCTCCGAAGCTTCCCCCCTGCCACCCCCAGTCTCTGCCAGTGAAGGGGCTTCCTATTGTGTGGAAGCTTTTCCTCTTTCACAGCTCCCTCCCAGAGGTGCAGGTCCCATCCCTATTCTTTTGTCTCTGTTTTTTCTTTTTTGTTTTGCCCTACCCAGGTACATGGGGAGTTTCTTGCCTTTCGGGATGTCTGAGGTCTTCTGCCAGTGTTCAGTATGTATTCTATAGGAGCTATTCCACAAGTAGATGTATTTCTTTCTTTTTTTTTTTTTTTAAAGCCATTCCTTACGTGCTCCCCCAACTTTTTTTTTTTTTTTTAATTTTTTGATTTTATTTATTTATTTATTTTTGTCTGTGTTGGGTCTTCGTTTCTGTGCGAGGGCTTTCTCTAGTTGCGGCGAGCGGGGGCCACTCTTCATCGCAGTGCGCGGGCCTTTCACTATCGCGGCCTCTCTTGTTGCGGAGCACAGGCTCCAGACGCGCAGGCTCAGTAATTGTGGCTCACGGGCCTAGTTGCTCCGCGGCATGTGGGATCTTCCCAGACCAGGGCTTGAACCCGTGTCCCCTGCATTGGCAGGCGGATTCTCAACCACTGCGCCACCAGGGAAGCCCAAGTAGATGTATTTCTGATGTATATGTGGGGAGGAAGGTGATCTCCATGTCTTACTCCTCCACCATCTTGAAGGTCTCCTTCATTTGTATTATTTTTTAGATTCCACATATACTTATTTCACTAAGCATAATATTCTATACACAATGCTACAAATGGCAATATTTCATTCTTGTTTATAGCTGAGTAACATTCATTGTATACATAAATATATATATCACATCTTCTTAAGCCAATATTCTGTTGATGGGCACTTGGGTTGCTTCCATGTCTTGTCTATTATAAATAGTGCTGCTATGAACATTGGGTTGCCCGTATCTTTTTGAATTAGTGTTTTCATTTTTTCCAGATATATATTGAGGAGTGGACTTGCTGATCATATGGTAGCTCTATTTTTAGTTTTTAAAGGAACCTCCAGACTGTTTTCCACAGTGGCTGCACCAATTTACTTTCCTACTAACAGGGTACCTGGGTTCCCTTTTCTCCACATCCTCTCTAACATTTGTTATTTGTAGACTTTTTGATATCAGCCACTCTGACCAGTGTGAGGTGATATCTCATTGTGGTTTTAATTTGCATTTATCTAATAATTAGCAATGTCAAGCAACTTTTTATGTGCCTGTTGGCCATCTGTATGTCCTCTTTGAAAAAATGTCTACTTAGGTCTCCTGCCCAGTTTTTGATTGGAATTTTTTTTTTATATTGAGTTGTATGAGCTGTTTGTATACTTTGGATATTAACCCCTTGTCAGCTGCATCATTTGCACATATTTTCTCCCATTCCATAGGTTGCCGTTTTGTTTTGTTGATGTTTTCCTTTGCTGTGAAGAGCTTTTAAGTTTGATTAGGTCCCATTTGTTTATTTTGCTTTTATTTCTTTTGCCTTGGGAGACTGACCAAGAAAATATTGCTACGATTTATGTCAGAGAATGTTTTGCCTATGTTCTCCTCTAGGAGCTTTATGGTATCATGTCTTACATTAAGGTCTTTAAACCCCGTTGAGTTTATTTTTGTGTATGGTGTGAGGGAATGTTCTATTTTCATTGTTTTACATGTGGCTGTCCAGTGTTCCCAGCACCACTTATTGATTAGACCGTCTTTTCTCCATTGTATATTCTTGCCTCCTTTGTTGTAGATTAATTGACCATAAATACATGAGCCCTTCTTGAAGAGACTATTAAAGGATGAACTTCAGCCAAGAAGAGATAAATGGAAAAACTACAGCAAAAGGATTGTCTTGAGCAGTGAATTTATTTAACTGCAAGACTAAGACTAAAACAAATACAGGTATAACGTAAATATTATAAATCTTGCCAGTATACAGATGATAAGCTAGGAGGGGAAGAGGAATAGCAGATTTAAGTTTGCTGATTATTTATCACTCAGTTTATTTTCTGGGGGTGGTAGTGGTGGTGGTTCAGAAGATATCAACTAGTGCTAATAAATCAAGTGAGAGAAGTATATTATCCAAGTAAGGATTTCTATAGAATAGCACTGGCTAGTTTTGCATCTCCCCACACATTCTCTTAATGATCGTAGAAAGCAACAAGGAGAGAAAAAACACCCAGAAACACCCCTTGAAACAAAGGAATAGGGAAGAGTACAAACCTCAAGTTAAACAAAGGTGTGTAAATAAAGCCCAGAAAGCAGCAGAGTTGGTGCTGGATCTGCTAGGAGTGAGGAGAGACCAGGGAGAGCTGTGAAGAAAAGTGAAAAATGCAGAGAGGCTTTTGTGGGGGTGGCATCTGGAAAATTTCAATGAAGTTTTACCCTAAGAAGGAGAGATCTCGTGTTGAACAGGAACTACTGAGAGCAGGTCTGAATCCTGGCAGTGAGAGCACTGGCACTGAAAGAAAAGGAGTTTCAAGAATTCCCTGTTGGTCCAGTGGCTAAGACTCCATGCTTCCAATACAGGGGGTGCAGGTTTGATCCCTGGTTGGAGAACTAAGATCCCACAAGCCGTGTGGCACAGCCAAAAAAAAAAAAAGACTATATTATTAAAAAAAAAAAAAAAAAAAGGAGTTTCAAAGTTAAAGGTACTAGAAGGAAGTCTTAGAAGACTGCTTCTAATGGAAAGGGAGGGAGGCATATTGGAAGGTGGTGGCATCCTATGGAGGCAGCAGTCAGTTTCTAAGGAAAGTAAGGAGGAACCTGACATTATGGATGCTATTGCAACAAGCTAGAATAGAAAGATCATGAGGAACCTGTTTCCCAAAAGATCACTATACATTAAAGAAACTGTCTATAATTTGAGCAACAAGAGAAGGAGCTCTAGAACTAAGAAAAGTGGAAAGTATCCAAGATTCTCTTCTTCTATCACATTATAGAGTTGCCCTACTAACTGGTCCATGAAGTTCAATATATTCTATTATGAACAAGAAAAATTACACTGAAGTATTTTTACAGGGACACTGTGAGAATGAACAGAAAATAATAATCATAACTTCTAGGCAAGAAAATGCATACAAAAAAATTATGCCATGAAGCAAAGTAAAACTCCAACATGAAGTAAATAAAATTTTTAAACAAGCAACTACGTATCTGAAAGAGTACCATGAAGCAAAAATGAAAAAACTCAGAGAGGATATGGGAAAGCAATAGAAAGATGTGAAACAGAAACTGACAGGACTGAATGAAAATGAAGAAAAAGACAAAGACTACTTGCAAGGAATATAAAGGATATAAGTTGAGTAAGTGGCATAGAGAATAGCAATGTCCAAATTCAAGAAAATAAAACTAATGAAGAAAATAATAAAAAAGGATTAGAGAGAACTTGTAACGAACAATCCAAAAAGGAAATTTTTTAAAAATCCACTTATAATAGAACGAAAAAGAAATGAAAGTCTTGAACACTGAAAACTACCAAAAAACCCTGCTGAAAGAAATTAAAGAAAATATAAATAAATGGAAATATACATCATGTTCATGGATTGGAAGACTTAATATTGTTGAGATGACAATACTACCCAGACTACACTACAGATTCAATGCAATCTCCATCAAGTTCCCAATGGCATGTTTTAATATTAAAATTCATATGAATTGCAAGGGAACCTGGAAAGCCAAACAATCTTGAAAAAGAAGAAAAAATTTGGAGGAAATACACTCCTCCTGATTTTAAATCTTACCACAAAGCACAGTAATCAAAACAGTGTGATACTGGCATAAATACAGACATATAGACCAATGGAATAGGACAGAGAGCCCAGAAATATGGTCAATTTATTTTAGGCAAGGGTAACAAGACCATTCAATGGGAAAGGGCAATCATTTCAACAAGTGGTACTGGGAAAACTGGATATCCTCATGCAAAAGAATGAAGTTGGACCCTTACTTTATACCATATATGAAAATGAACTCAAAATGGATCAAAGACCTAAAGGTCTGTGCTAAAATTATAAAACTCTTAGAAGAAAACATAGGGGGAAATCTTCATGACAAAACACTCAAAAGAATATACTCAAAAGAATTAAAAGCAAGGATATGAATAGGTATTTGTGTACCCATGTTTATAGCAGCATTATTCACAATAACCAAAAGATGGAAACAACCCAGATGTCTACCAATTGATGAATAAATAAACGAAACATGGTATACACATACAATGGAGTACTATTCAGTCTTAAAAAGGAAGAAAATTCTAACACGTTATGACAGGGATGAACCTTAAAGACATCATGCTAAGCAAAGTAAGCCAGTCACGATAGGACAAATACTGTATGATTCCACTCATATGAAGTACTTAGAGTAATCAAAATGATAGAAACCAAATGTAATAGAATAGTGGTTGCCAGAGACTGGGAGGAGGGGAGAAATGAGAGTTATTGTTTAATGGGTAAAGAGTTTCTAGGGTTTTTCCAGTTTTATTGAGGTATAATTGACAAAGAAAAATTTATATATTTAAGGTATAAAACTTGATTTTTATATACATATATATTGTGAAATAATCACCACAATCAAGCTAATTAATCTCATATAAAATCACCTCAAATAGTTACCCTTTTCTTTACTTCTTTTTTTGTTGTGAAAACACTTGAGATTTACCCTCTTAGTAAATTTCCAGTATATATTCAGTATAGTTAACTACAGTCACATTGCTGTATGTTAGATCTCTAGAAATTATTCATCTTATAAAATTGAAACTTTGAACCATTTGACCAATATACCTCCATTTCTCCCTCCTCTTAGCAATCACCATTCTACTCTCTGCTTCTATGAGTTTGACTATTTTAAATTCCACGTATAAATGAGATCATGGGGTATTTGTCTTTCTGTATCTGGATTACTGCACTTAGCATAATGTGCTCCAAGTTCATTTATGGTGTTACAAATGTCAAGATCTCCTTCTTTTTTAAGGTTGAATAATATTCCACATGGGAAAGTAGCCGAGATACTCATACATATTGAGCAAATAAGAAAAAAAAAACCACATCAAATTGGGGGGGAGAGGTTGAGACACAATTGCACCATAAACATCACCCCTAGCACAGCAACACACAACCAGGAAGGAACTCACAATTCCCAGCTTTTCCATGAGGAGCAAAGGATTTGGACCCCATATCTGATACCCCAACTTTTAAGACTTCTACCTGAGATATAGGTCCCTAAAATATCTAGCTTTGAAAGCCAAGGGGTCTGTGTCTACCAAACCCAAAACGCTCTAGTGAACTAAGAGACAGTTCTTAAAGGGCTCATACATACTCACCATGGCTAACGCCCAGAGCCCAGTGAAGAGGCAGCAACTAAAACACAACCAGTCTTTCCATGAAGAAGATCTACTTGCTTACCTTGATAGACGTGGCCAGAGGGCAGACTTCAAATTTAACACATATCTAGGGACCACCTGTAATACTCTCCAGAGTCCATAGAGGCCAGTGGGCACCATCTTCATGCTCTCCCTCTGCCTCTCTCCAGGTCATGAGTATCTCCCAGAAAGGAGTTTGTGCATATGTCTGGCACCTCGGTTTTTGCAGCTGCTGCCCAGTGCATGCCCATTGATCACCTGTCTCTGGTGGCCAGTGGGGCTTATGTTCACAGGTCCCACAGGACTATAACAGAGGAACAGTTCTTAACTGGCTATCCCCCTAGATCACAATGCAGAGGCAGCAGACAGAAACTCCCAGGCCTATTTGCTTATCTTAAAAGTTGCAGCCAGAGGGGCAAGCTTCTGATTTAACACACATCTAGGGGCCTGCAATCCTCTCCAGATGACAGGTAGAACAGTGATTGCCATCTTTACTCTTTCCCTCTGCCCTGCCCCACATCACTCGTTTCTCTAAGAAAAGAGCTTGTGCACACATCTGGTGACCAGCCTTTTGTGGCTGCCACCCAAAGGACATATCCCACAACAGCCTGATTCTGGTGGCCAGTGGAGCTTGTATTCACAGGTTCAATGGGATGGTAGCAAAGAAAGAAAGAGTTCACAACTGCCAATCCCCCCAGGACTCAGTGCAAAGGGAACAGACAGAAACCCACAATTCCCAGTCTTCCCTTGAAAGTAGTATATTTGCATACTTTAAAAGCTTTTGCCTGAGGGTCTGGCTTCTAATCAGCCTCCGTCTAGGTGCTGACTAAGGTCCTCCCCTTTGGGATATTGACAGATCTTGGAATTCCCTCAACTTCTGGAGCCACTAAGAACAAAGAAGTCTGTTTAGACAACCACAAATGTGTAAGAGACAAGCAAGGACTAGGGCAGGGTTGACAGATACAGCTCCTACACCACACCACTCCTTCAAGACTGGGAGAGGTAACTCTTTTATCTAATGCATAGAAACCAACACAGAGTCAAGGAAAAAGAAGAAATAGAGGAATATCTTCCAAATGAAAGAACAAGACCTTAATGAAAAGGAGATAAGTGGTTTATCTGATAAACAGTTCAAAATAATGATCATAAAGATGATCACCAGATCAGGAGAACAAAGCATGAACAAAGAGAATTTCAACAAAGGAATAGAAAATATAAGAAAGTACCAATTAGAAACCACAGAGTGGAAAAATATAATAACTAAACTGAAAGATTCAACTGTAGACTAGATAAACAGAAGAATGGACCAATGAACTCGAAGACAGGATAGTAGAATTCATCCAATCAGAGGAACAAAAAGAATGAAAAATAGTGAAGATAGCTTAACGGACTTATTGGGCCATATCAAGAGGAACAATATGCACAGTATAGAGGTTCCAGAAGTAAAAGAGAGAGTGAAAGAAGCAGAAAACTTCTTTGAAAAAATAATAGCTGAAAACTTCCCTAACCTGGGGAAGGAAACAGACATTTAGATCTGGGAAGTTCAGAGAGGTCCAATTAAGATGAATGGAGACACTGGACAAGACACATTATAATTAATTGTCAAAAGTTAAAGACAAGGAGAGAATCTTAAAAACAGCAAGAGAAAACAACTTGTTATGTAAAAGGGAACCCCCATAAGGCAATCAGCAGATTTTTCACCAGAAACCTTGCAGGCCTAAAGGGAGTACCACAATATATTCAAAGTGCTGCTGCTGACAAAGAATACTCTACCCACCTGAGTATTCCTTCATTATTGAAGGAAAGCTAAAGAGTTTTCTAGACAAGCAAAAGCTGAAAGATGAAAGAGTTCAGCACCACTAGACTGGCCTTACAAGAGATGTTAAAGGGACTTCTTTAGGTTGAAGCAAAGGGGCACTAAGTAATAACAGGAAAATATATAAAAGTGTAAATCTCACTAGTAAAGGTAAATATATAGTTAAATCTGGAAATAATTTAATGTAATGGTGATGTGCTAATCACTTATATATCTAGTGTAAAGGATAAAAGACAAAAGTAGTAAAAAAAATAACTACAATATTTTGTTAATGGATATGAAACAGGAGGGAAAGGGGCAGGGCACAAAATTTAAAAGAATGGCATAGCCTGAGGACACGACATAAACTGATTAGAACCAAATAGGTCCAAGATGGCTTCCACTAGTCAACCCAAGTTGACTTCTGCTAGACCTTTAGCCTCATCATAACACATCAGCAAGGTAAATGACACACCCACCAGCACCATGACAGTTCTGAGGCCAACCATCAAAGACCAAAAAGTGGTCAGTGGCCCAATTCCTGGAAATCCCCACCCCTTCCCCCAAAATAGTTGGAATAATCCTATGATCTTACCCAGCCCATAAAAACTAACCATATTTTGGGGCTGCTCTCGCCTTTTGAGATGGCCCACACTCTGTCTGTGGAGTGCGTTTCTCTATAAATAAATCCACTTCTTACCTATCACTTTGTCTCTCACTGAACTCTTCTGCAATGAGATCTCAAGAACCTGAGCTTCATTAAGTCCTGAAACCAGGGGTGTGATTTCAGTTGAAAGACTGTGGGTTTTGGCCAGGTGTGAGTCCCGGCCACATGGGTTCAAGTCCCAATCTGAGGTGCACGGTTTCAGATACACAAGAGGTTAAATTGTGACATCAAAAACACAGATCATTTGTGGGAGAGTAAAGATGCAGAGCTTTAGTATGTGTTCAAATTTGTTATTACCAACTTAAAATACACTGTTATAAATATGTTTTACGTAAACCTCGTGGCAACCACAAAGCAAAAACCTATACTAGGTACACAAAAGATAAAGAGATAGGAATCTAAGCATGCCACTACAGAAAATCATCAAATCCAAAGACAAAGACAGAAGAAGAAAGGACAAAAGAATTACAGAACATCCAGAAAACAACTAATAAAATGATAAAAGCCCATACCTATTGATAATTGCTTTAAATGTAACTGGACTAAATTCTCTAATCAAAAGACATACAGTGGCTGAATGAATAAAAAACAAGACCCAACTATATGCTGCCTGCAAGAGACTCACTTCAACTTTAAGGACATAGACAGACTGAAAGTGAAGGAATGGAAAAAGATACCCCATGCAAATGGAAAGCAAAAGAAAGCTGAAAGAAAAAAATTCCACTGGTGGTTGCACAGCACAACAATGTGAATGTACTTAATGCCACTGAATCATATACTTAAAAGTAGTAATAAAGATAAATTTTATGTTATATATATTTTATCACAAGTTTTAAAAAAACAAAAAAAGATTGCTATTAAAGTTTTGTTTGACTAATGTTGTCTATCCTACTTAACATGAACTCTCTGTTCCTCTCCTTTTCCAAATCCTACCCAATCTTCAAATTCCAGTTCTAATTCTTCCCAGGCTTCTTCCAATCCGAAAACATGTCACTTTTTTTCTGGATTCCAAGAACTATCACTGTCTGAATGAATTCATTTGGCAATTAATGATTTTCTGTCTGGTAATAGGTCTTAAACTTTCTTAACTTAAATAATTATTTAGTTCTTTATATGTATAAATAGTTAGATTTAACTTGACTTGATAATAACCTGATAATCTTGATGTGATAATCTTGACTAGATTATGTATACTAGATTAAATCTTATCTGAGGGAGTGGCAATATCCTATTCTTAGTGTCAGTCAAGAAGACAAGGTTCTAGAGCTTATGCCGAGGTTTGACTAATAACATATTTTAAAATAGTACATTTTTATCCCATTGCGCCACTTCTTGCACTTGGTATATCCCAGGCATTTCTTCTTTCAGATGCTCCAGTTTGATAAAGCTCTAGACACTTGTGGCTCTGATTTTTACTCAAGGCTAGAATCACTGAGTGGGCATGGGATTATGCCCATCACCCCACTGGGGAATCAGCCAACAACAAATGTTATCCCCACTTCATGCTGGATAACAATTTGTGTGTGGGATGAGATCTTTGCTGCCAACTCAAGCCCATGCCACCTCTCATTCTCTGACTCAGGATGGCATCACTTTGGCACTCATCCCCTAGTCTTTGTCACCCTGAATGACCACAGAGGGGTCCAAAGAATACACCATTTACCTTCTGAGTTCCTGAGAGGTTGCCTTTATTTACATGCTGATGTTCACCACAGATGAGATAAAACCTGTTAACACTCAGAGAACAACCAGCTCCAGCTCCAAGACTACAACAACTATTTTTCCCTTGCCTCTCCCCTTGAGATGCACTCTTTATAGAAAGACTAGACCAGAATGGTTTTCCTGAGAGCCTTAGTGGCTCTTCCGCACTCCTTTCTTGACTGCTCCACACCATCACTACCCTCAGGCGCAGAGAGGAAGAGGAAGAAGTGGGCAAGTTGTGGCTAATCCTTCTTTGAAGACAGCCTTAAGGAGGAGAAGGACAGGCTGGATGTGGTGGAAAACATAAAAGAGGATTCTTCTGAAGATTCAATACTGGGGGGCTTTTCAATTTGTTTTTCAGGATGAGGGATGTCTACGCAGGAAATTGTTTCATCTGCCTCTATGGCAGACAATGAAGTTTGCAAGGGGGTCTCTCTGGTCGACTCCCAGATGGGTGCTTGGGTGGGTTCAAAGGCCTTCATGGTGGGTACCAGTTGTCTAACGTCATCCTTGCCAGGCATTGGTGTCTTGATGGTTTTGCTGACTTGCTCTGGTTTGCTGGCTTTCTTCATGGGGACTACTGAAAAACAGCTAGGGTCTGGGTGTTTCCTTACACTCTTGGTTAAAGTTGGGTAGAGGGTTGCTTGAATCCAAGGGATTTCCATAACTCGGGCGGGAGGATCTATGGATATATGTGAAGGTTCTTGATTCTCACTTTTTCCAGTTCGGAGGCTTATACTCTGAGATTCTGTGGGATAGAAAAGACAAAAACACAGATTCCTCAGATGTCACTTCTCCAATCTTTGCCGGTCACGTGGTAAAACTGTAGTCATCTTTAAAATGTCAGCCTCTCACTTACCATCTCAGGTTCATTCCCCCTAGTTCTCTCCCTACCCAGGCTTTGGGCAGACTTTCCTATGGTCCTCAATTCATCAAGGTGCTGGAGTTTAAGAGAGACACTTCTCAACTCACTTTTTAGTTCTAGTAGGTTTTTTGTTTGACTCTTTAGAATTTTTAATGTAAATAATCATAAACTCAAATCAGGAGTTTTATTTCTTCCTTTATGCCTATTGCTTATCTTACTGAACTGGCTAGGATCTCCAACACAAGGTCAGATAGAAGTGGTGAGAGCAGATATCCTTGTTTTATTACTTTTTAAATTGAAATATAGTTGATTTACAAAGTTGTGTTAGTTTCTGGTGTACAGCAAAGAGATTCAGTTATATATATTCTTTTCATATTCTTTTCCATGATGGTTTATTAAAGGATATTGAATATATTTCCCTGTGCTATACAGTAGGACCTTGTTGTTTATCTATTTTATATATAGTAGTTTGTATCTGCTAATCCCAAACTACTAATGTATCCTTCCCCGGTCCCCTCCCTTTCCCCTTTGGTAACCATAATTTTGTTTTCTATGTCTGTGAGTCTGTTTCTGTTTCATAAATATGTTCATTTGTTTCATATTTTAGATTCCATATATAAATGATATCATTTCTGACTTAGTATGATAATCTCTAGGTCCAACCATGTTGCTGCAAATGGCATTATTTCATTCTTTTTAATGGTTGAGTAGTATTCCATTGTATATCACATCATATATATATATATATATATATATATATATATATATATATATATATATCATATGTTTATCCATTCATCTGTCAGTGGACATTTAAATTGCTCCCATGTCTTGGCTATTGTAAATTGTGCTGCTATAAACATTGGGGTGCATGTATCTTTTCAATTTAGAATTTTGTCCAGATATATGCCCAGTAGTGGGATTGCTGGGTCACATGGTAATTCTATCTTTAGTTTTTTAAGGAAACTCCATATTATTCTCCATAGTGGCTGTATCAATTTACATTCCCAGCAGTAGTGCAAGAGGGTTCCCTTCTCTCAACACCCTCTCCAGCATTTGTTATTTGTAGACTTTTTAATGATGGCCATTCTGATCAGTGTGAGGTGGTACCCTGTTGTAGTTTTGATTTGCATTTCTCTAATAATAAGTGATGCTGAGCATCTTTTCATGTGTCTACTGGCCATCTGCATGTCTTCTTTGGATAAATGTCTATTTAGGTCTTCTGCCCATTTTTTCATTGGGTTGTTCATTTTTTTGTTATTGAGTTGTACGCACTGTTTGTATATTTTGAAAATTAAGCCCTTGTTGGTTGCATATTTTGCAAATATTTTCTCCCAGCCTGTAGGGTGTCTTTTCGTTTTGTTTATGGTTTCCTTTGCTATGCAAAAGCTTATAAGTTTGATTAGGTCCCATTTGTTTATTTTTGCTTTTATTTCTTTGCCTTGGGAGACTAACCTAACAAAATACTGGTATGATATATGTCAGAGAATGTTTTGCCTATGTTCTCTTCTAGAGTTTTATGGTGTCATGTCTTACATTTAAGTCTTTAAGCCATTTTGAGTTTATTTTTGCATACGGTGAGAGGGTGTGTTCTAATTTCATTGATTTACATGTGGCTGTCCAGCTTTCCCAACACTGCTTGCTGAAGAGACTATCTTTTCTCCATTGTATACTGTTGCTTCCTTTGTCAAAGAGTAATTGATCACAGTTGTGTGGGTTTATTTCTGGGCTCTCTACTCTGTTCCATTGATCCATATGTCTGTTTTTATGCCAATACCATGCTGTTTCAATTACTGTAACTTTGTAGTATTGTCTGAAGTCTGGGAGGGTTATGCCTCTGACTTTGTTCTTTTTCCTCAGGATTGCTGTGATGATTCTGGGTCTTTTATAGTTCCATATAAATTTTAGGATTATTTGTTCTAGTTCTGTGAAAAATGTCATGGGTAATTTGATAGAGATCACATTAAATCTGTAGACTGCTTTGGGTAGTATGGCCATTTTAACAATACTAATTCTTCCAATCCAAGATCATGGGAAAATCTTTCCATTTCTTTGAATCCTCTTTAATTTCCTTTATTAATGTTTTATAGTTGTCAGCATATAAGCACTTTGCCTCCTTGGTCAGGTTTATTCCTAAGCTTTTTTTTTTTAATGCAATTTTAAAAGAAATTGGTTTTTTACTTTTCCTTTCTCATATTTCATTGTTAGTATAAAGAAATCCAACAGATTACTGTGTGTAAATCCTGTATCCTGCTACCTTGCTGAATTCGTTTATCAGTTCTAGTAGTTTTTGTGTGGTCTTTAGGGTTTTCTATATATAGTATCATGTCATCTGCATATAATGACCATTTTACCTCTTCTCTTCCAATTTGGAAACCTATTTTTCTTTTTCTTATCTGATTGCTGTGGCTAGGATTTGCAATACTATGTTGAATGGAAGTGGTGAGAGTGGGCATCCTTGTCTTGTTCTAGATTTTAGCGGGAAGGCTTTCAGCTTTCCACCATTGAGCATTGTGTTGGCTGTGGATTTGTCATAAATGGCTTTTATTATGTTGATATATATTTCCTCTATACCCACATTGGTAAGTTTTTTTAATCATGAATGGATGTTGAATTTTGTCAAATGCTTTTTCTGCATCTATTGAGATGATCATGTGTTTTTTTACTTTTCTTTTGTTGATGTGCTGTATCACATTAATTGATTTGCATTAAGTTGAACCATCCTTGTGACCATGGGATGAATGCAACTTGGTCGTTGTGTATGATCTTTTTCTATGTGCTGTTGGATTTGGTTTGCTAATATTTTCTTGAGAATTTTTGCATCTATATCCATCAAAGATATTGGCCTGTAATTTTCTTTTTTGGTAGTGTCTTTATCTGGTTTTGGTGTCAGGGTGATGGTGGCTTCATAGAATGACTTTGGGAGTGTTCCCTTTTGGAAGAGTTTGAGAAGGACTGATATAAGTTTTTCTTTGTAAGTTTGCTAGAATTCCCCAGTGAAGCCATCGGGTCCTGGGCTTTTGTTTGCAGGGAGTTTTTAAAAGTATAGATTCTATTTCACTTCTAGTGATCAGTCTGTTCAAACTGTGTATGTCATGTTGATTCAGTTTGGTGAGTTGTCTGTTTCTAGAAACTTGTCCATTTCTTGTAGGTTGTCCAATTTTTGGCATGTAATTGTTCATAGTATTCTCTTATTTTATTTTATTTTTTGTATGTCTGTTGTACTGGTTGTTATTGCTCCTTTCATTTTTTATTTTGTTTATTTGGGGCCTCTCTCTTTTCTTCTTGGTGAGTCTGGCTAGAGGTCTGTCGATTTTGTTTACCCTTTCATAAAAACCCAGCTGTTGGCTTTATTGATTTTTTTCTATTATTTTTTAATCTCTATTTTATTCATTTCCTCTCTGATCTTTATTATTTCCTTCCTTATGCTGACTTTAGGTTTTATTTCTTCTTTTTCTTTTAGGTGGTAGATAAGATTGTTTATTTGAGATTTTTTCTTGTTTTTTGAAGAAGGCCTGTATTGCTATGAATTTACCTCTAAGAACTGCTTTTGCTGCATCCCACAGATTTTGAATGGTTGTGTTTTCATTGTCATTTGCCTCAAGGTATTTTAAAAATTCTTCTTTGATTTCATTGTTGACCCATTGGTTTTTCAGTAGCATGTTGTTTAGTCTCCATGTAATTGTTTTTTCTCATTTCTTTTTCTGTGGTTGATTTCTATTTTCATGCCATTGTGGTCAGAAAAGATGCTTGAAATAATTTTTATCCTCTTAAATTCGTTGAGGCTTGTTTTTTGCCCTAGTATGTTGTCAATCCTAGAGAATGTTCCATGTGCACTCGAAAAGAATGTGTATTCTGGTTTTTTTGGATGTAATGTCCTGAAAATATCAATTGTTTAACTTTTCTATTGTATCATTTAAGATCTCTGTTGCTTACTGATTTTCTGTCTGGAAGATCTGTCCATTGATGTGAGTGGGGTGTTAAAGTCTTCTACTATTATTTTATTCTCATCAATTTCTCCCTTTATGTCTGTTAGTATTTGTTTTGTGTATTTTGGTGCTCCTATATTAGGTGTATATATATTAATGAGTTTAATATACTCTTAATGTATTGATCCTTTTATTATTATAGTGTTCTTCATTATCTTTCTTTATGGTCTTTGTTTTAAAGTCTATTTTGTCTGATATGAGTATTGCTACCCCCACTTTCTTATCACTTCTGTTTGCATGAAATATCTTTTTCCATCCCCTCACTTTCAATCCATATGTGTCCTTCACCCTAAAGTAGGTCTCTTGTAGGCAGCATATTACATGCTCTTGTTTTTATCCAATCTGCCACTCTTTGTCTATTGATTGGAGCATTTAGTCCATTGACATTTAAGCTAATTTTTGATAGATATGTATTTATTTCCATTTTAAATCTTGTTTTCCAGTTGATTTTGTATTTTTTCTCTGTTCATTTCTTTTTCTTTTGTTTTTCCTTTTGTGGTTTGGTGGTTTTCTTTCGTATTATGCTTATGTTCTCTTCTTTTTGGTTTTTATGAATCTATTGTATACTTTTTATTTGTAGTTACACTGTTTTTCAAGTATGTTAACCCATTAGTATATCTACTTGCTTTAAACTGGTAGTCACATAGGCTGAAACATAGTTTTTAAAAATCTACATTTTTGTACTCTCCTCTCCCACTTTTAATGATTTTGATGTCCTCTTTTACATCTTTTTATTCTTTTGCTGTTCATTGTAGTTATCATCACTTTCCCGAAATTTTTTTTTAACCTGTGTACTGGCTTAAGTGATTTACTTTCCAAATGTGATTTTCTCTTTCACGTAGATTCTTGCTTCTTTTCTATTTAGAGAAAACCTTTCAATATTTCTTTTAGAATAAGTTTAGTATTGCTGTATTCTTTTAGTTTTTGCTTGTCTGAGAAATTCTTTCTCTCTTTCTATTCTAAATGATAATCTTGCTGGGTAGAGTATCCTAGGTTGCAGGTTTTTCCCTTTCAGGACTTTGAATATATCTTGCCACTCTCTTCTTGGTCTGCAGTGTTTCTATAGAGAAATCAGCTGATAGCCTTGTGGGGAGTTCCCTTGTAATTAACTCTTTGTTTTTCTCTTGCTGCCTTTAGAATCTTCTCTTTATCTTTAACTTTTGCAAATTTTTTTTAAATAAATTTATTTATTTATTTATTTTTGGCTGCGTTGGTTCTTCATTTCTGTGTGAGGGCTTTCTCCAGTTGTGGCGAGCGGGGGCCACTCTTCATCGCGGTGCACGGGCCTCTCACTGTCACGGCCTCTCGTTGCGGAGCAGGCTCCAGACGTGCAGGCTCAGTAGTTGTGGCGCACAGGCTTAGTTGCTCCGTGGCATGTGGGATCTTCCCGGACCAGGGCTCGAACCCGTGTCCCCTGCATCGGCAGGCAGACTCTCCAACCACTGCGTCACCAGGGAAGCCCAACTTTTGCAATTTTAATAATAATATGTCTTGGTGTAGGTCTGTTTGAGTTCATCTTGTTTGGGACGTTCTGTGCTTCCTGTACCTGGATACGTGTTTCCTTCTTTAGGTTTGGGACGTCTTCAGCCATAATTTCTTCAAATACATTTTTGATTCCCCTTTCTCTTTCTTCTCCATTTGGGATTCCTATTACGTGTAGATTGGCACCTTTTACATTACCCCATACACCTCATATATTGCTTTCTTTTTTTTTTTCATTTGTCTCTTTTGTCTGCTGTTCCGATTGGGTGATTTCCATTGTTCTATCTTCCAGATCATTTATTCATGCTTCTGCATTATTTAGTTTGCTTTTTATTGCCTTTTGCTCAGCTTTTGTCTTGGTAAATGAGTTTTCTAATTTTAACTGCTTCCTTTTTACAGTTACTTTTTACAGTAATCTGCATTTCTATCAATAGGCCTTCTTAATTCCTTCAGTATTTTTATTACCTCCTTTTTGAACTTGGGATCTGGTAAACTGGAGATATCTATTTCATTGTTTGTCCTTTCAGGCGAATTTTCTTGATTGTTTAATTGTGAGTGGTTCCTCTGCTTCTTCATTTTACTCATATTTTTCTGACCCTATGAGTTTCAGAGAAACAGTTATCTACTGTGGTTTTAAATGGCTGTTTTTATGTGGGAGTATCCCTTTGTTGCCTCCATGTGTCTAATATTTTTGGTGTGAGGGCTGTTTTCAGTATGGACGCCTGCCTCATCTTTCCTCAGTGTTTGCTGGCTGTTATCCCCTTAATAGAGAGTGTAATTATTGTTGGGGTGACCAGAGCCTGCAAGGGATGTTGAGCAGGGCCTCTTCTTTGCTCTTTAGTTGTCATAGCCCTGTTGGGCACAGGGTCTACTCCCCAGTTGTTGGAGAAGACACCCTCATATCCGTTTCTGAACTGCAGCATGAGGTAGGTGGGGCTGGAGTGCTCCTGCTGGGAGAGGATCCACTGAGTATTCCTCCACAGGAGCTGTGTATATTAAGTCCCCTACATACAAACCTTCAAGTTGCAAACTTTCAAAGATGCAAACATGCATTTTCATGTCCAATCACATAAGTTAGTTCACGCGTCTGGTGTACATTGTCATGTTCGTGCATCCTCTACAAGTTGTTGTGCTTTTGTGTACTTTACTGTACAGTACTGTATACAGTATAGTAGTACAGTATCTTTATTTCAAGCCCAGGATGTCCGGAAGCAAGCGTAAATGCAGCAGTGATGTAGCTTATACTGCTAAGATGTGCCAAGTGATAACGATGGAAACAAAAGTGAAAATAATTGAGAGAGTGGAGTGAGGCGAAAAGATGGTAGCCGTCCTTGTTCTTATAACATGAATCATTCAACCATCAGCATGATTCTAAAGAACAAGGACAAGATCACGGAACATGTGAAGTCTTCTGTGCCAATAATGTCAACAATAATATCAAAGAAGAGTGGAAAAAATGGAGGAGATGGAGAAACTTCTCAGTGTGTGAATGCAGGATCAGCATTAGTGTCGAGTCCCCCTCAGCTTAATGTTGATTCAAGAGAAAGCTAAAAGCCTTTTATGAAGACTTGAAGAAGAAACATGGTGAAGAATCAGAGGATGCCAGCCATGGCTGGTTTCATTGGTTCAAGGCTAGAGCCAAACTTCACAATGTAAAAGTAAGTGGCAAGGCAGTGAATGCAGATACAGTAGCTGCCTGGGAATTTCCTGAAATGCTTTGAGAAATTATTGATGAAGGCATGTATTTACCCGAGCAGGTTTTTAATGTAGATGAGACAGGACTGTACTGGAAGAGGATGCCAGACTGAAGTTACATCAGTAAGGAGGAAAAGTTGATGCCAGGCTATAAAGCAGCAAAGGACAGGCTAACTCTGTTGTTGTGTAGCAATACTTCCAGCAGTATGAAGCTGAAGCCCCTCTTAGTTTATCATTCAGAGAACTCAAGAGCCCTTTAAACATAGGCAAGGGCTCTTTTCCTATTGTGTGGAAGAGTAACCCCAAAGCCTGGGTTACATAGACCATTTTCCAGGACTGGATTTTCCACCACTTTATCCCAGAGGGAGAGAAATATTGCTTGGAGAAGGACGTCAACATTCTTTTGCTGCTGGACAGTGCTCCAGGCCACCCCCCATTCACGGACAACTTTCATCCCAAAGTAGTGCTTCCGCCACCAAATACTACATTGCTCTTCCAACCTATGGACCAGGGAGTTACAGCGATTTTCAAGAAATATTATTTCTGTCACACATTTTGTCAGGCAGTAAAAGTGAGTGACAAATCAGGAAAAACCTTGTGACAATTTTGAAAGGACTATAACATCTACAAGCCCACAAAAAACATTGACTTTGCTTGGCGTGAGGTTATGGCCATCACCATGAATGGGGTACAGAAGAACCTTTGCCCGCAGTTTGTTCACAATTTTCATGGATTTGAGAATGTGGATGAGGAGTTCAAAGAGGTCTTCAGCAACTTAGTGACCCTCAGCAAGAAGCTGGAGCTAGATCTGCAAGAGGACAACTTCACTGAACTCCTTGCTGTGCAACATGAGGAGCTTACTAATGAAGACCTGACAGAATTGGAGGCCCATAGAAAGGACGAAGACAGACAAGAGGAAGAAGAAGTAACTGAAGAACCAGAGATTCATGACGCAGGAAATGGCAAAGGGATTTTCTTTATTTGAGGAGGCACTGTTAGTTTTTGAGGCACAGGACCAGAATGTAGAACAGTACTCAAAGGTTGCAGCAGCCGTTCAGAATGCAATCCAGTGCTACTGTGTCATCTATGACAAGAAAAAAACAGCTACTACCCAGACATCACTGGATCATTTTTTCAAGAGGGTAGATAGAATTGAATCCAGCAATGAACTAGAACCTGTGCCATCAACGTCAGGCATCAGTGAAATTGCAGCTTGCCCTCCATCTCCTATTGCTGATGATCCTTCAGCTCTACCATCTCCCACCTCCTCTCCCTCTTCCAGTCAGTAACTCTTCTTGCCTGTTCATGTGATGCCAGCCCCTGTATGCCAGCTGTTGTACTGTACTACTGTACATTTCAAGGTACTGCACTGTAAGATTAAAAATGTTTATTTTTGTGTTTTTTTTTTTTGTAAAGGTTAGAAAGGCTTTTTTTTTGATAAATTTATTTATTTTATTTATTTTATTTTTGGCTGTGTTGGGTCTTCATTGCTGTGCATGGGCTTTCTCTAGTTGCAGCAAGCAGGGGCTACTCTTCCTTGCAGTGCGTGGGTTTCTCATTGTGGTGGCTTCTCTTTTTTTCAGAGCACAGCCTCTAGGCACGGAGGCTTCAGTAGTTGTGGCTCGCGGGCTCTAGAGTGCAGGCTCAGTAGTTGCGGTGCTGGGGCTTAGTTGCTCCACGGCATGTGGGATCTTCCAGACCAGGGCTCGAACCTGTGTCCCCTGCATTGGCAGGCGGATTCTTAACCACTGCGCCACCAGGGAAGCCCTTGTTTGTTTTTTATGTATTATTTGTGTGAAAAGTTATTATAAACCTATTACAGTATAGTGCTATATAGCCGACTGTGTTAGTTGGTTTCCTAGGCTAACTTTGTCGGACTTATGAACAAATTGGACTTAACGAACGCACTCTCGGAACGGAACTCATTCGTATGTAGGGGACTTACTGTACTGGGAAGTGCACTCTGTGGTGTCACCTGTCACCCATACACTGTTTTGGGCACTGCCCTCAGCCCGGACTCAACCATGGGAATTCAGGCAATCAGCCCGGGTGTCCCTCAGGCACTGTACTCACAAAGCCTCTAGCGCAGATCTGTTGGCACAGAACCACTGAAGTCAGGCACGGAGACTGCCATAGTCACGCACCTGGTCCCACCATTGGAGCTACTGAGTCAGTCCAAACCTTGGCCCCGCCTCAGTGTGCTTGCACGGCAAAGCCTGCAGCCACTATAGCCGGACCCGCTCCAGCCACAGGAACACAAGTAATCTGCTTGGATATCCCAGACAAACTGAGTTTACATAGCTACGTGTGTCGCATAAGTCCCTGGGTTGCACAACCACTGCACACTCAGATTTCAGTCCTGCTTCTGAAGTCGCTCAGCCTCTGGGGATCAGCTGGAATTTCAACCCCACCTCCACTTATGGGCAACCCGCCAGCGCTTGCGTGCTCCCAGAGCTCATAGAGATGGAGCCACTCCTGCTGTGAGCATGTTGAGTAAAGCTGCTATGGCGGGGCCCATCCCACTCTTCGTGCACATTAACAGTGGGGCTTCAGTGGCAGAGCCCTGCCTGCTGTGAGCACGCTGAGAATGAGGCTGCTATGGTGAGCCTCACCCCTCCCTTCGCGCATGCGTGTTAACAATGGGGCTTCAATGGTGGACCTGGGCTCCTTCCTGCACACACCCCCAGTTGCAGCTTGGACCACACTCCAGCCCCTTCAGGCTGTCTCCATGCAGCCAATCCATCTTCTCTCTGGGTCTGTCCTCTGAATCCCAAGCTTCAGCACCCAGCACCCCACACACACCAGCAGACATGTGTCTCAGGCTAGGGAGTGCAGGGAGGCGGCCAGACCCTCTGTGCTGGTCTTTCTCTGTTCTGCCTGCTGCAAACTGGCTGCTGCACTCTCCTCCAAGCCTCTGGAGCTCTCTTTCTGTTCTACCTGACATCCCCACCAGTGAAAGCGCTTTCCAGTGTGAGGGAACCTTTCCTCTTTCACAGCTCCCTCCCAGGGCACAGGTCCCACCCCAATTCCATTTTTTTTTCTTTCCTCTTACCCAGTTATGTGGTGATCTTTTTTGCAATTTTGGTTTTATGAGATCTTCTGCCAGCATTCAGCAAGTATTCTGGGAGAACTGTTCCACATGTAAATGTATTTTTGATGTATTTGTGGGAGGAGGTGAGCTCCCCATCTTCCTATTCCACCATCTTGATCAGGCTCCCCTTTTTTATTTCTGATCTTAGAGGGAAAATATTCATTGTTTCACGATTAAAATGATACTGGCTGTAGGTTTTCTGTAAATATTTTCCATCAGATTGAGGAAGTCTCATTCTATTCCTAGTTTGCCCAGAGCTTTGATCATAAATGGGTGTTGATTCTTGCCAAATATGCTTTTTCTACTTTATTTTGTTAATATGGTGGATTATAATGATTAATTTTCAAATGACATATTCATCTTGCACTGTTGGGATAAACCCCACTTACTCAAGATGCATTATCCTTTTTATATACTGATAGATTCAATTTGCTAATATTTTGTTCAGGATTTTTGTCTAAGTTCATGAATGATATTGATCTGTATACTTAGTACTTGTAACATCTTTGTCAGGTTTTATATGAGTGTATTGCTGACCTCAAAGAATCAGCTGGGAAGTGTTCCTTCCTCTTCTTTTTCTGAGTTGGTATGGGATTTCCTTCCTTCCTTCCCTCCTCCCTTCCTTCCTTCCCTCCTTCCTTCCTTCCTTCTTTCCTTCCTTCCTTCCTTTTTATTTCTTAAATATTTGATCAACCAGTGAAACTCTTTGGCCCTGGACTTTTCTTTATGGTGAAGTTTTTGATATACAAATTTGACTCCGACAGATAGTAGGCTATTACAAATTTATGTATCTTCTCTCAATTCTAGTAAGTTTTGTATTTCAAAGAATTTCTCTACTTCAAGTTGTCAAATATGATGGCATAAAAATGTTCATAATATTCCTTTTTATGTCTAGGATCTGGAGTGATATTTCCTCTTTCATTCATCATTTATCATATTGGCAATCAAACTCTCTCTCTTGCTAAAAGTTTATCAATTTTATTTATCTTTTCAAGAACCAACTTTTCATTTTCTCTCTGTTTGTATCTTTTCTATTTCGTTGATTCCTGCTGTCTTTAGTGTTTCCTTCCTTTTACTTAGAGAAAAATTTACTTTTCTTTTTCTAGATTCTTAAGGCAGAAAATTAATCAATATTAAAGCAATCTTCCCTCTAACATTTAAAGTTAGAAATGTCCCTCTAAGTCCTGCTTTAGCTGTACCCCACAAATTTTGTTGTTGTATATGCATTATCCTTTAGTTTGAAATATTTTCCAGCTTCCCTTGTGATTTATTCCTTGGTCAATGGGGTTTTAAGAAATACACTAATTTCCAGCATCTAGAGGCTTATCTAGATATCTTATTCATGTTTGTTTCTAATTTAATTTTGCTGTGGTCACAGAACATACTCTGTAAGATTTCAGTCTTCTGAAATTCATCTATTGATGATACTTTTCACACTTTTTTATTTTATGCATTCCTTAACTAATTATTGTAATTTTAATTATTTTTACTACTTTTGTCTTTTAACCTTCATGCTTGCTTTATAAGTGATTGATCCCCTATCTTTATTATATATTTACATCTTCCAGTGAGATTTTAATTTTTGTATGTTTTCTTATTATCAATTAGTGCCATTTCTTTTCAGTTTAAAGAAGTCCCTTTAATATTTCATGTAGAATCAGTGTAGTGGTGATAAACTCCTTTAGTTTTTGCTTATCTTGGAAACTCTTAATCTCTCCTTCATTTCTGAATGATAAACTTGCTGGGTAGAGAGTTCTTGGTGGGATTTTTTTTCCTTTCAGCACTTTGAATATGTCACACGACTCCTTTATTGCCTCAAGTTATTTTTCTCTTGCTGCTTTAAGGATTCCCTCTTTATCCTTAACTTTTACCATTTTAATTGTAATGTGTTGTATGTGTGTCTCTTTGGGTTCATCTTATTTGGAGTTCTCTGGGATTCCTGGACCCAGATATCTGTTTCCTTCCCCAGATTAGGAAATTTTTTAGTCACTATTTCTTCAAATAATTTTTCTGGCCCTTTCTCTCTCTCTTCTCCTTCTGAGACCCATATAATGCAAATGTTATTCCACATGACGTTTTCCCAAAGGTTCCATATGATAGCTTCACTTTTTAAAATTCCTTCTTCATTTTGCTGCTCTGTCTGGGGGAGTTCCACTATTCTATCTTTTAGCTTGCTCATTCGTTTTTCCACCTCATCTACTCTGCTGTTGAAGCTGCTAGTGTATTTTTTCAATTCAGTCATAACTTCTGTTTGGTACTATCTTATATTTTTTATCTCATTGTGAAAGTTCTCACTATGTTCATCCTTTCCTTTCCTGAGTTTGATGAGCATATTTATGACCATTACATTAAAGTCTATCAGGTAGATTGCTTATCTCAGTTTCCTTTAGTTGTTTTTCTGAGCTTTCTGTCTTGTTCGTTTGATTAGACCATATTCCTCTCTCTCCTCATTTTGCCTAATTCTCTGTTTCTTTCTATGTATTAGGTAAATCAGCTGTCTCTCCCAGGCTGTTGTATAGATTCTCATGTAGTCTATTTGGGGAAATATGCCATGTACACTTGAAAATATTGTATATTCTGCAGTTGTTGGGTAAAATGTTATATGTCAATTAGGTCAAGGTGGCTGAAAGTGTTGTTCAGACTTCTATATTCTTTCTTGTTTTATTTTTTGTGTTTAATTGTTCTTTCAAGTACTGAGTAAAGAATGTTAAAATCTCCAACTATGATCTCTCTTTCAGTTGTTGTCTAACATGTTTTGAAACTCTGTTATTAACTGAACACAGAGTTCAGTTAACTGAAAACAGAGTTATATTAACTGAAAACAGACTTATAACTATAATGCCTTCCTGATATACTGACCTTTTCATCATTATGAAATCTATCTCTGTTTCCAGTAATGTTCCATGTTTTGAAGTTTCTTTTTTCAGAAAATATTTTTATGTTTATTGTTTGCATGGCATATCATTGTCCCATCCTTTCACTTTGTAATCTACTTGTACCTTTGTATTTGAAGTATTTCTTTTGTAGACAGCATATGGTTGGGTCTTGCTTTTTTCTATCTAGTCTGACAATCTCTACTTTTGATTTGAGTATTTGATCCATTTATATTTAATGTAATTAATTAAATGGTTGAATTAATGGTGACCATGTTTCAACTTGTCTTCTATTTGTTTTGTCTGTTATTTTGCCTCCTTTGTCCTTTTCTCTCTGAATCCATCTACTATAAAGAGAGATTCTCTTGCTGGCATTGAAGAAAAACCTGCCACATTGTGAGTGGGCCAAATGGCTAGGACTGGATATGGTTTCTAAACTCAAATCAAAACCCAGTCAACAGTGATCACAAAAAAAGGGGCATTTCAGCTCCTTTGAGGAACTAAATTCTGCCAACAACCAGTGATCTTGGAGACTCTAAGTCTCAGAAGAGATTGCTGCCCAGGCCAACACCTCAATGTTAGCCTGGAGAGACTCTATGCAGAGGAACTAACAAACCCATGCCTCCACCCCTGACCCACACAAACTGTGAGATGATAAATTTGTGTTGCATTGAGCTGCTAAATTTGTGGTAATTTTTTCTATAGCAATAAAAAACTAACACATACGGTAATAGAATCTATCCAAAATGAAGCAAAGAAATTAAATAGGCTAAAAATAAACATGAACAGAGTTTCAGTCACTTATAGGATAAAATGAAACTGTCTAACATCTATGTAATTGGAATCCCAGAAAGAAGGTAGAGGCAAAAAAATTTGAAAAATAAAGACTGAAAATTTATCCAGTTTGATAAAAATTATACTGTGACTGATCTAAGTAGCTCAAAAAACTCCAAGCAGGATGGACACACACACACACAAACACACTCACTCACTCACTTATATACACACTCATATACAACAAGATAAACTATAATCAAATTACTGAAAACCAGTAATAAGAGAAACAATCTTAAAAAGCAGCCAGAGAAAAAGGACATATTACAAGTAAAGGAACAATGATTTTTTTAAAAAAATGGAAGATCTTTTTGGAAGACTTTTCATAAGAAACTATATGAGACAGAAGACAAAGGATCAACTTCTTTAAAGGTCTGAAAAATATATCCTAAAGCTAGAGAGGTGATAAAGCATTCCAGTGGCAGCAGTAGGTGCAGCAGTACATGCCCATCTTGGAGATGGTCATGGTACAAGATGTGACACTATGCTTAGTGTTCAAGGCTCTATTCTCCCCAAACTGAATGGATCTGGACGGTGGTTTTGGCTTCTTTCCAGTCTTCCTTGTTCCTTGCCTGATTCCAAACTTGGCCCACCCCTTCTAGGTATCTCTTGGAGGTACTCAAACAGCCTTTTCATGCATTTACTTAGTTCAGGCAAAATTGGTTTCTCTAATTGGGCAACTAAAAAATCTTAAAAACAGGAAAAATTCTTAATTTATTTCCTACTTACCTTACTCTCTTATCATCATTCAACACAGTTTGAAGTTGGGGTCAAGTTAACTCAGTACTTTTCTAAGGCATTATAGCCTTGTCTTTTATCCTAATTTAAACAGCTCTTTGAGCTTTCCTTTAAAATTCCTCTCCCGTTCATACTTTCCTCAACATTCCCATATTCTTTTCATTTCTTCACTGGATTACTGTTTTGGGCTAAATTGTGTGTCCCACATTCATATGTTGACGCCATAACCTCCAGTACCTCAAAATCTGCCTGTATATGGAAACTGGGCCTTTAAAGAGGTGATTAAAACGAGGCCATTGGGGTTGGCCCTGATCCAGTCTGACTAGAGTAGAGAAAATTTGGACACACAGAGAGACACGGGGCAGGGGTGGGTAGAGGTGTGTGCACAGAAAAAAGGCTGTGTCAGGAAACAGAAGAAAGTGGCTATCTGCTAGCCAAGAAGAGCGGCCTCAGTAGAAACCAAACGTGCTGACACAATGATCTTGCACCTCTAGCCTCCAGAACTGTGCGAAAATCAATTTCTGTGTTTTAGCCACCCAGTCCATGGTATTTTGTTATGGCAGCCCTAGTTTACTAATAAAACTACTAAAAATCATAAGGGAGCTGGAACATAGCCTTCAGACTTCCTAACAGCCAGCAGAGTGATCTAAAAATCCACGTAACTCAGCGTTATTTGAGATCTCTCTGTCCCTTAAGAGATTTCAGTGAGCTTGGTTTAAACCTTCAGTTTCACAGAATGAAAGTCCATTTCCTTTCATTTAATTTATTCAAATTTCTGAACTTATTTTTTCATGGTCCCTTTGGATCCATCACTGCAACTCTAAGTAATGTATGAGTTTAACCCTCTGCCAGCTGGTACATGGCATCTCATGATCTTCACCACTGTCCACAAGAAATTAAATTAATTCATGATTTTGTGACTGTATCAACTTTACTTAAGGCTCCAAGAGCTATGGGAGGAAACTGTATCTTGTACTGCACAGTCCTCTGCTTCCTAACTGGTTTTCCCTTTGACATTGCACTGGCTTCCCAAACCAGTAACTCACTGTGTGATTATACCCACAACCACCTGAATAATAAACTCTAGTTTCCATTCCCTTACTGGACCTATCTCACTTAGCCTCTGAGTATTCTGCTGAATAATAAGTTATTCTGCTATTCCATCCCTTTACTCAGAAGTCTACACAAGCTCCCTTGTTTGAAATTCATTTGCCATCTCCTGATTGCTTATATGCAGAGCCTAGACTCTATTCCAGCATTCCCCCTCCACAGTTTTCTCCCTCCACCTTCCAATATACATCACCCACAACTGAAGCCACATAAAGCACATTCAGCCCTGATAAGCATGGCACCTTCTCTGTCCTGGACCTAGGTGCCTAGCCTAATGGTATCAATTGCTATGCCTTTGCCTGCTTCGTCACTGCTCTCTGTGGGCCAGAACCTCTGTTCTCTTGTGTCACCCTACATAGACGGCTTTCAGTTACTTCAGTCTCTCTCACAGTGCCTGGCGCAAAGTAGGTACTCAATAACTATGTGATGAATGAATATATCAACAAGTGAACAAAAAATACCCGTGTTCAAAATCTTCCAAGGAGTCTCATTGTTTAGAGGATAACGTCCACAAAGAATCCTGATGCCAAGGGCCCTCCAGAAATGTGCCCAGCCTCTTTGTCCCAACTTCTCACTGGTCCCCACTCTTTCAACTCTTGTCGAAAACATTAAAGGCAGGCCCTGTATCCTGGAGGCAATGGGTAGGGATGAAGAGAGTGGGCTAGGCCTCTGATTTACCTGTGTGAATGCCGGTGCTCTTGAGTAATTTTTCTTTTTGGCTCTCTCTCCACCTGGAAGGAAGCAGACTATCCATGAGCCTCATAGACCTCTTCCAAAATAGGCCATAATTCGAGGCAGTGGCCAGAAAAGAACATTATCCAGTCAAATTCTACCTTAAGCAAAGGGTCTGTAGTTTCCCCCTTTAAAGGAGAACTCAAATGAGGAAATGATGGGCATGATGAGGTCTAAACAACCATGGTCTCTTCTAGCTAAAATTCTTCTACCAGATGTCCCCTCTCCCACCCTGAACCTTGCAATCTTGAAGCATTTTCCCTCAAGAATTCTCAAATGTTATTTTCTTGGACAGATAAAAAGACTATGGTCTGGAAAGGGGCAGTGATTTTCCCAGGGTCACCCAGAAACTAAGGGCAAAGCCAGGACTAAAATCCAGGCTTTCCAGAGTGTGAACTTGCTCTTTACACAGCACTCTGCATGTCCAATTTTGTGGAAGGTGAAGACAATTGTTCTGAACAACCTTCAACCCCTGTCCTCTCCCAACTGATCCACACCAAAAAACAGTAGTAACAGGCTTTGATTAAGCTTTAGTGAGAGTCCTTATTCTTAGAATATGGTCTCATTTTGAGGAGGTAGAAGGGGTGTGAGGAGCTGCAAGCAGCATGAGAAGAAATGGGAGGTTCAGATGATAAAACCCTGTCTCCCTGAGAATTTGCCATATAGAATTATGGGGAAAATGTAACTGTTTTTCCTCAAATTTCCATAAGGACCATTTATATTTTTATTTTGGGAAAAAATCATTTAAAATTACAAATATATGCTTACCAATGAAAATAAAATACGGCAACAATGAAAACTGCAGAAACACAATCCATGAGAATCCACATGAACTTATAGTAACTTGGTGTCTGCAAAACAGAAAATAGTTAAAGGATTTACAGCTAGAAGGAATTTTAGATCATGTAGGCCAGATCCCTTGCTTGGCTGCCAGGGACAGAGAGGGGGCAGACCAGGCAGAGGAACCTTGATTGATGGGGTTGGTCTCAAACACAGAGAGTACCTGCTGCTATCCTAACAATACCCCCTTACATGTGCCAAAGGCTCTACAAAGGATAAAATACTTCACACACTTCTCCCTGAAGCCTCAAGATAGGTGTTTGAGGGAGTCCCAGAGCAAGTCTATTCTGGACCCAGGACTACAGCCCAAGTTTCTTGACTTCCAGTGCTCTATGTTTTCATGGTATGGCTTCCAAAACCTGGCTGTGCATCCAAATCTACCTGAGCAGCTTTTAGTAATACAGGTTCCTGGGCCTCACTACAGACTCAGGAATTAGAATTTCTGTATTTTTAACAAGCTTCCCAGGAACAAGTAACCAGTCCGTGAACCAGCATTTAGGAATCCTTCTCCTAAATCATCATGCTTCAGATAAATATGTTGAAATTATAATTCTTAACTAACATGCCAACTTCTCCAGTCTCCTTGCCTGAATCACCCATTTCACAGAGCTCCATCTTCTAGGTTCTCTTGTATGAGTTTTTCATTTCGCTAGTTTACTCATCCCTTTCCACCTTCATTGTCCCCCTTCTAGTATTACTTGATGGTACTGGGGCTATCATTTTTATTTTTTCTTATGCCATTTCCACCCTATCCCAAGGTCTTTCCTTGGACTGATTAACAATGATAATAATAATAACAATAACATGAACTATCATGACAAAGATGAGAACAACTAACATTAATGAGAATTTACAGGAGTTAAGGAAGCATTCCAAGCACTTCAAAGGTATTTTCACAGCTAATCCTCACAACAGCTCTACTACGCATGTACATTAGAAGCTCTTAACCAACTTCCAGTAAACTGAGGCTCTTAATCCTCTCTGGGAACCTGACTGACCAGTGCTTTGGCCTGCTTCAGGATGCCCACCAAGTGAGTTGTACCGTCACCAAGAATCAGTTGTTCTTACTACCCAAATGGCTTAGAACAGCTGTACCAGTTGTTAAAATTGTGCAGTGTAGTTCAGTGTTACTTAAATCTGTAAAATCTGAGTTAAAAAGTATGTCATTTTCAAGGAAACTAAGTCGATGCTTTGAAAAACTTGATGAAGAAAGAAAAGGTCATTACAAAATAAACTGCTTTTGATTTAGGTATAAGAGAAACCCTAAGAGATGAGGGGAGGATTATAAAAAATTGGGTGGCTTCCTCCTTCCTGTCATTTCTCCAAATGACTTCATGTTCTTGTTTTTTTTTTAATTTTTAAAAATATTTATTTATTTATGCATCTTGGCTGCGCCGGGTCTTAGTTGAGGCATGCAGGATCTTTTAGTTTCGGCATGCAGGATCTTTTTGTTGTGGCATACAGACTCTTAGTTGCAGCATGCAGACCTCTTAGTTGTGGCATGCAGACTTAGTTGCAGCATGCAGGCTTTTTGGTTGTGGCATACGGGAATTTTTAGTTGCAGCATGCGGGTTTCTTAGTTGTGGCATGCAGACTTCTTAGTTACAGCATGCGGGCTCTTAGCTGTGGCATGTGGGCTTCTTAGTTGTGGCATGTGGGTTCTTAGCTGCAGCATGCGGACTTCTTAGTTGTGGCAGGTAGACTTCTTAGTTGCGGCATGCGGGCTTCTTAGTTGTGACATGCAGATTTCTTAGTTGCGGGCTCTTAGTTGTGGCATGCAGGATCTTTTAGTTGCTTCTTAGTTGCAACATGTGAACTCTTAGTTGAGGCATGTATGCGGGATCTAGTTCCCTGACCAGGGATTGAGGCCAGGCCTCCTGCATTGGGAGCGCAGAGTCTTACCCTCTGGACCACCAGGGAAGTCCCTCAAGTTCTTGTTGTGCTTTAAGGAAACAAAACTTAGAAATCATAGATGGTTCATTGGGAAGTATACAAAAGCAAGAGAATACAGAATTCAATCAGCTGAAATACACTCAAAGGAAAGACGTCAAAAAGTGAATGAATACTTTAAATTAAAATGTGTGAGGTATGTATGTGGTAGATTGTTTATAAAAACGACCAAAATATTCCTCCCAAAATGCAGGTCTATATGCAATGTGACTTTGCTCTTCCTCTTCATCAAAAGGTAAAGTCTGTTTCTTCCCTGCCCCACCTTGAATCTGGACTTGACCATGTGATTTTCTTTGGCCGATGGAACATTAGCAAACATCATACTGGGAGATCCTTGAAAAGGTATGTGCATTGGGACTTCACCTCTCTTGCTGCTGAGAACCCAATGCCACCAGGTGAACATGCACAAGCTGGATTCCTTGAGGATGACTGACCAAACGAAGAGAGACCACACTCATCTCAGGTAAGACCACAGACATATGAATGGGGCCATCCTACCACTTAGTCCAGCCAAACTGGCTGAGCACAGAGAAACCACTCAGCCATCATAGAGAATGTGACAAATATTTGTTTCTTTTAAGCCACTAACTATTAGGTACGTTTTTTAAAATGTAGTAAAAAGCTAATAGACTGTATATCATTCATTTCATGATTCCCCATTTAAAATTTTTGAATTAAGAGACTGCTAAGCAGACAGGATTATTTTGGATAAAATTGCTTCTATTGTAGTATTTTTTAACATCTTTATTGGAGTATAATTGCTTTACAATGGTGTGTTAGTTTCTGCTGTATAACAAAGTGAATCAGCTATACAAATACATATATCCTCCCTCTTGCAGCTCCCTCCCACCCTCCCTATCCCACTCCTCTAGGTGGTCATAAAATTCCAAGCTGATCCCTCTGTGCTGTGTGGCTGTTTCCTACTAGCCATCTATTTGAGATTTGGTAGTGTGTATATGTCCATGCCACTCTCTCACTTCGTCCCAGCTTACCCTTACCCTTCCCCCTCCCCATGTCCTCAAGTCCATTCTCTACGTCTGCATTTTTCTTCCTGTCCTGCCCTTAGGTTCTTCAGAACCTTTTTTTTTTCCTTTTTTTTTTTACATTCCATATATATGTGTTAGCATACAGTATTTGTTTTTCTCTTTCTGACTTACTTCACTCTGTATGACAGACTCTAACTCCATCCACCTCACTACAAGTAACTCAATTTCGTTTCTTTTTATAGCTGAGTAATATTCCATTGTATATATGTGCCACATCTTCTTTATCCATTCATCCGATGATGGACACTTAGGTTGCTTCCATGTCCTGGCTATTGTAAATAGTGCTGCAATGAACATTGTGGTACATGACTCTTTTTGAATTATGGTTTTCTCAGGGTATATTCCCAGTAGTGGAATTGCTGGGTCGTACGGTAGATCTATTCTTAGTTTTTGAAGGAATCTCCATACTGTTCTCCATAGTGGCTGTATCAATTTACATTCCCACCAACAGTGCAAGAGGGTTCCCTTTTCTCCACACCCTCTCTAGCATTTATTACTTGTTGATATTCTGATGATGGCCATTCCGACTGGTGTGAGGTGATACCTCATTGTAGTTTTGATTTGCATTTCTCTATGATTAGTGATGTTGAGCATCCTTTCATGTGTTTCTTGGCAATCTGTATATCTTCTTGGAAGAAATGTCTATTTAGGTCTTCTGCCCATTTTTGGATTGGGTTGTTTGTTTTTTTGTTATTGAGTTGCATGAGCTGCTTGTAAATCTTGGAGATTAATCCTTTGTCAGTTGCTTCATTTGCAAATATTTTCTCCCATTCTGAGGGTTGTCTTTTGGTCTTGTTCATTGTTTCCTTTGCTGTGCAAAAGCTTTTAAGTTTCATTAGGTCCCATTTTTTATTTTTGTTTTTATTTCCATTTCTCTAGGAGGTGGGTCAAAAAGGATCTTGCTGTGATTTATGTCATAGAGTGGTCTGCCTATGTTTTCCTCTAAGAGTTTTATAGTGTCTGGCCTTATATTTCGGTCTTTAATCCATTTTGAGTTTATTTTTGTGTATGGTGCTAGGGAGTGTTCTAATTTCATTCTTTTACATGTAGCTGTCCAGTTTTCACAGCACCACTTACTGAAGGGGCTGTCTTTTCTCCATTGTATATTGTGGCCTCCTTTGTCAAAGATAAGGTGACAATATGTGCATGGGATTACCTCTGGGCTTTCTATACTGTTCCATTGATCTATATTTCTGTGTTTGTGCCAGTACCATACTGTCTTGATTACTGTAGCTTTGTAGTATAGTCTGAAGTCAGGGAGCCTGATTCCTCCAGCTCCGTTTTTCTTTCTCAAGATTGCTTTGGCTATTTGGGATCTTTTGTTTCCATACAAATTATGAAATTTTTTGTTCTGGTTCTGTGAAAAATGCCATTGGTAGTTTGATAGGGATTGCATTGAATCTGTAGATTGCTTTCAGTAGTATAGTCATTTTCACAGTGTTGATTCTTCCAATCCAAGAACATGGTATATCTCTCCATCTGTTGGTATCATCTTTAATTTCTTCCATCAGTGTCTTATAGTTTTCTGCATACAGGTCTTTTGTCTCCTTAGGTAGGTTTATTCCTAGGTATTTTATTCTTTTTGTTGCAGTGGTAAATGGGAGTGTTTCCTTAAATTCCCTGTCAGATTTTTCATCATTAGTGTATAGGAATGCAAGAAATATCTGTGCATTAATTTTCTATCCTGCTACTTTACGAAAATCATTGATTAGCTCTAGTAGTTTTCTGGTAGCATCTTTAGGATTCTCTATGTATAGTATCATGTCATCTACAAACAGTGACGGATTTACTTCTTTTCTGATTTGGATTCCTTTTCTTTCTTTTTCTTCCCTGATTACCGTGGCTAAAACTTCCAAAACAATGTTGAATAAGAGTGGTGAGAGTGGACAACCTTGTCTTGTTCCTGATCTTAGAGGAAATGTTTTCAGTTTTTCACCACTGAGAATGATGTTGGCTGTGGGTTTGTCATATATGGCCTTTGTTATGTTGAGGTAAGTTCCCTCTACGCCTATTTTCTGGAGGGTTTTTGGGTGTTGAATTTTGTCAAAAGTTTTTTCTGAAGCTATTGAGATGATCATATGGTTTTTCTCCTTCAATTTGTTAATATGGTTTATCACATTGATTATTTTGCATATATTGAAGAATCCTTGCATTCCTGAGATAAACCCCACTTGATCACGGTGTATGATCCTTTTAATGTGTTGTTGGATTCTGTTTGCTAGTACTTTGTTGAGGAGTTTTGCATATATGTTCATCAGTGATACTGGCCTGTAGTTTTTTGTGTGACATCTTTGTCTGGTTTTGGTATCAGGGTGACGGTGGCCTCGTAGAATGAGTTTGGGAGTGTTCCTCTCTCTGTTATATCTTGGAAGAGTTAGAGAAGGATAGGTTTTAGCTCTTCTCTAAATGTTTGACGGAATTCGCCTGTGAAGCTATCTGGTCCTGGGCTTTTGCTGGTTGGAAGATTTTTAATCACAGTTTCAATTTCAGTGCTTGTCACTGGTCTGTTTATATTTTCTATTTCCTCCTGATTCAGTCAGAAGGCTATGCATTTCTAAGAATTTGTCTATTTCTTCCAGGTTGTCCATTTTATTGGCATTAGTTGCTTGTAGTAATCTCTCATGATCCTTTGTATTTCTGCAGGGTCAGTGGTTACTTCTCCTTTTACATTTCTAATTCTATTGATTTGCGTCTTCTCCCTTTTTTTCTTGATGAGTCTGGCTAATGGTTTATCAATTTTGTTTATCTTCTCAACGAACCAGCTGTTAGTTTTATTGATCTTTGCCATTGTTTCCTTCATTTCTTTTCCATTTATTTCTGATCTGATCTTTATGATTTCTTTCCGTCTGCTAACGTTGGGGGTTTTTTGTTCTTCTTTCTCTAATTGCTTTAGGTGTAAGGTTAGGTTGTTTATTTGAGATGTTTCTCGTTTCTTGAGGTAGGATTGTATTGCTATAAACTTCCCTCTTAGAACTGCTTTTGCTGCATCCCATAGGGTTTGGGTCATCGTGTTTTCATTGTCATTTGTTTCTAGGTATTTTTTGATTTCCTCTTTGATTTCTCCAGTGATCTCTTGGTTATTTAGTAGTGTATTGTTTAGCCTCCATCTGTTTGTATTTTTTACAGAGTTTTTCCTATAATTGATATCTAGTCTCAAAGCGTTGTGATTCGAAAAGATACTTGATATGATTTCAATTTTCTTAAATTTATCAAGCTTTGATTTGTGACCCAAGATATGATCTATCCTGGAGAATGTTCCATGAGCACTTGAGAAGAAAGTGTATTCTGTTGTTTTTGGATGGAATGTCTGAAAAATATCAATTAAGTCCATCTTGTTTAATGTATCATTTAAAGCTTGTGTTTCCTTATTTATTTTCATTTTGGATGATCTGTCCATTGGTGAAAGTGGGGTGTCAAAGTCCCCTACTATGATGGTGTTACTGTTATTTCCCCTTTTATGGCTGTTACCATTTGCCTTATATATTGAGGTGCTCCTATGTTAGGTGCATAAATATTTACAATTGTTATATCTTCTTCTTGGATTGATCCCTTGATCATTATGTAGTGTCCTTCTTTGTCTCTTGTAACAGTCTTTATTTTAAAGTCTACTTTGGCTGATACGAGAACTGCTACTTCAGCTTTCTTTTGATTACCATTTGCATGGAATATCTTTTTCCATCCCCTCACTTTCATTCTATATTTGTCCCTAGGTCTGAAGTGGGTCTCTTGTAGACAGCATATATATGGGTCTTGTTTTTGTATCCATTCAGCCAGTCTATGTCTTTTGGTTGGAGTATTTAACACATTTACATTTAAGGTAATTATCGATATGTATGTTCCTATTACCATTTTCCTAATTATTTTGGGTTTCTTACTGAAGGTCTTTTCCTTCTGTTGTGTTTTCTGCCTGGAGAAGTTCCTTTAGCATTTGTTGTAAAGCTGGTTTGGTGGTGCTGGATTCTCTTTGCTTTTGCTTGTCTGTAAAAGTTTTAATTTCTCTGTTGAATATGAATGAGATCCTTGCTGGGTAGAGTAATCTTGGTTGTACCTTTTTCCCTTTCATCACTTTCAATATGTCCTGCCACTCCCTTCTGGCTTGCGGAGTTTCTGCTGAAAGATCAGCTGTTAACCTTATGGGGATTCCCTTGTATGTTATTTGTTGTTTTACCCTTGCTGCTTTTACTTCTTCTTTGTATTTAATTTTTGATAGTTTGGTTAATATGTGTCTTGGCATGTGTCTCCCTGGATTTATCCTGTATGGGACTCTGCACTTCCTGGACTTGATTAACTATTTCCTTTCACATACTAGGGAAGTTTTCAGCTATAATCTATTCAAATATATTCTCAGCCCTTTTCTTTTTCTCTTCTTCTTCTGGGACCCCTATAATTCGAATGTTGGTGCGTTTAATGTTGTCCCAGAGGTCTCTGCGACTGTCGTCAATTCTTTTCATTCTTTTTCCTTTATTCTGCTCTGCAGTAGTTATTTCCACTATTTTATCATCCAGGTCACTTATCTCTTCTACTGCCTCAGTTATTCTGTTATTGATTCCTTCTAGAGAATCTGAAATTTAATTTATTGTGTTGTTCATCATTGTTTGTTTGCTCTTTAGTTCTTCTAGGTCCTTGTTAAACGTTTCTTGTATTTTCTCCATTCTATTTCCAAGATTTTGGATCATCTTTACTATCATTACTCTGAATTCTTTTTCAGGTAGACTGCCTATTTCCTCTTCATGTGTTTTGTCTGGTGGGTTTTTACCTTGCTCCTTCATCTGCTGTGTGTTTCTCTGTCTTCTCATTTTGCTTAACTTACTGTGTTTGGGGTCTCCGTTTTGCAGGCTTCAGTTCGTAGTTCCCGTTGTTTTTCTTGTCTGCCCCCAGTGGGTAAGGTTGGTTCAGTGGGTTGTGTAGGCTTCCTGGTGGAGCGGACTGGTGCCTGTGTTCTGGTGGATGAGGCTGGATCTTGTTTTTCTGGTGGGTCGGACCACGTCCAGTGGTGTGTTTTGGGGTGTCTGTGACCTTATTATGATTTTAGGCAGTCTCTCTGCTAATGTGTGTGGTTGTGTTCCTCTCTTGCTAGTAGTTTGGCACAGAGTGTCCAGCACTGTAGCGTGCTGGTCATTGAGGGGAGCTGGGTGTTAGCATTGAGATGGAGATCTCTGGGAGAGCTTTTGCCATTTGATATTACATGGAGCTGGGAGGTCTCTGGTGGACCAATGTCCTGAACTCGGCTCTCCCACCTCAGAGGCACAGGCCTGACACCCAGCTGGAGCACCAAGACCCTGTCAGCCACATGGCTCAGAAGAAAAGGGAGAAAGGAAAGGAAGGAAGGAAGGAAGGAAGGAAGGAAAGAATAAAATAAAGTTATTAAAATACAAAATTTAAAAATTATTAAAAATAAAAAAAATTAAAAGGAAGGAAAGAAAGAAGAGAGCAACCAAACCAAAAAACAAATCCGTCAATGATAACAAGTGCTAAAAACTACACACACACACACACACACAGACACACACACAAATGGACAGACAGAACCCTAGAACAAATGGTAAAAGCAAAGCTATAAAGGCAAAATCACACAAAGAAGCATACACATACACACAAAAAGAGAAAAAGGAAAAAAATATATATGTATATATAAAAAAATTTAAAAAGGAGAGCAACCAAATCAGTAAACAAATCTACCAACGATAATAAACTCTAAATATTAAACTAAGATAAACATAAAACCAGAAACAAATTAGGTGCAGAAAGCAAACCCCAAGTCTTCAGTTGCTCCCAAAGTCCACTGCCTCAATTTTGGGATGATTCATTGTCTATTCAGGTATTCCAGAGATGCAGGGTACATCAAGTTGATTGTGGAGATTTAATCCGCTGCTCCTGAGGCTGCTGGGAGAAATTTCCCTTTCTCTTCTTTGTTCACACAGCTCCTGGGGTTCAGCTTTGGTTTAGGCCCCACCTCTGCATGTAGGTCGCCTGAGGGCATCTGTTCTTTGCTCAGACAGGACAGGGTTAAAGTAGCAGCTGATTAGGGGGCTCTGGGTCACTCAGGCTGAGGGGAGAGAGGGTTACAGAATGCAGGGCGAGCCTGCGGTGGCAGAGGCCAGCATGACGGTGCAATAGCCTGAGGCATGCCGTGTGTTCTCCAGGGGAAGTTGTCCCTGGATCCCGGGACCCTGGCAGTGGAGGGCTGCACAGACTCCCAGGCAAGGGAGGTGTGGAGAGTGACCTGTGCTTGCACATAGGCTTCTTGGTGGCAGCAGCAGCAGCAGCAGCCTTAGCATTTCATGCCCATCTCTGGTGTCCACGCTGATAGCCGCGGCTCCTGCCCGTCTCTGGAGCTCGTTTAGGCGCTGCTATGAATCCCCTCTCCTCGTGCACCCCGAAACAATGGTCTCTTGCCTCTTAGGCAGTTCCAGACTTTTCCCCAGACTCCCTCCCAGCTAGCTGTGGTGCAGTAGCCCCCTTCAGGCTGTGTTCACGCAGCCAACCCCAGTCCTCTCCCTGGGATTCAACCTCCAAAGTCTGAGCCTCAGCTCCCAGCCCCCACCCGCCCCAGCGGGTGAGTAGACAAGCTTCTCAAGCTGGTGAGTGCTGGTCGGCACCAATCCTCTGTGTGGGAATCTCTCCACTTTGCCCTCTGCACCCCTGTTGCTCTCCTCCTTGGCTCTGAAGCTTCCCCCCCGCCACTCCCTGTCTCTGCCAGTGAAGGGGCTTCCTAATGTGTGGAAACCTTTCCTCCTTCACAGCTCCCTCCCAGAGGTGCAGGTCCCATCCCTATTCTTTTGTCTCTGTTTTTCTTTTTTCTTTTGCCCTACCCAGGTACGTGGGGAGTTTCTTGCCTTTTGGGAAGTCTGAGGTCTTCTGCCAGCGTCCAGTAAGCGTTCTATGGGAGTTGTTCCACATGTAGATGGATTTCAGATGTATTTGTGGGGAGGAAGATGATCTCCACGTCTTACTCCTCCACCATCTTGAAGGTTTCCCTATTGTAGTATTTTTATCCCCAATTTACAAATAAACAAATAACCTGTCTGAGGCCCAGACAGGTTAACTAACATTTCCAAGTTCACACAGTAAGTGGTTAGAGCCAAGATTTGAATCTGCATATTCTAACCCAGAGTGTAGGCTGCTTAGGAAAGCCTTTGGGATACTGGCCCCACCCCCCTGAACAAAGTGACTTTGGGTCCTTTAAAAAAGCCCAGGCCAGGTGTAGAAGGAAGTTTTTTATTTACATTCTTTTATACTCTTTGAATTTTGAATCACATGAATTTATTATCAACTCAAATATGAATTAAAACATTAAAATGAAAAGTTTTACTTAATAAAGTTTTATTTGATATATCCAAAGGGACAACTTTAAGACATTACTGATTTAGGGGGATAGGATTATGGAGGAGAGTATTGCTTTCTAATTTATAGATTTTTATAATGATTGAATTTTATATAATGAACAAGTTTACTTTGCAATCAATTTTAAAAAACAAAAATGTTAGAAAAGTATATAGTACATACATGAAGCGGGATAGTATGGGGACAGACAAGTGGAGAGGCTTTACCTATGTCAAGGGACCTGCCATCCAAGGTTTCCTTGAGGGTCATCTACAGAAAACTGCCCAAGCCACCAAGAAAGAAGGGGTAAGCAATTTTACACTGCCGCCAGAGTAGTGTACTGAGTACTGTACTGAGTAGTACTCAGTGCAGTACTAGCCCTATGAGATTGTGCCCTTGGCCTTGATCCCCTTTCTCCTGCTCCTGACCCTGCTCAAGACAGAAACAAGGGCCAGTGAACCTGGAGTTATGGAGAAAGCAACAAGAAATATTTAGGCCTCTCATTTAAAAAGCTTTAATTTTCAAGGCAGTTTAGAGTCTGGGTTATTCTCTGGGCTAGACTGTTGATGCTGAACTGAGACTTTTTGGTGACTAAACTGTACTTCAAGAAATTATCTAAGAGTGACTAGAAAAGCTATGGGATCTGAGTGAGACCTCATTCAAGGGCAGGGAAAGATCTAGTTCACAGAGCAGTTTAAAGAGTCAGTGGAGAGAAATTAAGCTGTTTTCTGTTATAGATGTCCGATTCAGTCAACATACTCTACACTGATGTGAAAAACAGCTTCTGAAGCAGTTAACTGGTTAGTTGGGGTTCCCTCTACAGACAGTAAGTGGTGGGATTTAGCTGGGATTAAAACACAGGTCTTCAGGTCCCCCACACTTCTGGCCGTAAGCAGTAGCAGGACAGAAGGGGAAATCAAGCTCGGTGGCTGGACACTCACTCTCCTTTTCAAAAGCATTTTGCTCAGGACACACAGTTTTCACTTTGGAATCAAGTACACTTGATTTTCTCCCCACACCCCATGCCACTGTCATTGTTCTGTGCCTACAGGAAGGTGTGGCTGCAGTAACAAAACTCTGGAGTCAGACCTCATTTTGAATCTTGTATCATGTGAAGCTACAAACTTCAGATCCCCCATGGGGATACTCCTAGTGGCTAACTCAGAGGGTTAAATTACATAATGCATGAAAGGCACAGTGTGAGGATTCAATAAACAGCAATTATTATAGCAATATTAATTTCTGTGAAAATCACAGAAAGATCTGGGTGAGAGAAGGCGGAGTACCATCTCCAATGTCACATAAATCTCTGCTCTTAAGCAGCTTCCCTGGGGACTGCACAATGGGCAATGTAGGGGTGGGGTGGGGGACAGAGACCCCTATTGTACCAGAGTTGGAAGAACAATCTGGACTATCAGCTCACCATGAAGAAGTAAGGGTGATTTATCTCATTCAGGACCTGAATGTTGTCTGTGGTCACTGAGTAAATGCTGGAGCACCAGGCCAGTGAGAAAAGCCAAGGTTCATTGACGATGTATAAGTTGATGTTGATGTTAACTGCTTTATATTCTCTGGGAAGAAAAAGAACCCACAGGAGATTTAGACTTAATCTCACTCTCATCATGTAAAAGGGAAACAGCCACGGTGTTTGTGAAAGGCTGTTGCTTAAATCACCAGAAGTAGTTGGTAGTAGGACAACTTATGATATGACATGCAGAATGAGCTCATGTTACAGTGCGATAAAGAACTGGATTTAATACCTTTGCTCCTGTACCAACAGTAGTATTTTAGTAAACTGGCTTCCTAAGGGAAAGAGAAGGGAAAGAAGGAGGAGAGGGAGAGAGGGAGGGAGGGAGGGAGGGAGGGAGGGAGGAAGGAAGGAGAGATGGAGGGAAAGAAAAAAAAAAAGAAAAGCCCTAACTGTAGAATTTGCCAATTTCCATGGTGTAAATACTCCCACAATTTGCTCCCATAAGCTGAAATGAACCAGCTCCAGTACACTATTGTGTAGCAAATGTACTTACTTCCATCAGAGTACTTACCACACTCTACTCTATTTATCTGCTTTCCTATCAGTCTTCTTTACTTGACTGTAAGCAAATTAAAAGCAGAGACTCTGTCTTACTCATCTCTGTATATCCAGTACCTAGCATACCTGCCTTCAGAAATAGTTAAAGGAAGGAATGAAGAAATGAACACCAATTTGGTAAATATTTAAATTTCAAATATAAAGAATTTTTATAAGCATTGAGTAGGGGGAATGGAACACAACACTTCCCAATGTCAGAACTTCAAATGTCAGTAAATATTTGTGCACTATCTACAGAAACAGTAGAAGAACACCTAGTCAAGCTGTCATTTTCAGAGATTATATTTCTCAGAAAATACACCAGGTAAGTGCCTTCAAAAGACTTTTTAAACCCTGAGATGGTATAGCATATTGAAAACAGCTCTGTACAAGCCTGGGTTTGAATCCCAGCCACATACTAACTTGGCAAGTTCTTAGGCTCAGTGTATAAACTGTAAAATAAAAATAACCATACTACCTTTACAGGAGTGCCTGCCATTAGTTACCCAATACGTTAGATTGTCTTTAAGACAATTCTACAGATCACCTAAAGATAAATTTAAAAAATAGAAATAAGGAAATGGTTTTGAAAAAGCTACTTTTTATACTTTTTGAAACCAACACTCAAAAACCAAACACATTTCTATATATTAATAAACATACAGAAATTTAAAACAATACTATTAGCAATCACTCCAAAGAAAATTAAATAATTAGGTATAAACTTAACAAAACAAGGAAGGATCTGAAAGCTGTAAACTGCATAATAGTGATGAAAGAATATGTTTAAAACATAGGAGAAATCTTTGAGATCTAAGAGGTAGACAAAGAACTCTTAGACTTGACACTAAAAGCATGATCCATAAAAGGTAAAATTGACAAGTTAGACCTCATCAAAATTTTAAAATTCTGCTCTGTGGGAGACTCTGTTAAGAGGATGCTACAGACCAGCCATACTGGGACAAATTATTTACAAACAACATATGCATGGGCTTCCCTGGTGGCGCAGTGGTTGAGAGTCTGCCTGCTAATGCAGGGGACACGGGTTCGCGCCCTGGTCTGGGAAGATCCCACATGCCGCGGAGCAACTGGGCCCGTGAGCCACGACTGCTGAGCCTGCGCGTCTGGAGCCTGTGCTCCCCAATAAGAGAGGCCACGACAGTGAGAGGCCCGTGCACTGCGATGAAGAGTGGCCCCCGCTTGCCGCAAGTACAGAAAGCCCTAGCACAGAAACGAAGACCCAACATAGCAATCAATCAATCAATAAATAAATCTTTAAAAAAAAAAAATATGCAACAGAGGACTAGTATCTATAATATAGAGAGAACCCTCAAAATTCAATAATAAAAAAAATTCAAGCAATTCAGTTAGAAAGGATATGAAGAGACATTTCACTGAAGAGGGTATACCATTGGAAAATAAACACATGATAATATGGGCAACATCATTAGCCATCAGAGAATGAAAATTAAAACCACAATGAGATGTCACTACACACCTATTGGAATGGCTACAATAATATAGTGACAATGCCAAAAATTGGTAAGGATGTAGAGGCTCTAGGTCATTATACATTGCTGGCAGGAACATAAAAGTTTCCCAAAAAAAGTTTGGCAGTTTTCATAAAACTAGACAAGTAATTACCATAACCCAGCAACTGCATTCTTAGGTATTTATCTCATAAAAACACTTATTTCACAGGAGAGGATTCTTGGAAGGTGGCAGAGAAGGAAACACCAGGAATTTCTCTCCCAACCTAGACAACAACTGCACTAAAAGAATCTGCCTAATATAACTATTTTGTAGCTATGGAATCTATTGAAGGCTTTCAACTTCCAGGGGAGTTTTGGATGGTAAGTTATAGTTAACTTTGGTTGATTTCATCACTTGGCACAGTAGCAGTTACAGTACACCAGCCCCATGGCAGGCAGCTGTGCCCATGTTCCTGAAGAAGCTTGCACAAACCTTGTAGGAGCCAAGGTGAGCCAAAAGGATGCTATCCTTCATATATTAGGGATCTGTGCTCTGATCACTGATTGATGCTTCCATTCACAGAGCTGTAGACAGAGTAGGGAAGCCATGATTTTTGTACCTCCCCCCACTGTTGCAAACCCCTCCCACTCCCACTGAAGTGACTACCAGGGGTTAAAAGGGCCAGCACTCTTTCCTCCCCACCTTTTATTTTTCTTTTTTTCCCTTTTTGGGAGTCATACATTAAAGACTAGGACATGCAAAAGCAATTTATATATGGGGAAAATTAGAAAGTGACCATGTATGAGCAGGGAAAGGAACACAAGAGATTTGAGAAGAACTCAGGCTGATCCTTGGCACAGAGACAGCCAACAACAACAAATAAACAAATAACAAAAATACAGCATACCTTGAGGAAGGGAAGAATCTGATTTCCAGAGTTACCAGATTATTAGATTGAAATATACATTTTTCAACAAAAAAAAATCGCAAGGCATACTAAGAAACAAGAAAATAGGGTCCATTCAAAGGAAAAAAAATAAATTGATAAAAACTGTTCCCAGAGAAGAGTTGTTGGCAGATATGCTAGACAAAGACTTGGAAACAAATCTCTTAAAGATACTCAAAGAACTAAAGGAAGATGTAGATAAAGTTTAAAAATGTATAAACAAAATTTAAATATTAATAAAGGAACATAAATCCTAACAAAGAAACCAAAAAGAATTCTAGAACTGAACAGTATAGTAACTGAAATGAAAATTTTGATATTAGGATCCAAAGGCAGATTTGAGCAGGTGGAAGAAAGAATTGGTGAACTTGAAGATAGGCCAATAGACGTTAACCATTCTGAAGAACAGAAAGAAAAAAAATTGAAGAAAAGTGAACAGCCTAAAATATCTATGGGACACCATCAAACAGATCAATATATGCATTCTTGGATTCCCAAAAGGAAAAGAGAAAGAGAACAGGACAGAAAGAATATTTGAAGAAATAATGGCTTAAAACTTCTCAAATTTGATCAAAGACATGAAGGAAAACATCCAAGAAGATCAACAACCTCCAAGTAAGATGAATTCAAAGGGACTCACACTGAGACGCATTATAATCAGACTTTCAAAAGCCAGAGAGAGAATACTGAAAGCACCAAGAGAGAAACGACTTGTCTCATACAAGGGATCCTCAACATCACCAGCAGATTTCTCATCAGAACTTTGGAGGCCAGAAGGCAGTGGACCAACCTATTCAAAGTGTTAAAATACTGTCAGTGAAGGATCCTATATCCAGAAAAACTGTCATTCAGAAGTGAGAAACAAATTAAGATATTCTCAGAAGAACTAAAGCTGAGGGAGTTCATGGCCACTAGACTCACCTTGCAAGAAAAACTAAATGGAGTCCTGCAAGGTGAAATGAATGGACACTAGACAGTTACTCAGAATTGAATGAAGAAATAAAGATCTCAATAAAAGCAAATATATGGGCAATTATAAAAGCTAGTATTATTGTAACAATGGTTTGTAACTGTACTTTTTATTTTCTACATGATTTGAGACTAGTATATCTAAAGAAAAAAATAATTATTAGCCTAAATGTTAGTATTATTGTAAATTTGGTTTGTAGCTCCAAAAGTTGTTTTCTATGTAATTTGAGACTAATGCATTTTTTTAAATTACTAGTTTATGTTTTGGTGCACACAATGTATAAAGATTTAATTTTCTGACATTAACAACCCAGAAAGGTAGGAACAGATCTGTAAAGGAACAGAGTTTTTCTATATTATTGAAGTTAAGCTGATATAAGTTCAAATAAGAGTGTTAAAGCTTTAGTATAGTAAATGTAATTCCCATGGTAACCAAAAATAAAATAGATATAGAATATACACCCCCAAAAAATGAGAAAAGGATTTAAACATTTCACTATAAAAGATCAACAAAACAACAAAGAAAATTGTAATGCAGAAACCAAAGGGACAAAAAAGCTATAAGGCATATAGAAAGTAAAGAAAAAAAAAACAGATGACAGAAACAAAATAACAAATATTTACAGAAATGACAGAAGTAACAGTGTGACAAAATCCCTCCTTGTCAGTAATTATTTTAAATGTAATTGGGTCAACCTCTCTAAGTAAAAGACAGAGACTGGCAGAACAGATAAAACATATGTTTCAATTCATGATGTCTACAAGAGACTCACTTTATATTCAAAGACACAGATAGATTACAAGGGAAAGGATGGAAAGACAGTCCATGCAGATAGTAACCAACAAGAGCAGGGGTGGCTATGCTGATGTTAGACAAAATAGGCTTTATATCAAGGTTATAAGAGACAAAGAAGGACATTATATATTAATAAGAGATTCAATACAGCAAGAAGATACAACAGTTGTAAACATTTACACACCTAATGACAGACCAGCAAAATTTACAGAGCAAAAACTGACAGAATTGAAGGGAGAAATAGACAGCTGTACAATAATCATTAGAGATTTCAATATCCCACTCTCAACAATGGATAGAACAACCACACCAAAGGTAAGCAAGGAAATAGAGTACTTAATCAACACAAGGACTAACTATATCTAACAGACATATATATAACACTCAGCCCAACACTAACAACATACACATTCTTCTCAAGTGCACACTTTGCAAGATAGACCCCATGTTAGGCAACAAATTAAGACTTGATAGATTCAAACAGACTGATACCATGCAAAGTATCTCCTCCAACCACAACAAGATGAAATTAGAAGTCAATAACCGAAGGAAAACTGGAAAATTCACATATTCGTGGAACTTAACACACTTTTAAACTACCAATGGATCAAAAAAGAAATCACAAGGGAAATTACAAAATACTTGGAGACAAATGAGAATAAAAACACAACATACCAAAACTATGGCATGCAGCAAAAGTGGTGCTGGGGATAAATTCATAGTTATACATGCTCACATTTAAAAAACAAGGAAGATCTCAAATCAGCATCCTAACTTTGTAACTTAAGGAACTAGAAAAAGAAGAACAAATTGATCCAACATAGCAAAAGAAAGAAAATAATAAAGATTAGAGCAGATATAAATGAAATAGAAAACAGAAAACCAAGAGAGAAAATCAATGAACCCAAAGGTTAGTTCTTCAAAAAGATCAACAAAATTGATAAACCTTTATCTAGATGTACTATTAATAAAAAGAGAAACTCAAATTACTGAAAGCAGAAATAAAATTGGGGACATTACTACCAATTTTACAGAAATAAAAAGGATTATAAGAGAGTACTATGAACAGTTGTATCCCAACAAATTGGATAACCTAGCTGAAACAAATTCCTAGAAACACAAAACCTACCTTTTAATCATAAAGAATTAGAAAATGCAAATAGACATACAATGAATAAGGAGATTGAATCATTAACCAAAAACCTTCCAACAAAGAAAAGTCCTGGACCCACTGCCTTCACTGTTGAATTCCACAAAACGTTTCAAGAAGAACTAATACTAACCCATTAGGACAGCTACATCAAGAAAAAAAAAAAAAAACAGAAATCAACAAGGGTGCGGAGGACATAGAGAAATTGGAACCTCTGTGTACTGTTGGTACAGCTGTTATGGAAAGCAGTGTGACAGTTCCTCAAAATATTAAAAACAGAATTACCATATGATCAGAAAGTCCACTTAATGGATATATTGCCAAAACAATTGAAAGAAGGGTCTTGAAGAGATATTTGTACACCCATATTCATAGCAGCATTATTCACTATAGCTAGAATGTGGAAGCAACTCAAGTGTTCATCAGCTGATGAATGAATAAGCAAACTGTGGTATATACATGCAGTGGAATATTATTTAGCCTTAAAAAAGAAAGAAATTCTGCAATGGATGGATTTAACATGGATGAACCTAGAGGATTTTATGCTAAGTGAAATAAGCCAGTTGCAAAAAGACAAATACTACATGATTCCACTTATATAAGTCAAAATCAGAGAAAGAAAGCAGAATGGTGGTTGCCAGGGTCTGGGGGTTGGGGAGTTGGTAGGGATGTTATTGTTTAATGAGTATAGAATTTGAGCTTACAAGACAAAAAGAGTTAGGTAGCTTGATGGCAGAGATGGCTGCACAATGTAATGAATGTATATTAAAATGACTGAACTGTATGTTTACAAATGATTAAAACAGTACATTTTATATTATGTGTATTTTTACCACAGTTAAAACATTTTTAAAAAATGACTAAAATCTGAATAAACTATAGGCTTTTAGTTTAAAAACCTTATGTTCACATGAAAACCTGTACACAAATGTTCATAACAGATTTATTTATAATAGCTCATAAACAGAAACAGTCAGATAGCCTTAAGTTGGTGAATGATTAAACGAACTTCAGTACCTCCACACAATGGAATACTACTCAGCAATGAAAAGGATAAACTATTGATATATATATAATAACCTGGATAACTCTCAAAGGGAATTATATTGAATGAAAAAAAACCAGTCACAACAGGTTATATACTCTATGATACTATCTATATTACATTCTCAAAATGACAAAATAATAAAAGTAGAGAACAGATTAGTGATTGTGAAGAGCTAGGGTTTGGGGTGAGGGGAAGTGGATGGAAGTAAGGGGAGTGTAGTTATCAAAGGGAAACAAAAAGAATACTTCCAGTGATGAAACTAGTCTATGTCTTGGTTGTGGCACTGGATATACAACCCTACACATGTGATAAAACTGCACAGAGCTATATATACAAACACACACAAGATGAATATAAGTAAAACTGGGGAAATCTGACTAAGATTGGTGGGTTGCATCAATGTCAATACCTTGGTTTTGATATTGTACTAAAGTTTTGCAAGTTTTACCATTGGAGTAAACTGGGTAAAAGGTATACAGGATCATTTTGTGTTATTTCTTACAGGTTAATATGCAATTATCTCAAAATAAAAAGTTTAATTAAAAAAACACAATTTTAAAAAATATAATAAAAATGTACTCTGGGGTTTATAACAAAAATATTATTTATAACAACAATAGCACAAAGGGCAGCAGATAGTCAATGGAATTAAGATTTTAATATTCTATACTTTATATTATGGAATAATTTAACTCAAGGTGGATTGTAATAAGATAAGGATACTTTTTACAATTCCTAGAGCAACCAGTAAAAAATAATTTAAAAATGTAAGAAGCCAGTAGAGGAGATAGAATAGAATACTAAAAAATAATTAACTAAAAAAAATTAAAAGGCAGGAAAAGAATGACCAAAATAACCAACCTAGAATAAAAAGGACAAATAGAAAAAATGGTATGATGTAATATAAACCCAAGTATATTAATTATTAAACTAAATATTAATGGGCCAAACATTCCCATGAAAAGCAGAGACTGTCCTACTAAATATAAAAGCAAGAACCAATAATATTTTTTAAGAGATGTTTATAAGAGATGTACTTTAAATATAAAGACACAAAGCAGTTGAAAGACAAAGGACACAAAAAGAAATTCACACAAATACTGATTATAAGAAAGCAAGTGTGTCAATATTAATAAAAGTAATCTTTAGACAAGAATTATAACCAGAGAAAATGGACATTTCATAATGAAAGGGTGGATTCACCAGAAAGATCTAACAATTCTAAAATGCAAATACACCTAATAAAAGTTTAAAATATGAGAAGCCAAACAACCATAACAATCACAATAACAGCAACAAACAGAGCTAAAGGGAGAAATATACAAATCAACAATCATAGTTGGAGATACTACACCCCCTTCTCCATAACTGACAGATGATGCACAAGGAGGCCTTAATTTCTCTCTGACTGAAGAGGTTGCTCCCAGAAGAAAGAAGGAAGAAGCATGGTCTAATCTCCTTGTCAACATGATACCTACATCTTTTCTAAATAGAATGATAATATTTACCAGGAAGAGAGGCCTTATGTATAGAACATTTTTTAAAAGGATGTTTGTGGTTGAGTATTTCTTTATTATATATTTTGTAAATAAATACAGAATGTGGATTTATGATGCATGCGTCCCTGGAGAAAGTCACATAAGCTATACAACTCCCTGGGAGTATTAAATGCAGATGTTCTGTAACTCAAATGCTCTCCTTCTAAGTGAAATAACCCTGCAAACACTCACTTGGAGGTCGTATCTATTACCGTGGGCCACAGAGTATGTGTCCAATAAAGGAAGAAACCTGCAAAGTTGAAATCAATGTCTCTGACCTCTCCTTGCTTTGTCTGAGCCTCTTGATAGACTGCTGTATCTTTGAAATTAATTATAAAACTTCATAGTAGGTAAGTTCTCTGATGTGTGTGAGTTTGATCTGCAAACTAATGTTTTGTGTTAACTGAATAGAAAAAGCAGGGGGAAAATGTAGTATAAAATGCTTAAAAAGACTATCAACCAATTTAAACTAATTGATATTTATAGAATATCACACCCAACAAATGAAGAGAGCTCACCTTTTTTCAGGTGGACATGGGAAGTTCACCAAGATATACAATATAGTGGTCTATAACACAAGTTTAAATACATTTAAGTATTGAAATCATGTGTTTTATAATGTTCATCGAGCACTCTTGATTAGCACCAAGGTGAGCTTTGGTGAGATTTTTTATCATTTCTATGTGTCTGGACTACAAGAAGAAATCAATGGGGGAGGAGATTTATAAATCAGCATTCATGTCAAGACAAATCAAAATAATGCCTCTATTATTTCAATCAATAAACCATTTTTATTCCCAACATCTGATATACACATTGTGTCCATCTGTTTGTATTTTGAATTGACAGCTTTGCCTTATACCAAAACAAACCTTTCAAAGGCATGTCAATAAAATTAAAAATTTTAAAAGAAAAACAATAAAGTATTGAAATCATATAGAGTTGTTCTCTGGTCACAGTGACCTTAAATCAGAAGTCAATAACACTAGAGTAGATGGAAAATCCTCAAATTTTAAAAAAGTTAGCAACACATTTCTAAATAATCCATGAGTCAAGTGGGAAATATAAAAATTTTTAAATATTTTAAACTGGATAATAAGAATATATCAAAATTATTGGTAGAATGCAATTAAAGCAATGCTTGCAGGGAAATTCATAGCTTTAAATGTTTACATTAGCAAAGAAGATCTAGAAACAATCACCTAATTTTCTGCTTCTAAAAGAAGAGCAAATTAAACCTAAAGGAAATAGAAGAAAGAAAATAATAAAGATAACAGCAGTCAACGAAATAGGAAAGAAAATGTGCAACAGAATAAAGCTAACGAAGCCAAAATTTGGTGTTTTGAAATGGTTAATAAAATTCATAAACCCCTGGCAAGACTGACCAAGAATCAGAGGGAAAATAAAAATTTCCAGTACCAAAATGTATTGGAACTACAGGTGACAGTTGCACAACATTGTGAATGTACTAAATGTCACTGAATTGTTTACCTTAAAATGGTTAACTTTATGTGAATTTCACCTCACTAAATTTTTAATAAATTAAAAATTTTTTAAACACTTAAAAATTCCCACATCAGAAATAAAACAGAGGGCATCTCTATATTCATATAAGTTTGATCAAAGTAATGTACTTAAAGCATTCTCAGTCAAAATGGCAAGGTCACAATGTTTTGTGAGTGTGGTCTGATGGAAGTAAGCACTGATCACAGAGAATGTATTGGAAATGTGATCATAATAAGTATTCTGGTCATGAACAGTATACAAATAACAAGTTACAACCGCTTAACTTCTTAAAATTTAGTGTTTCTTGAGGGGAATGACTTGGAATAAAATCTGCTCATGAACGGTCATGATCAACCTTGTATTATAGGCATACGGAAAAAACCCTTATTCTTCTAATTAGAATATATAGTTTCCTTAAGAAAAAGGATGATGCCTCGCTTATGTTGACTTTTCACATAAAACTAGCATGGCGCACTGTACATATTACTACTCAGTGAATATCTGCTGAGCTAAATTAAACTGCTTGATTTTCTAATAGGACTCAGGATATGATCTCTCTTAAGTCTGATGCCAGCTGAAACTATGCCCATATAACTACGGCCAAGGAATAACTAAAGGCTTATTAGTGAAAGAATTTGGACTCTGGAGTCTGTCAGGCCTATATTTAAATCTCAGTGTGGTTCCTTACTGACCAACTGTATTGATGTTGGTGAATTACCTAACCTCCCTGAACTTTTCCTCTTTAGAGGCAAGATTCCTCATTCGCAGAATGGTGGTGATGATAATTTCCAGGGCACAGCATGTAAGGATGGTGATGATAAAAGCAACATTCATACGACAACATATGAACAACATTATGTTCATACATTTGCCCAGCATTTTGCCCTGTGCATATATGAATTATGTCACTTAATCCTTTAACCATTCTATCAAGTTACTGTTATCCTTAATTTTCAAATGAGAAAACTGATTATTAGAAACTTGTCCAAAGTCACACGTGTAGCTGATGGGTAAGCCAGAATTTCAAAAAGAGCCTGTGGTCTACCAACAGAACTTGACACATAATAAAGGCTCAATAGTGGAAGCTATTATAATTATTTCCAACTACTAGATTAATCTAAATTATGATTAGGAGAGAAGGAAATCATCTTGGAGCCATTTTCTCTTTGATAAAAAAGTAAAAGGAAATAGAAATACACTCAAAACAGAGGAGTAGTTGGGCAAAGAGAAATCTTCTGAATGGGAAAAAGAGGTAAAACATGTATAATTATCTAATTCTAAAAGAAAAAATACATATTTTATGATCATCTCCCCCCATGGCCAGAGAGGCCAGAAAAGTCGGAACATGAACAGAGGTGTATCCAACAGCCTAGCTCATGGCTTGAGACACAGAAAGATATTTAGGGGAATTTTTACTAGCTCAAGGAGATTTTGGAGATATGTATGTATATCTGAACAAAAAATATATATATAAGTTCAGACTGTCTCTGAAGCATTTACAATTATCAGAAAAAAAATTATTTTTAATCTAAGAGAAAGGGAATATGGATTAAATTAAACAGTGATTAATAATAGTTAAGTTTGAAAAAGTTACCATTTTATTCCCAGGTGCTTTTAATTCTGAAAATCTGTCTCTGATTATATATTTATAAATGTGGTGGTTAAGAATTTCAGTTTCTTCTCATACTTGGCTGTTTTAAGGGTTTTTCTAATAATGATTTAATTATGTTCTGAATTTTATCTATAAGAAATCTGGCCATCTGGATTACAAAGTTATTTACAAGGTACTGCAATGCATCTAGTAATGGCAGAAGGAAATCAACAACTTTCTGAGTTCTGACTTTTCAATGATCAATTTATATAAAAACAAAAACACCAAGCACACAAAAAGGTGTGTTGAATGATGAGAGATTGAAGCATGAAGGAGGATGAGGTGGGAGGGGGAACCTAAGTAGCTTGGTTGGGATGCAGATTTCGTGCAAGTAAGGCAATATATGCCAAAAGAGATGTGGTCAAACACTTACCTCAATCCACTGTAGAACAATCTCTTGTAGTCAACATTTATTCTACTGATATTTTCTTTTCTGAGGCGTTCAATGGAGAATAACTGGCCCACTTGCTGAAAACCAGGAGCTCTTTTCCTGACATACTCCCTATCAAAACCAGGCACCCAAAAAATCTGTAAGGAAAAACAGGAAGTCTTTCAGTGGATAATCCAGCCGTTTGGGTACAAACAGCCCCAAGTAGAATGGGTGGAGCCCCATTCCAGCATGGGTAACAGTCCATAGGGAGCAGAGAGATTCTAGCCCTTGGTGATAGAGTCAACCTGGCCTAATATTGTCTAATGAATTCTTATAATGGGGCTTTCACCCAGGTTGTTCTGGAGCTGAGTTTTCCCAGTTAACATCATGGGACCAAGGGTCCACTGTGTCCTCACACTAGCCAGAGTGGATGAGAAGCTGGTACGTGTGGATGAAAGGTGGGAATCATAAACATCTCCTCTGGCTAATGATGCTAAAAATCATCTTTGCAAGGAGTCATTTCCTGCCAACAGGGAATGCTATTATGACTCATCTGTGGAAATAGTTCTATTTGCAAAAAGACACATATTTGTTTCACTCATAGCTTTCTTCTATATTCTGAGAATTTAAGACATTTGGAATGACTGACTGCCCAAATGCAGAGTTGCTTCTGAAAAACATGATGGAAAAGTCTCTGCTCAAAAAGTCTCTTTATATGTCATTAATGAAAGCCAAGTCCTCAAAGCCTTAGTGTTCCATACCGAGGCTCTTTCTTGTTTTTTCATAAGGACCAATGGCAATAGAACTTGAGTGGCTTGGCCAATTAAATAAATTATTCCCCCCAGTGGGGAGCAGCAACTAAGAGAAGAAAGAAGGGGTAGATTCTTTCTCCCCGTTACCTCGAGGCTCTTTCTAATAGCTGTATGCTGGTGATGGTGCAGGTCACATCATATAGCCATTACACACATTCCCTTTTAACAGAGTGGTGACATTTCATTTGGTTTGTAATAGCAAATAGCTTCAATGTTTTTCCCCACTGATGTAAATTTAATTGGGTCATTCTTAGATTGCCACATATAGCTGTATAAAGTAGTCATCTCCATTTTTACAGGGAGCAAAATTATTTTAGGATTCCAGGGAAGATCTACAAGGTAGGTCAGATTCAGCTGCTATGCTCCTGGGACACGCTACCCACCTCCCAACCTCTACCATAAATACTAAGATAGACATACCAGATGTTGCTCAATCTTAGAGTCAAGGATCACGCTTACTACATGGCGGACATACGAGCTTCTGTGAAAATGTCTTGGTGCAGGGGCATTAAGATCAAATATCACAGATTTTTTTTCCTTCTGTGCAAGTTCCAATAATTCAGTTAGTTTTGGAATCTTCTGATTTCCTGCTTTTTCTCTATCAGCCTCTGATAGGGGCTTCATATTGTAAAATGGTTTGAACTAAAAATAAATATATCATAGAAAACATTGGCTCCTATCAAAAGCATTTTCCAATTCTCCTGCTTTTAGCCGCACACCCAGCCCTACCTCCATGTTGGTCCATTATCATTCAACCCACCAGGCCCTTCAAAATACTGGTCCTGAGAAAAGATTTGCCAAGAAGAGAAATTAAATGTAATCTCCATAGGTAATCATGGTATTTGGAATGATTTATTCTATATTGTAGAACCTGTTGTATTTGTACTGAAGGTCCTTCATGTTCTTGTCTTAGACTTCCTTTTCAACATTTTTCTTTCTATAACTCAAAGTATTACAATCCCCTTTCAGTTGCACTGGCTTCCACATTTTCTCTCACTGTTCTAGTTTTGTGTAATGGAAAGAAAATAGGCTTTGACTTCAGACTGAATTGAATTCAATCCCAGCTCTATCACTCACTTGCCTTCCTTACCATATCCACCTGTTAAAATCCTATCCTCAAACTGCAAAGCCCAGTTCAAATGCTACCTCCTTAATGAACCCTCCCTTAAATATTCCTAAACTAAAGAGACTTCAATGGTGCTAAACCCCAATGACCCATTTTTAGGTCTTTGTAATTGTATGTCCCATTCTGCCTTCTACAGTCATTTGTACATATCCTAGACCAGATTCAAATTCTAGCTTCATATACTTCTTGCTGTGTAACATTGATAAAATCATTTAAAATTTCAAAGTCTTCATTACCCTAATATAAAATGGGGAAGGGGAGAAGTAATCTATGTATTCACAGGATTATTTTGAAGATCAAGTATGATAAAATATTTATCAGGTCTAGGAGCGTGTCTGGTACACAGAGAAGTGCAGAGTTCACAATAGTTCCCTCACTCTTTACTGCTTCTACTGGAGTGCAACTCCCTAATGGCAGGAACTGTTATAATTTCTTTGCAGTACACAGCATTTCATCTTATACCTCAGTCCATACACATATTAGCTATACTAAGTTTAATAGATGGCTACTTTTATTGTCATTTGCCAATTTTAGATCATTTGTAGGTAAAGTCAGTGACAACAGGCTATCTCTCAGGAGAAGGAAGCAGCAGCTACCTCACATTTTACCAAGAATCAAATAATCTCTCTTTTTCTCTGTACAACTTTATCTTCATTCTCCTTCTCGCCCTTTCTATTTCTTCTCCATCCTTTGACTTCCTAAGCAACCTGCCCTTTCTCACCTTTTTCTCAAGAAAGAATAAATCACATTGCACAATATTCCCATGCTATACCTGAAGGCAGATAGTAAGTCTGGAATTAAACCATGGTCTACATCTGAGTAGAGGTTTATAAGTAAAGGTTTTCTTAATCCTCAGGAAAACAGAAATCTGCTTTGGAATACAAGCTTTTGTTAGATTCTACCAGATCTAGACCAACTGATTCACTAAATCACTAGACCTTCATGAGGGGAAAATTGTTAAAAGAACAGGATGGGAAAGACCAAGAAAGGATTTAAATAACTCAGCTGTGCATAATTTTTAAAATGTCCCTGAATGGGCAAAAGGAATAAGAAATGCACTATACAAGGACATTTATTTATGAAACCTTTACTTTAATGATAAAGTGGATGAAAAATTCAAAATAGTAAAACTATAAAGATTAATCAACAGGAGAGTTTAAAACTAGATTCCAGTAATCTCTAAACAGCATTACAGGGTAGATCTAATATCTGAAGTAAGTTGAGCCTCTTTTTTATATATAAAATGGGGGGACTTATTCAGAAAAATAAACCAGAAAGGGACAATGCCAGTTTAGACTATCTCCAATATAAGGTTGAACATTTTCAAAACAGTACTAAAAAGTCCTTGGTTCTCTATGCCTACGCTTAGAAAAATTGCAAGTAGAAGAGCCAGTGGGTGATCCAATGTATCATATTGGTTTAGAAGTAGGAAAATTATCCAAAATCTGCCCAATGATGCCACTTTGAGGGAAACAATACCACTCAACAGACAATTATGATGAGAACTATCTGTAAATATCAATGAACAACAATACAGTTTTCTTGTTGATACAGGTACAACTACCTTTACTATTAATGTCACTACCATAGAAAATCAGATTTCTCAGAGTACTAAAACCAAGAAGTGGGAATTTTTAACAATCTTAAGTCCTTTTCCATGTCTTTATCTATAACTGTCAGAAGAACACTCCTTTCTTCTCTATGGCACATTCTTATAAGTTTTGTTAGGAACCTACTTTGCAAGAACCACCAGAAGAAATGTAGCACAGACAAATTACTATCAGGAGTCACAGAAAATTCTACTGTACATTATCAAATTATAACTATGGACATGAGTATGTTGATTCAAAAAAATAACCAAATAATTGTTCACGGTACCAGAACCCAAGGGGAAAAGAGGCAGAATAATTGGAGTTAAACCCACAAGAGTTCAGATTGACTCTGTTGACACTGTTGCCTAAGATCCTATTAATGCTGAAGTTAGAAAAGATCTAAGCCAACTATAACAGGCAATATAACAAGGCTTAATTATCCCTTGTATTAGTCCAAGCAATATGTCTATTTTACATGTTTTTTAAAAACCCCAAAACTGAGATGGTGGTCTGCCACCAATATTTGTGAGCTATTAACCAAAGAGTTATACCTCATTTTCTAGCACTGCCTAACCTGAATGTACTCTCTTTGGTCCTATCTTTACTTTCTTTCATGTCCTAGTTTATAAAGATAGCTAATATTTATTGCTTTCACCAGAGCAAAATCAACACTTCACCTGGAAAGTTATGTTTCAGGCATTTATGGAAGTCCCATCCTACTTTTCTCAAATCTTAAACCAAGATCTTAAGGATATGCAGTAACCCATACCCATCTTGAAATTCTAAGACTGACTCTATAATTCTATTCACATAGACTCTAAGGAGAAATTTTAACTCTACAAAATAACAGTTCATTATCCAGGAATCAGCAAACTTACCCTGTGAAGGGCCATACACTAAACATTTTTGACTTTGTTAGACATATAGTCTATGTCACAATTATTCAACTCTGCTATTATATTGCAAAAACAGCCATAGACAATACATAAGTGAATAAGCATGGCTATGTTCCAATAAAACTTTATTTATGGATACTGAAATTTGACTTCTATATAATTTTTATGTGTCATGAAACATTATTCTTTTGATTTTTCTTCAACCATTTAAAAATGCAAAAACCATTCTGAGCTCACAAGCTATATAAAAATAGTCAGTGGGCTGGATTTGAACAGCAGGCCATAGTTTGCAAACCCCTGACCTAGGCCATGACCTATTGGCTAAGGAGAGACATAATCTAGTGAGAGATTACAAATTATACAAAATTATCCAAGGCCAAACACTAAAGAAAATTAAGATGATTTCTGGGATTAACTGGATGTTGTAGAGTATAGGTAGCAAGCTTTTTTGAAATAGCTCTCTGTATGATTTGACTTACATCTTGGAACCATTCTCACAAAACACAGAAAACAGAAAGACCTTCAGTGATCTCAAAATATTTCTTCAACCATCATCTTTGCTGATCTTCCAGATCATCATAAACCTTTCTTTTTGAAAGTAAAAGGTAAGGCCATAGTCTATGGGTATTAATTTAACAACATGACATACATCAAAGACTCTGCCTATTAATGCCTATTCGCTGATCCAAGGCTTTTTATCTTTGCCTCAGAAAAACATGCAGTCTTAGCTAAATTAGTCTAATAATCTTCAGATCTCATACTAGGTACATCTTTCTATTTTATGGTACCACATTCAATGTAATGCCTCTTGTTAACTTAAAATATCCAGTATTTTTATGTTAGTTGATTAATTACAAAATACCTACTTTCTCTTTCTCATATTACCAGTCACTAATGTAACACGCTTAATAGCAACTGTATTATCCTTATCAACAAAGGAGAATCTCATCATTTCTATAATTTGAGAACTGTCCGTACCTGGAACAGATCTTTTGGATACTCCTATATCAAATATTGATTTAATGTTATTTATTGATAGGTTAAACTTAAAAATGAAAAAAAGTAATAAATAATAGGCTGATTATGCAATAATTTTTCTAGATTCCCTTATAGAATCTCAGATCCATTACCGGATATCAAATTGGCTCAACTGGCCAAAATTATGGCTCTCTCTATGGCATGTGGGATTACTAAAAATAAAAGGGTAAATATATACATTGCTTGTTTGCTTTTCAAGTGGTTCACAACTCTGGAATGTTATGGGGAAAAAAAAAGAGATTTTTAACCTCTTCAGTTATCTGTATTAAAAATGAATAATAAATACATGTATTACTAGATGTTTTGGAACTCCCCAAACAAATTGCTGTCCTAAAGGTAGAGCTCCACAGTAAAACAGACATTAAAGGAAATGCTTTGGCAGATCATCAACAGATGATCTAAACAGAATGCTCTGATTAATATCCTTAGACAAGGGCCTCTTACAGAGAAGAAAGACCAACCTATGGAATTCAAGAATTCCATCATTAATGCAAACTTGGTAACTGAAGAGAAATTTATTCTCTCACAGTTTGGAGGCCAAAAGTCTAAAACCAAGGTGTTAGCAGGCCCATGCTCACTCTGGCGGCTCTGGCGGAGAATCTGTCTGTACTAGCTTCAGGTGACTGCTGACATGCCTTGGCCTTCTTTGGCTAATAGCCACATCACTCCAGTTCCTACCTCCGTGATCACATCACTTCCCTTCTCTGTGTGGTCTCGTCTATATGTATGTCTGTTCTCCCCTTGTCTCTCCATTACAACAATACATGATTATATTTAAGGCCCACCCAGATAATCCAGGATAAGCTCCTTCTTTCCAGATCCTTAACTTAATCACATCTTTTGCCTTTATGATAATGGTCACAGGTTCTAGGGATTAGCATGTGGCTATATCTTTTCTGGGGTCACCAATCAACCTACTACACCAATTTTATCAATAATGATTATTTGTGTAAGTAATACCTAAATGAAGGGAAATATACTTAAGCTAGTAGAAGATTTTAAAAAATGCTTGGGATGTAATAGTGAATGTTTGTCATGACAATTCTCAGAGAAAATATACATAAAACTTCACTAAAGTTGGTTGTGTGTCTTGTGTAATTTCTGTCTTCTTTTAATATGTGGGAATCAAGCTTTTTGATGTTAACCCAGGACAAGGTTAAATGTTCTGTGGGGCTGTTAGACCTCTCCAATTGTAGGACTCCCCAAACCCTTAGAAAACAATATCTGCTTATAAAGAATCTGAAAAAATAGCATATTTCCTAGGAAACAGCCTTCTAAGGATATTGATTCCATCACCAGGAACTGAATAATTTGAGGTAATTATCAAAAATTTGTCTTTCACTTTGGCTGATACAATAAATACATAATTTATTATAGTATTATAAATAACATAGCCCAAGCCCTTGGCATACAACATCACAGTTTAAATTCTTTAGCCTGAGTAAATATATAAAATAAAAAAGCACTAAATTTACTTTTAACCAACTAGCACCATTGTTAACACTTTGTGTTGTAGCTCCATTGGGTGGCTGATGTTTATTAAATGCAATTACAAGGACTTGCATTGGACTTGGTTTTGTGGCAGTGGATGGTACTTGAAATGCAGTGTTTCAGGAAAATTAATTTATCAATGCCATTAACTGTACATTTTCAACAACACTGAGAGAGAAGAAATGAGTATGACACACAGATTTGCTTACTAAGCCCTGGATACAAGATAACCATTCATTCAGCAAGCTTATGCTGTGTGTTCATAAAACACCAATCCTGCTCTCAAGATATTCACAGTATAGTAAGGGAGATAAGACAGACAGACAGACAAATAAAACATGATATAAGTTCCATGACAGTGGTCATTGAAAAGTGACCTTCTTAGAGTTGGACTACCGTAACAATAAGATACAATTTGCGGAAAACTTCAAATGCATTATTTAATTCAACCTCAGAACACTACATTAAAAATGAAAAAACTGAAGCTTGAAAGGATACATGACATGCCCAATTGTTCAACTAATAGGTAAATGATAAGTGACACCCAACTGTTCAACAATTGATGAACAATTCCAGGCAAAAATCTAACCCTGATGCTGGGATTCTTTCCTCAGCTGTATTATTTCCCACTATAAATATCATGCTAGAATAAAGGTATTCAAAGTACTGGTTGGTCATGAGGTGGGGAGTTTGTACCAGAATATATTTTAACCAACTACTTTCTTCACCAAGAAATCTTGCTATGGAAAGAAAAAAGTCCACTGAACTAAACAGTGTGTTTAGTGACACAGCTGATTTAAATTATCTGGTTTTTCTAGAATAATAATAATTAAAGACAAATAGGTGGGTACAATAAGTTACAGAAGATTTGAGAGAAAGTGAACTATAGTTGCCTTAGTTTATGATAACTGAAAATAATGAATGTGGTAAGAATCAATTAAATGCATTAAAATTTTGACAAAGCTGGTTCAGAAACAAACTCATTTAAGATTTTTTCAAGTCTTGTGAATCATTTACCAACAAATGTTATATTATTGCAAGATTGTAATTCAGTTTTCTCTTTGTTAAAATGACAAAACTGATCTTTGAATATTCAGTCTTTTCCTTAAAATATGGACTAAATCTTTATTTACATTGTGGGTCATCTGCCCAAAATATCTGTCCTATTTTTCCCCCAAATAACTGTGTACTTTGTGGTAACCTTGGCATGCCTGGTATTATTTTTAAATAAAAACAGAAGTTCCTCACTTCTGAAGGAACTCAAGTTTCCTTAAAATTATGTTATCTTCTGCTATTTTTATTTTAAAACATTGTATTATCAATCTGCTTAATAGGTAGTAAAACTACAAACATTCATTGTTCTCAAGTACTTAATATTCTTAAATGACCAACCCACTACAATAACATTTTTTATATCACCTTTCCAGTATAGGACTCTAAATTCAGAAAAACAGAACTCCTTGAACAACGCAGGAGTTAGAGGTGCTGATCCCCACGCAGTCAAAAATCTGACTATAACTTTACAGTCGGTCCTCTTTATCCACAGTTCTGCATCTGCGGATTCAACCAACCACAGATGGTGCAGTACTTAGTATGCATTTTTTAAAATCTGCATGTAAGTGGACCCATGCAGTTCAAGCCCATGTTGTTCAAGGGTCAACTGTAAAATTATTGAATACTTTTGTAACCAAATTATGTGCTGTTTCTTAGACAGCAAAATATCAAAGGTTGACTTCTTCATGCTATACGCCATATCCTACTTACAAGCAAGAAGGATGCCAGAAACAATTAGATATGTTTGGTATGCTCTGAATTACTTTTAATCTTGGCAATATTCCTTGTTTAGAAATCTATGGTAAGTGTATGTTTATCATTATAAGCAACAGCCAAATGGTTTTCCAGAGTGGTTGTATCATTTTGCATTCCCACCAGCAATGCATGGGAGTCCAATGGATCCATATTCTCACCAGTTATTGCTATTCCCATGACTTTCTCTTTTTGAAGTCATTCTATAGGTTTTGCCATAGTATCTCATTGTGGCTTAAATTTGCATTTCCTTAATGATTAATTAAATTGAGCATCTTTTCATGTGCTTATTTCCCATCCATGTACTTCTTTGGTGAAGTAGCTATTCAAATATTTGGCCATTTTTTAAATGGCCTAATTTCTGATTTTGGGGTGTTTTTTTTTTATTCTAGATAAAAGTCCTTTATCAGATATGTGATTTGCAAATATTTTCTCCCAGTCTATGACTTGTCTTTTCACTCTCTTAACAATGTATTTCACAGAGCAAGTTTTTCATTTTGATAAGGATCAACTTATCAATTTTTTTCTTTTAAGGATCATGCTTTTGTTGTTCTAAGAACTCTTTACTAATCCAGGGTCACCGCAATTTCCTTCTACACTTTCTACCAGAAGTTTATGCTGAATAATAAAAACAGAAGATTTTATTTTTAAGTGTCATTTATTCCTTCTCTGATGCTCTTTCTTTCATGTCGATCCAAGTTTCTGACCTATGTTATTTTCCTTCTCTCTGAAGAACTTCTTCTGATGTTTCTTGCAAGGCAATTCTCTTGGTGACAAATTATCTCAGTTTTTGTTTGAACAAGTCTTTATTTCTCCTTTAATTTTGAAGAATAATTTTGCTGGATATATAATTTTAGGTCAGTGGGTTTTTTTCTTTCAACATTATAAATTGTATACTCTTCTTGTTTGCATGGTTTCTGATGAGAAGTCTGATGTAATTCTTATCTTTGCTCCTCTGTAGGTAAGGACTTTTACCCCTCTCTTTGGATTCTTTTGTCTTTGGTTTTCTGCAGTTTAAATATAGTATGGCTAGGTATAGATCTTTTGGGTATTTATCCTGCTTGGTGTTCTCTGAGCTTCCTGGATATGTGGTTTGGTTTCTGTCATTAATTTTGGAAAATTTTCTGCCATTAGTACTTCAAATATTTCTTCCGTTCCTTTCACTTTTTCTTTCTCCATTTGGAATTCCTATCACATATATGTTATACCTTTTGTAACTATCCCACAATTCTTGGCTATTCTGTCCTGTTCTTTTCTCTTTTTTTTTTTTTGCATTTCAGTGTAGGAAGTTTCTAGTGATATATCTTCAATATCACTGATTTTTCCTTATCATTTTCCAGTCTACTGATGAGTCCATCAAAGGCATTCTTTATTTCTGTTAAATGTTTTTGATTTCTAGTGGTTCCATTTGATTCTTTCTTAGAGTTTCCTTCTCTCTGCTTACACTACTTATTTTTTCTTTCATGTTGTCTACTTTTTCCATATTTCTAATATGTTAGAGCCCTTAACATATTAATTATAATTATTTTAAATTATCTGACATTTCCAAAGTCTGTGTTATATCTGAGTCTGGTTGTGATGCTTGCTTTGTCTCTTCATACTGTGTTTTTCCTTGTCTTTTAGCATATCTCATAAAATTTTTCTGTTAGTTGGATATGATGTAAACAGTAATAGGAACTTAGATAATCATGCTTTTACTGTCAGGTTTTTTTTTTTTTAAAGAAATTCACGTTCTTTTATTTATTTATTTATTTATTTATGACTGTGTTGGGTCTTCGTTTCTGTGCAAGGGCTTTCTCTAGTTGCGGCAAGTGGGGACCACTCTTCATCGCGGTGCACAGGCCTCTCACCATCGCGGCCTCTCTTGTTGTGGAGCACAGGCTCCAGACACGCAGGCTCAGTAATTGTGGCTCATGGGCCCAGTTGCTCCGTGGCATGTGGGATCTTCCCAGACCAGGGCTCGAACCTGTGTCCCCTGCATTGGCAGGCAGATTCTCAACCACTGCGCCACCAGGGAAGCCCTACTGTCAGGTTTTATATTAATCTGGCTAGGACCTGGACTATGTTTAATGTCTGCTATAGCTATAGGTACCAGAGGATTCAGTTTCCTTGTTTTATTTTGTGTCCTATCCTATTTCTCTGGGTTCCTTAAGAACTTAAACAGAGTCTGTGTTGCAGCTCTCTCAGTCATAATCCATTTTTATTATACAGAAGCCCTGTCCATGTAGCGGTAAGGTGCTGAGGAAGGGAAGTATACTATAACCTTATGATTAAGTCTTTGTATTTTTTTAGTGGGTCTGAGTCTGGGCTACGACTTTCAAAAGCATTTCTTAGTATTTTTTTCCTCTACCTTTACATGACAGGAAGGCTAGAGAGGGCTTGAGTTGACTGATTTCCCTTCCCATGTATTAGGTAAGGTTATGGTAATGTGGTTACCTCTGGAGACTAAGCCTTTGTAATGGAGAATACTCTGGATGTATTTCAAAAGGGTTATATTCTCCTTTCCCTGCTCAAAACAGGAGATGATTTTTTTTTCTTGATCTTCACTGTAAGAACCTGATGGAGTTCCTGCAGGCAAAACCCACAAAAATGTGGGGGCCTGTATAAAACTGGGCTCTCAGGAGTTTTTAAGACTCAAACTAGGCTTCAGTCTGATTGCAGGGAGAGGATTGGGGTTGGCTGCATGAACACAGCCTGAAGGGGTTAGCACACCACAGCTAGACGGGAGGGATCCGGGAAAGGGTCTGGAGCTGCCGAACAGGCAAGAGACTATTTCTTGCCTCTTTGTTTCCTGGTGCGCGAGGAGAGGGGATTCAGAGCACCACCTAAACGAGCTCCAGAGATAGGCGTGAGCTGCGGCTATCAGCGCAGACCCCAGAGACGGGCATGAAATGCTAAGGCTGCTGCTGCCACCACCAAGAAGCCTGTGTGCGAGCACAGGTCACTATCCACACCGCCCCTCCCAGGAGCCTGTGCAGCCCGCAACTGCCAGGGTCCCATGATCCAGGGACAACTTCCCCGGGAGAACGCACGGCGCTCCTCAGGCTGCTGTAACGTCACGCCGGCCTCTGCCGCCGCAGGCTCACCCCGCCATCAGTACCCTTCCCTCCCCCTGGACTGAGTGAGCCAGAGCCCCGAAACAGCTGCTCCTTTAACCCCGTCCTGTCTGAGCGAAGAACAGAGGCCCTCAGGCGACCTACACGCAGAGGCGGGTCCAAATCCAAAGCTGAAACCCAGGAGCTTTGCGAAAAAAGAGAAAAGGAAATTTCTCCCAGAAACCTCAAAAGCAGCAGACTAAAGCTCCACAAACAACTTGATGTACCTGCATCTGTGGAATACCTGAATAGACAACGAATCATCCCAAATTGAGGAGGTGGACTTTGGGAGCAAGACATATTATTTTTTCCCCTTTTCCTCCTTTTGTGAGTGTGTATATATATATATGCTTCTGTGTGTGATTTTGTCTGTATAGCTTTGCTTTCACCATTTGTCCTAGGGTTCTGTCCGTCTGTTTTTTTCTTTTTATACTTTAAAAATTTTTTTTTCTTTTTTTCTTAATAATTATTTTTTATTTTTTTATTTTAATAACTTTATTTTATTTTATCTTACGCCGTGTGGATGAAAGGCTCTTGGTGCTCCAGCCAGGCATCAGGGCTGTGACTCTGAGGTGGGAGAGCCAACTTCAGGACACGGGTCCACAAGAGACCTCCCAGCTCCACGTAATACCAAACGGTGAAAATCTCCCAGAGATCTCCATCTCAACGCCAAGACCCAGCTTCACTCAATGACCAGAAAGCTATAGTGCTGGACACCCTATGCCAAACAACTAGCAAGACAGGAACACAGCCCCATCCATTAGCAGAGAGGCTGCCTAAAATCATAATAAGGCCACAGACACCCCAAAACACACCACCAGATGTGGACGTGCCCACCAGAAAGACAAGATCCAGCCTCATCCACCAGAACACAGGTACTAGTCCCCTCCACCAGGAAGCCTACACAACCCACTGAACCAACCTTAGCCACTGGGGACAGATACCAAAAACAACAGGAACTACGAACCTGCAGCCTACAAAAAGGAGACACCAAACACAGTAAGATAAGCAAAATGAGAAGACAGAAAAACACACAGCAGATGAAGGAGCAAGGTAAAAACACACCAGACCTAACAAATGAAGAGGAAATAGGCAGTCTACCTGAAAAAGAATTCAGAATAATGATAGTAAAGATGATCCAAAATCTTGGAAATAGAATAGACAACATGCAAGAAACATTTAACAAGGACCTAGAAGAACTAAAGAGGAACCAAGCAACAATGAAAAACACAATAAATGAAATTAAAAATACTCTAGAAGGGATCAATAGCAGAATAACTGAGGCAGAAGAACGGATAAGTGACCTGGAAGATAAAATAGTGGAAATAACTACTGCAGAGCAGAATAAAGAAAAAACAATGAAAAGAACTGAGGACAGTCTCAGAGACCTCTGGGACAATATTAAACACACCAACATTTGAATTATAGGGGTCCCAGAAGAAGAAGAGAAAAAGACAGGGACTGAGAAAATATTTAAAGAGATTATAGTTGAAAACTTCCCTAATATGGGAAAGTAAATAGTTAATCAAGTCCTAGAAGCGCAGAGAGTCCCATACAGGATAAATCCAAGGAGAAACATGCCAAGACACATATTAATCAAACTATCAAAAATTAAATATAAAGAAAACATATTAAAGGCAGCAAGGGAAAAACAACAAATAACACACAAGGGAATTCCCATAAGGTTAACAGCTGATCTTGCAGCAGAAACTCTGCAAGCCAGAAGGGAGTGGCAGAACATATTTAAAGTGATGAAGGAGAAAAACCTACAACCAAGATTACTCTACCCAGCAAGGATCTCATTCAGATTTGATGGAGAAATTAAAACTTTACAGACAAGCAAAAGCTGAGAGAGTTCAGCACCACCAAACCAGCTTTACAACAAATGCTAAAGGAACGTCTCTAGGCAAGAAACACAAGAGAAGGAAAACACCTACAATAACAAACCCAAAACATTTAAGAAAATGGGAATAGGAACATACATATCGATAATTACCTTAAATGTAAATGGATTAAATGCTCCCACCAAAATACACAGACTGGCTGAATGGATACAAAAACAAGACCCATATATATGCTGTCTACAAGAGACCCACTTCAGACCTAGGGACACATACAGACTGAAAGTGAGGGGATGGAAAAAGATATTCCATGCAAATGGAAATCAAAAGAAAGCTGGAGTAGCAATTCTCATATCAGACAAAGTAGACTTTAAAATAAAGACTATTACAAGAGACAAAGAAGGACATTATAAAATGATCAAGGGATTGATTCAAGAAGAAGATATAACAACTGTAAATATTTATGCACCCAACACAGGAGCACCTCAATATATAAGGCAAATGGTAACAGCCATAAAAGGGGAAATCGACAGTAACACAATCATAGTAGGGGACTTTAACACCCCACTTTCACCAATGGACAGATAATCCAAAATGAAAATAAATAAGGAAACACAAGCTTTAAATGATACATTAAACAAGATGGACTTAATTGATATTTATAGGACATTCCACCCAAAAACAACAGAATACACATTTTTCTCAAGTGCTCATGGAACATTCTCCAGGATAGATCATATCTTGGGTCACAAATCAAGCCTTGGTAAATTTAAGAAAATTGAAATCGTATCAAGTATCTTTTCCGACCACAACGCTATGAGACTAGATATCAATTACAGGAAAAGACCTGTAAAAAATACAAACACATGGAGGCTACGCAATACAGTACTTAATAACGAAGTGATCACTGAAGAAATCAGAGGGGAAATCAAAAAATACCTAGAAACAAATGACAATGGAGACACAACGATCCAAAACGTATGGGATGCAGTAAAAGCAGTTCTAAGAGGGAAGTTTATAGCAATACAAGCTTACCTCAAGAAACGGGAAACATCTCGAATAAACAACCTAACCTTGCACCTAAAGCAATTAGAGAAAGAAGAACAAAAACACCCCAAAGATAGCAGAATGAAAGAAATCTTAAAGATCAGATCAGAAATAAATGAAAATGAAGGAAACAACAGCAAAGATCAATAAAACTAAAAGCTGCTTCTTTGAGAAGATAAACAACATTGATAAACCATTAGCCAGACTCATCAAGAAAAAAAGAGAGAAGACTCAAATCAATAGAATTAGAAATGAAAAAGGAGAAGTAACCACTGACACTGCAGAAATACAAAGGATCATGAGAGATTACTACAAGCAACTCTATGCCAATAAAACGGACAACCTGGAAGAAATGGACAGATTCTTAGAAATGCACAACCTGCCGAGACCGAACCAGGAAGAAATAGAAAATATGAACAGACCAATCACAAGCACTGAAATTGAAACTGTGATTAAAAATCTTCCAACAAACAAAAGCCCAGGACCAGATGGCTTCACAGGCGAATTCTATCAAACATTTAGAGAAGAGCTAACACCTATCCTTCTCAAACTCTTCCAAAATATTGCAGAGGGAGGAACACTCCCCAACTCATTCTATGAGGCCACCATCACCCTGATACCAACACCAGACAAAGATGTCACAAAGAAAGAAAACTACAGGCAAATATCACTGATGAACATAGATGCAAAAATCCTCAACAAAATACGAGCAAACAGAATCCAACAGTACATTGAAAGGATCATACACCATGATCAAGTGCGGTTTATTCCAGGAATGCAAGGATTCTTCAATATACGCAAATCAATCAATGTGATACACCATATTAACAAATTGCAGGAGAAAAACCATATGATCATCTCAATAGATGCAGAAAAAGCTTTCGACAAAATTCAACACCCATTTATGGTATAAGCCCTGCAGAAAGTAGGCATAGAGGGAACTTTCCTCAACATAATAAAGGTTATACATGACAAACCCACAGCCAACATCATCCTCAATGGTGAAAATATGAAACCATTTCCACTAAGATCAGGAACAAGACAAGGTTGCCCACTCTCACCATTATTATTCAACATAGTTTTGGAAGTGTTAGCCACAGCAATCAGAGAAGAAAAAGAAATAAAAGGAATACAAATCTGAAAAGAAGAAGTAAAGCTGTCACTGTTTGCAGATGACATGATACTATACATAGAGAATCCTAAAGATGCTACCAGAAAACTACTAGAGCTAATCAATGAATTTGGTAAAGTAGCAGGATACAAAATTAATGCACAGAAATCTCTTGCATTCCTATACACTAATGATGAAAAATCTGGAAGTGAAATTAAGAAAACACTTCCATTTACCATTGCAACAAAAAGAATAAAATATCTAGGAATAAACCTACCTAAGGGGACAAAAGACCTGTATGCAGAAAATTATAAGACACTGATGAAAGAAATTAAAGATGATACAAATAGATGGAAAGATATACCATGTTCTTGGATTGGAGGAATCAACATTGTGAAAATGACTCTACTACCCAAAGCAATCTACAGATTCAGCGCAATCCGTATCAAACTACCAATGGCATTTTTCACAGAACTAGAACAAAAAACTTCACAATTTGTATGGAAACACAAAAGACCCCGAATAGCCAAAGCAATCTTGAGAACGAAAAATGGAGCTGGAGGAATCAGGCTCCCTGACTTCAGACTATACTACAAAGCTACAGTAATCAAAACAGTATGGTACTGGCACAAAAACAGAAACATAGATCAATGGAACAGGATAGAAAGCCCAGAGATAAACCCACGCACATATGGTCACCTTATCTTTGATAAAGGAGGCAAGCATATACAGTGGAGAAAAGACAGCCTCTTCAATAAGTGGTGCTGGGAAAACTGGACAGATACATGTAAAAGTATGGAATTAGAACACTCCCTAACACCATACACAAAAATAAACTCAAAATGGATTAAAGACCTAAATATAAGGCCAGACACTATCAAACTCTTAGAGGAAAACATAGGCAGAACACTCTATGACATAAATCACAGCAAGATCCTTTTTGACCCAGCTCCTAGAGAAATGGAAATAAAAACAAAAAAAAAAACAAATGGCACCTAATGAAACTTAAAAGCTTTTGCACAGCAAAGGAAACCATAAACAAGACCAAAAGACAACCCTCAGAATGGGAGAAAATATTTGCAAATGAAGCAACTGACAAAGGATTAATCTCCAAGATTTACAAGCAGCTCAGGCAGCTCAATAACAAAAAAACGAACAACCTAATCCAATAATGGGCAGAAGACCTAAATAGACATTTCTCCAAAGAAGATATACAGATTGCCAACAGACACATGAAAGAATGCTCAACATCATTAATCATTTCAAAACTACAATGAGGTATCATCTCACACCGGTCAGAATGGCCATCATCAAAAAATCTAGAAACAATAAATGCTGGAGAGCGTGTGGAGAAAAGGGAACACTCTTGCACTGTTGGTGGGAATGTAAATTGATACAGCCACTATGGAGAACAGTATGGAGGTTCCTTAAAAAACTAAAAATAGAACTACCATATGATCGAGCAATCCCACTACTGGGCATATACCCTGAGAAAACCACAATGCAAAAAGAGTCATGTACCAAAATGTTCATTGCAGCTCTATTTATAATAGCCAGACATGGAAGCAACCTAAATGTCCATCATCGGATGAATGGATAAAGAAGATGTGGCACATATATACAATGGAATATTACTCAGCCATAAAAAGAAACGAAATGGAGTTATTTGTAGTGAGGTGGATGGAGTTAGAGTCTGTCATACAGAGTGAAGTAAGTCAGAAAGAGAAAAACAAATACAGTATGCTAACACATATATATGGAATCTAAGGGGAAAAAAAAAAGGTCATGAAGAACCTAGTGGCAAGACAGGAATAAAGACACCGACCTACTAGAGAATGGACTTGAGGATATGCGGAGGGGGAAGGGTAAGATGTGACAAAGTGAGAGAGTGGCATGGACATATATACACTACCAAACGTAAAATAGATAGCTAGTGGGAAGCACCTGCAAAGCACAGGGAGATCAGCTCTGTGCTTTGTGACCATCTAGAGTGGTGGGATAGGGAGGGTGGGAGGGAGGGAGATGCAAGAGGGAAGAGATATGGGAACATATGTATATGTATAACTGATTCACTTTGTTATAAAGCAGAAATTAACACACCATTGTAAAGCAATTATACTTTAATAAAGATGTTTAAAAAAAAAGACTCAAACTAGTTCACACTCAGCCTTCAGCAATTATTCAATATTACCACTTATACTTAAACTGTTCCTACCAGTTACTGGCTCCAATGGCTTCTGCTTCTGGTAAGCTGATCTTGGCTGTGGTTCTCTATATTCACTTGTCTCTCCACATTTCAGAGTAACGGTTTGCCCCACAACTTCAATTCTCAAATGTATCCAAGAAAATTCATTGATTTTCAGTTTGCTTGGATTTTTTCTTGTTTTAAGGAGGGCAGTGACAACTTCCAAACTCTTTACATATCAAAGTTGAACCTGGAATTCCTCTCTGATTAGATTAAGGGGGTTTTGGGGTTTGCTTTCTTCAAATATTGACTTTGTATCCTGTGTCCACCCTAAACGCACCTATTAATTCTTGGATATTTTTGGTAGATTCCTTGGGATTTCATACATAGACAATCAGGTCCTCTGCAAACAGAAATCGTTCTCTTTCTTCCTTTGCAATCTGTATGCCTTTTTCCTTACTTATTGCACAGGCTAGGACTAACAATATGATGTTGAATAGAGTGATGAGGCATCCTCCCTTTTTCCAGGTCTTATGGAAATGAATTCAGTCTTTCACCATTCAGTATGATGGCGGCTGTAGGTATACTGTTAAGTTGCTTTCTGTTTTTAGTTTTCTGAGAGAGTTTATCAAGAATGGAACTTGATTATATTATTTTCTTCTTTGTGTATGTTAACATGATAAAATTCATTGATTTTCAACTGTGAACCAGACTTGCATTCTCAGGATAAAACCCCTTCGATCATGTTATCCTTTTTATATATTACTGGATTCAGTTTGTTAATATTTTGTTGAGGATGTCTACATTTTTATCCACAAGGGATACTGTTCTAAAGATTTGTTCAAACGGCTGGGACTTCCCTGGCTCTTCAGTGATTAAGACTCCGTGCTCCTGATGCAGGGGGCAAGGGTTTGATCCCTGGTCAGGGAACTAAGATCCCCCATGCCGCACAGTGCAGCCTAAAAAAAAAAAGGATTTCTTCAAATGCCGTTTTATGGATTTGTTATCAGAGAAATGCTGATATCATAAAAATTCATTAAAAATTATTCTCTCCTCTTCTATATTCTGGAAGGTATTTGTAGAATTGGTCTTATTTCTTCTTTGTGCATTTTGTAGAATTCACCAGTGAATATGTAACCAAGCAGGACCCCATGGGGCCTTCCCAGGACAGACCCTCCCCCATATCCTCTACTTTAGCTCCTCTCTGAAGTACCTAGATAATAGTATTTGATGCACATTTCCTGAGTTGTTTTGCAGATGTAAAAATCCCCCCTCTCCAACAAATGGAAGATGTTAAGTACTTGAGACCATGAGTACATAGTCTCAGGCCTTCTGGAGCCGAAGGACTGATAACGTTAACCCCTGTGACACCACCCTTATACCTCACCATCAGCCAATCAGAGAATTGTGCACAAGCTGATCACATACCCTTCGAACCCCCGCTCCCTCACCTGGCTTTTAAAATTGCTTTGCCGAAACCCTTCAGGGAGCTCGGGGCTTTTTAGGGCATGAGCCACCTCGTCTCCTTGCATGGCCTTGCAATAAATCTTTCTCTGCTCCAAACTCCGACGTTTCAGTTTGTTTGGCCTCAATGTGTATTGCGCACACGAACTTATGTTAACAAATACATCAGGAACTGGAATCTTCTGTTGGAAGTATTTACACTACAAATTCAATTTATTTAATAGATATAATACTATTTAGTTTGTGCATTTCTTCTTGAGTGAGTTTTGGTAGTTTGTGTCTTTAAAGAATTGTTCCATTTCATCTAAACTGTCACCTTTATGAGCATAGAGTTGTTCATAGAAAATGGTGTGCTGCTAAATGTTTAACAATGGGCTCTCCATGAATATAAAGGCCTGATCTGTACTGTTTGCCAATTTTTTTTGCTTAAATACTACAACCATGCCTGATATCATAACTGGTTTAACAACTAGTTTCAAAAGTTCTGAAATGTAATAATTGGCCCTCATGAGCCAGTATGAGCCAGCTCCACAGTTCACACTATTTCGTTATTATCCTTTTTTAATGCCTGGAGAGTCTGTAATGAGGAACATTCTTTCTTTCCTTAATATTGAAAATTTGTCTTCTCCATTTTTGTCTTGGTCAGTTGACTAGAGGTTTATCAATTTTGTTGGTCTCTTTAAAGAATAAGTTTGTTTCACTGACGTTTTCTATTTCTCTGTATCTATTTCATTGATTTCTGCTCTTTATTATTTCTTCTGCTTATTTTGGGTTTAATTTGCTCTTCCTTTTCTAGTTTCTTAAAGAGAAAGCTTAGATTATTTATTTGAGACTCTTCTTTTCTAATATAAGCAGATAATCCTAGGGTTTTTCCTCTAAGCAGTGCTTTAGTTGTAGTCCACCAATTGTAGTATGTTGTATTTTTATCTTCTTTCAGTTCAAAGTATTTTCTAACTTTCCTTGACATTTATCTTTTATCTATGGGTTATTTAGAGGTGTGTTTTTTTAATATTTGGGAATTTTCCAATTCTAAAAAAACCAAACAGAAATTCTGGAGTCAAAGAACTCAACAAATGCAGTAGAATGCACTGAAAATAGAGCAGATCAGATGAAAGAGAGAATAAGTGAGCTGTAAGATAGGAATCTAAAAATAATTTGGGTAGAAGACGAGATAGAGCTAAGGTTTTTAAAAAGTAAAAAAAAAAGAAAAAAGAAAAAAAAATCCCTGCAAGAGCTATCAGACTCCATTATTAGAGCCAACATAAGAATAATGGGTATACCAGAAAGAGAAGAAAAAGAAAAGGGGGCAGAGAGTTTACTTAAGGAAATAATAGTTGAGAAATTCCAAACCTGGGCAAAGACCTGGACATACATGAAGTTAATTGATCACCTTATTATCTCAGTGCAAAAAAACCTTCTCCAAGACACACTATAATGTAGCTGTCAAAAGTCAATGATACAGAAAAAAAATCTTAAAGACTGCTGTTGGGGGTGGTGGGGAGTAACCTGAAAAAACACCAAAAAACCCACTAGACTACCATCAAATTTCTCAGCAGAAACTCTACAGGCCAGGAGGGAGTGGAATGACATATACAAAATATTGAAAGATAAAAATTGTCACCCAGAAAACTCTATCCAGCAAAGTTATCCTTCAGATATGAAGGAGAAACAAAGGCTTTCCTAGACAAACAAAAGCTGAGGGAATTTGCTACCACTAGACCTGCCTTACAAGAAATGTTGAAAGGAACTCTTCTATCTGAAAAGAAAAGACAAAAGTACACAAAACTCTGAGTAAGGTGATAAATAGGACTAGGAAACTGTAACTCTATTTTAGAATAGGGTGTTAAACATTTGATTATAGCATAAAGGTTAATGGAAAAGAGCACTAAAATGAACTACAGCCACTATAATTCAGTAATGAAATCACAGTATAAAAAGAGATAATTTCTGGCAGCAAAATTATAAAAGGGGAAGAACAAAAGGACAGAACCTGTATGGGCAAATGAAGATAAGTTGCTATCAGTAGAAAATGGACTAATTTATTTATGAGACATTTTATTCAAACCTCATGGTAACTGCAAAAGAAAAATCTAGTGCAGAGACATGAAACATTTAAAAAGGGGGAAACTGAGCAAACTATCATGGAAAACCAATTTAAAAAGGTATACGAAGAGCTTGGCCAAGATGACAGAGTAGGAAGACCCTCAGCTCACCTCTCATGGGTTCACCAAAATTACAACTATTTACAGAGCAACTATTGATGAGAAAGACCAGAATCTAGCAGAAAAAATCTTCTATAATTAAGATATAAAGAAGGAATCATGAGACATGTAGGAGGGGTGAGGTTGCAGTGTACTCAAAACCCATATCCCCAGGTAGGAAACCCACAAATGGGAGGTTAATTGCAATTGCAGAAGTCTTCCCCAAGAAGCAATAGTTCTGAGCCCCACATCGGGCTCCCCAGCCAAGGGATCCTGCACCAGGAAGATCACCCCCCAGAGCATTTGGCTTTGAAGGCCAGCAGGTCTTACTTTTGGGAGACACAGAGGGCTGTGGGAAATAGAGACTCCATTTCTTTTTTTTTTTTTTCTTTAATAAATTATTTATTTATTTATGGTTGTGTTGGGTCTTCGTTGCTGCACGCGGGCTTTCTCTAGTTGTGGCGAGTGGGGTCGTTGTGGTGTGCAGACTTCTCATTGCAGTGACTTCTCTTGTTTCAGAGCACAGGCTCTAGGCGTGTGGGCTTCAGTAGTTGTGGCACGTGGACTCAGTAGTTGTGGTTCCCGGGCTCTAGAGCATAGGCTCAGGAGTTGTGGCACATGGGCTTATTTGCCCTGCAGCATGTGGGATCTTCCCAGACCAGGGCTCAAACCCATGTCCCCTGCATTGGCAGGCGGATTCTTAACCACTGCGCCACCAGGGAAGTCCCAGAAACTCCGTTCTTAAAGGGCAAACACAAAATCTCACATGATCCAGGACCCAGGGCAGAAGCAGAAATTTGAAAGAAGCCTGGTTTAGACATATCTGCTGACCTCAAAGAGTCTCCCAGAGAGGCAGGAGGCAACTGGAGCTCATCCTGGGGACAAAAACACTGGTAGCAGCCATTTTCGGGAGCTCATTCTACCACATGGACACTGGTGCTGGCAAGCACCATTTTGCAATCCTCCCTCTAGCTTATTAGCACTGAGACCCAGCCCAACCCAACAGCCTGTCAGCACCAGTACTGAGACACCTCAGGCCAAGCAGCTACCTAGGTGGGGACACAGCTCCACTCTCCAGCAGGCAGGCTGCCTTAAGACCCCCTGAGCCCACAGGTGACCTGGGACACAGCCCACACACCAGTGCATAGGCACTAGACCCAGGACCCCAGGGCCCTGCAGCCAGAGACCCTAGGACACACCTCTGCCAGTGAGTGGACTGGCACTAGCCCCAGGACTCAGCTTCATCCACTGGTGGGTGGGAACCAGCAACAGGATCCCTTGGGCCCTGACCCCACCAACCAGCAGGTGGACATCAGCCCCAGGACCAATGCAGCCCCAGAGCCTGCCATAGCAGGAGCCAAACCACCTACCAGCAGGCTGGTACCACCTCAGGACCCCCTGGGTCATAGCCTACCAGAAGGTAGGCTTACCAGAACCTACCAGAAGGCTAACACCAGCTCTGAGACACATTGGGCCCCTCACCCAGCTATCCAAGGATACAGCCCCACCCACCAGTGGGCTGACATAAGCTTTTGGACACCCTGGACTCCACAGCCAGCTGTGTAAGGAACTGGCTCCACCCAACAGCAGGCCACACCAGCTCCAGGACCCCCAGGACCCTGCAGCAAGAGATTCTGACACCCACCTCTACCCACCAGTGAACTGGCACTAGCCCATGATGCCCCAGGCCCTGGCCCCACACCAGCAGGCCACACCAGCACCAAGATACCTTGGACTCCTCAGCCAGCCACTCTGGGATCCAGTGCCACTCACCAGCAGGCCAGTACCAGTTTTGAGATACCTTGGAAACCACAGCCAGCCATGTCAGGAACCAGCCCCCCCACCAGCAGGCCAACAAAAGCAGTAAAATCAAATACATCTGCAATTAGCATTAAGGGATAAAACACAAAAAGCAGTAAGATATGATGTCAAAAACCATGGGGAAAGAAGACTGAAAATGCAGAGTTATTAAAATGAGTTAGAAATTAAGAGATTAGCAACTTAAAACATTTATATATATATATATAAGTATATATATAAATACATACATGTAAATAGATACACACACACACACACACATAAACACACATTGCTATTATACACCTCATGGTAACCAGAAACCACAAATCTATAACAGATACACACACAAAAAAGAGAAAGGAATCCAAACATAACACTAAAGGTAGTCATCAAATCACAAGGAAAGAGGAAAAAAGAAGACAAAAGGAACAAAAAAGAACTATAAAAACAATTAACAAAATGGCAATAAGTATATACCAATCTGTAATTACTTTAAATGTAAATGGCCTAAATGTTCCAGTCAAAAGACCTAGAGTGGCTGAATGAATACAAAAACAAGACCCATATGTATGGTACCTACAAGAGACTCACTTCAGATCTAATGACACAGACATAGAGAAAGGAGGGGATGGAAAAAGATATTGCATGTAAATGGAAACAAAGAAAAAGCCAGGGTAGCAGTACTTATATAAGACAAAATAGACGTTAAAGCAAAGATTGTAACAAGAGACAAAGAAGGACATTACATAATGATCAAGGGATCAACCAAAGAAGGTATAAAAATTGAAATACGTATTTATCTGACATAGGAGCACCTAAATACACAAAGCAAATATTAACAGAAAAACAGGTAGAAAAACATAATAATACTATGAGAATTTAACACCCCACTTGCATCAATGGACAGATCATCCATAGAAAATCAATAAGGGAGATCAGCTCAGTGCTTTGTGACCACCTAGAGGGGTGGGATAGGGAGGGAGGGAGTGAGACACAACAGGGAGGGGATATGGGGATATATGTATACGTATAGCTGATTCACTTTGTGATAGAGCAGAAACTAACACACCATTGTAAAGCAATTATACTCCAATACAGATGTGAAATAAATAAATAAAAATAAAAAGATAAGTGTAAAACATGAAAAAAAAAGAAAATCAATAAGAAAACACTGGCCTTAAATGACACATTAGACGAAATGTGTATCTATTAGACTTAATAGAACATTCCATTCAAAAGCAGCAGGAGACAGACACATTCTTTTTGAGTGCACATGGAACATTCTGCAGGAAAGGCCACAAGACAAGTCTCAATAAATTTAAGAAGATTGAAATGATATCAAACAACTGTCCTGACCAAAATGTTATGAGACTAGAAATCAACCACAAGGAAAAAAACTGCAAATACACAAACACGTAGAGACTAAACAATAAGCTTACTAAACAACCAATGGATCACTGAAGAAATCAAAGAAGAAATTTTAAAATACCTGGAGACAAATGAAAACAAACCAACATCTATGGAACACAGCAAAAGCAGTTTTAAGCGGGAAGTTTATAGTGACACAAGACTACCTCAGGAAACAAGAAAAATCTGAAATGAACAACCTACCCTTACACCTAAAGGAACTAGGAAAAGAACACACAAAACCCAAAGTTTAGAATGAAAGAAATATAAAGATCAGAGCAAAAATCAATGAAATACAGACTAAAAAAATAAACAATAGAAAAGATGGATGAAACTAAGATCTGGTTCTTTTAAAAGGTAAACAAAATTGATAAACCTTTAGCCATAGTCATCAAGAAAAAGACAGCATCCTTAGCAGGTGCAAACTATTATATATAGAATGGATAAACAACAAGGTTCTATTGTATGGCCCAGGGAACTATATTCAATATTCTGTAATAAATCATAATGGAAAAGAATATGAAAGAGAATATTTCATATATATATATGTATATATATATATATATGTATATATATATATATATATATATCTGAATCACTTTGCTATACACCAGAAACTAAGACGATATTGTAAATCAACTACACTTCAATAAAAAATAAATTAAAAAAAAGAAAAAGACAGGGCCCAAATCAATAAATCAGAAATGAAAAAAGTTACAACTGACACCACAATAATATAAAGTATCACGAGACATTACTACAAACAACTATATGCCGATAAACTGACAATCTAGAAGAAATGGAAAAACTCCTAGAAATGTAAAATCTCCTAAGATTGAACCAGGAAGAAATAGAAAACATGAACAGACCAATTACCAGTAGTGAAACTGAATCAGTAGTATAAAGACAAACAAACAAAAACAACAACAACAAAAACCCAATTCCCAATAAACAAAGTCCAGGACCAGAGGGCTGCAAAGGTGAATTATACCAATGTTTAGAGAAGAGTTAACACTTATCTTCCTCAAAATATTCCCAAAAATTGCAGAGGAAGGAACGCTTCCAAACTCATTCTATGAGGCCAGCATCACCCTAATACCAAAACCAAAGATACAACACACACAGAAAAAATTACAGGCCAATATCACTGAATAACATAGGTGCAAAAATTCTAAACAAAATATTACAAACCGAATTCAACAACACATTAAAAGGTCCATACACCATGATCAAGTGGGATTCATCCCAGGGATACAAGAATGGTTCAGTATCCACAAACCAATGTGATACACCACATTAACAAATTGAAGAATAAAAATCATACGATCATTTCAATAGATGCAGAAAAGCTTTTGACATGGTTCAACATCCATCTATGATAAAAACTCTCAACAAAGTGGGTATTGAGGGAACATATGCCAGCATAAGAAAGACCATGTATGATAAGCCCACAGCTAACATCATTGTCAAAGGTGAAAAGCTGAAAGCATTTCTTCTAAGATCAGGATCAAAACAAGGATGCCCACTCTCACCACTTTTTCTATATACTAACAATGAACTATCAGAAAGAGAATTAAGAAAATAATTCCACTTATCATTGCATCAAAAAGAATAAAATACCTAGGAATAAATCTAACTAAGGAAGTAAAAGAATTGAACTCAGAAAACTACAAGATGCTGATGAAATAACTGAAGACGACACAAACAGATGGAAAGATATACTGTGTTCATGGATTAGAAAATTAATATTGTTAAAATGACAATATTACCCAAGGCATCTACAGATTCAGTGTAATCCCTGTCAAAATACCAGTGGCATTTTTCATATATCTAGAACAAATAATTTTAAAATTTGTATGGAAACACAAAAGAGCCTGAAGAGCCAAAACCATTTTGACAAAGAACAGAGATGTAGGAATCATGCTCCTGGACTTCAGACTATACTACAAAGCTACAGTAATCAAAACAGTATGGGCCTTTCCAGTTTTTATAGCAGGAGGTGGTCCTGTCTCTTAAAGTAGAGGACTTCCCAAACACAAGAACAGTCTGGAGCTCAGAGTAGCCTGCCCAAGATATGCCATAATGGCATATTATTTTGAATTAAAGTTACTTGAGAGAGGAGATTCAAGATGGCAGAGGAGTAGAAGGACATGGAGTTCATCTCTCTCTACAGAAGCATCAGGAATACATCTATAGATGCAACAATTCTCTCAGAACACCAGCTGAAAACTAGCAGAAGACCTTGGACCCTGGAAAGAACTAGAAAAATCCCTACATAAGTAGGTAGGATGGAAAAAAGAAGGGAGAAAGAGGAGGAGAGGAAGAGGGACAGGACCTACATGCCAGGGCAGGGGAGCTGAAGCAGAGGAGAGATTCCCGAATTTGGGGAAGCCCTCTCTCCAACACGGATATCAACTGGGACAGAAGGGAAGCATCTGAGGTTGTCGGAAGAGGGTCAAGTGGCCAATCTGTGACAGATGGGACAGAGTGAGAAATACACAGATGGTCTGTACCACGGCCCAACATGCCCCGGACTGGGAGGTGTGTTCAAAGGTGTGCAAGGGAGCTGGGAGCTGGAGTGTGGGGATTTGACAAGAGGCCTGGAGCGAGAACTGCTGTTGGCTGTGGGTAGACGGACTGAGGGGACAGGAGGGAGGAAACCCACAGCAGGGAATGCCTACAGAGGAAGATTGGACTGCCTTGGAAGCAGGGCATTACTGCTGAGTCACACACAGGGGAAGGAGCTGCTACTGTAACCTCTCTCTCCCCACATGCCAGCGCCTGCTGCTGAGCAATAAAAAAAAGCCCCCTCACAGCTGGCCCTCATGAACTGGCTGCAGGGAAAAAAAAAAAAAAAGCCCAGGGGAGGGACCCCCACAATGGCAGAGGAGGAAGACGTGGAGATCACCCTCCTCCCCACAAATACATCAGAAATACATCTACATGTGGAAAAATTCCTACAGAACACCTACTGAATGCTAGCAGAAGACCTCAGACTTCTCAAAAGGCAAGAAACTCCCCACGTACCTGGGTAGGGAAAAAGGAAAAAGAAAAAACAGAGACAAAAGATTAGGGATGGGACCTGCACCTCTGGGAGGAGGAAAACTTTCCACACACTAGGAAGCCCCTTCACTGGCAGAGACGGGGGGTGGGAGGGGGGAAGCTTCAGAGCCATGGAGGAGAGCGCAGCAACAGGGGTGCAGAGGGCAAAGCAGAGAGATTCCCGCACAGAGGATCGGTGCCAACCAGCACTCACCAGCCTGAGAGGCTTGTCTGCTCACCCACCAGGGTGGACGGGGGCTGTGAGACGAGGCTTGGGCTTCAGAGGTCAGATCCCAGGGAGAGGACTGGGATTGGCTGTGTGAACACAGCCTGAAGGGGGCTAGTGTGCCACAGATAGCTGGGAGGGAGCCCGTGAAAAACTCTGGATCTCCCTAAGAGGCAAGAGACCGTTGTTTCAGGGTGCACGAGGGGAGGGGATTCCCTTCCAGTGTGCCAACAGAAGGCAGAGCACCGCCTAAATGAGCTCCAGAGATGGGCGCGAGCTGCGGCTATCAGCTTGGACACCAGAGACGGGCATGAAACGCTAACACTGCTGCTACAGCCACCAAGAATCCTGTGTATAAGCACAGGTCACTATACACAGCCCCCCCACCCCACCCCGGGAGCCTGTGTAGCCTGCCAATGCCAGGGTTCCGTGATCCAGGGACAACTTCCCAGGGAGAACACAAGGCACACCTCAGGCTGTTGCAATGTCATACTGGCCCCTGCCACTGCAGGCTCGCCCGGCATTCCAATTATAACTACTGTACACCTCCCTCTCCCTGGCATGAGTGAGCCAGAGCCCCTTATCAGCTGCTGCTTTAACCCCATCCTGTCTGGGCAAGAACAGAAGGCTGAGGGCAACCTACACGCAGAGGTGGGGCCTAAACCAAAGCTGAACCCCAGGAGCTGTGCAAACAAAGAAGAGAAAGAAAAATTTCTCCATGCAGCTTCAGGAGCAGTGGATTAAATACCCAAAATCAATTTGAGGTACCCTACATCTGTGGAATACTTGAATAGACAATGAATCAGCCCAAAATTGAGGCAGTGGACTTTGGGAGCAACTGTAGACTTGGGGTTTGCTGTCTGCAACTGACTAGTTTCTGATTTTTATGTTTATCTTAGTATAGCTTTTAGCACTTGTTCTCATTGGTGGATTTGTTTATTGGTTTGGTTGCTCTCTTCTTTTATTTAATTACTTTTTTATTTTTGTATTTTAATTATTTTTTTATTTTAATAATTTTATTGTATTTTTTTCTCTTATTTTTCTCCCCCTTTTCTTCTGAGCCATGTGGCTGACAGGGTCTGGGTGCTCCAGCCAGCTATCAGGCCTGAGCCTCTGAGTTGGGAGAGCCGAGTTCAGAATATTGGAACACCAGAGACCTCCTGGCCCCAAGTAATATCAATCAGCGAGAGCTCTACCAGAGATCTAAGTCTCAATGCTAAGACCCAGCTCCACGCAACAGCCAGCAAGCTCCACTGCTGGATGCCTCATGCCAAACAACTAGCAAGAGAGGGACACAACCACACACATTAGCAGAGAGGCTGGCTAAAATCATAATAAGGTCACAGACACCCCAAAACACACCACCGGACGCAATCCTACCCACCAGAAAAAGAAGATCCAGCCTCATCCACCAGAACACAAGCACCAGCCCCCTCCACCAGGAAGCCTACACAACCCACTGAACCAACCTCACCCACTGGGGGTAGACACCAAAAACAACGGGAACTATGAACCTGCAGCCTGCGAAAAGGAGATCCCAAACACAGTAAGTTAAGCAAACTGAGAAGACAGAGAAACACACAGCAGATGAAAGAGCAAGGTAAAAACCCACCATAACAAACAAATGAAGAAGAAATAGGCAGTCTGAAAAAATATTCAGAGTAATGATAGTAAATATGATCCAAAATCTTGGAAATAGAATGGAGAAAATACAAGAAACGTTTAACAAGGACTAGAGGAACTAAAGAGCAAACAAACAAAGATGAACAACAAAATAAATGAAATTTAAAATTTTCTAGAAGGAATCAATAGCACAGTAACTGAGGGAGAAGAACGGATAAGTGACCTGGAAGATAAAATAGTGGAAATAACTACCACAGAGCAGAATACAGAAAAAAGAATGAAAAGAATTGAAGACAGTCTCAGAGACCTCTGGGACAACATTAAACGCACCAACATTCAAATTACAGAGGTCCCAGATGAAGAAGAAAAAAAGAAAGGGTCTGAGAAAATCTTTCAAGAGATTATAGTTGAAAACTTCCCTAATATGGGAAAGGAAATAGTCAGTCAAGTCCAGGAAGCAGAGAGAGTCCCATACAGGATAAATCCAAGGAGAAACACGCCAAGACACATATTCATCAAAATACCACAAATTAAATACAAAGAAAAAATAGTAAAAGCAGCAAAGGTAAAACAACAAACAACATACAAGGGAATCCCCATAAGACTAACAGCTGATCTTTCAGTAGAAACTCTGCAAGCCAGAAGGGAGTGGCAGGACATTTTAAAAGTAATGAAAGGGAAAAACCTACAACCAAGATTACTCTACCCGGCAAGAATCTCATTCAGATTCGACAGAGGAATTAAAACCTTTACAGACAAGCAAAAGCTAAGAGAATTCAGCACCACCAAACCATTTAAAACAAATGGTAAAGGAACTTCTATAGGAAGGAAAAACAAAAGAAGGAAAAGACCTACAAAAACAAACCCAAGACAATGAAGAAAATGGTAATAGCAACATACATATCGATAATTACCTTAAATGTAAATAGATTATAAACACTCCAACCAAAAGACATAGGCTGGCTGAATGGATACAAAAAGAAGACCTGTATATATGCTGTCTACAAGAGACCCACTTCTGACCTAGGGACACATACAAAGTGAAGGGATGGAAAAAGAAATTCCATGCAAATGAAAATCAAAAGAAAGCTGCAGTAGCAATTCTCATATCAGACAAAATAGACTTTAAAATAAAGACTATTACAAAAGACAAGGAAGGACACTACATAATGATGAAGGGATCAATCCAAGAAGAAGATATAATAATTGTAAATATTTATGCACCCAACATAGGAGCACCTCAATACATAAGGCAAATGCTAACAGCCATAAAGGGGAAATTGACAGTAACACCATCATAGTAGGGGACTTTGACACCCCACTTTCACCAATGGACCGATCATCCAAAATGAAAATAAATAAGGAAACACAAGCTTTAAATGACACATTAAATAGGTGGACTTAATTGATATTTATGTGAATTCCATCCAAAAACAACAGAATACACTTTCTTCACAAGTGCTCATGGAACATTCTCCAGGATAGATCATATCTTGGGACACAAATCAAGCCTTGGTAAATTTAAGAAAATTGAAATCTTATCAAGTATCTTTTCCGACCACAACGCTATGAGACTAGATATCAATTACAGGAAAAAATCTGTAAAAAATACAAACACATGGAGATGAAACAATACACTACTAAATAACCAAGAGATCACTGAAGAAATCAAAGAGGAAATCAAAAAATACCTAAAACAAATCACAATCAAAATACGATGACCCAAAACCTACAGGATGCAGCAAAAGCAGTTCTAAGAGGGAAGTTTATAGCAATACAATCCTACCTCAAGAAACAAGAAACATCTCAAATAAACAACCTGAACTTACACCTAAAGCCATTAGAGAAAGAACAAAAAAACCCCCAAACTTAGCCGAAGGAAAGAAATCATAAAGATCAGATCAGAAATAAATGAAAAAGAAATGATGGAAACAACAGCAAAGATCAATAAAACTAAACCTAAAACTAAAACTAAAACTAAAACTGGTTCTCTGAGAAGATAAACAAAATTGATAAACCATTAGCCAGACTCATGAAGAAAAAAAGGGAGAAGACTCAAATCAATAGAATTAGAAATGAAAAAGGAGAAGTAACCACTGACACTGCAGAAATACAAACGATCATGAGAGATTACTACAAGCAACTATATGCCAATAAAATGGACAACCTGGAAGAAATAGACAAATTCTTAGAAAAGCACAACCTTCCGACTGAAGCAGGAAGAAATAGAAAATATAAACAGACCAATCATAAGCATTGAAATTGAAACTGTGATTAAACATCTTCCAACAAGTAAAAGCCCAGGACCAGATGGCTTCACAGGCGAATTCTATCAAACATTTAGAGAAGAGCTAACACCTATCCTTCTCAATCTTTCCAAAATATGCCAGAGAAAGGAACACTCCCAGACTCATTCTATGAGACCCCCATCACCCTGATACCAAAACCAAAGATGTCAGAAAAAAAGAAAACTACAGGTCCATATCACTGATGAACATAGATGGAAAAATCCTCAACAAAATACTAGCAAACAGAATCCAACAGCACATTAAAAAGATCGTACACCAAGATCAAGTGGGATTTATCTCAGGAATGCAAGGATTCTTCAATATACGCAAATCAATGTGATACACCATATTAACAAATTGAAGGATAAAAACCATATGATAATCTCAACAGATGCAGAAAAGGTTTTTGACAAAATTCAACACCCATTTATGATAAAACTAAAAAACCTCCAGAAAGTGGGCATAGAAGGAACCTACCTCAACATAATAAAAGCCATATATGACAAACCCACAGCCAACATCATTCTCAATGGTGAAACCCTGAAAGCATTTTCTCTAGAGCAGGAACAAGACAGGGTGCCCACTCTCACTATTATTCAAGATAATTTTGGAAGTTGTAGCGATGGCAATCAGAGAAGAAAAAGAAATAAAAGGAATCCAAATTGAAAAGAAGAAGTAAAACTGTAACTGTTTTCAGACAACATGATACTATACATAGAAAATCCTAAAGATGCCACCAAAAACTACTAGAGCTGATCCATGATTGATAAAGTAGCAGGATACAAAATCAATGCACAGAAATCTCTGGCATTCCTATATACTAACAATGAGAAATCAGAAAGAGAAATTAAGAAAACACCCCCATTTACCACTGCAACAAAAAGAATAAAACACCTAGGAATAAACCTACTTAAGGACACAAAAGACTCATAAGCAGAAAACTATAAGACACTGATGAAATAAATTGAAGATGATACAAACAGATGGAGAGATATACCATGTTCTTCGATTGGAAAAATCAACATTTTGAAAATGACTATACTACCCAAAGCAATCTACAGATTCAATGCAATCCCTATCAAACTACCGATGGCATTTTTCACAGGACTAGAACAAAAAATTTCACAATTTGTATGGAAACACAAAAGACCCTGAATAGCCAAAGCAATCTTGAGAAAGAAAAACGGAGCTGGAGGAATTAGGTTCCTGGACTTCCAACTATACTACAAAGCTACAGTAATCAAGACAGTATGGTACTGGCAGAAACACAGAAATATGCAACAGGACAGAAAGTCCAGAGATAAACCCATGCACATATGGTCACCTTATCTTTGACAAAGGAGGCAAGAATATACAATGGAGAAAAGAAAGCCTCTTCAATAAGTGGTGCTGGGAAAACTGGGCAGCTACATGTAAAAGAATGAAATTAGAACACTCCCTAACACCATACACAAAAATAAACTCAAAATGGATTAAAGACCTAACTGTAAGCCCAGACACTATAAAACTCTTAGAGGAAAACATAGGCAGACCACTCTATTACATAAATCACAGCAAGATCCTTTTTGACCCAGCTCCTAGAGTAATGGAAATAAAACCAAAAAAAAATAAATGGGACCTAATGAAACTTAAAAGCTTTTGTACAGCAAAGGAAACCATAAACAAGATGAAAAGACAACCCTCAGAATGGTAGAAAATATTTGCAAATGAAGCAACTGACAAAGAATTAATCTCCAAAATATACAAGCAGCACATGCAGCTCAATATCAAAAAAATAAACAACCTAATCCAAAAATGGGCAGAAGACCTAAATAGACATTTCTTCAAAGAAGATATACAGATTGCCAACAAACACATGAAAGGATGCTCAACATCACTAATCATTAGAGAAACGCAAATCAAAACTACAATGAAGTATCACCTCACACCAGTCAGAATGGCCAAAACTCTAGAAACAATAAATGCTGGAGAGGATGTCGAGAAAGGGAACCCTCTTGCACTGTTGGTGGGAATGTAAATTGATACAGCCACTGTGGAGAACAGTATGGAGGTTCCTTAAAAAACTAAAAATAGAACTACCATATGATCCAGCAATCCCACTACCGAACATATACCCTGAGAAAACCATAATTCAAAAAAAGTCATGTAGCACAATTTTCACTGAAGCACTATTTACAATAGCCAGGACATGGAAGCAATGTCCATAGACAGATGAATGGATAAAGAAGAAGTGGCACATATGTACAATGGAATATTACTCAGCCATAAAAAGTAATAAAACTGAGCTATTTGTAGTGAGGTGGATGGACCTAAAGTCTGTCATACAGAGTGAAGTAAGTCAGAAAGAGGAAACCAAATACCATATGCTAATGCACATATATGGAATCTAAAAAAATGGTACTGATGAACCTAGTGGCAGGGCAGGAATAAAGACACAGACATAGAGAACAGACTTGAGGACACAGAGGGGGAAGGGGAAGGTGGGATGAAGTGAGAGAGTAGCACTGACATATATACACTACCAAATGTAAAATGGATGGCAGAGCGGCAAGCTGCTGCATAGCACGGGGAGATCAGCTTGATGCTTTGTGACAACCTAGATGGGTGGGATAGGGAGGGAGGGAGGGAGCCTCAAGAGGGAGGGGATATGGGGATATATGTATACATACAGCTGATTCACTTTGTTGTATAGCAGAAACTAACACAACATTGTAAAGCAATTATACTCCAATAAAAATATTTAAAAAAAAACAGCATGGTACTGGGACAAAAACAAATATATAGATCAATGGATCAGAATAGAGAGCCCAGAAATAAACCCACGCATATATATCGAAAGAAAAGGAAAACGCTCTTTTGAAAAGATACACGCACCCCAATGTTCATAGCAGCATTATTTATAGTATCCAAGATATGGAAGCAACCTAAATGTCCATCAACAGATGAATGGATAAAGAAGATTTTGTATATATATATATATATATATATACACACACACAATGGTATATACTCTTCAATGTGGTATATTGGTATATATAATGGTATGCTCTTCAGCCATATAAAAAGAATTAAATCTTGCCATGTGCAACAACAAGAATGGACTTGGAGGGTATTACACTAAGTGAAATAAGTCATACAGATAAAGACATCTAGTGTATATTTTCACTTATATGTGGAATCTAAAAAGTGAAACAAACAAATGAACATAACAGAAACATTCTCACCCTAAATGCAAATGAATTGAACTCACCAAACAAAAGGCACTGAGTGGTTGGACAGATTAAAAAACAAGACCCAACAATATGCTGCCTTTAGGACACTCATTTCAGCTATAAAGTCACACATAGGCTCCAAGAGAAGGGATACAAGATGATACTCTAGGCAAATGATAACCAAAAACAAATGGGTGTAGCCATACTTATGACAGATAGATAGACTTCAATCCAAAAATGATAACAAGAGATAAAAGTAAATATATATAATGATATATTTATATAATGATAAAGGCGTCAATACCTCAAGAAGATATAGCAATCATAAATATATATGTTCCCAACACCCAAGGACCCAGAGGAGAAATAAAGAATAATACAATAAGAGTAGGGGACTTCAGTACCCCGCTAAGAGCAATAGATACATCATCCACATAGAAAATCAAGAAAATGTTGGAACTGAACCACACTTTAGAACAAATGAATTTAACAAACATATACAGAACATTTCATTCAACACCAGTAGAATACAAAAAAAAAAAAAAAAAGAATATATCATTCTTGAAGACACCTGAATAAATGAAGAATTCTTACAAAAAGAAAATTAGTAGAATACACATTGTTCTCAATTCTGAAATATATGGTCAACCAATATTCAAAGAACACTCAAGGGGGAAAAGACAGTCTCTTCAACAAATGGTACTGGGAAAACTGGAGAAAAACATGCAGAACAATGATACTGAACCCCTATCTCACAGCACTCACCAAAACTTACTCAAAATGGATCAAGACTTAAACATAAGACTGATACCATAAAACTCCCAGAGGAAAATGCAGAGAAGAAGCTCACCAATATTGGTTTTGGCAATGACTTTTTGGACATGATGCCAAAAGCATAAACATCAAAAGCAAAAATCAACAAATGGGACTACATCAAACTCAAAAGCTCCTTTACAGAAAGGGAACAACACAATGAAAAGACAGCCTAGAGAATGGGAGAAAACTTTTGCAAACCTTATATTGGATAAGGGGTTAATATCTAAAATATATAAAGAAAGTATACAACAACAACAACAACATAATAATGAATGTGATTAGAAAAATGGGCAGAACTAAATAGACATTTTCCAAAGAGGATATAAAAATGGCCAATAGGCACATGAGAAGATGCTCAACATCACTAATCATCAGGGACATGCAAATAAAAACTACAATGAGGTATTACCTCACACCTGCTAGAATGGCTATCATCAAGAAGACAAGAGACAACAGATGCCATCAAGGATGCAGTGAAAAGGGAACACTTTTACACTCATTGGTAAATTAGCCCAACCACTACAGAAAACAATATGGAGTTTCCTCAAAAAAATTAGAAAAAGATCTATCAAACGATCCAGCAATCCACTTCTGGGTATATACCCAAAGGAAATGAAAACAGGAGTTCAATGAGATATATGCACTCCCATATTTATTGCAGCATTATTCACAATAGCCAAGATATGGAAACAACTCAAATGCCCATCAGTGGATGAATGGATAAAAATTATGTGGTATATATACACAATAAAATATTACTCAGCCATGAGAAAGAAGGATATCCTGCCATTTTTGACAATATGGATGGACCTTGAGCACATAGGCTAAGCAAGATAAGTTAGACAGAGAATGACAAGTACTGTATGATATCACTTATACGTAGAATCTAAAACTATCAAACCTGCAAAAAGAAAAAAACACAGAGAGTAAATCAGTGGTTACCAGGGGATGGGGATTTGGGGATAATATTGGTGGTGTTGAAGGGTACAAACTTATACTGAGCACTAAATAAGCCACAGAGATCTAATGTATAGTATATTGAATATAGGTAATATTTTACTATATGCATGTAATATGATAAACATTGCTACAATGGCAACCATATTCAATATACAAATGTATCAAAGTAACACTGTACACCTTAAATTCACACAATGTTATATATCAAACTAAGCCAACTAAAATAAATTAATTAATTAAATATTTGGGAAGTTTTCAGATATCCTTCTACTAATGATTTCTAGATTAATTCCACTTTTGTCAGAGAACACCCTTGGTAAAATTTATATTCTTTTAAATGTGTCAAGATTTGTTTCATGGCCCAGAACATAGTCTATCTTCTATATATTTGTTGGTTTTCCTGTCTATTTGTTCTGTCAACTACTGAAAAAAAGTGTTAAAATGTCTACGTATAATTTTGGATTTTTCTATTTCTCCTTTAAGTTCATCAGAGTTGCTTCATGTAATTTGAAGTTTTATTATTCAGTGCATACACAATTAGGCTACTATGTGCTTTTGATGAATTGACTCATTTATTATTATATAATGTTCCTCTTTATCACTAATAATTTTCCTTGTTTTTGAAGGTTATTTTGCCTGATGTTGAAACCAAGCAGGATCCTCTCAGGCCCTCCTGGGTACAAAACCCTTTCCATGTCCCCCATTTCTTGTTTGTACGAAAAACGTTTCAGTCTCCTAGACCTTCCCTGAGTTCCAAGTGTCAGATTCAGTTACTAATTAGCAGGGTGAGAAAATGTAAAAAGAAAAAATAGTGCAGCATGGGGCAGGGCCCTGGTTCCTCCTGGGGTGGGATGGGGGGGATGTGCATAACAATTTGATACATATCTCTGAGTTCTTCTACAGGAACTAGGGCCCCCACCCAGGTGGAGGATGGTAACTTCAGGCTGAGCACAAGCACATGGACCCAGACTGGTTAGAACCAGAAGGCTGATGATTGAGATTCCTGGAACACCACCCTGTTACCTCACTACCAACCAATCAGAGGAAGGTTATAGACCCTGCAGCCCTCCCTCCAAATTTTGCCTATAAAAAGTCTTCCCTGAAAACCATCAGGGAGTTCAGACTTTTGGAGCACAATCTGCCCTTTCTCCTTGCTCAGCCCTTCAATAAACCTTTCTCTGCTCCAAACTCTGACATTTTGGTTTGTTTGGCCTCACTGTGCATTGGGCACATGAACTTGTGTGCAGCAACAGTATCAATATAGCCACTCCAGATTTAACTTGATTAGTGTTTGTATAGTATATATTTCTGCATTATTTTACCTTTAACCACTAAAACGTATTAAAATAACATTGTGGTTATAGTTGAAATGGGGTTCTTATAGACAGCATGAAGTTGAGTTTTTTATAATCCAACCTGATCATCTCTGTTTTTAATTGGTATGATTCAACTATTTACCTTGGTGTAGGTCTATTTCTGGGATCTCAATTCTGTTCCATTGATCTTCGTCTATTCTTTCATCAATATCATATATTTTTGATTACTTTACCTTTATAATAATTCTTAAACTCAAGTAGTGTGAGTTCTACAACCTTGTTCTTTTTCAAAACTATTTTGGCTCTTCTAGTTCCTTTGCCATTTCATAAAATTTTTATAACCCTTGTTAATACCTTAATAAAATAGCTTGCTAGGTTTCTTTCGTCTGCATTCTGTAGTTTTCAGCATACAGATCAGGCACACATATTTTCTTTTAGATTGATGCTCAAGTACCTGATTTATTTTTGGATGCTATTATAATGGTGCTATTTTAATTTCAAATTCCAATTCTTCATTACTGAAATATAGGAATACATTACTGGAATATAGGAATACAACTGATTTTGTATATAGACCTTGTATCCTGTGACCTTGTGAAACTGAGTTATTAGTTCTAGGAGCTTTTTTGTAGATTATTTTATAACTTCTACATAGACCACCAAGTTGTATGTGAATAGAAATAGTTTGCTTTCTTCCTTTCAAGTCTATTTGTCTGCATGCCCTTTATTTATCTTTCTTTCCACAATACATTGCCTCGGACTTCCAGTATGATGTTCAGTAGGAGTGGTAAGGGAGGTCATTCTTTTTAAAAAATTTTTATTTTATTGAAGTATAGTTGATTTACAATGTTGTATTAATTTCTGCTGTACAGCAAAGTTTAAGTTATATATACATTCTTTTTTATATTCTTTTTCATTATGGTTTATCACAGGATATTGATATAGCACAGGTCCCTGTGTTATACAGTAGGACCTTGTTGTTTATCCATTCTGTATATAATAGTTTGCATCTGCTAATCCCAAACTCCTAATCCATCTCTCTGCCACCCCTCCTCCCTCTTGGCAACCACAAGTCTGTTCTCTATGTCTGTGAGTCTGTTTCTGTTTGGTAGTTAAGTTCATTTGTGTCATACTTTAGATTCCACATATAAGTGATATCATATGGTATTCATCTTTCTCTTTCTGACTTCACTTAGTATGATCATCTCCAGGTCCATTCATGTTGTTCCAAATAGCATTATTTCATTATTTTTTACGGCTGAGTAGTATACCATTGTATGTATGTACCACAACTTCTTTATCCATTCATCTGAAGGTAGACATTTAGGTTGTTTCCATGTCTTGGCTGTTGTGAATAGTGCTGCTATGAACATACAGGTGCATGTATCATTTTGAATTATAGTTTTGTCTGAATATATGTCCAGGAGTGGGATTGCTGGATCATATAGCAACTCTATTTTTAGTTTTTTAAGGAACCTCCATGATGTTTTCCATAGTGGCTGTACCAATTTACATTAGGGAGGGCATTCTTGCCTTGTTCCCAATCTCAGGAGAAAAACATTCATTTTTTTCACCATTAAGAATAATGTTAGCTACAGGCTTTTAAAAGTTCTCCTTTGTTAGTTTAAGGAAGCTCTCTTCTATTCCTACTTTGCTGAGAGCTTTTAGTCACAAATGGAATTTTTGTTGAATGTTGTCAAATGCTTTTGCTGCATCAATTTAAGCGATTGTAGTCTTCTTTAGACTGTTGATACAGTAAATTACATTGACTGAATTTTTTAATGCTGAACCAGTCTTACACTCCCAAGATGGACCCCCACTTGGTCACGATATATTCTCTTTTTTATGTACTCATGGATTTGAGATGCTAATGTTTTGTCAAAGTGTTTTCTGTCTATGTTTATAAGTTACAATTATCATTGATACAGAGGGACATTATATTATGATTTTCTATTGTTACTGTAACAACACAAATTTAGTGGCTTGAAACAACACAAATATATTATTTTATAGTTTTGTAGGTTGGAAGACTTGTCTGGGTCTCACTTGGCTAAAATCGAGGTGCCAGCAGGTCTGTGTTCCTCTCTAGAGTTCCTTAGGGAAGGAAAATCCATTTGCTGTTCATTCAGGTTGTTGGCAGAATTTAGTTCCCAGTGGTTGTAGGACTGAGGTCCCCCATTTCCTTGTTGTCTATCAGCTAAAGGCCATCCTCATCTTCTAGATGCCACCAACATTCCTTGGCTCACAGCCTGGTTTCTTCATCTTCAAAGGGAGCAACGGTGGGTTGAGTCTTTCTCATGCTTTGAATATTTCCTGCCTTTTCTCCATTGTTGCAGTTCTCTGACTGCAACTAGGAAAGGTTCTCTGCTTTTAAGGACTCATGTGATTAGATTGAGCCCACCCAGATAATCCAGGATAATCTCATCATCTGAGGATCCATAACCTCAATTAAATCTGCAAAGACCTTTTTACCATGTATGGTAATATATTTACTGGTTCCAGGAATTAGGGCATGGCCATCTTTGGGAGGCCATTATTCTGTCATGAAAAAGGCAAATTCTCCAAGGACACATACTAATACTAAATATGTATGCTCTTAACAATGGAGCTTCAAAATACATGAAGCAGAACTGATAGATCCAAAAGAAAAATCGAAATCAACCACTGTGGTTGAAGACTTCATTACTCCTCTCTCAGTAATGGATAGAATAGGCAGAAAATCCTTAAGAACAGAGGCAATCTGAACATTATTAGCCAATTTGACCTAACAACATTTACAAAACAATCTCCTAAACAAATGTAGAGTACACATTCCTCTCACATGCTCTTGGAATATTAAGACAGACCATATTCTGGACAATAAGATGAATCTTAGTAAATATGAAAGAACAGCAATCACACAAAGAGTGCACTCAGATGAGAACAGAATTAAACTAGAAATCAGTAATAAGAAAATAACGGGGACATCTGCAAATATTTAGAAATTTGAAAAAATATTTCTAAAAAGCCCATGGTCAAGGGAGAAGGCTCAGGGGGACATTTTTCTATATTTAGAACTAAATTAAAATGCAAAATATCAAAATCTGCACAATGCAGCTGAAGCAGTGCTTATAGATAAACATACAGTATTAAATGCTTATGATAGAAAGAAAAAAGACTTAAAATCAGTAACCTAAGTTTCTACTTTACCAAACCAGAAACAAAAGATAAAAATCAAACCTAAGGCAAACAAAAGAAATACAATATAAAGATCTGAACAAAATCTATGAAATTAATAACAAAAAACAATAGAGAAATCAATGAAACCTTACTGTTCCTTTGCCAAGATCAATGCAATTGATATATCTCTAGCCAGCTGAACAAAAACGGGAAAGAACTACAAATTATGAAAAGCAGGGATAATAGAGGAAATATAATGACTAATCCCACAGTCATTAAAAGGATAATTTAAAATATTATGAACAACTCTGTCCATAAATTCAACAACTTAATGATACAGACCAATTCTTCAAAAGACACAAACTATCAACAACAGCTGAAGAAGAAAGATAACGTGAAGGCCATGTATCTATTAATGAAATTGACTTTATAAGTAACAACCTTCCAACAAAGAAAACTTAGGCTCAGGTGTGTTTACTGTTGAATTCTACCAAATACACAGGAAGAAATAATACAAATTCTACACAGCTTCTTCCAGGAAATAGAAGAGGACAGAACGTTTTCAACTCATTTTATGAGGTCAGCATTATCATAACACCAAAACCAGATAATGACATTACCAGAAAAGAAAAATGTAGACTAATATCCCATGTGAAAATACTCAGAATTTTAAATTTCAAACATTATAGTTTCTTAGTTACAAAAACTCTATTTGTTTTTTTTTATATCTTACGTATCTCATTATGTTCTTGTTTTCCTTTAAATCCTTGATACATTTGTAATAGCTTTTTAAAAAAATTTTACACAAGCTTTTTTAAAAATTTTTATTGGAGTATAGATGATTCATAATGTGTTAGTTTCCAGTGTAAAGTGAATCAGTTATCCATATACATATATCTACTCCTTTTTAGATCTTTTCCCATATAGGCCATTACAGAGTATTGAGTAGAGTTCCCTATGCTATATAGTAGGTCCTTAGTAATTATTTACTTTATATATAGTGCTGTGTATATGTCAATCCCAATCTCCCAATTTATCCCTCCCCCACTTACCCCTGGTAAGCATGTTTGTTTTCTACATCTGTAACTCTATTTCTGTTCTGTAGACAAGTTCATTTGTACCCTTTTTTTTTTTAGATTCCACATATAAGCACTATCATATGGTATTTGCCTTTCTCTGTCTGACTTACTTCACTCAGTATGACAATCTCTAGAGCCCTAAATGTCCATCACCAGAGGAATGGATAAAGGAGATGTGGTACATATATACAATGGAATATTACTCAGCCATAAAAAAGAACGATATAATGCCATTTGGAGCAACGTGGATGGACCTAGAGATTGTAATAGCTTTTTAAAAGTCCCTTTCTGTTTAAAACATCGTTTCTATCAGTCTGTCTTTTCTGGATCTTTTTTTTTAATGAGTAGTTTTGTTCCTGGTTTTAAGCCACATGTTCCTGCTTCTTTGTATACCTAGTAATTTTATTATTGGCTGTTGGACAGTGTGACTGCTGCACTGTTAGAAGCTTGACATTGTTGTCTCCTTTAAAGTGCAGTAAAAATAATTTTGGCAGGCATTTAGATTACTAGCAAATCAACTGGATATTTTTTAGAGCAGGTCTAAAATACCCTTTAATCTAGGGCTTATTTAGCCTTATTACTGAGGTGTGACCTTTCTGGGGTTTTTACTGAAGGCCCCATATGTCCAACAAAGTCTAGCTTCCAATATGGCTAGTTAGAACTTGAATATCTTCCAGACCTATGTGAGCTCTTAGAATGGTTCAGCTAAAAGCTCCCTAGTAGTACTTTGCCCAGGCTTGTGGCGCTTCACCCTATTTGTGTACCTCTTAGATAGCAACAACATGCTCAAGCAGACCCCATGAAGATTTCTGGAGGTCCTTCTCTGGAGAGCTCTCTCCCTTTTGGTATTCTTCCCTCAAAATTACTGCCACCTTGATCTCCCAAAAATCCAATCTCTCTCTCCTCAATTTCACAAGATTGTCATGCTTTGCTTAGGTTCTTCCTGCTGTGTGATAGTTAGAACATGCCTCCAGGCAGAACATGAGGGCAATCATAACACTCTCCTATTATTCCCTTCTTTCACAGATCACAGTTCTGCACTGACTGCTGTCCAGCATCTGAGAATGGATATTTCATATATTTTTTCTGATTTTCTAGTTATTTATGTCAGGAGGACACATCCAGCACCTATAAATTGTCATGGCCAGAAGTAGAAACATCAATGTTTCATATACAGTTCAACACTGTTATAAAAACTGCCCGTGTATTAAGCCTGCAATATGGTAGGAACTGTAAAATATAAAAAGGGAACCTTTACTTTCCCAGTCAATATTTCGCAGGTAAAATAATAATATAAATATGTTTCACAGTTTGACAATTTTTTAAGTTTTAAAGAATGGATTGGAAGAACGAGGAGAGCCGTTAATGTTCTCAATGCCCATAATATGTCTTACTCTTAAGGGAAACAAACCAAATTTTTGAAAATAGTTATGTATTATACCGTATTAAAAGTATTTTTATTTTCCTTTCTGACATTGTTGTTTACTATAATAAATTAATCAAACAAATTCAGTTTAATTATCATGTGGTTTCTGCTTTATTCCCATGTTTGTCTGAAGGTTTTTTCTGCAAGATACAGATCAGAAATTGGAAAGGCTAGACTCAAAATCTTGTTTGAAAGGACTGTACAGATTCTCTCTTATCTACTGATATGCAAAGAATAAACTCATGGAAACAGGCTTCCCAATGTAAGCTGACACCATCATGTCACTCAGATACCAATCCATCTGTATCAGGGGACTGAGTCAGAATTTCCAAGATTAAATTTTAGCGCAGGAGCAGATAGCTTTGTGGAAGCACACGGATAACCCTAGACATAGCAGGGCATTACCTATGCCAGATTTAATGAACTGAGGAGAGCAATACAATCATGCTTATTCAGTTTGGAATTTTGTTGGTACTCGTTTTAACATTCTCTTTTCTGATGGGCATATGAGAAAACCCATTCCCTTTTGACTTTTCTCTAACTCTTATGCTTATGAAAAACATACTTTGTATTTAGTATCTTGTTCTCACCACCCCTCAGAATTCAGGTACAAATACTTTTTACCGAGTCTCTATGTTTCATGGCAATACAGTCATTTGCATGTGTTGAATAAAAATCTGTCCTCCTTTCACTGGGATATCATTGGACAAACTGATTGTGTAATCAAGGCCATTCCTAAAGGATCATATTTGAGGATACATCTCATTCAATCTGATATGACAAGCCTCCAGTCCCCACTAAGGACACAGATCTAATTGGTATTTGGAACCAATGTCTACAAGCCTTCCTAGGCAAACTGTCTGGTGTCCGTTGTTGTACATTGTCCCAGCATTACAAGTAGTAAGAATGGCCACTGACTTGCAAGAAAAGGAGAGAGGAATTTGCCCACATCTGGAAGTATACAGGTGAAACCTGGCGCAAATGAATTTATTTTGTAAATAATAGTGATAAAAAGAGTTCTGGAAAGATTTTATTAAAAATGAAATTCTAGATTCCATACATACTGTCGGGACAAAACCTAATTTAATGGCCTTAGCAGTTGTCTAACGTGATTGGATTCTAGATTTGCTGATTATAAACAAGAAACCTAATGTGTGTTAATTGACCATTCTTACTGCAGTGATGTAAATTAATAAAGCCAAATAATACAAATCACAATGAGACCAGTCTCTAAATCATCCACAGAAGTTATTTCTGATCACAAGAGGAGACTTAAATTATTCAAAACTTAGCAATAAGGCAAAAGGTGATTTCTGAACCCTGTAATATCATGGTAGCACATTGTTTAAGAGTTGACCTAAGGGTCATCTGACTCTTACGGGAATGTAACTTTCCTTGAACTATCAATATTATTTACTATCGATTAGGGCCAGACTATGTAAAGTTAGATGTTGAGTTGTAGAAAACTAATAAAAGTGGAAATGATTTTTGTACAGTAGAGATGCAAATGATTTTTGATAGAGAAGATAACTCCAAAGGTATGTTTTCATTGCCATAGAGTATATTAACCAAGTTAACATGATAGGTTTATATCCAACTTAGCAATGTAGTTTCAGCATTTCTTTGTTGCTCTGATTATACGCATGTTGGTTTCTCACTTCTCTTTTGATTGGGTTTTGTCATCTTGCTTGTTCCCACATTAATGTGCTAAATAAAACTTAAACTCTGCTCACTATCTATATGCATGAGAATTACATTTTTTGAGATTTATACTTTCACAAAAGGATATAAAAATGCTCCACAGAAATGTTGGTTTTACTGGAAAAAGAGGAACTCAGCTGATCTTCTAGGGGCAATTCCCAGAACTTATATATCTATTTTTATTTCATTATTGATCAGATTAACTACTAAATTTTCACAAGTAATCTAAAGAGTAATAACTATACTGACAAATAATAATCAGCTCACCACTACCATCAATCCATAACTACACCCAACCAATAAAGAGCAACCCAGAATAACCTTCACAAACAAAACCAATTTCTTTGCTATGAAAAATTATCCAAACATCCAAATCTTTTAAATAATGTGCCATCACTTCAACCACTTCTGACTGCGCAGCATGCAAGCAAAGAAAGCTCCACAATCAAACCTAAAATAAAGCCCCCTAGATAACCATATTTGAAGTTGAGGTTTCAGGATACTATTCAGTAACCAGAGTAATAGTATAACTAAACACTGCAAACATACCACCTAAATATGCTAAAATAAAACTATTAATCCTAAAAAATACACAAAAATTATTAAGATAACAAAGCCAACCCTACCACTTACAATAAGTAGGACATTTACAAACCATACATTACACATCAGATACAATAACAGCCTTTTCATTTGGAATACACATTTGCCAGAACATTACCTATGACTAACTAATCTGATGTATATATATACTAACGAAGCATCTCTAGTTTGTACGTGTCTATTTATTCATGTATGGTGAGACTTATATACAGAGCCTACATACACACAGAAACCTGGAATATCAGATTGATCCCATCATTTTCACATACGGAAACAGTGTTTATAGGCTATATACTCATATGAGGATAAGTATTCTGAGGTGATACAGTCATTACAAATCAACTTTCAGCTATCCCTTATATTAACACTAGTTAATAGAATGAATTTAAGTGGATAAGTCTATCCGTACACAGTTCTTTACTTTTTACTTTTTTAACATGAAAAAGGATCAAATCAGTCTTCAGGATTAACATCAAATATAAATAAAATCCCATTCCACCTCAATACATAATCAAAATACCTGAAGATTTATTTCCCTAATTACACAATTACCTGATTAGAGAGCTATTACCACAGCTGACCCCCAACAATGCTAGCTCTGCTGCCATAGGTGCTGGCAATATGAATGCCTGCTGTCTGTCCTGCTCAGATGTTTATTGTCAAAATCGAAGACTCAGAATGAGTATATCTGATTGGTAAAACCTAGGTTATATGATTCCCTCTAGATATATGATAACCTGGAAAATGTAAGTTGTTTTGTTTTCTTTAATCTATCTTGAGAAGACAGGCTTGACTTTTATCAAATGTAAAAATGACCTTTTGTTTTACCCACTTTAAAATATTCAGGATAATTCCAAACTCTCTAACTTGTTATTTACGCATTGTATAGTCTTCTCATAACATGTTTTCCCAGATTCTTCTCCCAATCTATCTCCCATCTCCTCCCTACCCCTTTTTTCTCTCTATCCTTCTCTTCATCCTTCATCCTCTCTTTCTTTCTTACACACACACACACCACATCCCCTCTTGCTCCAGTATACTGTAATCTCTGAAACAAGCGACTATCACTGCCCATGGTTCCCTTGAGTAATGACCTTCCCTCAGCTCAAATGATACCTTTGCATGAAGTAATCTCCAACTCTCTCAAGTAGAATCATTCACTCTTGTCTCAAAATTACATTGTACACAGCTTTCTATTTTTACCATACCTCTACTGGCCTATACATCTCCTTCTTCCAGAATCCCCCATCCCTATCCCTCAAACTGAGTTAGAAATTGTTCTTGTGTATTCCTGAGCAATGTGAAATTAACTTTAGTTTAGCACTTATTGCAAAGTATTACAATTGCCTCTTTCTTATACTGTGAACTCCAATAGGACTGGATGTGTGTATATTCACCATGTATTCCATATGCCTAGTGCCCAGTAGGTACTCAATAAATATTGTTGAATGGTAAGAAAGAATCAAGAATAGATGTTTCCTAGTCTGCCTCACTGATGATTGAGCTACTCAAAACACTGAGGAAAATGCTATTTACATGATGGGTACACTTAAAAGCTTATGAAATTCTTAGATAAAAAGAAATTAAATGACAAGAGTAAGTTTACAAGTTTGTCTTCAGAATTTCCAGTGAATGTAAAAAGCAGCAATTAGACTGACTGCATTACTGGAACAGCGTTCCTGCAAATGCTATCAACAGTCCTGCTACCAAACGGATGAAATTGTGTGTACACTTGCTTATCTTCATCTAAAGCTTTTATCTCCAGGAGCAGCACATGACCTCATACAGCAGAGGGTCAGTGCAGGTTTCTTGAGCTGGGGAATGTGTCTTACCCGTGGATGTGAAAACCATTTGCCTGCATTCAGAGTCGACAGGAAATCCCAATCAAATAAGGAAGGGTGGGTCAAAGAGGCATTTGGCAGGACCTCATTGATATTGGTTGTTCTTCTCAGGTCAGAGTCATGCATGAGAAAAGGCACATGATCATAACTGCAGGCAGAGAGGGAAAAGAGGGGAAGAGGTGGATAGGCTGAATTCAGCCTCCCTGGCAGACAGGGTTCTCACTCCATCAAGGTCACAAGTCTTACTAGGGCTCTTTACTCCCTCCCAAATCTTAGCAAAGGAATAAGTACCAGTAATTTATACTTTGATGTCAATATTTTTCTGCCCAAGAAAGCAATCTTTTGTGGTGTATAATAACCATGTTAGCTATGGTGAAAGAGTAGCTTTCCTATCCAGGGAATTTATGGATCAAGAAAACAATAGGTAGAGTGAGAGTGATCTGAGAGTAAAGTGAGTGAGAAGTGGATAGGGCAAGGCCCTGAGGTCCCCAGAACCATACTAAGCAGGCATCTACACAATCTCCCTGTGTTTTTCTGACTCATTTCCCAGCTGGCAACTGCCCTGAGTATTTCTAGTCCTAGATCCTTCACATCAGATGGCATCATTAGAAAAGTTTATTATCTGAAAACTTCTGTTATCAGCTATTTGCCTCGAAGAATCTCCGCTTTTATGAAAATCTCTCTTCCTTTATCATTAAAATATATATGAAGAGAACTCTGTAATGACCATGAAGGAGTAACAGGATTGAGACTTAGCCTCCTGTCCATAAACAAATCTAACTGGATAAAATAAGAGAATTAACTTTTTTAGGAAATGGACAATGGGGAGCACAGTATAATTATCTGAGAAAAGGCAAACAAATGAAATAGGCTCTACCATTACCCTGGCTTCATTCTTGCAGGTAAATACTGGAACGTGGCATGGGGCAAGGAGGGGGGCATCTAAAAAGTACCCAGCTATCGTACTGAAATTAGGAGAAGGAGATAAGATTAAGGAGAGGTCAAGACAGCTAGAATTTGTTGGCTAGAGTCCCAGAGACAATGGGAGCTATGCAAAAAGAAAGCATTCCAGGGAAATATGTACAGAGGTCCCTTGAAGTATGGTTAATATCAATTTGTAAAAAAAAACAAAACAAAACAAAAAAATATAAATTTGTACATGTGCAGAGTAAAACTCTAAGAAGTTTGCCAAGAACAACTTCCAAGAAAAGAAAATTACCAGAAAGCTGTAAGACAATTTGCAGAGCTCACACAGGGGTGTAACTCCTTCAAGTTCTATCAGTGGAGTGACCTCAATAATTACATGGGCACACCTTTGAAATGGGAATAATTTAGAACTAGAATTACTTTAGAGCCTCCATAAAAGAACTTAAAAGCAAGCCTCCAAAGGATCAAACTAGTCTGCAAGTAACTTAACTGCCTGCTAGAAAAAGACCAAAATTATTTAAAGGAATACAAGAAATATAGCACCCAGAATGGCAAAATCACAATGTCTGGCATGTAACCAAAATTCACCAGACATGTAAAGAAGTATGAAAATGTAACCATAACCAGGAGAAATTACTCAATAAAGACAAACTTGGAAATGACATAGGTGACAGAATTAGTAAACAAGGATATTAAGTCATGTAAAACAAAAATATAGATGATGCATAAAATAGATGCAAAGGAACACATGAACATAACGAAGACATAACTCTGAGATATGAAAAAGAAATAAATGGAAATTCTAGAGATGAAACAATATAATAACTGAAATGAAAATTTCACTAGATGAATTTAACAGCATATTTGATATTACAGATCATGTAAAGAACAGTGAATTTGAAGATGTAGCAACAGAATCTATCCAAATGAACTGTGAGACAATATCAAGCAGTATTATATATGTGTGGTTGGAGTACTAAAAAGAGGGAAGGAACAGAAAAAAAAAAATCTGAGGAAGTAAAAGTAAAAATTCCAAAAATTAAAAAAAATTGTGCATCAACAGATCTAATATTAATGAATACCAAGAGAAATAAATACACATACACACGCACATACACCACAGTAAGAATTATAATAACCAAATTGGTGAAAAATTGATGAGGAAAAGAAAATTGTAAAAGTAGACACAGGAAAAGAAAATACATATTTAGAGAGAAATAAAGATAAGTATCCAGTGGACTTCTCAACAGAAAATACGAGACACAGAAAACAATGAAACAACATATTTTAAATGGTGAAGGAAAACAACTGTCAACTTAAAATTCATCAAAAATGAAAGGAAGAAGAGATGATGCTGGGAAGATAATAGAGTAGGAAGCACTAGGAATCTGTCTCCCCACCTAGACAACAACTGCACTGGCAGACTCTGTCTGATGTAACTCTCTTGGAAGCCTGAAGTATATTAAAGGCTTGCAACTTCCAGAGGAAAGCTTAGATTTAAATTCGGGTTAATTTCAGTCAATTTCAGCTCTTAGCACAGTAGCAGGTACCCATCACACACCCCCAGCCACATGGCAAACAACTGCCGACAGGTTCCTGGAGTAACTTGCACAGCAGTTGGTGAGAGCCAGGGTGGCGAAAAAGATCCTGTATTCCAAATACAGGAGTTCTCTACTCTGGTTACTAATTGCTGCTTCTTTTCACAAAAGAGCAAAGAGGTGGGCGACCACTGTTGTTGCACCTTCTTCCACTGTTGCAAAGCCCTCGCCCTCTAACTGAAGTGACTTACACAAGATTTAAAGGACCAGCACCATTTTTAACCGTCTATTTTTCTCCTTTTCTCTTTTGGAAGCCAGACATTAAAGACCAGCATACTAAAAACACGTGCACATACAAGGGAAAATTAGAAAGTGCCTATATATGCCCAAGGATAGGATCAGAAAAACCTGAGAAAACCTTAAGTTTACACCTCAGGCTGATGTATGGCACAGAGACATCTTTCAAATTTTTTTAATTAAAAAGAAAAAAACAATAACAAAACCCATCAAACCCCAGAGAAGGGGGAGAATCTGATTTCCAGTGTTACCACATTATTAGATTCAAATGCCCAGTTTTCAACCAAAAAAACCCCAAAAAACCACAAGACGTACCAAAAAAAAAAAACAAACAAAAACCAACCAAACAAACAAAAACTAAGAAAGTATGGCCCATTCAAAGGAAAAAAATAAATCAACAGGAACTGTCCCTGAAAAAGAGCTGATGGTGGATATACTAGTCAAAGACTTTAAAACAATCATCTTAAAGATACTTAAAGAACTAAAGGAAGATGTGAATAAAGTCAATAAAACAATGTATGAGCAAAATGGAAATATTTAATAGAGACTTTTGAAACCCTAAAAGGAAACCAAAAGGAAATTCTGGAGCTAAAAAGTACAATAACTGAAATGAAAAACTGACTACAGGGATTCAAAGGCAGATTTAAACAAGCAGAAGAAAGAATCAGTGAACTAAAAGATAGGACAGTACAACTTATTGAGTCTGAGAATTAAAAAAGATTGTAGAAAAGTTAACAATCTAAGGGATACCCCAACACCAAAGCCAGACAAACACACTACAAGAAAAGAAAATTATAGACCAATATCCCTTATGAACATTGATGCAAAAAATCCTCAACAAAATACTAGCAAACAGAATTCAGGAGTGTATTAAAAGGATCATACACAATGACCAAGTGGGATTTTTTTCCCAAAATGCAAGAATGTTTCAACATAATGAAATCCATCAATGTAATACATCACATTAAGAGAATGAAAGAGAAAAATAAAAACATGATCATTTCAATTGATGCAGAAAAGGCATTTGACAATTCAACACCTTTTAATGATAAAAATTCTCATCAAACTAGAAATAGAAGCAAACCACCCCAAAATAATAAAAGACAAATATGAAAAACCCACAGTAAACACCATATTCAACGGTGAAAGACTAAAAGCTTTTCCTCTAAAATTAGGAACAAGGCAAGGATGTCTGCTTTTGGCACTTCTATTCACAGTGACACTAACAGTTCTAGCCAGAGCAATTAAGCAACATGGAGAAATAAAATGCATCCAAATTGGAATGGAGGAAAATAAAATTACTTCCGTTTTCAAGTGGTATAATCTTATATGTAGAAAAGCCTAAAGTTTCCACAACACCAACAACAAACAGAATAAATGAATTCCACAAAACAGCAGAATACAAAGGAAACATCCAAAAATCAGTTGCATTTCTATACACTAACAATGAAGAATCTGTGTACAGGTTCATGAAGTAACTTGCAAGGCATCTGGTAAGACTCGGGATGGCAGAAAAAGATCCTATACTCCAAATATAGGAAATATATATAGGAACTAATATATAGTTAACTATCTTTATCATGTTGCACATTACATCCCTAGTATTTATTTGTCTTATAACTGGAAGATTGTATCTTTGACTACCTTCGTCTGATTCTACCTCTCTCACCCACACCTGTTCTCTGTTAGTCACAAATCTGACCTTCTTCTATGAGTCTGTTTGTTTGCCTGCTTGCTTTTCAAGTATAATTGACCTACAACTATGTTAATTCTTGGTACACAACACAGTGATTCAATATTTCTATACATTTAATAATAATCACCATTAACTCTAGTTGTCATCTGTCACCATACAAAGATATTACATAATTATTGACTATATCCCACACTGTACATTTCATATCTGTGATTCATTTTTGTAACTGAAAGTTTGTACCTCTTAAACTCCCTCACCTATTTCTCTCCTTCCCTCCAACCCTCTCCCCTTCTAGCAACCACCTGTTTGTTCTCTGCCTCTATAACTCTGTGCTGGTTTGGTTGTTTGTTCACTTGTTTTGTTTTTTAGATTTCACATATAAATGAAATGATACAGTATTTGTCATTCTGTCTGACTTATTTCACTTGGCATAATATCTCTAGGTACATACGTGTTGTCACAAATGGCAAGATTTCATTCTTTTTATGGCTGAGTAATACTCCATGGTGTGTGTGTGTGTGTGTGTACACACACACACACACACACACATACATACATACCATTTCTTCTTTCCCCATTCATATATTGATGGGCACTTAGGTTGTTTCCATATCTTGACTGTTGTATATAATGCTGCAGTGAACATAGGGGGGCATATATCTTTTCTTTTTTTTTTTAATTTTTTTTTTTTTAGATTTATTGATTGATTGATTGCTATGTTGGGTCTTCGTTTCCCTGTGAGGGCTTTCTCTAGTTGCGGCAAGCAGGGACCACTCTTCATTGCGGTGCGCGGGCCTCTCACTCTCGTGGCCTCTCTTGTTGCGGAGCACAGGCTCCAGACGCGCAGGCTCAGTAGTTGTGGCTCACGGGCCTAGCTGCTCTGCAGCATGTGGGATCTTCCCAGACCAGGGCTCGAACCCGTGTCCCCTGCATTAGCAGGCAGATTCTCAACCACTGCGCCACCAGGGAAGCCCACATATATCTTTTCAAATTGGTGTTTTCATTTTCTTCAGATATACACCCAGAAGTGGAATTGATAGATCATATGGTACTGCTTTTTTAAATTTTTTGAGGAACCTCCATACTGTTTTCCATAGTGCCTGCACCAATTTACATTCCCACCAACACTGTACCAGGGTTCCTTTTTCTCCACATCCTTGCCAACATTTATAATTTGTCTTTTGGTTAACAGCCATTCTGACAATGTGTGAGGGAGTATCTCATTGTGGTTTTGATTTGTATTTCCCTGGTGATTAGTGATATAGAGCATCTGTTCACATGTCTGTTGGCCATCTAAATGTCTTCTTTAAAAAATGTCTATTCAGTTCCTCTGCCCATTTTTTAATTGGGTTGTTGTTTCTTTGATATTGATTTGAATGAGTTCTCTACATACTTTAGATATTAACCTCTTGTCAGATGTATCATTTGCAAATATCTTCTCCCATTCCGTACACAGCCTCTTCAATTTGTTGACAGTTTCCTTCACTGTGCAAAAGCTTTTCGCTTTGATGTAGTCTTTTATTTATTTTTGCTTTTGTTTCCCTTGCCTAAGACCCCATAAAATATTGGTAAAACTTATGTCAAAGAGCATACTTTCTATGTTTTCTTCTAGAAGCTTTATGTTTTAAGAACTTACACTTAAGTCTTTAATCCATTTTGAGTTTATTTTCGTATACAGTATGAGAAAGTAGTACAGTTTTCCCAACACCATTTTTTGAAGAGGCTGTCCTTTCCCCATCATATATTTTTGCCTCCTTGATCATAGATTAACTGGCCATATAACTATGGGCTCATTTCTTGGCTCTCTTTTCTGTTTCACTGATCTATGTGTCTGTTTTTGTGCCTGCACCATCCTGTTTTGATTACTGTAGCTTTGTAATATAGTTTGAAATCAGAGCATGTGATGCCTACTGTTTCATTCTTCTATCTTAAGACTGTTTTGGGTACTTAGGGGTCTTCTTTGTTCCCATACAAATTTTAGAATTATTTGTTCTAGTTCTGTGAAAAATGCCATTGGTATTTTGACAGGGATTGCACTGAATCTGTGGATTGCATTGGGTTGGTATGGTCATTTTAACAATATTAATTCTTCCAATCCATGAGCATGGTATATCTTTCCATATTTCTGTGTCATCTTCAGTTTCCCTTATTATGTCTTACAGTTTTCCAAGTATAGGTCTTTTAGCTCCTTAGTTAGATTTATTCCCATGTATTCTATTTTTTTGATATGATTGTAAATGGGATTTTTTTCTTAATTTCTCTTTCTGATAGTTCTTTTAGTGTACAGAAATGCAACATACTTCTGTATATTAATTTCATATCCTGTGACTTTACCAAATTCATTGATGAGTCATTGACAGGTTTTTGGTGGTTTCCTTAGGATTTTCTATGTATAGTATCTTGTCACCTGCAAATAGTGACAGTTTTACTTCTTCCTTTCCAGTTTGTATTTCTTTTACTTCTTTTCTTGTCTGATTGCCATGGCTAGGACTTCCAATATTATGTTGAATAAAGGTGGTGAGAGAGGGCACCCTTGTCTTGTTGCTGATCTTAGGAAAATGCTTTCAGCTTTTCACCATTGAGTATGAAGTTAATTCTGGGCTTGGCATATATGGCCTTTCTTATGTTGAGTTATGTTCCCTCTATACCCACATTTTCAAGAGGTCTTATCATAAAACTATGTTCAATTTTTTCAAAAGCTTTTTCTGCATCTACTGAGATGATCAGGATTTTTATTCTTCAGCTGTTAAAGTGGTGTATCACACTGAATAATTTGTGGATACTGAATCATCTTTGCATCCCTGGAATAAATCCCACTTGATCGTGGTGTATGATCCTTTTCATGTATTGTTGAATTCAGTTTGCTAATATTTTGTTGAGGATTTTTGCATCTATGTTCATTAGTGATATTGGCCTATAGTTTTCTATTTGTGGATGACATCTTTGTCTGATTTTGGTATCAGGGTGACACTGGCCAGAACTGTTCTGAGTCAGAATTTTTCCTTCCTCAGCAATTTTTGGAATAGTTTTAAAAGGACAGGTGTTAACTCTTCTCTAAATGTTTGGTTGAATTAACCTGTGAAGCCATCTGGTCCTGAGCTTTTGTTGGTTGGGAGTTTTTCAATTAATGATTCAATTTCAGTACTGGTAATTGGTCTGTTCCTATTTTCTATTTCTTTCTGGTTCAGTCTTGGGAGCTTGTATATTTCTAGGAAATGTATCTATTTCTTCTAGGTTGTTCATTATATTAGTGTGTAATTGTCCATAGTAATCTCTTATGATCCTTCATATTTCTGTGCTATTTGTTGTAACTTCTCCTTATTCATTTCTTTTTTTTTTTGTTTTGTTTCTTCCTTTATTTATTTATTTATTTATTTATGGCTGTGTTGGGTCTTCGTTTCTGTGTGAGGGCTTTCTCTAGTTGTGGCAAGCGGGGGCCACTCTTCATCGCGGTGCGCGAGCCTCTATCGTGGCTTCTCTTATTGCGGAGCACAGGCTCCAGACGCGCAGGCTCAGTAATTGTGGCTCACGGGCCCAGCTGCTCCGTGGCATGTGGGATCTTCCCAGACCAGGGCTTGAACCCGTGTCCCCTGCATTGGCAGGCGGATTCTCAACCACTGCGCCACCAGGGAAGCCCTCCTTATTCATTTCTGACTGTATTTATTTGGGCCTTTTTTTTTTTTTTTTGGAAGAGTTTGGCTAAAGACTTATCAATTTTGTTTCTCTTTTCAAAGAAGCAGGTCATAGTTTCACTGATCTTTTCTGTTGTTTTTTAGTCTCTATTTATTTCTGCTCTCATCTGTATGATTTCTTTCCTTCTACTAACTTTGGGTTTTGTTTGATCTTCTTTTTCTAATTCTTTTAGGTGTAAGGTTATGTTGTTTACTTTTTTCTTGTTTCCTGAGCTTGGCTTGTATTGCTATAAACTTCCATCTTAAAATTGCTTTTGCTGCATCCCATAGTTTTTGGATCATTGTGTTTTCATTTTGCCTCCAGGTATTTTTTTTATTTCCTCTTTGATTTCTTCAGTGACCCATTCGTTGTTTAGTAGCATATTCTTTAGCCTCCACATGTTTGTGTTTTTTCCATTTTTTTTTTCTTCTAATTGATTTCTAGTCTTACAGCATTGTGATGCTTAATATGATTCAGTCTTCTCAAATTTACTGAGACTTGTTTTGTGGCCTAGCATGTGATCTGTTCTGCAGAATGTTCCATGTGCACTTGAAAAGAATGTGTATGCTGCTGCTTTTTGATGGAATGTGATGCTGCTGCATATATGTATATATATACACTCTAGAAATAGTTAAAGCATGAGACCACTGTGATCTTAGAATATCAAGACAAATGCTGCCATTATTGTTAGTATTTGGATAATAAATTCTTGCTGTAAATCCAATCTTAGGTGGTTTGAAGGGGTAGTTTGTAGGAAAATGAATTGTACACCACCTTGATATGAGCTGTCATTAGGTCCCATAATTGTGGTTCGCCAGTGAAACATATCATCCTCAACTGGACCTGCAAAACACTGTGCTGGAGGGTCATGGGCCAAGTCACTAAGTTCCTTATTAATCTGTTTCAGCACCACAGTCTGTGCTTTTCATCTGGCTCCCCACTATCTTCGTATGTGCTCAAAGGTCTGGCAAAACTCTTGGTTATCCCAGTGGCTGGGAAGGACTGTCTCTTCATCTCACACTGGCTCTGCCAGACACAGGTAGAGAGGAGCTAGGGCCTCCCCCAAGCTGCAGCCTCGGCCTCCTCTCCATGCAGCAACTGGTGCCTCCCCAGCCCTATGGGGCTCACATGGGGGCTCACATGCATGACACAGCCACAAGATGCCTGCTCTTAATATATTTTACATCTTTTTGTATTGTGTATCCCTTAACTAGTTATAGTGGATATAGATGATTTTATTACTTTTGCCTTGTAACCTTCCTACTAGCTTTATAAGTGAATATCTTCTGTCTTTACTGTATATTTGCCTTTACCAATGAGGTTTTTCCTTTCAAAATTTTCATATTTCTAGTTGTGGCTTTTTCCACTTAGAGAAGTCCCTTTAACATTTCTTGTAAAGCTGGTTTCACGGTGCTGACTTCTTTTACCTTTGCTTGTCTGTAAAACTTTTGATCTCTCCTTCAAATCTGAATGGAAGCCTTGCTAGGTAGAGTATTCCTGGTTATAGATTTTTCTCATTCATCATTTTAAATATATTGTACCACTCCCTAATGGCCTGCATAGTTTCTGCTGAAAACTCAGCTCAGAGTCTTACAGAAATTCCTTTGTACATAACTTGTTGCTTTTCCCTTGCTGCTTTTAAGGTTCCTCTTTATCTTTAATTTTTGCCATTTCAATTACAATTTGTCATAGTGTGAACATCTGTGGGTTTATCTGTTTGGTACTCTGTCCTTCTTGGACTTGGATGTCTGTTTCCTTTCCAAGATTAGGGAAGTTTTCAGCTATTATGTCTTCAAATATGTTCTCTGCCCCCTTTTTCTCTCTCTGGGACCCCTAAATGTGAACATTAGCATGCCTGATGTTGTCTCAGAGTTGTCTAAGAGTTGTCTCTTAAACTGTCCTCATTTTTTTTGTTCAGCTTCAGTAATTTCCACTACTCTGTCTTTCAGTTAGCTGATCTGTTCCTCTGTATTGTCTAGTCTACTGTTAGCTCCTTCTATTTTATTTTTTATATCAGCTACTGTATTCTTCAGCTCTGTTTGCTTCTTCTTTATATTTTCTAACTCTTTGTTAAAAACTCCTAATGTCTCCCTTTGTTCACCCCGTCTCCTCCTGAATTCTTCGAGCATCTTATTGGTCATCACTTTAAACTCTTATCAGGTAGATTACTTACCTCCACTTCATTTAGTTCTTCTAGGGTTTTATCTTATTCCTTCATCTGGAACTTATTTCTCTATTGCCTCATTTTGCCTATTTCACTGTTTTTATTTCTATGAATTTCATAAGGTGGTACATTTCCGATTTTGTATAAGTGGCCTTATGTAGGAAATGTCCTATAGGGCCCAGCAGCACATTCTAGTCTGGTCACCATAGCTATGTGCTTTAACAGTGCCCTCTATATGGGCTGTGTGCATCCTTCTGTTGTGGTGGGCTGACTACTGTGGGCACACTGGTAGGCATGGCTGGCCTCCAGTCTGCTTAGGTGCCAGGCCTTGCCTTGTGCAGACTGCTGGCCACTGGTGGGTGGGACCATGCCATGGCAAAACTGCCTGCTTAGCTAAGGGAGGCCCAGCCCTGGTGCTGGCCCACAGGTGGGTGGGGCCCAGTCACAAGACAACTAGCTAAATACCCCATTTAGCTCTGGCCCACTATTGGCCGGGTCCTGGAGTGGCTGGTTGTAGGGCCAGGGCTCCCAGAACTAATGTCACCCTGCTGATGGATGAGGTTGTGGCCTGGGGGTGTCCCAGGGCTGGTGTCAGCCTGCTGGGGGGGCAGGGCCAATATTTGACATGGCTAGCTGTAGGGTCTGTGGCAATCTGGAGCTGATGATGGCCCACTAGCAGGTGATACTGAATCCTGATACAGGAGGTTGAGGCATCCAAGGTGTGCCATAGCTGGTACTGTCCTGCTGTTGGGTGGGGCCAGGACCCAGGTCAACCCAGGGGTGGTTCTGTTCTGCTAGTGAGTGGGTCTTGTCTTGACAGAGCTGGCTGAAATGCTGGTGTTGGCCCATTGGTGGGAAGGGCCATGACCCAAGGTGACTGGGGCCTCAGGATGCCCTATGGCACCTGGCCTACTGGTGGGTGGGGCTGTGTCCCCAACCAGCTAGCTTCCTGGTCTGGGGAATCCCAGAATTGATGTTAACCAACTGGTGGGCATGGCCAGGTCCCAGAATTAATAAGCTAGAAGGAGGATTTCAAAATGGTGCTTACCAGGACCAATGTCCTTATCCTTTAGGGGTTGGGCTCCCCAAAATGCCTGCTGCCAGTGTCTATGTCTCCATAATGAGTTTCAAGTGTCTCCTGCCTCTCCAGAAGGTTCTCCAAGTCATCAAGTGGGTCTGACCCAGGCTCCTTTCAAATTACTGCTTTTGCCCTGAGTCTCAAGAGTGTGTGAGATTTTGTGTTTGCCCTTTAAGTGTGGAGTCTCTATTCCCCACAGCTCTCCAGCTCTCCCCAGAGTAAGCCCTACTGACTTTCAAAGTAAAATGTTCTGGGGGGCTCATCTCCCCAGTGCAAGAGCTCTGAGCTGGGAAGCCCAATGTAGGGTTTGGACTCCTCACTCCTTGGGAAGAACCTCTGCAATAATAATTATCCTCCCGTTTGTGGATCACCTACCTGGGGGTATGGGTCTTAACTATACCAAATCTTTACCCCTCCTACCTGTCTCATTGTGGTTCCTTTCCTATATCTTTAGTTGTAGATCTTTACTGCTAGTCTTCAGGTAACTCTCAGGATAGTTGCTCTGTAAGTAGCTGCAATTTTGGTGTGCCCATAGGAGGAGATTAGCTCATGGTCATCCTACTCCATTATCTTGGCCTCCAATGACATTTTTTGAAGAAAGAAAAACTCATCCTAAAATTCATATGGAATCACAAGGGATCCCGAATAGCCAAAACAATCCTGAAAAAGTAGAAAAAAACTAGAAGACTAACACTTCCTGATTAAAAGCTTAATACAAAGCTACAGTAATCAAAACACTATGGTACTGGCATAAAGACAGACAAAAAGACCAAGGAATAGAATAGAGAGCCCAGAAATAAACCCTTGTATATATGGTCAAGTGATTTTTGACAAGGGTGGCAGGACCACTCAACAGAGAAAAAACAATCTTTTCAACAAATTGTGCTGGGAACACTGAATATTCACATGTAAAGAATAAAACTGTACCTTTGCCTAACATGATATACAAAAACTCAAAAAGGATCAAAAACCTAAATTTAAAAACTAAAACAATAAATCTCTTAGTAGAAAACATAAGGGAAAATCCTCATGACATTGGATTTGGCAATGATTTCTTGGATATGAAAACAAAGATGCAGGCAACAACAACAAAAATAAATAAATTGGCCTTCATGAATATTTAAAATTTTGTACATCAAAAGACATGATCAATAGAGTAAAAGGCAACCTACAGAATGGGGAAAATATTTGCAAGTTAAATATCTGATAAGGGATTAATATCCAGAATATATAGGGAGCTCCTAAATCTCAACAGAAAAAAACAAACAAAAAACACCCTGGAAAAGAATCTGAAAAAGGATAGACATATAGATAGATAGATCTGAATCACTTTGCTGTACACCTGAAACTAACACAATATTGTAAATCAACTATACTTCAATTTCTAAAAAATGAAGTTCAGAAAATTAAGAAACAAAAAACAAAAGAAAAAAAATATTTGCCCATCGAAAATGGGCAAACACCTTGAGTAGACATTTCTCCAAAGAAGATTATGAATGGATAGTGAGCACAAAAAAAGATGTTCAACATCACTTATCAATAGGGAAATGCAAATCAAAATTATAATGAGATACCACCTCACAGCCATTAGGATGGCTCCCACCAAAAAAAACAGAGAACAAGTGTTGGCAAATATGTGGAGCAATTAGAACTTTTCTGTACTGTTAGTGGGAACATACGATGGTACAACTACTGTGGAAAACTGTATGACAGTTCCTCAAAAAATTAAAAAGAGAAATATAGTATAACCCAGGAATCCCCCTTCTGGGTATATACCCAAAAGAACTGAAAGCAGGGTCTCAAAGAGATATTTATACACCCATGTCCAGAACAGCATTATTAACTATAGCTAAAATGTAAAAGCAACACAAGTGTCTATTAACTGATGAAAACAAAATGTGGATATATGCATACAGTGGAATATTATTCATCCTTTTTAGGATGGAAATTTTGAAATATGCTGTAATATGAATGAACCTTGAAGACTATAGGCTAAGTGACATATGCGAGTCACAAAAAAACCCAAATACTCTATGAATCATACACTTATATGAGGTACCTAGAACAGCCAAAATCAAATACACAGAAAAGTAGAATGGCATTTCCAGGGGCTGGTGGGGAGGAGGGAATGGGGAGTCATTGTTTAAGGGGTATAGAGCTTTACTTTTACGAGATGAAAAGAATCACAGATATAGTTGGCTCAAAGTTTCACTACATTAAAAACATATATAGGGCTTCCCTGGTGGCGCAGTGGTTGAGAATCCGCCTGCCAATGCAGGGGACAGGGGTTCGAGCCCTGTTCTTGGAGGATCCCACATGCCGCAGAGCAACTAGGCCCGTGAGCCACAACTACTGAGCCTGTGCGTCTGGAGCCTGTGCTCCATAACAGGAGAGGCCGCGACAGTGAAAGGCCCGCACACTGTGATGAAGAGTGGCCCCCACTTGCCACAACTAGAGAAAGCCCTCGCACAGAAACGAAGACCCAACACAGCCAAAAATAAATAAATAAATAAATTTAAAAAAAAAAAACAACATATATAATACCACTGACCCATACATTTTAAAATGGTAAAGATGGTAAATTTAATGTTTTATATTTTACTACAAAAAAATTTTTAATTGTAAAAAAAAAGGCCACCTCAAAATATTTACTTGGCAAAGCAACCCCAATGACATAATTGTTTTCTTGGTAAATAAGTACATTTCAAAGTAGACAGCCAAAGAATTAAATATATGTATGTTTAGGAGATTGGTTCAAGATGGCAGAGTAGAAAGACGTGCTCTCACTCCCTCTTGTGAGAACACCAGAATCACAACTAACTGCTGAACAATCATCGACAGGAAGACACTGGAACTCACCAAAAAAGATACCCCACATCCAAAGACAAAGGAGAAGCCACAATGAGATGGTAGGTGTGCAATCACAATAAAATCAAATGCCATAACTGCTGGGTGGGTGACTCACAAACTGGAGAACACTTATACCACAGAAGTCCACCCACGGGAGTGAAGGTTCTGAGCCCCACGTCAGGCTTCCCAACCTGGGGGTCTGGCAACGGGAGGAGGAATTCCTAGGGAATCAGACTTTGAACGCTAGTGGGATTTGATTGCAGGACTTCGACAGGACTGGGGGAAACAGAGACTCCACTCTAGGAGGGCACACACAAAGTAGTGAGCGCATCGGGACCCAGGGGAAGGAGCAGTGACCCCATAGGAGACTGAACCAGACCTACCTGCTAGTGCTGGAGGATCTCCTGCACAGGTGGGGGGTGGCTCTGTCTCACCGTGAGGTGAGAATGGCAGCAGAAGTTCTGGGAAGTACTCCTTGGCGTGAGCTGTCCCAGAGTCTCCCATTAGCCCCACAAAAGAGCCCAGGTCGGCTCCAGTGTTGGGTCGCCTCAGGCCAAACAACCAACAGGGAGGGAACCCAGCTCTACCCATCACCAGTCAAGTGTAAAGTTTTACTGAGCTCTGCCCACCAGAGCAACAAACAGCTCTACCCACCACCAGTCCCTCCCATCAGGAAACTTGCACAAGCCTCTTAGATAGCCTCATCCACCAGAGGGCAGAGAGCAGAAGCAAGAAGAACTACAATCCTGCAGCCTGTGAAACAAAAAAACACATTCACAGAAAGACAGACAAGATGAAAATGCAGAGGGCTATGTATCAGATGAAAGAACAAGATAAAACCCCAGAAAAACAATTAAATGGAGATAGGCAACCTTCCAGAAAAAGAATTCAGAATAATGACAGTGAAAATGATCCAGGACCTCGGAAAAAGAATGGAGGCAAAGATCGAGAAGATGCAAGAAATGTTTAACAAAGACCTAGAAGAATTAAAGAACAAACAAACAGAGATGAACAATACAATAATTGAAATGAAAAATACACTAGAAGGAATCAATAGCAGAATAACTGAGGCAGAAGAACAGATAAGTGACCTGGAAGACAGAATGGTGGAATTCACTGCTGTGGAACAGAATAAAGAAAAAAGGATGAAAAGAAATGAAGACAGCCTAAGAGATCTCTGGGACAACATTAAACGCAACAACATTCGCATTATAGGGGTCCCAGAAGGAGAAGAGAGAGAGACAGGACCAGAGAAAATATATGAAGAGATTTGAGTCAAAAACTTCCCTAACATGGGAAAGAAATAGCCACCCAAGTCCAGGAAGTGCAGAGAGTCCCATACGGGATAAACCCAAGGAGAAACACACCGAGACACATAGTAATCAAACTGGCAAAAATTAAAGACAAAGAAAAATTATTGAAAGAAGCAAGGGAAAAACGACAAATAACATACAAGGGAACTCCCATAAGGTTAACAGCTGATTTCTCAGCAGAAACTCTCCAAGCCAGAAGGGAGTGGCATGATATACTTAAAGTGATAAAAGGGAAGAACCTACAACCAGGATTACTCTACCCGGCAAGGATCTCATTCAGATTCGATGGAGAAATGAAAAGCTTTACAGACAAGCAAAAGCTAAGAGAATTCAGCGCCACCAAACCAGCCCTACAACAAATGCTAAACGAACTTCTCTTAGTGGGAAACACAAGAGAAGAAAAGGACCTACAAAAACAAACCCAAAACAATTAAGAAAATGGTTATAGGAACATACATATCAATAATTACCTTAAACGTGAATGGATTAAATGCTCCAACCAAAAGACACAGGCTTGCTGAATGGATACAAAAACAAGACCCATATATATGCTGTCTACAAGAGACCCATTTCAGACCTAGGGACACATACAGACTGAAAGTTAGGGGATGGAAAAAGATATTCCATGCAAATGGAAATCAAAAGAAAGCTGGAGTAGCTATACTCATATCAGATAAAATAGACTTTAACATAAAAAATGTTACAAGAGACAAGGAAGGACACTACATAATGATGAAGGGATCAATCCAAGAAGAAGATATAACAATTATAAATATATATGCACCCAACATAGGAGCACCTCTATACATACGGCAACTGCTAACAGCTATAAAAGAGGAAATTGACAGTAACACAATAATAGTGGGGGACTTTAAAACCTCACTTACACCAATGGACAGATCATCCAAAAAGAAAATTAATAAGGAAACACAAGCATTAAATGACACAACAGACCAGATAGATTTAACTGATATTTATGGGACATTCCATCCAAAAACAGCAGATTACACCTTCTTCTCAAGTGCCCATGGAACATTCTCCAGGATAGATCACGTCTTGGGTCACAAATCAAGCCTCAGTAAATTTAAGAAAATTGAAATCTTATCAAGCATCTTTTCTGACCACAACGCTACAAGATTAGAAATGAATTACAGGGAAAAAAATGTAAAAAACACAAACACATGGAGGCTAAACAATATGTTACTAAATAACCAAGAGATCACTGAAGAAATCAAAGAGGAAATCAAAAAATACCTAGAGACAAACGACAATGAAAACACGATGATCCAAAACCTATAGGATGCAACGAAAGCAGTTCTAAGAGGGAAGTTTACAGCTATACAAGCCTACCTCAAGAAACAAGAAAAATCTCAAATAAACAATCTAACCTTACACCTAAAGGAACTAGAGAAAGAAGAACAAACAAAACCCAAAGTTAGCAGAAGGAAAGAAATCATAAAGATCAGAGCAGAAATAAATGAAATAGAAACAAAGAAAACAATAGCAAAGATCAATAAAACTAAAAGCTGATTCTTTGAGAAGATAAACAAATCGATAAACCATTAGCCAGACTCATCAGGAAAAAGAGGGAGAGGACTCAAATCAATAAAATTAGAAATGAAAAAGGAGAAGTTACAACAGACACCACAGAAATACAAAGCATCCGAAGAGACTGCTACAAGCAACTCTATGCCAATAAAATGGACAACCTGGAAGAAATGGACAAATTCTTAGAAAGGTATAACTTTCCAAGACTGAACCAGGAAGAAATAGAAAATATGAACAGACCAATCACAAGTAATGAAATTGAAACTGTGATTAAAACTCTTCCAACAAACAAAAGTCCAGGACCAGATGGCTTCACAGTTGAATTCTATCAAACATTTAGAGAAGAGCTAACACCCATCCTTCTCAAACTCTTCCAAAAAATTGCAGAGGAAGGAACACTCCCAAACTCATTCTATGAGGCCACCATCACCCTGATACCAAAACCAGACAAAGATACTTCAAAAAAAGAAAATTACAGACCAATATCACTGATGAATATAGATGCAAAAATCCTCAACAAAATACTAGCAAACAGAATCCAACAACACATTACAAGGATCACACACCATGATCAAGTGGGATTTACCCCAGGGATGCAAGGATTCTTCAATATATGCAAATCAAACAATGTGACACACCATATTAACAAATTGAAGAATAAAAACCATATGATCATCTCAATAGATGCAGAAAAGGCTTTTGACAAAATTCAACACCAGTTTACGATAAAAACTCTCCAGAAAGTGGGCATAGAGGGAACCTACCTCAACATAATAAAGGCCATATACGACAAACCCACAGCAAACATCATTCTCAATTGTGAAAAACTGAAAGCATTTCCTCTAAGATCAGGAACAAGACAAGGATGTCCACTCTCACCACTATTATTGAACATCGTTTTGGAAGTCCTAGCCACGGCAATCAGAGAAGAAAAAGAAATAAAAGGAATACAAATTGGAAAAGAAGACATAACTGTCACTGTTTGCAGATGACATGATACTATACATAGAGAATCCTAAAGATGTCACCAGAAAACTACTAGAGCTAATCAATGAATTTGGTAAAGTTGCAGGATACAAAATTAATGCACAGAAATCTCTTGCATTCCTATACACTAATGATGAACAATCTGAACGAGAAATTAAGGAAACACTCCCATTTACCATTTCAACAAAAAGAATAAAATACCTAGGAATAAACCTACCTAGGGGAGACAAAAGACCTGTATGTAGAAAACTATAAGACACTGATGAAAGAAATTAAAGAAATACAAACAGATGGAGAGATATACCATGTTCTTGGATTGGAAGAATCAATATTGTGAAAATGACTATACTACCCAAAGCAATCTACAGATTCAATGTAATCCCTATCAAATTACCAATGGCATTTTTTACGGAACTAGAACAAAAAAATCTAAAAATTTGTATGGAGACACAAAAGACCCCGAATAGCCAAAGCAGTCTTGAGGGAAAAAACGGAGCTGGAGGAATCAAACTCCCTGACTTCAGCCTATACTACAAAGCTACAGTAATCAAGACAATATGGTACTGGCACAGAAACAGAAATACAGATCAATGGAACAAGATAGAAAGCCCAGAGATAAACCGACGCACCTACGGTCAACTAATCTATGACAAAGGAGGCAAGGATATACAGTGGAGAAAAGACAGTCTCTTCAATAAGTGGTGCTGGGAAAACTGGACAGCTACATATAGAAGAATGAAATTAGAACACTCCCTGACACCATGCACAAAAAGAACCACTGATAGTCTTGGATCCTCATCAGGGTTCACGAGTGAGACTCCTATGTGGTTCCTGCCTCTTGGGCATGAAGCTAAAACAGTGATGTCCCAAAGTATCTATTCAATGGACGGGGTATTAACAGCAGCCAGCAGGAGAATTCATGACTCTGCTTTTCCTCCTTTAAAAATGAGGTGATCTGGGACTTCCCTGGTGGCCCAGTGGTGAAGAATTCGCCTGCCAATGCAGGGGACACGGGTTCAAGCCCTGGTCTGGGAAGATCCCACATGCTGCGGAGCAACTAAGCCCGTGTGCCACAACTACTGAGCCTGCATGCCACAACTACTGAGTCCGTGTGAGTCTGTGTGCCACAACTGCTGAGGCCCGCACGCCTAGAGCCCATGCTCTGCAATGAGAGAAGCCACTGCAATGAGAGGCCCGTGCACCACAACGAGGAGTGGCCCCCACTTGTAGCAACTGAAGAAAGCCTTCACGCGGCAACGAAGACCCAACGCAGCCAAAAATAAATGAATAAAAAAAATAAATTTTTCAAAAAGGTTTAAAAAAATTTTTTTTAATTTAAAAAATTAAAAAAAATTAAAATGAGGTGATCTGATATTACCTCTCAAAGTATAGACCAGTCATCCTGGGGAAATTCCTTCCTAATTAAGCATGTTTTGCTCCACAAGTTTGCAGGATCTGGTTTCTCTCCGTCACTTTATTATAGATAACTTTTGTTAAATTAATTAGACAAGGAGGCCATTGGACTGCGGGGACTCGAATGTCGGGCAGCCTACGTAAGCAAACCAAAATCTGAGCCTCAAGGTTACAAAAAACCAAAACCTAAGGGCATCCAATCACAGACAGTTACCTAGGGTTTAAGCTACAGTCAATCAAATAATGTCCTTTCTTGGTTTCTGTACCTTCCCTCTGTAAGTCTCTCCCCTGGCTCTTAGCTGAGGAGTGTTCCTAATAACTTCTGATTTGGTTCTGCCTGATTTGAATCAATTTTTGTTCAAATAAACTCTTAAAATTTAAAATAAATAAATAAAATAATAAAGATAATTTGGCAAGGTTACCTTTGTAAATCCAATTTAAAATATGGAATTGAGTAACTGATCTAGATGTGTGATTATAAGTTCAAATCTCATTTATAAAAGGACTTGAAATATATCAAAGCATTTAAGGTTTACACAGTTATACATTTAATGTGTTAGATTTATAAGAATTACTCAAGTATTCTGAAAAGATTTAAACAACTGCAGTACCTAAAAAAGAAAACACATTAAATGCATAATTTCAGTTTAAAATATCTAAAGTATTTAACTAAATGCATTAAATATTATTCAAAGGCCCTGAAAAATGCTATTTAAAATGTTAAACTTATAAATGGAGTAAGGTTATTTGTAAACATGCCATGCCTCCTTCACTGTCTGGGAATAGCTCTCTTAGGCAGGACTCTGTCTGACCCATCTGCCTCTCCCCAGCACTCAGAAGAAGGATATAGTAGGAATATAGTAGGTTCCCAGGGAATGTTAGTTAAATAGATTGCTAACGTAGGGCGTGGGGATAAGTTGTATGCATGTTGGCAGGGGGGACAAATTTGAATTAAGTGTAGAGACTACACAGCATGTGTATGATTTATGAGCCTGTGATTGAGAATGTAGGGGTGCAAATATACGGTTTGTAAAGGAGAAGTGGTTCGTGTATGTATGTTATGTGCAGATGTGCCATCTGAACACGGGAGAAACTCCCCAGGGCTTGCCCTCTCTACAACTTGGGCCAGGTTGGAGTCTTCCATGGCATTGGTCTTTTCTCCTCCCACCCTGGCCCCTCCTTTCCTACCTCATTTGTACATCACTTTCCAGCCCAAAGGCCCCATGTTCAACAGCTTTCTCAAAGGCCATCATGGTATTCTCAGGCCCCAGCTGTGGAAGAAAAGGACACCGGGCCCTTAATCTCAGAGTGTTTTCTGCCAACATCCCTTTTAGGGTAGGGAAGGGGCCCAGTAACAAAAGGACTTTAGGAAACAGAGTTTGGCTCCCTTGGCTCTTTTTTCAAAGAAGCTGCCTACATTTTGCTCTACCCAATCTGATGTGGGGACTCTGCTCATCTGACGCAATGTCACTGGGCACAATAAAGAGAAATGGACTGAGAATTAGGTGACCTGGGTTCGAGCCCAACCTCTACAATTAATTCCTTATTCTTGTCATCTCAAGCCAACCCCTTTACTTCTCCAGGAGTTCCTAGGATCTGATGTGCCTTTGTCTCATCCACAAATCCATGCATACCTGTACTCACCCACATCCATCATGCTCAGACCTACCATGGGTGCACCTCTATGTCCAAAGAAGTTCGGCTTGGGTCCCAATTTATCCTTCTCCTGAATACAGGGAGAATAAATCCCCAATGGAAGCAAATAGAGACACAAGAGGATGAGAAAAAAGGGCACTCCAATAGCCACTTGTAGAGCTGAAAAAGTTGGAGGGAAGGGGAAGTAAGAAAAAAAAAGGCAAACAGGAATGGAGAACCATCCCAAGCAACTAACTATCCCAAAGCAACAGTCAATAAATACCCAGTCCATGGGTTCACTGACTCTGTGGACTCACTGATTTACTCTATATTTCTGTCACATCCTTATGTTCTCTCAATGATTTGAAAGCAAAAGAGTATCCAAATATAAGCATTATTATTAAGTCAATATTATTACAAATGCAAATTTACAAGGGAATGAATTGTACAAGAAGTGGGAAGCAAAGGAAAGAGAGGAAATGTTAAGGAATACCTTCTCAGAAGGAGTAGTTTAGTTGCCTCTGAGAAAGCCCTGAAGCCCTTTAAAGATCAGCCTAAAATGCTGCTATATTGAAGGCAGTGAGGTATAGCAGAAGGGATACTAGTTGACAGAAATCTGACTTCAAAGCCAGACTCTACCACTTTCTAATTGTGTGACTCAGACATGTTGCTTAACCTCTCCATTCTGAAAAATGGAGCTATCCTGCTACTAACATCTATCTCATAGAGTTGATATAATAGTTGACATCACAGGTGCTCAATAAATATTGAGTATTTCTCTCTCTCTCTCTCTCTCTCTCTCTCTCTCTCCCACACACACACACACACACACACACACACACACACACACACACAGCCTGACCACAAAACCTGTTATCACTTGCCATTGCCCAACACTTACTATTTTAGACCTCTGAAGATGTTACCCATTTGTACATTTTAAATTACTACCTATATCACTTTCAAATCTAGATCTCCAGCTCTAACCTCTCAACTTTATGAGCACATTACACCTTTTCTTTCTTTTTCTCTCATAACACGTCATCTGGTATCTTCTGATTCTACCTTAAAATTTAGGAAATGGAAAAGAAAACAGTGCATTATTGTCCGCTTTAAGATCCTGCCCCCAGGAACATTTCCTAAAATTCACCCTCCACCTATACACACACACGTGTACAAACACACAATGGCAATACTGCCAACCAAGTCTTTCTCTTGCCTGCATCCTCGCACAAGTCAGGAAGCAAGCACTCCTTGTTTAACCAGTAGTAAAAAAGAGACATAGAAAAATGTCCTACTGGTTTCTCAATAAGGTGCTGAGAGATAACTCCACTCTCAAAACAGTTTCATGTATAGCTCTGATTCTTGTTTGTTTCCATGATATTAGGGCAAAGAATGAAGAGGAAACGAGTGGCAGAGGTAGACATTTCTGCTGCTGGTGGAAGTCCCCCGGCGTGACAGGGACTAACCAGGGCCTGCTTTGAAGTACTAAGATGTATCCAGGGATATCTGCACCTGGTTCTTGAGTTTAAAATAGTAATATTTGAATACAAACTAAAAGAACTGTGACTTGTACCGTCACTGGTCAAATAAAATTAAAATTGCCTCTACCCTCCCGCCAGTTACTCCAATCCATTCCCAGACAGTCAATGTGTAACAACAGAGAGAAAATTCTTATTTTTCTAGAAGGAGAATCCCTCTTTAGAAGAAGGACTATTTGGCCAGGGAAATGCTATGACAGGCCATGTAGGGTTGTGAGTTTGACCACAAGGATCTTGCTTGAGTAACGAGCTAAATGAATTTCAAAGAGGTATAGTGCTGGCTATCTACCAAGCTTGTTTTACTGAGTAGAGTATGGAAGTTAAAGCCAGAGCTGAAAGAATCAGGCAAGGTTTCACCCACAGGACATACCTTCTCCTTCCAAATAGATCAAGTAGAAGGCCACAGGCCAGGAAAGCATAACCATCACAGATATGCTGCTCAGGTGTATGTAGGGAGCAAAGACCTGGGGGAAAGCCAAAAGTCAAGCTGAACACATCTGAATAGACAGGGCTACAGCTAAGGATGGACGGTGCTTACCTGCAGTGACAGCCCAACGGTGAGCCACCTGTCTTTCCAATAAGTGAATAAAATCCAGAAAAAGAACGAGCATGTCAGAATCACCAGCAGAATCAGGATCTGGGGAAACAAAAAGAATCTCCTAACTTCCAAGCACTAATCTTGGATGAGAACCGTCCTTAGGAAACGTGTGTGTCCCTATGGTGTCAGGGTCCTTGTTTCCTCATCCTTTTAATTTAACCATCCTGCAAATGCCCAATATTAGATGGATCCAATAACTTACCCTCTTTGTTCCCAAGTCTTTGCTGTGTATCATGGCTGGAAAAAAATTACACAGCTGTGTGGTCTGATGGCTTTACTAATAATTTATCATCTCCACCTCAGCTGGGCCCTCAATATTGCTTGGCATGTCTTACTCAGTTTCAACAATGGCCTTTATAAATATTCACTACTTTTTTTATATGACTCAATACAGTCAGAAGTAAATAATATTTTGTAATTACCCTTCCAGTGCATGTTTTCCCCAACAGACTGTAAGCTTCATGAGGTCAAGGACAATATTTGTTTATAATTATATCTTCACTGCCTTGCAGAATATGTCTGATACATAGTAAACATCCAATAAATATTTGTTGAACAGATGAAAAAAATCTGCTAGCCAGAACACTATTTACTTTATAGAGAAAGAACATTGAGACCAAGAAGACACAACTTTCACTTCTTCCCCTTCAAGTGTAGATTTTCTACATTTGTTTCCCTCTAGAGAGTTCTTGGTTCCCGCCCTTTCATAATCTCTGTATCTATGAAAGCAATTGAATCCATAATTAAACCTTCTCACGAAATAATTCCAGGCCTTACTGCCTTCAATAGTTAATCTTCCAAATATTTAAGGAAGTAATATCTCCACTTTAACAAACTCTTCTAGAGAATAAAAAAGAGGGAATGCTCTCTAACTTGTCTTATGAAGCCAACAAAACATTGATACCCAAACTCAACAAGTACATTACAAGAAAGCAAAAGTATAGGCCAATTTCTCTTACACATAGATTTTATATAGATGCAAAAATCTTAAATAACCTATTAGCAAACCAAATGCATTACAACACAAGGGTTTAATTGTCAAATTAGATTCACATGAATCTTATGTGATTCTGGGATCTTACCCAACACCAAATTTCACTAACGATTTAAAGGATATAGTCAATTATAAAGTACAAATAAAATATTATTCTCATGGATAAATCTGATTCTGTCAAATGCAGCTACTCACAAAAAGGTCTTTCCTCTCCTGTATTAGGATACATGCTGACCTTGGACTTAAAATGTGAGGTGTGTTTTTTGCAGCAATTTTTTGGATCTGTCTCCTCGAGTAATGGAAATAAAAGCAAAAATAAACAAACAGGACCTAACTGAACTTGAAAACTGTTGCACAACAAAGGAAACTATAAACAAAATGAAAAGACAACCTACAAGAGGGGACAAAATATGTGCCAATGAAGTTACAGACAGGGCTTAATTTCCAAAATATACAAACAGCTCATACAGCTCAATATCAAAAAAACAAACAACACAATCAAGAATGGGCAGAAGACCTAAATAGACCTTTCTCCAAAGAAGACATACAGATGGCCAACAGGTACATGAAAAGATGCTCAACATCACCAATTATTAAAGAAATGCAAATCAAAACTACAATGAGGTATCACCTCACACCAGTTAGAATGGCCATCATCAAAAAGTCTACAAATAATAAATGCTGGAGAGGTATGGAGAAAGGGGAACCCTTCTACACTGTTGGTGGGAATGTAAATTGGTGCAGCCACTGTGGATGAAGGTTCCTTAAAAAACTAAAAAATAGAGCTACCATATGATCCAGCAATCCCACTCCTGGGCACATACCTGGAGAAAACCATAATTCGAAAAGATACATGTACCACAATGTTCACTGCAGCACTATTTACAACAGCCAGGACCAAGGAAGCAACCTAAATGTCCATTGACAGATGAATGGATAAAGAAGATATGGTACATATATACAATAGAATATTACTCAGCCATAAAAAAGAATGAAACAATGCCATTTGCAACAACATGGATGGACCTAGAGATTGTCATACTATGTAAAGTAAGTCAGAGAAAAATATCATATGATATCACTTATATGTGGAATCTTTAAAAAATGGCATGAATGAACTCATTTACAAAACAGAAATAGACTCACAGACATAGAAAACAAGATTATGGTTACCAAAGGGGAAAAGGGGATGGGGAGGGATAAATTAGGAGGCTGGGATTAACAGATACACACTACTATATATAAAATAAACAACAAGCATCTACTATATAGCACAGGGACTATACTTAATATCTTATAATAACCTATAATGGTAAAGAATCTGAAAAATAAAATATATATATATTCAGTTTTATATATATATATATATATATGTGAATCACTTTGCTGTACCCCTGAAACTGACACAACATTGGAAATCAACTACACTTCAATTAAAAAACTTTAATGTGAGGTGTGTTTTGAGCAAAGTGTGTAGAAACTCTGTTTCACAGAAGGAGCCTTTTGGGTTATGGAGCATCCTTATCTTATATCCCATTAATTATATAACTCGAGCCAGCCATGTCTCCCACCCTACAAATCTATAAATTCCAAGCTTACTTACAATAAGCAACCCAGATATACCAGGTTATATCCTGCTAGAAATTTTCATAAATAAGGATTCTCCATTATCGTTTGCCTAATAAATACCTTTAGTATGTTTATAAAGAGTTTCGAATTGAGGTCATTCATTCCTCTCTGAATATCCTTAAGTAGAAGGAAAATAGGTTATAGGCCAGGTGCTAACCCTTTCCTTCTGGGTTTATTCTTTGTGCACTAAAACTGAAACTCGAAGCCCTACAGAATCTCTGTTGTCAACTGAAACAGTCTCTCCTCCCAAGTCCGATAAGCCTAATCCTTCATGGTTTGAAGCCCCAACTAAGGTGGTCACCTTCCAAGGGGATGCCCACTCTTCTCATACCTCATCTGCATTACTTCCCCTTGCCCACAGACTCATAACCAGAATCAGATCCCAGAATGCCTCTAGAGATGGTTTTGTTAAATTTACTTACCAAACTCTGTAGAATATATGTGTGGGAATGAATCCTAAGGTTGTTAGACAAGGAGAAAAGAATTTTGGATTGGGCTACATTTAATGATATGTGTGCACTTACCAGAGATTATGAATTCAATATACCAGAATCCAGGTATTATACATCTTAGAGTGATTCTAATTGCTTGTTTCATTTTCTGAAACTGTGGCTCAATAGTGGCCTATGCTTGCAAAAATATACACTGGGGAAAAGACAGTTTCTTCAATAAGTAGTGCTAGGCACTATATACAATAGCCAGGACATGGAAGCAACCTAAGTGTCCATCGACAGATGAATGGATAAAGAAGATGTGGCACATATATACAATGGAATATTACTCAGCCATAAAAAGAAACGAAACTGAGTTATTTGTAGTGAGGTGGATGGACCCAGAGTCTGTCATACAGAGTGAAGTAAGTCAGAAAGAGAAAAACAAATACCGTATGCTAACACAAATATATGGAATCTAAAAAAAAGTGGTTCTGAAGAACCTAGGGGCAGGACAGGAATAAAGATGCAGATGTAGAGAATGGACTTAAGGACACGGGGAGTGGGAAGGGTAAGATGGGACAAAGTGAGAGAGTGGCATGGACATATACACACTACCAAATGTAACATATATCGCTAGTGGGAAGCAGCCACATAGCACAGGGAGATCAGCTCAGTGCTTTGTGACCACCTAGAGGGGTGGGGTAGGGAGGGTGGGAGGGAGACGCAAGAGGGAGGGGATATGGGGATATAAGTATACGTATAGCTGATTCACTTTGTTATACAGTGGAAACTAACACAACAATGTAAAGCAATTATACTCCAATAAAGATATTAAAAAAAAATTATGATACCTTGAAAATGTTCTTTACTTAAGTGTCTGAGAATATTGCTAAATAAAATACCATCTTGCCTTCTGTCAATTAAAAAAAAAATAAGTGATGCTGGGAAAACTGGAGAGGTACATGTAAAAGAATGAAATTAGAACATTTTCTCACACCATATATAAAAATAAACTCAAAATGGATTAAAGACCTAAATGTAAGACCAGAAATCATAAAACTCCTAGAAGAAAATGTAGGCAATAACATTCTCTGACATGTCTTAGCAATATTTTTTTGGATATGTCTCCTCAGGCAAGGAAAACAAAAGCAAAACTAAATGAGACCTAATCAAATTTAAAAGCTTGTGTCCAGCAAAGGAAGCCATCAACAAAATGAAAAGACAACCTGTTGAATAAGAGAAGATATTTGGAAATCATATGCCTGATAAGCGGTTGATATCCAAAATATATAAAGAGTTCATACAATGCAACCCAATTTAAAAATGGGCAGAAGACCTGAACAGACATTTTTCCAAAGAAAATATACAGATGGACAACAGGCACATGAAAAGATGCTCAACATCACTAATCATCAGAAAAATACAAATCAAAACCACAGTGAGATATCACCTCACAGCTGTCAGAATGGCTATTGTCAAAAACACAACAAATAATAAATGTTAGCAAGGATGTGGAGAAAAGGGAACCCTAGAACACGTTGGTGGGAATGTAAATTAGTACAACCACTATGGAAAACAGTATGGAGGTTCCTCAAAAAATTAAAAATAGAACTACCATATGATCCAGCAATTCCATTCCTGGGGATATGCTGAAGAAAATAAAAACATTAATTCAAAAAGATATATGCACCCCAATGTTCATAGCAGCTTTATTTACAATAGCCAAGATATGGAAACAACCTAAGTGTTCATCAACAGATGAACTGATAAGAAGATGTGGGGCTTGTGTGTGTGTATGTACATACACACAATGGAATATTAGTTAGCCATAAAAAAGAATGAAACTTTGCCATTTGCAACAACATGGAGGACCTGGAAGATACTATGCTTAGTAAAGTTAGTCAGACTGAGAATGACAAATACCGTATGTTTTCACTTAAGTGTAGAATCTAAAAAATAAAACAAATGAATGAATATAACAGAACAGAAACAGACTCACAGACACAGAAAACAAACTAGTGGTTACCAACGGCAAAAGGAGTAGGGGAGGGACTAGGTAGTGAAAGGGGACTAGGCACTAACTACTAGGTATAAAATAAATAAGATACAAGGATGGAATGTATAGCACACAGAATACAGCCAATATTTTATAATAACTTTAAATGAAATATAATCTATAAACATATTGAATCACTATGTTATATACCTAAAACTAATATAATACTGGAAACCAACCATATTTCAATAAAAAAAAATAGTGGCCTATGCTTTATAAAATTTGGATGCCAGCAATTTCTTGGTGTAATATGGAAGAAAGAATCCAGTGATTTACTGAGAAAGGTTGCTGGAATGCTATCACCTATGATGAGCTAACCCACTCCAGGTCACGTTCTATGGGAGGAATCAGAGGACACTGAAAAATACGTTGCTGAGGAAAGCGTCAGCATCCTTGAAAAGCACTGTAGTGGCTATCCTTTACGCCTGGATAAAAGTGAGAGGTGCTGCCACTGAAACTGGCTTCCTGATTTCAAAGGCAATGATGAGATTCTGCTGTGGCAGAGGCCAAGTAGCAGCACCCACTGCCAGAGGCAAGGTAAGCATGGTTTCTATAAAAGGCACAAGCCTGAAATGATAATCAGAATGGTATAACCCATAGAGTTATAACTTGGTAGTAACTAACTGATCATGGTGTCCCAGTTCCAAAACAGAGGGTGATCTCAATAAGGCCCATTTGTTCACTTCTCAATCTACATTCTTTCTCTATAAGATCTTACAAGTTCAATTTCCATCTATTCTAACTTTTAAATTTATATTTTCAGTTCATACTTCCCTTTTGAGTAAGAGGAAATTTAAGGGGACCATTCAGAGAGTTTGACATGTTCCTGTATTTGAGGAAATACAAGGAATAGTAACAAAACCATGCTTGCTATAAATAGCAAGAGGCTATGGCTGGAGATGCTCAAGCCCATGGCAGAACAAAACAAGGAAGGCTATCTTGGAAATGAGCTGTATGTCTTCAGATGTTGGGTCAGTAATGCCTGCTTCCTTGGACCAGATACGGATCCTTTGTAATTGCCAATATAACTTTAAAGGGCTCCAAACTAAGGGAGAGTCAAAAGGACCTCAACATAGAAATTTCATGGGGTATATAGGAAAACAGGCAATGACACCACCAAGAGAACTGCAATCAAGGTTCTCAGCAGAAAGGTCTCTGAAAATACGCATTGAAAAACCTGTGCGGTAAAGAGCCAACAATTGTGCATTTACCTGGTCTTGATGGGCCCTCTTGCCCCTCCTTGGGGGACTTTGTTCTTTTATCCTATCTCCCCATCTCCTGGGCCCTACTCTGGTGGAAGAAAGGTAAAAGGACAATCATGCTCTCTCCACCACTGCATGTTTGCAGGCCTGGGTCATGTGAAAACAGGGGAAGGGAAAAGTCTCATAAAGTTGGAGTTTGGTTTATTACAATGAACTGAAATTTTTAATGATTGAATGAGAATGTCTTTTTGACTATAAAGGACTGGGCAAATAATGGAGCCCGCCTAAGGTTTTATGGGGATGGGAAGAACAGAGTCACAGAGTGAGTTTAACAAGGAGTAGTGAGAAAAAATAAAGTTTGGATTCAGCTCCTTCAGTAAATCAAATTTACAAATTACAAATCAAATTTACAAATTTACAAATCAAATTTACAAATCAAATTTACAAATTAAATTTGTAAATTACTGTTACAAATTTAATGATTAAATTAAAACAGTTAAAACAGTTAAACAGTTAAAACAGTGTAAGTAGATCTTTTTCATAAGGGGAACAATGAAAGAAAGGGCAACTCTGTATTCAACACAATGCTAAAGAGGCACATTCAGTCCTGGTCTAAGGTCTCCTATGAAGGAAGATTCAGATGTCCTACCTTATGACACCAGTGCAGGTACAATTCTATCCCCTCCCAAAGCAACAAAGATCCAAGTACCTGAAAAAAACAAAGAAGAAAAATGAGATTATTTTGAAATCACCAAGATGCTACCCAAAACACTGTTCTGAACTCAAAATTCCTTTCACAGTCTGGCATCACATTCATTTCTTGCTACACCTGCAGTTTTTATACTCTGGGAATTTGCCATTCTGTTCCTCTGCCTAAAAAGCTCTCCCTCCCCATGCCACTGACCCTTCAAGGACAGTTCAAATGTCACCTACTTGTACCTTTCACCAGCAACCCCAGGAAGAATTTATTATTATCTTCTCTGGGATTTTGCAACAGTCAATACACTGATATCTTTCCTGAGTTTCTACCAATTTCTTGGTAGGTATTACTTAGAGCCACTTGTTGAGAACAGAGGTCAGGGGCCAGCCCTTCCAAGGGTCACTTAAAAGCTCTTTCTTGAGGAACCAGTGCCATGGTTATAACTGCTAACCACTGTTGTTAACATTGGTATTTAGTCAATTAATCTTAGATAGAATTTGAATCTAAATCTAGCCAGTCACCAAGTCAGTGTGGAGATAGGAACTGAAAACCAGAGTCCTCAGATGCTTAGGATATTAATGAGAGTTTGAATGTATAAGTCACTTAGATTTTTATCAAAACAATTTTATGTATATAATTCATCTGTTCTTTACCCAGCCCTATAAAATACCATTTTATTAAATATTATTATCATTCTCATTTAAAAGAAAAGAAACTGAGGCTCAGAAGAATTATATGACTTGGTCAAGGTTACAAGGTAACCTCAAGATAGAGCTAGGAATAGGACCCAGGTCTCCTTCTCTGTTCACTGTTGTTACCACTATATGTATCCAAAAATAGGTAGGGTAGAGTAGAAAGTTTGTGAAAATACATTGCCTTATTGGACACTAGAACTCATTCACACCTTAGAAGCTAACTATACCATTTCATGTTTATTGTGTATGAAAGCAGTACAATTCAGTGGCCAGAGTCTGGTCCAGAGAACACCATTCATCTGTTTTTTTCCCCATTAAAAAGAAAAGCTTCTAACTGGTCTCTCTGCCTATAGCCACCCTCCACACCACAACTTCCAGGATGATTTTCCTAAATAGAAATCTGATTTATGCTAAATGTATTAGGCTACTTTTCAGGCCTTCCAAAGTCTGTCACAAGCCTATCTAAAAAGAGGTTACCGATTTTTCTTCAATATCCCCTACGTGCTAACAGTACTGATTCTTCCCTGTTACCTAGTCACACCCCATACATAGCTCTCTTTTTTTATGGGAGCAAAATTGCTTTACCAATGTTGTGTTAGTTTCTGCTGTACAATGAAGTGAATCAGCTATATGTATACCTATATCCCCTCCCTCTTGGACCTCCCTCCCTCCCTTCCCCTGCCCATCTAGGTCATCACAGGGCACTGAGCTGAGCTCCCTGTGCCATACAGCAGGTTCCCACTAGCTATCTATTTTAAACACGGTAGTGTATTTATGTCAAACCTAATCTCCCAATTCGTCCCACCCTCCCCTTCCCCCCGTGTCCACATGTCTGTTCTCTACGTCTACGTCTCTATTCCTGCCCTACAAATAGGTTCATCTGTACCATTTTTCTAGATTCCACATATATGCATTAATATATGATATTTGTTTCTCTCTTTCTGGCTTACTTCACTCTGTATGACAGACTCTAGGTCCATCCACATCTCTACAAATGACCCTGACTTTGTCATGATGTTCCCACAGTCTGGAACTTTCTTCCCCATCAGCATAAACACATGTCTAAATCCAACATCCCTCCAAGATCCCACTCCTGTTCCACCTCTTCCAAGAAGCCTCACTTAATCCTCTTGGCTGTAAGTCACCTCTTCCTTCTCAGAACCCATGCAGAACGTTATTTAGGCCACTCTAATGACAATTATAATGCTCTCCCTGTGTTGGTTATTTTTGTCTATGACTTAGTTCCCTACTAGATTCTAAACTCTCAATAAGTTAGAATTAAGGACGACTATAACTTTATATCTCATAACTATCACTTTGAAGTGCCCTGCATGAAAACAGAAACTGCACATGTCTTGTTGATTTCTGTATCTTCAGTACTTATCACTCATATAATGATCAATATATTTTGTTGAAAGAAAAATTAATGCAAATGTCAACTGATTTGGGGGTTGGATTCTTCTATATCAGACAGGAAATCAGTGGAGACAAGGAATGATGAAATCAGAGAAAGATATATATGCCCTATGTATAACTGGGCACTGAAAAACTCCAGTTCCTTAAAAGTTAGTCTCTCACAAGCTTTCCACTTCTTCAAACTCCTCTATTTCCTGGCCTGAATTTCTCACACTACCTGACACTACTATATGTCAGACAACAGAGGCAGGGTCACTAGTGCCTAAACACTTTCGCTAAAATGTACTTCACACCTGGACTAAGGACTAGCATTCGCACATTAGAACAGGTTTAACACACTAGCTAATTTGTAAGGCCCAGAAAGACTGATTCTTAGGAGATGGGCTATAAAATTCAATATGTAGAAGTACTGCCATGTGAAGGTGCAGGTGTCTAAAATGACAATACTGAGTGAACCAGAAAATAGGCTATGAAACAGGGGAAGGATGTTCTGCCACCCTTTCAAAGGGTCAAAGTGGTAAGACACACCCTCTAACAGCACAAGCCTTTTTTCCTCCATCTATCCCTCGTGCCTAACATTCTTGGCTGATGTAAACCCCAACTCTACCAAGAGTGATCTGAGGTTCTGAGGGCTCCCAGCACAACTGGGAACCATACCACAGACAGAGCACCTCATGAGCCTACTCAGGAAAGGAGTGGGAGAAATGGAAAACATTACTCACCAAGAGCAATGATGTGTAGGCAGCCAGGATCCCAAAAAAACTCAGCAAGACAATGGACCAGAAGAACCAGAATCCTGTACCTAGAAAAATGACCCTGCAAAAATGTGTTTCAATCCTTAAAATACAGTAAACAATTAGTAGCATCTGTGTCAAGGATGGGGGGAGATAAGACTGGACTAGATGAGGTAAAAGATAAACAGAGGGAGATAAGAAGAGAAGGCAATTTGGGAACAGATGTGTGAAGAGCTTTGGGGATATTCAGTTGGGAAGTTCTAACTTTATCCTACAGGCAATTGGGTACTTTAATGGGGCTCTGTATGAGTGGTATGATTTTTTAAAGTTACTCAGAATATATCAATATATTCAAAAATTATGTTCTCTTTAAAAAACAATATAAGACAGAAATTCTGGAATTCCAAAAGAGAAAAAGTCCACTGCCTTAATAAAACTAACACTTTCCATTTGGGCAGGTTCCTGGTCCACATGAATATATGTTTTCTTACATAACTGCAAGCCACCATATTAATTTATCTATTCTGTGTAAGAGATTTGGCCCCTTCAAAAATAGTCCTGATGTGTTCTGTTCCTAAAGTAGTTTATGAGGGAAAACTGCTAATAATCTGCTAAGAGAAACAGTGTTACACTTGGTCTACATATTGTATGTCAAAATTGTTCTAGACCGTTCATTTCAAGATAACAGAAATTACCTTCTCACCATATAAAATCTGGAGAAATTATATTTTAACAACACAGACATATGCTTCAAAGATACTGCATTTTTTACAAATTGAAGGTTTGTGGCAACCCTACATCAAACAGGTCTATTGGCACCATTTTTCCAACAGCATTTGCTCACTTCATGTCTCTGTGTCACATTTTGGTAATTCTTGCAATATTTCAAGCTTTTTCATTTTTATTATAGTTGTTATGGTGATCTGTGATCAGTGATCTTTGATGTTACTACCACTACTCACTGAATGTTCTGAAGATGGTTAGCTATTTAGCAATAAAATATTTTTTAACTAAGGCATGTATATTTTTTATAAACGATGTTATTATACACTTACAGACTACAGTATAGTGTAAACATAACTTTTATGTGCACTGGGAAACCAAAAAAATTGTGTGACTTGCTTTATTGCTATATTATTCACTTTATTTCTGTGGTCTGGAACTGAACTCCCAGTATCTCCAAGGTATGCCTGTATAAAATATAGATTGGTGAACATATAACCACATTACAAATAGGAAAGGAAATTCTCTTTGGTCAGGGGCTATAACATACATCAAGAAGAATGAAACAAGCAAGCAGCCATCCTAGCGAGAGCTATCCCAGATCAAGATACTAAGAGTACTTTCTAAAAGATGAGCTCACAGCCAGGAATCAGAAAACATGTAAGGAATGTCAACAAATTCACCCAATAAAGCCAACTAATAGAACAACTTGCACACAAAAAAATATAATTAATAGAACGATCAGAAAAGAACCACAAAATAAATATATTCAAAAGCTTCAGAAAAATAAAGGACTCACATCCAGGTAACAAGAATAGATGTTTTAAAACAAGCACATTAATTATCAAAACAATGAAACAGAGATCTTAAAAAACATGTAAGATGACCTATAACGGAAAAGAATCTGAAAAAATAATATGTGTGTGTGTGTGTATAGCTGAATCACCTTGCTGTACAACTGAAACTAACACAGCATTGTAAATTAGCTAGACTTCAATTTTTAAAAAATGTAAGATGGACTTAATAGTAGCCTAGATACAGTCAAAGAATTTATCAAACAGCTTAACCAAATAGTGATTTTGACTTTGCTTTCCAAGTGAGTAAGTTAAGGTTTACCATTTAATGGTGCCTTTATTTTTCTAATCATTTTTCTGGCCACATCTGATTTTTTTTCACTCCCTTTTAACCTAAAAGGTCTTCTTTTGTACATTCAACCACACATAAATATTATTATTAGCTGAGTTCAGCTCAAAACTCTCTCACCAAACTCAGGTGAAGTTCCCACCCACCCACCATGAACTGCAGGAAGAATTTTGAATTTTTTTCTCTTTTTCTCTTTCCCTCTTCTACTTCTTCTTGTCCTATTCATCTGTACTAACTCTAGGTGGTGGTAGTGAAAGCCCTCGCACAGACCCAACACACCCCTAAATAAATAAATAAATTTATAAAAAAAAAAAAAGAATTCTAGAAGGGAAAATACAGCAGTAAAAATTAAGAACTCTGTGAATGGATTAAATAGCAGGTAAAACAGAGCCAAAAGGAATTTGCTAAACAAAAGACAGACCAGAAAAAAATATCAAGCATGAAACAGAGACACATGAAAAAAATACATGAGAAATACAGAAGAAAGAGTAGGACACTTAAGAGGATAAAGAGAAAATACCTAATATAAAATTGAAGTAGAGGCAATAGAAAATGGGGTAAAAGCAATATTTGTAAAGGTAATGGCTGAGAACTTTTCCAAAATGATTAAAAATACTGTATTGGTCTGGGACCACTCAGAAAAGGAATTATTGTAGGGATTAGACCTTGGGCTATTACAGAAGCTGTGAGAGAAGGCTATGTAAGACTGTTACATCTGCTCCAACACTTGGCCTAAAGTTGTAGAAGTCAGACAGGCCAGAAGTTGGAAAGTAAAACTGAACACAATATATAGGGAAACTGAAACCCATGAGGAGGAACTAGAACCCTCAAGGACAAACTGAAACACGTAAGGATAGACTGGAACACATGAGGACACACACAAACCATGCAACCTGTGTCTATCACTGTGTCAAGGATTTAGCTAAGTTAACTCCTATTAGCTAAGCTGTAATTCCATGGTATTGCCGCCGTGGCACCCATTTTGTTTGTCCAAGTGGACCACAGTGACCTTAAATTGACACTAGCACCCTCAGGGAAGCACATGACCTAGGAGCCCTCAGTCATAAGCAAATATAAGGTCCTGATATGACTTCCACAATAGCCCTTGTGATCTACAGTCTCGCATGCTTCCCATCACCTGTATGCCTTATGTGCCCCTTAGACAAAACTTCCATGGGGCTTACAAAAACCCTACTCTTATAGTTTGACTTAATCAATCTGGCCCTAGCCCAGGAACCCCAAAGCACTCCAGTCATGGACTGTAATAAAGGCATGTGCCCAGGTCCTGCCTCACTTTCTGTCTACACTCTGCCTTGACCTCCCTATGTGGGCCCTAGAGGCATCTGTGTACTTCCCCCAGTACCTCCAAGTAATAAACTTCTCTATTTTAATTTCTCTTGCAGTCTGTTGGTGAACCACCACTCACCATTGCTGTTGCCTCAATTGACCATCCAGCACCCTGTGCTCCACATAACAAATGTTAATTCAACAAAGTCATAACACACTTCCTCCAACCTTGGATAATAACAGTGACCTGCAGGAAAAGTTCATGCCTTTCATCATTTAGTTGCATACTTATCTGGCCTAGGACATGAAGAAGCTGAAGAAGACCTGGCAGGAGCAAGAAGAATGTGGGCCCAGGTGCTTCCCCATGGCAACTAAGTGAACTACCAGATATTGACATTGCATGGAGGCTGTCATAATGCCTGGGTCCATCACTGATCTTCAGAGTATAAAGAAATAGCTAACGATTCACTTCCTACTTCCAAACTGTATACCAATTTTTCTTGTAATTAATCCTAACCCAATCCTATACTGGGAATGGAATTGTGAGAAATGTAGTTTCAGTTTAACTAAGTGGACCCAATTAGTACACTACCACAATCCACTCATGAGCAACTTGGTATTCATACACACCTCTATTAACCATCCTTACTTTCTATCTAACATGATGTGATTACCTCTCATACAACCAAAAACACACCAATCCTCTCCCCAAAAAAGGATACAAAGTTCCTTTATCTCCTCTATGTGATGTTTATACCTCTAATTTAAGTACTGATATATATGGTCAACTACTATTAACACATCTTATTTTCAATGGTAGAAGAATGGGAGAAGAGAAAAACATATAGACACACACACACAGAATTCTGGCTCCCATGATCTCTGTCATTTGGTATCACGTGAGTGATGACGTTAACTGTTTCAACGGTTATGTTGAAACACCACTGCTAGCTTTGAAGATAGAGAAGGCCACAAGCTAGAAGCTGAGACCAACTCCCCTCTGACAACCACTAAAGAATGAGCACATCATTCCTGCAACCAGAAGGAACTGGATTCTGCCAACAACTTGAATGAACCTGGAAGTGAATTCTCACTCAGAGCCCCAGGTATAAGCTCAGGCCATCTGGCACCTTGATTTCATTATGAAATCCTAAGCAGAGTACCCAGCCAAGCATGTCTGACGTCTGACCTAAAGAACTGAGAAAAAAAATGGGTATTGCTTTAGGCCATTGAATTTGTGATAATTTGCTATGGGAGCAATGGAAAACTGCCCATTAACTTTACTTGTGGCTTTAGGACCAATAGGAACTCACTCTTATGTTTACAACTTTTATTTGATGATGGAGTATTGCTGTAAGGATTCTGCCTGCTTCTGAGTATGTTTATTCCAACTATGCATTCCAAAACTAGAGAAATAACTGCAGGGTGGGTTTGGGGACCCACTAGACCCACTGTAGAGATAGGTCTGAACCAAAACTCCATTGATTACCTATCTCCATTGATTACTCTGACTGGTGAATCATAGTGCTGCTTTATATCTCCAGGAATTTGTATCAGTTCAGAGTCAGTGTCCAGTAATTGCCCCAGAAGTATTTCTTCTGCCCAAGTGCACAACCACCCTGGTAAATAGCCAGATGTTTTTTGGGGGGAAAAGAGGAGGAAGATTGACAGTATACAGTTTTGTACAGGCAGGTCCTTTTGTACAGCAAGGTTCTTCCTCAAGGATTTCTCTTCATTCAGGAGCTAATTTGTTTGGTAAATAAGTAAAACAGAGAATAGGAAAACAATAGAAAAAATTAACCAAACTAAGAGTTCGTTCTTTGAAAAAATACATAAAATTGACAAAACTTTTAGCAAGACTAACCAAGAAAAAAAGAGGATCCAAATAAATGAAATTTTAAATGAAAAAGGAGTCTTTACAACTGACACCACATAAAGGAACATAAGAGATGACTATGAACAACTATATGCCAACAAACTGGACAACCTAGGAAAAAAGGATAAATTTCTAGAAACATACAACCTACCAAGACTGAATCATGAAGAAACAGAAAATCTGATCAGAGTAAGATTTGAGTAATGAGTAAGGAGACTGAATCAGTAAACAAAAACCTCCCAAAGAAGAAAAGCACAGGTCTAAATGTTTCACTGGCCAATTTTAAATATTTAAAGAAGAATTAACATCAATCCTTCTCAAACTCTTACAAAAAACTGAAGAGGAGAGAACACTCCCAAATTAATTTTACAAAGCCAGCATTTCCCTGATATAAAAGCTTGATAAGGACACTATAAGAAAAGAAATTACAGGCCAATATCCGTGATGAATATAGATGCAAGAATCACAACAAAATACAACAGCGCATTAAAAGAATCATATACCATGATCAAGTGGGATTCGTCCCTCTAATGCAAGGATGGTTCTACATACACAAATCAATAAATGTGATACATCACATTAAGAGAATGAAAGATAAAAATCATATGATCATTTCAAGATAGCAAAAATAGCATCTACAAATTCAAACTCCATTCATGATAAAAAAAAAAAAAAAACTCTCAACAAACTGGGTATAGGAGGAATATACCTCAACAAAATAAAGGTCACATATCACAAGCCCACATCTAACATCTTACTCAATGGTGAAAGGTTAAAAGATTTTCCTCTAAGATCAGGAATAACAGGGTGCACACTCACCACTCCTATTCAACATAGTACTAGAAGTCCTAGTTAGAGCAATCAGGGAAAGAAAGAAAAGAAAGAAAGAAAGAGAGAAAGAGAGAAAGAAAGAAGGAAAGGGGGGGGAAGGAAGGAAGGAAGGGAGGGAGGGAGGAAGGAAAGGCACCAGAATTGGAAAGAAAGAAGTAAAACTTTCTCTATTTAAAGATGACATGATTTTATATACAGAAAATATTAAAGACTCCATCAAAAAACTGTGAGATCTAATTAATGAATTCTAAAGTTGCAGGATACAAAATCAATATACAAATATCTGTTGGATTTCTACACACTGATAAAAATATATACAAAAAAGAAATTAAGAAAACAACCCCAGTTACAATATCAGTAACAAAAATAAAATACCTAAGAATAAATTTAATCAAGGAGGTGAAAGAGCTCTCCACTGAAAACTATAAGACGTGAAATGGAAAGATATCTCATGTTCATGGATTGGAAGAATTAATATTGTTAAATTTTCCATACTACTGAAAGCCATCTACAGATTAGATGCAATCCCTAACAAAATTCCAATGGCATTTTTATAGAAACAGAACAATCCTAAAATTTGTATGGAACCACAGAAGACCCCAAATAGCCAAAGTAATATTGAGAAAGAAGAACAAATCTTGAGGCATCACACTCCCTAATTTCAAACAATACTACAAAGCTACAGTAATCAAAACAGTAGAGCATCTGCACAAAAACAAACACCGTATCAATGGAATGCCATAAAGAACCCAGAAATAAACCCATGTATATATGGTCTATTATTTTATGACAAAGGAGACAAGAACCAGGATATACAATGAGGAAAGGACAGTGTCTCCAATAAACAGTGTTGAAAAAACTGGACAGCCACATGCAAAACAGTGAAACTGAACCAATATCTTATACCATACACAGAAATCAACTCAAAATGGATTAAATACTTGAACATAAAACCTCAAACCATAGGACTCCTAGAAGAAAACATAACCAGTAAGTTCCTTAACATCAGCCTTGGCAATGAGTTTTTTGGATTTGACACCAAAAGCAAAAGGAACAAAAGCAAAAACAAACAAGTGGGACTACATCAAACAAAGCAAAGGAAACCATCAACAAAACAAAAAGGCAACCTACCAAATGGGAGAAAATATTTGCAAACCATATATCTGATTAAGAGGTTAACATCCAGGGACTTCCCTAGTGGTCCAGTGGTTAAGATTTTGCCTTCCAATGCAGGGGGTGTGGGTTCAATCCCTGGTCGGGGAGCTAAGATCCCACATGCTTCGTGGCCAAGAAAACAAAACATAAAACAGAAGTAATATTGTAACAAATTCAATAAAGACTTTTGAAATGGTCCACATCAAAAAAATCTTTAAAAAGAGGTTAATATCCAAAAAATATACAAAGAATTCATACAACTGAATACCAATTAAACAAACAAACCAGTTTAAAAATAGAGTATCTGAATACACATTTTTCCTAAGAAGATATACAGGCCACAGGTATATAAAAAGGTATTCAACATCATTTTTCTGATGATTCACTAATCATCAGAAAAATGCAAATCAAAACCCCAACTAGATATCACCTCATACCTGTTAGAACAGTTATCAAAAAGACAAGCAATAACAAGTGTTTGCGAGGATATGGAGAAAATGGAACACTTGTGCACTATTGGTGGGAATGTAAATTGGTGCAGGTACTACGGAAACTAGTATGGAGGTTCCGCAAAAAAATTAGAACAGAGCTACCATATGATCCAGCAATTCCACTTCTGGGTATTCATCCAAAGAAAATGAAAACACTAACCTGAAAAGATATATGTACCCCTATGTTCACTGCATGATATAGAAGCCATGCCATGATATAGAAACAACCTAAGTATCCACTGACAGATAAATGGACAAAGAATATGCAGTATGTACATACAATGGAATATTATTCAGCCATAAAAAAGAAGGAAATCTTGCCATTTATGACAACCTTGATGAACCCTTGAGGGCATTATGCTAAGTGAAATAAGTCAGACAGAAAAAGACAAATACCACATGATCTCCCTTATATGTGGAATCTAAAAAACAAAAACAAAAACAATAAATAAGCTCGTAGATAGAACAGACTGGTGGTTGCCAGAGGTGGGGGTGGATGAAATGGGTTAAGGGGTTGAAAGGTACAAACTTCCAGTTACTAAGCCATGGGAATGTAACATATGGCATGGTAACTATAGTTGATAATACTGCATTATATATTTGAAAATTGCTTAGAGAGTAGATCTTAAAAATTCTCATCACAAGAAAACAATTGTAATTATGTGTAGTGATTGATGTTAAAAAGATTTATTGTTGTGATCATTTCACAATATATATAAATATCAAATTATTACTTTGTATCCACCTGAAACTAACACAATGTTATACGTCAATTACATCTCAATAAAGTTTTTAAAAACTGAGGGAAATTTTACTTTAAAATGAAACAGCTTTGTATCTCAATTCCTGTGGAATAATTTAGAATGGGTCCATAAATAAAGACTGCATATAAACTGATCAAAAATTAGTAAAGATCCCACAAAATAAACAAAGCAAGAAAACTAAAAAGTAAATAAATAAACCAGTTTTGACACTTAATCAATGATTAAATTAAAACAAAACAAATTCCATCTATAAAATTAATAAAAATTATCAAAATTAGAATAGTTACTGCTGTCAATGGCAGGTTAAAATAGAAACTCATATACCTCTGTTGTTTATGGAAATTGCTAGACTCTTTTGAGAAAGTACTTTGGCAATAAGCATAATGAATTTTATTAGTGTTTATTCTTCTTAAATCAATAACACCATTCGTGGGAGTCTATTGTAAGAACATAAGTCAGAGCACAGAGATTTCTCTGTGCTTTCATATTATCAAAACCAGAAAATTTAGAAACATTCATAATGCCTAACAATAAAAAGTGGTTAAGTAAGTGTATTAGAGTACCTTCATGTCAGGAAATATTTTTAAACCATTTTAAATGATGTTCATTAAGAGTTTTAACAATTTTTCAAAATGTGTGCAACCATTTTAAGTGAAAATGAAAAGCAAAATTATATATATGGTATGAGCATAACCATGTAAAAATAAGCATAGAAAAAAAGACTGGGAAGTATACCAAGAGATTGTTACTCAAGAATAAGACTAAGCAGATTTTTATATTTTCTACTTTCTGCATTTTTTACATTTAAAATAACAAACCATATTTTACTTCTATAAAAGGAAAAATAGGGACTTCCTTGGCGGTCCAGTCGTTAAGACTCTGTGCTTCCACTGCAGGGGGCACGGGTTCAATCCCTGGTCAGGGAACTAAGATCCCGCATGCTGCACAGTGCGGCCAAAAACAAAGGAAAAATAAACTGTATTCCATTTTTTAAAAAGACTCATACTCAAACATATCCCTTTCTCCCCCAAATACCAAATAATGGGTAAGATTTGCAATAATCAGGCCAGAAAAACTGGAAGAGCTAGGAGTAGTCCAGAGTAGGAATCTGGCTAGAAAAGGGGCTGAGATGGGACACCGTTTCTGTCTTTAGAGTCTTAGAAAGCCCAGTAAAGACAGAAGGAAGAAGCAGAGGCTGGAGGTGAGGCAGAGACATCAGGGTTCATGGACAGAGATCATGAAGACCAACTAGTGTAGGCATCAGTAACCCAAAGAGACTGAGTAACAAGGTGTCAGGGAGTCCTCTGAATAGAAGGACTGGGGACACTGGAAGCACAGAGAAAGCTTCCCACTGAGCCAGATTTGGTCTAAGTGTGAGAGTGAGCACAGGTGGAAGGGAAGTATAATAGCTGAGGGTGCTGAGCATCTTTACCCCTCCCCAGAGTCAGGCCTCCCATCCACCAGCTGTAGAACACCCAATTTTATCCACCCTCCCCCTTATGCCACTAGATCTTTTCAGCCTGATGTAGGATCCATGTGGCTATTAGACCAAACAGCCCTTACACAAGTGAAAATACAAAAAGTGAAACTCACCAGTCAAAGCCAAAGTATTCGTTTGAGGATTCTATCCACACAAACAGCAAAAGCACAGACACGCAAAATGAAATAACCAGACATGCGTAAAATAATCGTTCTCTCTGGGAAGAGAAAGAAGCAAGTCTAATTTAGTTCCATTTATCCATGGTACCTCAGCAACATTTGTATATACTCGCCAAAGGTCTGCATAGTTGTAGTGCAGCATTACCCTGTAGAGAGGCTTGGAGATATCACGTATCCAGCCCAAAGGCTGAGTTGGGACAAGAACCAAAACATACTCCCAGGCTCTCTTCCAGGGATTTTTCCATTATACCACACTGCCTCCAACGTCACCTTTACCAGGAAGCCTCCCTTTATCTTTCGCTCCATGTCCTTCTTTATAGCTCTCTTGTGACTTACGACATCATCCCTAAGTAATAAATATCTGTTGAATCAATTTGCTCTTCTCCATTTTTACCATCACTACTCTAATCCAGGACACCAACATCTCTTACCTTGAATACTGCTGTTGCTTTCTCTTTGAAGGCAAAGACATCTCCCTGCATTACTCTTATACCATCTAATGCATCTTCCACATGATCAAATAATCATTCCAAAACATAGCTCAGACATCAGTGGCTTAAAATCTTTAGGGAGTCTTTATCCCCTACATGGCAGAGGTCAAATTCTTAAAACCACACAATATCTTTTCCCACTCCCTCTCTAGCTTCATAATTTCCCATCACTTCTCCATTCAGATCCTCTACTCCACTTAAAATAAACCTTATTCCAAGCCCTTTGACTCCTCCTCCAATACCTTTTCTCCTGCCATCCCCTGTTCTTTACCTATCCTATTCTTAACTGCTTTTCACATTCTAAATAGTTATTTTTGGCCCCCTCCCTTGTACATGAACGCATGCGTGTGTGCATAAGCGTACACACACACACAACTATAACACTTCTCTCACTATGTTGAGAGTAAGTGTGTACTTGTCTTTTCCTCCAGTAGACTGTGAATTCCTTGAGAGCAGGAACCATGCCTGAAGAACCTGTGTTATCCCCAGTCACTGGTATAGAAGCCAAATATCTGGGCAGGAAAGATACACGAACAGGAGAACACTCCTGCCTAATCCAGGGAAGCCTCCCATTCCCACCCCTTTCCTTGTGCTCCCCATCTCAGACATGAAAAATTAGTAATCCAATTGGTCAGAATCTCGGACCCAGCTAGACCAAGTTTATGATTAAGTGAAGGTACAAGATATGGCTCTCCTCTTCTCACTTCAGTGTGCTCATCATTTGGTCTCATATTATATTGCCCACCAGAGAGGGCCAACATATGACTTAAAGAAAGAAAGAGGCGCTCAGTGAGGCTAGACCACATGCCACCACTCAGCCTTACCAGCGATCTTCATTACAGAAAGTCAGATACTGGCCAGACCAATAATAAAGGAGCACCTTGTTTCCCACTTGCTGTTTTTTCTCATATGTGTAGCTCCTTTGGGAAACTCATACTGAAGAGAGATTTAAAGATTCAGGTATTCCTGTAATCCCTAGCCAAAAACAGCTAATTGTACCTATACCTCAATTTTTCTTCAAGGTTCACTTATTAACAAAAGCAGAGGTGAATAAATGAATAACAGAATGACAAGAAAGAAGAGAAATGAAGAATAAAAGTGAAAGAAAATGAGCACATGTTCCCATAGAGTTAACTTTGGCTCCAGAATTATGGCAGAACTTTCATGAAGAGCTAGAGCCCGAGCCCAGTCCTGAAGACTCTAGTGAGCCCTCATGAGGGCAGGGACCAGCCCATGTTTCCCACATCTAAGAAAGTGTGGTCCAGCTTCTTCCCATCTCTCCGTACCCAAGAGCAGTAGGGTCCACGTTTAGATTTTTTCTCCTGTTTGATTTTCCACTGGCAGCTGTAGCAGCCAGTAATGGAAGTAACACAGCATTTGTGGTTGAAGATGTGTAAAATCCATGGACTATCCTTTTTCCATCTTTCGGTCTTCTGGCTCCTAGGTTCAATCCTGTTGGCCTTCATAGGCATGGTTCGCCTTTTTGCTGTAATGACAAAACAATCAGGATCTAGTAGTTCCTTCAAATGTTTCCTACCCCACCATTCTACAGAAAGTTCCATCAAAATAGATGGATTTTAACATTTTTTATAATCTAGGATAATGCACTGGATTTGGTGTAGAAGATTAGAGATTCATCCTATCTTTCCCACTAACTAGTTCAGTGTTTACTGCAGTCATTGCACCATTCAAGATTTAGTTTTCTCACCTCTAAAAACGGTACCATATTCTCTGTCCTAGCCAACTAATATATACTGAAGGCATCAAATTAGATAATATACACAAATGTGTTTTTTAACTGTATTATGCTCTTAAAATAACTTGAAAACTTGGAGACACGAAGGAGGTATATGAAAAATATAATCTTTGACTAATAAGTGACTCAGACACACAGCTGCCTGCCCCTTTATAATCCAGATGCTTAAAAACACTGGTAAACAGAAAATCTCAAAACCAGCCAGAGAAGAAGACATATTACATGTAGAGGAATAAAGATAAGAATGTCTTCTTGATGTTCTTTGAACAACAATGATTTTTTGTTGAAAACAATACAAGCCAGAAGACAGTGGAGCAACATCTGTAAAGAACTAAAGAAGACAAAACAAAGCGTGTTAACCTAGAATTCAGCACTCAGCAAAAACAGTTAGAAAAAATGAAGTGAAATAAAGACCATTTCAGATATTTGAAAATGGAAGAATTAATCAGGTGATTTACACTATGAGAAATGTTAAAGTCATTCGGTATGAAGAAAAAGGTACCAGGTAGGAATGCACATCTACATAAAGGAATGAGGGGCACTGGAAATATTTAACATGTCAGTGGATATAAAATAATGTTTTTCTTATTTAAAAAATTACTTCAGAAGTTTATAACAACTGTAGAAGTAAAATGGGGACTTCCCTGCAGTGGTTAAGATTCCATGCTCCCAAAGCAGGGGGCCCGGGTTCAATCCCTGGTCAGGGAACTAGATCCCACATGCATACCGCAACTAAGAGTTCATATGCCACAACTAAGGAGCCCGCCTGCTGCAACTAAGACCCGGCGCAACCAAATAAATAAATAATTTTTTTTTTTTAAAGAAGTAAAATATATGATAATAGTTCCAAGTCCAGGGGCAGGAAAATGAAACTATATTGTTATACAGTTCTCATACTGTATGTAAAGTGGTATAATAATACTTGAAGGTAGACTCTGATAAGTGAAAAAAGTATGCTATAAACTTCAAAGTTACCTCTGGAAAAAGGTGTACATATATAATAAGTCAACAAAGGAGATAAAATGAAATCATAAATATTACTCAATTAATCCAAAAGAAAGCAAGAAAAAAGTGAAAAAGATACATAGAACAGGAGAACAAATAGAAAGCAAACAGTAAATGCAAGATTTAAGCCTAAATATATCAGTAATTTCTTTCAATGCAAATGGACTAAATGCCCCAATTTTAAAAAGACAGCAAAATTGTCTAACTGGATTAAAAGAACAAACCCAACAACACGCTCCTTACAAGAGTTTGGTTTGTTTAGATAGAAGGTAAAAAGAAATGGAAAAAGATGGGGAATTCCCTGGCGGTCCAATGGTTAGGACTCCGTGCTCTCACTGCCGAGGACCCAGGTTCAATCCCTGGTCGGGGAACTAAGATCCCACAGGTCATGCCATGCAGTGAAAAAAAAAAAGGAAAAAGATATACCTTGTACACGTATCAGTATTCCATTACCAGGATAATGCCATGTACCAAGCATGGACAAAACCTCAGTCACATATAACAAAAAGCATCTACTACTCACACATCTGAGTTGACTGGCTCCCACTTCTGCTTATCTAGACTGGCCTCAGCTAGAATGACCAGACAACTCTGCTCCATGTGTCACTCAACCAGGTTGGCCTGAGTATATTCTCATGGTGATGGAAGTTGTCCAAGAGAACAAGTCTCAATGTCAAGCCCATTTCAAGCTTCTGCTTCAAGGGATGTCTTGAAGTCAAAGTCAACTCATGGTAGAGGGCACTGTAAAGTTGCATGGCAAAGGGTGTGAACACAAAGAGTGTAATTAAAGGAAGGGTGAGAATTGAGGCCAAATGATATAATCTACCTCACTATATTATCAACAAATCAAAAAACCTTGAGGCAAAAAGCATTAGCAGAGACAAAGAGGGACATTTCATAATGATGAGAAATTATTTTTAAACAATTTTCCATTTATAGGCACCTAATCACACAGCCTCTGAAGGAGAAACAGACAAATCCACAATCATTGTGGGAAATTAAGCACACTTCTCTCAATAAAAGATATAATAAGCAGATAAAAATGTCTATAAGGATATAGAAGATTTTAACAACTTGATTAATAAATTAGTCTTAATTAACATTTATAAAACACTGTACTCAATGACTGCAGAATTTATATTCTTTTCAAATGGAAATGGAAGACTTACCAAAAGTATAATTAAACCAGAAATCAGTAAGAAAAAGAGAACTAGAAAATCCCACATTTGGGAATTAAACACCATATTTATAAAAACCCATGGGTCAAAGGAGAAAGACCACAATTGAAATAAGAAAAGAGTTTGAATCGGTTGATGATGAAACTACAAGAACTTGGTATGACTAGCTGCAAATATTGGAGCGTCTAAGAAATACGTTGTGAACAAAAGTTCTGTGACTGGGAGGAAGGTAAGCTGCTTGAATACTGAATAAAAGGGAGCATTTAAACCAGAATCATTACCATAACCATTTTCCACATATCTACAGATCTCTCATTTTGTGTTCATCAGCCAGAGTAGCCAAGTTCACATGAAAATCAACAATATTCAGGGAAAGATCAATAAATATTGTTTCCCTTGAAGCTCCTTCTCTGATTTCCAAACCCATGTATCCAACAGCCTACTGAATCTCCACCTGGATTTTTCAGAGGCACTTCAAAATTAATACGTCCAAAACTGAACCCTTGACTTTCCCTCCAAAACCTATTCCTCTTGAAGTCTGTCCCATCTCAGTAAAGGGCACCACTCTTCACACAGTTGCCTGAGGCAAAAGCCCGGGCTTGCCTGTCAGGATTAAGATACCAGAAAAAGACTCACTCTCCCCCCATAAAAACCAGAAAACTGGACAAAATGCATGAAACAACTACTTTCAGACATTGAAACGGCAGCCATGAGCAGTGACCCTCAAGAAGAGAAACAGACGAGCGCGCCCTTCACACCTGCAGGGACTTCCAGATAAGCCGAGCCACCGGGCCTGCCCAGGGGGTGCGGGGCTTGGTACCGCCGTGCCGGATGGGGACTGGGGGCCGGCTCAGGTGGAGCCCTTTGTTCTCAGCGTCGTCCCTCGAGCAGGGGTGAGCTGACTGGGTAGAGGGCCTCAGGTGTGCCTGCCAACTTGAGAGTATTAATGTATTAGAGTATTTTCTAGAGATGCTTACGGGGGAAGCACGGAACTGGCCACGGTACTTACGGTGACTTCACAGCCCCAGACCTAAACCTGGAATTCGGGCTGGAGAAGCCCGCGTCTCTCAAGATGGAGGCCAGGCGGAAGGAAGTGCCCAAGGCTGCAGGAGCGGGTGGGCGTGGCCAGGGGGCTGGCCCCAGATGCCCAGTCCGACACTAAGACTTAATTTAAAGGCGACACCCGACCTTAGCTCCGAGCAGCACGCTTTAAATGTCTTTTAAGGTTTACCCCGTTTGTTTTGTTTTCGTTCTTCTAAAAATAACATAAATATAAACTTAGTTCTTGTTAATCATTTAGTTCAGGCATTATTTTCCAGCTCACTTATTCATAGATCGTCTTGCTTTTTTTTTTTTTTACTATTTTTTCTTCGTTTTTTTCCCTAAGCTGCTTCAAAAATAGACCTGTTTTAGTCTTGTTCCTTTGTTTAATCTTTGATTCATACAGCTATTTCTCTAGCTCTGACCTCATTTCTGAGCTCTAGATTCTTGTCTCCAACTGCCTGCTGGTCATCTTCGTCTGAATGTCCTGCTGTAGACACACCTCAAACTCAGTAAACCCTAACCTGAATTATCTTTCCCTTCAAATCCGTTCCATCTCCTGTGGCTCCAAATTGCTAAATAACAAGATCTGAAACCTATTCCTCATTCTTAACTCCTCCTTTTCCTCTGCAAACCCCCCTCCCACCTTATACCAACCAAATTCTGCTTATTATATTTCCTATTCATTTCTCCTAGTCATTCTCTTGTTGATTTCAATGCCCACTAGGCCCCTAATCATCTCCCTGGGTATCAACTGCTTAGTACTGCTATGATAAGCATTCAGGTAGTTACTACAGTAGACTCCCAAAGAATCTCACTGCTTCCAGTTTATCTTTCCCAAAATCTACCTTTCAAAGATCAGGTAGTGATCTTGTTAAAATGCAAACCTGAACATGGTTAAAATTCATTCCTAAGGTTAAAGTTTAAGCTCCTTAAATTGGATCCTGCCTTTCTCTCCAGCTTCATCTTCCGCCTACTCTCCTTCATGCCCACTCATATTGAAACTCCAGCAAAACCAAACCACTTGTACTGCTCCCCTACACCATTATGTATCTTTCTTCATGTTGTCCCTACTGCCAGGCTGACCCACTTCCCACCCCCCAACTTTCACCTGTTAACTCCTCTTGTTGGTGGAAGACTCAGCTCAGGAAGCCTTCTTTGATCATCGCCACCCATTCCTCACCACCAGACTCGGTTAAATACTTCCTCCTCTTGTCCCATATGTGCCTCCAAATGATTGCACCCACTGAAATTAGGTAGCAATCAAGGGATTAAGCAATCTTTTGTGATATGAAGATTTTCTGAAACTTCATTCTGACTTTTTCTTTAGACACCTTTTCCTCTTATCAACAGAGAATGAAACAAGTTGTAGAGGTTGGTCCCATGTTAGGGCAAATACAGACCTGATCCTATCACTCTTGGTTTTAAAGCAGAAGCAAGAAAAAACTAAAGCATGCAATACAGAATATAGAAAAGGTTACCAAAGAGCTTATCAAATAAGTCTAATTATCACATTATTATTTCAAAGAACATAAGTATTCAATTAATCTCTGTGGGAGGCTTTAACTTTTTTTTTTTTTTTTTTTTTTTTTTTTGAAAGAAGTAAGAATGTATATGTTTAATTCAACAAACAAGTACTGAGTGTGTACTATATACCAAGGCTTATGTCGATTCAAGGAATATAAAGCTAAGCAGGACAAGTCACAGACAGATCATGATGAAGATGATGACAGCAATTTCACTGAGCACTGACTACGTGCCAGGCCCGTCCTGAGCAGTTTATGTGAATCAATCCAAGTAATGGGAGGCTTTAACTTTTAACTTGCCTGTTAAAAATCAGTAATGAAAGTTGACTTGGGGACATGAAAGTAAGAAACCACAGGTTTCCCATTGATATCTGGGAAGGTTATTTTCCCAGCTTTATTGTCCCAACAAAACGGACTCAATTTTGTAAACTCATTAATCTAATTAATTTGTAATGAATATTGTTTTAAGTGTGGTGGGCCCTATCTGATCCTAGACAAAAAGTATGATGAACTCAAACAAGACTGTGTTGGAAGAACTTAGGTTTTTTTGAAGACTCTTTCAAAACTACAAACTGAAAGTTTGTTAGTCATTTCTTCAAAACTCTACTTTCCTTCTGTAGAATATAGATTCTTAGTCCAATAGCTTCCATAAGGAGCAAGATGAACTGAGATGGTTTTTTCTAGTGATCATTGTTACACTATCATCTAAGGGAAAATTCTGCTTAAAGTGACATAAGAGAAATTGTAGTTTGCTATGGACCATAAAGTCTAATTCAAATACTTTGCAAATGTATACTCTCTCTCTCTCTCTCTCTCTCTCTCTCTCTCTCACACACACACACACACACACACACACACACACACAAAGCTGTATGCTATTTAAACATCTAGGATGGCACATGGTCACCTAGGCCTTTGCATATAGGAGAGGTTTCTCAGCAAAATGTAAGAAGCTAGTAGTAGTATAAAAACACTAGCAAATTCCTAACTTTGCCGGCATCCTGAAGTCTAGTCAATATCTATGTCAACTTTTTGTTTTCTAATTACTGTAAAAGCAATTTTATTGCTCACTGCTTGGACTGAAGGACGAGTCAGGGGTTGTTTTAAGTACCAGTTACCTAAATCTGAAAAATGATAAAATTGACAGAAAGAAAGAGATAAATTTGAGACCTATAGATAAATGTCACCTCATCAGCTGAGTGCCAGCCTCTGATTCCTCTTTCTTGGCAGCATGCTGGGGCTTGATGCAGATTCTAGTCAACTGTGCAGCAGTGTATCAACCCCAAAGTTTGGGCCTTATCGCTGCTAAATATATATGGCATTCCTGTTGTAACAAATGTCCTTATTAAAAGGAATGAATCTCCTTTTAAGTGGAAGGTCACTGAAATTAATATTTTGCTTTTAATACACCCATAATAAAGAAATATTGAACTACAAGTCTGAAAGAGATACTAAATACTAACATTAGGGCTTAATCCCTTAGCAGCTTGGCAAGAAAGAAAAAGAGGTCCCTGCTTTTGAACAGAGTATCCTCAAGCAGCTTCAAGTGGATACAGATTTTTATCAATGTTGACTGGCCTTTGATTCTGTGGACCGAAACCAGTTACTGGCTAACATGCTCAAGCACAACTTAGACTCCTAGTTGTTGGCTCTTCTATAAAACCTTCAATTTAGTGCCAATAAAAGAGTAAGAGGCATAAAGTCTCCTGACAGACCAGGTAATTCCAAGCATTATAAACTAGGACTGCGTTTGCTATGTGACAGGGATCGTGTTAAATGCTTTGCACACGTTTTATTTCCTCAGGGTCTTAGAGTTAAATACTATAATTGTACTCATTTCACAGATCTAGAAACTGAGGCTCAGAAAGATTAAGTAGCTTCTCCACAGTCACACATACCTCTGACAGAGCCAAAAATTAACCCAGCCCATTTGACTCCAATTACACTGTGCTACTTTGTTTCCTTAGACCTATGTGGTTCAGTTAAGTGGCTACTAGCCACCTATGGCTATTTACGTTTTAATTAATACAAATTAAATAAAATGTAAAAGTCAGTTCCTTAGTCACTAACCAAATTTCAAGTGTTTAATAGCTGCATGTGGCTAGTGGCTACCATACTAGACAATGCAGTTATAGAATTCATTATTGCAGAAAGTTTATTGGACAGTGCTGGTCTAGAGTCTCTGGTAACTGGGAAGCCCTCTCTCTTTTCTGATAATGAGAGTTACATAAATTACCTCGTTACTTGACTTCCAGGAAGTCAAGTATCAAGTATTGCTATACTTGAGCTTCAGTTTAAGCTCAAGTATAGCAATACTTTAGCCCCTGTGGTCAACATATTTGTGTTCATCTTTTCCTTGGTCCTGATTTTCTGCCTGTATTTATTTCTTATTGTTTCACTGAAAATGTTCTGTTTGCAGGTTTTCTTAAATTACTTGTGGAAAAGGCAGGATATAAATATAAATAAATAAAAATCAGGACACATGACCTGATATTTGTATGACCTTTCTGGTATAAGGTGCAGAATAGGACTCATGAGCCAACTATATGCTGTCTTCAAGAAGCTCACTTCAAATATAACATTATAGGCTGGATTAAAGTAAATGCATGGAAAAAGTTTTATCATGTAAGTTTTATCATGAATCAAAGGAAAGCAGGAGAGGCTACATTCATACCAGATAAATTATATTTCAGAGCAAAGATAATTACTAGAAACAGAGAAGGACATTATATAATGATAAAAAGGTCAATCCACAAAGAAGATATAGCAATTCTAAATATGTATTTACAGCAGACAACAGAATTGCAAAATATGTGAATGAAAAATTGATAGAACTGAAAGAGAAATGGACAGATCCACAATAACAGTTGAAGTCTTCAACACCCAACTCACAACAATTGATAGGACAATTAGACTGAGAATCAGCGAATATGTAGAAGAATTCAACAACAACATCAACCAGCAGGATCTAATTGATATTTATAGAATATTCCACCCAAGAGCATCAGCATATGCATCCTTTTCAAGTGTGTATAGAACATATAATAACATAGACCATATTCTGTGCTTGAAAACAAACCTCAACAAATTTAAAAGGGTTTAAATCATACACAGTGTATTGTCTGATCCACTGGAATCAAACTGGAAATAATAACAGAAGGATAACATAAAAATCTACAAATATTTGCAAACTAAACCACATACTTCTAAATAATCTATGGGTCAAAGAACAAATCTCAAGGTAAATTTTTAAAACACACTGAACTGAATGAAAGTGAAAATACAACACAAAAAATTGTGGGACACACCTAAGGTTGCGCTAAGAGGGAAATTTATGGCACTAAATGCATAAATTAGAAAAGAGGAAGTCTCAAATCAATAATCTAAACTCCCATCTCAAGAACCTAGAAAAAGAAGAGCAAAATAAACCATAACATAGAGCAAACAAAGCCAGCAGAAAGAAGGAAATTATAATAAAGAGGTATGAGGCAGGAGGGAAGTAGATGTGGCTATAAAAGTAATATGTGGTAATAGAAATGTTTGCATTTTCATTATATCGATGTCAACATTTTGGTTGTGATATCATTCTATAGTTTTGCAAGGCATTACCAGTGGAGGACACCGGATAAAGAGTATGTGGAATACCTCTGTATTATTTCGTACATTTCAAGTGACTACAATTATCTCAAAATAAAGAGTTTAATTTTAAATACAAGCAACAAAATAAGAGTATTTTATAACACAAATATAAAAAGAATAATTATCCAGAATATACAAAAAATTTCAACAAATAAAATATTTAAAAGATGACAAAGTAGAAAAAAATGAGGAAAAGATTTGAAAAGGCACTTCACAAACGAGTAAAAGCTATATGAAATACTACAGTACACACACCAGATTGGTTATGATGAAATAGTTTGACAATATCAAATGTTAGCAAGGACTGACTCAGCAATGTGAGCAAGGTTGAGCAATGTGTATGAACTCCAACACTGATGGGAGATTAAATTGGTACAACTTCTCTGTAAAACTCTTAGGCATTATCTTAAAATATTGAAGAGATACATGCCCTAATAATTCCACACCTAGGGTATCTTCTAGATAAATGTGTGCTTGTGGGCACCAGGATAAATATACAACATTGTTCATAGCAGCATTACTTGTCATAGCCCCAAATAGCAGCCAACTTAAATGCTCAACAGAAGAATGAATAAATAATATCTGCACATTCATACAACTGAATAACATAGAGCAAACAAAATCAGATGACCAGACAGCACACACACCAGGCCTTTAGAATAGGATTTATAGGAGGAAACCAACAGCAGGTTTGGAAGTCCCCTGTTGCTCACTGCAACTTGGAGTCAGCACACAGGGATGAAAGGGATCCTGGTCCTGGCATGAATATGGCTGTACAGTGTCTCCTAATCAACTCCCTCCTCTCTCACTGACAATAAAGAAGGTTGTTTCTTCACAAAGGAAGAGATTTAAAACCATAGAGTGGCTGCCTGACAAGGGCTGTGATCCAATAGATGCATGACATGGTAGAACCATGGCTTCTAGCCCCATTCACCACTTTATCATACATCAGGTAGGAGTGCACAGGCTGTTTCCTGACAAGACAAGGGGCAAAAGGTCATGTCTTGATATGGTAGACAAGCATTCCAGTAGAATTGATTTCCTTAAGCATTCAAATGTAGCTAGTTCCCATGGAGCTCAAAAGCCATGTCTTTTCTAGGAGGCCAGCCTGCAGAGAATCTTGGGAAAGTTAGCCCTTATTTCTCAACCACTGAAGTTCTCCACCTCCAATCTCGGTGTGGCCTCTATGCATTATACCCCATTCCATCTGTAATATATACCATTTCAATCTATAGGCAACCCTGGAGAATGGTTAGTACAGTGACTAGGGCAGTGGTTCTCAAAGTTGAGCTGTTGGAATCACCTTGAGGGCTCATCTGCAGAATGCAGATCCACAGAGGTCTCTGAGAATTTGCAAGAGTTCTCAGATAATGCTAATGTTGCTGGGGCAGGTGCCACACTTTGAAAATCTCTGGAAAAAGGAAAGCCATGAATAGTCCTTTCCTAAATCAGGGGCTAAGGGAGCTTAGACAAGAAATGAGGTACCAGAGTTCTGACTGGGGTACATTGGATAACTATAGTGCCTTTCCCCATATGCAGAATACAGATTATTCTACTTGCCACTAATCATGATCCATAAAAACAGGATGTGTTGATTAGGGCACAGACAGCCCTTTGGCTATAAGATTATGAAGATCAGTTCTGTGATCTAAATCCACCTGGTTAAAATAACAATAATAATAATAACAATAATAAATAAAAATAAAATCATCCTGGCTAAGGAATCCGGGCTAATCCACTCAGTGACTAGAGTGGTCTCTTAAGCTATAGCATAACTGGCAGATTTCCTACTGTCTTCAGCCTCAATTACCCCCAACCAGGAGTAAGACTATGTAATGTCTCCTAGCCCTCCCCGCCACTGCCAACTGGGAAGTTTTCTCCTTTACATCTCAGCCAGGTGGTGGCTATGGGCCTGAGAATCACAGAAAACATGAAACAGCTGGGTTATCACCTCAGGTTCTAGGTCATGGTCAATGGAGGGAAACAGGTGACAGCCATTTGACCACACAGGAAAATAGCCTAGGAAGGGCATATTATGCAGTCCATTGTTGTGTGTGTGTGTGGGTGGGTGTATGTGTGTACATTGTGTGTAGTTAAAGTTAACATTCATAGTTACAGGGCTTGAATAAAAACTAAGCAAGACCTGTAGGATTGCTCCCAAGGTTTTCCCAATCATCAAGAATCTTGTCATCCCAGGAGGTAGGGAAAGAACTAAACATGGAACTTAAGTGTCCATTGTTCACAGTCAATTTCATAGGCAGGAAGTGGGTAGTATAATTCAATGGAGTAACATAGGAAACTGGGAGTAGATAAGTGTTAGGAAACACTGAAGTGCTTCAAGCTCCCTTTGCTGCATCCAGTAACTGATGACTGATTCATCATTGTGACAGATTAGCAAAGGAGCCACTGTCAATAAGGGATTCATGGAAGAATGGGGTGGCCTGGGTGACAATCGTCCCGAAGGGATCCAAGTATAAGATAGTATGTACTTCCTCCAAATGCCTCCCATGGTTTCAGGTATTCCCTTATTTCTGGTGAGAGGCTTCTTCTGAAAACATCTATAACTGGCCCAGCATAATCACCTTAACAGGAACCCAGGAGTAGCCCCATCACCACCAATCTCCTTGCTCCATGGTCCCATAGTAGTTGGACTGCATTTACTTACACCCAGAGGTGAGGACACCTAGCACAATGCTAGGTGGCAAGGTTTACAATAATATCAAATGCAGGATAAAGATATTACTGTGACCTCAGTTGGACGGGCCACCACTACCCAGCCTCATGGCGTAGCAGTGCCTTCAGGTTGGATCTGCCCATTCTTAGTACAGGGTATTGTGCAGACTTTCCAACTACCAAGAGAATCAGGGTTTAGGAAAAAGCGCAGAGGTGTAGAAAGGAACATCTAGGTTCAGGTCCATGTACTACTCCAGTTATTTCCCCATCCCCTAACTCCTGGGTCCCTAACAGATGGCTGAGAGCATATAGACCCTTGCAGGGTTTGCTGGGCAGAATTCTAAGATGGCCCTTCTATGGTCTGAATGTGTCCCTCTCCCCCAAATTCATATGTTGGAATCCTAATGCCCAATGTGACGGTATTAGGAGGCGAGCCCTTTGGAGGTGCTTAGGTCATGAAGGTGGAGCCCTGATGAATGTGATTAGTGCTCTTATAAAAGAGACCCCATAGAGCTCCCTAGCCCCTTCCACTATGTGAGGACACAGAGAGAAATTGGCAGTCTGCAACCTAGAAGAGGGCCTTCACCAGGACCTGACCATACTGACACCATGATCTTAGACTTCCTAGCCTCCAGAACTGTGAGAAATAAATTTCTGTTGTTTATAAGCTACCCAGTCTGCGGTATTTTGTTATAGCAGCCCAAACAGACTAAGACAGCCCCCTAATATTCCCTGCCTTTGGTATATGTGTACCTTTTCCCAGTTGTTCAATCAAACAGTAATATACGTACTATAGTGAAGGGATTTTGCAGGTGTAATTAAGTTCCCAAATCAGTTGACTTTAAGATAGGGTGATTATCTAAATAAGGCTGACCTAATCATGTAAGCCCTTTAAAAGCAGTTTTCTCTGGCTAGTTGCCAAAGTGGATGTCAAAGAGCTATGTTCTAGCTGGTATAGAAGAAAGCAAACATTCATTTTATGAATTGCCTATGGGGGCCATGTGGCAAGAAACTTCAGGCAGCCTCTAGGAGCTGGGTCCTCCGCTGACAGCTAGCAAGAAAATGAGCACCTCAGGAACTTCCCTGGTGGCGCAGTGGTAAAGAATCCGCCTGCCAATGCAGGGGACATGGGTTCAAGCCCTGGTCCGGGAAGATCCTACATGCCACGGAGCAACTAAGCCCATGCGCCACAACTACTGAGCCTGTGAACCACAACTACTGAGGCTGTGTGCCACAACTACTGAAGCCCACACGCCTAGAGCCCATGCTCCACAACGAGAAGCCACAGCAGTGAGCCCAAGCACCGCAACAAAGAGTAGCCCCTGCTCGCTACAACTAGAGAAAGCCTGCACGCAGCAACGATGACCCAATGCAGCCAAAATAAATAAATTTAAAAAAGAAAAGAAAAGAAAATGAGGACCTCAGTCCTACAAGAAAATGAATTCTACCAACAACCAGTGAGCCTGGAAGATGACTCCAAGCCCTACGTGAACTACAGCCCTGGCTAACACCTGGACTTTCAACCTGATGAGACCTTGAACAGAAAAACCAGGTGGAACAGAGCAGAACCCCGCGCCCCCCTCCCAAGTACAAATCCCCTCTATGTCTCCTGCCTCTTCTTTATAGAAAAGCTGAAGTCTCCAGGCCTTCCTGAGTCACAAAAGAGTAGGCTCAAGCAGCTAATGATTAGGACAATAGAATCACAGACTCAGTGTCTGATGCACATTCCTGAGTTGTTTTACAGACACTGTAACTGCCACCAGAGGGAAAAAGCTAACTGCATGATGATCAGACTGCAGCCATGACATAAACTGCTCCATCTTGAGCAATATTGAATCTATGGCTAGCACAATTCCAAGAACTGGCCTTAAGAGAATGGGATTAACACTACTGCTCATAATAATCTATATCTTTGTGGGCATCAAAATAATTTAGTTTGTTCTGCCTTTATATGTAAATGAGCAACTACAATGGTCAGCAAAGAGATGGTACAGACCCACGTCAACATCTTCCACTCTAAGAACATGATGCCCTATGTCAGCGTGAAGAAGTTACAGAAGACCGACCTTCACTCATAATCCCATAGAAATGGAAGGATGTTCTGACAAGCGGGGATTTGTAAGCAGCTTTTGGCAGGAAAGAGCTCTTTGCAGGAAAAAGCTCTCTGCAGGAGGCACCCTTTTGTCTTGTCACTAACCTTAAACCAGGCACCCCCATGCTCTACTCATCTCTGGCCCTAGCACACCTTTCAAATCTTTTGATCACACAATACCTTGTCTAATCTGTTGGTTCTTTCCGTAGATCAAAGTAGTAGAAATGAAGTAATTAACAGATGACTAGATCTCTTCCCTAGGTTCCCCTTCAGTAATATTGTGAACAAACTCTGTGAACAAGATAGCGTCTTAAGAAAAATCACAAGAAGTCAACAAGCCAGCACACAAGCCTGCACAGTGTGGGATGGCAACGACTCTGACCTCCATCTCAACAATTAACTGAGATTACGTCCCTTTTTCCCTTTAAAAACTTTCATGGCTGAGCAGAATCTTTGGAGATGGTTTTGGGGGGGACAATGAATCCACCAGCTCTCCGGATTGCTGGCATTCTGATTAAAAGCAACTTTCCTTTCTACCAACATCTGTCTCTCTCTCTCCAGTATTGATTTTTGAGCGGCAACCAGACGGACCTGATTCAGTAACACAGCCACATCATGCTCCAACTTCTGACCTATAGAAACTGTGAGATAATTTGTGTTGTTTTAAGCCACGACGTTTGTGGTAATTTGTTATGCAGTAATAGAAAACTAACACATAGGGGACAGATGTGTTCAGTACTCATATAGAATTAGACAAGCAGCGATTGTCTATGAGTAGAGTTTCAGAGTTCTGTTTCCACACTCTGCAGGCAAGGAAAGGCATGGAAATATGCAGTTAAGCTGCATGGACATGAAGAATATTCCATTATCTGAGTGGATGGCTAGATATAGCAGTAGTAAATGTTACCAAATAAAAGCCTGAGTGCCAGACACACAGTAAGGCCAAACAAACCGAAACATCAGAGTCTGGAGCAGAGAAAGGCTTATTGCAGAGCCAAGCAAGGAGAACGGGTGGCTCGTGCTCAAAAACCCCGAACCCCCCAATGGTTTTTGGAGAAAAGTTTTTACAGGCAAAATTTGGGGTGAGGGCTGCAGGGTTGTGTGACTTCTTCTGATTGGTTGGTGGTGAGGTAACAGGTTGATGTTCCAGGAATCTTGTGCTCAGCCTGAACCATCCTCCACCTGCATGGGGGCCTTAGTTCCTGCAGAAGAACTCAAAGATGTTGTTATGTATATCCCTTGAGGAGGAACCAGGATCCTGCTTTAATGGCTACATTACAGTTTCTTTGTTTTTGGCTGCACTGCACAGCATGTGGGATCTTAGTTCCCCAGCCAGGGATCGAACCCACACCCCCTGCATTAGAAGTGTGGAGTCTTAACCACTGGACCGCCAAGGAAGTCCTTCACTACAGTTTCTTGATTGTTCCTCCTTTGTTTCTGCATTTCCTTACTTCACTGATTAAAACTGTTTAATCCGCTCTTTGGAACTCAGTAAGGTCTAGAAGGCTGAAGCCTTGATCCTGCAAATAAGAAAGGAGGGGACATGGAACTGCTTTTGTGCCCAGGTGGGCCCCATAAACAGTCATTCCCTCTAATGCTTAAATTGAGTGTTGGAAATTTCACAGGACAGCCAATGCTGGGGTTTTAAAACCCAACCAATCAGATAACTCTAAGATTCCAGAGGGGTAATTAACTAACAATTCCTCAGCCCTCATCAGACTAACCAGTTTACTTCTGCAATCTCAAAGTAAGGAGGTACAATCTTTGGGTCTTCATCATTCCTGTCTTCTGATGGGCCATACCATCATCTAACATTCCTTCTACCTTATACATAAGCAATCCAATTGTACTTGTCCTTTCAGTAACTGCATGGAGGATCTCCTGTGCCTGTGTATTTTTTTTCGTAAGACAATATCGGGGGTCACCAATCATCACTTTTGACCCCTTAATCTAAAAGCCATAACCACATAGCATTATAATAGTTGTTGGCTCACTCAGTCCTTGCTGGAGTTACCTCCTTCACTTGGAGGTGGGGATGGGGAGTGTGATGGTTAATTCTGTCAACTTGTCTGGGCCATGGGAAGCCCATTATCTGGTTAAATGTTATTTCTGGGTGTGTCTTTGAGGGTGTATCCAGAAGAGTTTAGCATTTGAATTGATGGACTGAATAAAGCAGATGGCCCTCCCTAATGTGGGCATCATCCAATTAGCTGATGGCCTGAATAGAACAAAAAGGGAGAGTAAGGCTGCTCTCTGCCTGACTATACAGCTGGGACATTGATCTCTGTATGACTATACAACTGGGACATTGATCTTCTCCTACCCTCAGTGCTCCTGGTTTTCAGGTATCAGACTTGGACTAGAATCTACACCATGGCTCTCTGGCTGTCTGGCCTTCAAACTACACCACTGGCTTTCATGGGTCTCCAACTTGCAGATGCAGATCATGGGACTTCTCACCCTCCACAACTGCCTAAGCCAATACCTTATAATATACGAACATTTTTGGCCCATTTCTCTTAATTAAATTATATTTTAAAGTATTAAGAATAAAGAATACACATTGAAGTATATAGTGGTAAAGGGGCAGCTTATCTGCAACTTAATCTCAAATGATTCCAGAAGAAAAAAAAAATTTTTTTTTTCTTAACTTTCAAAATATCAAAATAAAAAATTAGAAAAGAAAGGAAGGGGAAAAGGAAGGAAAGAAACAAAGAAAGGCATACTCCAAGTAGAATATTTTCATCTCCTTTTATTGAAGGAAGTAAAACTTGTGCTGCAGAGGCAGTAGTACCTCAGAGCATGACAAGGTAGCCATTGGGGATGACATGACAAGCCATAATGCTGGCCAGGGGTCCTACCATAATGGGAGGACCAAAACCACAAAGATAGCAGGAGGTAGCAAACATCCCCAACACCCAGTGCAGGCATTTCCATTTGCAGAGAGCTTGGCCATGCATTGTAAAAACAGGGTCCCCTCACAGCTGGCAGACTATCATCTCAGGCAAACAAATCCATCCAAAACTAACACGTAGTCTCAGGTTTGGAGATCGTTCCCTTTGACCCAAAGATTCAGGCCATCAGAAGATCTGAGTTAATCTTTTAGCTCCTTATTGCTGATGGAAAAAGAGGCTGAGTTCTTGAAACATCACATTGGTATAGCTGGACAGGTGCTAATGCCCAGCCTTGTTCTAAAAGCAGCTAAATTTTTTTTTCCTGACTTTTCACACTGCTCTCACCCAGCATGTGCCCTAGGAAACCTCTCAATGTTCTAAACAAGGACAGAATGAGGGCAGCAGCCTAGGGGGATTTAGGGAGTCAAAAGCTGCTACATAGCCAAGACTATCTCACAAGAAATAGCGTGGGGAACACTATTGGGTCAAGATCCTCCCAAACAGCTGCTAGAAGCATACACAAAGAAAAATGTGGTAGCTCTCCCTCCCATATCAGGATCAGCTGTGCCAAAGTCATGGTCCAGAAAAAAGAGCCATTTCATGTCCCTGGAAGAATATCAACCCCCATGGCATTCCTCAAGCTGTTCCAATTTTCAAGTACAACAGTGTGTTTGGGCAGTTTTGAAATAGAAAAGCAAGCACTAAAGAAAAGTCTCAACCGACTGCAAATTGATGTTATAAAGCCAAAAATTTATACAGTCAAGAACTGATTGGTGGGGGGAAGGATTTTGCCATGTAGAAATAGGAGTCCAAGGGTTTATTCATATAAGCCCTTGATCATAAACTACCCTCACATCCACAGATTGGGAGCAAATTCCTTATTTTAAAATGGCCATCATCCGATTAGTCAATTGCAGTTCTCTTCAATGCTGGACACATGGTTTTCAAGGATCAAAGTCTTGAGAGCACTAGATCAGGAAAGGGGAGGAGCAAGACAAGGAAGAGCATCAGGGGCTGGAATTTCCGAAATGAGCATTTATTTCACAGAAGCCTTGGCACAATGAGGCTGGGGTGACGTGGTTTTAGTGATTGTTCTTGGTTGCCTCCTTTGCTGCAGCGATCAGTGGAGTGAGGCTGGAGAGGGGCTTGGCAATCTTCAGGAACTGATGCTAAAGAGGAGAAAAAGAACAAAAGACACATGACAATTTACCATTCTTCCTCAGCAACCATTACAAGATGTTAAGGGCATCCATGTTTGCACAAGGTGCTGCCTGGAGAGCTTCAGATCATCATCCCCAAATTGAAGGACATCTTTAAAAGATAACATATCATTTTGGAGAACTGTTTGGCAGTATGTACCTACAGCTAAATACACGTCTATCCCAGCAATTCCACTTCTAGATATATTTCCAAGAGAAATGAGCTTGTGAATCCACCAGAAGACACACACAAAAATGCTCATAGAAGCTTTACTTATGACAGTCATAAATGAAAAGAACCCAAATGTCCAAGATAATGGAAGAATGAATAATATTATATTTATATAATACTACACAAAAATTAGAGCAATAAAAAAGAATAAATAATTGATACACTAACAACAGGATCAATCCCACAGACATTATGTTGCATGAAAGAAGCCAGACACAAGAGAGTTCATATTGTATGATTCCATTTTATATTAGGTAAGACCAAACTATGGTGATAATCAGAATAATAATCAGCTCAGAGGGAAGGTCATTAATTGATCATGACCCAATGGTACATTGCAATACTGCATTTCAGGAGCACTGATCTAGGAATTTGTTGTTCTAGCCTTGAATCTAGTAAGGCTAATTAACCCAGGAAGGACTTCAATGGCTTGGTTCTTTCCCAAACCACTTTCACTGGGCTGTACTTTGGGCCACACCCACAACTACTAAAGAAGACCATTTTGGAGAAAACACCATATGAAACCTATTTTTATGTTTTCAGTAAAAAACATTATGGAAAACAATTCTTTATGTAACTCAGAGCCTCTTAACTAAAAATGACTTCTCTTACATTTACTAATGAAAAAGCTTTGTGTGTTGAGGATGCAGGATGTTTCTTCCATTTGATAAGAAACATAGGAACTAACATATTTCCTTTTCTGTCCTCGCTACCAGGAAACTAAGAACCAAATCTGATGTTTAAACAAAACTATTTAACTGAAATGATTAGCATATTTGATTCTTCTGCCATCCTAAGTCTCTTTTATTAATCATATTGTATATGTATACACACACACACATATAGACATATTTACACATATTCTTTGCTGGAAGTGCTTCAACTTCTTTTTGGACAGAGATAGGATATAAAGAGGTACTGAGAACAAGAAGTTACTATTACTACAAAAGGAATAAAAGATCTTGGCTAAATCATGAAGATATGAATTCAAACATAAAACCCTATGTATTTCTGTCCACATATGTGTTTTCACAGGAGACAAAGATGTGAAGCTTTCGTGATTTGAGACTCTGAAAGTCATGGTTTTGAATATTTACAATGTACAATAACAAATTAAAGAGCCAGTGTTCTCAGATCACATGTTTATACAAGTCCCCTCTCAGTTGAGAAAGCAGCATGATCCAACACCCAACTGGGAGGCCTCAGTTTCCTTCTCCGTGTAATGAACAAAGCAGACGAGATAAGCCCTAAGGTCTTTCAAGTTTTAACACTCTCTGAGCCAAGCAGTGGCCAAGAGCATACACACTTGAGAGCCAAACAGACATAGGCTGAAATCCTGGATCCACTGCTTATCAGCTACATAATCATGGAAAAGTTACTAAACACTTGAAACCTCAGTTTCCTCAACTGTAGAAATGGGAAAACAAGACTCTATTAACTCACAAGGTTATTAAAAAGAATAGATGAAAAAATATATAAAGTGCTTAGTGCCTAGAATATGGTAAAAATTCAACATAATGTATTTATTAGTAGTTATATTATTATATCAGGAAGGAAACTCTAGAAGGCATTCATCTTTCAATAACTATATTTTAATACCTAATTAACAATATCATCTTGAGGCTTAGAATAGTATTTGCACATTTCCCAAAGCTTAGGGTTTTCAGAACAAACCTCATATAAAAGGCAAAGGATCCTATATTATACTGCCTGTTATAAGGGGGTTTTATTCCCAAAGGATGCTAGAAACTAATGGGTTACACTTGGCAGAACTCAGATCTCATATCTAATAGACCAGTGCTCTGTAGTCAGTTACTCTGATTACAAAGAGGTGCTAAATATATTCCAGAGGGTAACATTTCAATGAAGGTTTAAGCAATCCCATTTAATTCAACAAGTATTTTCTGAATACCTATATTTTATTGAAGTATAGCTGATGTACAATATTATATAAGTTACAGGTGTACAATATAGTGATTCACAATTTTTTAAATATCTTTATTGGAGTATAATTGCTTTACAATGGTGTGTTAGTTTCCGCTGTATAACAAAATGAATCAGCTATACGTATACATATATCCCCATATCCCCTCCCTCTTGCGTCTGCTTCCCACCCTCCCTATGCCACCCCTCTAGGTGGTCACAAAGCACTGAGCTGATCTCCCTGTGCGACGCAGCTGCTTCCCACTAGCTATCTATTTTACATTTGGTAGTGTATATATGTCCATGCTACTCTCTCACTTTGTCCCAGCTTACCCTTCCCCCTCCCCGTGTCCTCAAGTCCATTCTCTATGTCTGCGTCTTTATTCCTGTCCTGCCCCTAGGTTCTTCAGAACCATTTTTTTTTTAGATTCCGCATATATGTGTTAGCATACGGTATTTGTTTTTCTCTGACTTACTTCACTTGGCATAGTATCCTCCAAGTCCATCCATGTTGTTATAAATGGCAAGATTTCATTCTTTTTATGGTTGAGTAGTATTCCACTATATGGAATATTCTTTATCCATTCATCTGTTGATGGACACTTAGGTTGCTTCCATATTTTGGCAATTGTATAAATAATGCTGCTATGAATATTGGGCTGCATGTATCTTTTCAAATTAGTGCTTTTGTTTCTTTCATATATATACCCAGGAGTGGAACCACTAGGTCATATGGTAGTTCTATTTTGAGTTTTTTGAGAAACCTCCATACTGTTTTCCATATCGGCTGTACCAATTTACATTCCCACCAAGAATGTAGGAGGGTTCCCTTTTCTCCATACCCTCTCCAGCATTTATTATTTGTGTTCTTTTTGATGATAGCCATTCTGGCAGATATGAGGTGATATCTCATTGTGGTTTTGATTTGCATTTCCCTGATGCTTAGCGATGTTGAGCATCTTTTCATGTGCCTGTTGACCATCTGCATTTCCTCTTTGGAAAAATGTCTATTCAGGTCTTCTGCCCATTTTTTAACTGGGTTGTTTGGGGTTTTTTTTGCTGAGTTGTATGAGCTGTTTATATAGTTTGGATATTAACCCTTTATCAGTCATATCACTTGCAAATGTTTTCTCCCACTGAATACCTATTTTGAGTCAGGTCTCAGGTATAAGAGGAGATAAGAGATTAATAAGATAGAAGTTATAATCTAGTAAGAAACACAGAATTGTTCATAGTTAACTTTAATGTGGTGCAGTATGGTAGGTCCTGCCCTGCCCTGACCAGTTGCTCTTAGTCCTCATAATACAAAAGTAACTGACTATGAAAGCCTACAAATTAATCACTGTCATTAAGTTGCATGTGATACTTATTACATCACCAGTTGGCACTGTAGTAAAATAACACTAGTAATGAGAAATTGTACCCGAGACATAAATGTTAAATACAAATAATGTGGTCAGCTAAAAGCAGTTTTTACAACCATATGAAATAATTATGCTGTAATTTCAGGATTAAGCTGGTGGAGTATAAAAGGCTTGGTAAACCCCCAGCTCCAGGTTCCCCAGAGCCTGGCAGGATCTTACTCCAAACAAGCAGACTATATGGGACTTCCCTGGCAGTCCAGTGGTTAGGACTCTGTGCTTCCACTGCAGGGGGCGTGGGTTCGATCCCTGGTCAGGGAACTAAGATCCCACGTGCTGCGTGGTGCAGCCAAAAAATTTATAAACAAACAAACAAACAAAGAAGCAGACTATCATCCCCACCATCTGAGAGGGTTTCCAATGAAGAAACTGGGAAGACTTGAAAAGCTGCACTAACTATCCTCTAAACTAATGCCCTCTGATATCCTTTACTGAAAATCTATCTTTTGAGCTTATCCCAGTAAAATATAACTTGTATAAGATTTGAACATCAAAGAGTTTCTTCTCATTAAGACTCACTCAAACTCTGCCAGACTAATTCAGGCAGAACAAAACAGGCACCAAAGGAAGATACAAGCAAAGCTCAACAGGAGCTCAGAAAGTAACTCTATAAGATACTGCCTAGGAGAATGTACAGAGTTTTAATAGGCTGAAGAAGAGCCTGAGGGAATAACATGAGCAAAGGCCCAGGGATAAAGATGAGGGAACTAGGAATACAAATTGAGCATGGGATGTGCTAGGAGAGAAGCTTAGTTCTATAACAGCCAGTACCTCACAGACAAAAATGAAGCAAAAAAAGCCTTGGTTTAGTGATTTCTCAAATTAGGTGCTTCCCTGCATAGGGACAGTTACCTGCAACAGCTCTTTAGCTGAACCTCTCTTCTCCACATCCATTTCAAGACAGCGGTTCAGAAAGTCTCGGAAGATAGCTGACAGCTTCTCTGGGTTCTGAAGCTCCGGGGTCCCATTTGTGGCGATGAGGTACAAGGCCTGGCAATACAAACAGAGAATTGCCTTGGGATCCAACTGAGGTTCTCTCTTGGTCCCCAGACAGGCCCTCTAGAAATATGGTCAGCTGCTTTCTGCCTTCAGAACACAAAGAGGCAGCTTTGGTATACTGGAAAGAATATGAGTTAAGGGTCAGGTTTAACATTTAAAAGCCATGTAACCAGGTGCAAGCCAGTGAACTTCCAACTTTCTCATCTGTAAAACAGGGATGATAATAGTGCCTATCTCACATGTCTGAAAAATAAAACAAGACAGTATATTAAAAGCACTTTGTAAGCTTATGAAGTGTGTTACTGACCCAAGGGTTTATTATTATCCTTGATTATAGATCTAAATGGTTTATTATTCATTTACCCTGATGAGTTAAACACCTGCCCATTTGCTGAAGGAAATTATTCCTGGTGCCATCACTTCAGTCATCTAAAAACTGATCTCTTCTAGCAGGACAGAAATATATATAAAGGAAGTGTTCTGTAAAGGAGCAATCTGTTTCACTGTTGCCATCCTGGTCCCCTAACATGAAGCATCTCCTGGGAAAGGTAAAGAAAAACACAGTGAAACTAAACCTTTTAAAGCACTCAGCACTTTAATTCATAAAGTGTTTACACAAATACTGTCTCATTTAATGACCACAATAACTCTGGGTAATAGGCAGGGCAAGAATTATCATCCCCATTTCACAGATAAAGTCCAGAAACATAAAGAGATATGCCTGGAATCATGCTGTTTACACAAGTTCATGTCCTCTGACTCTACTCCCAGTCTTATTTCTGTCACGCCCTACTGATATCATTTTCAAGGCCATTCTAAGGTGAAAGAAGATGAGTGGCATGTGGATCCACAGGGCAAAACTGGGGGCCGAGGGTAGAAACTATGAAGGTAGTTTTAGTTTGGTACACTAAAGCACTTTTCAATAATCAGAGCTATCGAAGAGGTATCCAACTAAGATTAGATGACTGCCTATCAATGACAATGCACAGGGAATTCCTGCACTGAATGGGAGGTTGGAATAAACAACAAAATGAAAGCAATAAAAATAACTCTCACATTTGCCCATGATCAAAATTACCAACCTACTTGCATCTGTATTCACATACCCTGCTTTCCCTCTCCTATTACAATGGATAAATTGTGCATATTCTAATCTAATGCTCTTTACTTCAGTACTTGATCCAACCCCCCTCATCTACTTAAGGACATCACTCTTACAGATGTCACTTCTCTCTTGTACATGACCATTTTCCTCTCCACTAGATCAGTCCCATCTGCACAAAAACATGCTATAATAATATCATCTTAAAAAAAAAAAAGGGATTTCGCTGGTGGCACAGTGGTTAAGAATCCACCTGCCAATGCAGGGTAGACGGGTTTGAGCCCTGGTCCGGGAAGATACCACATGCTGCAGAGCAACTAAGCCCGTGCGCCACAACTACTGAAGCCTGCGCACCTAGAGCCTGTGCTCCGCAACAAGTGAAGCCACCCCAATGAGAAGCCCACGCACCACAACAAAGAGTAGCCCCCGCTCTTTGCAACTAGAGAAAGCCCACGTGCAGCAACGAAGACACAACACAGCCATAAATAAACAAACAAACAAACAAACCCTCCCTCGACTCCACTTTAAGATATTGCTCCACTGTTACCTTAACAAAACTCCTTACCTTAAAGCAAAACTCCTTTAAAAGAAAACAAAAATGAAAAGTAAAAACTAACTGCTTACACATGCCATCTCAACTTTGCCCACTCTGGTGAATTTACTCTAATTAGGCTTTCATTCCTATCACTCCAGTGAAACTGATTGTCAAAGTCATCAATAACCTTCACACTGGCAAATCTAATGATCATTTCTTAGCATAATCTTAAATGCAACCTATCAGTCAGGTTTGACACAGTGATCCATCCTCCTTCTCGAAACACTTTGTCCTCTTGGCCTCCAGGACACTTCTCTCAGTTCTCCTACCTGGAAGGCTACTCATTGGCCACTTTGCTAGCTCCTCTAACCTGTAAACATGACAGTATCCTAGGTCTCAGTACTCTCCCCTCACTCCCTAGGTGAGTGATCTCATTATCAACTAGCTCTGATTTTTAAATAAACCAACTATATAATACCTACTAATAAATTTATATTTAGAGTCCTGACCTCTCACCCTTGAACTCTGAACTCTTATGCCCAATTCTACTCAGCATCTCCACCTGGATGTTTAATAAACATTTCAAATTAACACAGAACCTTGTCCACTCTGTTCACTCACTTCATGGACACTGGCCTCCTTGGTTTCCCCTAGGATGTATCAAGCACGTTCTCAAAACAAGTTCTTTATATACTTGACACCTGGAAAACTCTTACGTCAGATTAATCTCATGGCTCACTACTTTATTTTCTTCAGATTTCTCCTCAAATAACTTATAAGAGAAGACTTCATTCTCTACCTAGACTAAAATAGCACACTTCTCCCTCCTTCCCCCCTTACTCTCTTAAGCCACTTACTCTGCTTTTTTTTCACAGCTCTTATCTTCTGTTACTATATATTAATTTATTATCAGTAGAACAGTTTCTTGCCCATGATAAGAACTCAAATAATCATTGAATAAATGAATGAATGACTGCTAATATATCTTTTCTTTAAGCATTTATACTTTAAATTCAACAGTGCCTAGTTTTATCCAGAAAAGAGAAATCCAACAGCCCAAACATCTTGATATGGGCCTAGTAACACTCACTCTCAGAGGATTTTCATTAAGGTATGGGGGCTCCCCTTCAATCATTTCGATGGCCATGATGCCCAGGGACCAAATGTCAACCTTAGGCCCATAGGCCTTCCGTGTCACAACCTCTGGTGCCATCCAGTACGGTGTTCCCACCATAGTGCTCCGTTTGCTCTGCTCTGGGGTGATCTGGGCACAGAATCCAAAATCAGCTAGAAAAAGAAAAGACAAGACAGAAAGGATATATATGTAGGGTATTCCTTCTGTAAATATTGACTATGTGCTTACCCCTAGGTATCAAGCTCTGCCTGCATCCTAGCCACTGCATCCCTCGTCTCTCCAAAGCTAGAATCACTTAACTGCCACCTTCAGCCCTTAGCCTGTCTCTTGTTCAACCCTGAAGGAGGAACATAACATATATCATCTCTGGCTTCCTTATCCCTCCTCAAACCAGAAGCACTAGGCATTAAAGTCCAAGCCGCCCCCATTGACCTTGATTACTTGCCCCAGTACTGCTTTCTTCTTGAAAATCATTCCCATATATCAGTATCTGGTAACTAGGTCCTTGCTTTATTTCCTGGGCATGAGTCCTGGACTTAAACCCTAATCACCTACAACTAGGCATGGCCCTGCTTTTAATAAGTTCCTCACCCTGTGCCCCAAGACAGAGACTGCTAACAGTCTTCCCATAAGCAGCCCATCCACCTGTGACACAACCTGTTTGTCTGGACTATTGGTCCTTACACATTTGAACAAAATGTTCTGCCTGCAGTTCATTCCCATTATATTGCAATTATATGTTTATTTAATTATGAGGCCTTCAATAAGAAGGACTATGTCTTCTTACTCATTTTTTTCATTCCCAGAGGGCCCAGCATACAACAGACATTTAATAAAAGTTTGCTGAATGAATGACTGAATGAAAGAAGTTACACTAAACTCTTTCTTCTAATTATGTATTTTGTGTTTCCCATACTAGATTGAGAACTACTTAAATACAGGCAAAAGTATCCTCAGTGCCCATCACGGGTCCTAGCACATAGTGGGCATGCAGTAAATTTTTTTGGCTGAATGTATAAATGAGTGGAAAAAAAAAGAAATGTCATCCTATATAGTACTGAGTAATATAAAGTGCTCGCATATCCAAGGAAATACAGATTCCCTGGTGAGTCTTGTAGCTACTCTTATATGATTATCATCCCAGAGGAGACAGGGTCCCACAGGGAAGAGAAGTATTACCACTCCTACTCACTTAGCTTGACAGAGCCATCCATTCCCAACAGGATGTTGTCACTCTTGATGTCTCTATGAATAACTTGGCTCGAATGCAGAAACTCCAAAGCCTGCAGGCACTATTGAAGTGGTGTGGGCAGAGGGAGAAAGAAAGGACATACAATATGAAGACTTACAGAAAATCGCTAATCCAACCTGCTCATTTGATGATAACAAAAGTGAGGCCCCAGTGAGTAAAAGGACTTACTCCAAATAAGTGGAAGAGGCAGGTCTGGAACCTAGTCTCCTGTCTCCTAGCTAAGCATTCTTTTAACACTCCATGCTGCCTTATATCTTTCTTATAATATACTTGACCATATCGTATTACAACATAGCTTATAATAGTTTTCTTTAACTACAGGAGTTCCTCCAAAGTATTTTAGAGTTGTTTACAGAACATCAGCACCTTGACAAAGAACCTGAGGCAATAAAAAATAAATAAATACTGAGGAAGAATGGAAAGGATTTCATAATGAAAAAACTGGAGGAAAGTGACAAATAAGAGTCACATTTGGGAAACTAGACAAACGGAAATGATATTAGAAGCAGTGAACTTAGGAGGATAATCTTATTTTGGTGAGGAGATAAATTTGTACTGTTTGGGGCATGCTGGTTTTTATATTCCTATAAACATTTGCAGACTAATGTCTGGTAGGCCACTGCAGATGTGAATCTTGAGTTCTGTAGAGAGGCTGGACTTGAAATAAACGTTTACAAGTCATTCATGAAGAGGTGATTTTTTTTTTTTTTTTTAAGTTATGGTAATGGTTGGAACTGGCAAATGCTATAGGAGATAGAGGAGAAAGAAAAGAACCTTGGAAAACACCCAGACTTAGCAAGCAGAATGAGTAACACAGAGACTGAATGGAACAATGAAAATGCATGGTTCTGACCAACAATATTATTCCAGACAAATCTCTTACTCCCTCTGGGCTACTGGCTATCCCCCATCTGTAAAATGTGGGGATCAGAAAAGATACTCTCAGAGTTACTACTAAATCTACTAGTTTAAGTTCATAACCGAAAGCTAAAATTTTAGGGGCTTCCAGTGATTAAAAAACACTAAAAATGCAAACCAATTAGAAATACTATTTAAATATTCTCAACTTAATACTTCACTTTCTAAGAACATATCAATGGCTAAATTAAAAACAAACCAATATCCAGAAGCGGCCTTTCCCTGGAAATGTATGACTTGCTTTCCTAAGGAGGCTAGACACTTTGGCCTCTGGATGTAAAAAATTATGAACAGGGACTTCCCTGGTGGCGCAGTGGTTAAGAATCCGCCTGCCAATGCAGGGGACATGGGTTCGATCCCTCCTCCAGGAAGATCCCAGATGCCACGGAGCAACAAAGACTGTGCACCACAACTACTGAGCCTGTGCTCTAGAGTCCACGAGCCACAACTACTGAAGCCCACACACCGAGAGCCCGTGCTCCACAACAAGAGAAGCCACCGCAATGAGAAGTCCATGCACCACAATGAAGAGTAGCCCCCACTCGCCGCAACTAGAGAAAGCCCACGCGCAGCAATGAAGACCCAACGCAGCCAAAACTTAATTAATTTTTAAAAAATTATAAACAAAAAGGATGATTTCAAGAAATTGGAACCCTCATGCATTGCTGGTGGGAATATAAAATGGTACAGCCACTGTGGAAAACATTTTGGCCAGTCCTTAAAATATTAAACATAGAGTTGCTGTATGACCAGAAGTTCCACTCCTAGGCATATACCCAAGAGAAATGAAAACATACATCCAACCAACAACTTGTACGTGAATGTTCACAGCATCATCCACAACAGCCAAACAGTGGAAATTACCCAAATGTCCATCAATTGATGTAAACATAAGTAAACAGAATCTTATCTGCTAGTAAAAGGACATATGCTATAACACAGATGAACCTTCAAAATATTATGCTAAGCAAAAGAAGCCAGTCAGATGCACATATTATATGATTCCATTTACATGAAATGCCTGGGACAAGCAAATATATAGAGACAGAAAATAGATTAGTGGTTGCATAGGGCTGGGAGGGCTGGGAAAGAGGGTGGGGGGGTGACTCCTAATAGATATGGAGTTTCTTTTTAGGGTGTCGAAAATGTTCTAAAATTGATTATGGTGATGGCTGTATAACTCCATATACTAAAACCCATTAAATTATACACTTTAAATGGGTGAATAATATGGTATGTGAATTATATCTCAATAAAGGTATTTTTAGAAAGGGGAACTATCTCTATGAGAACTTAAGGATAATAGTAATGCCACCTATTTAGTTAACATTTAAATGTTTCTCCAAATGCTTTTTGATCCATATGGTACCCCTAAGGCATATACAGTGTGAATGTTGCAATTTCTAAGATAAATCACTTGAGGCTTATTGATTTCCCCAAGCATACATCTGCATGTATTTCAACCAGTGAAAGTCAGTCCCTGGGGAGACTGAAAAACATCTTAGATATTACAATGGTTGTGGTTTTCCAAAGGTCCCCAGTATATAAACAGATATACAGTTTATTCATGGTATCAAATTTCATGAAAGGAATGTGATTAGGCAAACATGTCTTAAAAGGCTTCTGGGTGGGGGAGGGAAGATAATGAAACAAAAGTTGAGAAACACTGCCTTAGTGGTACAGCAAAGAAAAGAAATCAGATCTCCTAAGACTCCCAGGCCTGTGTTAATTCCATTAACCTATGTGTTTATGTGTTCTAAATCCCAGGGTTTTTAATGAAAAGGTGATCATATTTTCTAGGACAGTATTGATTTCACATGACTTTATCTTTCCTAATATTAATATAAAACTACATCGCTATGCCTCCAAATCTTGCATCATCAAAACCCAAGCATACTGATCCCCATAAAACTCTGAACCTAATCTTCTAATCACTTAAATCTTCTACTCTCCCTCATTCCCAAACTTTTCTATTATTAGGCTATCAGAAAGTTCCAGTCTCTTATCAGCAAAGCACCCAATATGCTCAACTTCTTCTAATACTCCCCTCATCTTCTTGCTCTAACGAAAATGTGGCTATCCCCTGAGGACACGCTTTTCATGGAGGCCTTGCAGAGGTATTTATTTTCCTTTCTTACACAAGCATTTTACAGACTTGAGACATATAGTAGCAATGAGGAGAGAGAAGAATACCTATTTAAGCTTTGTTTCCTATTTCTTTTGCCTGGAAGTATTTTACCCTAGATTTTTGCTTGGCTTACTCTTTCATACCATTCAGATCTTTACTCAAATATATGGCAAAACCTTCCCTGACTACTCTGTCTGAAATAGTACCTCCTCTGTCACCATCTTTTTACTCTACTTTATTTCCTTCATAGCACATGAATAAAGTAGGAAAGCAGAATAAAAATATGATTAAAATATATACCCATATAAAAGAGGTAAAGGAAAATAAGTGTTCATGTAGTTATTTTTAAGAGGTTGAAATTATGCGTGATTATGCATATACACACATAAGTGTGTATATATATATATTTTGGAACTTTCTAACTTTCAGATATAGTAATCTTTAAAAACAGGTATAAAAAGAGGATGATGGGAGAGAGTACAACTAATTTCTCCCACCTCTACAGTGCCCAGGCTGAGATTCCATCAGATGCAGAACTTTGAGATATATGGATATGGAAGCCATGTCCTGCTCAAGTCTGGTTGGCCACTTGCCTTACCTCACGGCACACAGCTGCAATCTGGCCTTCATCCATGCAGGTTTCTGTTACCACATCTGTCAAAGAACCTCCAGCCAAATATTCCATGACAACCCATAGCTCATCTCCCACGAGGTAACTGTAGGAGTAAAGATAAAGGGTGAGAAGGAATAGAGTACACTGGACCATAGCAGTGGCTTTCAAAGGACAAGCATATACCAGAGTGACTGTGCATTTCCCTCAGTTCTGGAAGAGTCTAGGGTTCTTTTTTCTAAGGAAAAGCAGAATCTGTGGGACAGAATAACTAACTTGACATCTCTTAAGGATTCTCCTGGGGAAAACAAAGCACACTGTTCTGTGAAGCCCCAAAAGACAGAACTACAATCACTAGGCTGAAGATATAAAATTATTTCATCACAACACAAAGTAGTACTTCCTAAAATTAGGCATGATTCCCACACCTCTCTGCATGAAAGCAGAGAGCATCCAAACATTTGACAAAGATGGGATTTGGAGTCCATCTTACCAATATTAGGGAAAGTCACTAAACCTCCTTTAGAATTCTATTAGATTTGAGATCCATGAGACCCATACTGGGTCTTGTTCAAGATTCCATTCCCAGAAAGTGTGGCACAGTAGATGTCAATATTGACTGAATAATTCAATGAGTAAAATAAAAGATAATTGTAAATGCAAAATGAAGTATTGACTATAAGAGCCATTGAAAAGCTGTAGAGTTTTATACACATAGCCATTATGCTGACAATGATCTCCATTTTGAATGTCTCTGATTCTAAGAATGGAATAAATTCAGTAAAGGCTGCAGAACCAAAGCTGCTTCTGGAAGCCAAGGGTTCCCAATTAGTACTGTATCCCTAGAGAGATTATGGGGCTGACATGAGTTAAAACTGATAGTCTCACTCAGACACTGGATCACTCAGCTCTATTATGTGATAAACAAAAACGTCACCTAGGAGAGACCTTCAAGATGGTGGAGGAGTAAGACATGGAGATCACCTTCCTCCCCACAAATACATTAGAAATACATCTACATGTGGAACAACTCCTACAGAACACCTACAGAATGCTGGCAGAAGACCTCAGACTTCCCAAAAGGCAAGAAACTCCCCACGTACCTGGGTAGGCAAAAGAAAAAAGAAAAAACAGAGACAAAAGAATAGGGATGGGACCTGCACCTCTGGGAGGGAGCTGTGAAGGAGGAAAAGTTTCCACAAACTTTTCCCTTCACTGGCGGAGACGTGGGGCGGGGTGGGGGCGGCGGGGAGAAGCTCCGGAGCCACGGAGGAAAGCGCAGCAACAGGGATGCAGAGGGAAAAGCGGAGAGATTCCTGCACAGAGGATCAGTGCCAACCAGCACTCACCAGCCCGAGAGGCTTGTCTGCTCACCCGCCAGGACGGGTCGGGGCTGGGAGCTGAGGCTCAGGCTTCGGAGGTCAGACCCCAGGGAGGGGACTGGGGTTGGCTGCGAGAACACAGCCTGAAGGCGTTAGTGCACCACAGCTGGCCAGGAGGGAGTCCAGGAAAAAGTCTGGACCTGCCTAACAGGCAAGAGACCACTGTTTCGGGTTGCTCAAGGAGAAGGGATTCAGAGCACTGCATAAATGAGCTCCAGAGACGGGTGCGAGCCACGGTTTATCAGTGCAGACGCCAGACACGGGCATGAAATGCTAAGGCTGCTGCTGCAGCCACCAAGCAGCCTGTGTGCAAGCACAGGTCACTATCCACACCTCCCCTCCCGGGAGCCTATACAGCCCGCCACTGCCAGGGTGGCGTGATCCAGGGACAACTTCCCTGGGAGAACATATGGCATGCCTCAGGCTGTGGCAACGTCACACTGGCCTCTGCCACCGCAGGCTCGCCCCGCATTCCATACCACTCCCTCCCAACGCCCCAGCCTGAGTGAGCCAGAGCCCCCTAATCAGCTGCTACTTTATCCCTGTCCTGTCTGGGTGGGAACAGATGCCCTCAGGTGACCTACATGCAGAGGCGGGGCCAAATCCAAAGCTGAACCCGGGAGCTGTGCAAACAAAGAAGAGAAAGCAAAATTTCTCCCAGCAGCCTCAAGAGCAGCAGATTAAATCTCCACAATCAGCTTGATGTACCCTGCGTCTCTGGAATATCTGAATAGACAACGAATCATCCCAAAATTGAGGCGGTGGACTTTGGGAGCAACTGTAGACTTGGGGTTTGCTTTCTACATCTAATTTGTGTCTGGTCTCATGTTTATCTTAGTTTGTATTTAGAGTTCATTATCATTGGTAGATTTGTTTATTGATTTGGTTGCTCCCTTCCTCTTCTTTTTTTTTTATATATACATACATTTTTTTTTCCTTTTTCTCTTTTTGTGAGTGTGTATGTGTATGCTTCTTTGTGTGATTTTGTCTGTATACCTTTGCTTTTACCATTTGTCCTAGGGTTCTGTCTCTCCGTATTTTTGATTTGTTTTGTTTTGTTTTAGTACAGTTTTTAGCGCTTGTAATCATTGGTGGATTTGTTTTTTGGTTTGGTTGCTCTCTTCTTTCTTTCTTTCTTTTATTACTTTTTAATTTTTAATACTTTTTAAAAATGTTTTATTTTAATAACTTTATTTTATTTTTTTCTTTCTTTCTTTCTGTCTTTTTTTCCTCCCTTTTCTTCTGAGCTGTGTGGCTGACAGGGTCTTGGTGCTCCGGCCGGGTGCCAGGCCTGTGCCTCCGAGGTGGAAGAGCCGAGTTCGGGACACTGGTCCACCAGAGACTTCCCAGCTCCACATAAAAACAAACAGCGAAAGCTCTCCCAGAGATCTCCATCTCAAAGCTAACAGCTCCACTCAACGACCAGCAAGCTACAGTGCTGGACACCCTATGCCAAACAACTAGCGAGACAGGTACACAACCCTACCCATTAGCAGAGAGGCTGCCTAAAATCATAATAAGGTCACAGACACCCCAAAACACACCACCAGACGCGGTCCTGCCCACCACAAAGACAAGATCCAGCCTCATCCACCAGAACACAGGCACCAGTCTCTTCCACCAGGAAGCCTACACAACCCACTGAACCAACCATACCCACTGGGGGCAGACACCAAAAACAACGGGAACTACCAACCTGCAGCCTGCGAAAAGAAGACCCCCAAACACAGTAAGTTAAGCAAAATGAGAAGACAGAGAAACACACAGCAGATGAAGGAGCAAGGTAAAAGCCCACGAGACCAAACAAATGAAGAGGAAATAGGCAGTCTACCTGAAAAAGAATTCAGAGTAATGATAGTAAAGATGATCCAAAATCTTGGAAATAGAATGGAGAAAATACAAGAAACATTTAACAAGGACTAGAAGAACTAAAGAGCAAACAAACAATGATGAACAACACAATAAATGAAATTAAAAATTCTCTAGAAGGAATCAATAGCACAATAACTGAGGCAGAAGAACGGATAACTGACCTGGAAGATAAAATAGTGAAAATAACTATCACAGAGCAGAATAAACAAAAAAGAATGAAAAGAATTGAGGACAGTCTCAGAGACCTCTGGGACAACATTAAACGCACCAACATTCGAATTATAGAGGTCCCAGAAGAAGAAGAGAAAAAGAAAGGGACTGAGAAAATATTTGAAGAGATTATAGTTGAAAACTTCCCTAATATGGGAAAGCAAATAGTCAGTCAAGTCCAGGAAGCACAGAGAGTCCCATACAGGATAAATCCAAGGAGAAACATGGCAAGATGCATATTAATCAAACTATCAAAAATAAAATACAAAAAGAAAAATAGTAAAAGCAGCAAGGGAAAAACAACAAATAACATACAAGGGAATCCCCGTAAGGTTAACGCTGATCTTTCAGCAGAAACTCTGCAAGCCAGAAGGGAGTGGCAGGACATATTTAAAGTGATGAAAAGGAAAAAGGTACAACCAAGATTACTCTAACCAGCAAGGATCTCATTCAGATTCGACGGAGAAATTAAAACTTTTGCAGACAAGTAAAATCTAAGAGAATTCAGCACCACCAAACCAGCTTTACAACAAATGCTAAAGGAACTTCTCTAGGCAGGAAACACAAGAGAAGGAAAAGACCTACAATAACAAACCCAAAACAATTTAAATGGTAATAGGAACATACATATCGATAATTACCTTAAATGTAAATGGATTAATGCTCCAACTAAAAGACATAGGCTGGCTGAACGGATACAATAACAAGACCCATACTTATGCTGTTTACAAGAGACCCACTTCAGACCTAGGGACACATACAGACTGAAAGTGAGGGGATGGGAAAAGATATTCCATGCAAATGGAAATCAAAAGAAAGCTGGAGTAGCAATTCTCATAGCAGACAAAATGACTTTTTTTTTAAATTTTTTAAAATTAATTAATTAATTAATTTATTTATTTATTTATTTTTGGCTGCGTTGGGTCTTCGTTTCTGTGCGAGGGCTTTCTCTAGTTGCGGCAGGCGGGGGCCACTCTTCATCGCAGTGCGCGGGCCTCTCACTATCGTGGCCTCTCTTGTTGCGGAGCATAGGCTTCAGACGCGCAGGCTCAGTAGTTGTGGCTCATGGGCCTAGTTGCTCCGCGGCATGTGGGATCTTCCCAGACCAGGGCTTGAACCCGTGTCCCCTGCATTAGCAGGCAGACTCTCAACCACTGCGCCAACAGGGAAGCCCCAAAATGACTTTAAAATGAAGACTACTACAAGAGACAAAGAAGGACACTACATAATGATCAAGGGATCAATCCAAGATGAAGACACAGCAATTGTAAATATTTATGCACCCAACATAGGGGCACCTCAATATATAAGGCAAATGCTAACAGCCATAAAAGGGGAAATTGACAGTCATAGTAGGGGACTTTAACACCCCACTTTCACCAATGGACAGATCATCCAAAATGAAAATAAATAAGGAAACACAAGTTTTAATGATACATTAAACAAGATGGACTTAATTGATATTTATAGGACATTCCATCCAAAAGAACAGAATACACGCTCTTCTCAAGTGCTCATGGAACATTCTCCAGGATAGATCATATCTTCGATCACAAATCAAGCCGTGGTAAATTTAAGAAAACTGAAATCATATCAAGTATCTTTTCTGACCACAACACTATGAGACTAGGTATCAATTACAGAAAAAAATCTAAAAAATACAAGCACATGGAGGCTAAACAATACACTACTAAATAACCAAGAGATCACTGAAGAAATCAAAGAGGAAATCAAAAAATACCTAGAAACAAATGACAATGAAAACATGATGACCCAAAACCTAGGGGATGCAGCAAAAGCAGTTCTAAGAGGGAAGTTTTTTGTTTTTTTTTTTTTAAAACTTTGCGTTTATTTATTTATTTATTTATTTATTCATGGCTGTGTTGGGTCTTCGTTTCTGTGCGAGGGCTTTCTCTAGTTGCGGCAAGTGGGGGCCACTCTTCATCGCGGTGTGCGGGCCTCTCATTATCGCGGCCTCTCTTGTTGCGGAGCACAGGCTCCAGATGCGCAGGCTCAGTAACTGCGGCTCACAGGCCTAGTTGCTCCGCGGCATGTGGGATTTTCCCACACCAGGACTCGAACCCGTGTCCCCTGCACTGGCAGGCAGATTCTCGACCACTGCGCCACCAGGGAAGCCCCTAAGAGGGAAGTTTATAGCAGTACAATCCTACCTCAAGAAACAAGAAACATCTCAAATAAACAACCTAACCTTACACCTAAAGCAGTTAGAGAAAGAAGAACAAAAAAACCCCAAACCTAGCAGAAGGAAAGAAATCATAAAGATCAGATCAGAAATAAATGAAAAAGAAATGAAGGAAACAATAGCAAAGATCAATAAAACTAAAAGCTGCTTCTTTGAGAAGATAAACAACATTGATAAACCATTAGCCAGACTCATCAAGAGAAAAAGGGAGAAGACTCAAATCAATAGAATTAGAAATGAAAAAGGAAAAGTAATAACTGACACTGCAGAAATATAAAGGATCATGAGAGATTACTACAAGCAACTATATGCCAATAAAATGGACAACCTGGAAGAAATGGACAAATTGTTAGAAAAGCACAACCTCCCAAGACTGAACCAGGAAGAAATAGAAAATATAAACAGACCAATTACAAGCACTGAAATTGAAAATGTGATTAAAAATCTTCCAACAAACAAAAGTCCAGATGGCTTCACAGGTGAATTCTATCAAACATTTAGAGAAGAGCTAACACCCATGCTTCTCAAACCCTTCCAAAAAATTGCAGAGGAAGGAACACTCTTAAACTCATTCTATGAGGCCACCATCACCCTGATACCAAAACCACACAAAGATACTACAAAAAAAGAAAATTACAGACATATCGCTGATGAATATAGATGCAAAAATCCTCAACAAAATACTAGCAAACAGAATCCAACAACACATTAAAAGGATCATACACCACGATCAAGTGGGATTTATCCCAGGGATGCAAGGATTCTTCAATATACGCAAATCAATCAATGTGATACACCATATTAACAAATTGAAGAAGAAAAACCATATGATCATCTCAATAGATGCAGAAAAACTTTTGACAAAATTCAACACCAGTTTACGATAAAAACTCTCCAGAAAGTGGGCATAGAGGGAACCTACCTCAACATTATAAAGGCCATATATGACAAACCCACAGCAAACATCATTCTCAATGGTGAAAAACTGAAAGCATTTCCTCTAAGATCAGGAATGAGACAAGGATGTCCACTCTCACCACTATCATTCAACATAGTTTTGGAAGTCCTAGCCATGGCAATCAGAGAAGAAAAAGAAATAAAAGGAATCCAAATTGGAAAAGAAGAAGTAAAACTGTCACTGTCTGCAGATGACATGATATTATACATAGAGAATCCTAAAAATGCCACCAGAAAACTACTAGAGCTAATCAATGCATTTGGTAAAGTTGCAGGATACAAAATTAATGCACAGAAATCTCTTGCATTCCTATACACTAATGATGAAAAATCTGAAAGGGAAATTATGGAAACACTCCCATTTACCATTGCAACAAAAAGAATAAAATACCTAGGAATAAACCTACCTAGGGAGACAAAAGACCCGTATGCAGAAAACTATAAGACACTGATGAAAGAAATTAAAGATGATACAAACAGATGGAGAGATATACCATGTTCTTGGATTGGAAGAATCAATATTGTGAAAATGACTATATTACCCAAAGCAATCTACAGATTCAATGCAATCCCTATCAAATTACCAATGGCATTTTTTATAGAACTAGAACAAAAAATCTTAAAATTTGTATGGAGACACAAAAGACTCCGAATAGCCAAAGCAGTCTTGAGGGAAAAAAACGGAGCTGGAGGAATCAGATTCCCTGACTTCAGACTATTCTACAAAGCTACAGTAATCAAGACAATATGGTACTGGCACAAAAACAGAAACATCGATCAATGGAACAAGATAGAAAGCCCAGAGATAAACCCATGCTCCTATGGTCAACTAATCTATGACAAAGGAGGCAAAGATATACAATGGAGAAAAGACAGTGTCTTCAATAAGTGGTGCTGGGAAAACTGGACAGCTACATGTAAAAGAATGAAATTAGAATACTCCCTAACACCATACACAAAAATAAACTCAAAATGGATTCGAGACCTAAATGTAAGACCAGACACTATAAAACTCTTAGAGGAAAACATAGGAAGAACACTCTTTGACATAAATCACAGCAAGATCTTTTTTGATCCATCTCCTAGAGTAATGGAAATAAAAACAAAAATAAACAAATGGGACCTAATGACACTTCAAAGCTTTTGCACAGCAAAGGAAACCATAAACAAGACGAAAAGACAACCCTCAGAATGGGAGAAAATATTTGCAAATGAATCAACGGACAAAGGATTAATCTCCAAAATATATAAACAGCTCATTCAGCTCAATATTAAAGAAACAAACAACCCAATCCAACAATGGGCAGAAGACCTAAATAGACATTTCTCCAAAGAAGACATACAGATGGCCAAGAAGTACATGAAAAGATGCTCAACATCACTAATTATTAGAGAAATGCAAATCAAAACTACAATGAGGTATCACCTCACACCAGTTAGAATGGGCATCATCAGAAAATCTACAAACAACAAATGCTGGAGAGGGTGCGGAGAAAAGGGAATCCTCTTGCACTGTTGGTGGGAAGGTAAACTGATACAGCCACTATGGAGAACAACATGGAGGTTCCTTAAAAAACTAAAAATAGAATTACCATATGACCCAGCAATCCCACTACTGGGCATAAACCCAGCGAAAACTGTAATTCAAAAAGACACATGCACCCCAATGTTCACTGCAGCACTATTTATAATAGTCAGGTCATGGAAGCAACCTAAATGCCCATCGACAGATGAATGGATAAATAAGTTGTGGTACATATATACAAAGGAATATTACTCAGCCATAAAAAGGAATGAAATTGAGTCATTTGTTGAGACGTGGATGGATCTAGAGACTGTCATACAGAGTGAAGTAAGTCAGAAAGAGAAAAACAAATATCGTATATTAACGCATGTACGTGGAACCTAGAAAAATGGTACAGACGAACCGGTTTGCAGGGCAAGAGTTGAGACACAGATGTAGAGAACAATCGTATGGACGCCAAGGGGGGAAAACCGTGGTGGGGTGGGGATGGTGGTGTGCTGTATTGGGCGATTGGGATTGACATGTATAGACTGATGTGTATAAAACTGATGACTGATTAAAAAAAAAAAAAGAAAAAGAAAAATCATGAGCAAGTGAATAGGAAAAGAATCTCAAGGCCAGGAATTCAGTGGATATTTTCAGTCAGCTTAAAGACAAAACTTGGGTTTTCCCTTAAGTGGCAAGTGACTTAGTCAGTGGCCATCATAGGCAGAAAGTTAAATTAGTCCCTCTAAGTGTCTTTATCTTAATGAAGCTGTTTCACTATGTTGGCAAATAATGAAATGAGGCAAAAAGGCAAGAAAGGAGAAATCGAGAAGAGGGTGAAGGGATTCCAAACATGGATTAATGAGCAATAGTAGCAGTACAAGAGAATTCTTAGCGAATCACAATAGACCAGAGGGCTAAGAATAATCCAGCGGCAGAAGAGGAAGCAAAAAGAGTACATTATTTAGCCTTAAAGCAGCTTCCCTTGTCCGATTATGTTTAATGGAAGCCTAAAATCTACAGGCATGTTTATTACTGACTCATGTTATTCTACTCTTTATGTCACACATTTTAAAGTCTCCATCTGATACAATAAAATCAGTGACCAATTTTATGATCTTTCATGACATGATGGATACTTTACTTTTCTTCCACGGGAGTTGTGAGGGTTGTGTCATTTTTAAACTACATGCAGAATTCTTAGTTTGATCTGCAGAATTCAGCACTCAATTATGTACCATCTTGTATAGTTCAGTAGATCTCAAAGTACTGGAGAATGTGTACCATATGCTTCCTTCTATCTCATTGCATTTTTCTTGGTGCTAAGCATGTATTAAAAGCTTAATAACTAAAAAAATAAAAACGAAACAAAAACAAAAAAAAACCAGACCAATCACAAGCACTGAACACGAGACTGCGATTAAAAATCTTCCAACAAACAAGGATCAGAGATTTGAATTGACTACAAGCTTACCAGGGGTCAACAATGAAACAGAACTCTTAAAAAAAAAAAAATCAAATCAAGTTCTGTAGAGTTTAGAACAAAGGAGGGGTCCCAATGTCTCCATACCGGTGATATCTCAAACGAAACTACTGAATGCCACATTTTAAGAGAATGCAGACAAACTAGAAGTTACTCAGCAGGGTAAGCAGGATAAGGAAAGATTTGAGATGCAGAATGATTTAAAGACATACATGTTTGACTCAGGCAGATGGGCTAAAGGCGTTCCCTGGGGTAGAACAAACAGTATCAGGACCAGCTGTGAGAAGCTACAGGGTGGTAGGGTTCAGCCTAACCCAGAAGACTGTACAGCAATCAGAGGTGTCCATCAACATGCAGGGTCATTGGCAGAGAGCCAAGCATCATAGACGAATCTTAAATGGAGGCAGCTCTGAGGGCTAGTGTTGCCTTCTCCCCAAAGAGCTCCACCATCCATCCATCCCAAAGGCCCTATCTCTCTGACAGGACTACCACTCCATACCTGTCCAAGTAGTTCACAATATTTGGGTTCTTGTTTTCCCTCATGACCAGGATCTCATTAATAATCAGCTCTTTCTTCGGCTGCTGCTGAAGGTTCATCTGCTTAATGGCCACCTGAAATTAGAGTACATTCAATGTACAACCAGAGTCACTCAGCATTTACTGAGCACCTACTAAGTACCAGACATAAACACTAAGGAGATAAAAATGAATAAGATATGGTCTTAGCCCTTGAGGAAAATCACAGTTCATCTCTGGAGACCAGTGGTACTCAGTGTGAGGTCCCCAGACCAGCAACATCAACATTATCTAGGAATGTGCTAGAAATGAAAATTTTCAGTCCCCACATAAAACTACTGAATCAGAAATTCTGTGGGTTGTTTTTTTTGTTTTGTTTTTTTGCACAAACTTTCTATTTAATGGGAAAGTTCACTTGCTAAGTATAAGGATCATTTATTACTTGGCATTGGTACTGGTGTCACTGGAGGTGAGGATAAGACATAGTTATGAAGAATTTAAATGAGGAAGTGAAAGAATTTAAAAACTGATCTTTCCATTCATCTCTCTGCCTTCTTAGATCTCTACTTAATCCAAGCCCAAGTAAATAGGGACTTCCTTTTCCTCAGAAACTCTGTACTTTAATAAGCCCTCCAGGCAATTCTCATGTGCACCAAAGTGTGAAGATCAAACTTGCTACTAAATAAAATACTTATATTAGAAAAATACTTTTAAAATTCACAATATAAAAGAGGTATGCTATAACAAAAGTCCCTTCAAAGTGTTACAGGAACATAAAACTGGGCCAAGAACTCTTTCACACTATCAATGCAGAGGTTTCATAAAGGGGAGATGAGTTTTTGAACTTGTTGTGGAAAAATAAATCAGAGTTGACCAGGTTAAGAAAGAATAGAAAAAGGGGATCCTTAATGTTTATGTATGAAAAAGATATTGACAGGCTTTTTGTCTACAGAAATAAACAAATTTTCACATAATACAAATTTAAGGAACACGTTAGTCTCCAAGGCACTTTTGTGTCCTTTTTTATGTGTCGGGTACTATGTAGGGTATTCTCAAATGTATTTCATTTAATCCTCTGAGACACGTTATGAGTTAAATATTACTATTGACCCCCTTTGACAGATAAGGAAATTGTGATTCAGAGAGGATATGTGACTTGCCTACACAGCTATTCAGTAGCAAAGTCAGGATTAGAGTCTCAAAAGTGACGCCCATTTATCCTGCACACACAACCAGATTAATCTTCCCCACAGTACACATTTGGTGACTCTCTCCCCTGTTCAAAGCAGAAATGGCTCTTGTTTGCCTCGAGATGCTTCTTGGCCCAACATTCGAAGCCCTTATGATCTGACCCCTATCTTACTTCTTTCTCACTGTATTCCTTCATATACTACAATCTGAGCTTCTCTCCATTTAGAACATCTTGCTCCACTGTTTTTATGTGTTCCAAACCTTTTTATACTTTGTATCAGACCAAAAGAAACCTCATTCTCCAAACCAGATAGGCTTTTTGCCTTCTTTAAAGCCCCATAAGATTATATCTATACTTCTCTTGTGGAACTCAGCACATACTGAATTGTATGATGATTAGTTAGGGTGTGTCTCTCGAGAAGCTTGAGAGCTCATTTGAAAGCTCAGAATCCCTGGTGCCAAGCACAGGGCCTGACACACAGTGGGTGCTCAAAAAAACATCTTTTCAGAAATGAAGAGGAAAAGACAGAATTCAGTGGGTTGATAAATACTTTGTTTTTAAACCACAAAGAGCATTAGCAATAATAGGCTGCTCTATCCCATAGGAGTAGACTTTAAATTATTTCCTAAATGTTTATTCCCTAGAAATAACAGCCAAGAACATGAACACCTAACAGAACAACTAAAATTAGTCTTTCCAGAATCAGCAAGAAGTGTAGAGGTTGAATAATTCAACTTTTATGAAAAAACCCCAAATTCTATTATTTCTTCAATCAAGTATGGACAATCTTCTCCCATGAGCCAGTTCATCAGTAAGAATAGAGATGATTTTTTAAAACATTTTGATCACCTCCATTCCCTGCCCCAAGTGAGAAGAAATTGCTTTGCAGTGGAGTCTCCTATCAGGTTAGGCTTCTGGTCTGGCTGCAGCTTGCTATAACGGCTGATGTTTAGCTTTTTCTAATGTCTAAAGAGGAACACATTGATCTAAAGACACATTACATTAAGATTGTAAGCCCTTACAAACATACTAAGACCTGGAGCCTTTGCAGTTCCTCAGGCCATCCTGGAAGATGAGACAGTGCTTATGAACCTCACAGAGGTCACTGCTGGCAGCAGCAAGGGAAAAAAGAGGCAGGCCATGGATGACAGAGGGGGTGGCAGGACACCAGGAATTCTTTTTTTTTTTTTTTTTAACACCTTTATTGGAGTATAATTGCTTTACAATGGTGTGTTCGTTTCTGCTTTATAACAAAGTGAATCAGTTATACATATACATATGTTCCCATATCTCTTCCCTCTTGCATCTCCCTCCCTCCCACCCTCCTTATCCCACCCCTCCAGGTGGTCACAAAGCACCGAGCTGATCTCCCTGTGCTAGACTATTACAAGGGACAAAGAAGGACACTACATAATGATCAAGGGATTGATCCAAGAAGAAGATATAACAATTGTAAATATTTATGCACCCAACATAGGAGCACCTCAATACATAAGGCAAATACTAACAGCCATAAAAGGGGAAATCGACAGTAACACAATCATAGTAGGGGACTTTAACACCCCACTTTCACCAATGGACAGATCATCCAAAATAAGAATACAGGAATTCTTTACAGTAGTCCTTAACTATGGGCTAGGCTAAATGCCCTTCACCTAATCAGATCTCTCCTATTCAGGACAGCAGATAGCACTTCTATAACAGAAAAAGAACTGGACTTGAACCCTGAGGGCCTAAGTTCTGGGGCTGAGTCTGTCACTTACTAACCTTGACCAGTCACAAGCTCTCTGAGCCTCGGTCCCTTTATCAATACTGAGGATAATAATCCCAACCCTGAATCCCCTCCTCACAGGATTGTTTCGAGAACTAAATGAGACAGTGGTCAATGTGTTACTCATACATAAGAAATGTAAATAATACAGTAAGACAACAATGAAAATGCTAATCATTGTCATAACTGCATTTGATGAGTAACTGGCACAGAGCAGCAAGTGACAACGTTCTCAGCAGGAATGACAGCAAAAACAAACCATCCTCCCACCACTACTGTTTACTGAATGCCTACTCTGTGCCAGTGCTGTGTTAGGTGCTCTACTGACATTATCTCTGTAAAACCTAACAACAACCCTGTCAAGCAAGAATCATTATCTTCATTTTCAGGGAGGAAAATTAAGACTAAGACTTACAAGAAAGTTGCCCAAGGTCATAATCAATGCCTTCAGGTTCATATGACTTCAAAGCCACTTCCAGTCTACTCTTTCTATTACACACATTCCCTCTAAAAAATGAGTTTGAAAATTAATTGCTGGATCTGTAACTGGAAGATTTCCAGCACTAATATGCTAATCTTCTTACATATGACAGACAATAGCTCTCCTCTTCTCAGCTGGATAACTCCCAATAAGCACTCGCTCACAAACACAGAGTATCTCGCTAGCTCCACTAAAGATTTACACTCCCTGGGGGAGGAAATGAGGCCTTCCTGGCTACAATGCATTAGCCACCCTAATGGACTCCCTTCCATTCATAGTTTTGTAACCACAAGGCAGGCACATAGTGAAGTCAAGTTTGTTTCCTGTGGCCAGCTGCTCACACATGGAGCCTCCAGGCCTTCCAGGAACCGGCCAGCACCAGCCTGCCTCCCCCATCAAGGGCTGTGAGGCCCCAGAGGCCAAAAACACGACAAGGGGCCGTGGTGCCTAACCTTGGCTCTGCTGTGGCCTTGCAACCCAGAAAGCACAAGTTAAAATTTTAGAATCAAAAGATTCTAACCCAGCCCTTGCTAACTGCTATTAGCACAACCCTGCACAAGTTACTTAAACTCCTGAGTCTCAAATTCCTCATCAGTAAAAAGGAAATAATATTACCTACCTCATAGGGTTCTTTTTAATATTAATATTAATATTTAATATAACCTCCTTTTTTCTATCTCTACCTCCAATACAGCATATTTAAAATCAGCAGAATGATACCATCCTTCCTTCTTTACCATTATTTTATCACAGATTCCTGTCAGCATTATAAGAGTTTTATATGTACACAATAGAAAGTATGGTTTCTTACATTTATATATACGATTTTAATGCCTGAATCTTTCACATAGTTCTTAGCACAAAGTGTAGCATAGAGCAAATGTTCAGTAAACATTCTGTAGAATAAATACATACAAATAAAAATTAATATATATGTAATTCTTGGTTTATGGTATATTTTCAAATGCATTATTTCACTCAACTCATTCACATTTTGTGAGGTATATGTTATCATGCACATTTTATAAATAAATAAAATTCAGGCTCAGGAGGTCAAATGACTTGCCCAAGGTTTTATAAGTAAGTAAAGGTAAACATCTAGGTTATTGGATTCTCACATCAAATAACAATTAATAAATCTTCAAACATAATAATGTTTGGTTTTTTTTTTAAGTTGACTTACCCTTGATGGAGCCTCAATATTTGGCTCAGACACTTGTAAAAGCCTGACAAGAGCACAGTGAGGTACGTGCTTTCCCTATTAACCATGACTTCTCCAGTACACCATGGGGTTTCAACCACCAAACATATACAAGCAGGTCCTAGTAGCCTCCCTCAGGAGAGCCCAACTCTGTTTTCACTGGAACAGGACGTGCCTCTCTTAAGCTCTGAGCCCCATTAGTCTTTTGAACTAAGATCTTCCCCAGGCAACTCCCATATACAACCCACCTTCCAACATTCCTGCTCCGCAACCAAAGAGTACAATGCAAAGAAACTTCAAGCATTCTAGATTCCCTTCATGGCTTCCTTCTGCTGAAAATAAGATCTTAGGTATCAGGCCTTAGCAATAAGATCAGAGCTTTCCCAGCTTATGAAATGTGAGAGACAAAGAGGTGCCTCCAAATGAGGACTTCAATGTCTACTGGAATCCTGGGCACAGAGTAATGGAAGGACCACAAGATTGGGAGGCAAGAGACATATGTTTAAATCTCTTCTATATCAGATTTCTCTCCCAAGCACCAGACTTGTAAAAATAATTGTCCACCAGGCAGTTTCACAAGAAAGTCTCTCAGGCAACATCTAACTTCCTCAAATCTGTACCTCCTCCTTTGTTCTTTCTCCTTTACTAGTACCACTCACTTGTGAGCCATCCTCACATTCACCAAATTCTGTCATATCTACTTAAGTACCTCTCAAATTCATCCACTTCTCCCCATTCATACTATGCTACCACCTTGGTCCAGACCATCATCTCTCACGTGGAATTATACAGTAATCTCCTGACTCATTGCTCCACTCTTATCTCCCCGAATCTCTTCTCTACACTGTAGCCACAATGACTTTTTCCAGAATCTGTAAATCTCATCATGTTAAGGAGTTCTAGTCTGCAATACTGAGAAACCAGAAGTGTCCCTATTGAGCTAAGAAGGGCAAAAACTTAACAAAAAGGAAAAAGAAACAGTGGAACTGAAGGAGTAGTAGTTGGTGGTGGATACTTACCTCCTGTCCTGTGGCCACATCCATTGCAGTGTACACAGTGCCTGAAGCACTGAACAACAGGTGGGGGAAAGAAAAAAACAGGTGTTAGATGAAGTGACATTTGTCAAGTGAAGCTCTACACACAATCTGGCAATGCAAGTGTTAATAAAAATAGAAGCAAAAATAATCCTCCCCATTGCCTCTCCCACTCCACTCTCATGAGAGGCAGTATGTAGTAGTAAAGAGAATATACGCTCTAGTGGCCATCAGGAAGTGAGGGAAGAAAGGAGGGACGGAGGAAGAAAGGCAGAGAAATACTAGGAATAATGCTAGGAAAGTAATCATGTCCATTCTAAATGACTAAAAACCACACTTTATGCCTATAACCATGAACCCTGTGTGTTTGTAGATGAGTGATATGCAACAATATTTGTAACCTTACATGTCAGTATGTCAGATTTATATGATGCGATTGAAAGAAACTTAAAATTCTATGTACTGCAAAAATGTATTCTAGGCAAGCTCTGTGATTATGCTTCCCAGGGAAGTCAGGTCAATTCGGGGGAAAAGTCACTTGTAAGTTTGCCTGGAAGACAGAAATTATGGTCACCAGCTTCCCAACTACAACTCTTTAGTTAGGATCCTAGCTACATGTCAGGAAGTTGACATCATAAGATATGGACAATCAAACAAGGATGGGATTCTTTGCATTGGCAGTTATTTCCCCATTGCCTGATCATCCTACCTCTAGACATCTTCTGTCATAAAGCTGATGTCTATATCCCTGTCCCCATTCTCCCCTATCCCACCAGATATACCATTCTTAAAGGGCAAATATGCCCAGTCCTCGGGGAACTGGACATTTTGAGACTGTGTCTCCATGATTACAGAGGCTCAGAAGCTATTGAGGCCCACTGGTTAGTTCCTGATTGTTTCTGCCTCAAATAGACATATGATTAGACTATGAATTCCAGGTCAAAAAAACCTTCAGGTCTTAAAGGGAAAAAAAAAACAAGCAAAATTATAATAGTACTAATTTATCTTATTTGTGTGCCATGTACAGTTTTAAAATCATGGAATGTGGAAACATCAACACAGGTGCTTAATACATATTGCATTCCTCCCTTAGCACTAACACACCTGTCAAGTAAGCAAGGGAAAAAACTTTTGCAGATCATGCCTATTTATGGGCCTCATACATCTGAACACACACATCAGCAGTTTGGGAGGTGAAAGACCCTGAATCCACAACCCCTCTCACTTAAATGAAGAAACTGAAGTCCAGAGATAGGACCTGACTTGCCCACACTTGTCTGTGTACCTTGCCGCTACATTCTTAATATCTCAGTGTAATTATCTAAAGGAAATACCAACCCAGATTACTCTGAGGCAAGCAAAACAATTTCTTCTCAAGGTGTTAACTACCTTACACCAGTTCAGACTCACAAAAGCACCAGACCAGGAAAAAATGAGATCCACTCAAGTCCAGGGTTGTTTTGAGGACTGAATTAAACAACAGATGCAAATAACAGATGTAAGCTGTACAATACTGTACAAATACAACATCAGTATATTATGCATTACTTTATCTTATTTCAGAAGTTATTGGATGCATAAAAAAGAAAACTAAAACAGAAAGCTTCAATGACTTCATTAACAACAATGCTTTCACTCAAGTAACACTGAGAGCTTTCTACAAGCCAGACACTTCAGTTTCTTTTTAATTTTAGCTAATCGGGTATATCTGTAGAAATCTTATTATTTTTCTTTTTTATACGAAGGTATAACTTACCTAAAGTAATCTGCACAAATCTCAAGTATACAACTTGATGATTTTTCAATATGTACACACCTACATGTTCACCATCACGATCACCCCTGAAGGTTCTCTCTTGCCACATCCCAATCAACACTCCCCTCCCAGACGCAATGATTATTCTGACTTATATTAGCATTAGTTTTGCCTGTTCTTTAACTCCATATAAATAAAATCATACAGCATGTGCTCTTTTGTATCTGGCTTCTCTTACTCAAAATAATGGCCACTTTTAAGACTTATCACAGTATATTATAATTTTTTGTTTGACTCTCTCCTTCTGTAGACATGGGGTCTCCGAAGGGAGAGACTGATTCATAGCTGTATTCACAGTGCCTAGCACCTAACAGGAATTCAGTTAAGATTTGCTGAGTTCAGTACATTGAGGGCAGTATACAAGATGCAGAGAAGGAATCAGAGAGCAGGAGACATGAATTCTGGCATCCACTAGAAAAACAGATCCCATTATACTAGCAGAAGAGTCTGCAGTTCTGAGTCTTCCATTTCATATTAGTGCTGGTAGGTCTCAGCATCAGGTAAACGGGGTTAATCTGGAAAAGCAGAGCTATAATTTGGGAAGGTTTTGTGCTAAGAAAATAAATGGGTTTTTCACCCTCACCACAGGTATATTTTTAGCAACCATGTCAGCTAATGGCACATCTCACATATTAAACATAATTCTGTAAACCTGAGGTCAGCCTAACAAAACACCTTCAGATGGGTGAGGGGTGAGGTGGAGAAAGAAGAACAAGATTTATGAGAGACAAAACAAAAGCAAAATCATATATACCAGCACACACAATTTTAAGTCATTTTTCTAGGGAAGAAAATGCCCCTACTAACCCTTGTCCAATCTTCTCAAACCGTGTGTATTTCTTCTTAGGATCGCCCACACTCACTATGCTCCCTTTGAAAGAAACAGAGAACATGAATCAGTTTTTCCCAGATCAACATACAAAATAGGCCCCATATTTCCCCAAATGCTGAGCTGGAAAGGATTAAAGAACTATCTCCAATACCTAAAAACCACACTAAGCAGGTCCTTAGTTTTCCCTCTTTAAGTTTCAACCAGAAGTTTCATCTCCTTACCGCTTTTATTCATAGTACTCTAATCCAATTCTAAACTCCTAAAAGTTATTCATTCATTTAAAATTCATTCATTCGATAGACATTTACTCATTTTAACATGCTCACTTACTATGTACTAAGCTCTATGTTGAATGCAACAAATAAAGAGATAGATGAGACACAGTTAAGACAGTCTCTGCTCTCAAGAAGCTCTAATCTCGGGGCTTCCCTGGTGGCACAGTGGTTGAGAATCTGCCTGCCAATGCAGGGGACACGGGTTCGAGCCCTGGTCTGGGAGGATCCCACATGCCGCGGAGCGACTAGGCCCGTGAGCCACAACTACTGAGCCTGCGCGTCTGGAGCCTGTGCTCCGCACCAAGAGAGGCCACAATAGTGAGAGGCACGCGCACCGTGATGAAGAGTGGCCCCCACTTGCCGCAACTAGAGAAAGCCCTCGCACAGAAACGAAGACCCAACACAGCCATAAATAAAATAAATAAATAAAAAGAATAAAAAAAAAAAAAAAAGAAGCTCTAATCTCAGAGGAGACAAACAATAAGTATAAAGTTCCATGAAAATATAATAATTGTGGTGATACAGAAAGAGGCAAAAATATAGACTGGAAAGGCTTCAGAAGGGAAGTGATATCTGGACTAATTTTTACAGGGTTAGTAGGAATTAGCCAGGGAGAGAAAGTCAAGAAAGGGTTACAACAGAAAGTACTTCAAGTGCAAAGACACATAGGTATGAGAGAGTTGACAGTTTCAAAAAAAGTATTCTGGAGATGGTAAAACTGAGGCCCACAGAAAGGAAGATACTTCCCCTCAAGGTCACACAGCAAATTGGTGTCAGAGCTAAGATTAGGAGCTTGGTTTTGGTCTCCCAGTCCAAAGCACTTTCCACTAATACCAATTACTAGGATTTGGTACTTTTCACATACATTATTTCATCTGACTTACAAATGAGACAGGTATTAACATCCCTATTTAAAAGATGAGAAATAGGAGGCCCAGAGAACAGTAGGAAATCGCCCAACATGCAAGTTAGTGGCTGTGCTTCAACCCACGGGTCCTTAACTCCCAGGCCAGTCTGCTTCCCATAATTCTATGTTCTAAGTGTTACTGTTTAAAAAAAAAATCTGGTTCAGAGAAATAGAATACATACAAGAGTAAACAGATGGCTAGGTAAGTGGCTTTTCTTATTTCATCATTTCATAAGGGCTCTGGGCAAGGGCAACTTTTAAAAGAGCGAAATTTTTTTAAAAAGTCAAGTAAGAATTATCAGGACAAAATCAAGAGCTGCTAAGCGGAGGAACCAGAAACGTCAGCTTTAAAAAGCAATGCCAGTGTGCAGACTTGACCAAATCAGTCACATCAAATCCTCTTTAGAAGTAGATAAGTTCAAAGAATAAATCAAAGGCCTTGTCAGATGATTCTTCCAAGCCTACAGACCAACCCAGTCCTTTCTTCTCATATGAATTCTCCTGCAGATTACTGAAAAAGAGAAACAAGCTACCCTAATATTTCTGGTCACGAAAAAAAAGTAAAATGGAAGTTTCCACCTGACTGCAAGAAACAGCATGTTCTGATTACAGGAGCACAAGCTGCGCTCTAACCCCAGCTCTGTCACTTCTTGGCTGTGTGAATTTTCGCAGAGTATTTAGCATTCCTAGCCTCAAGTACCTTAACTGCAAAAAATGAGGATTATAATGTCTGTCTTCAAGGGTTAAAATGAGGAGTAAATGAAAAAAAATCAAGAAAATGCCTTGCTTATCATTTGGTACATAGCACAGGCTCACAAAATGCTAGTTTCCCTTACTTCTTTTCCTTCAGCCAAGATGGCAGATCCGTCTTCTGTCAACAGAAACATCAATAATCAACATAGCACTCTTTCCCACCAGGTTTAGACAAGGCCTCAGTCTTTCTCAACACAACATTCCAGACTATTCACTAGGTAAAAGCTATTTGTCATCTCCATAACCCATGCCTAGTGGTAAGTGATTTCTAGCCCTTGAAGTGGGCTATCCACACTATCATCACATTCCCATCCTAATGTTGCATCTAATCAGGGCTGGTGAGACAGAGGAGGTGGGTGCAAGGACAGGTGAAGAGAAGCACAGTCTGGCTAAGATATAAAGCACAGCCAGCCAGCCACATACACCTAGCGCAGAACCGAGATCTTTATAGCAATAGAATTCCACCTTTGTGCTTGACCAGTCACATACCAGAGGGAAATTCAAAAACCTGGAAAGTGCTTACGTAATTTCTCCAAGATCTCCTCATCAGACATTTTAGGTTTCTTCTTCTGCTTCTCAGTATTCCGGGTCAGAGCATCTGGCGGAGTAGCATTATTCTCAGTAGGTGAAATGGGAGATGTAGCCACATCCCGAGTTGGAGTAATAGGAAGTGGTTCAATCACGGACCGTGTGTATACCTGTATTGTTGGTGCAAAAATTTGGCAAGGCCAGTCTCTCTTAGATGTGTGTGTTAGAACATCCACAGAAGAACAAATCCCAGTAAACTCATCCCTTCTCCTAGGTCAAAATCTATGTTACTCTTCCTCTATACTCAGGCTGTGAGGATGGAATGGCCTTCCTTGCTCTCACTATACACAACAAGGGTTAGTGAGAGTCTGAGCACTTAAGATATTCAGTACAAGTTAGACAACTCTCATTATAAATAGTTTAAAGGACATTCTATCATTAGATGGGAATCCCCTTCATCTGTAAAATTCTATTCTTTCCCAAGCTGAAATGAATATCCTGTATTCCCATAGTACCTCCCATGGCTAATACAACACAACATTATCTTCATTTGAGTTACTGCCTCTTTAAATCCTGAACCCTCACAGAGAAGGAACTGCAATTGTTCTTCTTTAAGAGGCAGTAACAGTGTAGTCATTTAGATCACAGACTCTGGAACCTGACTGCCTGGACTTAAATCCCAACTCTTATTCTTACCTTGTATGACTTTGGGCAGATTATTTAACTTCTCTATGCTTTAGTTTCCTCAATTGTAAAATGGTGATGTTAGTGATACCTATCTTATAGAGCTGCTGTGGTAATAAATTAATTAATGTGTGAAATGAGTAACATCACACCCAAAGACACTAAGCCTTCAAATTTTGGCAAATATTATTATATTCCCTATTCATTCATTTACTAAACATTTACTGAGAATCTATTCTTTGCCTTGCTGTACAAAATGCTGCCCCATCCACTATTCCTGTGAAGGAAGTCTTGGAGAAAGTCCTAACTGAAAGGCAAAAGGGATAAATGTCAGAAGATACGAGCAAACTGTATACTATTAAGGTACAGAAGAAGTGATCATACATTATACTGCCTTTCCCCAGGAGATGCATCAAGGCATTTATCACCTTTTTTCATAAAAATATCACAACAAATTTTTGGTTAGTCTATAAGCTCTATGAAAACAGGGAATCTGTGTCATTCATCCCTGAGCTCCTATATCTAACCAGTTGCCTAACAGAAAGCAAGCATTCAGGAAAATGTTTGATGAATCGATGAATAAATAAATAGGATTCTTCAGCTGGATCTTGAAGGATGAACATGATTGTAATAGGTAGAAAAGGGAGAGAACTTTCCACATAGTGGAAATAGCAGTAAGTCAAGACACTGAGATCAGAGACTACAGCTTCTTTCCTGACTATTCCAGCGTAATGATTTCTTAATTTTCTATTCTTGTACATGTAGACAAATTATATCCCTGGCACCTAAACCTGTACTTTCATGCCTTCTCCTCCTCCTTTAGTTCTCTTGACATGCCTCCTTAAGGGCACGAACCCTGCCTTTTCCTTCTCTAAAATTCTCTTTTTCTGGCTCCCAGCACAGGTCTGCTCACATAAAAAGGCCACTGTGCTATGTTGGAATACAACCTGGACCTGGGGTCAATTACCTGCTTTCAGTTCTAGCTCTTTTGCTTACTTAGAGACTTTGGGTAGATCAATTTACCTCTCTAAATCTCAGCTTCTTCTTCTATAAATTAGGAATTAACAATGTCTTTTTAGAAAGGAATGCTATCAAGATCAAATTTATCAATTCATTCAGTACTAACTGCCTTTCTAAAACCTTCCAAGAGCTATGTTAAGCACTGCAAATACATACATATATATATGTATTTGCATATATATATGTATTTGTATAAATATATGTGTGTGTATATGTATATGTGTGTGTGTGTATACACACACACACACACACACACACACACACAGGAGTTCGTGGTTTAGTGGGAAAAATTTTTAAATGAACATACTTGTAAAACAAAAAAAATACCAATATGAGATATCCTGAGAACTCTCCAATTTTGAAGCTCATTTTCCTTAAAGTGACTCTGTAGCCTACAGAAAGGCTGATTCCACAGATTCTGCTTATAAATTCTAATCCTAAAAGGTCATCTAATCCCCCTGAATTTCCCCCACAGCATCTCCATAGTCAGTCAACCAACCAACATCTGCTTGAACAACTCCATGAATTCTCTAATCCAGAGACAATCTTTTTTTTGTATTATCACAGAGTTTAAGCCCTAGATCATTCTTTCATTATGCAGCTCGTGTCATAATAAAAAGTCCAAACAAAGAAACACTAGTAGAGTATCATCTGATGAGAGATCAGTGCACAATGATGCTAAATCATGTGAAAGGCAGATTGTGCCAAGTGAGGGCAGAGGGACCTGGCTATTCAGAGATGCAAAAACCTCAAAAGAAGTTAAATAAAAATCACTGCCAACATCCAGCATCAAAATGCACTCCTGATGTCCAGCGTATTAATAGCACTAATGTTTTTATAAATTCTCTTGAGTCTTACAGTATCATCAATGATGTACTAAGAGGCTGAACACTGCACATTTAACAGAGAAGAGAAGATCTATAGCAGGCTAATATGCTGCTTCCCAGGAGACTGGAATAACTTATGTTAGTCTTGCACTAAGTAACATTAATTCTGTATATCTTTCTGTATGTGAAGAACAGGCTAAGTAAACTAGGCCTAAGTTGGTACAAAGACCAATTATCTAGGACACTTTGGGACTATCTGCAAACTAATGATAAATAAATACACCACTTCTTGTCTTTAATCATACAGAAAATACCTTTCAATCAAGGTAATTTGGTGATTTCACCACCTGCAAAATCTAAGGACTGCTACCAGATTATTAAACCTCTAGGCCTCAGCACCCACCCCTCACTCCCCCTCCAAACTCTAATAAATCACAAAGCTGCCCACGTCCCCAAAGACTCACAGATTTTGTGTGCTCTGGGCGTGGAGCAATCACTGGAGGTGGGGTAGCATCATCATCATCATCTTCATCTTCTGAAACTGGTAGCACTGCAGGGGTCTCAGACACCGTCTTCACGTTCTGCACAGTGGAGAAAAGCCAGATTCATCATGTCCAGCTGACATGCAACTTAAGCTACCAGAGTCACCAATCTCCCAGAAGAAACCTTCTCCTGACACCCTTCCTGAAACACATATCAGCCTCAAGATCTCCACCTTTGTGTAGCCAGTCTCAGGAACTCAGCCACCTTCCCTCTCTTCTTTTAGATACCACTCCCCACTCAGTCCCTTGGGGGCTTCCTTCTCCCACCCAAAGCCTAACTGTGGATGGGGAAACCAGCTTACAGCTTCTCTACGTGCCTAGCCCAATCCAAACTCTGAACACAAGATCATAGTTCCTTCTTCTTCTATGAATTTTACTCTCTATGCTAAAGATAGGATAAAGTACAAAATGTAGGGGAGGGATCAAAAGTTTGGGACTTTACAAAGTTTATCATTGTAATTCCTTAGTCCTTTCTGATACGGTAAGTGGAAGTCCTGAGAGGCCTTTGCCTCTCCTTTTCCTTTCTTTACGAAAACCTACTGCAACCATTATGCCATCAGGTGCCCTCGCCTCAACCTGAAGATACAGAACATCAGGAGACCCTTGTCTCAAGAAGACAATGAGTTTTTCCCCAGACTGGATGCTATCTATTTCACTAAGCTTTTGCCCTGTCCTGGAATGAACCTTACCAGCACCACTAATTGAATATGCTATAATCTCAGCAACTTGATTTTCCCATGTAAACTGTACCAAAGCTGGGCTAAGACTGGCAGGTTTTAGGGCAGGTCCAGGCAAAAAGATCATACCATTACTGTTTATAACACATATTCAAGAGACAAAATAGCTCCAAAACATGAGATTTTTGATAGAGATTAAATGATTACAGTGTAGGGCCAGAGAAGCAAGGGATTTTCTGTATATATTGATATAATTCAACAGTTTCAGATATTTTCAGAGCATCTGCTTTGTGCTCAGTAAGATACTATGATGGATGCTTTTGATATAAATGTACAAAAATGAAAAAGATGGCCCATGTCCTAAAGCAGCTCACCATATGATGCAGGAGACAGAGGGACAATTCCCTTCTGCTGCCATTTGGGGCCTCTGGAGAGCAGAATGTCAGGAGTCAGAATGACAGGGGATAAGTGAAGGAACTGTCTAGTCAAATGCTAGTCTAGAGCTACTGTGTGGGAGCCTGGTCTTTACTACATTTGACATACTAAGATAAGGAAAACTGGCAAGCTCATAGATTCTAACAGGACCTCCAGTGCAGGGCATAACTAGAAAACTGCCAGTGACAGGCATATGTAAGCAACTAGCTTTGGTGATCACAGGCAATGAATCCATCCTCTGGGTCTCAAGTTTCATCACTCGAGGAACGTGGAAGAATAGGACAGGTATAATTTGAGGGGTTACCCTAAGTCACTTTCAGTTCTAAAATCCAATAGAGGTTCTTCCCTTGTCAAAGCACATATTTTGATATTTTTCTGCTCTAATTTCTTTTCTCCCCAATATTCCACTCAGCAAAATTTAACTAGGAACCCAAAATGGGAATGAGGTTAACTCAGCAGCCTCTTCATCATCAGGTGAAGAGGCCCTAGGGCTGACTAATGTAGACTATAAACACTTGTTTGTTGCCTCCTAAAACTCTATAAAGAAGGGGATTTCATCACCTTTCTTAGCAACACATTCTGTTTTCCACAAGTGATGGCTTTGTGTGGTAGTATTAACAACTACCAGAATCAAGAGATTTAGGTTTTTGTCCCAGATTTTTATTTCTTATCCCTGTGTTCTTTGGCAAGGCTGTCCCACTCTAAGCTACAGTTCTCATCCATAAAATGGAGGTGATGACAGAAGCTCTCTGCCTACCTCAGAGGGCCACTGGGAGGAAGAAATGAAGTGATGTGAGTATACAAGCACTTTGTAAATGGCAAGGGGCTAGAAAGATGTAAGGAATCAATTAAATTATCATTATGTTTAATAACCACAAACCTCTTTTTTAAGAAGTGACTTCAACTCACCCATTCATTCACTGTGTACCAGGCTCGATTCAAAGCTCTGGGGCTATACTGAAGAACAAATTAGATAAAGTGCCTGGTTTTATGGATTACATTTTAGAAGAAGATACAGTCAAAATTAATCACCAAACTGCCAGGCAGTAATAAGATAAACATAGGAGAGTAGAGATTGGTTGAGGGTAGGGAATTATTACTTTACATAGAGTAGTCATGGAAAGGCCTCTCTAATGGCCTGAATGAAATGAGAAAATGAGCCATCAGACCCTCTGGGAAAAGAATATTCCTGGCAGATGGAAGAAATACAAAGACTCTGAGAGAAGGGGACATGCTTGGTGTATTCCCAAAACCTCCAGGTGCCTACCTATACTACAGAGAACTGCTTATGATTTTAAAACTGCTGAACTTTGGGTAAAAACATAGGAATCTCTGCCGTTCTGGCCCAGGATTGCTCCCATCCATCCCACCCTAGCTCCATCAGAGGAGGGGTTCTTCCAGGATGAGGTAGGCTGTAACTACGGGACCCAAGAGGGATTATATTCATTTGAAGCAGTGGGCAATGCCCAGGCCCAGTGGTGCCATCAGTGGAAGTGACCTCCCAGAGGTAGTAGCAGGAGAGTGTCAACCGCTACTAGCCTGGGGTTGCAATCCTGAATAAGGCAAACAAATTCTGGCCAAAGGTACAGCAGACACTAGAGAGAGGCCCCATACTAGTCATACATGCCTGGCTCTATGCATGTACATAAAAACTTCAAGGGCTTCTCTGGTGGTGCAGTGGTTAAGAATCCCCCTGCCAACGCAGGGGACACGGGTTCGAGCCCTGGTCCGGGAAGATCCCACATGCCGCAGAGCAACTAAGCCCGTGCGCCACAACTCCTAAGCCCGCGCACCTGGCGCCCCCGTGCTTCCGCAACAAGAAAAGCCACCGCAATGAGAAGCCCACGCAGCTCAACGAAGAGTAGCGCCCGCTTGCTGCAAGTAGAGAAAACCGGCGTGCAGCAACGAAGACCCAATGCAGCCAAAAATAAATAAATAAATTTATTTAAAAAAAAAAAACAAAAAAAAAACTTCAAAAGAGCCAAGCAGAAAGTAAAACTTTCTGGACAGCCCTGAAAGAGGTCTCAATAATTAGCAAGGATATAGATTTTAACAACACTATCAATCAACTCAACCTAACTGACATGTACAAAACTTTCCACCCAAGTTCTACAGAACACACATTACTTTTAACCACTTATGGATAATTATTCAGATAGAACATATGCTGGGCCATAAAGCACATCTCAATAAATTTTGAATGACTGAAAACACACAACATGTATTCTTTAACCACAGTAGAATTAAATTAGAGATAAACAACAAAAAGGAAATTTCTCCAAAGAAGATAAACAAATGCCAAAAAGCACATGAAAAGATGTTCAACATCATTATTAGGAAACGCAAATCAAAACCACAATGAGATACCACTTCATATCCACTGAGATGGCTATAATCAAAAGACAGACAATAGGGACTTCCCTGGTGGTCCAGTGGCTAAGACTCCACGCTCCCAATGCAAGGGGCCCGGGTTCAATCCCTGGTCAGGGAACTAGATCCCACATGCCACAACTAAAGATTCCACATGCCACAACTAAAAGATCCCGCATGCTGCAACTAAAAAGATCCCGCATGTGGCAATGAAGATCCCCCATGCCACAACTAAGACCCGATGCAGTCAAATAAATAAATAAATATTTTAAAAAAAAAGACAGACAATAACAAATGTGGGGGAAGATATGGAGAAATTAGAAGCCTCCTAACGTTGGTGGGACTGTAAAAAGGTGCAGCCACTGTGGAACACAGTCTAGCAGTTCCTCAAAAGGTTAAACATAGAATCACCATATGACTCAGAAATTCTACTCCTAGGTATATACCAAATAGAAATGAAAACATAGATCCACACCAAAACTTGTACATGAATGTTAGTATGAGCATTATTTAGAATAGCCAAAAAGAAGAAACAAGCCAAATGTCCATCAACTGATGAATGTAAAAAATGTAGTATATCAATACAATAGAATATTATTCAGACATAAAAAGGAATCGTGCTGATACATGCTACAACATGGATGAACCTCGCAAGCTTTTAAGTGAAAGAAGCTAGACACAAAAGACTACATGTTATACAAGTCCATTTATATAAAATGTCTAGAAAAGGTAAATTTATACAGACAGAAAGAAGATCAGTGGTTTCCTAGGGTTGGGCATGGGAGTTTGAATGAAGTGTAAACGAGTACAAGGGAACTTTTGTGGTGGTGGCAATATTCTAAAACTAGACTAGTGATAGTTGCACAAGTCTATAAATTTAATAAAATCATTGAATTGTACAATCAGTATGGGTGAATATTATGGTATGTAAATAACACCTCAATAATGCTGCCTTTTAAAAGTTAAATTTTTAAATTATATGTAAAACCAGTAGGTTCTCATTATACATTTCATATAATATAGATATATAAGGAGTTAAAAGTGAAAATTCCTCAGGAATGCCTGACAAAGATGGCAGATTGAACACAGGCATCTATTTCTTAAAACCTCACTAGAACTATAATAAACGAATGGCCTTTTAAAGGCATTAAACCTGAAGGTTGGAGAGAACAGGATAGGAGGCAAGATTAGCAAAGGAGGCAATGACTGATGGATGAGCAGTAACTGTCAAGGAGACTGAATCCAAAGCTGATGGCAGGCAAACCTGAAAACCAATCTACATATCTATGCTGCAAAATCAAGGCAAGGAAAAACAGAGTAAATATTTTTAAAAACAGAGAATCAGTCTAGGAAGTCTAAAAAAACAGGAGTTCCAGAAAGAGAAAACAAAGAAAAGAGGGGAAGACATCATCAACTAAATAATTCAGGAAAATTTCCTAAAACTGAAGCCTTGAGTTTCCAGGTTGAAAGAGTCCACAAACCTCCTCACAAATTAAGTAGGTGAATATAGGGATGTAATTATGAAATTTCAAAGCAGTGGTGACAACAAAGATGCTACAAACTTCCCAAATGAAAAATAAAAAATAGGTCAGAAGCAAAGATGCAGGAATAAATAGCTTTGAACTTGAATAGCCAATGCTGAAAGCTAGATGACAAAAGGGCAATGTTTTCCAAATACTGGTGGAAAATTATTTTCAACCCAGAATTCCATATTCAGCCAAATATCAATCAAATGGTAGAGTAGAATGGAGGCGCTCCATTTTGAGACCTGAAAGATATTAAATATTTACTTTCTCAAAGCTACTGGAAGATGGACTCCACCAAACTGAGAAGCCAACTAAAAATGAAGAAGCATTGCACAGAGAAACTCCAATACAGAAATTTCAAAGACAATAGTCTTAATCTTCTAATCCTCTAATTCTTCCTGAATCTCCTTGAATAATCTTCTGTGTCCCTTACTCTCATATTTTCCATGTGTTTTTATATTTGATATCAATAATCTACTCTTACGTGCATTTTTTAATCCTTGGGAATTTGTTTAACTATATTTTTAATTTCTAAGAATTCTTTTTTTAATCCTCTGATTGATCTACCTGCAGTGTGTTTTTGTGAATGCAACATCTATAGAACCTCTCAATATATTAGATTTTTTAAAACTTTCTTTCCTGAATTATCAATTTTCTCTGGGGTCAGTTTTATTTCTTTTTCTTGGTCCTTCTCTTTAATGCTTTGTTTCTCTCAAATGTCTAGAGATCCTTGGCTCTCCCCTCATATTTATCAGTGAAAAACCATATTAATTAGTGTATGCGACTAGCATGAGTTTCCTCTCTAGTTGTGTAAGTCTATTTCTCTGCTGTCCCCTCCTCTGAATGGGAGGTCTGATGCAGTCTGTACATGAGTTATACAGATGTGGTAACTGGCAAGCACCACTTTAGGGTGAGCTGCCACGGAAGAGTATGTATGGTATGTATGGTATGTATACCTCTCCTCCCAGTTATCAAAAGCATCAGAAATTTATCCTTGGGATGCAGAAATTCAATGTATTTTCTTCCACTGCAGAGCTACTTATCCTTTTTCCTCTACTTTATGCCTGTTTTAGAGATCTCTAGTTAACTCCAGCTCTGCTCTGCTTCTCTCTCTTCTCTCCCTGTACCCACACCAGGCATTTTTCTCAAGTAGGCAGTTTACTTTCTTTAGAAAAGTATCTGGTTTAAGCTTAGGATCAACCTTCTGGTACCTTTCGCTCACTGTAACATGGACATTGCCCCTGCTGTTTCACTTACAGAATTTAATTTACTCTTGAAGATGACCCAAGACTCCTTCCTGTTTTTTATATATATTCTCTCAGACCATTTTCTCGAGCTACTCTTATCTTCCTAGGATATTTGTCTTCCACATACCTACAGCAGCTGTGCTTTCTGCTGCTCCAATCAATCTGATCTTATCTGCTTTCTACCTTCCATGAATTCCTGACAATGGTTTATTAACGTCCTGTTTTTGTTTTGGAGCACTGTTTTGAATTCATTTTTTATGTATCTTTTCTGAAATTAAGAAATTTAGTATAGCAGGAGAGGTAAACATATGAATTCACCCCACTACACTGACCCAATTTCCAGAGGAATCTTTCTAAGATGGTAGTTTAGACTAAAATGCACATCTAACTATCTCACTTAAAATACTTCCGATTTAAAATACTTTCTTAGGAGACCTTCAAGATGGCGGAGGAGTAAGACATGGAGATCACCTTCCTCCCCACAAATACATTAGAAATACATCTACATGTGGAACAACTCCTACAGAACACCTACTGAACGCTGGCAGAAGACCTCAGACTTCCCAAAAGGCAAGAAATTCCCCACCTACCTGGGTAGGGCAAAAGAAAAAGGAAAAATCAGAGACAAAAGAATAGGGATGGGACCTGCACCTCTGGGAGGGAGCTGTGAAGGAGGAAAAGTTTCCACACACTAGGAAGCCCCTTCACTGGCGGAGACGCGGGTGGGGGCGGGGGGGAAGCTTCAGAGCCACGGAGGAGAGCGCAGCAACAGGGGTACGGAGGGCAAAGCAGAGAGATTCCCGCACAGAGGATCAGTGCTGACCAGCACTCAACAGAGAGGCTTGTCTGCTCACCTGCTGGGACGGGTGGGGGCTGGGAGCTGAGGCTCGGGCTTCGGAGGTCAGATCCCAGGGAGAGGACTGGGGGTGGCTGCGTGAACACAGCCTGAAGGGGCTAGTGCGCCACAGCTAGCTGGGAGGGAGTCCGGGAAAAAGTCCAGAGCTGCCGAAGAGGCAAGAGACCATTGCTTCGGGGAGCGCGAGGTGAGGGGAGTCAGAGCACCGCCTAAACGAGCTCCAGAGACAGGTGCAAGCCACAGCTATCAGCACGGACACCAGAGATGGGCATGAAACACTAAGGCTGCTGCTGCAGCCACCAACAAGCCTGTGTGCAAGCACAGGTCACTATCCACACCTCCCCTCCAGGGAGCCTGTGCAGCCCGTCACTGCCAGGGTCCCGTGATCCAGGGACAATTTCCCCAGGAGAAAACACGGCACGCCTCAGGCTGTTGCAACATCATGTTGGCCTGTGATGCCGCAGGCTTGCCCCACATTCCGTACCCCTCCCTCCCCCCGGCCTGAGTGAGCCAGAGCCCCCGAATCAGCTGCTCCTTTAACCTCGTCCTGTCTGAGCGAAGAATAGACACCCTCAGGTGACCTACATGCAGAGGCGAGGCCAAATCCAAAGCTGAACCCAAGGAACTGGGAGAACAAAGAAGACAAAGGGCAATTTCTCCCCGCAGCCTCAGGAACAGCGGATTAAATCTCCACAATCAGCTTGACGTACCCTGCATCTGTGGAATACCTCAATAGACAAAAAATCATCCCAAAATTGAGGCGGTGAACTTTGGGAGCAACAATAAATATATTTTTTTCTTTTTTCTCTTTTTCCCGTGTGCCTGACAGGGTCTTGATGCTCACACCGGGTGTCAGGCCTGTGCCTCTGAGGTGGGAGAGATGAGTTCAGGACACTGGTCCACCAGAGACCTCCCGGCTCCATATAATATCAAACGGCAAAAGCTCTGCCAGAGATCTCCATCTCAATGCTAAGACCCAGCTCCACTCAACGACCAGCAAGCTACAGTGCTGGACACCCTATGCCAAACAACTAGCAAGACAGAAACACAACCCTACCCATTAGCAGAGAGGCTGCCTAAAATCATAATAAGGTCACAGACACCCCAAAACACACCACCGGATGCGATCCTACCAACCAGAAAAACAAGATCCAGCCTTATCCACCAGAACACAGGCACCAGTCCCCTCTACCAGGAAGCCTACACAACCCACTGAACCAACCTTACCCACTGGGGGTAGACACCAAAAACAACGGGAACTACGAACCTGCAGCCTGCGAAAAGGAGACCCCAAACAAAGTAAGTTAAGCAAAATGAGAAGACAGAGAAACACACAGCAGATGAAGGAGCAAGGTAAAAGCCCACGACACCAAACAACTGAAGAGGAAATAGGCAGTCTACCTGAAAAAATATTCAGAGTAATAACAGTAAAGATGATCCAAAATCTTGGAAATAGAATGGAGAAAATACAAGAAACGTTTAACAAGGACTAGAAGAACTAAAGAGCAAACAAACAATGGTGAACAACAAAATAAATGAAATTTAAAATTTTCTAGAAGGAATCAATAGCACAATAACTGAGGCAGAAGAAAGGATAAGTGACCTGCAAGATAAAATAGTGGAAATAACAACCACAGAGCAGAATACAGAAAAAAGAATGAAAAGAATTGAAGATAGTCTCAGAGACCTCTGGGACAACATTAAACGCACCAACATTCGAATTATAGAGGTCCCAGATGAAGAAGAAAAAAGAAAGGGTCTAAGAAAATCTTTCAAGAGATTATAGTTGAAAACTTCCTTAATATGGGAAAGGAAATAGTCAGTCAAGTCCAGGAAGCACAGAGAGTCCCATACAGGACAAATCCAAGAAGAAACATGCCAAGACACATAATAATCAAACTATCAAAAATTAAAAACGAAGAGAAAATAGTAAAAGCAGCAAGGGAAAAACAACAAATAACATACAAGGGAATCCCCAAAAGGTTAACAGCTGATCTTTCAGCAGAAATTCTGCAAGCCAGAAGGGAGTGGCAGGACATATTTAAAGGGATGAAAGGGAAAAACCTACAACCAAGATTATTCTACCCAGCCAGGATCTCATTCAGATTTGATAGAGAAATTAAAACCTTTACAGAAAAGCAAAAGCTAAGAGAATTCAGCACCACCAAACCAGCTTTACAACAATTGCTAAACGAACTTCTCCAGGCAGGAAACACAAGAGAAGGAAAAGACCTACGCTAACAAACCCAAAACAATTAAGAAAATGGTAAAAGAACATACATCAATAATTACCTTAAATATGAACAGATTAAATGCTCCAACCAAAAGACAAAGACTGGCTGAATGGATACAAAAAACAAGACCCATATATATGCTGTCTACAAGAGACCCACTTCAGACCTAGGGACACATACAGACTGCAAGTGACGGGATAGAAAAAGATATTCCATGCAAATGGAAATCAAGAGAAAGCTGGAGTAGCAATTCTCGTATCAGACAAAATAGACTTTGAAATAAAGACTATTACAAAAGACAAGGAAGGACACTACATAATAATGAAGGGATCAATCCAAGAAGAAGATATAACAATTGTAAATATTTATGTAACCAACATAGGAGCACCTCAATATATAAGGCAAATACTAACAGCCATAAAAGGAGAAATTGACAGTAACACAATCATAGTAGGGGACCTTAACACCCCACTTTCACCAAAGGACAGATCATAAAAAACGAAAATAAATAAGGAAACACAAGCTTTAAATGACACATTAAACAAGATGGACTTAATTGATATTTATAGGACATTCCAACCAAAAACAACAGAATACACTTTCTTCACAAGTGCTCATGGAACATATCCAGGATAGATCATATCTTGGGTCACAAATCAAGCCTTGGTAAATTCAAGAAGATTGAAATCATATCAAGTATCTTTTCCGACCACAATGCTATGAGACTAGATATCAATTACAGGAAAAGATCTGTAAAAAATACAAACACATGGAGGCTAAACAATACACTACTAAATAACCAAGAGGTCACTGAAGAAAACATAGAGGAAATCAAAAAATACCTAGAAACAAATGACAATGAAAACACAATGACCCAAAACCTATGGGATGCAGCAAAAGCAGTTCTAAGAGGGAACTTTATAGCAATACAATCCTACCTCAAGAAACAAGAAACATCTCAAATAAACAACCTAACTTTACACCTAAAGCAATTAGAGAAAGAAGAACAAAAAACCCCAGTGTTAGCAGAAAGAAAGAAATCATAAATATCAGATCAGAAATAAATGAAATAGAAATGAAGGAAACAATAGCAAAGATCAATAAAACTAAAAGCTGGTTCTTTCAGAAGATAAACAAAATTGATAAACCATTAGCCAGACTCAGCAAGAAAAAAAGGGAGAAGACTCAAATCAATAGAATTTCAAATGAAAAAGGAAAAGTAACAACTGACACTGCAGAAATACAAAGGATCATGAGAGATTACTACAAGCAACTATATGCCAATAAAATGGACAATCTGGAAGAAATGGACAAATTGTTAGAAAAGCACAACCTTCTGAGACTGAACCAGGAAGAAACAGAAAATATAAACAGACCAATCACAAGCACTGAAAGTGAGACTCTGATTAAAAATCTTCCAACAAACAAAAGCCCAGGACCAGATGGCTTCACAGGTGAATTCTCTCAAAAATTTAGAGAAGAGCTAACACCTATCCTTCTCAAACTCTTCCAAAATATAGCAGAGGGAGGGACACTCCCAAACTCCTTCTATGAGACCACCATCACCCTGATACCAAAGCCAGACAAAGATGTCACAAAGAAAGAAAACTACAGACCAATATCACTGATGAACATAGATTCAAAAATCCTCAACAAAATACTAGCAAACAGAACCTAACAGCATATTAAAAAGGATCATACACCATGATCGAGTGGGGTTTATCACAGGAATGAAAGGATTCTTCAGTATACGCAAATCAATCTATGTGATACACCACATTAACAAATTGAAGGATAAAAACCATATGATCATCTCAATAGATGCAGAAAAAGCTTTCGACAAAATTCAACACCCATTTATGATAAAAACCGTCCAAAAGTAGGCATAGAGGGAACTTACCTCAACATAATAAAGGCCATATATGACAAACCCACAGTCAACATCGTTCTCAATGCTGAAAAACTGAAACCATTTCCACTAAGATCAAGAACAAGACAAGGTTGTCCACTGTCACCACTATTATTCAATATAGTTTTGAAAGTTTTAGCCACAGCAATCAGAGAAGAAAAGGAATCCAAATCAGAAAAGAAGAAGTAAAGCCGTCACTGTTTGCACATGACATGATACTATACATAGAGAATCCTAAAGATGCTACCAGAAAACTACTACAGCTAATCAATGAATTTGGTAAAGTAGCAGGAAAATAAATTAATGCACAGAAATCTCTTGCATTCCTATACACTAATGATGAAAAATCTGAAAGAGAAATTAAGGAAACACTCCCATTTACCATTTCAACAAAAAGAATAAAATGCCTAGGAATAAACCTACCTAAGGTGACAAAAGACCTGTATGCAGAAAACTATAAGACACTGATGAAAGAAATTAAAGATGATACAAACAGATGGAGAGATATACCATGTTTTTGGATTGGAAGACTCAACATCGTGAAAATGACTATACTATCCAAAGCAATCTACAGATTCAATGTAATCCCTATCAAACTACCAATGCCATTTTTCACAGAACTAGAACAAAAAATTGCACAATTTGTATGGAAACACAAAAGACCCCGAATAGCCAAAGCTATCTTGAGAAAGAAAAACGGAGCTGGAGTAATCAGGCTCCCGGACTTCAGACTATACTACAAAGCTACAGTAATCAAGACAGTTTGGTACTGGCACAAAAACAGAAATATAGATCAATGGAACAGGATAGAAAGCCCAGAGATAAACCCATGCACATATGGTCACCTTATTTTTGATAAAGGAGGCAAGAATATACAATGGAGAAAAGAAAGCCTCTTTAGTAAGTGGTGCTGAGAAAACTGGACAGCTACATGTAAAAGAATGAAATTAGAACACTCCCTAACACCTTACACAAAAATAAACTCCAAATGGATTAAAGACCTAAATGTAAGGCCAGACACTATAAAACTCTGAGAGGAAAACAGGCAGAACACTCTGTGACATAAATCACAGCAAGATCCTTTTTGACTCACCTCCTAGAGAAATGGAAATAAAAACAAAAATAAACAAATGGGACCTAATGAAACTTAAAAGCTTTTGCACAGCAAAGGAAACCATAAACAAGACAAAAAGACAACCCTCAGAATGGGAGAAAATATTTGCAAAGGAAGCAACTGACAGAGGATTAATCTCCAAAATTTACAAGCAGCTCATGCAGCTCAATATCAAAAAAACAAACAACCCAATCCAAAAAATGGGCAGAAGACCTAAATAGACATTTCTCCAAAGAAGATATACACATTGCTAACAAACACATGAAAGGATGCTCAACATCACTAATCACTAGAGAAATGCAAATCAAAACTACAGTGAGGTATCACCTCACACCAATCAGAATGGCAATCATCAAATAATCTAGAAACAAAAAATGCTGGAGAGGGTGTGGAGAAAAGGGAACACTCTTGCACTGTTGATGGGAATGTAAATTGATACAGTCACTATGGAGAACAGTATGGAGGCTCCTTAAAAAAAACTAAAAATAGAACTACCATACAACCCAGCAATCCCACCACTGGGCATATACCCTGAGAAAACCAGAATTCAAAAACAGTCATGTACATGTACCACAATGTTCATTGCAGCACTATTTACAATAGCCAGGACATGGAAGCTACCTACACGTCCATCAACAGATGAATGGATAAAGAAGATGTGGCACATATATACAATGGAATATTACTCAGCCATAAAAAGAAACGAAATTGAGTTATTTGTAGTGAGGTGAACGGACCTAGAGTCTGTCATACAGAGTGAAGTAAGTCAGAAAGAGAAAAACAAATACCATATGCTAACACATATATATGGAATCTTAAAAAAAAAAAAAATGGTTCTGAAGAACCTAGGGGCAGGCCAGGAATAAAGTCACAGACGTAGAGAATGGACTTGAGGACACAGGGAGGGGGAAGGGTAAGCTGGGACGAAGTGAGAGAGTGGCATGGACTTATATATACTACCAAATGTAAAATAGCTAGCTAGTGGGAAGCAGCCACATAGCACAAGGAGATCAGCTCAGTGCTTTGTGACCACCTGGGGCGGGGGGGGGGATAGGGAGGGTGGGAGTGAGATGCAAGAGGGAGGAGATATGGGGATATATGTATATGTATAGCTGATTCACTTATAAAGCAGAAACTAACACACCATAGTAAAGCAATTATACTCCAATAAAGATGTTAAAAAAAAATTAAAATAAAATAAAATAAAATACTTCCTTAGCTCCAGCACAGAGTCCAAGTTCTTTCACCTGACATGATGGATCCTTAACAACTTGGCTTTTGTTCATGTTACCTCACACAAGAAAGCATTGATTGCCCTTTTCTCTGGCTGGTATCATTGCCTATGTTTACCTGAAACTGTATTATCAATCCTTGTTTACGTGTTCTGATTTGTCACTAACTGTGAGATCAAGAGCAATGACCTTACCTGCCCTTGATCTTGGGCACTCAAAGAGCCTATCACATAATAGGTGATCATTTTATAAATGAGAATTCAGGTACTTAAGTGCTATGTAATCTGGGAGATGGATCTCAGACCAATGAACCACAAATAAAAGAATTTTAGAGCTAGAAGAAACCTTAAAGGTTATGTTTATTAAATGAACAAATTGTTAGGGCCCAAGAACCTTGTGCAAACTATTCTGTACTACCAAGGAGAATAAATCACTCCATCAAATATGACCCCCATTGTACATTATTCATGTACCCCTCTTGCAGCCCTTATCCTTCTATTCTGTTGTTAATTTTTTCTCAAGGACTAAGATAGTGTAAAATTTATCTGTGTATCACTAACACCTGGGCACAAAGAAGGTGCTAAGTAAATATCTATGGTATGAATGCATAAATGAATGCTGAGGAGAACTGAATTTTGTATTGGTTTGTACTACTAACTCATTCAAGGATAGGGAGCAAGTCACATAATCTCTCTGAGTCCCAATTTCTTAACTTGTGTCATGGAGGTTACAATCTCATCCAATTATTTCCCAAATCAATTGGAAAGATCTGTGTGAAACCAATATGGAAAACAATGCCATGCTACCACAGTACAAACCATATCCCCCATGTGAAACTAGTAAGAAAATAAAGAGGACTGAGCCACAGGGAAAACTCTGAATTGGGGGAGAAAAATGTCCTTTACACCCTGGTAAACCAGTACAGGTTTTTACCAAGCAGGTGTTATCCTCTCTGCCATATGGCATGAGCCCCAGGGCCCCTCCTCCTCACTAAGGAACAACAGACCTAAGGCTTTACTGCAGTCTCCTTTATAAGACCTCTCTGACATCTTCTTTCTCAGTTCCCTGCCACAGTGAAAAAAATCCAGGACAGGGACTCAGAAGACCCTAGTTCTAATCTGGTTGTGCCACAATAGCAATTATGAGCCTTCAGGAAAGTCTGTTTTCCTACCTGTGAAGTGGGGATGCTAATCTCTTCACAAAGTAATTGTGAGGACTAATTATGCTAACATACATAAAGTTATTAGCACAGTGCCTGGTACATATTAGCTACACAATAAATAATAGCTGTTACTCCTCCTATAAAGGCATAAAGACATTTGTGCCACAAGGCACAGCTCAGCTTTGGTTAAGGCCCCTTCTTCAATAATTTACAGTTCAATAATGGGGAGAAACTCCCAAGGATCTTAACATTAGCAAATTCTTCCCCACCTTTTTTTTTTTTTTTTTTTTTTTCCCCACCTTTTAATTGTATCTATTCCATTTGATGAAAGAATGAATCAGGGGAAAGCAATGCAGACTGGGAATCAGATACCTACTGCCATTAACCCTTCTCAATTTCAGTTTTATCATCGATTATACAAGGATAATAACCCACCTCATTAAACTCCTATGAAGATTAAAAGAGGCAGTGAATAAGAAAGGACTCAGTATGCTACAAGGCGATGGACATGTGAACATTTTTTATCATTGATTACAGTATAAATGACTCAGAATAAACCAATCCCCATTGCTGGAAGCATGATTCAAAGTATTTGGAAGGTCAGTATTGTGTTAAAATGTATGACCCCCCACTTAAAATTCTTCAATAGCTTCTCATTACCTTTAAGATAAAGTTAAAATTCCTACATGATCTGACCTGCCTACCCTCCCCTCCTCACCACCCACCTCTAGTCCCTTCACACTTCATATTCCAATCATAACAAACCACTTGCAGTTCTCTGTACAAGCCTACCTCACGAACCTCCTTGTCTTGGCACATGCTAATTATTCTCTGTCGGGAATACCCTTGTCTCTTCATAATTCTTCCCCAAGATAACTAATTCAGCTCAGACTGCACCATCAAGAAGCTTTCTTTATACACCCAACCTTTTATTCAGTAAATTGTTACTTGCCAGATGCCAGGGATCCAGTAATTGACAAGTCAGACATAGCTCCTGGCCTCATGAAGTTTTAGCATGCTGCACTATAACTGTTTGTGCCTTCATGTCACTTACAGGATTGGGAGATTCTTAGGAGTTGGGACAATGTCTGATTCATCCCTATATTGCCACTTCTCCACACAGGACCTGGCATAGGATAGGGGCTTTGCAAATGTTTAGTAAATCAACATGAAATAACCAACTTTGCACAAGAGACAACACTGGATATAAAGAATAGCAGTATTCTAGTATATAAGTCACAGCTTACTAGTCATAAAACCCTTTCGGATACATCAACATCTCATCTCATAATCTGCCTTGGAAAACAGAATTTGTAAGTTATGAAGGGCAGAGGGACCTTTGAGGTCACCAATGACTCCTATCACATTCCTTCAAGTGATAGGGCATTCACTACAACTTCAGAGGACAGAATGAATGATCTTAAATTAATAGAATCTGCTCCCTTCAACAATTAGCCCTAATCCTGGTTTTGTAGACCCAACCAACCCAAAAGAAAGAATTCTCCTCTAAATGCAGCTATTTGAAGACATCTCCAAGTAAAGTGTATCATTCTCATTTATTGATGAAAAAACTGAAGCTCAGAAAGGCAAACTGGTTTTCCTAAGGGTCAAAGTGAAAACTGAAAATTGAGCCTAGCCGCCAGTTCTTCTGGTTCCAGGGTTAGGATTTCTAGAGCATTCATAAATTAAAGTTGGAAGGTATGCCTATTGTTTATTAAGTCCAATTCCTTTACTCTGAGGCCCAGGGTGGGAAAGTGACCAAGATGAGTACCCCCCAGCCCAGGCTCTGCATCTACCACACTTGACTTGATCCCTAAAAAATCATACCTGCCCATATCAGAATAGAGGAAATAAAGGCTTACCAAAGTGTTAGAAGAATTATAATCCTCAGCTGATTTATCTGCAAAAGGAAAAAGACAAGGGACTCAGTCAGTAAACAATTACAGTTAATCCTTTCTTGAGACCTAAGGAAGCCTATTCAGTAAAGCATTTGCCAAGCTCAGAATAATAACAGTGTTACTGGTACTACAGGCCCAACACCATTTTAAACACATTATATACATTACGTCCTCTAATCCTCACTACAGCTCTCAGTACTATTAGTATGTCCACTTTCACAGATTTGGAAACTGATGTTCAGAGAAGAGAAGTAATTTGTCCACAAATTACTTAACACAAAGGTTATTAGGAGTCAAGATTTGAATCCTGGTCTAATTCTAAATACTAGGCTAGAACTATAACCACATCATCAGGCCTCAATGATCAAGGAAATTTCCTGCATTCTAAGAGAAAGGGAAAGAATTCATGGCTGGCATCACCCTGAGCCATCTATAACAAATCATGACCAGCATGTGGCTTTAGCTTTTAGAAAGGATCCTTCTACATCCATGTCTATTCCCCACAAGGAGAGAAAGACTAAGCCTTAGGAAAAGAGATGCATTAGTCATGTCAAGTATAATTAAAGGCAGGGTCTTATTTCTAAGAATAGGTCCAAGCTCCTTCAATCAGAAAATCACCATATTTTATGAATTCTGAGACATGTATTTTTTTCACATTAACATCTCAGAAAGAGATGTGTCCTACAATCAAAAGTATTTCATGATTTAATTGGCAGCTTCTTTTTTCTTTAGGGGCATGTAAAATAACGATGCATCTTACAATCGATGATATCTTAGACTTGATAAACTATGAAACAGACTCAATGGAAATCTTAGCAAGAAAATAAGTTTAAAGACCAAGTATTGTGTTTGGATTTATTCTTTAATTCCTAAAAGTCCAAGAAGAAATTGATTTCACCAGTTCACCACCAATGGGAATTAAGGAGAAGAAATATTATATCAAATCCTACATCTTCCTCACCAAGAAACAAGCCCAGAGAATGTCCAAGATCTCAATTCCATCATACATGAAAGTATCAGGTATAGCTTCTTTGGTCCTATGACAAATTCTGAACCCATAAACTGTGACAATATGTTCTTAAAACAAACCCTGCATAGCCAGCTGTACTCTGGATAAATCAATTCAGGATATAGCTTAAACATAACTCACTTGTTTTTCTTGTCCAAAAGCACATTCTATACCAAGTGCAATACTATGCCTTCCTTGCAACACCCCCAACCTTATGTACTGCTAGTGTTTTTGAGGACTGGGTATTCTGGTAATAAATATATCTCCACCATATAAAAAATAAGTATGTTTGCTCCTTTTAAATGTGATGTACAATTTCTGTATATAAAAATCAAATTCCATAGCACAGAATGACTGAGCAGAAAGTACTTCCAATCCCTTCATTTTACAAATAAATAAACTAAGGTTCAGAGGAAAAGAAACTGGTTCAAGGTTACATAAATCAGTCGCAAAGTAGGGCGAAAACCCAGAACCTGGCATTGTCAATCTAGTCTAGGCTTTGCTTATCACATTAGCTACTAGTTGGTACAGAAAATAAAGTGATGAAAAGACAGGAAACTTAACAAAAAATTGGCACGGAGGATTGTGCTTGGGCTTTTAGACAGCAAAGGATTTAAAGGCCCAAGTTGAAAACACACTTCCAACACTGGTATATCACTCAACTGATATGTTGAGGCTCTGTGAATAAGTCACTTAATTTCCCTGAGCCTAATTAATTTCCCTGAGTCTGCAAAATGGGGATAATGCCCTTGCGTTTCCAATCTCCCAAGGCCTCATGAGAATCAAAAGAGATGGTTTATGTGCAAGCATATACAAATTGAAGTAGTGTTATCATAATTAATAGTATGAGAAGAAAGGAAATAGGAAAATGAGAGATAGGACATTAAAAATAACTGTGCCATAAACAACAAGGTCCTACGTATAATACAGAGAACTATAATCAGTATCCTATGAAAAACTATAATAGAAAAGAATATTTTAAAAAAGAATGTATTTATAACTGAATCACTTTGCTGTACAGCAGTAATTAACACAACATTGTAAATCAACTATACTTCAATTAAAAAAAAATTTTTTTTTAAAGTGCCGAATATACAGTTTTGCTTGGAGTTGCCTTGGTCTTCAACTTACAGAAAACAAAAAATCCCTCACATGTGGGTGCATGTGCACACACACACACACATATTTGCACAAATTTATACACACAGAAGTAGCTGTATGGACACATATCTATACATTCTATACATATACACTCAATGTTATTCATTTATGCATGCATGGAGGAACATATACACAATTACCTGAATGAGTATATCTATACCCATATTCACTCATAAATACTTAAGTGGACTTTAATTCCAAACATATGCAAACCCACATAGCTATGTTTCCATATACATTAATAGTATTTGTACACATTTACACACATACACATAAAAACAGATTCTTCGAAAGACTTTGTTGCTGAGGCTTTCAAAGCCAGCTTCTAATCTGAAGTCTCCACGACAAACTCTTGAAAACACAAGCTGTAATCTAGAAAACTTTCCTACCCATCACCCCTCAACCCCAATACTGCCTTGGAATGACCCAGTCCCTCGATGGAAGAAGTGAGACAGACCCAGCGGGGCCAGATATCAGGATGGAAACATGCTAGGAACATGTATGACACTCTACTGGGTACCACTATGCAGCATGAGCAAAGCTGCAGTCTGTCATCCTCACCATCTGTGCCTACTGCTACAAGCCAAATACTTGCTAGGGAAAGCATCCTTCAAAATTAGCTAGTTCATCCTGGTTCTCACCTTCGCCAGCAATACTGCCCTTTGAAAGAGACAACATGAACACCAGAAAAAGCACTGGACTCAGAGTTAAGACCAGTGGTTAAGAGATCACTAATTTAGCCACATTAGAAAGGCATTTTGGGCTCTAATGTTTGCAAAGCAAGGGGAAACTGTAAGTGGTATATACTAAAGATACTTCTTGCCCTAATATTCTAAGATGCTATATAAAAGGCAAGTTTCCAGAAATGTAGGCCTTCTTATGACTTGCCTAAGAAAAGAAAAATCTCTCTGCTGTGGAAGGAGGTGCTCCAAATAGAGTTACTAGAAGCAAGTGGTAAACTGAAAAGGTACTGGTCCAGGAATTAGGAGACCTGGATTCTAATCCCAATTCTGCAATTAAAAACATTCTGAAAAACACAGTCCCTTATACATATAGAGAGAGTACATCTAAAGAACATTTATTATTACTGGCCAGGTTTTCATTGGACTGATTGGACTGATAAAAATTAGTTCCTTGAGGAAGAAATTGGGCTTGCCTACTTAAACAGGTTATCACATAACCTACTGATATTGAAAACAATGATAATGATGGCTACATTTCCATGGTGCCGTTTTGCAACCTATAAAGAACTTTCATATCAATGAGCTCACTTATCCTCATTACAACCTCTTGAGATAGGAATTATTATTCTCATTTTGAAGCTCAAAGAAATGAACTGACTACTAGAACATAGTGAGTATCAGAATCTAGATCTCCTAGCACAAAGTCTATGTTCTTAACATGTAATATCACAGTACTTTTTCAAAACATGCAGTTTCAGAGTAAAGACTCAAGTTTGATGCAAAAACCCATCATCTTGGCTCTCAAATTCCAAAATTCCATCTCAGTGAAAGTGCCATCTCCACTCTTTAGAAAACGTTCTTCCTTCACCCCACACCAATAGGCATCTACTAAGATGAAAACCTCTTTTTTCCTAGACTGCCCTGGACACAATTCCCATACCTGTAAAGCTCATGTACTTCTGGCTATTGGAGGTCTTCTTCGAGTTATAAAATTCTAATACATCCAGAACAGCTTGCGGGTTTTTCTTCTGCTCTGACTTAGTGATATTTGACGTCTGAAGCAAGCGGGCCCACTGCTCTGGCATCCCCTACAAGAGAGACATGCAAGGCTGTCAGCAAGGCATAATCACAGGGGATCCTGAATGAAATTCAGAACTAACTCTGATAACTGATGGCAGCTAAAGATGAGTTTAGTCATTCCTTTCTCTCTCTGCTCTCAGAGTTCCACACAGGCCTCTCTTATAACACATATCTTACTGTATCTGTCATTTCTTGAGGTATTTGCCCCTTCACCAGGCTATTCCTCCTTTAGAGCAGGAATCATGTCTGATTTGTCTCTGGATCATCAGTGCCCAGCACAGAGCCTGATGCCAAGGGGCCACTTAACTGAGGTCTATTTAAGGAATGGAGATTCAAAGGCTTCTCTAGTACAATTCTAGAGGGGAGGAATGTGTCCCTCTCATTACTATAAGAAGATAGTAATGAGGGTCTCGGGCAAATATAGAGGCATCAGGAAGTCTGGAAAGGATTAAATCTAACAGTGCATAGCCAGAACTCTGAAAGACCAAATGTCTTTCTGTGACCCAGGACTTACTGTAAACTCGCCTGTGACAGCATCAAAACCAACGTGAATCGTGTGCTCAAAATCTGAAGGAAGAGAAATCTCTGGCCGTTCCTTCTCCTTCTTTTTATTTGCTGTAAGAGAAACAGGAAAAAGGAGATAAAAACAAGGACATTAATACATTTTTAGGCTTATTTATCTCTTTGTTGAGCTCTAAGCTCCTTTAGAGGCCAAGGACTGTGACACAAATTCACATGTGTATTTACAGAGCCCAATGCCAGACCTAGATTGGAGTAGATGCTCAATGCATGATTAAAGGCTTAATTTTTCATTGAACTAAAGTAAAGCAGGAGCAGAAAGAACATTCATTAGAATGTCCTGGTTCTACCACTAATGAGTCAGTTGACCCAGAGCAAGTCACTTCCTTTTTCCTGAACCCTGGTTTCCCCATCTGCAAAATGAGAAGACTCAAGTAGATGGTCTCTAAAGAGCCTTCCAACCCAGACATCCTACATTCTATGAGCTTATATAACCTGCTTCTGCCTGTTTGATCTTTCATTATGGACTACTTTAAGGTTCTCTACATTACAGAATTTTAGATTTGGAAGTTGTTTTAATTAAATGAATAGCTAATATTTTATCATGCGCAATGATTCAAGTTCCTTCTTTTTTCTATTATAGTTGATTTACAATATTATATTAGTTTCAGGTGAACAACACTGTAATTCAATATTTCTATAGATTATACCATTTAAAGTTGTTATAAAATATTGGCTATATGCCCTGTGCTGTAAAGTATATCCTTGTATCTTATGTATTAATTCAAGTTCTTTATTAATATTCACTGTAGCCTCACAACAACCCTATCAGTTAGGTACTGTCATCCTTATTCTGCAGATAAAGAAACTGAAGCACAGAGACTAAGTTATTTGCCCAAGATCTAATGGTTAGTAACTGGCAGCAGTCAGACTCAAATCCAGGCAGTCTGGCCCAGGCCCTGAGCACTAAACCACTATACTATGCTGCTTCCCTAGGCTACAACCTTAAAGAATCACTAAGTCTGAATATTTGTAATCATCAAGGGTGTTGCATACAGTAGGTGTTCACTAAGGTTCTGCTGATCTGGCACAAAAAGCTTCAATATTTAAAGAGTTGTCGTGCCCTTGTCATACCCTTGTATTCCGCCAAGATTCATATGTTCTAACTCCCAGTACCTCAGAATGTGACTTTATTTGGAAACAGAGCCATTGCAGATATAATTATTTAAAATATGATTAGGTCAAATTGGAGTAGGTTCAGCCCCCTAATCCAGTCAATGTCCTTATAAAAAGGGGATGTTTGAAGACAAACGTACACAAGGAGAACACCTTATGAAGATAAAGACAGAGATCAGAGCAATGCTTCTTCAAGCCCAACAAATCGCCAGAAGCTAGGGGAGAGGAATGGAACAGATTTTTCCTCACAGCTCTCGGAAGGAACCAACCCTACAAACACCTTGATCTTGGGCTTCTAGCCTCCAAAACTGAAACAATAAATTTCAGTTGTTTAAGACCCCTAGTTTGTGGTAATTTATTGCAGCAGCTCTAGCAAACTAATATAATCCTTTTCCAACTAAAAAGAGTTTCTGGCCTTGGTATTAGCTAGACTTAGTCCACTGGAGCCTCAAAACAACTGTGTGACAACTAGGGTAGTGATTTTGGTGCCCATTTGACAGAAGAAGCCAGAGGTTCCAAGAAGTTAAGTAGCCTGCCCAAGGTTACAGAGCAAGTTAGAAGCAGATCTGGGGCCAGGACTGAGGTCTTCGGACTCCCAACCCCAAGGCCTTTGTATTGTTACGCTACTATATATAAAACAGATAACTAATAAGGACCTACTGTATGGCAGAGGGAACTCTACTCAATACTCTGTAATGGCATATATTACATTATATAATAGTAATATACATTATTACTATGCTTTTAGAAAAGAATCTAAAAAAGAATGGATATATGTATACGTATACCAGATTCACTTTGCTGTACACCTGAAACTAACAAAACATTGTAAGTCAACTATACCCCAATAAAAATTTTAAAAATAAAAGAAAAGCTATAATTTCATACACACAAAAAAACTCAACAATAAGAAAATGCAATTAATGAAATACGCAAAAGACCTGAAGAGACACGTCACCCAAGAAGATATACAGATAGAAAAGATACTCAATATCGTATTTCATTAGGGAATTGAAATTAAAACAACAATGAAAAACCACTACACACCTATTAGAATGGCCAAAATCCAAAACTGACAACACCAAATACTAACAAGAATATGGGGCAACAAGAATTTTCATTCATTAGTAGTGGGAATGCAAAATGGTACAGTCACTATGGAAGACATGTTGGCAGTTTCTCACAAAATTAAACATACTCTTACCATACAATCTAGCATTCGCGCTCCTTTGTTATTTACCCAAAGGAGCTGATAACTTGTTCACACAAAAACTTGCAAGTGGATGTTTGCAGCAGCTCTATTCATAATTACCAAAACTTGGAAGCAACCAAGGTGTCCTTCCATAGGTGAATGGATAAGTAAACTGTGATACATCCAGAAAATGGAATATTATTCAGCACTAAGAAGAAATGAGCTATCAAGCCATGAAAAGATAATGAGGAACCTTAAATACATATTACTAGGTGAAAGAAACCAATCTGAAAAGACTACATACCATATGCTTCCAACTATCTGACATTCTGGAAAAGGTAAAACTATGGAGACAGTATTAAGGATCAGTGGTTGCCACAGATTTGAGGGGAAGGAGGGATGAATTACCAGAGCACAGAGGAATTTTAGGGTGGTGAAACTATTCTATATGATACTATAATGGTGGATATTCGCCTTTATATACATACACTTGTTCAACTCATAGATGTACAACACCAAGAGTGAACTCTAATGTAAAATACAGACTTAAGGTGAATATGATGTGTTGATGTAGGTTCATCTATTGTCATGTACCACCCCAGTATAGGATATTGGTAGTGGGGTAAGTTGTACATATGTGTGGGCAGGAGGTTAATAGGAAATCTGTGTACTTTCCACTCAATATTGCTGTGAACCTAAAACTGCTCTAAAAAATAAACTCTTTTTTTTAAAGACTTTGAGAACTCTGCTCTACAGACTTACATCTTCTCCTTTATCTCCCACTACAGGCATACCTCATTTTACTGTGCTTGGAGTTACTGCACTTCACAGATATTATACTTTTTACAAATTGACAATTTGTGGCAACCTGCATTGTCAGATGATGGTTAGCATATTTTAGCAGTAAAGTATTTTTAATTAAGGTATGTATATTGTTTATTTAAACATAAATGTACACTTAATAGACTACAGTATAGTATAAACATAAGTTTTATATGCATTTGGAAACCAAAAAAAATTCATGTGACTCTTTTTATTGTGATGCTAACTTTATTGTGGTAGTGAGCAACACAATAAAGCTGGAACTAAACCCACAGTATCTCCAAGGCATGCCTGTACTTATGCTTCATACATTCTACACCAAATACACTGAACCAGTGATGGTTCACCAAACGTAATGGGCTCTTTCACACCTCTTCCTATTGTCTCAAGTTACTCCCTTTGCCTGTGAATCCTGCCTTTCCCTTTCCCTTCCCTTGCCACCTCACCACACAAACCCTTTTATTTATCCTTGTCAGGTCTCAGCTTAAAGGTCATCTCTTCTGTGAAGTCCTCCCTGATCTCTAGGTTGGGGAGTTCTTCACCCTCCCCTCTGTTCCCACAGCACCATTATAGTAACTGCCTATTTTAAGGGTCTATTTTTTCCAACCAGACTGAATTCTAAGTTCAGGGGCCATGTCCAATTTATCACGAATCCCCAACAGCTAGCAAAAGCCAGGCATAAAACAGGTGCTCAGACACTGAGTGAAGAAAGGAACAAATGATCAGACACCTAACTCAACCTGACAAGGAGTCTAAGGAATCTGCCTAAGACATGCAAATTCTCTCCAGGGCAGGAATAAATGTTCCATTTTTATCAGCTCTGACATGATTTTCACAATCCCGTTTTAAAATCCTGCTCTGTGGTAGCTCAGCACACTGGCCAAAAGATATTCTGAGGTCCTAATGCCTCCACAGACCCAACATAACCCTGATGAAAGGCAGCAAAATGCAGGGGGGGGGCGGGGGGGGGGACACACAAGAAGGTCTAGAATCCAGGCCAGTTTTGCATCTACCACACCATATAGTCCAGGTGCTCAGCTTTCTCATCTGAACAATGGGGAGAATGAACTAGATGATCTTAAGTGCCCCTTCAGCTCCTACACTCCAAATGTCTTTGAAAACAGAAAGATCACCACTCTCAAAGCCCTGTATCTACATTTCTTCCTGACACAGCATCCCACAGTTTTAATAGGTACTTCATATACATCATCTCATATAATCACCACAATCCTGAGAGTCAACTTTACTTGGCGATTAGGAAATTGAAGCATGGACCTGCCTACAGTTCTCGAAGTAATTCAAATTCAAAAAGTGTAGCGTCAAGAGCCAAGGCCCTTTACATTCTACTACTTTACCTCCCCTAAAGAATTTCAAGTTGAATCAAGAAAACATACTTTGTTATAATGAGAAGAAATAACATTAAATAAGAATTTACCATGTATAAGATACTATAACCATAAAATATTTTCCTTAATTCTTATAATCCTATGGGATACATTATTACTACTGTCATTTTACAGATGAGGAAACTAAAAAGCAGTTAAATAATTTGCTCAAGCTCATACAGCTAGTAAGAGCTGGGATTTGAACCCAGGTCTGATTCCAAAGGTTCTTTCCTTAGTATCTTAGTGAGAACCATTTGCCTACATGCCAATTGCTAGGGTTTAAGCTATTTTTACACTTGGCAATTTCCCTTCCAGAAGCAGCTGCTTTGAGAAAGGGAATGGTTTATTACGGTTCATAAATGGTTCATTTATGACATAAGTCCATCTGTCTTACTCATAGCTAGAATGCATGGGACATGTCGCAGGGCTTTGGAATTGCTTTCTGTTCCTAAATTTCCTCTGATCTAGTCAATTAAAAGATTGTAGAGAAGAACACTTATGTTATTTTTATGCTTTACTTAGATTATTTTTATGTTTTATTTAGATTTTTGTTTTATAGTTATATATCTTATATTTTATATATTATTTCTATGGTATGTTATTAATATGCCATATAATATACCATCACAGGCACGGAATGTCAAATACAAAACAAACTTCAGTAATGGAAACACAGAAAGAGAGTGGCTCAGAGGATGAATAGCCTATAGAAAAGAGCCCCAGGGAAATGAAATCACTTAACACACGAACATATAAAGAGTATCTGAGATTTGTAGTTTTAAGAGGCTTACCTTTTTGGCCTCAGTTTCAAATAGAGTATTTGTTCCAGAGGTCCAGGCCCACATCCAGAGCTTAGAATCCTGCTTCTGACATTACAGAGAACTCTTGAGAACTCCTTGGGAAACCTCTCCTTGGGTCTGTTTAGTCTCAGTGCACAAATTCTTTAATCTGGCCTTTCTAATAGCCCTATCTAAACCAACAGGAAATACAGGCTATATGTAGGAAGAGAAAGGTATTTTACCCCAGGACCATTCTTTAATTCTATCTTGGAGGAATCCCATTAAGAGTTGTTCTTTTGTAAATCTCATAACAACTCTTAAGTGTTAATCACAGATTCCAAAAGAAAACCATGACTGCAAGCAATAATAGCCACAAAATTACTACCAACTCTTAACAAAGCTGCAGTTTGCATAACCTTTTTCACATCTTTAGTCTTATAAATCCATTCAGCAACTCTATGAGATAAATATTATTATGTACCCATACTACGGGTAAGATAAGTGAGGTGAAGAAAGGTAGAGCAACTTACCAAAGGTCACAAAATTAGGGATGGTCAATGGTGATAACCTCCAGTGCTTGAACTCCAATATAGCTGCTTCTACATGCACTATGCCTTCTGCAGACTAAGTGAATATGAATGGAGGTCATTAAATGCAAATTTGTTTTAAAATAAGTTAAAAGAACTAACCAAGTCAGTTCTACTAAAGGCATTATTCTGAACATCTCTAGGATGGGAGCCTTCAAACAGTACATGGTGTCTGAGGACTTAGAAGAATTAAAGAGCACAGTCCAGAAGTCAAGAGACAATTGTTCAAAGGCAGACTCCATGCACTGCAACTATGTAGCATATGACCTTGGGCAAGTCCTTGACTCTCTGAGCACAAGAGTATCAGGGTTGTACAGTGGAAAGGTCCCTGGAATCACTCAAACTGAACTACCTCAGTTTACCGTCTACAAAGTGAAATATTTATCTCCCTGAAAAATTGGGACATTTCACAAACATCAAAGTTCCTAATATAATATGTGGTAACTAACAGGCATTCAATAAATAGTAGCTCAGTTACTGCTGTTACTGTTTTATGGTTATTACTATTGTGTTAGTACTATTTGTTATTACTATTTTTATTACTATTGTTCTTATTATTTTAAGGATTAACTAAGATAAAGAAAATGTACGTGCTGTGTAGAAGCTAAAGAGCTTTACAAACATGAGTTATCATTAATAAAAGAAAGTGTCAGAGTAAGATTTACCAACCCACTCATTAAGACAGTTTAGAAACTGTGGCTAAGGAAAAAGAAGAACAAATCATCTGATTTCATGAAATTAGAGATCACAGACTTGAGGAAATAAAGTGAAAAAAGAAGCCTGCAAACCCATCCATCCTAATATTAACCCTATATTTGGCCAAGTCCATTTGGCTTTCTGGTAACATGGGAAATGGGGCTGACATTGCAAAATCCCAGGTTGCAGTACAGCCATCCAAGTTTCAGCACAAATCATTGACCTTATTTTTTTTTTTTTCAAAGATTTATTTTTAAGAAGCCCTTCTCATTGGTTCAGCTGAGCTAATCTAAGCTCAAGGCAGTAAAACACTCCAAACTTGGAGAGATAAACACTGACGTAGTCCAGTTTTAAAATTAACTTTGCTCAACTCTTCCCAAGCTTGGAGAATTCCACTTCGGTTGTGAAAATGCAGCCAGGAAAAGATTCCAAACTAAATGCTACAGGACTTCTTAGAATAAACCAAAGGCTCCAGATCCTAACCACAGGAACCAGGCTTTCCCACATGGAATTCTGCAACTCAGCGCCACCTATCACAGGCCCTTAATTACAGCTTCTTGCAATCATTTACGCATCCCCCCAGGCACACACTGAAGCCATGCTGGAGGTCAGCATTAGGTAATGCCCATAGACATTCTACCCATTGCCAGCTCAAATCTCAACCACTAACGCAGCCCACAGAGAGCTCTTCTTCCTCATCTCCCAAATCCCTTTAGACCCCAAAACTAACCCTCTGGAAATTCTGGCTCCAAAAGTCTGGGTAGGATCTGGGCAACTGTATTTCAGAAAAGCACCATGAGTGAGTCGGATGTGTAATCTGGGTTGGGAACAACTAACAGAGATAGTATGTTGTGATGTAATAGATACTTTAGGAAGACTTAGCTCCATACTCATCCCTGCCACTTTCCAACTGTAAGACCTTGATCAATTTACTTTTCTCTAAGCCTCAGCCTCCCCAACTGAAAATGAGTTGTTACAGATATCGGATCAAACAAGAAATGAGGTTTCCCTTAAAAACAAAAAACAAAAAAAAAACACTTCATATTTGTATAGTGTTTTAGAGTTTAGAAAACGCTTTTACATCCACTACGTCAAATGACAAAAGCCTACTCATGATATGGGATGGATGGGAATTATAATCATTCCCCCACTTTACAGCTAAGGATACAGGGATTAAAATAAATAGGTAAAAGGGCAAAAAATCACAGAGTTAATAAATGTTAGAGGTATGACTCAATCCAGGCTAAGTCCAGTTCTAGCCCATTTCTCTGTATAGCTGGTATAAATTCTCAAATACTTCATGAAGGGCATACCACTTCAAAGACTGCCAACACTGCGGTGCATCCTTCTAGGACTAAGTTAAGCACAAAGCGGCAGGTCAACAAATGCTTATTGGTTGAATGATAAAATCAACAAGCACAAAATCAAGCTGAATAAAGTTTCCAAACAAAAGGAAAAAATTCATTTATTTCATTTTGATGTATGCATTAATTATAGCCATCTAAGGTCTTAGAGCAAAGGGGTGAAACCTATGTGCTCAGGGTATGTATAGGAAATACAAAACTAGGTGGTGAAAGAGAGGCCACTACATCGTTTCACAAGAACTTCTTAGAACTCTATGCTTTCTACATCTATGCTTTGAATTTATAGAGCTACAGCTTTGATCTTGAGCTATGAGACTTATTTTCAGACCAGATTTGGCCTAGGGTTACTCAGCGAGGATTTCCAGAAGAACCTCTTCATCTACAGCTTTATTGCTGAACAAAGTACTTCACAATGGCCTAGTTTTGTTTCACATACATATACAACCTGATCCAACCTCATCTTTATATCTCATTTATGTAATTATAGCATTTCAAAACTATAAGAGACTGTATATGTCTACTGGTTTGACTAATTTTTTTAAATTGTTTTTTATTGAATGAAAGATTCTTCAAATTCTAGAGTGCTTTACAATTTTCAAAGGTTTCACACACGATTTCTTTTTTTTTTTAACTTTATTTTATATTGGAGTATAGCCAATTAACACGGTTGTGATAGTTTCAGGTGCACAGCAAAGCAACTCAGCCATACATATACATGTATCCATTCTCACATGATTTCATATAACCCCATAATAACCCTCTTTTTCCCATACCCCTATATTATCTCTTCCCCTTCCCTCTCCACACTGGTAACCACTAGTTTGTTCCCTATATCTGTGTGACTCTAATATTTTAGAGGAAGGCACTGAAGTCCAAAGACAAGTAACTGACCCAAACCAGGCAGCCAATTTATGAGAGAACCAAGACTACAACACCGATATCCCAATTCCCATCTCCCCATTCAATACATAAGGTCATCCCTTCGGTTCCCAATGATGTCTAAACACTTCCATCAGCTGTTTTTTTTTTAACAGAGTTTTATTGAGATATAATTCACATACTATACAATTCACCCATAGAGTCCAAAATTCAGTGACTCAGTACATTCACGGAGCTGGGGAATCATCTCCACAATCAACTTTAGAACATTTTCATTACCCCAAAAAGAAACCCCATACCTCTTAGCCATTGTCCCCTAATCCCATTCACATCCCCCTACAACCCTAGGCAACCACTCTTCACTTTTTGTCTATGAGTTTGCCTGGATAATATGAATTTGCCTGGATAATTCATATAAGCAGAATCATACAGTATGTGGTCCTTTGTGACTGGCTTCTTTCACTAATAATAATGTTTTCAAGGTTCCCCCTTTTGTAGTATGGATCTGGACTTCATTTCTTTTTGTTACCAGCTAATATTTCTTTGTATGGATATACCAAATTTTATTTATCCATTCATCAGTTGATGAACATTTGAGTTGTTCCCACTTTTTAGCTATTATCAATAATGCTGCTATAAACATTCATGTACAAGTTTTTGTGTGGACATATGTTTTCATTTTTGGTAATATAGTAACTCTTTATATTTTTGATATAAGGTCCTTATCAGATATATGATTTGGGAAAATTTATTCCCATTCTGTCGGTTATCTTTTCTCTTTCTTTCTGAAGCACAAAAGTTTTAATTTTGATGATGCCTATTGGTCAGGAATCTCATCATCTTCCTGGTTTGTCAGTAAGAACAATTCCAACTTTTTATTTTTTATTTTTAAAAGTCCTCTTTACTGCATGTAGAAACTTGGGCTGAAAGCCTACTTATTTATAGAGATCAAGAATTATGGTTGATAAAGCACAATATTAAAAATAAGCACACATCTAAACTGAGGGATAAACAAAGTGGCTATATATGTGGGAGAAGATTCTATGGTAGAGTAACATCACCTAGATCATAGCCCCTCACCTAGGAAGTTGGCAGCTACTACATAAATGAATTAGCCAGAAAACAAAAGTTAAGCAACTTGTGTGTGCCTCTTCTATCTAGACCCCAAAAGAGCTCACAATGAAGGTGGGGTAGAGGAAAGGGTAAACACAAAGATGCACGCCCAATGTACTCAATAAAAGTCCTCAATAGTTCTCATTTCAGTTTTCCAACAATCATTTCCTATATGTAAGATCACTGCCTATTAGACATCTCTATGTCAAGACGTCTCAAATGCAAAGTGTCTAATATTATCTTTTCACTTCAAACACAATGTGTTTAAGTCATCATCTTTCCTGCTCTCCAACCATCAACCTTCCTCACTTGTTCCTCTTCCTGTGCTTCCTATTTGGTTAATGATACTATTATCTACCATCTCCCCTGATCTGTAGTTATGCAGGTATATTTTTCTGCAACATATTTTCTGCAATTCACCACTGTACTTGGCATATTTGGCCTACTGTTTCAGAATCCCAATTCTGACTTTACCATGTAGCCTACTAGCTATGCCTCCCAGCTTCAACGAAAGAGTAAGAGAAAGGGTACTGGGACTTCCCTGGTGGCACAGTGGTTAAGAACCCGCCTGCCAATGCAGGGGACACAGGTTCAAGCCCTGGTCTGGGAAGATCCCACATGCTGCAGAGCAACTAAACCCGTGTGCCACAGCTACTGAGCCTGCGCTCTAGAGATCACAAACTACAACTACTGAAGCCTGCGTGCCACAACTACTGAAGCCCGTGCACCTAGAGCCCGTGCTCCACAACAAGAGAAGCCACTGCAATGAGAAGGCTGTGCACCACAATGAAGAGTAGGCCCTGCTCAACGCAACTAAAGAAAGCCTGGGTTCAGCAGCGAAGACCCAATGTAGCCAAAAATAAATAAATAAATTAATTAATTAATTTTTTTAAAAAAAGAATCTGGACACAAGGGACTTCCCTGCTGGTGCAGTGGTTAAGAATCCGCCTGCCAATGCAGGGAACACAGGTTCGATGCCTGGTCCGGGAAGATCCCACAGGCCGCGGGGCAACTAAGCCCGCAAGCAACAACTACTGAGCCCGCGTGCCACCACTACTGAAGCCTGCGCACCTACAGCCAGGGCTCTGCCACAAGAGAAGCCACTGCAATGAGAGGCCTGCGAAGCGCAACAAAGAGTAGCCCCCGCTCGACACAACTAGAGAAAGCCCGTGCGCAGCAACGAAGACCCAATGCAGCCAAAAATAAATAAATAAAATTTTTCAAAAAACAAAAAAAGAATCTGGAAAGAAGACATTCCAAATGAAACTAGTTTGGGGGAAAAACCATATCCAAATGAAGACATTTCAATATTTCTTATATTTTGTGAGGTCATAAACAGTTTAAGAACTTAAAAAGTAAGTAAATATATGGCTTCAGATTGCCCAAAATCTGGCAAGAGCCTAATTATTTTCCTAGAATTTTGGTCAGATATAGTTAATAGAGTGTAATAATGGGTCTATTTTCCATTTGACTTCACAGTCATTTCAGGAAAAGAAGATAAGGAATAAGGAAAATATTTAATGAGAGAAAAAGGGATTAAAGGAAAATTAAATCCAGGAAGGGACAAATATTTTATTCAGGTTACAAAAGAAATTTTTTTTAAGTATACAAATGATGAGAAAGAAATGAAATACTGTACTTTTATCACCAGGTAAGATGGCTCGGTAAAATCGGTCCTTCTTTTTCTTCTCCTCTGGGTTTGGAGGCAGAGGTTTGGAACCGTGGTTTAGGGTTCCAGCATCTTTGCTGCCAGCTCCAATCATAGTGCTGGTATTTCTCATCGGAGGGGCTGGGGGTTTGTCTTGAATGTCTAGGCCGTTATTCGACATTGTCACCACCACCAGCAGCTACTGGAATCAGAAAGAAGAACATAACTCTTTTATTATTTTTTGAGCAAAAGGAAATATGTGTTGAAAATTTTAAAGGAATTCAAATTTTACAACCCTTCCTCCAGGACCCACCTCAAGCCCTTCCACTGCATACTATGACTACTGCTATCTTATTCAGTCCACCATACTCAAAGATGTAATACCTACTCTGTGCCAAGCACTGCTGAAAATTCACAAGGTTCTTGCTTTTCTCTTCATTCTCCTACCTAAGGCATTGGAGAGCACAAAAAACCACCATGATGTGATTTAAAAGGCAGAAATTTGGCCCAGCTAAACTGAGTATGAATCCCTGTGCTACTTAACAAGCTTTAGAGAAATTCCTTAACCACTTGGGTTCCATTTAGTCGTTCACATGAAGATTAAATAAAACTGCCAACAGCATTCCACACAGTGAGTTCTCTGCCAAGCTCTAATTTTGTTACCTTAGGAAAATCATTCCTTCTCTGGTAGGAATTGTATCACTATACCAATGGTCAGTAAAGCTGCTGGTTTTGTAAACAGTTTTACTGGAACACAGCCACATCCGTTCACTTACATATTGTCTATGGCTTCTTTCACGTTCCAATGGCAATGCTAAGTAGTTGCAACAGGCCTAAAATATTTAGGTTGTTCACAAACCTACAATATTTACTATCTGGTCCTTTACAAGAAAAGTTTGCTGACCCCTGGCCTTTATCATCTCTCCAGTATCTCCTTCCTCTAAAATTTGACCTTGTTCTAAATATATGATGATCAATGCATTAACCATCTTGTCCTATATGATGCTGAATTTACAGGCAATTTCCAGTGTTTCTGGGAAACAGAAGGAATAAAATCTAAAAGAAAAGGAAAAAAAATCCCTATCACATGGAACCAGTAGTTTTAGTGAAGATAAATGTTATTACCTTAAATAAGTGTGCTTGACAATAGATAAATAGGAATATATCCAGAGTTAATAAAGTTTCTCATTATTCTTCATGCTACCCTGGAAACTATATCTTTAACCATGACTATTTAGAATGTAAGCTCCTTAGAGTCAAACACAACAGTGCTTTTTAGACTGAAGTTTCTAATCATTAAAAAAAAAACAACAGTGTAATAATCACCAAAACTTTTCAGAAATATAGATGTCCTTGTATGATCCTCATGAATTCTGATTTAGTATGGCTGGGTTAAGCCCAAAATTTATAATTTTAAAACTTAGTGGTCCCAGTGCCTGCCAGAATTGAATACCACTGCTTTAGAAGTTAATTACTTAAATGCTATGGACATAATCTATAGGAGTCTTAACATTTTCTAATAAATGCAGAGTTAAATGATCCCTTGCATCCATTTTTTCCCTCAATCCTTTCTCCACATGCCATCAGTGATCTTAAAACACTCATACCTCTACTTAAAACCCTTCAGTGACATCCCAGAATAAAAGCTAAAGTTCCTTAGCTTGCTTTTGAAGGCCCTCCCATTGTTTAACCCATTCCACCATCAGCTTCATTTCCCACCACTACCACTCCCTCTAATTCCCCTTATACTCTAGCCACACCCAACTTCTCCAACTTCTTCAAGTATACTGTAGTTTTCACACTTTCATTCCTTTACACATGCTGTTCCCTCTGCTTAGAATGCCAATTTCCCTATCCTCAAATTCACTCATCCTTCAACTGCTATTTCTTCTATGAAGCCCTTTTGAAATGTTCTCACCTTTAAGAAGTTAAGGTCTCCTCCTCCACACTCCAAAGGCAATGGGTATATTTCCAGGTTATCACATTTATTTTTACTATGTTATAATTATCTTCACCAGGAAGAATGTAACCCAAAGATCAGGCACGATTTTGTCACCTTTGTAATCCAAAAGAGCCTAGTATAGTATCTAACTCAACAGTGGATTCAATAAATATTTCTATTAATCAAAAGTTTGACAGAGTTATATACCTTGCCTTTAAGGAATTCAGTACAGACGAAATTTTAAGGTCCTTTGCAATCTGATATTGAACTGCCTCACAAACTAAGCCACTGTACCTGGACACAGCTTGCATTCAAACCACACTTCAGAAATCTCTGTTCTCCTGAATTTGCCAAGTAGTCTCTTACCCTCCTCTTGCCCTACCCCCCCCACCCCCAATGCTTCTTGTCAGTAATTTCTCCCTCCTCTGACTGATGAAAATCTTACTCATCTTTTAAGATCAAATTTAAACTTCATCTGTTTATATAATTCATCCTGACCTACCTCTGACAAACCAACTGCTCCTTACTTCTCTTTTTGAACAAAAGAAATCTAGTAAGCAAGGATAATCTTGTTAATCTAGAGTAACTCTCTGGGTGGTGTGTTTTTTACCCATTTCTTCCAGCTTCATTTTGCAGATTTGTCTTTGCTTTCCCTCCCAGCCCCAACTCAAGTCCCTCAGCTCCCCCAAAGAGAATTTCTACTGGCCCAGCTCTCAAGAGTACCTTCCCACTCCAGACGGCCAGTTCCAAAATTATACCCCCTGCAGCCACCTGATACCCTAAGCAGGCCCTTCCTTGCCTCTTAGGTCCTTCAGCCAAAAGCTTCATTGAATATTACTCCTTTTCAGGATGACAGCCCAGGATTGCACCAAGAAAGGCTTCATCAACCTTTCTGATAAGGCTTTTCTTCATTTCTCAGTTCTTCCACTGTGTTTGAAGAACTCTAGGTGGTAGATTGCCACTTTCAAAAAAAATTCTAAATTATTAAAACCTAAAATCTGTTGTTGGAATACAATGTTTGAATACTCTGTACCACATTCCAGCCCAGGTCATCTAGCCTGTGCTTGAAAACCTCCAGTGATAGGAAATCCACAGTGTCACAAGTCAGCCTACTCTATCTTTGGTGACCTCATTTAGAGAGTTCTCACTTACATTGTTTTATCTTCTCCCAATGAATTGCAATTATTTGTTTACACATTTGCCTCTCCCTGCACTTCCCTTCCCTGCCAGACTTAAGACTATGAACTCCTCAACAACAAAGTTCAGTCATCGCAATCCCCAACACCAGGCCTGGCACGGAACAGGTAATCAGTAAAGATTTGTTGAACAAATGAACAAGCAAATGAATAAATAAAAGAACAACAAATGAACAAACAAACACTACTTCCCTCTATTATTTCTAAATCCTATATGAGGATTATATGAGGGCTACTCAGCGAAAGTCTATTGCCTCTTCCCAGACAGAACTTTATGTACCTGAAATCATCTCTCAAGACTCCCCCCACCGCCCAAAATCTATTTTCTCAATGCTAAACATTGCCAGTATTTTCAACTATACTCACAGAACACAAGTTTGTGCCTTCTTGAACCTTTCCTTTGAACTTACTTGGACTTAATATTTCTACACTACTTTCCAGTTTCTCTGCAGCCCTCCATCCAGTCCTTTCCTATGGCTTCTCCACAAGTCTTTACTCTCTTTACACTTTATAGATCCACTCAGAGGTCATTTTGTCCATCTATACCTAGCACAATAATTAGCACATTTTAAAACCTACACTATTCTAAACTTTGTTTATAGGAAAACAAGTCCAAAATTTCAATCCTGATAGGAAAAAGAAGAAATTCTTTTTTTTTTTTTTTTAATTTTTACTGGAGTATAGTTGATTTACAATGTTGTGTTAGTTTCAGGTATATAGCAAAGTGAATCAGTTATACATATACATATATCCACTCTTTTTTTTTAGATTCTTTTCCCATATAGGCCATTACAGAGTATTGAGTAGAGTTCCCCGTGCTATACAGCAGGTTCTTATTAGTTATCTATTTTACATATGGTAGTGTGTATGTGTCAGTCCCAATCTCCCAGTTTATCTGTCCCCACCCTTATCCCCTGGTAACCATAAGTTTGTTGTCTACATCTGTGACTCTACTTCTGTTTTGTAAATAAGGTTCACTTGTACCCTTTTTTTTTAGATTCCACATATAAGCGATATAATATTTGTCTTTCTGTGTCTGACTTACTTCACTCAGTATGACAATCTCTAGGTCCATCCATGTTGCTGCAGGTGGCATTATTTTGTTCTTTTTTATGGCTGAGTAATATTCCATTGCATGTATGTACCACATCTTCTTTATCCATTCCTCTGTTGATGGACATTTAGGTTGAGTCCATGTCCAGGTTATTGTAAATAGTGCTGCAACGAACATTGGGCTGCATGTATCTTTTTTTGAATTACAGTGTTCTCCGGATGCCCAGGAGTAGGATTCCTGGGTCATATGGTAGTTCTATTTTTAGTTTTTTTAAGGAACCTCCATACTGTTCTCCATAGTGGCTGTACCAATTTACATTCCCACCAACAGTGTAGGAAGGTTCCCTTTTCTCCACACCCTCTCCGGCATTTATTGTTTGTAGATTTTTTGATGATGGCCATTCTGACCGGTGTGATGTTACCTCATTGTAGTTTTGATTTGCAAGAAATACACTCAGCTCTTGAATAACATGACCAAATATATAGTAAATCTTCTAGCAATCTCTGCAGGTCAAAGATTTGGAAGGATGAGAAACCAACGCCTTCTGACAAGCTGCAGAATAAAGCTAAGCCCGAGGCCAACATTTAGAATGATAGTTCAGATGGCACCCCTTTATCTATCCTAGATGACAAACTGATATAACGTACAGAGAGAAAGACAGATTGACCATGTGTTACCAATGCCCCAGAGGCTCAGGGAGCCTAATAATTTATAAGCAACTAATTATACTGAAGTACTAATTATTAATCAACTGAATGACTCTATAATAAATGTAGGATCACTGTGAGGTTTCAAAAGGGCCATTGGCAGGGCGATATAGTAAAAAGATGAATGGAGTTAAAATCAGACAAGTTTAAGTCCTGGCTCTGTTATTTACTAGCTATAGTCCTAATAGAACTCTCTTCACCTATGAGCTGCAAACTGTTGTTTCCTCCTGAGCAGTCAGTCTCTAGACAGACACTGGTCAAGAAGCAACCAAGGAGGGGAAGTGATTTATGTTTCTTTTTCTATAAAAAGCATAAAGATACAGTGCTAGAGGAGAAAAAAGGGAAAGAAAACACTTTTCAAGTAGCCACTATGTACAAGGTACTTTACATACTGAACAAAACCGGTCAGGGATTCAGGGGAGTATGTTCACCAACAACTACTTCTTTCTGCTTTACCACATCTGGATTCCACAGCCACGAGTATAAATCACAGCCAAGATAATCAAAGATTTTAAGATACACATAACATCAAAGCCAGAAGCAACCTCAGGGGTCATCTAATCTGACCCCCTCACGTAACAGGAATACGGAGGTCCAAAAAGCAGAAAGAAATTGCCAAAGATCACACAGAAATTTAAAGGTGGGGATTGGAACTCAAGTCTTCCGATTCTCTGCCAAAGGATTTTCCAACTATACTTGAGGTAATCCTCACCCGGCTGTACCTATTCTGACCTAAACTATGCTACTTCTGATTTACATTTAGATCCATCAAATCTAGCCAATGGCAAATATAGAAATATATAAACATGTTTGGGCTGGACTTAAGATTGATATTTACTAAATGTCTGCCACGAGCTAAGCAACAGAGAAGATAAATAATTTCTTGGTCCTCAAATCAGCCATGTGAAAGTTATGTACACCTTTTACTGACATTGCAGGTCCTTCATTCAAGTACAATTCAAATAAGTAATTTTTAATGAGTACTTACTTGTAAGGTGCTATGCCAGAAACCAGGGATATAGAGATAAATAAATGAATATGTTCCCAACTCTAGAGGTTCTCATGGTCTAGTAAGCAAGATAGACAGGACCTAGAAAACCACAATGTCAGGCCAATTGTGAACAGTGCTGTAGAACAGTACAAGCAGTAAAATGTCAGAAGAAACAGAAAGGAAAGACTATATTAAACTGAGGTCATCAGTGAGGCTTCACAGAAGTGGTGCTAAGAGTAGGGGCTTAGGAGAATTCCCTGGTGATCCAGTGGTTAGGACTCCACACTTCCACTGCAGGGGGCATGGGTTCCATCCCTGGCGGGAAACTAAGATCCCACATGCTGCGCAGTGCAGTCAAAAAAAAAAAAAAGAGTAGGGGCTTAAAGAATAAATAGGTCAGACTAGTGGTCTTTGACTCTGGACTATTAGAATTCCCTAGAAGCTTTTTAAAACACCAGATGAAGTACTTAAGAGAGGAAGTATACTAATATCTGCAATTTACTTTGAAATGCATTTTTAAAAAGTAAGATACATTAATGGATGAACATAGGGATGTGATATAATATACATGTCAATATATAATATATAATGGATGTGATAAAGCAAGTTAACATGAAAATGTTAATGGTAGAAGAATCTACATGGCGATTACACAGGTATTCACTATAAAATTCTTTCAACTTTGCTGTATGTTTCAGATTTTCCTAATTAAAAAGCGGGGGCGACGGGGGTGGGGGGGGAAATACCACTGCTTTAACTCTGATTTTAATTGGTCTGGGATAGGCCCAGGCATTGGTATATTACCTTGACCAAGGAAAACAGACAATAAAATGAATGATTTTGACAGAGAACGATGACGGCAAATATATCCCAGACCATAGGAATAACATGTGTGGAGAGTACAGTGTGGTAGAACGCAACATGAAGGTGAAAAAGTAGGACACAGCAATCACAGAGGACCTTTCATTTTCTGCAACACATACAGCGCTAGTCAGAAAAATGGTCCTTTCTAAGCAGTTCTAGATCTGTACAATGAATGTCCCACGTTAAAAATAAAAGATGACGCTGTTGATTAAAAAAGGCTGAGGGATGACAATGAGAAAAGAAGTGTTGCCTGGAGGAGGGGACCAGCTGCTATCCATCTGCACTGACGACTCTGTGGTGCCCTGAGCTCACACAATGGGACTTGGAGTTTAGGAGAGTTCTCTAAATTGCCTAACAAAGTTGCTAAAATTCTTTTAAAAGTAACTCCATTGAACCTCCTGGACTAACCGTCTTTACAAATAGGGTTTCAGCCATCACCTGAGGCTGATATTTTAATAACCACTAACATTAATGGAGTTTACAAGAAAACTTGGAAATCTATTTGGTTGGCATTATTTTTCTCATTCATTCATGTAAATATTTATTCATCACCTACTGTTTGCCAGACTGTGTTAGGTGCTGAGGATAAAAGAGTGAACAAATTAGAAGAAGCAAAATCTCAGAGATGCTGCCAGCCACCCAGGGTCACACAGCTAGTGGAGAGCATGCGGCAGGAACCTGAAATGAAGTCTGTGTGACTGCAGAATCACCTCTCTTTCCACTACACCATACCTCACTGTTCACTCTAGAGGCAAAGGAATTGGACTAGATGACCTTTAATATTACCTCAGGCCATTATTTAAATGAAATGGGGAAGGAAAAAAGAAATAAAACCTATCTCATGTATTAATCACATTTCTCAGTTCCAACAACTCAGAGCTGCTAAGACTGGCATGATCAACACTCCACCCAAGACTGGGGAGTACTGCATGCCCTTGACACCTGGTTATGAGAATCTGATCTTTAATTAAATTGTGCCAGGAGGTTTTCTTTGGCAGAAGCCTGGAATGCTACAGTCTTGAATTTGCTGAGGGATGTCCTTCTGACAAGTCAAAGACATTCCCGCTATGCAGCCTCCAGCCACTCGCACTGGTTTAGCAACAAGAAAGCAACTGCTGAGGTAGCAGGGAGGAAAACTGGAAGCTCTTTCTGAGCTGTTAGGAAAGCTACTTTAATTTTTGACCCTCAGTTTCCTCTTTTTTAAAATACAAATAGGATTGTCTATTTTACAGAGCTATCATGAGAATTGAAAAGCATATATAAAAGCCCCTAGCATGCTGCCTGACACAAAATAGATGTTCAAAAAACACCTGTTCTCATCCCCCACTCATCTATCCAGTTTCATCTCTTCTATCTCTAAACTTGTCATTCCAACCCAATCTGCTTTCAGGCTACTGCCTTTGCCCACACTGTTCTCTCTGCCTAAAATGTCCCAACTTGTCTGCCAAGAAAACTCCTACTCATTCTTCAAGACCCGGCTTGATTCACTTCCTCTACAAAACCTTCACACAGCCCTCCTATTTCTACCTTGCCCCAAATTTAATAGCATTTTATACATAATTCTATGCAGCAGGTTCCATATTTCATGATATCAACCTCACCAGACCATGAACAAGTCAAAGGACAAAACTAAGTCTGATTAATGTCTATGTCCCTGAGTCCCACCCAGCACAGACCTGGCACAACTAGGTAATTAGTAACGGTTCACTGACTAAAAGGCAGCCTGGTTTAGAGAAGAAAAACACAGGAGTTGGAAGGATCTTGAAAATCAGCTAGTTCCAAATCTTTCATAGTTCTAACATGAAACCCATAGGGGTATGCAACTTAGCTAAGATCACTACAATTGGAGAAGTATGAGAGGCAGCAAAGTGAAATGGAAAAGGCAGAGAGATTTGGAGTCAGAGACTTAAATTAACTTATGCTGACCCTATACCTTCACCCTCTCCTCCCCCTACCAATAATACTACACATCTTCCTCACCCCTATCACCCCTGCAGATAGTCACTAGAGTGACTCACAGAAACCAGCACCAAATGTCTTATAATCCTCCTCCTACCATCTTGGGAAATTCCTGACCTGTATTCCCCGTTGAGCTATTCCCAATAGTTAAGGGAAAAATTCAAATTTAAGCTTCAAACCTCCAGCCCTCCCCACGGATGGCCTGAACTGAGAAAATAATCACTAAAACCTGAGGCTCATACAATCTAAGAGCTGAAGGAACCAATAAGGTGATCTAGTTTAACCTCCCAAGAAACACTGGAATCTATTCTGCTGTCTCCTAGATGGATGATCTTCCAGTCAATCTGCCTGACCATATCCTATGATTTCCCACACTGCCACATGCTGCCTCAAAGGAACATATTCTCTTGGAAGTATTAGGAACAACAGAATGAAAATAGACTGCCCTCTCTCCTTTAAAAGAGAATCGCGACTAATTTAATCAAGCTTCCAGTGTCCATTTACTTCAGACAGACTTGACCACCCAAACTCTCATACCCAACCTTTTCTGTATGTCCTCTAATCTGACCAAATTCCTCAACCCTTTCCTGACTCTGGATCCCTCCCACTATTTCCTCTGGAACTTCCCATTTGTCATCGGCTCATTCCCCTTGCCTCTTTGCCTTAAAAGAAATTTGGTTATCTCCTGAGAAAGAGACTTCTCTAGCAGCCCTCTCAACTGAAGGCTGTTTTCTCTCTTACACCCAACCTATCAGTGTGGTCCTTAATTTTCAGTGCCATTTCCAAACCACTCCTTTTTCTTCCTCTTGTAAAACCTCTATTCCTTTGAGTAGCCTCCACTGGCTGCTATCACACTCCCTTGCTGCCTAATACCTACTTCCTGGACACTCCACTCAAAGGTCCCTAGATCAGTGTTCTTCTGTACCCTTCCAGTTATCATTCTAGGTGATTCAACAGCCACAATGATGCCCTTCCAACACTCTGGCTATTTCATTTGCTGACCTATAGTCCAAGTTAACCAATACTCCCATGATCACACCCTGGACCTTATCCTCAAAATGTTCATTGACTCCAATATCTAGAGAGAATCATATATACTCCAAACACAACCTCCTATCCATGTAGCTCACTTGTTCAAGAACTTCCATTACAATTCCCAGACTTTATTTTGAGCTCCAATCCACTATCGGTTAGTCCCCACTACCGTCACTTCCTTTTTTCCCTAAACATAGTCCAACAAAATCACTTAAACATCAAAAACCATCAACCCTCTAAAATTCAACAACAAAAAAACCAAACAACCCAATTCAAATATGGGCTAAGGATTTGGATAGACATTTCTCCAAAGAAGATACATGAATGGCCAATAAGCACATAAAAAGATGCTCAACATCACTAATATTTAGGGAAATGCAAGCCAAAACTACGAGACACCACCTTATACCCTTAGGATGGTTACTACCAAAACAAACCAGAAAACAACAAGTGTTGGTGAGGATGTGGAGAAACTGGAACCCTTATGAATTACTGGTAGAAATATAAGATGGTACAGCCACTATGGAAAACAGTAGAGCGAACAGTTCCTCAAAAAATTAAAAATATTACAGAATTACCATATGATCCAGCAGTTCTACTTCTGGGGTATATGCCCCAAAATATTGAAAGCAGGGTCTGTAAGAGCTATCTGTATACCCATGCTCATAACAGTATGAACAATAGTTAAACTATTGGCTCATTGGCTAAGGGAGGGGGTGAATGAGAGGCCCAGTTGATGCTCATTTGAGGCAAGGTAAATCTGATAAAAAACAAAAACAAGAACAATCAACCCCCTTGCCTTCTCTCCCTTTCCAAAATTCAATTGGCAAAATCCCAGCTTTGGGATGGTTGAGCTCAACTCTCTCCAAACTGTCTCTATACTGAAAGAGCTGAGTATCCTACAGAACATTACCTGGTTGACCGCTTTAGCTTGAAAATTATGAGGCTCTCCCTATTTATGATTACCTTGCCTCAAATGAGCATCAACTGGGCTTCTCATTCACCCCTTCCCTTAGCCAATGAGCCAACTTTCAATGAGAAAACAGAAATCTTTGCAGAAGAACTCTATCTTCCCACTCCTAAATCTGTATGCTTCCCTGCACTGTACCACCCAGTTACAATGAAGGAGGTGACCCTTCTCCCATCAAAAGCCATCCTCTCATTCTCTCTTCTCGCTTTACTCCTTTGCTTGTACTCCCTCCTCTCACCTGGAATGATCTCCTCCTTCAGCAGCTACATTAATCAATCAATCAATCAATCTCTCTCTCTCTCTCTCTCTCTCTCTCTCACACACACACACACACACACACACACACACACACACACACACACACACATATTCAGTCATTCCACAAACACTTATTTAGCATCTACAGTGTACCAATACTAATCTAGCTGAACAGGACAAAGTCCCTGTGTTCATGGACTTTATGGATTAGTAAGAGGAGCAAAGAAATAAGCAAATAAATATACAATGTCAAGTCCATAATAAAAATTAAAGAGTAGTTCGTGTGAATATGAAGGGACAGGGATGGGGATGGTACATAAGATAGTGATCAGGAAAAATTTGCTATGGAGGGGAAAGGATTAGAAAGGCGAAGCATGAGAGGAAAGGGATTAGAAAGGGGAGCAGTAAGAAGGGAGAAAGTGGGGATGGGAGAAAAGGTGGGTAGGGGGCAGGACAGGAAAAATGATCAGGAGTAGGAAGTAGAAAGAAAAGTGGGGAGAAGATGATAAGGAGGTAGAGTCACAGAAAAACTGGGGGGAGGAAGGCAGTCCAAAATAATCAAGGTAGGTTAGTATCAGGCCTGACATGTGTTTCTTGGTTTCACATGATCAAAAAGGAAAGAATTATAGTGATTAAGACATTACACAGCCTCAAGGTCTGTCATTAGCTTGACAGAGTAAGGAGGAAGCTCCAGAGCAGACAGCCGAGTTTAAAGCAGCTTTATGCCCAAGTATCGAACAATTGGCCAGTTTGGAGAAAAACTATTAATATACCTTGATCTGCTTCTTCCCAACCCCATCTCCCTACACCCAATATACCTACACTCAACACTAAAATAATCAGCATTCTCAACCTCTGTCTCGTCTGTGTAGTCACTGGGTCCTGAGCAGCCCAGTAAGATGCCATTCAAAAGACTGGCTGGAAGACAGGGTACCAAGGTCTGTTTCCCAAGTTTGCCTCCAAGGTCTGTTTCCCAAGTTTGCCTATCTCCTACAGTGCTGAGGGGGACATTTCTGCAGTCCATTCTAGGGCTTTTACCAACTCACCTGTCCAAAAGGCAGTTTGACAGCCTGAAAATGCCAGAGTCACAAACAAAATGTCAAGCCCTTCATTGCACAGATAAGGAAACTGAGGCCCCACAGAGGCTGCCTGAACAGGACCAGCCCCCCCACCCCACCCCAGGTCTCCTATCTCTCAGTTTACTCCACCTCTTAACAAGTCACTTATAATACAATGCCCCTCCCCAGCACCCAAGAGAAAAGCCCCCACGGTCCCAGCAGGCCAGCCGCTAATCCAAGGCTGAGGAAAGCATCACCCTAGCCGCCAAGCAGAAGGGTGCTTGCAAAGGGGCAAGGCTCCTAAGGCAGAGCAAGTTCCCCAAAAACCAGCTTCCCCTTCACACCTCTCCCTAGCCAGAGCTCTGATTCCAGTGCTGGCCTAGGCCTGGGTGGGCTCATCTGGGGGTTCCACCCTAAACCCCTTCTCTCACTTAGGGTCTCTTAAAGGAAGAGACCCTAAATCTGCCGGACCCGCGTCACCACTCCCCGGAAGCCAGCAGAGACGTCCCCCGCCCCCCGCCCCAGCACCGCGCAGCTGAGCGCGCCCCAGGGTGGGCACGCATTACCTGGTGGCGGGAGATGGCCCCGGCATCTCTGCCTACGGTTTTTGTAGCAGAGCTGCACCTCCCTCACGCCTGGCCGGCCGGGCAGCACCCTGGGCTCCCAGGTGGCTCTGCTTGGCTGGGGCCGGGCTCCCAGCAGCTCGGCCGCCCCAGCTCTGGCTCCGGGGCGCAGCACGCTCCCGCCCTCGCAGGGCGCAGCAAAAGCTCTGCTCCAGGGTTGGCGAAGCAGAAGGGGCGGGGAAATAAGGGAGGGAAGGAGGCGGGAGAAAACCGCGCTTCTCCTTTCTGCAAAGAGGCTCTGAGGGAAGGCGGGGAGACTACTACCTTGCCACCCTCTCAGCTATTCTCCCCAACCTAGTCTTCAGCAGGGGGTAATTTCTCAGTGAATCCAGGCTTTCCAGGGACTGTCAGAGCTTCCTGGGTGGGCCCCAGAGGCAAGGAAGAGAACCAGAGCTCCGCTGTGCCTTAGTTTCTCCAGCTGGGTCTGGACTCCAGGACAACTCAAAATCAAACCTAGCATTCTATCAGATTAGGCTTCAAGGAATGAAATGCACCCACCCACCGCCTCCAACAAAGGTGTCAGGTTCTAATTCTAATGCCCTAGGGAAAACACTGGGTGGATGCTTATAGCTGCTTCTAAGCAAAGAAGGCTCAACAGCAGCTACCATTTGTAGCTACCAGCTACACAGCAGGTACCTGTGTACCAAGTACTTTACAAAATCATATGTCTATCTCACCACAACCTTATGAAGTAGACACACTACCAATTCACATGTGTCAAAACTGAGTTCCAGGAAGAATATGGTTTTGTACAATAAGTATTTCTTAAACACATATTGTGAATCAGGCATTGTAAAGGGCCCTGAGCAGAACAATACAGAATATTTACCAACACTGGCCCAGACCCCCTAAATGCTAGTAGTGCCCCCCGATAATTGAAACAATAAAAAAACACTTTCACGCATTTCCAAATGCTCTGTAGGACGTAAAATTACCTCGTCAACTACCCCTCTATGTCTTGCTCTTGAGAGAGATGTCAGGAGTCAGATTACGCAGGGTCTCTTGTGGGTCATAACTAGGAGTCTGGGTTTTGTTCTAGGTTTCAGCAATGGGAAAGCTTTGGAAGGTTTTAAGCAGAATGACAAGGTCTAATCTATATTTTTTAAAAATCACTGACTGCTGAATGGAGAACAGAGGGGAGAGTTATGGAAATAAGAAGACAAGTCAGTAGATTCTTTCAGAACTCCAGGCAAAAGAAGACAGTAATGATTTAGAATAACATACTGGAAGAAGAGATGAGAAGAAACAAGAATATTCTAAACATACAGCTTGGAAGAAGCAGCAGCCGAACTCGGTAAAAGACAGGATGTGATGAGTGAGAGAGGGCAGTGACTTCCCCAAGACCACACAGCTGGTAAATGGCTGAGTCATTCCAACTTTGGTCTGACTCCTAAGCCTATGCTTTATTTCTCTCTGCCCCGTCAGTCATCTTTGTATTGACTACCATATCCCTCTCCCTACAGCCTGGCAAAGAGCAGGTAACCAGCATTATGTCTGATCAATAATTTAAGTGTGCTAGAGAGAAATTTTCCCTGACAGATGTCTACATCTCCATTTGATATGCCCAAAGTAATCTAATTGCAGAAGGATGTAGAGGAAGAACTCCAGTAGGACAGAAAGAGCTCTTCTGTTTTTTTCACCTTTCCCAGACCCTGAGTACTTGTGCTATTCCAACTATCAAAGTCTCAAATTTGGTAGAGGAGACAAGAAATTTCTTGAAGATCCCCTTGCCCACACAGAGAATCGGCCAGTAATACAAACTGGAGGGATCTGCTGCACTACGAGAACTCAGCTTCAAAGTAGTTTTAGGATGTTCTTTTGGGCCCACACCCTTGTCCTTCAACTTATGAATGAGAGGAGAACCAAAAAGAGTCCGCAGTCTTGGACATAGTTTTTCAAAGTAATCATCAATAATCATAACATCTGACCTTACCCAACTTCCCATCCCATGCAGCATTTGCTCTTACAGATAGGCTCTGCTGGAATACGCAGGAACAGAAAGCTCATCTGCAACGAGCACTATGAGACAGTGCTTCCTAATATTCAGCCAGGTGCCTCTCTGTGAACTTCCAATTCTGGCTACTAGAGCACTCAGAAAACATCCTTCAACGCCAAATCATATTAAAGACTTTCAGATATGTGTATATGGTGATCTATCAAGGCCATGCACATTTTCTCTTCTCCAGAATAAATACACTCAGTTCTTTTAATCATTTGTTCATTCAGTAACTATTTAAGCATCTTGTACAAGCCACGAGAGACATACACACCATCGAACAGGACCACACCTTCAAGAAGTTTATGGTTTGAGTATGGTGGTTTTTAACTCGCCCAGTGTATCAATATTACCAGGGAAGCTTTAAAAATATATACTGAAGTCCTAGCAGAGATTCTGACTCAACTGGTCTGGGATGTAGCCTAGGCAACGTATCTGATCAATATAACTATAGCTACATATAGATATCTATCAGAGGACTAACACTACCTGATTTCAAGACTTACTATAAAGCTACAGTGATAAAGGTGGTGTGTTATTGGCGAAAGGACAGACAAATATATCAGTGGAACAGAATAGAGACCCTAAATAGACATACACAAATACAGTCAACTGATACTTGACAAATGAGCAAAGGAAATTCAATGGAGAAAGAACAGTCTTTTCAATGAATGGTGCGAGAACAACTTGACCTCCACCTGCAAAAAAATTTAGACACAGACTTCACACTTTTCACAAAAATTAGCTCAAAATGTATCCACAGACCTTAATGTAAAATGCAAAACTATAAAATGACTAGAAGATAACAAAAGAGAAAACCTAGATGACCTTAGATTGGGTGATGGCTTTTTAGATACAACAAAACCACAATCCATAAAAGAAAAGGTTGATAACTTGGACTTATTTAAAACTTAAAACTTCTGTTCTGCCAAAGACAGTATTAAGAGAATGAAAAGACAAGTCATAGACTTGGGAAAATATTACCAAAACACACATCTGATAAAGGACTTATATTCCAAATATACAAAGAACTCTTAAAACTCAACAATAAGAAAACAAACAACCCAATCAAAAAATGGACAAAAAAATCTGGACAGACACCACACCAAAGAAGACATAGAGATGACAAATAAGCACATGAAAAGATAATCAACATCATATGTCATTAGGGACTTGCAAATTAAAACACAACAAAATACCACTACTTACCTATTAGAAGGGCTAAAACCCAAAAGAGTGATAACACCAAATGTTGGTGAGGATGTGCAGCAACCAGAATTCTCATTCACTACTGAGGGAATGCAAAATCGTACAGCCACTTTGAGAGACAGTTTGGCAGCTTCTTATAAAGCTAAATACAGGCTTACCATACAATCTAGCAATTGCACTCCTAGGTATTTATCCAAATGAGTTGAAAAACCTGTCCACAAATATTTATTGCAGCCATACTCATAATTGCCAAAATTCAGAAGTAACCAAGATATTCTTCAATAGATGAATGGATAGACAAGCATCCATACAATGCGTATTATTCAGCAATAAAAGAAATGAACTATCAAGCCATGAACACCTAGAAAAACCCCAAATGTATACTGCTAAGTGAAAAAAGCTAGTCTGAAAAGGCTGACTCCAATTATATAATAGTCAGGAAAAGGAAAAACTATAGACGCAGCAAAAAGATCAGTGGTTGCCAGGGGCTAAGAAAGTGGGGGCAGGGATGAACAGGTGAAACATAGGGCTTTTTTTTTTTTTTTTTTTTTGACTGTGCAGTGCAGCATGCGGGATCTTATTTCCCCAACCAGGGATGGAACCCATGTCCCCTGCAGTGGAAGCTCGGAGTCGTAACCACTGGACCACCAGGGAAGTCCCCACAGGGCATTTTTAAGGTGGTAAAACTATTCTGTATGATACTATAATGGTGGATACCTGATATGATGCATTTGTTAAAACCCACAGAAATATACAACACAAAGAGCTTTAGTTAATAATAATGTATCAATACTGATTCATCAATTGTACCCACTGATACAAGATGTTAATAGAGGAAGTGCTGGGAGGAGTGGGAGAGATGGAGTACACGGGAGGTCTTTGTACTTCCTGGTCAATTTTTCTATAAGCCTAAAACTGCTCAAAAAATAAAGTCTATTAAAATAAAATAAAAAATACAGGGCAAGTATCAAACAAACAAAAAAAGACATATAAGATAAACTTTATTTTCTTTTTCATTAGATTCATTAGACCTAAAATTACTCTGTCAAATTATTGTAAAAGTTTCTAAACTCTCTCAATTTCTATGCTTACCTCATTGCAGACTGGGAACAGTTCAAACTCTACTTTGAGTGATCTGGGCACATTTTACTAAACACAGTCCTGTTTGCAATGACCCTGGTGCAACTAGGGCACCTTCCACTAAACACAGTACTGTTTGCAATGACCCTCTTACTGCCTGGTACCCTATGGGAAAGGTGATAGTCTAAGGGCAGTCTATCCCCTATAGAATGTAGTTGGACTATCACCTCCATTAACTATACTTTGTACTTCCAATAATTCAGTCTGAAGCTGCACTAGCTTTTTAGTCACTGCAGTGCCTTTGGCAGACACTGGCCTTAGGCAGCCAAAACCACAATTTTCATAAGAATAGCATCAGGCTAGGCCTCCTTTAGGCTCCCCATATTTTGCCATTTCTTTGAGACTTAAACTATTGAATTTCACTGCCATCCACTTTAAATTTCGTCTTTTTTGGCTTCAACCCACCTTTTCAAGCTCACTCGCTCTCTCGCTCGCTCATTCTCTCTGTCTCTCTCTCTCTCTGTGTCATCTAGCATAGTAGTTTTTCCTTCCAGTTTTCATCACCTGCAAATCTAGTAAGTATTCTATCTCTTCAAACCTTTATCAAACATCTACCATGTGCCCTTGCCTGTACTTGGTTACAGGGATTAAAGATGACCTAGAAATGGCCTATGACTCCAGGAATCACCACTAATAAGGGAGAGTGGCATACATAAAACTGTAAAAGGTATTGCACTAGAAAACTGAATAAACAAAATAAACAGGATAAGATGGAAGACACTACAAAACATGTATCATATAGTATAAGGCAGGACCACTAATGTCTTCAGCAAGGAAGATCAAATTCAGGCATCTTCTATTCTAGTTTTCAGTTCTCAAAAACCAGATGCTGGTTTGGTTATAGAATGCAGACCAGTCAGCTCACATGCTCTCTTTCAATGGTGGGTACTGCTATAGGAAGCTTTGCTAACCATGGCTTCCTCTGATGAAATACAAGACTCATGAAATTGACGTATATTAATAAGAAGCCAGCATTTTATTTATTACTGAGGGCTAGTAAATTATAATCAAGGAAGAAACTATTAGCTAAAGAAATGAAAACGCAGAATCAAATGAGGTAGAAGGGACTTTAAAAGACTAAACTACATAGTCAAAGAAAGAAATAAAATCCTACATATATCAAATAACTGGCCCAAGTTTACACAACAAGTTAGCAGTTAACTTGTTTTAAGTGCAATTACTCCTTGCATTTATATAGTCCTTTGGTTTTCCAAAGTAAATAATTCACAAACTATTCATTCAACCCATGGATCTTGACCAGTGATGTTTTGTCTATGTAGTCATCTTAGCCTAATCAGGCCCTTTCAGGTCATTCAGCTGACTTCTACAAGCATATGAGTTTGCAACCACTGTTAACACTATATAAAGGCTAATGATCAGTAATAATTAGCAAATTTTGTTTAGACATTACAGGTTTCAACTGATAGTGGCTATAGGATTTGAAAATGATTGTTTTTATTTGTTTCTTGTGTAACCACAAATAATTTAAGACCAATACATTTACTGATTGAGAATTACAACTTCTGATATTACCAGTTAAATGTAGGAAGAAGTGGGGACTTCCCTGGTGGTGCAGTGGTTACGAATCTGTCTACCAATGCAAGGGACACAGTTTCGAGCCCTGGTCCGGGAAGATCCCACATGCCGCAGAGCAACTAAGCCCGTGCACCACAGCTACTGAGCGTGAGCTCTAGAGCCTGCAAGCCACAACTACTGAGTCCGTGCACCACAACTACTGAAGCCCGCATGCCTAGAGCTCGTGCTCCGCAACAAGAGAAGCCACTGCAATGAGAAGCCCACACACCCCAACAAAGAGTTAGCCCCTGCTCACCGCAACTAGAGAAAGCCTGCACGCAGCAACGAAGACCCAACACAGCCAAAATAAAAAATAATAATTTTTAAAAATAAAGTCTAAAAAAAATGTAGGAGGAAGTCAGTCAACAATGATGATTTTGGTTCTATTAAAATAGTCATCTAATATAGCATTCTTTCTTGTAATTACATGGCAGAGCCAGTTGTCTATTAAGGACTATGGAATGAGGTGGAGAATAAAATAAATAAATAACAATAATGGCTTACCAAAATACTTCAAGAAAAGAAATAAGCAATGGAAGGATGGAAAAAGGGGAAAAAAGGCAAAAATCTATTCAGTGCCAGTCAGATACAAAGCAACTAACTAAATCAAAATGTACACGAAGTTCAAACAAGGCAAAAAGTACAGAGAAGAGAGACACCAACTACATCTGTAGAGCTGGGGGAAGTTTTGTGAAGGAGACAGTATTTGGGTTGGGTATTAAAAAGGAGTAGAATTTTCATAAATAGAGGTACTGAGAATGGGGGTGAGGGTTGAGAATCCCCTTGAGGGAACCACAAAAGCAAAGGCCCAAAGGAGGAAAAAGCACGAGCTCTGTTTAGGAAATAATAAATAATCTAGACATTCAAGGAAATAGTAAATAATCTCATCATTCATTCACCATTTACTGAATTTGTTCTACATGCCAGATACAGTGCAGTCACAAAGGATGAAAATATGAGGAGACCTACTTCTTACTTTCAAGAAACAGAGCATTTTTAAAGACAACAGAAGACAAACCTGTGTCACTGACAGTCAGACTTAACAGCTCCAAAAATCTGTTCCTTCTTCACCTGTCCCCCTGTCAATGCAATTCTACTCTTCCAATTACCCAAGCCAAAAATCTGAGTCATCTTTTTTTTTTTTTATATTTATTTTTGGTTGTGTTGGGTCTTCGTTTATGCGCGAGGGCTTTCTCTAGTTGCGGCAAGTGGGGGCCACTCTTCATCGCGGTGCGCGGGCCTCTCACTGTCGCGGCCTCTCTTATTGCAGAGCACAGGCTCCAGACGCGCAGGCTCAGTAGTTGTGGCTCACGGGCCTAGTTGCTCCGCGGCATGTGGGATCTTCCCAGACCAGGGCTCGAACCCGTGTCCCCTGCATTGGCAGGCAGACTCCCAACCACTGCGCCACCAGGGAAGCCCCATCTTTTTTTAATATATATAAATTTATTTATTTATTTTTGGCCATGTTGGGTCCTCGTTGCTACGCACGGGCTTTCTCTAATTGCAGCAAGCAGGGGCTACTCTTTGTTGCAGTGCGTGGGCTTCTCATTGTAGTGGTTTCTCTTGTTGTGGAGCACAGGCTCTAGGTGCGTGGGCTTCAGTAGTTGTGGCACGTGGGCTCAGTAGTTGTGGCTCGCGGGCTTAGTTGCTCCGCAGCATGTGGGATCTTCCTAGACCAGGGCTCGAACCCGTGCCCCCTGCATTGGTAGGCAGATTCTTAACCACTGCGCCACCAGGGAAATCCCAATCTGATTCATCTTTGACTCCATTTTTTCTATCACCTTTACCTCAAAGTCACCAGCAAATCCTAACAACTCTACCTTCAATATATATCTACGATCCAATCACTTCTCATCACCTTTACTGCTACTGCCTTGGCCCAAACCATCAGCAACTTTTACCTAGAATAGTGGTTCTCAATATTTGGAGGCTAGGGGGGAGAGATTTTTCTCCAAAGGAGAAATTTGGCAATGTCTAGAGAAATTTTTGTTGAAACAACTGTGGAGGTACTACTGGCATCTAATGCGTAGAGGTCAGGAATGCAACTAATAATACTATGATGCACAGGACAGCCCCTCCCAACAAAGAATTATCTGGCCCAAAGTGTTAATAGTGGAGAAACTCTGACTTAGAGTATTGCAATAGACTCTTAACAGATCCACTCCTGCCTCCCAGAATGATCCTTTTATAATGTAAGTCTCAGATCACATCACTCTCTTCTGCTCAAAATCTTCCAGTGGCTTCCCAAATCCCTCAATGTAAAAGCTAAAGTTCTTATGAAGACCTACAAGGCCATACATGATCTTACCTCTATCCTCCTCCTCCACCCCCCATTTTACCCTGCTACATCTCTGACCTGGTCTCCTACTTCTCTCTCCTTCACTCACGCTGCTCCAGGCACAATGGCTTCCACCAACAGGCTATGTACAGTCCCACCTCTGGGCTTTGGTACCTATGGTCACTCTGCCTAAAAACACATTTTCCCCCAGATATCCATATGACTCCTTTCCTCACTTCCTTCAGGTCTCTACTCAAATATCACTTCATCAGAGGTCTTCCCTGACCACTCTTCATAAAACGACAGGAACCTGTCTTCACTCCATCTCAGCACTCTTTATTCCCTCCTACTCTGCTTTATTTGTATCCATAGCACTTACCATCAACTGACATATTTGTTTGCTTTTTGGTTGACTCCCACCAATAGAACATATGCCCCACAAGCAAAAACTTTTCCTTTATCCCCTGACCTAAGAACTATTCCTTGCACACAGTAGGAGATTGGTAAGTAATGGCTGAATGAAGGAATAAGTGAATGAATAAATGGAGCTGGAAAGACCAGTCAGGAAGAAACTAGAAAGACCAATGAAGGCCAGAAATGTGGATATAATCTTAGAATTGGCCTAGAGAAGAGATTGTCCAAGAGTGATTATCTTGTCATATGCCATACAAATCACCTTGTCTTCTCCATCAAATAGAGACAGAGAGAGTAATGGGGAATTCTATTTTATATCAATATAAGAACATTATAATAATCAGCAGTATACAATAATGAAATGGATAATCTTTAAAGTATTAACACCCCCAATCAACCTCTCAGCACGCAGGATGCAGTAACAAACTACTCTTCCATAATTTTCCCCTCTGCTTATTCTTTTGGATTCAGTTCAAATGTCACCACCTCTAGCAAGGTTTTTCCAAACTCCCTCAAACAGACTTAGCCACTCCTACTTATGGTCCTCAGAGCAATCTGCCCACTTATCCCAATTTACTAAAAGTGTTTGTTAATATATTATTATGACTGAATTGTGCCCCCCTTACCTCCAAAATTCATATGTTGAAGCCCTAACCCCACCTGTGACTGTATTGGAGACAGAGCCTGTAAGGAGGTGATTAAAGTTAAATGAGGTCAAGGAAGTAACTTCAGAGGAGGATCTGATGGATATGGAAGTGGTCGTGGATTTGGGGATGGCTATAATGGGTATGGAGGAGGACCTGGAGGTGGTAATTTTGGAGGTAGCCCTGGTTATGGAGAAGGAAGAGAAGGATATGGTGGTGGAGGACCTGGATATGGCAACCAGGGTGGGGGCTACGGAGATGGTTATGACAACTATGGAGGAGGAAATTATGGAAGTGGAAATTTTAATAATTTTGGAAATTATAATCAGCAACCTACTAACTATGGTCCAATGAAGAGTGGAAACTTTGGTGGTAGCAGGAACAAGGGGGGACCATATGGTGGAGGAAACTATGGTCCAGGAGGCAGTGGAGGAAGTGGGGGTTATGGAGGGAGAAGCCAATATTGAGCTTCTTTCTATTTACCATGGGCTTCACTGTATAAGTAGGAGAGGATGAGAGCCCAGAGGTAACAGAACAACTTCAGGTTATCGAAATAACAATGTTAAGGAAACTCTCATCTCAGTCATGCATAAATATGCAGACTACACCAGAGTAGATGCAGAGAGCCATTTTGTGAATGGATTGGATTATTTAATAACATTACCTACCGGGGAGGAAAGATTGTAAAAACAAAAAATAATGCCTTTGAGACAGTTTCTTAGCTTTTTAATTGTTGTTTCTTTCTAGTGGTCTTTGTAAGAGTATAGAAGCAGTCCTTCTTTGATAATGTTAAATTTGTAAGTTTCAGGTGACATGTGAAACCTTTTTTAAGATTTTTCTCAAAGTTTTGAAAAGCTATTAGCCAGGATCATGGTGTAATAAGACATAACGTTTTTCCTTTAAAAAAAATTTAAGTGCGTGGGTAGAGTTAAAAAGCTGTTATACATTTATGATTTAATAAAATAATTCTAAAGGAAAAAAACGTTAAATGAGGTCATAAGGGAGGAACCTTGATCAAATAGAACTGCTGTCCTTATAAAAGAGGAAGAGACACCAGAATCTCTCTCTCTCTCTCTCTCTCTCTCTGCCTCGAGGACAGAGTGAGAAGGCAGCAGTCTGTAAGCCAAGAAGAGAGCTCTTACAAGAAGCCAAATCCCGCCAGAACCTTGATCTTGGACTTCTCAGTCTCCAGCGCTGCGAGAAAATAAATTTCTTTTGTTTAAGCCACCCAGCCTAGCAGATTAAAGCATATACCTTTTCACCTCTAGACTGAAAAATTACTTTATGTCCCCATTTACTATTCTATCCCCAGACCAGAATATGGCAACTTTAATAAAATGTAGGCACCACTACATATTTTTATGGAATGATATAGAGTACAAATACATTTTTAAAAACCATATTAAAAAGTCATTAAAGTCAAATGACTTTCAAATGCTTAACCAATAACTATTCTTCCCTTCATTCTCACGAAATAAACCCTAATTTTGTTCAGGAAGGCAATGAGACAACTAAATATTCGTTTTCCCAGACTTCCTCAAACTTTGGTGTGCCCATGTGACACAGTTTTAGCCAGTAAAGTCATGAAAAGCTTCTCAGAATTCTGGGGAAATGGTTGCTTTAAATACAAAATAGGACATAGAAGAAGTGCTAGTTCTGCCTTTCCCCCTTTCTTCTTCCTCAAACATTCCTGCTGGAGCTACAGTAGCCATTTTGTAACTATGAGATCATAAGCACAAAGGCTGAAAGCAAACACTCTAAGGATGCAGACTGGAAAAACAGAAATAGCCTGGAATCCAAATGGTATTGTGAGTATCTGAACCCATGCCAGCAACCATCCTTTTTCCTCCAGACTTCTTGTCAAGAAAGCTAATCCCTACATTTGAAGTCATTGTTAGGTTTTTCTCCTACTTACAGCTGAAGACATTCCTAATTAACACAAACAAGAAGCATACTAGAGAATCAAGAGGAAGAGGATTCTTACTAGTCTGAATCCTCTATTCCTTATCAGCCACTGGCCCCTAATCATACATGAATTTCTCTTATTAGCATGAGATTGGAGTTGATCTAGCAAAGTTTAAAAATACAGAGTAGATAAAAGGAGGACTGCACAGTAACAGACACCAGACAATCACTCTTCCTAATAAGTTCTTATTTTTATAAGAATAACGGTATAACTCTGTCTTCAAAAATGGCTTTCAAGTTGCTTGCACATATAAAAGATAGATAAGATAGATAGACAGACAGACAGACATCCTAGGACAATAGTAATCATCAATGGGGTATAGGTCATAAAGTAGAAGAAAATCACAGCAAGTACCAAAAAACCCATACTGAAGGTAGCTATTGCAATTCATGACCGAATTTTGCTCTGTGCATCCTGGAAGACAAATCAAAATCAAAAGGAAGGGAGTGAAATTCAAACTATGAACTCTCATTGTCTAATGGAAGAGGTATATCAGTTTTGTTACAAGACAACCATTATCAGTTGAAGCAAGGATTGGAAAACTTTTTTCTGCAAAAGGCCAGACTCAATATTTTAGGCTTTGCAGGTCGTATCATTGCTGTCTCAACTACTCAACTCTGCCTGTGTAGCACAAAAAGAGCCATAAACAATATGTAAACAAATGAGTATGGCTGTATTCCAATAAAACTTTACTTACAAAGACAGTCAACTGGCCAGATATGTCCTACAGGCTATAGTTTGCTGACCCCTAAGTCAGAAGACTCTTGGATGTAAGCACCAGACCTCTTCTGGCAGTGCAGGAATTTGGCCTGAGTGCAACAGCCACTAGCATCAATGCTACTTCAGTGACAGAAACTCAACCTTGCAGGTGATGCTACCTGCCTCTACAGCCAAAGAGAGAAAGTTAGCTCCCCATTACCTTCTCTCTCATGTCATTAAGTCCTAAATCCAAGTGTGGTGTGGGCATACGGTATTGGTGAAAGCTAGGTCACTGCCTGTGCCCTAGAAGCAAGGAAGTTTGAGAAGCAAGTATCTAAATTTTTATCTCCTTTAGGGGATAGCATCTTTGCCACCAAGAAGACTCATAAAACAGGGGACATGCAGCTTCCCTGGTGGCACAGCGGTTAAGAGTCCGCCTGCCAATGCAGGGGACACAGGTTCGAGCCCTGGTCTGGGAAGATTCCACATGAGCACGTGTGCCACAACTACTGAAGCCCATACGCCTAGAGCCCGTGTTCCGCAACAAGAGAAGCCACCGCTATGAGCCCGCGCACTGCAACAAAGAGTAGCCCCCACTCGCCGCAACTAGAGAAAGCCCGCGTGCAGCAACGGAGACCCAACTCAGCCATAAACAAACAAACAAATAAATAAATAAATAAACAAACTTTTTTAAAAACGGGGGACACAAAATGCTGTGCAGTAAAAATAAATGACAACTATCCATTTCAGTTAACTCTTACTTATACCTTCCTTCCATATATAAATTGTTTTTTTTTAAAATACTCCAGCCTATCATCATCACTAATCAACACACTTCACATTTGTCAGAATGGCCATCACCAAAAAGACCAGAAATAACAAGTGGTAGAGAGGATGTGGAGAAAACCATTCTCATGCGTGCAGTATTGGTGGGAATGTAAATTGGTGCAGCCTGTGGAAAACAGTATGGAGGTTTCTCCAAAACCTAAAAATAGAACTACCATATGATCCAACAATTCCACTCCTAGGTATATATCTGAAGAAAATGAAAATGCACCCCAATGTTCATAGCAGCATTATTTACAATAGCCAAGATATGGAAGCAACCTAAGTGTCCATCAACAGATGAATGGATAAAAATGTGATACACACACACATACACACACACACACAATGGAATACTACTCATCCATAAAAAAGAATGAAATTTTTGCTATTTGCAGCAACACAGATGGAGGGTATTATGCTAAGTGAAATAAATCAGACAGAGAAAAACAAATACTCATATGTAGAATCTAAAAATACAACAAACTAGTGAATATAACAACAACAAAAAAAGCAGACTCACAGATATTAAGGACAAACTAGTGGTTACCAGTGGGGAGAGGGGAATGGGGAGGGGAAAGATGGGGCAGGGGATTAAGAGGTACAAATTGCTATGTATAAAATACATAAGCTATATGGATATATTGTACAACACAGGGAATATAGCCAATGTTTTATAATAACTATAAATGGAATATAACCTTTAAAATTTGTGAATCACTATGTTGTACACCTGAAACATAGACTATATACCTCAACTATACCTCAATAAAAAAAAGAACAGTAGAGAAAAAAATACACTCCAGCCTAACATATTGTCACTAACCCTAACAAACTAAAAATGCTTTCACCTTCTCCCCAAAAAAGGGACAACACACAGTCTCATTAGTTGCAACATCCCAGCATTAAATTCTAAGGAACTTATCTCTATTTGTTGAGTGCTTTAAGTACCAGGTACTACTCTAAGCCTTCATGCCTTTGTTCATGCTGCTATTTCTGACTGGAATAGCCTTATCTCTCCTTATCTCCCTTTGTTTCCAGGAAAACTCTTAATCTTCAGGTGTCCTCTCCTCTAACTGGCCATCTCTGATGCAGTCCTGCCCAAAAGTTTGAATAGGTCCTCCTCCCTTAGGATATTAGAGCACCTCATGAAAACTCTTCTCACCTTATTTACCACAGGTGTCTTACATTTCCAGCCAGACTATAAGTCCCTTTGGTGAGGGAATGTTTCATTCATTCATTTCCATTCCCTCAGTACCTAATCAAAGCCTCATACATAGAAGGTTCTCAACAATTATATCTACTGAATCCAAACAAATCTAAAAAATAAGAACGTCACATATCTTTTGGTCCAGCCACCTAATTTCCTTTTGTCTTGCTCTGATTCCTCTTATATCCCAGGATATATTCTTGTTTTCAAGGCTGCCTTAAATATCTCTCCTAAATATTTAAAATGCTGCAGCAACACAAGTGCTTCTTTAAAAAGATGATTATAAATAAGTTCTTTATAAACCCAAAAGCAGTTTGAAGGTCCACTGTGTCGTCAAAGCATAAGACCATTTTAAAAGGTATATCCCATTTTAAGGACTCCTAGACTCAAAACACTTTTAGACACAGATTTTTCTTTAATGAGCTCCTATCTTTCTTGCCACTGAAACCTTTCTTCTCAATTAAGCTTAGACTCCAACTATAGTGTTCCACTGTGTCAGCCAAGGCTTCAGAAAAGAAGTACCTTCTATAAGATATGACAATCCCTAACATTTATGCAGTTCTTTACAATCAACAAAGCACAGTCGTATCCATCATCCAATTTAATTCTTGCATACAATCCTGTGAGATTTCTCCTCACAAGCAAAGCCCAGTCCCAAAGCCGTCTCTCGTGGACTACTACCACCACCAGGGCCACCCCCTAACCCCACCAAACACATACACACACACACACAGACACACACACACACACACACACACACACACAATTTCCTATAGCTCTTCTCACTCATACAGATAATCTATTATCCATAGTGAAGTGTGAGCAGCCTAAGGGAAGGAACCAGGCCTACCACAGTGTATAGCACAGTAAATGTTTGATAATTGTCTGCTGAATAAACAAACCAAAGTGAGTTAGGCAAAACAGTCAGCATTTTTGTATCAATAAAGTAGAAACTGAGATGACTTTCCCAAATTTTCCTAGCTAAGACTATAATCAGGGTATTCTTGATTTTCAATTCAGGACTCTTTTTACCATGCTGCCCTCTCCACGGATTGGTCAGTGTACAAAAGAAGGAGTCCTGAACTGGGACTCATAAGTCCTGGTCCTCATACAAGCCACTTAACTTCTCTGAGCATCAGCTTCCTCATTTTTTACAAGTGGGAACAATCATACAGTCTTTTCCTCTCAGAACACACTGTGAAGACTAATATAAGATAATGTGAGTAGAAGTGACTTGAGAAGAGTGAAATGATATACTAGGCTACAGACAATGCTTAGGTTGATGACTCCCACTGTCACTGACAAAGTCAAAATCAGTCTGCCCTAGAAGAAACATATTTATCCTAATAGCTAAAAAATCAGCTTTATTATCCTCATTTTACAGATGAGAAAACTGAGGCACAGAGAGCATAACACTTGCCAAAGACTGCAAACCTAGTAAATATTAGACCTGGAATTAGATAGAATTCTAGTCCATCACATCCTAAAGATCTTCCCATACTGCTTCGCCAACATTACAGAATAAAAGCTTTCAATTGCCTCTAGACTGATGGAACAGTGCTAATCTTGAGTTGAGAACATTTCATTGTCTCTCAGGCCAAATCAAACTAAGTTAGCCTTGTAGGTAAGCACAGCTTGATTGCAATCCCTGTGGTGCCACACCTCAGTAGGATGAGCTAAAAATTGAATATGTATATTAGAAAATGTTCTGACATGAATTTTGAAATTATTTTAACTAGACTGAAAATCTGACAGGAAAAGCAAAAGTGAACAATCTATTTTTTTTTACCATTCATTACTGTGATTATGAAACATGGAAAGAGCCTAGGCTTTGAAATCAGACAGTTCAAACTTAAGAGTAGAAAAGAAAAACCTAGACAAAGGCCAGGAGGAGGGAATTAGCAGAGAGGATCAAGATATGACAACGGCTGGAGCAAGTAGGATTGGTAGTGAGATCTAAGAAAATACAGTCCCCTATTCTCTTCTTCCTCCCCAAACACCCCCACAACCTGCAAGAAACCTAACCTGTGATGCTTCTTTTCTCCCTACAGCACCTGAACAATGCAGATTAGTAAGTCATTGAGAAAGTCTAAAACCCTCCTTTGCTAACACTTCCTCCTAAATGCCTCTCCGGAGACAGACTGAATGGCAGACAGGCTGTCAGAAGACACATGTTGTCATCATACTGTCCTTCATACAGTTTGGGATAAGGTTTTTTTTTGGTAGTGATGTAGCTGCTATTACTTGCAGCTTTAAATAACCACATACGTGTAGCCAGCAATTCTTTTATTTGGGACGAGAGTGTAAAGAAATTTGTTTTAAAGAACATATTTGGAATTTACAAAAGAGGAAAGCCATGTGAATACATAATTTTCTCAGAAAGAGCTCTGGCATAAGGCAGGTATCTGACCCAGCAGTGCCATGGTCCAAACCCCTTCCTGTAGTTAGAGCCTCTTAGACCTCACCAAGGCCTATAAACAGATTTTAAATAAAAACAACAGACTCACAGTTGCTGTATGATCCAGCAATCCCACTCTTGGGCATATACCCAGACAAAACAATAATTTGAAAAGATACATGTACCCCTATGTTCAGAGCAGCACTATGTACAATAGCCAAGACATGGAAACAACCTAAATGTCCATCGACAGATGAATGGATAAAGAAGATATGGTATATATTCATCGGAATATTACACAGCCATTAAAAAGAATGAAATAATGTCATTTGCAGCAACGTGGATGGACCTAGAGATTATCATACTAAGCAAAGGAAGCCAGAAAGATAAATAACACAGGATATCACTTATATGTGGAATCTAAAATACCACAGGATATCACTTATATGTGGAATCTAAAATACAACACAAATGAGCATATCTACAATACAAAAATGGACTCACAAATATAGAGAACAGACTTGTGGTTGCAGGGGGTGGGGGGGAAGGATTAGGAGTTTGGAATTAGCAGATGCAAACTATTCAATATTATATATGGGATGGATAAACAACAAGGTCCTACTGTATAGCACAGGGAACTATATTCAATACCCTGTGATAAACCATAATGGAAAAGAATATGAAAAAAATATATATATATATGTATAACTGAATCACTTTGCTGTACAGCAGAAAATAAATACAACATTGTAAATCAATTATACTTCAATAAAAGTAAAAAAAAAAAAAAAAAAAGGCTCACAACCCAGAATTCATTCCCTCGACAACTTCCATCAGGTGCTTTCAAGGACCAGCCAATGAATCAGAGACAACAGATAAAAATCATGAAAACAGGAAGAATGAGGTAAGTACTCCATCAGAAGAAAAAAAGGGATTAATTTTTACTGTGAAGGTCAGAGAGGCTTCACCAGGTAACCCCCTCTCCTTAAAAGTCCCCTCCACACTGTTCTCAGATTCTGACATCCCACACCAGACATTTGAAATAGGACCCCAAGGGATTCTGTCAAATTGTGAAGAAAGGAGTTGGCTAAGCCAGGTAGAGGAGAAGGCAAAGGCAAAATGGAAGAGTATATGTACTGGGCTATGTCTAAGGAATGGCCAGTGACCATGACTGGAGTGCAGGGTACACAGAAGAATAAATAAGAAATGAGGCAGGAAAGGCACATTTGGGTCAGATCTTAGAAGGCCTTGAATGCCAGCCTAAGGAACTTGAAATTTATTGTACAAACAAGGGAAACTATTATTAAGCAGAGCTATGGTGTTTGACATATTTTAGAAAGATCACTCTAGAAGTATGTAAGGTAAAGGAAGATTAGAAGTGGTAAGACTGTTAGGAATCTACTGTGTTATGATAGTCTAGTTAAGAGATGATAAGAGCAGCCCAACATTGTGACCAGAGCCTTAGCAGGGTGAGGAAGGTCTACACTGGGGAGGGGAGAAGGGAGAGGAAGCCTGGTAAGAAGAATCAGAGCCCAAGGTGGTGAGAAGGGCATCCACACATGGGGCAGGGAGGGGGACTGAGTACAGTGAGGAGGTCATCCATATTGGGTGTGGGGAGGGTTGCCTAATACAGTATGTCAGAGCCCAAGGTGAAGAAGTGAAGGAGTCCCAATGGTAGAGCAGCCTGGTTTAGGGTGTTGGAACCCACGCAGAATGAGGAGGGCATCCACACAGTGGGAAGAGCCTGTAATAGGGAGCTGGAGCTTCTTTTCCTCACTATGTCTACTGAGAGGGCCTGGGAGCAGCACCAACCCAATAGCAATAAGCACACCCAGCAGCCAGACCGTGGCTTCTAAATACTACTAAACAATAAAAGAAACTATGGCTCCTCGGTGAAATGGATTATTCCAGGCCTGGGGCACAGAAAGCACAAATGAGTCTAGAATATCTTGTTTGGTCAGAAAGAAAGGGAGTGGTCAAAGAGTAATAGGGACATAAAAGTAGACAGAAGCCAACATGAATGGGGCTCCTAGTAGCCAAATCAGGGAAAATTTGAACATCAATAAAAAATGATATAGCAATAGATTGCTACCCACTGAATAAAGTAGGAAGCCAAGAGTCCAAACAGATACAAATAACTAACTATATTGATAGTTTGGCAAAGAGAAAGATATTTACATAGTTTCATAGTACCTTCCTATAAAATACTTATTAATTATAGCTTCACAGTGGAGAAGCCTGGCAGACACCGTCCTGAGCAAGTTAGCAAACTGAACATCAACAGTAATGAGACAATGGCAGCAAAATATAATAGAAAGAATATGGACTCTAGAGTTAGGTCTAGTTTTGATTCCATACTCTGCCAACTTGGGCTGGTTATTTAACCTTTCTGAACTGGAATTTCCTCACCTACCAAATGAGATAAAGTTGTTCTTGTGAAGTGTTGGAGAAATAATGCTTAAAGCACCTATCAAAAGTGCCGAGAACACTAGCGGCTTAAAATGTATCTATTACTTAGCTATTTTTTGCTACATTTTATAACATTTTGCTATTATTTACAACATTGACAATCATTTGCATCATTGTTTATATTTACATTATTTACATTATTTGCAAGTCTAACTTCTGCAAATAACTCATGTTTATGCCCAGTTCTATATGCATCTAGGATATCATTTACAACTAATATCAAGCCTATGAGATTATGCAATAGAAGTGGTATTCTCTTTTCAATTTGAAAGATGAGGCAACTGAAACATGAAGAGAATGCATTGATGTGCCCAATGTTTAACAGTTAGCTAAATGTACATCTCAGTCCTGAAAGATACCCCCATCTCCCTCTCCAGTGGCCTTTCCTCCTCATAAAATTTATGTGTTACTTAGGGACATGGCCTTTTTCAAGGGAATTTGGAATAATATGAAAGAAAATAATATGAATTCACCAGAATTTGGAATAATATGAAAGAAAATAATCTCTCCGAGATGGGAGTGTGATTAAGGCGAACTAAGGAGGAGTAAAGAATCTTTTTACCACTCAGAACTAGAACACGAATAGGCACCTACCTAGCCACTTGAAACTTACCAAAAAAAAAAAACCAAACTCTTCAGAAGGACTTAAGTGAAAGAAGCCCCACAAAAGGCAAGTAATTTCACAATATGTTAAAACTAGAAGGGATCTTAAATACCACGAAGTCCAACCTTCCCATGTACAGATGGTGAAGCTGAGACTTGGAGAAGGGAAAGGACATACCTCACAAAGAGTTACAATATGCCAACCCTAGGGAATTCCCTGGCAGTCCAGTGGTTAGGACTCCGTGCTTCCACCTCTGGGGCCCCAGGTTCGATCCCTGGTAGGGGAACTAAGATCCTGCAAGCCTTGTGGCGCAGCCAAAAAAAAATGCCAACCCTATAATCACTGAATGGCCTGAAAATAAGGTCATTGTAGAGTTCATTTGGTAACTATTTATCACACATCAACACAAGATACTGTCTTTCTCACACTCTTGTGTTCTCAACTTTAAGCCTGTGTTTTTTTCTGTCTCCTCAATTACAGTGAATGGCCCCAACATCTTAGTAATCCATGTACTCCTACAGGCTTGGTAAGTAGTTGGTGCCCAATAAGTACCTGTCATAAAATACAGTATGATCCCAGGTAGCAAGGTTGGTTTAACATCCAAAAACATCAATCAATACACCATATTAATAGAATAAATGAAAAAAAGCTGTAAGATCATCTTATTGATAAAGAAAAGGCATTTGACAAAATCCAACACCCTTTCATGTTAAAAGCACTCAAGAAAACAACAATAGATGGAAACTTCCTTATACCTGATAAAGGGCATATATGAAAAACCCACAGCTAATATCATATTTAATTGGTAAATAATTGAATGCTTTCTCCCTAAAATCAGGAACAAAACAAGGATACCTGCTCTTGCCACTTTTATTTAGCATTGTATTGAAGGTTCTAGCCAGAGCAATTAGTAAAGAAAAAGAAATAAAAGCATCCAGATTGGAAAGGAAGAAGTAAAACTTTTTCTATTTGAGATGACATGATCTTTTTTTGTTTTTTAAAATATTAGCACCTTTTAATTATTTATTTATTCATTTTCTTGGCTGTATTGGGTCTTCGCCTCTGTGCGAGGGCTTCCTCCAGCTGCGGCAAGCAGGGGCCACCCCTCATCGCGGTGCGCGGGCCTCCCACCACCGCGGCCTCCCTTGCTGCGGAGCACAAGCCCCAGACGCGCAGGCTCAGTTGCCGTGGCTCACGGGCCCAGCCGCTCCGCGGCATGTGGGATCCTCCCAGACCAGGGCTCGAACCCGTGTCCCCTGCATTAGCAGGCAGATCCTCAACCACTGCGCCACCAGGGAAGCCCGACATGATCTTGTATACAGAAAATCCTGAGGAACCCACACAGGTGCACACATATACACATACACACAAACACACACACACACAAAAAACTATTAGAATTATAAAGTTCAACCAGGTTGCAGGATACAAGATCAATACAAAAATCAATTGTATATCTATACACGAGCAATGAATGATCCAAAAACTGAAATTTTAAAAAATTCCATTTATAATAGCATCAAAAAGAATAAAAGAAGTACAAGACCTGTACACCTTGAAAAATAAGAACAAAGGTGGAGGAGTCACACCTCCCAATTTTGAAACTTACTACAAAGCAGCAGTGCGGTACTGGCATAAAGATGAACATACAAAAAAAAAAAAAAGATGAACATACATAGATCAACAAAACAGAATTGAGAGTCCAGGAATTAATGCTTATATTAACAGTAAAATGATTTTGACAAAAGTGCGAAGATAATTCAGTGGGAGAAGAATAGTCTTCAACAAGTGGTGCCAGGACAACTGGCTATGATGTTGGACCTCTACTTCATACCATATGCAAAAAGTAACTCAAAATGGATCCGACTTCTAAATGTAAGAGCTAAAGTTACAAAATTCTTAGAAGAAAACATAGGTATAAATATTCATGACCTTGGACTAGATAATGGTTTCTTTAGATATGGCACCAAAAGCACAAACAAAAGAAAAACTAAATAAATTGGACTATATTGAAATTTAAAATTTTTATGCTGCAAGCAATAGCATCAAGAAAGTGAAAAGACAATCCACAGACTAGGAGAAAATATTTGTAAATCATATATCTGATGAGGGACTTGTAACCAGAATATATAAAGAACTCTTAACAAAAATAGTAAAAAGACAACCCAATTTAAAACTGGACAAAAGGGCTTCCCTGGTGGCACAGTGGTTGAGAATCTGCCTGCCAATGCAGGGGACACGGGTTCGAGCCCTGGTCTGGGAAGATCCCACATGCCGCGGAGCAACTAGGCCCGTGAGCCACAATTACTGAGCCTGCGCGTCTGGAGCCTGTGCTCCGCAACGAGAGGCCGCGATAGTGAGAGGCCCGCGCACCGCGATGAAGAGTGGCCCCTGCTTGCCACAACTAGAGAAAGCCCTCACACAGAAACGAAGACCCAACACAGCTATAAATAAATTAATTAATTAAAAAAAAAAAAAAAACTGGACAAAAGATCTAAATAGACATTTGTCCAAAGACATACAAATGGTCAATAGGCACATAAAAAGTTGCTCCACATCATTAGTAATTAAGGAAATTCAAATCAAAATCGCAATGAGGTAGATGCCATTTCATATCCACCAGAATGGCTGTAACAAAAAAAGAGAATAATAAGTGTTTATGAACATGTGGAGAAATTAGAACCCTCATACAATGCTCCGGGAATGTAAAATGCTGCAGTTCCTTTGGGAAAAAGTCTGGCTGTTCCTCAAAGGGTTAAACATAGGGCTACCGTATGAGCCAGCAATTCCATTGCTAAGTATATACCTAAGATCAATAAAAATATACATCCACACACAAAAAATGTTCATAGTAGCATTATTCATAGTACTAAAAAAGTGGAAACAATCCAAATGTCCATCAACTGATAAACTGATAAATAAAATGTGGTATATCCATACAATGAAATATTATTCAGCAAAAAATATCACCAAATATTACTCAGCAATAAAAAGAAATGATACAAGTTACAACATGGATGAACCTTGAAAACACACTAAATGAAAGAAACAGGATACAAAAGGCCACATACTGTATGATTCCATTTATATGAAATGTCCAAAATAGGCAAATCAAATTAAAGAGACAAAAAGTAGATTAGTAGGTGTCTAGGGCCAGGGTGATGAGAATGGGGGAGAATGGTGAGTGCCTACTAACGGGCACAGGGTTTCTTTTAGGAGGCCAAATGTTCTAAAACTATTCAACAGAACATGTGATGATGGTTGTACAACCCTGTGAATATACTAAAAAACACTGGATTGTACACTTTAAGTAAGTGAATTTTATGGTATGTGAATTATGTCTCAATAAAGCTGTTAAATACACACACACTATGGTAGAGTGACAAGAGCATCCCCTGGTCTTAAGAGTCAGACCTAGGTTCAAATCCTGGTTCTTACTACTCACTACCTGCATCACGATGACTTCTCCCTGAACCTTATTTGCTTTATTTGTAAAATTAGGATAATAATAGTAATCACTACCTTTGCAAAATGGCTGGAAAATAAGGTAAGAAAACAGACATGAAAAGTGCCTTGCATACAGCTAATTTCCTAAGACAGTTACTTTCTCTTGATAGACATTTCTTGTCACTAGTTTAACTGACAAAAATATTTGAAACAAAGAGAGAAGGACATTTTTCTCACCTGATTTAAGTAGCTTTGTGGTATTTTCCTACAAGCTATTGATAAAAAGAAAATGAGCAGACCCCAAAATTTACAATGAAGAGTAAGAAAGTTCTAAAGTTATGAACATCGGCACTCAGCACGCAGTACTGAAGAAAGAAGGGGTATAAGTAGATACCCGATTGCCTTCTTTCCCTAGAACCTAAAACTACTTTGTTTCAATTCCTATACCCTGACCACTACATCACCACTGAAATATGAAGTCATTGTTCAGGAAAGAGAACATGATTCCTAGTTCTGGGTTGGCAAGGAGAATGAGGCTTTCCTGGTTCACAGTAGACACTTATCCTGTGGTTGGAGGCCACACCAGGACACCACTGGTGGGCACCCAAAGACGGAAAGGAGAAACGAGCAGCTGTTTAATACTTTTGTTTATAGAAGGGAACACCGAGGGATTTGCCACACAGCAAAATCATATAATCTCAACTGTATGATAGGTATACGGCAAGCAAAACAGTGTTTTACAAAGAATTCTGGACCTGAAGATAGGGAAAATCAGATCTAGTCCCAAAATTGCTACCAAATTGCTGCTTAATCTTGAATAAATCATTCTCTCTGACTCTGTTCCCTTCCCATGTGCCTATTAATTCAGAAATTTCACAAATAAAAGTAACTACTGCACACACGGCACTGTGCTGAGATAGTGTGTTGAACAGAGTCTGTTTACACGTAAGTCTGTATTTATGGAGTTTACAGAATAGAACGCTACAGAAGTCAGATATTAAAAAATAAATAAGCAAGCCCATTTTAACATAATTACAACTTGTGATACACAGCCAGTGTCAATCAGGAAGTAAGAAGTGGGTAGGAGAGCACATATGCAGAAGAAAACTTCATCAACAAACTTTAGATTACAAATCAGAAGGAGTTCCTCTCACCTCTCCCTCCATCACAAATAGGGGCTCAGTATTTCTTTGCCATACATGTTGTCACCTGACTGCCTGCTGCTTTGTGTGGCTAGAGCATCATGGTCAACCACAAAAAAAACATAAAACATATACACAATAAATGCCAGCTCCACCAGTTTCTTCTCCTTTCTCTGAGTCTCAGTGTCTTCAACTATAAAATGGCAATAATTCTATCTACTTCACAACACTATTCTGAAGATAAAATAGGAAAAAGTACTTTGGAAACTAATCTACTCCAGACTGCCCCCAGTGCTCAGTACAGGGTTAGACACAGTACAGTTTCCCCATCTGTAAAACTGCAATAACATCTGTACCCACCTCACAGAGTAACTGTGAGTATTAAATGAGACAACATATACATAAGGTACTTAGCAGAGTCCCTGACACATAGCAATTCATAAAAACATTAGCTGCTATCAATTCACTTAACCTTATTCCCTCAGTTTAACCGTTTGTAAAACAGGGACAAGAAGAGTACCTAACTCATAGGATTATTATGGAGATTAAATGGGCTAATATATTTAAAGCCTTAGAACAGTGTCTGGCACACAGTAGGTGCTATTTGAGATTTTATTATTATTATTATTATCATCATCATTAAATTTATCTTTTAACTGTTCCTACAATTTGCATGTATGTAGACCACCGGTTCTCAATCAGGGCTGATTTTATTCCCTAGGGGACATTTGGCAATGTCTAGAGACATTTTTGATTGTCACAACTGGAGTGGGGGTAGATGCCACCGGGTAGAGGACAGGATGCTGCTAAACATCCTAGGATACACAGGACAGCCCCTAGCCCCCAACATAAAATTATATGATCTAAAATATCAATAGTCTCAAGATTGAGAAACTCCAATACAGACTAAACAAATCAAACAGAAGTTCTCTCTTCCTCCTCCTCTAAACTCCTAGAGTATTTTATTTGGATCTTTCTTCTGGACTTTATTAAACAGGTATAAAAGTTTTAGACCTAAAACAGATTTTAGAGAGCTCCTTACTTTACCAAGAGCTAAAACGGGCAAGTAGTTTATGAAAGAACAGAGATTCAGTGGGAAAGCCAGAACTGGAACCCAGACTGGTGCTCCTTCCACGAGCTAATTCACATACCTAGCAAGCACTTCCTCTTTCTCTTCCCCACTCCCTCCAGCCCTCTCCCTCTTCATCTCTCCCTCCCTCATCCCCAGGTTTGGAAACAAAATCTGTTTCTTTTCTAGCATCATCAGAAGTCAGAGAAGGGCTGACTTTTCTCCCCACCCTTCCATTGCCTGCCTTCTCAAGGACATGCCCTTTAGAGCTCCAGCCTAGGCTTTGGACAAGAAGCCAAGATTTCTTCCTATTTACCTGCCCTGGGTCCTTTCTTGCAGGAGCCAAGCTGAAACTGCTTTGGTCACTGCTCTCTCCCGAGGTTAGGCAGGCGTTCTGCCTGAAAGTATAACTTGGGTCAGACAACTTGGATTAATCTCCTTTTCCTTGTCTATGGGAATGAACTGGTCTCCGGAAGGGGCCAAAGGCAAGTTGTAAGAACTTACATTGGACTTTCTCCCCAGGAAGTGGTTTTGAAGAGAAAAACGAATGTGGTATCTTGGTGGGGAAAACATGGAGAAAGGATACATAAGAGAAAAACACTGAGAGCTTTAACAGAGTACTCTGCCACACACAAGACTTCTCGAACATTTCCCACATCTAATTCTTACCAGTACTTCAAGGACAAATGCCTGCCTCCTCAAAAAAGCCTCTGATGACCACTTCAGTCCATGAAAATATTAAGCAAGAGTTCATTATGAGCCAGCCACTATAGTAACTTTATCTCATTTAATCTTCACAACTTGAGGTAATTATTTATCCCCATTTTATTTTTTTTTTATAAATTTATTTATTTTATTTTTATTTATGTTTGGCTGCATTGGGTCTTCCTTGCTGCGTGCGGGTTTTCTCTAGTTGCAGTGCGCGGGTTTTCTCTAGTTGCAGCAAGCAGGGGCTACTCTTTGTTGCGGTTCGCGGGCTTCTCATTGTGGTGTTTTGTTGTGGAGCACGGGCTCTAAGCGTGCAGGCTTCAGTAGTTGTGGCACGCGGGCTCAGTAGCTGTGGCTCGCGAGCTCTAGAGCACAAGCTCAGTAGTTGTGGCGCATAGGCTTAGTTGCTCTGCAGCAGCACGTGGGATCTTCCCAGACCAGGACTCGAACCCGTGTCCCCTGCATTGGCAGGCAGATTCTTAACCACTGCGCCACCAGGGAAGCACTATCCCCATTTCAGAGATGAAGAAAATGAAGATAGCAGAGGTTAGTAACTTACTTGCCTATTGCCTTAGCCGATAAGTAGCACAGCTGCAATTTACCCCTACATCTTTCAGATACCAAAAACCTAAGCTCTCAACTACTTTACTAAGTTGTTTCTCAAGACAGTTTCCCCTTTCTTTGAACCTGTATCGCATTTACTGTCTGTATCATATATTAAGCAACTAATTTCAGGGTGCCTTTTCTTAGTTACATGTGAATCAGATTTGTTCCAGACCCTGTGCTAGATCCTGTGAATAAAAGATATAAATAGCAGTCTCTTCCCTAAAGCAGGGTTTATCAAACTGTTTTGACTACAATCTACAATAAGAATACAATTCAGATGGAATCCCAGTACATACACACACATGCGTATGTCCACACACACACCTGTAAATATAAAACTGAGACAAAAGTTTCAAAAGACAATCCTTGGGCTTCCCTGGTGGTGCAGTGGTTGAGAATCTGCCTGCCAATGCAGGGGAAACGGGTTCAAGCCCTGGTCTGGGAAGATCCCACATGCCGCGGAGCAACTAGGCCCGTGAGCCACAACTGCTGAGCTTGCGCGTCTGGAGCCTGTGCTCTGCAATAAGAGAGGCCGCGATAGTGAGAGGCCCGTGCACCGCGATGAAGAGTGGACCCCGCTTGCCACAACTAGAGAAAGCCCTTGCACAGAAACGAAGACCCAACACAGCCAAAAATTAATTAATTAATTAATTAATTTTTAAAAAATCAGCTATACTTCAATTTAAAAAAAAAAAAAAAAAAGACAATCCTTGCTCTTTGTATATACAGTATATTCTGATATTTTCTCTGGTATATTATATTTGACTTTTTTTTTTTTTTTACTTTTTAAAAATGCTGGTCCAGCGTACTATGTTAAATCTGCAACCCATGGGTTATGAGGTACAGCTTCAAAAAAAAAAACAAACACTTCCCTTGAGAGCTCCCAGGTTAAAGGGAGAAATAAGACATGCGTAACAATAAAAATAATTACAATAACAGTAGGCAACATTTCAGGAACTCTTATTACGTGTCTAGCACTTTGATAAGCACTCTACATGAATTACTGGAGCCAAGATCCAACCCAGGTCTGCCTGTTTGAATCCAATATTTATATTCTTTTCACCATACTATATTGCCCACACAGCATGAAAAGTTCTATAATAAGGAACATTTCCATGAGGCATGGGGGTCAGGGGGAGGGAATGGTTTGGAAACTTCACAAACTAAAGATTTCTGAATTGTGACCTGAAATGGACATTTTCAAGAATGTGGCAAATGAGCTCCTATAGGTGCCCTATAAATATTTGTTGATGGAATCCTTCTACATTGTCTTGTGATGGGGAAAAACAGCATGATATTTTTAGACGGAAATCTATATAATTATTAACTGATTCTGTCTCTCCTAATAAAAATCTCAAGGTACCCAGCCACATGGCACTAAAAAAAAAAGAAGTTTTAGAGTTTGGTATAGCTTCTCTGTAAGAGCTGTCTATGAAAAGGCATCCAGGACTGGCTGCCAGGAAACCAGGGTCGTAATCCCAGTTCTATCACAGAATTTCTGTGTATAACTTTGGGGAGATGTCTCTACCCTCTGGAACACAGTTACTAATCCATAAAATGGTAATGAAAACAGGACATCTGATCAGCAAGTTTCTTTCTAGTATTAATAAATTCTAATAATAATAAATTCTAATGATTCTAGTACTAATAAACTCAGCAAGCCCACAAAAAAGAATAAATAGTTTTAATAAAAATCACTCACCCACAAAGACACAAGGTTGAATCTGAGGCTCCAGAACTGAGCTCATGGGTCTCTGTCTTGCTTGATCCCCTTAGCTGGCAGCAGAATGGAAGATGCACACACAATAGCCTGATATACACCATTTCATCTGCTTGAGCCTAAACGCCCTTATGTGAGAGGCCAGTGATTAGAAGCCACAGAGCAGCAGATTTTAGTTTTAAGAGCCAAAATGTCAAGCCATGAAAATGACTGCCTCTAGCAATAGAGAGCTCTCCACCATGAAAGTATGCAAGCAGATACTGGAGAAATACTTGACAGGAACTTTGCAGAAGAAAGTTAAACATGGGGTAAAGGCTGTGTTAGATGCCCTTAAAGGGAACTTTCAGTCCTAAAATTCTACAATTCTCTCCTCACACAACAGAAAGATTAGCAGATTCTGGAGGGAAAAAAACACCCAAGGAGTTTTCTTTTCCATTCCCCTTCCCTTCTTCTTTCTGTGTTTCCATCACAGCACACTAGGTCATTCACTTCCAGAGACATCATGGCCATACTACCGTCCCCTTTTCAGGATTTGTCTTCAACTTATGAAGAGGAAATGAGGGGTTAAGTTCTCAAGGAAAAAACCACCAGGTATATCTGCAGGGGCCCAGGTCCACACCAGGGAATACTTCTCTCCTAGGACAGTATGAAATTATGAGATTGGCTCCACCCAGCCATATGCAAACTCAAGGGAGCCACCGGTTTCTCAAGGCACACAGATTGCTGGTCCTCAAAGCATAAACTTAGGGACCTAGTGTGAATATCTAATCTAGCCCCAGGCACCCAGATTGGCCTAAGATACTCCTGTCATTGGAGAATCACTTGTTGTAAACTGAGTCCCTGATGCCATCACTGGGTGACCTTGGGCCATTTACTGCTTCACTCTGAGCCCGAACAATTCCAACTATAAAATGTACTAACTGTAAAACAAATATATAAGATGATCTGTACAACTTCTTCTAGTATTAGTTTTGTTATTCTAACAAATTATAAGAAACTGGTATTCTTATAATTAGCATCTATTCTAAATTCTCAAACAGGTAGTACAAAAATAACAATAATTAAAAACTTACATACTAAGTTCACAGACACCCCAAAACACACCAATAGATGTGGTGCTGCCCACCAGAAAGACAACATCCAGCCTCATCCACCAGAACACAGGCACCACTCCCCTACACCAATAAGCCTACACAACCCACTGAACCAAACTTACCCACTGGGGGCAGACACCAAAAACAATGGGAACTACGAACCTGCAGCCTACAAAAAGGAGACCCCAAACACAATAAGTTAAGCAAAATGAGAAGACAGAGAAACACACAGCAGATGAAGGAGCAAGGTAAAAACCCACCAGACCAAACAAATGAAGAGGAAATAGGCAGTCTACCTGAAAAAGAATTCAGAGTAATGATAGTAAAGATGATCCAAATTCTTGGAAAGAGAATGAAGAAAATACAAGAAACGTTTAACAAGGATCTAGAAGAACTAAAGAGCAAACAAACAATGATGAACAACACAATAAATGAAATTAAAAATTCTATAGAAGGAATCAATAGCACAATAACTGAGGCAGAAAATCGGATAAGTGACCTGGAAGATAAAATAGTAGAAATAACTACCGCAGAGCAGAATAAAGAAAAAAGAATGAAAAGAATTGAGGACAGTCTCAGAGACCTCTGGGACAACATTAAACACACCAACATTTGAATTATAGGGCTCCCAGAAGAAGAAGAGAAAAAGAAAGGGACTGAAAAAATATTTGAAGAGATTATAGTTGAAAACTTCCCTAATATGGGAAAGCAAATAGTCAATCAAGTCCAGGAAGCGCAGAGAGTCCCATACAGGATAAATCCAAGGAGAAACACACCAAGCCACGTATTTAATCAAACTATCAAAAATTAAATACAAAGAAAAAATAGTAAAAGCAGCAAGGGAAAAACAACAAATAACATACAAGGGATTTCCCATAAGGCTAACAGCTGATCTTTCAGCAGAAACTCTGCAAGCCAGAATAGAGTGGCAGGACATATTTAAAGTTATGAAAGGGAAAAACCTACAACCAAGATTACTCTACCCAGCAAGGATCTCATTCAGATTCGAAAGAGAAATTAAAACCTTTACAGACAAGCAAAAGCTAAGAGAATTCAGCACCACCAAACCAGCTTTACAACAAATGCTAAAGGAACTTCTCTAGGCAGGAAACACAAGAGAAGGAAAAGACCTACAATAACAAACCCAAAACAATTAAGAAAATGGTAATAGAACATAAATATCGATAACTACCTTAAACATAAATGGATTAAATGCTCCAACCAAAAGACATAGACTGGCTGAATGGCTACAGAAACAAGACCCGTATATATGCTGACCTAGGGACACATACAGACTGAAAGTGAGGGGATGGAAAAAGATATTCCATGCAAATGGAAATCAAAAGAAAGCTGGAGTAGCAGTTCTCATATCAGACAAAACAGACTTTAAAATAAAGACTCTTATAAGAGATAATGAAGGACACTACATAATGATCAAGGGATCAATCCAAGAAGAAGATATAACAATTGTAAATATTTATGCACCCAACATAGGAGCACCTCAATACATAAGGCAAATGGTAACAGTCATAAAGGGGAAATCAACAGTAACACAATAATAGTAGGGGATTTTAACACCCCACTTTCATCAATGGACAGATCATCAAAATGAAAATAAATAAGGAAACACAGCTTTAAATGATACATTAAACAAGATGGACTTAATTGATATTTATAGGACATTCCATCCAAAAACAACAGAATACACTTTCTCCTCAAGTGCCCATGGAACATTCTCCAGGATAGATCATATCTTGCGTCACAAATCAACCCTTGGTAAATTTAAGAAAATTGAAATCATATCAAGTATCTTTTTCGACCACAACGCTGTGAAACTACATATCAATTACAGGAAAAAAACTGAAAAAATACGAACACATGGAGGCTAAACAATACACTGCTAAATAACCAAGAGATCACTAAAAAATCAAAGAGGAAATCAAAAACTACCTAGAAACAAATGACAATGAAAACACGATGACCCAAAACCTATGGGATGCAGCAAAAGCAGTTCTAAGAGGGAACTTTATAGCAATACAATCCTACCTCAAGAAACAAGAAACATCTCAAATAAACAACCTAAACTTACACTTAAAGCAATTAGAGAAAGAAGAACAAAAAAACCCCAGAGTTAGCAGAAGGAAAGAAATCATAAAGATGAGATCAGAAATAAATGAAAAAGAAATGAAGGAACCAATAGCAAAGATCAATAAAGCTAAAAGCTGGTTCTTTCAGAAGATAAACAAAATTGATGAACCATTAGCCAGGCTCAACAAGAAAAAAAGGGAGAAGACTCAAATCAATAGAATTTCAAATGAAAAAGAAGTGACACTGCAGAAATACAAAGGATCATGAGAGATTACTACAAGCAACTATATGCCAATAAAATGGACAATCTGGAAGAAATGGACAAATTCTTAGAAAAGCACAACCTTCCGAGACTGAACCAGGAAGAAACAGAAAGTATAAACAAACTAATCACAAGCACTGAAATTGAAACTGTGATTAAAAATCTTCCAACAAACAAAAGCCCAGGACCAGATGGCTTCACAGGTGAATTCTCTCAAACATTTAGAGAAGAACTAACACCTATCCTTCTCAAACTCTTCCAAAATATTGCAGAGGGAGGAACACTCCCCAACTCATTCTACGAGGCCACCATCACCCTGATACCAAAACCAGACAAAGATGTCACAAAGAAAGAAAACTACAGGCCAGTATCACTGATGAACATAGATGCAAAAATCCGCAACAAAATACGAGCAAACAGAATCCAACAGCACATCAAAAGGATCATAGGGCTTCCCTGGTGGCGCAGTGGTTGAGAATCTGCCTGCCAATGGAGGGGATACGGGTTCGAGCCCTGGTCTGGGAAGATCCCACATGCCGCAGAGCAGCTAAGCCCATGAGCCACAATTACTGAGCCTGCGCGTCTGGAGCCTGTGCTCCGCAACAAGAGAAGCCGTGATAGTGAGAGGCCCGCGCATCGCGATGAAGAGTGGCCCCCACTTGCCGCAACTGGAGAAAGCCCCTGCACAGAAACGAAGACCCAGCACAGCCATAAATAAATACATAAATAAAAATAAAAAATTAAAAAATTAAAAAAAAAAAAAAAAAAGGATCATAAACCATGATCAAGTAGGGTTTATCCCAGGAATGCAAGGATTCTTCAATATATGCAAATCAATCAATGTGATAAACCATATTAACAAATTAAAGGAGAAAAACCATATGATCATCTCAATAGATGCAGAGAAAGCTTTCGACAAAATTCAACACCCATTTATGATAAAAACCCTCAAGAAAGTAGGCATAGAGGAAACTTACCTCAACATAATAAAGGCCATATATGACAAACCCACACCAACATCGTTCTGAATGGTAAAAAGCTGAAACCATTTCCCCTAAGATCAGGAACAAGACAACGTTGTCCACTCTCGCCACTATTATTCAACATAGTTTTGGAAGTTTTAGCCAGAGCAAACAGAGAAGAACAAGAAATAAAAGGAATCCAAATCGGAAAAGAAGAAGTAAAGCTGTCACTGTTTGCAGATGACATGATACTATACATAGAGAATCCTAAAGATGCTACCAGAAAACTACTACAGCTAATCAATGAATTTAGTAAAGTTGCAGGATACAAAATTAATGCACAGAAATCCCTTGCATTCCTATACACTAATGATGAAAAATATGAAAGAGAAATTATGGAAACACTCCCATTTACCACTGCAACAAAAAGAACAAAATACCTAGGAATAAACCTACCTAAGGAGACAAAAGACCTGTATGCAGAAAACTATAAGACACTGATGAAAGAAATTAAAGATGATACAAACAGATGGAGACATATACCATGTTCTTGGATGGGAAGAATCAACACTGTGAAAATGACTATACTGCCCAAAGCAATCTACAGATTCAATGCAATCCCTATCAAACTACCAATGGCATTTTTCACAGAACTAGAACAAAAAATTGCACAATTTGTATGGAAACACAAAAGACCCCGAATAGCCAAAGCTATCTTGAGAAGGAAAAACAGAGCTGGAGGAATCAGACTCCCTGACTTCAGACTATACTACAAAGCTACAGTAATCAAGACAGTATGGTACTGGCACAAAAACAGAAACATAGATCAATGCAACAGGATAGAAAGCCCAGAGATAAACCCACACACATATGGTTACCTTATTTTTGATAAAGGAGGCAAGAATATACAATGGAGAAAAGACAGCCTCTTCAATAAGTGGTGCTGGGAAAACTGGACAGCTAAATGTAAAAGAATGAAATTAGAACACTCCCTAACACCATACACAAAAATAAACTCAAAATGGATTAAAGACCTAAATGTAAGGCCAGACACTATAAAACTCTGAGAGGAAAACATAGGAAGAACACTCTATGACATAAATCATAGCAAGGTCCTTTTTGACCCACCTCCTAGAGAAAGGGAAATAAAAACAAATATAAACAAATGGGACCTAATAAAACTTAAAAGCTTTTGCACAGCAAAGGAAACCATAAACAAGTTGAAAAGACAACCTCAGAATGGGAGAAAATATTTGCAAATGAAGCAACTGACAAAGGATTAATCTCCAAAATATAAAAGCAGCTCATGCAGCTTAATATCAAAAAAACAAACAACCCAATCCAAAAAATGGGCAGAAGACCTAAATAGACATTTCTCCAAAGAAGATATACACATTGCCAACAAACACATGAAAGGATGCTCAACATCACTAATCATTAGAGAAATGCAAATCAAAACTATCTTTTTTAAAGATAGAACTCTGTATACTACAGTAAGAATGGATTGTTTACTTGGTAAGGCATCTATATGGAAAACTGTAGACTGTAGAGTATAAGCATTATATTACCTCTAAAAGAAGAAAGTAAGGTGATAGGAAAAAGACACACTAGCATATTTAAATGATTTTACTGTATATCTTCTTAAAGCTAAATCCTGTGATTAAGCTATACTTTAACAGCCTATCATCAATGTCTTGTATAAACAATGAAAGCTAAAAGAAATAAATGTTTATGATTCTAATAAATTAGTGCATAAAATATTAAAAAAAAAAATCTACAATGAGGTATCACCTCACACTGGTCAGAATAGTCATCATCAAAAAGTCTACAAACAATAAATGCTGGAGAGGGTGTGGAGAAAAGGGAACCCTCTTGCACTGTTGGTGGGAATGTAAATTGATACAGCCACTATGGAGAACAGTATGGAGGGTCCTTAAAAAACTAAAAATAGAACTACCATATGACCCAGCAATCCCACTACTGGGCATATATCCTGAGAAATCCATAATTCAAAAAGAATCATGTACCCCAATGTTCACTGCAGCACTATTTACAATAGCCAGGACATGGAAGCAACCTAAGTGCCCACTGACAGATGAATGGATAAAGAAGATGTGGCACATATATACAATGGAATATTACTCATCCAAAGAAAGAAACAAAATTGAGTTATTTGTAGTGAGGTGGATGGACCTAGAGCCTGTCATACAGAGTCAAGTAAGTCAGAAAGAGAAAAACAAATACCGTACGCTAACACATATATATGGAATCTAAAAAAAAAAATGGTTTTGAAGAACCTAGGGCAGGACAGGAATAAAGACACAGACATAGAGAATGGACTTGAGGACATGAGGAGGGGAAAGGGTAAACTGGGTCAAAGTGAGAGAGTGGCATGGACATATATACACTACCAAATGTAAAATAGATAGCTAGAGGGAAGCAGCCCCATAGCACAGGGAGATCAGCTGGGTGCTTTGTGACCACCTAGAGGGGTGGGATAGGGAGGGTGGGAGGCAGATGCAAGAGGGAGGAGATATGGGGATATATGTATATGTATAGCTGATTCACTTTGTTATAAAGCAGAAACTAACACACCATTGTAAAGAAATTATACTCCAATGAAGATGTTAAAAAAAAAAAAACTTAGCAACTAGTAAGCACGTATTATGGGGCAGGTACAGTACTTTACCTGCTTATCTCCTTTAATCTTCACAGCAATGCTAGTGTACATATGAGGAGACAAACTGAGAAAGGTTAAGAAACTTGCCCAAGGTCACACAGGTAAGTGGGAGAGCTGGAGTTTCACCCAAAGCTACTGATTCTTAAATCTAGGCCTCGTTCCACTAAACCATTCATTTCCAGGTTTCTTTTCCAAAAAGAATATTTATCTGGAAAGTAAGAGACCAAAGAATAGGGGAAAGATTGCTAGAGATTAGCTTCAATCAGCTGGAAAGATCTGCTTTCTACAGCAAACAGGAAAATAACAAAAAGTGCTGGAGTCTCCAAAAGACAAGAGCCCTTCTCAATGTTGGAAGGAAAATTCATCTCAATACCTCCCACCCCTACCCACTCCATTAGTTTAGTCTACAAAAGATAGACGGGCTTGGGGACAAATTATAGGCCAGGGAAAGTACGTTTACATCTAAATAATTCAAAGGAGGCAGAGGTCAACTTAGAAAACCAGCCCTCTCACTTGCTGCTGACTCATCTAGCCCCTCCTCTTCCAGGAAGTCTGTTCCATGACCTCTACCTCTCCAAAGAAGGCCTTCACTCTCCTAGATCTGGATCCTGATTCCTGAAGAAGCTACACCACCTTAGAAGTGGAAGATGCAGCCATCAGCAATGAATGTCCACCTCTCCCAACACTGGCCTAAAACAAAAAACTAAAGAGGAAAGGGTGAGAAAAAAGTCTAAGTTTCTTAGGAACTGCACTGCTAAGGACCAGTGTCTTAGGGAAAAAATGTCTTAGGAGACATCCAGGCCCACTGTTCTTTTGTAGAAATGCAGAAAGGAGGGTACTCCAGCACCCCTGAGGCAACTGCTTACCCAGTGGCAGCGGATAAACCAACCCCTTTCTTTACACAGAGAAGTCTTTTGAGATCACTCAATCCAGGGATTTCCAAGCTTTTTTTAAAGCCTCTCAACCTCTTCTTCCAATCAAATCTTATGGAAACACCAATACTTAAACAGATAAAAAGTAGAACTGCTCTGGCTGAAAAGGAGATGGGGAAGTTCTACTTCCTCAGTCTCTTTCCTCTTCCTAATCTCACCCCCATATTCTGTGAGGTTGCACTTCAAAACCCTGAGACTCTAGTTTAACACTACCATGCTACACTTAAGGAAACTAGGGTCCAGAGAAAACATGTCTTTGTCAAGATCACACAGTCAGTTAGTGCGAAAGCTGGAACTCAAATTCAGATGTGCTGACTTACAGGGCGGTCGATTTCCCATATCATCACACTACTCCTTTGGGATAATCACATGAAAATGAATATGAAAGCATTTTGAAAGGCACTAAGTGCACAGGCCTGTACAGTTCCCTCAGCGAAATTTCTCTAAGGGTAAAATAATTGTAATGCTCAGACTTCTAAGGACAATTTCACCACATACAACAGCATCCAACAGCAAAGAAATCCTCTCGTGTTCCCAACCCCTCAGTAAAGTGTCTGAATATCTATAAAAACAGGCATGATTATGTCACCAACTTAGACGGACAGTAGATAATTGAGACTCAGGAGGCTTCTGAAGGATTCCCTGCTCCCTGTGTCCTGAGAAACTATTCCTTAAAGACATATGGGAATTCTCCTGGCATCCACCATGCATGAAACATGGAACAGAATCTGTACCTGTATATTACGGTTAACTCCTTAATAAATGATGTGTATAGGCTAGGCCTCAAAGATTTTCTACAACTGTGGTAGCTAGCCTCCAAGAAAAATACCCTGCCTCCTGGTATTTGCACCCTGTGTAACCTTTCCTACTTGGTAGAAGGGTCAGTATGTATGATCAAAAGAATACAGTAGAAGTGACGGCATGTCACTTCTGAAATCAGATTATAAAAGACATTGAACCTTCTGTTTTGGTTGTTCTCTCCTCTCTCCGATCACTTGCTGTGGGGAAGCCAGGTGACATGCTGTAAGCTGCCCTATGGAGAGGCCACGTGGCAAGGAACTGAAGATGTCAGCCTGTTAACAGCCAGCAAGAAACTGAGGCTGGCCAACAACCAGATGAGTGAGTGTGGAAGGGGATCCACTAGGCCCAGTTGAGCCTCCAGTTACCTGCAACCCTGGGTAACAGCTTGACTGTAACCTCATTAGAGACACTGAGCCAGAACCACTCAGCCTAGCCACTCTCAGATTCCTCACACTTAGAGACTCTGTGAGATTATAAATGTTTATTTTTTAAGCTGCTAAGTTTCAGAGGCAATTTATTTACACAGCAATAGATAACTAATACAACCACAAAACTAAGGTTTCCTGGGTTTACATCAGAAAGCCCGTTATGAAACCAAAAGTCCCTCTGAAACAAAACCCAAGGCCTCAAGGGTTGGGGCATCTCCTTAAATAATAACTGTCTCCATTGCTTATTCATAAGGTGACCAGTTGCAAGTCACTTCATCTCTCTTACCTGTGATTTCCTTGTTGAATATATAGTGACATTTTCCTTGCAGAGTATTGTGAGGATTAAATGGGAATAGTTTGCAAAAGTATCTTTAAAATAGTTGGAACTATACAAATTAAAGTTGTTACAAAGACCCTGGAAGGTAACCCACCAAGCCCACACCCAACAGCAACTAAAAGGACATGACTCTGCTCCATGAAGTCAAATGGAAAGGCCTCTTCTAGGCCACTTATCCAACTGTATTAAAAGTATCCCCTCTATCACTGCCTCTCATAATAACAATAGGAAAAAATTATCAGTGCTTGATACTACATATCAAGCATAGTGCTAAATGTTATCACATTATTTTCTCATTTAATGCTACATTTAACCCATAGAGAAACTGAAAGAGGTTAAAATGATTTGGTTAGTAATGGAGCCAGGATTGAACTTCATATCCATGCAACTCCAAAGACCATGTTCTTTCCACTAAACCAATAGGCTGTTCATGACACCAAGGAGCCTGAAAGTATCCAATACAGAAGGCATACAGGCACAACTTAACAAAAGAGCTGAAAAAGTGAAAGAGACAGGAAGAAAAATCACCTTTCAAGTTAATGGGGAAATTAAAAGATTCAGGAGATGTAGAGTCTGGTCCTGTCTAGGGCACCAAGCAATTGTAACACCTTGGACAAGTTATCTGTCATTGAAAATTTTTAAAACCCTCAGATTTACATAGTACTTTGGAATCTACAAAGCATTCTGAAGTACCCACAAATATTTGATTGTCACAGCAACCCTGGAAGGTAGTTTTAATAATCTCCATTCTATAAATGAAAAAACTGAGACTAAGAAAGAATTCCAGTAATTTGCCCATGGTTATTAGACAGCTGGTACATGCCAGAGATAATATACCTAGATTTCTTTATTCTCAGAAGTACCTGAGACTCAAAAGGTTTAGGGAATGCTCAAAGGTCACAACAAAGACAAGAATCCAATTTACTTCTTATTCCCCTAATGCAGTGAGCTACAACCTGGATATACAAACCAGATATGCAAACCTGGAGAACTTTTAAAAAACTCTAATGCCTGGGCCCCATAACTACCCCTGCCCCCTCCTCCCCCCACAAAAAAAATTTAATTTATTTGGTCCTGGGGGGGGGGGGGGCAGGGATCTGAGTATCAATGTATTTTTAAGCCTTCTAGGACTAGCCACACTTGAGAACTACTGCCCTAACCCCAAGAGCCACAGGTTGAGAAATGTCATGATCCACCCTCATTTCCTAATGTGAAATTCTCTGAGTGAAGTCATCTACTTTTCTGTAAATTCATTGCATTTACAAAGCAAAACAACTTCTATTATTATAAACAACTATCTAAGTTAAAATAATTTAATTTCTGTTACCCAGAATAAATTTTTATGCACCACGCAATCAATATCTTAATGGTCAAGACTGGTTATGTGATATGCAGCAATAAAATTGCTTATAGAAAGAGAAAAGCTGCCCACAAGAGTATACTGTGAACAAAACAACTAAGAAAAAAATTGAAGTATGTTTTATCTCTAAATGTCCCTTCTTGGGGATCTCAGAACTCCTTGGTTCCACTAAGATGAATTTCCTGGAGCATCCTCTAATGAGGGTTTGGATACTGCAAAGAGTTGTCTCATAATATCTCCACTTCTCTCTGCTAATTCAAGTCTTACCTGACCAAGTTCTTTCCTTAACCATCAAGCCCATTGTTTCGGGTTTAAATTGTGTCTCCCAAAAAAAGATTTGTCGAAGTCCTAACCACTAGTACATCAGAATGCGACTTTATTTGGAAATAGGGTCTTTACAGAGGTAATCAAATTAAAATGAGGTCATGAGGGTCAGCCCTAACCCAATACAGCTGGTGTCCTTATAAGAAGGGGGAATTTTGACACAAGAGACATACACACAGAGAGAAGACTGTGAAGAGACACAGGGAGATGTTCATCTACAAGCCAAGGAATGCCTGAGACCTCCAGAAGCTAAGGAGAGGACTGGAACAGATCCTTCCCTTGTACCTTCATGGGGAGCATGGCCCTGCCAACACCTTGATTTCAGACTTTTGGTTTCCAAAATTGTAAGGTTATAACTTTCTGTTGTTCTAAGCCAACCAGTTTGTGGTACTTTGTTACAGCAGCCCTAGGAAACTAATCATCTACCTTTCACTAAATTCTCAAAGTTTGTACCCAGTTTATTTGGTGGAACTGTTTAGTTTTTTTTTTTATTATATGCATCCTACCTTCCTAATGAAAGCAAAGCCTCTCAAGGAGAGGAACACCATTTTATACATCTTTTGTATCATCTACCACTCTTAGGGAAAGACTGACCTCGGAAAAAGTATTCAGGAAACATTTGTTCACTTGATTACTTTCTGGAAAATGTTCAACAACCACTGCTGGTTGTTTCAGAATTTGATAACCAGAAAATCACTTTTCCTACTTCTATAATTCTGTCACATTGGAATTAGCTATTTTAAAATCAACATTCTTTTTCATGAGCTTTTTATATATCTCTTATATAGATAATACCGCATACTCTCTAGTACCCATAAATAAAAATTTCACAAAATCGTAGAATCATGTACTGTTTGGGACTGGAAGAGAGCTTACAGACCATCTAGTGCAGTCCTGAACTAATATCTTCTTCAATGTATACAATATCATTTCTCTTTTATGGTAAATGCCACATTCTCCCTTGCCCATTGTATTAGTTATTGGTTTACAGGGCTCCTTCTCACTACCCACCCACCCACCCACCACTAGGCTATAAGTACATCGAAGGTTGAGAAAAAAAAAGTAGCAATATCAAAACAGTACCAATTTTTAGTCCAAAAAGAAAAATATACTGGTCAGATACTTTAACAGAATTAAACATTGAGGTACCTTAAATAGGTTAGGTCCTGAAGACCCCACAGCTGCCTGGGATGATAGGAAGTAGAGATTCCAAACAGTTCTCAGAAATTCACTCCAGTAGCTCTCAAAAGGGCAGACACTGCTTTCTGCTTAACTGACATAAATGTATTAATAGTACCCAAACCTCAGACTAAGAACAACAGTCTGGCCAAGTATCTTGTTGTTCCACGTCGCCACTAGTATAAAGAGAACTCCAAGCCAGCATCAGAAAAACACTAACTCAGACTTCCAAAGAACTTCTCAGTTCCCAATAGGCTCCAATGACTTCCTAAAGGAGTCCTCTAGGTTTGTGCCGAAGTCCAGAGAAAGGGCAGAGCAACACTAAAAGACATCAACACATTTTCAAACTGGTGAACTCCTGTTCATTTCACACTCAAGTGTCACCTCCTCTATGGAGTCTTTACTGCCTCTCCTCCTCCCTTCCCCCTTCTTGCTTAGATAATACTTTGTACATCCCTCTATTATATATTCAACACTGAATGTTACAGTAATTCTAGTGTCTCTCTCTGTCTTGCTAGAGCAGACACACAATAATCATGGCTGCAAAAAGCAAAAAGCTGCTTCTTCTCATGCTAAGACCTCAGTTACCCTGGCTTATCTTAATACCAGGAGGAAAAGAAAAAAAAGGTGAAATATTTTCAAATAGCTGCCTGTTTACTGTGTATTGTCTAAG